>NC_137582.1:76044798-78444798 GCF_963210335.1 Falco punctatus | reverse complement strand
ATATGCTTCCATCTCCAGTAACTGCTCTGCAAGCAGCCGTTCCCATACATGACTTCATGCATTCAGCTAGCCAGGTCTCTGCAGGTCACCAGTCAAGGCTCTACAGGCCACATATAATTTCTCACTAATCTTATCCATTTTCATCCCTCACCTTTCCCCTACACTACTAGTGATTGTGCCAAGTAAACCAGAAATAAAGCAAGGGGCAAGGCTATTACAAATATTTTAAATACAGACTGTCACTTACATGGGTGTGAATTTAAATCCTCATACATAAGTCCATTACATCCTAACACATGGAAAACAGGCCCACAGTAGCTATTCCTCAAAAGTTTACAGTGTGCTCAGGTAAAGTGACATGTCTGCTAACCCTATTCTTGCACAAATGCCTTGAGCTCTACTTGTGATGCTGTGGGAGAACATTTCCTGGGCTACACAAACCTCTAATCTGAGCCACTGCATCCACTCTTAAGTTGTGAGCAAGTCCAAAGTCAAACAATATCTAAAAAAACCAAGGCTCATGAATTCACCTCTAAGCTTTAGACTCTAGTATGGGTTAAAAACCAGCCAGATGACAGTTATCTTTATTTTAACAACCAGTTTATATTCTATCTTACCAGTAAAATTATGATGGTCCTTATGTTCTTGCAAATGAAGTTCGGTGGAAAATATTTTGAAATAGCCCACCCAACAAACAAAAGCAACAACCCACACCACTCTGCAGCAATGTCGCAAGCCATTGTCAACTGCCAGCAAAACCTGTGGTATGTACAGCCACTTTTTAAGAAACAGAAGAGAATCCTGGATACCAGTAGACCAGAAAGGGAGAGTGACAACAGGGGAACTGCTGTCTGAGCAGTTCATGAGCCTTGTCCATGTGCTTCTCAGCTGTTATGGAAGGGTAGGAAATGCACTGCCTACCAACAAGGTAGCCTATTTCAGGTAAAAAGAACGTTCATCTGCTCTTTGACATCATGTGAGTAAGTTGTGATGAACAGATGGTCTTTCTCAATTGCACACAGCACTATGAGCACGTGTAGGCTAGAATGTCAGCCAAAGTTTTGGGATACACAGACTTGAATATTAAATGAACCAGAGAAATTTCTGTGGGCAAACAAGCTGCTGTAAATCCCATTTTGGCGCTTAGCATCATGTAGACATTGCAACAGAACACTATTTTATAGTAGAAGTAGCTAGAAGGACTACTCATCCCTCCATCAATTAGTAAAATTATACTAGGAAACCATCAGTTTATTATCTATGAATAGATCAGGGAGTCGGAGAAAAAAACCAAACCACCACTCTTTAAGCTAAAGGACACAAAGCAAATGGGTATAAACTATCCATGAATGAAATAAAGCTCCAAATTAGATGAAGATTTCTAAATATCATTGAAGTTTAGGAAGATCTTCCCAACAGTAGGAGCAAATAACGAATAAAAATAAAATTAAATACACCCACACCCACAACCTTGTTTCATAATGAAATTACTTGTTAATGAATGGAAATATACACTGCTATTGTCTGCAGTATCATACAATATCAAGACATTGGTATCAGCTATCCAATCTCCCTTGTATTCCTTAGTTGCTTGCTAAGGAGGGCATTAATATCCAGTATGTTAATATAAGCTTCTGGAAACCATGTTTTACAAGGGTGTTGAACAGCTCTCCTGGCCAAAATATTTGGATCACCACCTTTCTCAAAAGCAGACTCTGTAGGTAAAATGCAGCAGAGAGATTTTCAAACTATCAGGATCCAGTGGCTGCAGAGGTTGATCTAGACTGTTTTTACTGACACCTACTGAGCAGGCACCTCTTGAACTGAAAGTGCAGAAACAAGACTGTGCCATGAATATCTCCTGTTTCTCAGTCATTTTGCATATTCTCCAATGCAAGTGTAACATTGTCCTTTGGTTTAGGCATAAAAAGTCCTCACAAAACTGGCTCAATTCAAGCTTGCTGACTCTGATTTCATTGGCAGAACTACGCCTACTTCAGACAGGATTTAAAATTGCTGTATTCTCACAGCAGAGATGAGTGACAGGGAAATAGAGAAGTTTCAGCAATGTCTTTCACCTTTACAAAATTCTCCTTTGTCTGTTATTTACAAATCTCATTATTTTTAAACAGAGATAATTTATTAAACAAGAGAAATCTATAGTTATTGAGATACTATACATGTTTGGCTACCTGTAGAAATCAACAATATACCCAAGCTACTGGGATAAATTAGCTGCAAGAGAACTATTCTTTTTAATGTCTAAAAAAAAGAGACAAATCCCAGAAGAACTGGATACCTCGGTCATTGCAGAACATCTTTCTCAGAAAGGTGATAGTGAATCTACACAAAGGAACTGAAGTACTCTGTTATATTCAGAGGTGAACCATCTCTGCCTTCCCCTCAACCAAATACTAAATATCTTCCCAATATTAGTCTATTAAAAAGAGAAAACTTGATATATTTTTCCTCTTACTCCATAGTGCCTGTACTCAGATTCTCTTTACACCTTGAATTGTTTCAAAACTACAAGTTTTCATTCAGTCTGTTAATGTATGTTAGACTTCTAATGTATGTTATAATTCAGGCAGTAAGAATTTACTTTTTTCATGTAGTCTGTATTATTTCCTGGAGAGACATATTTGTATGGATGTATGGCTCTTACGGTGGTATCTCACAAAAACAGATACAGTCAAGAGCAAGATAGCAGACAAGATGGAGCAATGATGAGTTCTACTTTAGCAGTTCCCACGTTTTCCTGAGCCATATTTGCCCATATTATCCAGTACATACTACATTTTGTATATCTGGAAATGGTTATGAATAATCTGGTATACTGTTTCTACTGCTGCTCTATTTATTTTTAATTTTTCTAATGCTACAGCAAAATAAACATTAACATCCACAAAAACTTAAGCAGATTTCACCCACACGTATCTCCTAAGACTTTCTAAACCAAGTAATTGTGTTCTCACCTTCTTTTTCTTCGCTTTCATTACACTTCCATGGAATTCAGCCTTTATGGTCCAAATATTGCCTTCCATTTTTTTCTCTCTTGCTTCTAGCTTTAAAAATAATATTGTTCTTTGAACAAAATCCCTTTGGAGATAACATGACATCTACTTAGGCCCCCGTTGTTGGCACAAGTGAACGGGACTTTTCTGTTTCAACTGGATGTGCAACCATTTTTAGAATAGTAATATTTAACTAAGGAATTTTGTATAATTATCAGCTACAATAACATAAAGCTCTGCAGGTCATTTTCCCTTGTGAATGAGTTCTTAACTCTAATTCAGTAAGTTGAAAATAGGTATTCATCTGTTTATTCTTCTGCTCTCTTCAGAATCTGCTCTTCAAAGAACAAAAAAATATATATAATTTGAGAAGTGGCTCATTTACTTTTCTCTTTAAAGCTCACATTATTCACTACTCGTTAGCATTCAGGTGACTACTAGGCATTTCTGGAGATATTTGTGAATCCCAAGAATTCAATGGATTGTAGCATGAATGATAATTCATCTGAAAGTTTGCATTGCAACTGGATTATCCTCTACTGAATATCCACTATTTATCAATGATAATTCTTCATCTTAAAAATGTCCAATCCAACCACAGAAAAGGCTAAATCAGTATCACGTAATGCCTGTGACCAGTAACCACTTTTACAAATAAATACTATGTTTAAACACCAACTGAATTTCAAGGTAATACTGCCTTTACTTCTATAGTCTGGAAATAATAGAACTGGATTGTACCTGCAATAAATACTTGGGATTTGGGATTTTGTTGGTTTTCTTCTTTGGTTGCTTGTTTTTTGGGGTTGGGTTTTTTCTATTATTTGGTTGGGGTTTTTCCTGTTTCTTCTTTTGGTGTTTTTCGTTTGGGTTTGGTTTTGGTGCCTTTTGGGTTGGTTGGTTTTGGTTTGGTGTGTTGGTTTTTTTTGTTATTTTTGGGTTGGTTTTGGTTTTGTTTTGGGAGGGGGAGGGGGTGGGGAGCTGGGGTAGGTTAACTAAAGAAATTCTTTACCACAGGAAGCTAGGAGAATAGCAAAGCTATTGATCTGTCTTCATTACACTGTGGGTTTTGAATTTTTAAATTTTCTGTTTGACATGTTTTAAGTGTGTTTGTTCTAATATTTCTAAAGTTCTTTGGGGGCAGGTGATGTATGGGATCAATGGCCTGTTGTCCTGTTCAGAAGAGTCCTCTACAGCATGGTTCTTGGTAATTGCTGACACCAGGCATAATCAGCAGCTATTATCTTCCCACAATGCAAAAGTACATTTGCAGAAAATATTGCTTAATTTAAAATCAATATTTATCTGAGGCAAATAAACTGACCAGCTCTGCTTCTCATATTCTATATTGCCTGTCCATAGACATACCTTCCTGCAAAGATAAATGAGGCTAGCCATAAAAATAGATAAGCCTTAATATCACATGGACAACACTAGTAAATTCCCAAAGATAGCAGTTTTATTTTGTAACCAAGACAGTTAGCAACTACAATCCCTGCTGGCAACTTGTCAGTTTGGCATTTTTATTTCAAAGCCACATATGGTTCCCAAGTACAAAATAAACATTAATTATGTCTTTCTGTACCTTTTTATTATGTACTTCTCTAGTCTTCTCTGGGGTTTAGGGGTGTGTTTGTTTATTTTACTATAACCAGAGCATCAACCATTCCCACTTCTGCAAAAGCCTGTTACTGGCTCCTGTGGTGTTGGGGTTTTGTAGGTTTTTGTTGGGTTTTGGTTTTTTTTTTATTTTTTTTAGGTTTTGGGGGGTATTTTTCTTTAATTAAGACAATCAATTAACATCTTACTCTGCAATACATTTGTAGTTAAGTGAGATATCTATATATACACACATATTTATAAATATGTCTCTTCAGATACTCAGATTGCTTCTTTTGCATAATTACTACCAGAATGTCATCAAATGTGATATGTGTAAAGATAACACAAGGCTATTATATAAAGAACTTTAGATTTTTAAAAGCCTGTACACTCATGTTAACTAATTAATGCTAATTAATACAGCAAGAAAACAATGCAAACCCTTGATATTAAAATTTAAACTGATCTTACAGTTCTCTAGGTTTAATTCATCCGTAATAATAATAACAAAAGCTAGACAGTATCTTTTATAGCCAAAGGTCTGTAGTCTGGAATGCTGTTAAATTTGCATTTAGTTCCAAAAAATGTTTAAGTATATTTATTCCCTTTGGACTTTGAGGGTGTTTTTGACTGCAAAGTGCATTTCAATCTTTTTTATTTTCCTGAATGCCCGTCAGTCTAGTGATTAAAAAGCTAAAAATACTGTTCCATGAAGGTGCCATTATTATTCAAATGTGGTTAAGTCAAAAACATAAACAAGAACAGGAACATTAAATATGTCAATACTCAATTTTTCCACCTATTTTTTCTCATTAGAATGTTTCTAATTTTTGTGATTTGATACCTTATGGCCTAATGACATGAGTGTAAAAAAAAATAATAAATGACAGATATGCAATTGTGGGGAAAAATTATTCTGCTGTGGAGAGATAATATGAAATCTACTGAATACTGCTGTGTGGTACCATTTTCAATTCACTCTTTACTGTTCAGCTTTTTAGGAAGCACAGCTGATTTATTGTTTCTGTCTCACAGAAGCTGGTCAAGACAAACTTGGAATATAAATATAACCTCTGTGGTCTAGACAATGCTTCACAATGTTCTTAGACCATAACTCAATTCCAGCAATTCGGAATTCTTCCTGGCATTTTCCCACCTCTTTTATGGCTTGTAAAGCCTGATGGGTACAAGTGCCTTACAGGTTGGGCAGTGCTGCCCTACAGGGAGGCCTTGGGAAGAGGGTCAGCAGACAGATTTCCCCAGATGTACCATTTCTTACTATGCAATCTCATGCAACTGATTTATGTGTTTTTCTGTCTCCCCTTCTTTCCTCTGTAAGCCCCTTAGGCAACAACATTTTTACAACATCTATCTAGCAGAATAGAACCCTAATCTCTATAAAGACTAGAGTGTGAAGCAAATAATATAATCAGATATCATCACTTTGTTTGCAGCTCACTATTAATGTCAAGTGTGGCACTCAGCTTTTGCTTCATGTTCAAACCGTGATTATCTCATTCAAATGGAAGAGCTCACAGGAAACCTTTATGTTAGCTCTACTGAAAAGAGTCTTCAACTTTATTTGTTTACATGACAAAATGTATAGAGCAAGGGAGACAAAATAAGAACTCTTGTTTACAAAGGATCAGATTAACATGCAACATTGTCCAAGTGACAGCATCAAGAACACAGGTTCTTCTCACACAAACTATCTTTAAGAAAGGGCCCTGTGTAGGGACAAGTTTTCCAAGTGGATGGGAAAATGCAGGTCACTATGGCAGCTTTCTAGCTGTATAGCCAACAGTTATGGTTCTCACCTAAAGACCTAGACCACTCATACAATCAGACTTGGATTTACAAAAAGCAGATGAATGCAATAGATTAAGTGCTAAACCCTTCTGTGCTGAATTTGTTTTGCAAACATTGTAAACACTCTGTTACTTTTGATCATTTGCCCACTAGCTTTCACTTGTGGTGTTGAAGTAGGGGAACAACTCTCAGTCTCCTAGTCTTCTCCAAGGGAGTTTAAAGCACTTGAGCAGAGCAGCCCTGTGGGCACTTCCAAGATCACATTGAATAAAAAAGCTCAGGGACCTAAAACTACTTCAGCTCCAGTACTTCAAGGCGGTGCCATGAAAAGTGCAAAAGCACTGTTGGGGAAAGTGAGTTATATACCCACAGTTCTGTTGCATAAAAATAAGGAGAAAGGGAAAGAATTATATGTGACCTGGACAAGATGTCAGAATTGTTATACTTCTGTTTGTTTTCATGTGTTTCTAATTCTCAACCTTACACATTAAGCATGAACATGGATCCTGGGCAGCTTAAAAGCACAGTGCTTACTGCAGCCTTAGATGAGTCAGAGGCATTTTTTAAAGCTTGTTTCTCTTTCCGCTCTTGCATCCTTTGCTCTCCTTTCCCCACTAATCCCACTCAAAAACCTATCCTTCATTTTAGTTATTCTTTCTCTCCCATCTCCTCCTGGCTGCCCCTTTCTCTTTACCCACTCCAAATGCACCTCCACCAGTATCATCACCCTCTTCTTCTATCTCCTCTTGCTCATAAATGTGTCTTTGGTTCTTTCTCTCTCAAAATCCTTCACTGACTTCTTTTCCCTACACTCACCATCCACTCCCTCTTAACATGTACCTTCTCCCTTACAAATCCAGCTTTGTAACTACCATCTCTGTTCTCCCACTTCACTCTTCTTTCTGTATATACTTTCCATAGCACTTGTTGTACCATTATCCTTTTTGCAGTCAAGATCAGCTATGCCCTCTCTTTCTTAGCCTAACCCTTACGATTTTTTTTTTCCTTCACTGAAGTCCAATCAGCAAGTCCATGTCTGTGGACTGCTGGAATTGCACTCGCAGTTGTACAGCTAAATGAATATGTATGCCGAGTGCTTTGGAGAGCACCGAGCAGGGAAACCAAGGCTGAGCCTACCATCAGGTATCTTTACACTATGGGCAACACACACATACATGACCAAAAGGCTGGGAAAAGCCTTAGGGTTTAGTCCTGTGACCTGCCCTGTACCTGGTAGCAAGCAGCATGTCTCCAGATTATCCAGGCTTGCTCCAGATCCCAGCTAGTCAGATGTAGCTAATACAAAAATCTCCATCCTCAGCGTGTGTACAATGCCACTCTGGGGTGGTGCAGCTGGAGAGAGGGGGGAACTGTCTTTTCTAGCACCAGTTCCAGAAGCATCTCCAGCACACTCTGGAAGGAGCCCTCACCATCACCCTCCCAAACAAAGGAAGCAAAGCCTTTTAGCCTGAATCTAGGTCTCCTAGCTCTAACCCATGGACCTTGAGATACAAGTCGGTTACATAGACAGATCAATTAGATTTGTACACCTCATTATGAGCAACTCCTGGATCATTGTTACGGAGAACTAGCACCTACCTTGATAACACCATGTGTAAAGATAGTGGGCAGAACTGTACCTCAAAAGTCACAATAAAACACTTCTCCGTACATTAGTCTCTAATGTGCACTTATCTTCAACCTTTAAGGATTTATGTTTCACTATCTTTCTTATATGATGAAGGATAATAATTTTGTCAAGATTCCTATATTTTCCTATAAGCAGGTCTAATCTTCTGGCACAACTTTTATGAAGAACCAGGTCAAAATTTTAGTCAGAGAAACTCCCATAAAAGATACTATCCTCTGTAAGTAGCCAGCTTAATAAAGAATTGATCAGTATGCATATTGCAAATAATAAATTACAAAAGCATCAACTGCCTTTACAAAAATGCATCACATTACACCCACAACCAACACTTAACTAATACACAGTAACAACTTACTGTTTGTTTTTAGTTTTCCATGCAGGTTTTCTTTCCACCTACCTGAACTGAGAATAAAAAGTACCACAAGCTCTACAAGGAAATTGGTTTTTTTTTGTTCAAACTACTTCTATGAAAACAGAAAAGTAGTTAATAGAGCAATTTTTTATCAACAAAACTACCATTTAAATCAAGAAACACCTGTCTGGGGAAGAAAAGCAGCTGCTGACAAGAGTCAGAAATATTTCACATCCTCTTTCTGTTATCCCATAGGCAGGCTCGTTACCCACTGTGCAGTGCCAGTTCACACACCAAGTCGAGGTGTTTCTGTTCCTTTATTCTAGTTTGCACAAAGTAGGAAGCTAGGTGATAGCCCACAAATGCCTAAACTTCACACTCTTTATACAGTTTAGCATGCAAAGACATCAGCCTTTGTTGGTTACAAGTTACCTAATTCCTTTGTTACTTAGTATTCAGCTTCCTATTTGTCAAGTATTTCTTTGTCTCCTCATGTTAATTAACTTGCATGCTCAGTCTCAACTTCTTTTGGGTCTGCAGGATTTCTTGAGTCTGGTTAATGAGTCATTGGTTGCCATCTCCCCCTGCCAGAATTACCTTTCCTCTAGTTTTTGCTGAGCTCATTCTTCATGGTGAGCTTCCAGTCAGCTCACCTATCTTGTGGGGGTGCTTCCTTTTGAAGTTACTCTTTTGGAAAAAGGATTTATTTGTGCTCAATGATGGGCTTACCAGGATATACAAAAATACTTATATCTTGAATGAAACATTAATAATTAATTTGTTTCAATTTTAATTAAAGCTAAACTTCTAATAATACATTTGATTTTATTAATAATTCATTTAATAATTTGATGTTATTTCTGCTTAGAGTGGATTTCTACCACAATGTCTTGGCGGAAGAAAGGAAGACCTGTGTCACACTTTCTATATTTATTAAGAAATATCATGAAATGAAGCGCTGCAGTGATTTATACTTTCAGACACAACAGACTTTGGGCCACTGATCTTACATGAACAATTTTTCTGTAAAGTTAAGGCTGCAATTTCATTTCTTATTCTGTTGAAAACAATTTATTACCACTACATTGGACTTACTCCATTACAAAATATCTGCCATTTGGAGACATAACTGAAAAAAAAAAAAATATTTGCTTTCTTAAATAGCATTAAAAGTACAGTATTATTATAACATTTTCAGTCAATTTCTTTGCTAAAAACTTATTTCTCATGCATGCATTTAGAATAATTGTATCTCCAAAGGTTAAAAAGGAATCAAGACCACCACCACAAAACATAGATCAAAAAAGATATAAGGGTGTTGGATACACCACTGCTGTGCATAATCAGTTTGTGAGCTTGTGTACTTACCAATTTCACAGGGAAGTAATGCTCTCCTCTCTTTTCATCTCCCATTTATCACTGAGGGTTTGTCTGGTTTTAACCCATTATAAATGAATATCTCTACAAACAACCTTGTCTATGTAACTGAGAGAACTCTGTTCAGCTGAGACTGAACCAGTTCAAGACCCTACCATGCTAAACAGTACTCAGTCTTCAGGGCCAAACAGACCAATAGGAGCTATAGGAACACTAAATGAGGTATGAAGTACCAAAACCAGGTGTGAATTCTTAAGCAAATTATAGTAAGTTATTCCTTCAAGAAATTAATGACAGATGTGTTAACTCAGTCTCAAAAAGTTAATTTCTGCTGTAAATCCATGCAGACTAATTCCTTCAGTCTGAAGAGTAAGCTACTCCTCAAACACAGTGACAAAATTAGCTTAAGGAACTTCAATTAATCGTCACATTTTAAATCTCATTGAAATGTATGCCTTAGCTTTTCTTTGTACATAAACTCATCTTTTTCTTTTTGTCAGTAATACTGTTCTCTCATCTTCCTTCGTGTTCTCTGGGTTGTAACTACAAAAATCAAATAATGAACAAACATAGCTGGCATGTAAAAAAGATGCAAGTAGCTAGATTTCCTCAGAGATATGCAAAGACACTCTGCAGTCTTAACAACAAAGGGGCTTCCTGCAATTCTAATAGACATTTCTACAGCATTTGCATATACAGAATATTCTGGTTCATCTCCAGTAAAAATGCAGTTATTTATCTGTATGTACTAAGTATGATTTATGGATTCTGTAGGAAAATGACAAGGGATACTTTGACAGTGGCATTTGACTGTATTTCAATAAAAGCAGGCCAATACAGTACATATCTGTGCATTCTGCAGTACTCCAGTATTTTCTGGATTCATTTTTTGATACACCCACGTGCACTTTATTTTCTGACTATGAAATGTATGCATACAGAAAAAAATTGGCTAAAAAAAATTCCATGTTTTTCTCAAATTACATGTCACCTGAGTGGTACTTTAAAATATCATTATTCTGAAAGCTGAGATCTTTATTTAGTTCACCTTTCCCAGTTCTACCAACTAGCATGAAATTTTGGAAGAAATTAAATGTAAAGATAATTATAAATTTATTTCCTAACTATTTAGCTTCATATATATATATATATATATATATATATATATATATATGTAGCTTTCCTATACTACCATGCATACTTTCCTTCAAATCACCCCACAGCATGTCTCCTGAGGTAACTTAACAGGCATTCCTATCACTTCAGGCAAACACCTGAATTTACTTTCCTACTTAATCCAAATGTCCCTGGATTTTTTTATTCCTTCTTTTCAACTTACCTAACTTCAAATCACTCGGTACAGATTTTTCCTTAAAGTAGCTTGTTCCATAATTATGTTGCATTTTCCCACTCAGTAAAATGAAGCAGGGATTAATGAAAAGCTGCCTCAGGATATTCACCATTTTTTCCAGACTTAAGAATCAATACCAGTTTTTACTCAAGAAGCACAAATCAATGATAACCATGGAATAGGCAACTTATCTTATCTATGAAACTGTAAGAAGAACCGACTGTAAAGGTATGCCATTCAAAGAGAAGACTGTTTTTCTCTAGTTTTGTTAGTCTTCTCACAAACTCAAAACATAAACAAATACATTTAGTAACCTCAGGGAAGACATCACACAGGTAGAAAATTATATAAATAGAATTTATTTTCTAATGTGTGTAAGCCTCTATTTTTCCAAGAACTAAATATGTTCATTTAATGTGTAAAAAATGTGTAAAAAAAATAAATCACAACAAGGCTCAGTTCTTGAGCCAGTTTACAAATTAGCAAAACAACACGTATAAACCTGTTCACTGTACAATCAATAATCTTAAAAGCACTGACTACTTGAAGATTCAGTAGAAAAACAGAACCCTAGATTTGTTTTTCAGCAGGTGCTGGAGTCACTTTTGGTTTTTGTAAAGCAACCTCAATGAAATTAAACAAATTTTCTCTCCTTCCATTCCTCCTAAAATATTTACATAGCTATTCAAATACTTAATATTGACTCTATTATGCATTATATAGAAGGGTTCCCAAACCATTAAATATGCCTTCATACCTTTGGGTATCCAGCAGTTCTTCATGTATAGCTCTAAAGAGTGTTATTAAAGAGGCATAATGGCAGTTTAATATGTTAGGTTACATAGTTCAGGTATTACCACATTGCAATAATGCATTCATGGTTTACCATCTAAAAATTATCAGGATTCAGAATACAGGAGAGCAGACAAAAAGGAGGACTGTAGCATTTTCTGAACCAAAAATTTTGCTATTTTCTGCAAGTTTACACAACGTTGCATAAATCAAAAATTGGAAGACCCCTCAGCTCATCCTGGAGAATTTGGACCCCCTTGTCCGATACAATAGAGACAAAGAACTACAGAACTGGTTTAGTATTTCACCTCTACTGGTATTTTTACTGGAGTATCTCAACATGTCTGTTTTTTATAAATAAGCTCATCCTTTGAAGTTTATTTTCTGCAGCATTACTTGAAAATATAAATTTGTGTAAACAAGCATAAGCTAAAGCTAAGTACAGATTTAGTTATTGGATTGCCAGTGACTAGCTCCCTTAGTGACAGGCAGAGAGCAGATATAGACAGAATGTATAGTTATCAGTAAGTGCTGAGACAACCAAATTTACCAACCACAAACTCTGAGTCCCATTTTAATCATTCTAAATTTTATTGTTGGTCTAAATGGAAGCAGAATTTGGTTAACTTCCCGAGATCCAGCCAGCTGTGAAATATGGCCCGCTGTGTTAAACAGCCTATGAAGCTATATTGTGCAGTAAAAATAGCATGTTTTGTGCTCAAAGGATTTATTTAAAAGCTCTAAAAAAAAAAAAAAAAAATCTGAAAAAAAAATGAAAACAGTAATATAAGAAGAATATACAGATGTACGCATCTTAATTGTAAAACTTGCTGAAAGATTTTGGGATCCTGTAGTTCAAAAGTCATAGAAAAACATTTTCATTAGCACCTTCTAATGGTGTCACAGGTAGCTTAATCTCAACTGGGATAATCACATATATTGTTGTTCCCCTTAACTTATGCATGTGCATTCAGGCACAATGTGACCAACTCAGAACAAAATCTACATAACTTAATTGGAATAAACATTGTTTATCACAGGATATTTTTGACCTATAGCAGCTACAGCCATGATTCCTGGCCTTGCTTTCTATAGCCCAAGAGCTGCAAGACTTGTCGCATACTCCAGAAAGCTTACTGGCAAGGAGATCTGGATGGGTTCACCGCTACAGATGATGTTGAATTCAACCTCAGGGTGGGAGGTAGGTAGGTTTCCTGCACAGCTGGGTCACTGCAAAATCCAGTGATGAGATCTGCAATGGTTCTTATTGCCTCCCTACCTCTCGCAGACAGGTCACCCACAGCCACAGAGACAGGGCAACCCTATTGCCTCTTGCATGATGTAGCACCTTCAGACTGTTTGTGAGATACGAGGACATCATGATTGACAGGCTGCCCATTCCTGCAAAGGATTTTATAGCAAACGGGCTGTTTTGGAAATCAGAATGATTTTTGAGAAAACAAGAGCAAAAGTATAACAACTTCAAACTTTTCACTCTAAGTAAAAAATGCTTGTGTGGGAAATATGTAGCTCTTATGACTCTCATCTTGACTTTATTCTGTGGTTCAGATGCCATGCTCAGACTTCTTTCCTGTGATGTATAATTCCAATTTTACCATAATAAAAAAAAAGTTTGGTTAGTTTAAAACTTCATACCCTATCAAAAAAAAGTCTGAGTAATTTCTTTTGACCACTGTCCTCTTAGACCTTTTCACCTTGATGGAAAACCAGAACATTTCTCATGCTGACTTCAATATTTGCACTTGACTCTTATCATGAGGAGGCATTTACAGTGGGATGAGGTTAACGTTAAAGTGCTTTTTTCCCCAAGACTATTACAGTAGTTATATCAAATGCCACAGCATCTAATTGCCCTCCTTCAAATGGTGGCATTTTATCAAGAACTTCAGAGCACACAGAGACCACAGATACACTCAGACAGACTGCACAGGCAGCAGCTCCTTCCCTTCCTCCCATCATGCACATCAATCCCTGTGCAGGCGCACACACCTCACCACGCAGCAGGTGAGACACTTTCCCTTCCTGACCTCTATCCAGGTCAGAGACATGGCTGCTGCTACATGTATTACAATTTCTAAGGACAAGAAGACACCCATTTCTGTTTCTCTATATGATTCAGAGAATTTATATAGAATATAAAAAATATATATTAATGTATATAAAAACACATATATATGAATATATATATATATAGATATAATCCTCTTCATGTAACTAATTAATTGGGTGTGGTCTGCCTAATAGTTGTTTTACATACCCTCCAGTGTACTTGGAGGTCTAGAGGTAAAATTGCACAACCTACTCATGTATCCACCCACAATGGTCTCCAGAGTACTGCGAGTCTTTAAAACCATGATTTACCAACCAAGCTACTTTTATTATGAAATACAGTAACTAATATCATTACATGATAAAATACTATCCAACATGCAGACTATGTATGGGCTCAGTAAAGTACTCATCACAGACCTCAAAAATTTATCTAAAGTTACAAAAGAAAGAAACAAGAAAGCATAAATTTATCATCTGCCCCTCCCAAGCATGTTTAATTTTAGGTAGGTGAGGATGTATAAGGAAGCATTTCCTTTGACATTTAAAAAGAATTCTTGAGTTTCTCAGTATCAGCTAGCCAGTGTAAGTTTGCCTGTGAACAGGGATATAAAAGATTTTGCAGAAATTAGAATAAAACCAAGTCCCCAGTTACACTTTTTAAAGGAAAACCACTTTAACAGGCTAGTATAATGTTGCACAACACCTGACAACCAATACCATCAAATATTTGTAGTGTGGTTTTAATGGGTATTACTATTTGATTTCTACATATTTAGATGGGAAACAAAGGTAATCTTTTCCTCATTCACTTCTTTCAATTTTCTAAGTGATAACAGAAAATTTATTTGGAATTGATATGCAAGTAAAATAGCTACAACATCTCCAGCATGATTTAAAACAGTTCTGTGGTTTGAGCTCCCTGTTGTTTCAAAGCATGCAGAAGTAGATTTGATAAACAGGAATTCCAATGAGCTGTGCAGGCCAGGAACATTTTAATTTTTTCTTTTTAAATTTTTTCCCAAAATGTCATTCAACAAATAGCTTTGAAGTTGTCTAAGAAATGTTTTTTCCTGTTCTGAACAGGAAAATGCTGACATTTTTTCAAAGGAAGGTTAGAAAGGAGTGACAGAATAGCACTGACTGTACACTGGGATTCATATTCTGGGGAGTACAAAGGCCCCCCAAAATTTTTTTTAACATTTTTAACATTGTTATTTAGCTATATATTTTCTAATCTTTTAATGTTTTAGGAATAATTTTCCCCAAATTCTGTTACAACTTCAACAAGTCCAAAAATATTCTTAGAAAACAGGTAGCTAATCTCAATAGCATTTTCCTTTCAGGTCTCCCCCCTGGTCCAACTGGCATGAGTATGAACTGTTACACTCCTGGCAGCTCCAAGGAGAATTTTACTTTCAAAGCATCCAGTTTCATCCGCTTCCTTTTATCCTCTCCTCATACAGAGGATGAAGGTGGTTACTCTGACTTGCCTAAGGGAACACTTTATCAGAAATATGTTGCATGACTGCATTAAACAAAACACCCAGAAAGCAAGTGTGAGATTCTGGAGCACAAGGAAAGTTTTTGTTCCTTTTTTTCCAAAGGCTGCAAAAGAAGCAGAATCGGGCAAAAATTAATATATTCTCCTAATTCTTAAAGCAGTACAGAAAGGAATCAAAGTTCCCCCAGAACCAGGACTTTATACATGCTCCACACCATATTTTTCCACATGTATTTAGTCATCATTTCCAATTTCAACAATTTCAGATTAAGTACTTACTGGTTACATATAATATAGCACATATGCAAACAACCATTCAGCTTTTTCTCCAGAAAGGTGTTAAAAATGGCCACAGTGGTGTACCCTGAATGACAGAAGAAGGACCTAGTTATGGGTTATAACTGTTTAGTTTATCCACTTAGCTAAAATTACAATAACTATGATACTGTTTATGTGTTTGGCCCTAGTAATCGCTATGCAATATTATGAGATTACTTTCTCAGAAGCACAGAATTATGAAAATTGCTGGGGTGGGGTGGGTAGAATTTTTAGGGCACTCGTGTTCCACTTTACCCAAACTCTGTTTCTTCCATGTCTGGGATGTGTTAGCATTCACATATCCTAGCAAGCAAGGCATGGCACAGGGATTCAGGAAACCTGTACTCTGGTGACAGGGATCTGCTGCACCACCCTTCACAAGGCAGCGTGCCACTGTTCCTCTTTCTACTTCTTTCATCTTAACAGTGACAGATGATTGAAAGTAGGATAGTATTTTATACTTTTTTTCTATTTCCCAAATGCTTCCAAGCATGACTTGACTTGGGGCCTTTAGGTGCTAATGAAATATAAATGATAATGTAGACACTTAGCTTTAAGAGTTTCTTAAAAACATAGCTGAAGAATACATTTGAAATAATACAGGATTTATTTGTCCTACAAAATATTTTAATATCTTGCACACCCTCACATTCTTGGATGAGAATGCTTTGGGGACAGGGTAAGAATTCTTCCCCCATAAGCAACTCAGATTAAAGTAATTTACTTGAGAGACTTAATCAATTCTCCTTTTGAAAGCATCCAACTTTGCAGCAAAGCAGCAATTTCAGTGATGAAGTACAGGAAAACATACTAGAAAGATTCCTTTCAATGATAACTTTTTAATTTGACAGAACAAAAGTTTGTCTCTTGCAGACCATGGATTGCTAGCTAGATATATATTCACTTTTGGGAGAAGAAATTTCTGTCACATCATTCTAACATGTTTGTCAACCAACTGATGTCTCTACTGGGATAATATAAACATATCTGAATTGTCATACCTTCACTGAAGTTATTGGTTATCCTTTACATACTAAAAATATCCAGAGGATCAATTTATAGCAATAAGGATAGGCAGGGTGATGATCAAATTAGGCCCCGACTACTTTGGGCTGCACAGCAGCAGCTGATAAAGGTTTATTCCTTCTGTTTCCACAATGCACTAGTTAAGCATGCACTAGTTAAGCTATGTCTGATTGTCCTGCACGAGGTAAAATACCCTTTGCAAGACAAATATGAGAATCTGAATCAAATCTTCATCCTCTTACCATTGCTTTGAACATTCCACCAAAATCAGTAGCATTATGGACTCTATGAAGGCAGCAAAACTTCATCTGCCATATGTATGAGGTCCACTGACAGTTCATACTGCGGAATTAAATGCAGATTATTGCAGAAGCCAGGAGTTGCCATATGTTCACAGTAGTCAGTGGTTTTTATCTGTTAATGACAAGGCTTTATGCAAAGCTTCTATATATGTAAATGTTATTTGCATATGGCTTTAGACAAGTATATATGAATGTATACCTAGATAGATATAACCTTAGATAGCTCAGATAGCTTTGGCAGAGCATAAAAATGAACAGCGAATGTTCCAGAATTTTGAAGCCAACTAGGGTTTTAGAGAACTCAGAAACAAAAAAAAATATATGCATTAAAACAGTATAAACAGTCAACTTTATACACAGCATTTATTTGCAGCCCTGTATCAGGCTAAAACTTGTGGATTAAGACCATACAGTGGAGTACAGTAAGAGGCAAACAGACCTAAATACAGAAAAGTATAGAGAAATGCTGAAAAAGAAAAGAAAATGGTTGTCAGAGCACAGCAGAAAGTGGGAGAGAGCTGTAAACTAAACTAATGTTTAATCAACAAAAATAAGGAAGGACCGATTCCAAGAGGAGAATGACAAAAAATACAAATTCAAGAAATACTAGAAACAAATTAAGAGATATGATAGGTAAATGGCTGATTGCATAGACTTCCTCCGTTCAAAACAGTAGTCATGGATGGAAACAAACGTCAGGAGCTAAGTACAGAACCATAAAGGCAAACCAGGAAAAATACCCAAACTGCATTCTTAGGGAGTTAAAAGTTAATCAGGAGGTACAGGACAGAACAGTGTGGTTAAACTCAGTAGAGGTATCTAGAGGTTAAAACAGATTTAGTAGCAGAGAGGAAGTAGAGAAGACCATAGCATGGCTAAAGAGTGGAAATCAAACAACCCAAGGACATACTTCCAATAGTAACCTCTTGATAATTTCTGAAGGATATAGTAGACATTTTGGTAAAGTTTTCCTGAGAGGAAAAGTATGATATGAGAAGGAAAATTCTCAGACAATAAAGCTGCCTGAGATAAGAAAGCTTAACCATGCAATATCTAGATAGAAATTCCATTGATTGCAAGTCAACTATAGTATTTCAATGTATTATTTTAGACTACATCTGTAGTTAAAGAAAGTATCAGATGCAAATTCACAATAACAAGATTCACATAGAAAATACAAAGTTAAATACCTGCCTCATTGTCACCACAAAAATGAACAAATGGCATTAATTTTTGTATACACTTCTCACAAAGGCTTTAGTAGAATTTATGGAACAAATTTAAAGAAAAACCTGGGCTACTAGGGAATTTGACAAAAAAAATGTTAACATAGCTGTGATTATATGAAAGGTTAGGAAATAAGTAATATTTATATATATTTAAGTCATCTACAAATACCAGCAGAGATGCATTATACCAGGTACGCTGGACTGGAAAAAGAACACCAAGCAAACAGAATAAAACCCCCACAATCAACCCTCCCTCTTCCCATGAAAAATCCACCCCTTAAACATTGAACACTGATGCAGAACAAGAAATCTGAGCAATGAGAGAAGAGATAAAGAATTTCAGCACTTCAGGTGTGCTGGCAACAAAAGGAATGAAATGGATGTAATGAGCAATGAAAATAAGGTCAGAATAGCAATGAAAGATAAACCTTTGTAATACTAAATCCAGCTAGACAAAAAGAAAACCTCTGGATACTGAAGTCTGCATATTCAATAAAATATAAAGAAAAATTCACTATGCAGAGCTGCAAACTGGGGACTTAATGAGATCTTCCAACCAGATCTTCATAAACTGCTGTTTTAAAGACATTTCCAGTATCTGATTGCCAAGACATGCTATGAGAAAAAGCAAAAATAAAACCATTTGGAATCAGAAATAACTGATCAAAATTGTAATATTTGGGATGCCTGTAAGCACTAGTAAGACTCACCCGCGACAAGAATATTCAATGAAGAAAGTTGAAGTGGAAATAATACAAGTTGAAGATTTAAAACAGAGGCTTCTCAGAAAACAATTAAGATGACACAGACAATTGTAAAAGACACAGATAAAACAGCACAACAGTGGCAACTGCACTCCAGATTGAATGTAAACAACTAAATGGATGAATGAATGTATTCTGCTGCATTTTTAGGCACACTTTGTGGTCAGTGTTTTAAAACAATGATGGTGCTTCCCTGGACATGAGAAATAAACATATTCAAAGGTTGAGAAATTTAGAGAAAAAGGGCAAGATGTCTTGAATGATACCTGAGGTAGGATAGTATAAGAGGTTTGAACATGATGCACTCCAAGGGCCATGATATGAAAAATGAACATGCTTTGCCATAAGTGTACACTAACTTTCCAACAGCAGCTTTCCTCGTGAGCTAACACAAGGATTTCAGAATGAATCTCAGTAATGAATGATTCTGTGGACCAGAATGAATCACTTTATATTATGCTAGATCTTATGTGCATTTGAGACAAGGAGCATGTCTTAAAGTGCAAACATTTGTCTCTAGCACAGCAAGCAACATTTGTCAATGCTTCTATGTACTTTCAGAGCCTTAAAGTTCTTACACTGGCAAAACCACCATTATTTTCATGTTTCTCACCTTATTGGGATATAGAGCATATTCCATATAGTTCTGCAGATAGATCAGTCTGCAATATTCTTTACAAAAGCAAACAATTTTAATAAATATTAATGTTTTGTTTTTCTTTCTTCATAAAAACACTCAAGCACAAAACTGTATAGACTACTAGTTGAAGGTAAAAAATCAACTTCATTCAAATCTGGATGCAATTTTACAGCAAAATCCTAGCATTAAAAGTTAGGAAATATTAATTTTCTCAACAAAAGTTACTAAATTAGGCATTTAAGTGTTATATTGCAAAAATCTGAACTCATCCTAAAGCCCATGAATTATTTTTGGTTTGCTTTCATTCTTACTAAATTGATAAACAGTATCCACTAAGAGCAACACAGCAAGGTAAATCCATGATGTCTTAATTCTAGTGGGTAGGCACCGGTGTGCTGAAGTTTGGGTGGTTTATGTGGAGGGGGTGCAGCAGGGGACCCATTTGTTTCAAAAAATAAAAACAAACCACAAACAAACAAAAAAGCTTACTGAACCCAAAACACCCAACCACACACCCCACCAACTGAAAGTCTTGGACAATTTTAAAATATCTATCAATTAACAACTGGTACATTCCTGTGAGTTAACATTAAAACAAATAATTCCTTATGCTGTGAACATGCTGACTCACAAAGCAGGTTTATAATTTTTGATCAGCAGCAGATTCCCTTTGCGAGGATCCATCCATTTAACAGGCTGGAGAATTGAATCCAAACTTCCTGCATGGTAGGAACAGAATCAATGGCAGAAACATTAACTGACAGGACCCAAAACAATAGATTCACATGTTACACTATTTTTGTCCCCTCGCTATTGCAGGGCACTATTTGTGATCCCAGATCCCATTTGTGAGAAGCGAGCCACCAATTGCGTCTGGCCCATAGAAAAGCTGCCTCAGTCCTGCAATCAAAGACTCTCAGGAATGCCTTTGTAAATTCTCATTTTAATAGATCAAGTAACATACATTTCAGTATCAAAAAGGGTGGTAAATAATAACCTTATGGCACCCCTACCCACTAGCCCTCTATACCCTAGCAGCATGAATCTAATTCAATCTGATGCTTTGTTTCCAAGACCTTCCTTTGAGTAATCAGTGTCTGCACCCAGTGTATTTATGATTTCAATTTTTTCCTCTGTTCCACTTCCCTAGATGTGTTATGGACACATTTCAGTTATTCTGTCATCTTTTAACAGCTACTCTATGTCCCCTGTTCCATTTGTTTCCAAATTAAGTTCCTGCTCATTCTAGCAAAGGGTGAGCTCCTGATATATGACTGTGCTTAACCTGAACATTCCGTCAGCATCAACTTCTTGAGTAGCTGTTTCAGAGGAGAAGACAGACCAATGTGACACTGGGATTCTGGTTCACTGGAGATCAGGGTGATAACAGCGTTACCAACACTACGCTTTTCTGTAATTATTTCTTATTACTGCCAGAGTTATTGATGCATGCAGAACAAAAATAAAAGGATGATGAATTAATAACTGATGGGACTCATACAACAGCAAGCAGATCCCACCTGCTAGTCTTAACCAGATATTTTTCAGACATCATATAATAGAAAAGCACTCAAAAAAGTGTTTGCTGCCATCGTTAGCACTGATTTTTCAATTGTTGAAAAAGAGAGGGGAGAGCTAGCTAGTTTTTAGCACTGCTCAAATCAATACTATTTCTTCTTTCCCTCTCTCATTTTCCAGCAGCAGTTTAACTTGGTCTGTACAGGGCTATCTACTTTGCATGCATTGTCAGGGACTAATTCTCATACTGGCCAAAGCACGTTTAGGAAGAAGCAGAAGCTCTCCCCCTCCTGCAGCAGGCTCACACTGAGGCTGCACCCAGGAGCAGCTGCAGATGTCCAGTATGCACAAACCACTTGCTCTTTTTTCTCATCAGTTCCTGCTGCTTGGCCACAGCAGGAAGGACCGGCATGCACCCTGAATTTCCACTTCTTTGCTAATGAGTCTTCCTCATAGGAAAAACACAGGATGTTTCTGCTTGACTACAGTCTCTGCTGAAGGGCACTGATGACACATTCATGGTGTGAAGGCTGGGCTGGCAGCAATAATGGTAAATGTAGCAGTCCTTTCAGCTGAACCAAAGAAACTATTCTACAGGGACATATCTCTCACGGTGAAGAAAACCATAGCTTCTAAAATACATTCTTGTGCAATAATTTATCTGTAAGAAACACAGGAGGGAGATTCAGGGACACCACCCCTCATAGCAACCCGTGCCTGAATGTGGGGATCCATCTCTGCAGCATGCTGGGTGGGAAGTGAGCAGAGGCAGTCTCCACAATAAGTAAATAGGGTACGCAATGGATAAAGCCAGCAAGCTCCGGCAATGAGCATCTCAAACAAGGTCATGCAGGGAGTCCGTGGTAAAATAAGCAACATGAATAAAGTCTGGCTGGCAAACACTCTGTAATAGGTTTCTCTAGCTTAACTCTTCCTTCAATTCCAATATTTAAAAAAAAAAAAAACAAAACAAAAAACAACTTTATACCTTACTGTTTATTATTTGTTTGGGTTTTTCCTTGTCTTTTTTACCACATCATTATGCAGCTTCTAACATGCATAGCAAAACCAAAAGGCTCTTTCTGATTTCATGAATACCAAGAGGAATGTTTTTCCTAAGCAATTAATAGTCATACTAAGACACAGTTCCACTCATAGTTATACAAAGTGAGGATAAGAAAATATTTGAAATGCAAGGCATATCTACTACTAAATTATCAAAAAGACATAATAGCAGGATAGTAAATGTGTGGTATGTATATTTAGTATTTATTATAGAAATTTACTGCATATAAATTATAAGGAAGTGCCAGATGCATCTAATAAATATGCATGAAGAAGGTTTCATACCCCCAGAGCTATATATAGATGCTGTCTTATAGGTCTCTGGTTGAAAACATTGTATGAAAATCACTTCATCTTATTTAATTGGAATTGGATCTTCTAAATCATCTTCACCTGTGTTCATCAACTAGTTTGAAACAAGCCTCTATGTGCAGTTAAAATTTCCAGTGGAAAACTTCAGAAAGTAATAGGAAGTCAACTAACAAGGAAATCAAAGTACAACAAAGCAGGAAGTACAGTATCCCTGGTAATTCAAGAAACAAAATATTATTAATATTTACTTTGTGTTTGTGATCAGCTGACATTCCCACATGTTTTAAATTAATCTGGGTGGAAAAAAACAGCTCTACATAAGGAAAAAAAAAAAAGGTAGTCTTTACTAAATAGTTAGTATTCTGAGGGAGGGTGGGTGTGGGGAAGGGGTATATTTTCAGCTGAAGTAGTTTCTGCACCAATAGTTTTTCCACTACAGAAACACCTCTTAGTAAATACATTTTGCCTTTTAATATTATTTGTAACTTCTGACTTTGTTTTTTTAATATTAAAATATATAAAGCATAATATGATCATCCTCAAACCACCAGAACTTAGAAATATAAAACATGGATGTTGCATAGAAAATAAAATAGTTCATCTAGCCATATTATACACATGAAAAATGAAGTCAAAATAATGTTTTGGTTTCCCCATTATCGCACAAACAGATTTTTAGGGGGATAATCTATACAAAGAAGGTAACCACCTCTATGGAAACAGGCTACAGAATTAGCAAGAAGTTCAATCGCTGCTGGTGGTGATTGACCCAATGAGAAAAAATCAGGGGTGGGGGGGTGGGGGAGTAAATGTATTTCCTGGCAGCTTAATAGGTAATTTTTAGGTCAATCTAAGCATTTGAGCCAATAAACAACATTGTTGCTGTCTTTTTTTTTTTTCTTCTTTTTTTTTTTTTTTTAATTTTCTCAGAGATTTTTCTAACTTTTTAATAAGTACTTTAAGTTCAGGTTTTTCAGTAAAATCAAGACTCACCAGAAGAAAAAACATTCCCAAATGAACAGAAGTCTTCACAAAGTTTTTCATTAACCCATACATTGTACAGAATTGGAATTATATTCTCTGCTTTGTAAAAAAATGCCCCATAATAAACTATACTGGCCAAACTCAGACTTCAGAGAATCTCTAAACATGTTTTTTTCTTTACCTGTGACATACTACAGCCATTCCATCTGCACTGACACTACCAGAATTCAGAATTTATTGCATATTGTTTAGTTAGGTGGATTTTAATTTCTTTGGAAATATGTCCATAAAGCAGACAGCAGCAGAACACTTCCAGGTGGCCTTTACCTCCTAAAGACAACAACAGCTTTACATTATTTTCACTAGTGAATTAAAGCCAGCTCTACTCACCCATTTATGATGACTTTTAACAACTCCAACCACTGCTTTGACTGAATGTCATTTGTCAACTATCAAGAACATTCCTGACATTCACAGTGACTTAAAGGGAAAACAAGTTTCCCACACCCATCTTCACATCACTTTTCAGGCTAGGTAATAGCTTAGATTGCCTGTCAAAATGTGAAGTTCCTTCAGAGCCTCTCCTTGATTCTGCTGGTGAGAAGACAGCATGAAAGAATTGACAGAAATACTAAACTCAGAGCCACTGAACTGTTTAGGATACACAAAACAATTGCACTGCTTATTTTGTCAGCTCTATGATACTAATTTTCTAGTGAATAGTGCTTCAATGTAAAGCAGTAAATGGATACATAGATGAAAGTTGTGTAATGAAAACAAATATTGCCACAAGTCTGTTTATATTTGTATGACACTACTGCAAAAATGTGCATCGATTTGTATCTCCATTACCTTTAACACCCTTCATGCTGGTGAAAGCTGGAACTTGAGAAGGCCCAGGATCTTCTGGTGTCACTGGCTTCTTTCAAAAAATTAAAAGAAATAAAACCAAAAAGGAAAACAAACTTTCTCTTAATATACCTTAACATCTAGAATAGTACTTCTCTATGGAAACACTCTCTTTGGACACTTAAGCTGGAGGAACAGTAGAAAAATACTGGGTGGCTATCTGAGCTTCTTGGGTTTTAATCTCATCTGGAAATCTTTCATTGAAAACCACCTTTTAATTCAACTGGGAAGCACTAAGGCTATAGTCAGGATAACATTTTCAGCCATGCCTGCTCCAGAGTGTGCTTTTCAGAAGTCCCCACTTCTGTAAGTGATTAGTCCTCACCACAACAATATAGGGAGCAGCCAGCCTTTTTTGAAGACTCTTTGGCTCTGCAGTTGATGCGCTTTGGAATTAAAGATACAACTAATATTATTAACAAAAACCCTATCTATTGATAGTTCTATCCAACATCTATCAACAGTCTTGGCTAACTGGGGAGTCCCCAGAAGACTGGAGGTTAGCCAATGTGACACCCATCTACAAGAAATGCAGGAGAGAAGGATCCAGGGAAATAGAAGCCTGTCAGCATGACCATGGTGACAGGGAAGGTTATGGAGCAGATCATCCTGAGTGCTGACATGAAGCATGTGCAGAACAACCAGGGGATCAAGCCCAGCCAGCATGGATTTACAAAAAGCAGGTCCTGCTTGATGAACCTGATCTCCTTCTACAACAAGATGACCTGTCTAGTAAATGAGGGAAAGGTTGTGGATTTTGTCTATCTGGACCTTAGTAAAACCTTTGACATTGTATCCCACAGGAATCTCCTGGACAAACTGGTCGCTTATGGATTGGAATGGGTATACTCTGCTGGGTTAAAAGCTGGCTGGACAGCTGAGCCCAAAGAGTGGTGGTGAATGGAGTTACAACCAGCTAATGACCAGTCACAAGTGGTGTTCCCCAGTTCAGTTTAATATCTTTATCAGTGATCTGGATGAGGGGATTGAGCGCACCCTCAGTAAGTTTGCAGACAACACCAAGTTGCAGGGGAAGTGTTGATCTGCTTGAGGGTAGAAAGGCTCTTCAGAGGGATCTGGACAGGCTGGATTGATGGACCAAGGCCAACTGTAAGAGATTCAACAAGGAGAATTGTGTCCTGCTGGGTCCTGCACTTCGGTCACAACCACCCCACGTGAAGATACAGGCTTGAGAAAGAGTGGCTGGAAAGCTGCCTGGAGGGAAAGATCCTGGGGAGGCTGGTTGATGGCTGGTGGAAAATGATCCAGCAGTGTGCCCAGGGGGACAAGAAGGCCAATAGCATCCTGGCTTATATGCAAAATGGGGTGGCCAGCAGGACAAGGGAAGTGTTTGTCCTCCTGCACTCAGCACTGGTGAGGCCGCACCTCGAATACTGTGTTCAGTTTTGGGCCTCTCACTACAAGAGGGACACAGAGGTGCTGGAGCATGTCCAAAGAAGGGCAATGAAGCCGGTGAAGGGTTTGGAGCACAAGTCTTATGAGGAGCAGCTGAGGGAATTGGGGTTCTTTAGTCTGGAGGAGACTCAAGGTGGACCTTATTACTCTCTACAACTACCTGAAAGAAGGTTGTAGGCGGGTGGGGGTTGATCTCTTCTTTCAGATAACAAGCAATAGGACAAAAGAAAACAGCCTCAAATTACACCAGGGGAGTTTTAGATCAGATATTAGTCAAAATTTCTTCACTGACTGTGTGGTCAAGCATTGGAACAGGCTGCCCAGGGAGGTGGTGGAATCACCATCTATGGAAATATTTAAAAAAACCACGTAGATGCAGTACTTAGGGATCTGATTTAGTGACTTGGCAGTCCTAGGTTAATGGTTGGACTCAATGATCTCAAAGGTCTTTTCCAACCTAAATGATTCTATGATTCTGTTATTGGATCCATCAGAAAAGGTCTTCCAGCAGATACCACCAGGACCCTTTTTATAGGTAAGGTATAGCAGGAATGGTGTTTGACGTTCATGATATCATGCATGGAGGGGCACTCAGGTATCTTATCTGTTCTGGTTTTGAATGAGCAAAGACAGATGCAACCACCATATGAATAATGGGACAGCAAACACATGCAACTGATAACACAGGTTTTGGCTCAGAGTATGAATGCCATGCAAAGCTATGCTCATGAGAACTTGCAGACCTTCCCCTTCCATCAGTCCTTAAATGCCTCACATATAAAGTCTAACTATAAAAGAACATGCTGCATATTAAAAATGTGTACATGCTGCAGCTGCATCCCATTTTTCCAAGTTGGCTTGGAGTAGCTCTCTGTAGGTAATTAGCTTTCCAAAAGCCTGTGAAGTCCAGAGATACACAGGTGATATTGTTGATAGCATGCCAATTATGATGTAAATTGCAAAGACATGAGGTTAGGAATTGGAAAGAAAAGGACTTCATCCTTATTAGAATGGGTTATTATCAAAGAGCTGACTTAAATATGACAGATTGCATGTCAGGTCCTACCAGTCCAGAAATGAGCATCTTTTCTTGAGATAACATGTCAGGGATGTTAATTGCTGTGAAGTACAGAAGCACAGAAGTTCAGCAATGAACACTGCACGTTCTGATTCATGAATATGAAAGCACAGACTGAAGCAAATGATAAATGAACCAACTACACCTAAATGCTAGTAATCTTCATATTGAGGCAAGAATCTGCTTAGAACCTGAAATTCACAAGGTCTAGGAGCTACAGACTCATATGATGGTTTTTCATGTTCTTTGTCATAGCTTGGTTTTGAACTTTTTTTAGAAACACAATCCCTGAAAGTATGATTCATACCCCATCTGGAAAACACATCACTCCCTAATGCATTTTCTGTTTCTGAGTACAGATTCTGATAGCACTGTGGACAAGCAGTATCAAACAAGTTTACTCTAAATGGCTGATCTCAGAGCAGAACAACAGACTGTGCAATGAAATACTACAGTAGTTATACAAGAACAATCAATTTGTCATCATTTCGCACTCAAATTCTTCCTTGCAAATACTTGGAAGTAAAAAGGATTGATTTCCTATTGGGTTTTTTTTGTGTGTGTGTGTTGCTTTTTGTTCTTTTTCTCTTTACTGTAGTAAAACTACAGCAGGGATAACATTTTCTGCAGCTTAGGAATCTGGGGTTGACAGTTTTCAATACTATTAGAATTCAAACTCCTTTTTTTTCTGTGTCCAGAAACAGCAAATAGTTTGTGCCTCAAACTTATCAAACAGAATCATAAAATGTTTGGGGTTGGAAGGGAACTCTGGAGATCACCTAGTCAAATCCCCCTGCTAAAGCAGCTTCTTCTAGAGCAGGTTACATGGAATCAGGTCCAGGTGCATTTTGATTAGTTCAAAAGGAGACACTGCAGCCTCTCAGGGCAGCCTGTTCCAGTGCTCTGTTACCCTCAAGGTAAAGTTTTTCCTCACATTCCAATGGAACTCCCTGTGTGGCAGTTTGTGCCCTTTGCCCCTTGTCCTGTCGCTGGACACTACTGAAAAGAGCCTGGACCCATCCTCTTGACACTTGTCTTTAAGGTATTTATAGACATTGATAAGATCCCCTCTCAGTCTTCTCCACACTAAATGGACCCAGCTCTTTCAGCCTTTCCTCATCAGGGAGATGCTCCACAGCTGAATTGCCTGCATGGTCCTCTGCTGGACTCTTTCCAGAAGTTCCACCTCTCTTGAACTGGGGAGCCCAGAACTGGACACAGCACCCCAGATACGGCCTCACCAGGGCAGAAGAGAGGGGTAGGATCACCTCCCTTGACCTGCTGGCCATGCTCCTCATAAGGCCCCCTCCAGGATCCCATTGGCCTTCTCGGCTTCAAGGGCACCCTGCTGGCTCATGGGCAACTTGCTGTCCTCCAGAACTCCCAGGTCCTTCTAATGGCCTCTAACACGATCCTCCTCAATCAAGGGAAGGTTCTTCCTCCACACTTTCTGTGTGTGAGACCACTCCAGGGTCTGGGATTCCTGAGGGTCAGCCTTGGCAGTGAAGACTGAAGCAGAGAAGGCATTCAGTAACTCTACCTTCTCTGTGTCCTTTGTCACCAGGCCACCCACCCCATGCAGCAGCAGCCTACACTTTCCCTAGTCTTCCTTTTGCTGCTGGTGTACTTTAAAAGGCCCTTCTTGTTGTCCTTGACGTGCCTTGCCAGATATAATTCCAAACAGACTTTAGCTTTCCTCGTTGTATCCCTGCAGACTCTGAAAACATTTCTATATTCCTCCCAAGCATCTTTTTTCCACATTCTGTAAACTTTCTTCTGTTTGAGTTTTGCTACAAGCTTTTTGCTCATCCATGCAGGTCTCCTGCCCCCTTTGCTTGATGTCTTACTCCATAAGGATGCACCTATCTTGATTTTGGATGAATAAATGCTTGAATACTGACCAGCTCTCTTGGACCCCTCTATCTTTTAAAACCCTTCTAGAATTATTACTGGAAAGCACAACAGTCATAAAGCATTTAGAATGTGTTTTAATATGTGCCACCACTTTTATTATTTTAGCATCTAGGATCTAGCTGAAACTGGGACCCACTCAGAAGAACTCATGATGTACATCTATGAAGAGACAGCTTCTGTCCTGATAGTTTGATCTTTCAGGCAGGTAAGGTGATTAACAGGTCTGAATCAGAATTTGTGTCCTTATTGTAACAGACTCAAGATAGTAAGATTAAATCATCAGCAAGGACAACTATGTCGAGCAGGAGCAGAATTCACTATCTTTCATCATGTCAGTAAGGACCTTATAAAAAAATCTTGGTTTTCTTGTGCCTCTCACCGAGTAAGACTCTGGAAAGCAAGACCCACATTAAAAATACTTACACAGAGAAGCATAAAGGGAAAAATAAGTGATTCCAGGTCTTTGTGGCTCTAAGGAAGACTGTTTACTTTCGAAGTTCTCTCAGACCCCAATCACCCTCTTCAGCAGAAATCACCCCTCTGTTAACAGATGGCATGGTAACAGTGACATGGCTACATATGCTGAATTTGAATTTTGCCTAACTGAACTATGAATAAGATTGCCTTTATTTAATAAAAAATCACTACTTTTTTGGTAACTTTATTTGTGCATCTCACTCCCCATTCCATGTGTCATATAGGTTTTCTACATTTCACGTCACCAACTACAATCAAAACCTACGATATCATCATAAGTTCAAACATGGCACCTGGGACAAACTTACTGAATTCTGTATTGTTGTGTAAACCCCCCAGATTTTCTACTGAATCAAATATGAAAAATAGTGTTACCTTTTAAAATATTCATTCTAATATGTAGCTTGATATAAAATTTTCAATTTACAATATTCTTGCATTCTTAATCTTCATAGTTCTAGAGAACATCATACTGAAAATGTACCCCAAAAAGTAAATAGAAAATATTCAAAAATGTTAGCTGATGTATAGAGCCAGTTAGGACTTCTCACACAGAAAAGCACTGATGAAACTGTAGAGTAGCACACTGGTTGCTTGTTTCTGTCATGTCTGTAAGCTGTGAAACAGTTCATCACCACTGATGTTAAGAACGTTAGTGTTTGTTACAGAGTTAATCCTTTTTGGAGTGAGGTGGATAAAATTGACGTTCCTCAGAACAGCATTCAGAGTAAGACAACACTGAATAGATTTTCACCCTGCTCATATTTAAATCATTATTTTTTCAGTTAGTAAGCTTTGTTTCTTTTTGTGTCCTTTTTTTTTTTTTTTTTTTTTTTTTTTTTTTTTTAAGAGTCAGTCTGAACTGCAGCATTCAATCTAAGGCAACTTCTACAAATTACATGTAATTGGAAGCCAGTTAAAATTTAATAGAACTGCAATATAATTAGCACCAGACATTAGGAAGAAAACTCCCTGAACACTGAGGAGACTGAAACACCCGATTACCAGTGAAGATTGCAAAAACTCTCCCTGGAAGTGTTTACAAACACCTGACTAGTATGATTTAGGTAGTTTTGATACTACTTTGAAGTAAAGAGATGTCCAAGATGACCTTCTGATCTCTTCGAGCCCTGTTCATTAATTTTTTTAATATACCTGAACAGAACTATAAATTGGTATTTGCACTTGCAGAACAGCATCTACATAATATTGGTATCCTGTATTTAGCTAGACCCAGAATAAGAGATATTAAAGAGAAAGGTCTGATTTTGTTTAGCCTGTAGGTTTGGATGTGGGTTTTGTTTTGTTTTATCTTCCATATAAACAAAAGACTAGTAAATTACTATTTACTACTTCATTTAGTACCAACTCCTTTTTCCTACTCCCTTAATTCTTTCACTGCTAAAATGGTGAAACAATGTGTTAAAGACACAACTACATTTTCTCTATTGTTCTTGAATTCTGATTCTTAAAAAGAAGCTTAAGAATGCCAGATATTCTTAGATCCAAAAGAACTTTCTACCTTGGTCGAGAAGAGAGGTGATATCATCAGAAAAGGACTGTAGTCCGTACGAGATTAAGCATCTCCAACAACAACCAGTATCACATTTTCCATGCTTTCCAGCTTATAGTAAACCACATAAGAATGCAGCATGGGATAAGCTATGCACAAGAAGAAATCTTAAACACATTACCTAGTGTACCTCTTGTGTCCCAAAGCAAAAACATTTATGTCCCCTGAACTATTTTCAGCAATATTTTGAATCCTGGTTGTCCTTATATCCCCGTGAAAGTCTTTTGTTAATTCTGTCTGTACTAAGCTTCTTTCTTTAACAATACATTATAGCACCAGGTTCCCTGGGTTAATTATACACTGTATAAAAGGAATTTTTTTTAAGTTTCATGTGTATTATAATTCAATTTCTTTTTGTGTCCCATTAAAAGTGAGTGTATAGAGGTATCTTCCTGACCTTCCTTTGACCTAAACAAAATTTCAAATAATTTCACCTCATCCAGATTTTAGTTTACATGAGTCCACCTTCTACAAGGATTATAGTTAATCCTGTGGGTCTCAGGTTGGGTTTTTGTTGTTTTTTTGGTTGGGATTTTTTTTTTTTTTTAGGTGAGGAGGAGCAGGAAAGAAATAGGGTGAGCAGAACTGAAGTCAGCATTCCACACAATTTCCTTAATCCAAGTGATTTAAACATTTTTTACTCTCTAACATCTCCCCTGTATTCTCCTTCTCTAGATGTGATGACACTTTCCTACACACTGCTAAACGCTACATAGATATTTTCAAGTTGTCCCTAATGACAGCTAGAACTAAATGTTTATTTGTTTTACCTTAAATGAAATCAGTTTTGAAACAAGATTTGCAAACAGTTCATATTTGTTCTCCCAATATGGGTGGTAATTCTAAAATTACTTCCACTATTTACTCTTGTGTTGTCTATTATTTTTTACATTTTTTAGCCCCTTCTTAAATTACCTACAAAGCCATTCTTTCACTAAAAGCTTTTACAAGAAATTGAGATAATTTATTCGTTTTTATAATGAATATTTGCTTCTACTACAATATACCCAGGGAACACAGACATTGACTGAACTAGTTGTACAATCAAAACAGAAGAGAAAGAGTAGTCCTCACACCAGGCAATTTTGAGGTTAAAAGTAAATCAATAACTTTTTATAGAATTCTGTGTTCTTGAATGTAAATAAATAAGGACAAATCTACTACATCTGCAGATTGTTAATGTAGCGGAGGTGAGCTAAAGCATGCTCCAAAAACCTTTTCATTACAGCCCACTTTCTTCAGCTCCCCTTTCCCTGCTCCTTGCTGCTTCCTGGAGAACTAATGACATCCTACCTAAACTAGTACTGTGCAAGTTATGTAACAAGGGGTATTTATATGCAAATAAAAGTATTCACTAATTCTTCTTTATCAAGTTTGCATATTTAAGAATTAGAGTCATACTTGGTCAGGATTTGAGTGTTTTGGTTTTGAATTTGATTTGAATGCATCTTGATTTTAGGAATCTGAACTTTCATTAAAAAGAGGGGAAAAAATATCCCTGCTTCTCATGGATATAAGGAAATCCACCAACATACTCAACAAGAAGTTGATACAAAGCTTATGTCCATGCCTTTCTGTATCAAAAGGAAAGTAACATGGTTATTCAAACTGTAATTAATAAGATTGCTGATATGAAATCTCAACATTTGCATTGTACTTTTTATTTTTATTTTTTAGGATAAGGTCACTGTTCCATACAGAATTTCAAAAGTGGTCTTCATATCTCTGCCACAAACAGAAGAAACTGAAGGTGGTAGTAGAAATCACTCTCACAAACTGCTCCAACTCTACCAGAGTAGACTATTCTTGACAGGACAGCTAACCTGTACCTGTCTCTCCTGTTGAGGCACTGTCATTGCTTAGCAAGAACTGAAGAGTCATACATAAGAGTAAGAAAGATGGAATCTATGCCTCAGCATTTGGTATACCTTTGGGGGATTAAGTAGTTCTGAACTCTAATCCTTGTTCAAGGCATTGCTTAGGAACTTGCATTGAAGAGGCATACTGCACCTAAAAATAAGTAAAATAAATCTTGGAAAATAATAAAAATCTCCTTCCCATGCAATCTATTCAAAATGCTGCTATACTTAATTTTGTGAGATATTCATGTCTATTCTATTTATAATGCAAATGATAATTGTTTGCCTTGATTTATTTGATACTATTTTAAAAAAGGATTCACACTAAGCCAAATTTTTTGATGGCGGTAGTGAACGAAATATGATCTGGACTTCCCATCAAAGAAAACATGGGATTTAAAAAAAACCTGGTAGATCATGAATCTAGACAATTTTTTAATAACAAGCAAAACCTTTCATGGCTGATTAAAATATTTTTTACTTTTTTCTAATAAACCTTAACAGAGGTGTCAAGGAATATATCTGGCTGTACTGAGGGAAAGATGTTGAATTGTTTTTAATCCTATTGTATTTTTCCCTGAGAGGGAGAGTTTCTGAAGTTTAAAGAAAAACTACAGTTATTGGAGTAGAGAATATTAATATTTCAACCTGGTGCAATGATGCTGTTAGTTGTGCTTACTATGTTTCCTTCATTTCGTTTGATCCATGCAGAAACATTAAAATAGAGATGATCTGCCTTTATGTGAAATTGCATTTGCTATAGGTTTACGGCTATAGTAGAAATATTTTTTTTTTTTAATCTGCCACTGCCTTGCCCTAGTGCTCGGCATCTCCTGAGTTCACTATGTACTAACCTAGGGGCTATTGTATTAACCTTGGTATGTCAAAGGCAAAGAGCTTAACCCACCCCTTCTCAGCAGCACGAGTCTGATTTTTAACTACTGAAAGCGTGGCTTCAAATCAATTTGTTCACTGTAAATAACATATATAGACAGTGATCTTTGGTTTAAAATTGGGTGCCCATGTACAAATCAGGGTTCACTCACATGTAAGTCAGTACGTGAGAAAACACAGGAGTACTTCTGTACTTGGACATAGAAGTAGATTGTGATCTCATGCCTGCTCTGTCCGTGAGGAAGTGGGCAGTCCAAGGGAAGGACTACTTTCACTTGGAAACTTCTCAGAGTGACCGAAATCTTCCCCTCACTCCCCCTTAGTATTTCCCCAAACTCCGTTTATTATTAAAGAACCTTACCTTTAATTTATTTTTTCTACTGCTGAAAAAGCTTTGGTGAAGCCAGATTGTAAACTTCTACAAGTTTATTATTCTCCTCTTTACGATCACATATTTTGACGTACCCAGTGTCGTTTTATTTTTCTCAGATAAAAAGCAGTTTTCTCTAAATGAAGAAGTGTTCTCAGATACAGCACAGCTTTTACTATCAGGGAAATACTGGTATCACAAAGACTCCAGACATTATTATATAATATTTATAAAGCAAATGGGAGGCCCATATTGTGAAGGATATTATGGGAAGCCTCTGAGAGTGGTAAAATGGCAAGATCACTCTGGAGCACCATAATCTGTTATTTTAAAGCATGGCAAAGATGTGGGGAAACACAGTAGCTATAGGCTCATATTTATAATTAACCTAGCCTGTAAAATCCTTGCAAAAGTGTCAACTAAGCTATTAATGTCTACTTTTACCAAATTAATTTGTCCAAACCAAGTGGGCTTTATTAAAACAAGCCTATCAAATAATAGCATTGGGTTTTAATAGATTTAATAAACATTGAACAACATTAGAATAACCATGTGTATTTATGTGTAGAAATGGGTCCTGGGTGAATACAATGAATTACCCTTCTGAAGTAAGGAAGAAATTTAGAACTAGGAATAACTTTTATACTCAAAGTATTAGCTACATCCAATATTAATAGCGAGATTATTTTTTTCTAATCTCTAAGAGTTGACAAGTGTGTTGTTGCATTTTTCTATTTCATTTTCCTTACCTGGAGAAAAACATTACTTGATAAGCCTTCCAAACCACTGATTTCATTTACTTTGGAGTGATAAAATGTGTCTACCAAGCAAACAATTTGCCGTAACATTAACTATTTCACTATAAACTCTAGCCTTTGGCATACCGCACCACGTCTTTACATCTCTTCCATTTCCCATGAAGGGGAAAGGTCATAACCTCTCGTTTTCATAAAGAAAACAAGCAAGCCTACCCTGCAGAGGGGAAGTGGGAAGGAGGTTTAAGGACAGCAGCTTTGAAATACAAAGCTGCATTACAAGGCTCAGACAAACAGATGTAACACATGGATCTAACTCAGAAGACGACCCTGATACAAGCAGGGGCAACTGAACCAGTCAGTCCCCAGAGTCCCTTACAGACTGCCTGAATCCTGGTTTCTGTGCACTGTGGCTTAAAAAGTAAGCAGAAAATCACAGCATATAGCAAGCAGGCCAGATAGATACCTCTAAAGTTACAACTGTTGTGAACTGGGGGGGGGGGGGGGGGGGGGGGGAAGTAAGATACAACAAGCTACCTACATGTTGGGGTGCAATCTGTTCATCATTGTCACACAGACTGCATGGCTATCAGTTACTGCAGTGATGTAGTTTGTCAGCTGCAGCAGCAGCAGGTCAGCCTTAAAACAAATACCTGATCACAAACTGCTGGACTTAGAGGTGGGGTGACCAAGCTTCTTGCTTTGGTGCTTAGCCTGCTGATTTAAGTTTGAGGAAAGGCCATGCTGCATGCAAACTGTTCTGTCTATGAGCCAGAGAGGCTGAACAATCTGGCTTTCTGCAAGCTCATAACTTAGAAGGATCAATACTCTTCAGACAGAGGAACGCGATATTTTGGGGCAAAGATTAAGAGATGCAAGCTTACAGATATTAATTATGAACACCTATGTAGCAGCAGTAGACCAAACCACATAAACCCATACTTTTTGGCTAGGCTCAAAGCCTTCAACCTGGCAGACAGTGTGAGCAACCACCACTTCCCAGAGCAGACCTTCCTCCAGGGCCTCCTGCTTCCCCATTGTCCAAGACACCTCCAGACAATCAAACATATGGGGTGTGCAAGGGAGCTGCTGCCCTTGAGAGGCCAGCAGAAGCTTAGAAGGCATAGGAATAGGGGATTATCTCCCAGCTCTGTGAGGACACAGTAGAACCCCACTGATATCCAGCCCTTCCAGCTTTCATGCACCTCCATCCAGGCTCCCTGGTAAGGAGGATGCTTCCATAGCTGCAAGTAGGGTAGGAAGCTTAATCAGCTTCTCACTTTATTACTGCCCCAACATTCACATACGTGCTAAGCATATGTGCTCCCATAGAGCACAGATGGCTGCCTCTGTGCTTATTTGGGGCAGGAAATTTAATGGAAAATATCAAGAAAGTCATATTACAGCTGCCTTTAGTGAAAGACTCAACATTTCAGTCAGTAGTAAGGGAAACCTCATGTTATACAAGACATTTGGAAACTGCATTAGCTTAGCTTTGCTGACTGCACAGGACTGATTTTCAAGCATGCTGTGCATCATTTATTAGCTTTCTGTCTTGATAGCCAAACAGCACACAGGAAAGGTAAAAAAAAAAAAACAAAAAACCAACACAATTATCTGAAGACACACTATTTAATTTGCTACTACTCATATCAGCCATCTCTCAGATTCCCATTTTCACTAGCATTGTTGACTTCTGCTTTGTCAGCAATGACTTTGCTGCAGTGCAGGAAACTGCTAGAAAAGAGCTGTTGAAAAGTAACTTGAGAATGAAAAGTACCCTGCACAACTCCCATACATGTTCATATCCCGAAGAAGCTTAATGAGTAGGTATTCAGCCTTAATAACTAAAGAGTGCCATTTACAAATAAAACATTTCAAAGTAAATTTCTATAGAAATGAAAGTTCCTGTGTGAAGAGAAGCACTCATAAATGAATATCAAGCAGTACATAAACTGCTGAGAGAGTACATTTTCCATGCACTGAGTATGCATTTAACAGCTTTCTTCTGTCCTCATGCTTGCAGCTGATAGTCATTACAGTAGCATTAGAACTGCAGATTTATCACTTTTGCGATGTAAATTTATTACCATTCAAGTAATCCTAGAACCTGTGCCTTACCATTAATAGACATTCCTTTACATTTGCAGTTTTCCCCCATCATTCACAGTTGAATGAACCTGTAAGTGAAGCTGAAATGTAAATTTAAATCCATTCTTTCTAAAGTTTTGTCTTTAAAGTCCATTCAGTGGAGTCTTTTCTACTAGAATAAAAATAACTTATTTTGTAATGTTTCTTGTATGGATCAAAAATTGATTCAGGGAGATAAAATTGTCACATGAGCAGTGTTCATGTCATGTTTATTCTACAAATGGCATTAGGCATTTATTTCCATTTAAAATTCTAGGGAAGTCAGAGTTTAAATTACTTGCCTCCTTTGTGTGGAGCACAGCAGGGTAAAGCATACATTGTATGACAGGGGACATTGGGCTTACACTCTGGTCATACTGCAAGACTGCAAGTCCCTGAGAACCCTTGTGGTTCTTCAAACATCACAATATTGATGGAGGCACCTATATAGCCAGTTGTTTCTAAAACAGCCTCAGTGGAGAACTAGCTAGAACAACCAGAGGATTACTTGTCATGCTTGCCCATAGACAGTAAAAACCAAAAATGTGTTTCTCTGCCTTGCCCACAAATGGTGGCTGCGTAAACTGTAAGTCTGGTCTGCTCCCCAGTGCAGAGAACTGGTAGCCAGTATTCCAGGAGCTGTTACCTCCTAATGTTACTCTATATGCTATTCCGGGTGAGATTTGTAGCTATGACACCAAAGACAGTTTAATTTATAATCCCTCTCTCCCAGATTTACTAGAAGGATTTACTACAAAAAGTAATTACATCAACTTAACATGAGCAACTTGGATTAGTTTTAATCAAACACTTTTATGATGGCATGAGTATATTTATGTTGCAGATTCATATGCAGGTCTTGCATAAGAAACTTACAGTAAATGCTAAAAATTCAAATTCTTTTCAGAATGATGACAGTGACTATTAAAGTAAATTCTTCCAGGAATTCAGGTTGGGGGAAAAAAAAAAAAAGGCAACAACAAAACCACACTATTAAACCAAACTGTATTTTCTTGATTGAAAATACAAACGATTTAAGTGCAAAAATTAAACAGGGATAAGCCAAAACCACACTATTATTTTTTGTACAAAATTATACTGATTTGTATTTCAACACTTCATGCTGCCAGAAAACTTTGTTTATATTTTTAAATCTTTCACTATGTAAAGTTTCACTATGTAAACTCCTGTTTATTACTGCATACTCATAACACAAGAAGAAAGGAAAGAATATGAACAATACTGGCCATCCTTTTAACAAAAAACAGGACAGAGGGATTTTTTCCTTCTTTTTTGTGTCTTTTTAAAAGTCATTATGTTATGAAAACAGAAACTTTTGATTGTACTCATCTTCTTTATTATTTTCTCATTACAATTAAATATATTAATACTGAGTTTCATATAAATTAATTTCTCTTATTTTACATAAAGCTTAATTTTAATAAAATTTTAATTGTGCAGTATGGGATTATATTTGCCTAGCTGGACTCTACATTTATGGAGGCAGGAGGTGAATTTTTGGCTAGTTGTACAATCAGAAATCAAGTCTAACAGTAATACAACTGATACAGTGGTTCAGAGACACAATCTAGCTTTGTATAGTCGTCCCAGAGAAACACGATTGTTCTCCATAATTTTATGGTTATTTATTTTAAAATTATTTTTAAGTAGTATATTAGTACAAACACTAAATGTTTCCTCTTGCAAGTTGAAGCATTTTCAGATTTACCTTTGCCTGACTTTGCTTGATGTATACACTTGTTCTTATTGTCTAAATGTCTTTGTCTCTTATAATTGATAGCTTTGATCTTAAAAGAATCCATAAAAACATAAGGGCAATTACACCTTTAGGTATTGTTCTTACACCATTGAAAATAGTACAACACAATGCTTGCTAAAGCAGGTTCTGATAACCTATCCCACTACTACAACACAAAAAATGCCTTACAAAAGAATTTGAAGTCAATGTTACAGATGCTGTGAATAGGTATACTAAATGATTTCCAGAAAATGAAGCTCAGTTATAATTAGATTAGCTTGGCATTAATAGAATAAAACCTTTCATGATACATAGCTGAAAATATCATGGAGTAGATTGCTTTTATGATTGATTGCACCAAAGACTTGATAAGAGATCTGAGAAGGATTATTTCTTCAGAAACAAGCTAAGTGATTTCTGAGTTGGGAAAATAAAGATTCTGTTGTTTTCCCATTTATATTTATGGCTCAAATTTTAAAATTAATTTGGCCAGAAATGGAATGCAATATTTCCTCTCATGCCACTAAGGCCAGACTGTTTAAATGAAGGCTAGCACAGCTGAAAAATGAATTCTTCTCTTCTGTACATTTGATATGCAGCAGTGAAATTGTATGTAATCTGCTACTTGAGAAATATGTTTATTCAGTATGTTCATATTAATAAATTATTTTAAAATATTTTTAATGGAATTGGATAAAAAATGTGGGAGAAATAAATAAAATACCTTCCTTATTCCATCACACACACACTTTCTGAATGTCACTCACTTTTGTTGTAAAGTGTGAAGAAAGTCTAAGCCAATCTCTATAATATATTCATACCTTACTGGTAAGTTTGACAACACTGATGAACCATAGCCTGAGGTACTTTAACAAAATAATAAAAACTGAGAATTATCAGAGAACGTTTATAGTAGCAGGTGCTTGCAATATTGATTCCATTTCTGCTCTAAAAACCTGTATGAAAAATCCAGCAAACACAGTTTTGTTTTATTCTATTAATTGCTGCAATGTGTGCTTTCTACAAATTCAAGGAGCTTGAAGAGAGAACGCAGAGACACTCATCCTTTACCAAACAAGAAACAAACTAAATTGTCACTGAAACCATCTGCTTCTTATTCCCATCTCTTTTCCAAAATAGAAATGGGCCAGTGAAATATTAAAAAAATTCTGAAAGTTTCTGCAAGGAGCAGTATGGACATTTACAAGACCTGGATGGGCAAAACCCCCTCCCTAGTGGCACAAAAAGCTGCACATGATGAATGCTGGCTTAAGGAACAATTCCCCAACTTGATGAAGGCTGCTGCAGGATCGCTTTCCGATGCTGGTCCCCTGAAATGAGCACAGCCTACAGAGGGAAGGCAGAGTTAGTGGGTACAAGGGTGCATTTTTATTTTTTACTGATAAGAACTTTTTCTATTGTTTGGTTTCAAGGAAAGAAAGCGAGAATAATTCTGAATTTTTATGCCTGACAGGTTGCCACATGCATTGTCCTGCCAGGCAGCAGGGAACCGAGCAAGGCTGCTGGCTGGCTATGACCTGCATTGTCCTCCAAGATTTTCTTCCCTCTTTCTTTTTCTAGCTTTAGATCAGCTTGAGTTACCACTACTTCAGACTCATTTCTCTGATCACGATTTTCTAGGTAAGCATGAAGGGTAGCGAACATTCACTATGATACAATAAAGAGTATTTACAGTGATTTTAAGACTGCAAACTTTAGGCTACCAAGTATCAGGATAATCTCAAGGTTAAAACTTTGGAAAATAACTGTTATTTCTTTCATCAGGAGCTGAAGTAGTCATAACTTCTGCAAAACTAAATAACCCGCTCAAGTAATTTGCCAGCTATTGAATACCCTAGAGTACATATGTGGTAATATATACTGCAGAATGTCATATTGCATAGAGTCATGCAGGGACAGAGAATGATTAGACACAGATTTCTCTACAGGAGATCGTTAATGCCATCAAAAAATTGCCCACTGGGAAACACTGAAATCCCAGACGACTTTCCAGTATAATTCTTTAAGTCTTTTCTGCATATTGTATGCCAGCTTTTAATGGATATATTTAGTGAGAAGTTCGCTAGAGGGCTACTCTCTGGAGATTTAATGTTTTCATTAATCATTGCAGTCCTCAGCAAAGGAAGGGCTTCCTATGCTGTATATATCTGCAGCAGACCTGCACTTTTACTACCATTAGCTTGTGGAAAACAACTAAGTTAAAGTCTTTGGGAACTCTGACAAGAAAGAGAAGGGGGAAAAAAAAGCAGCTATTTCACTAGTTGCAGGTATAAAACCAGAAAAAAAACAATATATTGGGTAATTCAATATGGTTATAATCATATATATTTACTTACGTGCACTTATATTTACTGTTATTTCCAGCCTTTCAAATTTTTAAATCAACCTCTTTGTATATAAAATACATAGGATATTTATAGATATTTAGGTCTTGCTGAATCCAGAAGATGCAGTCATTCAGATTTCATAACTGAAGTGAGTAACTGGGGTTGGATCCCTTTTTAAAGCATATATATATGTAATATGTATCATATATGATACATATTACACATGTATATATATAAGCTACGCATATAATGCATCTATATACACACAAGCATTTTTATGATCTGCTACAATTTGTTTACCATTGCCTCTGAAGATCAACCATTATTTTCATCATAAATTACTGAAATCCCACCAAAGTCACCTTTTTCTCACCGTTTACCCCATCAGAAAATGTAGCTTTTACTTTTGTAAGATTAATGACAAAAGTGAAAGACTTGAAGATAATTATCTAGAGAACCTGAGAAGACCTTACACAAAAATGAAGCTTTGAAACAGCACCTCATGAAATCTGAAGATCTTAACAGATAAATAATGATAACATCTTTATAAAAGTTTGTGTTGATTACACCATCCACTGAAGGCTAAATTCCTGATTCCAGGAAAATTCACATCAGTGTAAAGGCATCTGCTAACAGACTCACAACATTACTCTTCCTCAGCCTGCTCCTAATATTATTAGTAGTTACTAGTTTCCTAGCACATCACCAGGCTGTTTCTTTCTGGTATTTAGGGAAAAGCACAATGATAGATAAGATGGTTTATTACGATTGCTCTGGAATGTGTCTATTTTATTACATTTGCCTATGCATATTTCTATATAATTGAAGTTAAATGAGTAGACAGACTATCATGACATTTTATGCTAAGTTTAAATTATATACAAGTATTCAGGGCCTGGAATAAGAAGGCTTTTATGCATTAAAAATAAAAATATACTAATTAATGCAATTAATACAAATTTTATGTAGAGTGAGAGAACTACATTCACTGTTCACTAAGGTACCATTATAATAGCCTCCTGCTGAATAAACCACTGAGTACGTATTTTTTCTGTTGCCCCAGATGACACGGTTATCATTGATGATTTACAATCGTTATATAATAGATGGGTTTCACTAATTTATAGATGCCAAATGGTCTGCATGAACCATTCAGAGGAACATTTTACCATCTTTTAACAGAATAGAAACAGCTGGTAAGTAAAGGTCTGGCTATGCTAATTAAGTTTCTGAGAAAGTATACTAATAACCACTTTTTTTTTTCCTTTTGACACTTGGATTTAGATTTCAGAGTCTGTAATATCTAGAAAGAAACAGGGGAGGATCTTAGATCAAAGGAAAAGCTGCAACTTCCAACATCTTTCAGACAATTGCCATTCATTTTCCTGCCAGAAAAATACCCAGCCCTGCTACACTGCTTTGCTTAACCTTTTTGCCAACTGAGAGACCTGGATACATTCAGCTGACCCAAAGTACCTTGCTGCAGGTGAGAATCACTTGGCTTCAGTAGCAGCATGGACTATGCCTGAGGTGGCTGCTGCTCACTGCTGTGTGGAGCTCTTTCGGAAGATGGGGACAGGGTGGGGTCCTCTGCAGAAGCCCAGCTCCCAGAAAGAGTGAGCACACCAGAGTCCCACACTGCAGCCACCCAATACTCTATGATGCAACTAGAGAGAAACATGGTTAAGACAAACAAATTTAAAGGATTTTTTTTTCAGTTGTAAGTAAACTGAAATTGTGAAGTTGCCAGATTTCATCTTGATGTAGATAGAAATACATATTACAAGAGTCAAATTTCAAGAGGATGGAAATTAGAGGTTTATCTTCAGGCCTAATGTTTTTAGTAAAATTCTGGGGTTTTACCTGAACCAATGACCTGGACACAGGCACCTCTAAATAAGGTTAGAAACATTCTCTTCTTTACTGATATTTTCATCATCAGCCAAATACTTTCCTTTATCCCCCTGTTTTAATTCTTAAGGGCCCTAATTCAAATCCACTGCAAGCAGCAGGAGTCTCTTACATAAAGCACTAAGGTTTAAAATGACACACCTCAGTGGATGTTAACCAGTCTTGGGCTCCTTAGTCTTTGATAAAGTCCAATAGCTGTCTTTGGCAGATGTTTCTGGAATAAATGAAACTTTATGGGGATTCCTTTAAGAATATCTGCCAAAGGGATTCCTAATGGAAACTTGACATTAATTGAATAATTTGATAAGTTACAAAATGCTTTAGCATCTATATCAACTATTTAGAGAATACTGTTGACCTTGAATTAGGTCATATATAAAAAACAAGTCTATAGCAGAATTCAAAGCTAGATAGCTACCTAACTTTTTGTTGCCTGCACAAGACATCTTTCTTGGATCAGGTGTTATTTTATCTGAGGGTGGATATTTGTGTTCCAAATGTATTTTGGCCATAAAAAAAGAGCTAGGAAATACAGTTTTGAACACCATGTAATGATACAGCTATACAGTCACATCCATGGTATTCACAACTCCCTTACTCCCCAAGTTAACTACATAACTTAAAAATAATTTACATGGAATATTTTAAGATATCTCAGACCACATTCTTGATAGAGTTCCATCTTTTTCCTAAGGGAGTCAAGTACCCAGCCTCTTTGTTCAGGAGCTCACTGTTGTGTAAGTTAAATTATTGGTTAAGAAAAGAAAAATACGTGGAAGAGATAAGAGATCATGAGCTGAGGCCACAACTTATGCTCAACACAAGCAAAAATAAGTGGACAGGAAAAGGAAAACAAAAGACAGTCACAAAAGGGTCCAAACCTGAAACAAATTGTTTCCCCACTTCTAATACTTCTGTATTTCAGATTCAGATGAATTTAGCTTCTCCTGAGATGTATTAGCTGTAATTGAGCAAACCGTAATGGACGTGGACTTATCTAAGAAGTCTGTGCTACAGGTGTGAAAAGCACAAAGTTCTAAAAAACACTGCGTGTTACAACGAAGTTGACACAAGCAATTCCTGGTGATAGAAAAGCTACTTCTGGGAAGTATTCCCAAGTACTCTGAAAGAAAATAGTTTTTTGTTCACTTAAGAAAGTTATTTTTATAAAACATGAGCACAAGGCTTTCATCCCTTTTATGCTTGCCTCTGTTCAGGTCATTCCAGCTTTCACCCCAATCTCATTCTAGAATTTATTATTATACTTATTAAATACTCTGAAAGGTGAGCCCTTAAAAACCATTGTCACTGAACCAATAAAATAGTTATTTCTCCGTCTGCATGCAAGGAAAGCAGGGTAACGTTTGGCAAGGTTTCTTTCACAGGCAACGGTAGCAATGCTGAAATTCACTCCACTGCTCCACCAGTTCATTTTTTTCAATTCAAAAGCAAAATTAAAAGCTGGCTACAAAGCAAGCGATAAGGTGTACCCCCAGGATGTATCTACATACTGAACTTTTGAACCAGTGAATACTCACAAGTTTTCCAGAGATCAGTATCTTGTTTATGCATTGTTCAGTAGTGCTGACAGCATGCAATTGTTCCTGCTGGAAGAAACTACCATTATATCAGGTGCTCTGATTGATTTTTTCTCTCTCTCTCTTTTTTTTTTTTTTTTTTTTTTTTTTTTTTTTTTTTGGCATAGTACAGTTTTATGCCTACTGTGTGCAGATGCCTGACAATATGTGCTTTGCCTTGGAAATCAACTAGCAAAGAAAACAACAAATAGCCCGCCAAATGTAAGCTACTATGCCCAGTCCATTTTGAGATTTTTGCCGCTCAGATGTGTGAATGATTTCCATCTGTTCCTGTGTGAGATAAAGATTTAGAGCTGCTGGCACTAGGAAGCCTTCTTTAAAAAAGCCAGTCTGTGCCAGGGCAGCTTGTCAGCGTACAAGGATGTGAGTGCTCCCAAACCTGCATAACAAGTGCAGCAAAAGCTATCCATTGCAAACCAACAGGCTTCTTATTGCTATGACTACTCATTTTACAAATAAAAATTTAAGCACTTTGAATCTTGACGACACGGTGTGATGCACTGGGTCAGGATGCTAATGTTTGCCAGCTGGGGACCAGACAGCTGTGCCAACATAAGCAATTACAGGAGTCCCCTGATGTCCAGCATTGCTGTTTGCACACGCTGAACATGAGTGTACCTAAGAGTCAAGCTTGGATCCCTATGGTGAAACAGCAACAAATCTGCCTGATAAACCACAGAATATTTTGCTAGTGCCTTAATGAGGAGATGTTACAACAAGTTTCCTATAGACCAGACTTGTCTTTTGTTTTGCCTGTACTTTCAACATGTGTGCAACCCTACTGGGTAGGTTAACCTCATAGAGCTGTCTGGATTGAATGATTTAAAAAAAAAGAAACAAAAAACCCCACCAAAAACCTGTAAATGCTACTGTGAAGAATATTCATTACAACTCTATACTTGTCTGAACTCCAGTTTCTGAAGACTACTTTCAAAACTCATCATTTTTCTCCTTACTTTGGCCACAGCTCATAGTATACCTTCAGTGGCAACAATAGTGCATCCTCTGTCACAGTTTATCCTCTCAGCCTTTATCAAATAAAGAAACATCATATAATACAGCCACACAACCGGTTCTGCCAGCAAAGCTGAGCAAGAATACCCTAAACTAACATTGCCACTGAATTATAACTTAAAAAGTACTGTCTTCGAAAAACTAGCAACCTCAGACTTTTAGTACTGGTGCAAGAATTATTTACTTTAAAGAAAACAAGAAAGAATTTCAAAACCAGAGAATGCTAACTAACCCCTACAAATAGTTAACAAGACATAGCCTTGGGTGAAGGAATAGACACCAGAAATACATCAAGCTAAGAAATATGGAGATAAGCTCAAGGAGAACCAAATAGTTATTGAGACCAAACAGAAAATTACTTTAACTATAAGTGAACTACCCTAATTAGCACACTAAAAGATCCACCCTCAAACAAAGCCAGCCCCCTACTAATAAAGCCCCTCCCCACAGAACATGCCCAGTGAAGAGAAAGTATACTGTACCTTAAAATGGAGAGGAGGACTGTAAGAACCAGTGAGAATTAAGTGTGACTAAAGGTAATTGTAAACAATTGTTCAAAGTGTATAGAATGTTTTTCCATGTGTTGAGGGGTGCTAGCTTTGTGGATTTAGCACCTAGCACCCATCTCTGGGCAGACATGCAATAAAGAAATGTCTCGCTCTGTGTGTGGATCGCTCTTGCACACCAGATGAGGAACTCAGATTTGGGATAACAGTACTGCAGAGCAGCTTGCTAGAAAGAGCTCCTGTAGGGAACTTAAGGAATAAAAAAACTCCCTCCATCCTCTCCATCTGCCTTCTCACAGAGCTCTGTGTATCTCAAGCACATGAGGAAGGGATCACATACGCAGGAGCTCACTATGCTTTATCAGAATGCTTTCCAATAGACATTATTACTTACAAAACTGACCTATGCTCACTTATACCCAGGACAAGTCAGATTAATTGAAGGGACAGAGCCAGCAATACTAAAAAAAAGATCAAGTGTGTAAGTAACATGTGAACGAGGAAGGCACACCATGAGCTGCAGGACTCCTTCCCATGGCTTTACAGGCTCATGCTGCCATTTGTCTGTATATCTGTATAGCTTTATTTTTCCTGTTGTTTCTCTCAAGTGAGCTATTGACACTCTGCCATAAATATATTACACTATAATATCTAGACCAAAGTGTATGTTATTTAACGCTGTATTATAGACACGGATATCCCAATTCAAATTTTCAACTTTAAGCACAATCTAGAGCTCAGTAAAACAGGCTTTAGAGATCATCTTATGCCATAAGGTCTGCTTAAGGGCTATAAACCAGGTACCAGAAGCCTTGTATGCACAGGAATCAGAGTTTATGAAACCTCTGTATAATGTCGTAACTAAGTTGTGCTGATGGGTGGGGTGTGGGGGGAATCAGTGGCTTCCAGTACTGATATTTTAAGTGGCTGAACTATTTACTCAGTAGATCTAGAAAGGTAACTCAGTCTCCTTAATGAAAGAGGTTCCTGCTGTCTCCAAACTCTCCCTTTAAGCAGCTACATGGATATTCCTGACCCTGAAGTATATGTATAGCGACCTATCCAAGATACAAAGCAGTTCAAATAACTAAGTATTAAAGAGAAAACAAAGGATATAGAACAGTGTTTGAATGTGTGGAGAGAGCTACGCAGGAAAGCAAAGCTCATACACACACTTTTAGCTGAAAAGATATTAACAGAAGATTTTAAAAAATACATATATGTGCCCAACTAACTTCATAATTTTCACTTGCAATACTGTCTCTAAAGCAACATAATATTGTGTCCAAGCACTGAACTTCACATAATCTGTACCACCTCGAGGCTGCGCTAATGACATTAAAACTTTATTCAAACCCTTGTTCTTCAGGGCTCACCAGGTTGCTGTGGCCATGTTGCATATGGTACTCCACAGTGTCCACTATTCCAAGGTGACTCCAGCACAGCTTCACTCATCAATCCAGCTTCTTTGCAGTGACATGCTCTCCATCTGAGAAGCTTTTTAGTCCAACTGCCCCCCAAACACTAAACATAATTTCAACTATTGGGATGTCTAGCTGAAACTCACTCTTCCTTCAACTTCTATGCACAGTAATTTAGTTTCCTATTAAGGGGCATGTGAATGTAAAGGTACATGACAAAAGGTTCCTCAACATCTTAGCATGGTTTACCATTCTTCAAAAAGTCTGAGAGAAGCTCTACACAAACAAAAATCCAGAGCTCATCTGACTCAGATTCCACACTGAGGTTACAGTATTCCTTCCCTTAATATTGACTGAACTGGCAGTAAAAAGAGGACTTTCTTCTCCTTCCAAAAGTTTCACTCCTTTCTGCCATCACACCTTGACATTTATCTTTGATTTTCTAACAACAGGTGTCAGAAGCCAAAAAAGGGAATGTGGACTTGTCACAGGAATTTCTTAGACATGCAGTTCAGCCCTGATATAAAAATCCCAGCAGGGTACACATCTAAAGATATAGAGAATTCTGAACAAAATCACTGTCATCACTCCTTGAGTCAGTGTGTGTGGTCAACTCCTTAGATGTGGGCAAGTACTTCCCACTTCCACTGCATCGTTTGGAATCTGTTTTGGCCATAAAAAGGGTTCCACTGGCTTAAAGAACATTTTCCGTTTAAGATGGCCTCTGACTTTACAGCTACACTCGCACATCTGAGTAAATTTCTAGGCATGTTCTTTGTCTCCTGGTTTTCTGGAGATAGTCCTAAGTACAGGTGTATTAAAAATAGATCTTGCCTGAACTTAGAAGACAAGCAGTCCTCCAGGTTGTCAGAACCAGCACACATGTTCTGGGAGAAACACCATGAAAGTTTCCCCTCGAAACATGCCATGGAATCTAAACATGCATTACTTCATAGCAGACAAACAGCTGTAAAGATAGGAAGGGAACAATTGCCTACATATGAAAGTGAAAAATACTGCTTTCTTTCACAACAGAAAGTGCTAACATCCTCTTCCTATAAGTCACATGCTAGCAATCTTGCAATTGTCCTTTAAGTCCAGTACATGCAGGCATAAGAAAAGAAACAAATAATTGGGCAGATAATCGGGAGTGTGGAGGGTCTGGATGAAGGATTTTGTCTATCTCAACCCTTTTCAACCTTGCCTTTAGGCTGGTTTAAGTCCAAAGACAGCTCTTCTTTTATTGATCCGCAAGTTCCTCCTAAAGAAGGAAGACTATGTTCCACTTTGGATGTTTATTTTTGACTACAAGCTTCAGAGTTGCTGGCAGAGACCTGTTCTGACCCTGCCTAGGACACACTGGTGCAGAAGGAAGGGATTGCTCCATTTCTTCATTATAGCTTGGGCAGCTCTAATGGGATAGGATTGAATTGATAGCTTATCTGTCCTTGCAAGGTATCGAACTACTCCAAACACTTGGCTATCTTGTCTACAAACCTACAGTTGCAAAAGAAACTCTGAAAATTAAAAATTTGGGCTTTACTTCCCCAAAAAACATACAAATTTATGTGTCGGTCTGTGCTACTGTGCTGCACCACAGCAAAATTTGGTACTGGAGTATTCCACAGGCTTACCTGCCTTCCTCCTGTTTCCAGAAACTGGGAAGAAAAATGAAGGACAAACCCAAGAGAGCAGTTCCACACCGAGGAAAGGTTCAAGCTTTCCTCATCATACAGTACTCTATCAGTGTCCGGAACAGTCTGCACTGCCGGAGTGACCCACCTGCAGTGGGAGGCTGACAAAGCTGAGATTTCTGTTCTGGCTATGCCTCATCTTACAGGATGTGCATACATTTATTCTGTCATGCAGAAAAAAACCCCCACAGTCATAAAGTGACACATTCCCCAACTTTAGGCTTCTCAGACACTAGTGAATCCAGTGGTGTTCACAGCCTGCCTAAACAGTATCCAAATTGTTGATGTTCCCCCGCTGCACTCAAAGTCATTGTCACAGCTGCAGCATGAAATAGCCTGAGGGCATGTACAATCCCACAAATGTTTTAGGCTTGAGCCAAAAGTTTGAGGTCAGGGAGGTTTGATGTCAGGGTGCCAGGATTCCCTTGGGGAAAAAAACCACAAATGGATATTAAGAAAAACAAACAAATAAACAAACAAACAAACAAACAAGAAAGAGGGTTGAAGGAGATGTGCCAAAGCCTTGGAGAACAACTGCGAAGGCAGGAAAATCTCATTCTGAGGAGAAGGAGAAGAACTGGTGGGGAAGGAAGAAAAAGTAAGAAACACTATTAAGATCACTCACTTTGAAGAACTGGATATCAAGGAAACTGTTCTGGATTCAATAATGTTAAAGGTATTTTCCAACCTAAATGATTCTATGGTAATATAGCAGCTTTGTTGCCTAGAATCTATAGTAAGAAAAAGGCCTGGGTCACCACTCCAAGAGATAAGAGGAATAAGGAAAATAAAACACTGCAAAAAGACCATGCTGGTTTTATGAACACAACAGAGTGGTGGTGGTGGTGAGGGTGGTGGGGTTGGGGCGGGGCGGGTGTAGGGGAAGCTGGTAAAAGATCAGAAAGGATCGTTTCTTTCTCCTGCATGCTTCCCCCTCTTCCCAGCACTACAGATAGTTCTCTCCTTCCCTCCCAAAATTCGATAGGTAGCAGATTTGGCAGCACTTATTTGTAGCAGCTTCCTATTTAAAGTGTCAACAGTTCCTAAATATGAAAGTTAACTGCAAAACATGTCCCCTAACTGTACACCTTGGAGATGTGCAAGATCATATTGTTGTGATATTAAGCTTGACAAGTTGTGACTACTCCCAGTCATGTGTGGGTTTTTTTCCTGTAAACGGTTTCATAGCTTCTAGCATTCTATTCTTCCTTCACTTCCCAGAAATAACAGAACCAAAGTTTCCATTTATTAAAAAGAAGCAAAACCCAAACCATCAGCCTCTTCAGTTTTTGAATAAACCATGATCTTCAGGCTAGTAAAATAAACTCTGAGAATCATTAGGAGTGTTTTTGCAAATTTCCCCACCACCCCCACCATTTAATTGCATAAATAGGTGAAGGAGCTAATCAGTTTTTCTACCCTATCAGTGACCTCTAATCTTTCACCTCTGACAGTCTGAAGAAAGTGCAAGGCTGAAGTAGTAAGTAGGATGTTTAGTGAGCCTTGATTCAGCTCTAACACATCAGGAATTCATACCCTACCCACAAACTCCCACCTGTAGCATTGCTGTATTCAAAACCATTTTTGCCTCTGTTACTTCTGACTTGGCAGAAATTAACACTACACATGGCATAAATTAGCATGGAAAGTATTTTTCCACAGCTACCAGATAATTGTTGTAGTAGTTACTCACTTGGAATGAATCATAAAGGGTTGTGATAAATGAATTCTTTGTACTGCAGTCCTTGAAAGGTTTGGAGTTTTTTTTTTGAGTTGTCTTCAAATGAGCCGGGCATATATTCTAAATATACCTTAGTTACTTCATAAAATAATGACTATGAAAACTAACAGCATTTTAAGTTTCTTACATCTGTGGGAGATGCTTGACTTGATGTCCGTACCAAGGGAAAAGGACTGGATATTCCATCTATGACATGAGCCCAGAAATCTGCCTGTTCTAGCCAAATCAGTGAATTAGCATCAGGCATTAGAAGTCAGCTCAGATGCTTTAAAGATATACAAACTATAAACCCTGGGCTGGCCAAAAAATTGATGAGGGACAGAAGAGGCTATACAAGTTAATTTCAGTGAAGGTTTGGAGGGGAATTCAGATGACTGGAATTATTAATCTACTGATTCAAAAATATTTTACAATGAATATAATGGGGTTTTTTTCAAGGTAAACAGACAAATTACTTACCATACATTTAAATAGCTATTATACTTTTTTTTTTTCTTTACTTGTACCAAAAATACCTTGTTGACAAAAAAAAGTCTAGTTTTGAGAAGCACAAAGAAAAATATACTCATCACAGGAAGAGATCATAATTTATAATATAATTTTCCCTATTAAGATACTGATTAATGACAGCTATCATAGCTAAACAAATTGCAAACACCTAGATGGCTACAAAAAGCATTATTGGAACTTGCTACCTAATGGAGTCAACAGTTGAAATTTCTAACTATGACTCACTGACTATTTTAATCATGTTTATTTTTCTTCTACCCATGCAACCGACTAAGATAATTTTATGGCATTAATAAGGGGGTTTGGCATAAATCAAGGGTTTTCTAAATGTCACTACCCTTTATGCTTCCTGTCAGAAACTTACGGAATACAATTGCTTAATGTGAGCTTTGCTTTTTCCTAAATAGATTAAGACCAAAAGTACAATGGTGGTCAAAACCAACCAGTATTTGAAGGTAAATATTTTCCCTCACATTCTATATGCTAGTCAGTATCTTGGTTTTCATGGAAAGTCTCATAACAGTACAAGACATAGAAGAGTAACCTGAGATTAGGACTAGCAGGTTCAAGGTCATCTGCCCTTAATTATTAAGTATTAAAAAGGCTGCTTTATGCCTGGTTTTGTTAATGCTACTGATCAGGGATAGTGCTGCTCATTTTTGCAAAGAGAATTCCTGATTTAAGCAATTTATGAGCTGAGATTGGACAAATAAGAGATTGTGTACAGCTCTGTCACCCTGTGGATATGTCCTGTTTTATAAGGAATAAAAAAATGATGATGAGTAGCTAAAATTAAGATACTTAATGCACTATTTCTTAAAGACAGAAAACAAACCATGATAATCTAATGAACTAAGATTTTATAATCCAAATAAGCACATATTCCCCACTATACATTTCTGTGAACTAAGTAGCAGCATGTCTTAGGCTTGATCTATGTAAACATGTGTTTTCTTCTTAATTACAAGCTTTCTAAATGCAGCTGTTTTACTAAATCCCACCAAAAAGGAGATCCTCACACCAAGACACTTTTTTTTGCCTTACATTAGACCTCAACCCTTGAAAAATGTTTTTTTATTAAGGTAAATAGATAAATAAACATAGCTTTCCACCTTTTCCAAACAAGAAAAAACACTTTTCTGAGTACAATCTAGTACTAAAAAGGGAGCAATACTTGGCCCTATGCAGAACAGATGCACTTTGAAGGGTCTTCCAGAACTCTCTCTTTCTTGGATGCTTTCTTCCTTTATTTGAAGCCTCTCAAGATAAAAGAAACATTTACTACCAATGCCCCCAAAGTGTTAAAAGCAAAGATAAAAGCTTTCAGCTCAAGGGTGCTTTATATTCTGTTCTGCAGTCGAGATAGGGGCATAAGCCTTTTTCTCACCAATGCCAAATACTTGATCCACGCTCTGAGTACAGTGCTAAAATACTAAAAAGCCTGTTTATTCTTCTGGAAAAAATAAAAAGAGAAAAAAATAAATAAAACCCCAAACAGAATCAAATGAAAATAACAACAAACACCCAAACCAAAACACAAAACCCACAAAAAACCCAAACAACTGATAAGTGTGGTTGTGAATGATACAATTAAAAACCAACCAACCAACCAAACAAAAAAACCCAAAACCAAAACAACAAACAGACAAACTTTAAAGAAAGAAATAACATTTGAGTTGTTCCGACAATAATTATCAATTCTCCTGCTCTATTTCATTCTTCCTTTCCCTCACCACCACCAATGTCTAGTTCTGGGAAAGAACCAATTCTATGGAAAAGATGCCCTTAAGTTCAGTGTCTGATGTGGTACTCATTTAGTCTTAATATAAATGTAAAAGTGCTGGCTTCAGCAAGCTAACAGCTGTAATAAAAAAATAAAAATCTTAAGAAGCAAAAAGGATATTTCTGAAGTTCCAGGTTTCAATGTTTGTGGTCAGACTCCAAACTTAGGACTAGTGAAAGATAAAGTGAGGATGTAAGATCATCTCTTGTCTACATGCTTGAATATTGCAGACATATAACAGCTAGCAGGATCAAGACCTAGGTAGTTTGAAGAGTGCACCATCATCATAATGTCAATTAGGAACTCCCAAGTTAAGAAATACTGACTCAGAGGTGACTTTTTCTAATATTTATTCTGCAGTATAACCATGACTTCTTTGAAAGTATGTAATACTTTTTACTGAAATTTAACAGAAAGGAAAGAGGACTCAGAAATACGCATTCCTGTAAATTTCATTAAAATTAGCTGTTGGACAAAAGAAAAACATATTTGTGCAAGCAAGTCTTCTACCCATACAATGCTTAAGGCACATAAGAGAGTGTAGGGAGCTGAAATTCTGCATTAAAGCAAACACAAAGTAACGCAAGTCATTTTTACGGCAATGCACAGCTGCAGGATGCCCTTAGCCAATTTCATATTTCTTCATTTAGTTCAGCTCTTAGTTACTCCTCAAACATACTTTGTTCATTTATTTTTTTGTGAAATAATTTAAGACCTATTTCTCACCTCTAACTAATGAATAAATAAAATCCTTAAAATGTTGACATATGAATACAAAATAGGAGGAACAATCTTTAACACCCCATTCATATTCTTCAGATTTCAGTAGGTAAACTCTATTTCCTTACTAAGTCATTCTCACTGTGTTGTTTTTATTGATGGTAACAATTCCATAATTGGACAACACTCAGGTTATCTTGAGGCTTACTAACAATGTTTCCTGTTGGACTAATGTTCAACAACAATGAACAGTAACCTTAGAACCCTCCTTCCTGAAGCCTCTTTTATGTGTCGTGTTTCCACAACGAAGTATATACTAAGGGATTACTATATGTAGGGAGAGAGTCAGAGAATTTTGAATGCTAAGAAAGTGGTATCTCACAAGTTTTTCTACATTGCAAGACTCCTAGAAGATCTAGGTCTATAATTCTGGGAAGATGTAGAAAGCTACTGTTCTCCACTGTAAGCCTCTATCTATGAACTAAATGAAGGATTTAAGTTACATCTACAATTATCTAAAGAAGGAAAACAGTAGAAAGATTCCAAAGAGGTGTGGGAAGGAATGTAAAAAGGCATTTTACTGCTATGTAGTGAAAGAAAGTAAAAAAAAAAAAAAAAAAAAAACCACCAAAAAAAACAAAAACAAAAACCCCAACCACAAAAAAACTACAAAAAAAAACCCCAAACCCAAAAAAATGAACTTGGAATACTTGCAAATGAACTTGTAATACAGGAAAATCTGCAATAAGGCTGCCTTTTTTTTAGTTCCAGTGTGCTACTTCTCCTGAGATTTAAGAGGTGGACCAAAAACGAATGCAATGAGAGCAACATTTGAATCCAAGACTTTCACATTAACGATGCAGTCATTTAAGCGCAAGAAATATGTGTCAATGAAGATAGCGCTGATGCTGCAGTCAACCTATATATTGAGAATTGAATGAATTTTCCAAGAGAAGGTAATATACTTTGGGGTGGTTTGGAGTGGTGGTTTGTTTTGGGTTTGGGTGGGGTTTTTTTTTGTATTTTTGTTGTTGCTGGGGGTTTTTTTGTTGTTGGGTTGGGTTGGGTTTTGGGGTTTTTTCCTCATTAAAAAAAAAAAGTAAAAAAAAAAGTATAAATATTGCACACATGTAACCAGAAGACTAATGGTCAATCTGAAAAGAATACAGTCCTCCATAACATTTTGCTTGTTTGTTTTGGAATAAATCTCAAGTATAAACTGCAAATATATGATGTTGGCCACCAACTGACACAGTTCCTGGAACTTGGTGATACTAGCATCTGTATGTGTCTGCATGCATCAGTGGTCACATTGCTGAAAATGAGAGCATATTTCATAACTGAGGGAACATCTGCTGTTTGGTAGAAGGAAGTATGATAGCTTTTCAGAAATGAATACAGTTTGAAGCCATGTTGGTGCCCTCCAACCTGACCAGCTACTCTGACAAGTAGAACTGGCTTCATCCTTCCCTAAATGTCCTAGCAATAAGGCAGAAGGCGTATCTGCTATTCTCATCCTCCTCCCACTTCCCATGTAACTTAGTTTTGCATCAGCTGCAGCCTTGAAACAAGCTGCAACACATGGGCTGTCCAGCCCTCTGTGAGGCATAAGCATGGATCCAAAGTGTATGTCACGTATCTGTATCTATCGGTCTCTATCCACATTCCCTGATAGACATTGTTTTTGAAGTGCCTTCATGCTTATGTCTTCAGAGAAAAAGTATCTCTTCTACAGAAGAAGTATCTCTTCTAGAATATAGTCCTGGATACTGAATCGTATCACTGGAAATATGATTTAAGGGACTCTGAGGAACTTTCTTATGATAACATAATCCAAAAAAAGCCACAGTTTTACATATGACAAGATAGAGTGGTGTTTTATTCAGCAAGTGTTATGAATGCACCTACAGAGGAAAATCAACAGTGCATATTCTAACATCTGTAAATTTTTAGTTTAAGCCAATTTAATTAGGAATCATTTTTCTTCATTGAACACTTTTTAACAAGTTATTTGAGACTTAAAGTGTGTTTATTTTTGAAATGTCATGAACTCAAAAATGGTTAGGAGAAACTGTTTCCACACTATGTTTTGGGTCAAATCTGAAAAGGCAAGTAAAGCATTACAAAATAGGCATTACAGAGTTAGATCAGTCACCTTTATAGCTACTCTCATAGTGAAAGTGCTAAAAGAGAATATTAAAACAAGAATAGCTACACGAGGAGGAAATAAAAGTTAATTTCTTTCTTTCTTCTCTCTTTGGGCCCTTCAGCACTGGAATTCTATGGAAAAAGAGAATGAGCTGGGGAGTGTGACTTACATGTTGACAAATAAACCTAAATATAAATACTGTGTTTAAAACTATCTGCAGAGATTTTACTAAGTGTAGCTGATGTATTGGGACAGCAGAGGAAGCTGTAAGTTGCATCAGTTTAGAATCCCAGTGGTCTCCCAGGCTGCATTACTCATCCTCAAATATGGCTCAGTCTCTGCAGAGTAGCAACATGATTCAGATGACTTCCAGAAGTTCCTACAAAAAGGTAAAATTAAGACTGCAAATCAAAAAGAGGTAGGAAGGAAAAAAAAAAAAAAAAAAGAAAAAAAAAAAGTAAAAGAAAAAGACCAAAACAGGTCACACCGCTGCACACATTTTTCCTGTGGGGAAGAAATAAGTGAACTGCATGACAGATTAGTCATGTTGCTTTAACACAACACTGAGATGCTAAAGAAAAAGTAAAGGGACGAGTGTTACAAAAACCTGAACAAAAGAATAAGCTAATACTGCCATCTAACTCCCAACAATCCAGTATTTGATTTCATCAACACAACCCTTGACTTTAAATTGCTGTCCTTATCTACATGGGAATTGTGCTCCATATGGCTTGCTTATTATCTTCAAAATAATAATTTGTCTTGAATGAAGTTTGAACCATCTATCTCTGCTCAGCTACTGAGGCTAGTGAGGTGTAATTAATGACCATAAGAAACAGCTCTGAACTGGTAGATACCTCCAAATTAATGAAAATCACCAAGGTATTCCTATACAGGTACTTCCATCAGATAGTTGCCTTTTTACACACACATCCATATACACACAAAATCAGTGGCACTCAGGTTCTTATCTGATGCACAGAGCTTGAAATAACTAAATCCTGGGGCTCAAAGTACCATCAGAAATCATCTTCTCCATCGGGGATTTCTCAGATTTATCCATAGCCTTCTCAAATCCCTGCACAACTGGATGCAATAGTTCAAGAAATGGAAGTGCTGCTTCACCTCTTAGCAGCAGTCCTATCCTTTTTCCAGATAACATTTGCCCATTCAGGGTCTATTCTGAGCATTCAGAAATGTTCTAGAATTCCTCAACAGTGCTAACCTTTCACAGAATACCAGTGTTCACAGCTATATCTTTCTACTGCACCAGATGATTGAGAAATTCAACCTTACCAGGCCATTCATCCCCTTTGCTACATGCTACCTGGCAGTAGAAAGTAATTGCACATGAAGCAATGTTTCCACTAGTCCCCAGAAAACTCCCACTAATATTAGAAATTCACATCAATACAAGTTTTCTAAGCAGCACAGACACCGTTCTTTCATATTTTTCATCATTTACACTGAGTGATTAACAGAGTAACAGATCCCAGGTATAGTAGGGATCATAATTTACTGGTGAATCAGGCTGAGAATTATTTGAGAATGCTGTATGAATTTTCAGTTTTCTATGCCTTGTCCACAGAGACATGAAGGTCTTTGGTGAGAGGAGCAGTCTCGCACTGTAAGACATTATTCCCACCACAATCAAATTGGTAAGCCTGCATAGACAGACCAATAATATACAGTTAAAGAAAATGGAATGACTACAAAATTTAGTATGGATTCACATCACAGTATGTTTTTAAGAATCTTTTTCCTTCTCAAGTGTGATGATATTCACTAGTAACCACGTTGCATTCAGTCTAGTAACCACATTTCAAAAACACACTAACCTAAATATTTGTGCATCTACCCACCTACCTGCCTTTGCAAACAAAGAAGTTAGGAGCATAAGCTTTCTGATTTGCAGAACTACTCGTTCCTACAGTTATGAAGGTTACAGTTATGAGGTTTTGCTTTCAAAATACAAAATGTTGTTTATGGCAACCACAGCTGAATTTGAAAATGCATCTATATGTAAAATACAATTGAGTCTGTAACTTTCAAACAGATCCATATTAATTAAAATGTCTATATTCAAAAGCTTAGATTGAACACTTAGATAATTACAGCTGTGATTGCAGAACAGGGTAGAGCTAACATTAAATTACACAGTAGAATTTGCTGAAGAAGCTCATGGTATTCCCCAAGGACCTATTTTGTAGAAGTGTTTCATGAGCACAGGAATACAGATAGTTGTCTAGCAAGAGTTTTCAGAAATACAGAAACCCCTTGAAAATTTTCTAGAAGTAAATAGGTGTTTTAAAAAAAAAACAAACAACACTGCCTACATGTGCCTTAAAACTTTCAGAAATATTACTATATTAGAAGAGAATAGACTATTTCAGTTGGAAGGGACCTACAACAATCACCTAGTCCAACTGCCTGACCAATTCAGGGCTGACCAGAAGTTAAAGTATGTTGTTAAGGGCATGGCCCAAATGCCTCTTAAATACTGACAGGTGTGGGGCATCAACCACCTCTCTAGGAAGCCTGTTCCAGTGTTTGACCACCCTGTCAGTAAAGAAATGCATCCTAATGTCGAGTCTAAACCTCCCCTGGCACAGCTTTGAGCCATTTCTGTGTGTCCTGTCACTGGGTACCAGGGAGAAGAGATCAGCAGCTCCTTCTCAATGTCCCCTCCTCTGGGAACTGTAGAGCAATGATGTTGCCCCTCAGCTGCCTCTTCTCGAAACTTGACAAGAGATCCTCAGCTGATCCTCATAGGATGGCCCTTCCAGCCCTTTCACCAGCTTTGTGGCCCTCCTCTGGATGCATTCCAGGACCTTCACATCCTTCTTGAATTGTGGGGGCCCAGAACTGCACACAGTGCTCAAGGGGAGGCCGCACCAACACTGAATACAGCGGGGTGATCTCCTTTTTACTGGCTTGTTCTGCTGTGTTGATGTACCCCAGGGTGCGGTTAGCCCCCTTGGCTGCCAGGGCACACTGCTGGCAGCCTGCTCTCAACCAGCACCTGCAGATTGTTTTCTGCAGGGCTGCCCTCCAGCCACTCCTTTCCCAATTTACACTTGTGCCCAGCATTACTCCATCCTAGGTGCAGGATCTGGCATTTGAACTTGTTAAATTTCATCCCATTAATCATAGCCCAATGCTCCAATCTATCTAGAACCCTCTCTGCAAAGCATCTTGTCCCTTAAGAGGGTCAACAGCCCTTCCCAGTTCACTATCATCAACAGACTTGCTAATGGTGCATTCAACTCCTGCATCATTGAGAACACACATTGAGAAACATATTGAACGGAACTGGCCCTAGAGTTGAACCCTGAGGAACAGCACTGGTGACTGGTCACCAGCCAGATGTAGTCCCATTCACTACTACCCTTTAAGCCCTGCCCTTCAGCCAGTTCTTCACCTAGTACACCATGAACCCACTCATTCCACAGTTGGACAACTTGTCCAGAAGGATGCTGTGATGGACAGTATCAAAAGCCTTACTAAAATCCAGAAAAACTACATCCAGTGCATTTTCTTTCTCCATTAAGTGGGTGACCTTATCATAGAAGGATATCAAATTAGTTAAATAGGATTTTCCCTTTGTGAACCTTTGTTGGTTGTGCCTGATGATTGTGTTATTCTTTAAATGCCTTTAAAGGTACCCAGTATAATCTTCCCCATATTTTTTTCCAGGAACTGAGGTTAGACTAACATGTCTGTAGTTCCCTGGGTCTTCCCTCATGCCCTTTTTGTAAACTGGAGTAACACTGGCTAGCTTCTTGTCAGCAGGGACCTCCCAACACTTCCAAGACTTTTGGTAGGTGATCAGGAGGGGTCCTGCCATAACATTCACTGTCTTCTGTACTCTGGGATGAATCCCATCAGGCCCCATGGACTTGTGAACATTCAGCTGATACAGCTGGTCCATTACAATTTCAGTGTCCACAAATGAAAGTCACTGTTCTCATGCTCATGATCCTCCAACTCAGGGGACCAGGCAGCCCAAGATCTATCAGTATTATTAAAGACTGATGCAAAAACCCATGTTGATTATCTCTACTTTTTCTTCATCCTATATGTGAAAACTCAATATAATATTGGCATTTACAGTCTCTGAAATCTAAGGTGTGACTGATTATTTTTAATCTGAACCAGGTACAGACTGGCTTCACAGATATGTTGCTGAAAAACTTGAAGTAACTAAAAACATATACAGCTGCATCATCCAGGTAAGCAACATCAGAATTTAGTATCTTTTGAACAGCTATGACTCCCTGAGGAGGAAAGCAAGGTTTGTTAATGATCTGCTTTAACCAGAGACCCTCTTTCTGCAAGTTTTTAAAGCTGCACCTGTCAATATTAACTTGCTAGGTCTTAAAAGTGTAAACTCTCTTATTAGAGGAAAATAACATAGGTAAGCTAAACAACCTGAGTGCATTTTTTTTCCATTGATGGGAATAAAACATACAAAAAGTTTCCCCTTTGATTAAAAAGAAGTGGAAATGCCAACGAATTTAGGGAGAGCTTCCTTTTTAACATAGCCTGCACTAGGACTCCTACTGTGAAAACAATACAGATATGTTTGTGGTCTCTGTTGGACTGCTTGCATATTTCATGACAGTATGCAACATTTAAGGCTAGGGAGACATTCAGGTTTTCAGGGGGTTCTGTCAGAAGAATATATAAATAGACAAAATATATATTAATAACCTCCCTAACTTCAAGCTCACCTCAGCAAATTAAATTAATACACAGATGTCTGCACTTAATTTAGTTTGATATTTGTACCTTATTATTAACTCATCTGCTTTTATTATCATTAATTTTTTGATTATAAACATCTTTTTCCTGCATTCCATCAGGAGAAACAATAAACGTGTGTTATGCTGTCCATTTTACCAGAAAGACTGTCAGACCTGTTATCTTACTAGAAATGATGGATGCTCATCTTTTAAAGTGATGAAAAGGAAACAAACAGAATATTTACCTTGGAAAGGTGGCAAAAGGTGAATCTGCTAACATGCAATGAGCTGGTGTTGCAATAGCAATTAGAGTAATATTGTTTGTACACATATGTAAGATCATCCTCCTCCAACTCCTGGATAGATATCATTACCAACTCAACATGCACACTTTAGGCCATCTAGAGCTGGACTCATGCCATATCCTACATACAGAGACAGCAGAAAAATCTAATTGCCTCTCAAAAAGCAAAAAGCAATAGAAGTAACTAAAAAAAAAAAACAAAACAAAAGCTGCAGTTTAAAGATTAGTACACGGGAAACAGTGTAACAGTAAGATTCGCAGTTTGGGACAGAAGAAGAGAGGAGCTATCATGAATGAGGATTCAGTATGTCCCTGGCACTTGAGTGAGTCTTGATCTAAAATGGTTCATTCCCGAAACTGATGGTAAGAGATAATGCTAGAGAAAGATGAATGGTGTTGGCTTTTTGAACAATAATTAAGACACTGCTAGCCAAACATTATAAATTATGATTACTGTTTTATGGTTAAATGCTAGAGTCATAGATTAACTGTAACCTTAAATCCATCGAGAACTCTTCAACTCAAATTTTTGGTCATCTGCAAAATGCCATGTCTGTGAATGTTCATAACATCCACCGTTCATTTATTAAGCTCCTCTAGCAATAAATGAATATGCACTTGATAACATAAAATTGTATTCCAATTGGAAATACCCAATGAGCTTTAAACTTGTCATTACTTGAAATCTTCCCTTTGAAAAGAGACCCAAAAGGGAAATGCAGTTAGGCTATTCTGGTGATGGCCATAGCAAACACTGTATTCATTGTTAGTAATGGTAATTACTACACTCCACAGTATTCACTGTTATTTACCATATATACCGCACAAAATAAAAACAGAAGACATTCTCCTGGACAACACAGTTAGCTTCTGTTGATTAACTATCTAAAACATGTTTAGCTAGCAATTATATTAAATATTTTTTGTTTCTGTTCGATTTTGTTTCTAATAATCATAATATCCTATAATTCCTGTTCTTTCCATGCAGGAAAGAGTTATACCTTTATCTATCAGGTTTTTTGTTACCTAAACCACTCAGTATTACATATACAACATATGGCACATATTGCCAACTTAGGTTACAGCATCCAAGCAGGAAAGAAACAGCCAACATATTCTCAGAAGCCCATGTCACCGTGTTATACTGAATATATGAATGAGCTGAGATACTAGAAAATTAATCAGAAATTGAAAAGGCAGCAGATGCAGCGCTGGAAGAAGAAAAGCAATCAATGGAAAAGTTGCCAGGTTTCATAAAAAAAAAGAGAGAGAGAGAGAATGAAAGAAGACTATTGATCCTTCAAATTATTACCCCAAGAACCTATTGTGACAGCAGCTTTGACAAACAGCTTGGACTGTGAAGCAGTCAATGACAGAAATTACCATTCCCGAGTTGTTTAGGATATAAAATATTTTTATTTTACTACTAGCAGCCAAAATAAGAACAACTATAGCAAATTACCTTGGTATTTTGAGGCTGAAATGAAACTGTTCTGAAACTCCACAATTCTTTTAAGAGAAAAAACAAGGCTTCCATATTTTCTCAGTATACAAATCAAGTGTCTGGTTTGTCCACTTAAGAGGTAAATTAAAAAATTGTTCCCTGAAACATCTACGTCTCATTCTTTTGGCCTGAACCTCATTAGTTCTGTTGATAGTTATTGGTTGATTTAATTTATGTTTTCCTTTTTTGAGAAACAAAAGTTCTGAGCTAATGGTTCATCAATCCATTTATCAACTAATCAATCAATGTTTGAAAAGGTAAAGGCAGGCACTGCCTTGCACTCTAATGCCAGGTACCATCATGCTCAGAGCTCAGGGTAAACCAAGCATCAAGAACATAAGGCTTGATAAGAATCAATGGCAGTATTATTCAGAATGTAAGGTTTAGTAGTAACAAACAATTCCAATTACCCAAAAATCAGCTCAAAATAATAATAAAAAAAAGTTTATACAAAAAAAAGCAGAGAGAATGATTCAACTCACTGAACTTCAGCAACCTAAAAAGTTACTCATCAAAATCTAATCTGGTCATCTAAACCCTGTACCTATAGAGAATGTAACTGAAAAGCTTCATTGAGAATACTTCTTAAAATTATCATCATGGTCTGTAGAGGCCTATTAGTCTTTTATTAATTACAGAAGTCTAGGTGACTAGCTTTCACTTAACTTGGCAGGTGAGATGTTCACCATATTCTTGGAGTGCTGTGTGAATGTTTCTTGATCTAGTCAGAGATGGTATTTAGACAGGATTCTGAACAAGGATAAAATGGCTGAGCAAAGTTTCATTGAAATTACTTCTTCCCATGACATCTATAAGTAAACAGAAGAGTCAAACCCCTCAGAAAACAAGGGAAAAGAAACAGCATTAACAATCCTGTTTTCAAGTAGATATTTCAAGCAAATAATCTTCTTATGGAAGGAAGGTTAGAACCATATCAAAGTATCAATATAGCTAATAAGGAGTTCTGCATTTACCACAGACATAAGAAGAAAGCATACACAAAATGGAAGAAGTCAGATTCTTAAGGGCACATACAGAAATGGAGCATAATTATATAGTTACAATTTAGGAAAGGGCAATGCATGGAGTTACTCCATAAGAATAAAAGTCATTGCAAAAAAGTCTTCCTGCAGGCTCTTATATCACCAGCATCAAAAGCCACGCTTGAGGAAACAGAAACATCTAACTGGGCTTGTATTATCAATGGAAGGACCAGTTGTGATAAACTGTTAGTAGAATTAACATAATGAGAACGGAGTAAGAAAGAACAGCTAAAGAAGTTCTTCTATTAGCCTTACTTGGTGGGATCACTCAAGTGTACTTGAGTCATTGTACTTTCTGATAAAAATTATGGGAAGAGAGACATAAGACCAAGAAGAATCTCATATTCGGCTAGAATCTCTTATCCAGATTTGGGTTCTGAACTTCATTAATATGTACTAACTGGAAAATTCAAGAAAAACAGAAAATAATCAGAGGTCTACAAAAGCTTACCTAGCTGAAAATACTGAATGAATGTAGTTTATCTTAAAGAGAGCAGGGACAGTACAAACACAGTTTAAATAAATACATGGCTTCTGCAAAGGAGGGACTAATTTTTTTTCTCTTACCTGTGATAGATAAGACAAGTAATGGGCATCACAGTATAAAAGATTCAAGATAAAAATTAAGAAAAAACTTCTGGGTAAAGAGAGTGAAGCACTAAAACAGATTGCCTGGAGAGGTCATGCAATCAGTCTATTTAAAGGTCTTTATTAAAAGGCTAAGATAAATATTGATCAGAATGACATAAGGAAAGGTATTCATGCTTGAAGGCAGAGACACAGGCTATGTAAATTTAAGTTGTTCTGAGTTGAAACTCTTCAAGTCTATGACATGAACTGAGCTAGGCACTGGAAATTTTCATTACCAAGAAGAAATGCATCATAATCAGCATTCAGGCATCCTAAAAAGAGAGATGGCTGAGGATACCTTCTTGCTGATGTATGTTTTGGACAGATCTAATAACCCTGGAATATTTCAGAAGCAGAATGGTTGAGATAGCTTAACAAGCCAAACTCACTTCCATCAAAGAATTTGATTTAATTCATTGGAAAAATAAATAACATGAGCCAACCTGAAAACTGACCAAGTACAAAACTATTTTGTATTGTAAGTCTTCATTAAGTGATTCTGTATTAATATGCCATAGTCCAAGCTCATGATTAGGTAACCAAATACAGCTTTGTCTTTGAAACATACACATAGACTTAGTGCCACAAAAGAATCTGAATTTGTCTTTTTTTTAAAAAAAAAAAAACAACAACTATACAATATCAAAGCACAGTAACTGATGAAAAGTTCATAGATTGAACTCAAAAAAGAAAAAAAGAGTAAAATAAAAACATGAAGAAGCCTGCTTTAATTCATTATTTTCACCATTCATGAAGATTACTACATAATTGTAAAATAGTTATGTTATATAAATGTTGTGTATAAAATTCACAGACTGCAGAGAAACATAAAATCATTAAGCAACAGAAATCAGAGGGAAGGTATACATAACAAAGAACTCTAAGAGGCACCCATTGAATACAGTGTTTTTATAAAACAGGTAAAATTAACTATGTACATATAGAATTAAATAAAGCAAAAGTATGAGAGGGTGGGTCTGCCCTTTGAAAAGCAGTCACTAAGGAAGAAACCACTGGGGCACAGTGAACACAGCCTCATTTGTGCTGCATGTAAGAAAACATAATCAGACACAAAACAGGGAAAAAAAAATCATTTCACAAAATGAAAATTAAGTTCAAAGAGTTTAAGGCAGATGCTTATACATGAAAAATATTCTCCTTGGATGTCAATCAGCTTTGTGCCAATATAATACTGAGATTCTATCCCTTTGGTTTTAAACCAGTTTTACATATTACTTCACAAATGAAACAAGAGAGCTTGTGAAGTGGTATGTGAATAAGAATCCAACAGCAGTTCAGCAGGAGTTTGCTTCTCCAGCCTGAGCTGCTGTCTATTATCAAGCAGAAGGGAAAAAAAAATACTAGTTCTTATGTTCAAGATAATGCATCTTCTCTGACAGCTTCTGCAGCAACTTCTGAAGTTCTAACAAAATACCGCACAGGGACTCAGATGGTGGGTGGCAGATAAGAGACTTGCTAGCAATGATTATGTACACTTTCAGCCTGAAATGTTTTTAGACTCATTCACACAAAGATGATTCTGTTAAGGTTTTGAAGCAGAAAGAGGAAACATCCAAAATTAAGATAACTGACCAATACAGTAAGTGAAAAATATTAAGAGAAAGAAATGGTGGTTGTTCAAGTCAGTGTGGAAACAAATCAATGGATACAGTATATTAATTATTGTAATCGGTTTGCTGTCCTGGAAACTGAATTATCAGAAGTCAAGACCTAACTAGGTCATGAAAGGAACCAGAATGATTATTTCATTTGAGATAGCATTTACACAGATAAATAAGCATGAGCTGAATACAGGACTGTCACTGGCAGTGACATTTTGTGTTCTGGGTATCAAGACTAAATACTATCCAATAGCAAACTTCTCATAACATTTATCACCAAGAATCACCTGAGATAAATTACTTCATAATACATAATAATTTTAAGATCTCACAATGAGGCATTTAAGCACATTCATATGAATGTGTGAAGGCTCCCTCAGGTTTTCATGTTTACCTTCTTCCATTTCTTCCCTTTCACTATTAAAAACTACCTGTAAATTAACCATGATTCAGGGGTCCTCAAACTGTTTAACCAGGGGGCCGGCGCGCGGATGCAGTGGCAGGCAGCCATCTGCGGCTGCTTGGTTTCCCCCCCAACCCCCGGCGGGGGGGTCTGTAAATATCGGGGGCCGGATTGAGGACCCTGGGGGGCCGTATCCAGCCCGCGGGCTGTAGTTTGAGGACCCCTGAATTATGTGAATAGCAGCAACATACACTTCTCGTTTGCCATTCCTTTATACAGGAATATGTATGTGCTGGTCAACTTTTAAAAGGAATACCCTGCTACTTCAATAAACAATTCATATGTCTTTACCCATTATTCTTCTTTTTCAAGTATTAGTTTCAAATTCTAGTCTTGTATCCACCAAGTACAGTCTGGTACCAGCTTCTGTTTTTTCTGTCACGAGTGCCTTGTTTCCCTGTTGTTCAGTGGTGTCATCTGTGCAAGGGCACTCAAACTGCAGCAGCCACTCTGCTTGTAATTGCAGTTGCACTTTGCCTAATCCAGCCATCTCGCTCCCAAGCTGCATCATGATAGAAATATTAAATGGTGACAAGGAATATAGAGTGCTTCAGCAGACCTGAAGAATGTTAGAAATTATTGATATAGAAATAATAAATTAGGTTTTCATGAGTATAGATTTAAAAAGAAGTGTATACAATGTACAGTAAAAACCATGAAACTAGTGCTGAGAAAATATTATATCATATATATTTTTTTATTTTCTTTAGGCAGCTGTTAGAACATTTTAGACACTCCCTTTATTTAATGCAGTGTTGGAATACTGCTACAGGGTTTTTTATCTATAATTATTTGACATCTTTTGATATCCTAGCAATGATCCCATGTCTTTCATCTCCAGAACCAATGATAATAGTTTCCATTCCTGTAATGGCTGCAAACCAAGGCTGGCTTCAACTTGTCAGTTTGTCCTTACTCCTACTCAGTGACCTCCCACTATGCCTCGCCCTGAGTGCATAACCCTATTTCCAGCTGCTGCATTTTCACTTTGGTGTGTCATCAGCCAGGGTAGGGCATCCAAGGTGTATGCTACAAAGACGAAAGGAATTCAAGACAAGAGGAAGGCAAGAAAAGTTAGATAGTTAAGGAAAATCCATCCTGGAAGGAGAGGTAAGAGTTGAGAAGTGGCAGGAGAAAGAGTAAAAGAGGAATTCTGCCTTCATTTGAAAGCAAAAGGAGATACAGGAAAGAGAACTCACAACTCCCTCACCTGTATCAGTTTGAAAGATAAAGGATTTTGTTTCAAGTGACATCACTCAGCCTTTAAATGCAATATGGTTTCAGAAAGAAAATGCCATGTTTAACACAGTAGAAAACTTTAGGCAAATGAAGCTGCACATGGTCAGGAAAGACTGGACAATGCAAAGTTAAGAAAGAAGACTGAAATAATTAATTTATTTTTTCCTGCACCAAGAATGGCATCATGCAAGTATTTAACCATATTCTAGTAACATTAAAGAAACTGTTGAATTTTCTTTTTTTGTAAATGAGTACTTCAGCTTCTAAACTCTACACAATTATTTTCCATGCTGTTCTTTCAAAAGCTGTTCTGACCTTTATTAGAATCTTCCTTATGTTAGTGTTGTATCCTGCCTATGGTTTCTTTGATTGTTGCTTTTGCAGTATCTTATATGGAATCTTTTCTACACTGTTCTTTGCACCATCTAAAGTATTCCTATTCCACAGCTTTGATTCTGTTCTCCTTTAAAACATAAGAAAAACATACTTAAACCCCACAACTTGTGCAAAAGTATAAGAAAAACATACTTAAACCCCACAACTTGTGCAAAAGTATACTTTTTTTTTACTTCCAAGACAACCTGCTTGGATGGACACCACAATATGCATTCCAGCTGTCAAAGGACCATTTTTCAAGGTCATTTTTTATATGAAAAAGTTTACCTCCTGGAAAGAGATCTCATTTCTGTCTTATTGACTTGTCTTGACCTTTAAAGTATGTATTACAGAAACTGCTTTTTGAGTTTTACAGGTCACTACCACCACCAGTTTTCTAATGGAACTATTGCTTGAACTGAACTGAGAAACATTTTTTGCCCAGACATCTGAAGCTTCAAATCTTTGTTTTTATGGCTAAGGTAAAATTAAAAAAAAAAAAAAAAACAACAAAAAAACCCCAACAAACAAACCAAAACCAAGCCAACCAAACCAAACCAAACCAAACCAAAAGACCCTCTGCTTTGCTTTAAACTGTCAGTTACTGACATTCTTCAAACCTGACATCTTTGCTGCTATAACTGGACAATTCAATAGTCTGTTTGCATAAAACTTTTACTCTTCCTTCACATGTAATTTTTATATTTACTCACTTTTCCCTTCAGCATATGCTACTGGTGTACCTGAGGTTGTGCGACTAGTGATGTTGGGTTTTATTGTAGCATACACAAACCGAGCAGTTCTCAACCACAGCAAAGACTCCCTTGAATTTTGAACTAAGTATTCTCTTTATTCATTTACCTATATTTGAATTGCTTTTACATGACTCCTTACAGAAACTCCAGAAATAAACCTCAAAACAAATACTAAGTTTTTTCTCTAAAGAAGCCCTGAAAAAGTTTATTTCTTAGCAGTATTAAAATATTGTAACAGTTAAATTGCCATTTACAGCTATAACTTTTTTTTAGTTCTTAACTGGGAGCAGAGGGATTGCTCAGATGTCGTTTATTGGATATTTAATGTTACTGCCTCTGGAACTGCTCCTTTCCAGCCTCTGCAGCCCAGCCCAGCACCTTGTAAACCCAGGGATTTGTTTTTCCATTCCAAGCCAACAGATGCAGCTGCTCTTTCCCTATTGCAGGTTAAGTCAGCAGTGATGCTCAGTGTGACCAGGCGTGCACATACAGGAAAGCAAGCAATACATCCAGCCACAGACTACTGCAGCTGGGCGCTCCCTTTTAACAGCATCCACATACAGCACTACCAGGACTCACATAAACACAGCATAGATAGCCAAATCCCCTTCCTCCTTTCCAGCTGGCTAGGGTGGAAGTTCAGCTAGAGAAAACTCAACCCCCCCTAGCTCCCTAGGTCTACAAGCACCTTCTCAGATTCCGTGAACATCAGCAGGAGCACTCTTCCAATTCAACCCGCCTGCCTGCCCTCTGGCCTCCACAGGTCTCCACTCGCCAGCTAGCCCAGCTTGATGTTTGCCAGCAAACAGACACGGGCACCACACAGCCACAGGTCACTCCCATTACAACACAAACCCTCCACCTGCCTGATACCACTACCCCAACTTAGCGCCTCCTGATGACCAGCTGGTCCAGCCTGGTGTTTGCTACCAAATTACATACACACAAACCCCCATGCATACCAGGATAGGGGAAAAACATGACCACTCCAGCCCCTGCAGTAGCTGCCACCAAGACATCCCATAGTCCCACACTGGTGGCTGACACTGGGGCCTCCACCTGCTCCAGTTGAGAAGGACAGGCCCTGGGGCACCTTCATCCCAGTCTGACTCCAGCTGCTGGCCCCAAATCCAATCGTGTCGGTCCCCCCAGCAGCTGGCAGCCAGTCCTTACAGCACTCAGACAGGGTAGAGTTACAGAGATCAGAAAGGATTTAATGAAATAGGACAGACTGCAGTGATTAGGTCAGGTGTTGGTCAGACAAGGTGTATGGGCTAGCAACTGTTTATATATTACCAGCCGTTTTTGTGCCCCACTCCTGTCTACTCCCCCCCGCCTTTGTTTCTCTCTGACCCTCTTGTCCTAAGGATTTATTCATTTTTGCACAGACCTGCATCTCACCCACCCCACCCACCCCCAATTATCCCAAATCCTCATATTCCCTGTCTCCTTATCAATGACACAGTCCAGTACAAACATCTCCAAAACTGTGCCTTGAGTTTCCTAACAGCTGTCTTTCTCACTCCTTTTTCCGTTGCCCATTTCCCAGTTCTGCAGCATGCTCAGGCACCTACTCAAAGTTAAGTTAGTGCTTATCCTAAAAGCACTTTTCCGTGTCCGGTTTCATTTTTACTAGGAAGAAATATGTGATACAACAGGTCAACTGCCACACTTCTCCCCGTCATCAAACTTTACAGCTACATTTACTTCTGGGAACGTTTCTTCCTAGGAGGAGAAACATTACCTGCATTAGAATTTACGCAAACTGGAATTGTTTTTACTTAGATACCTTGTTAGATTTCAAGTTACATTCTAACCAGTTATCAGCCTGCAGATTCTTACTTCCCCCATCAGAAGTCATTTGTCCACTTATGCTAAAGACAGTACCATCCCAAAATGACCACTTTCACCCCATCAAGCAACAGAATTTGCATGGCTGAATCAGAAATACACTACCTACAGTCAACTGAAACTCAAGAATTTCAAAGGTTTCCAGAAATACTTAGTTCAGAAAGTGTTCTTGTGTTACATTTGAAGAAGACTCTACTCATAGCATCTGATTTCTCAGATCTTCGGGGGGTTAGCAGTAATAGCCAAGAAAGCACAATAAACATTATCTTGTAGAAGAACACAGGGTATTACAGGCAGGGACAAAAAAAGCTGACGCTATTGAAAATATAATTCTGAAATACCATCTTTATCCTAACATTTACACTTCAGGAAAGTGGAACAAATGCTAAAATACAGTTCATTAGTTTCATATGGGGGTTTTGGTTTTTTCCCCCAGTTAAGGAAATTGGTTCTCCCATATAGCAGCTTTTTTGAAGTAAAATTCTTAAGTTCTCAATTAATCCATAAATAAGTGTATTCATTCCTCAAAAAGCAAAGACTTATTCAAAACTAAGACTGCACTTACTCTATTTGCCAGTGTTTCTTCTTTAACTGTGGTTTTTCAAAAAGTTATTTTTAAATATTTCACTATCTTAATTTCATAGTGAAAAATAGCCTTTCCTAAACAGATGATATAATTTTTGTGACATTTCAGACTTGCTTGGAAGTCGCAGGTAAGGACTGGCAAATAAATCTAAGCCTTTGCAAATGTTAGTCAATAGCTCAAATGCTATGCTTCCGTTTTATTTATTTTTTTTTAGAAAAGGATTTTTCAGAGAACATGTTGAGCCTCATCACTTATGTCAATTTTACTGCACTGTTACTTTATTGATTTTCATGAAATTTAATTTTGCAAAGCTGTAAAAGCAGCAGCACATCTGTGGCAGAAGGGAACCTACCGTGATCCTTTCTTATTGGCTACACGTGAATCATGAGAGGTTACAACTAAGAGGAAAACAAATACTCATCTTCCAGCAGAAAAAAGAGTTTAAGTTATTTCAGCTTAGTTACAGTCTTTAATTGCATTAGCACACAGTTTGGTTAGTGTTAGAAGATCAACAAAGCAAGGGTTCTTGTTCCATAAGAGAAGAAAACATTGAAGTACACTGGATGTAAAAAAAAAAAAAAAAAAAAAAAGTCACAGTAATTGGAATTTTAATAAACCTATTGATTTTAGGAGTAGTTGCTATTTTGAAATTATATGCAATTTGTCATTAAGGGACCTTAAATAGTATCAGTTTTCACATAATTCAAGTAGTTAAAAAGGCAGGGTGCTCCAGTGGCATATTTTTTTCTTAGTTTCAAGAGTGGTATGAAGTATTCAGCTAGGCAGGATGGATGTTAACAGTTATAGGCTGTAGTGGGCCAGATTTCTTCCCACAAAGGGCAATATAACTGTTTCATTGATTACGATGTGACTTGCTTCCTTTGAAGCAATTTTCAAAAAGAGGGTATGAGGACAATAAGCAACAAAGATGTGAAATACTAAGCTCAATTTTTTGTTGTTTGCTTTTCTGCTTATTCTCATCATGCAGCCTACAGAGAGGTTCCCCCAAAATATGCTACATAAATAAAATGAATTAATGAGATACAAGTGTGCCTTAATTCCCCTTTTCCTTGATCAGCAGCCACGCTATATCTAACATTGGCATCTATCTTGTGGTGTGCCTCTGTATGGGCATAAGCATCAGGTCATACAGGGTTTGTTACAAGATCAAGACATTACATTACAAGAAAGACTCCCTTCGTAGTACTACATATATATTATTATTTTTTTTAGATAATAAAATCACATTCAAACCTTCAATAGATACATTTCAGGATTTTGATACTGAAAATTAAACTTTCATAGGAGGTACAGCTATAATAAAAAAGCTGTATTGATTCATTAAGTCTTGGCCATGTTAGAGAAAAAGCATAGCATAAGTCCAGTATCTAAACACTTCTAGTAAAGGATTAGAGGCACTAGAGCTTGGATTTCATACTAAAATAAATATTTGATTACATAAATTATGTTCAAACAATGCCTTATTACTGAACATGATACATAGCTAGGTGACTCTCAACTTTTTATCATTTTTCCTTAAATTTCTTTACCTATTCTACTAAACAACAGAATGAATTAGTGTTATAGTCCTTAGACTTGTTGTATTAATCTTCTGCCACCCCCCTTAGCATTGAGAGGTTTTTTTAAAAAAAGAATTAAATTTAGCAAATTCAAAATGACTGGTTTCTATTACAGGCAACAAACTGAGTAATAGAATACAGGAAATCACTAGCAATTTTTTACTTCTCTTTTACCATCACTGTAATATAGGGGGGCACAGGGGCAGTGCGTGCCCAGGAATAAAGCTAATCAATGGTTCCATAAAGAAAATAAATCTAGGGAACAGATGAGTACAAGATTCAAGTAATTTACTATCTCTTGGGCTTACATGATTGAAATATCATTGAATCTGTCAGGATAATATCTGATTCCCAAAGTGAATAGAATATGAAGTTGTATAATGGGTATAGGATATGTACGAAAATAATGTACTACATTGTATTCTGGATTCAGTCTCTTCTACCAGGCTTCGCTTTGGTTCCACTCAACTGTTTCATTGACTTTTACATGGCTGGTGTGGAAATAGAAAATATTTTTTTGTACTTGCATAGAATTTTGAAGGTAGGTGGGAAAAAAAACTAGCTAGGCAAAATTTTAAAAACTAGCACAAGCTTAAAAAATCTAGACCTGAAACTGTATCCTCAATCTAGGAACCATAAATACCATGTTTTAGTTTAATTCTAGACAGAACATTAGTTAAGTTTGGTTCTGTAACTCCAACAGTCCTCAAATCTCGAACCTTTTAGAGTCAAGGTATGTTCAGCATTTTCCCACATGTACTCTCACCCAATACATCCACATTAATCCTCATACTGTGGATCCTTCCTAATGACAGTCCTTGAAAGTGAAATTGTGACCAAGTATTTCCTCTCCACATTTTGATGCCGGACATTTTGCAGGACATTTTGCACTTACGATCAATCCAATATTTCTTAGTAGTTCAAGCTGATGGTATTCACCCAATAAAACTGCAACTCTAGACCAAAAGACCACTTTTTATTCAAAGCTATAACTGATAGATATAACAGCTAGACTGATCTGTCCCCATATCTGTATCTGGAAGACAGCAGCTGTTGTGGTTAAACCCTGGCTGGTAATTCAGCCCCACGCAGCCACTCACTAAGTGACCCTCACCCACAGGGCTAGGGAGGAGAATTGGAAAGGAATGTGAAACTTGAGGGTTGAGATGAGAATAATTTAATAATTGAAATGAATAAAAATGAAAGAACAATAATAACAATAATGACAACAACAGCTATAATGGAAAGGGGAAGGGAAAGAATAACATCCAGAGGTAAAGGAAGAAAGGAACATAGTGCTCAATGCAACTGCTCACCAGCTGCCAACCGATGCCAGCCAGTCCCTGAGCAACAGTCAGCCTGCCCCAGCCAACCCGCCAGGTACATATACCTGGTATGACTTCCCATGGTATGGAATACCTCTCTGGCCAGTTTGGGTCAGCTGTCGTGGCTGTGTCCCCTCCCAATTCCTTGTGCCCCTCCAGCCTTTTCATTAACAAGGCCTAAGGAACTGAAAAATGTCACACCAGAGCCAAAACACAGCACTGTACTAATTCCTAAGAAGACAGTTGACTCCATCCCAGCTGAAACCATGACAACAGCACGTTGGTGGAGTAACTCATAACTGCTGCTCCAGCAATGATCCTTATTTTTGTTAACACATGCAAGTGGTCAGAGCTTCTTTCCCAGTTTAGAAGCACCACATCCCCATTTCAGTCCTCTTAAATTTTACTTCTGCAAACACAAAGAAAGTTGACCAAGTAATCTGTGTCTGGTTTTTGGCTTGTAAGGAACAGAGCCCCAATAATTGGGGAAGGACAGATTAGACGAGTGAAGCAATGGAAGAAAACAGAAAGAGAAAACCTCAGAACTATTTCTTTTCTAGTCTATGGATTCCAACTTTGCCTGCACGAGCTATCTCACAAACACAAGGTTTTCCCCTCATAGAGAAAACTACTAAGCCACAATGAAAATTAAAAATATATATTTAACTGCATTGTCTCAAGGCCGTCCTACTGAACTAGTATGGAATTTACCTCAGGACAAGAAAACAAGGTTAGAAGGTATTGAGTTACTATAATCCTATTTATGGAGAACAAAGCTCTGTTTTCCTGAACAGAAGAAAAAGGGACAGTTCTTGTTTGTTCTGTTTCCAAACTTACCTGTTCAGCTAAAGTTTAACTCCAAAGGAACTTCTCCCTTTCCTTTCTTTTAGTAATTGCATGCCTTTAGCGATTGCTTCTACCACATTCAAAACAGAGTCAAGAGCACAGCCCTTGCATTTGCAGTATGTCTTAAAGGAAATTTCTCATGTCGTGAACAAAAACCTAGCAGTGTAGTTTCCCTGTACGTTAAGCAATAACTTTTATTCTTTTAACAATTACTAAGAAGCAGAGCCCTTAATTGCTCCCTCATTTAAATATTAATAGAGACAATTAGTATTATTCAGTAAGATCTGCAATAGCCCACAGATTTAAAAAGCACTCACTAGCAGATCCTGATGCTTAGCAACACCCCAAAAAAAATAATAAATCAGAAGCTAAATCTCATTTCAACTACTATTTTCTGTAATTGTAATGGTTTTGACTTGAAAGAAAGGAGATTGGTAACAAAAGATTTATAAACATCTATTGTTGAATTAAAATATTATTTTACATAAGCCTGAGAGTTTGCCTGAACAAAGATTTCTTAGATAAATCAACATTGCTGGTCTAAGCTGTGTTCAGCTCTACAGTATCAATGAAATAATAGAAGCAAGAATGGCAACACAGCAACATCACCACCCACCATAAGACATACAGCTTAAATACAGATAAAAATCTCTCCCTCTTCCATGCAGTTTTAATTCAATTCCTTGGAAGAGATTTAATTTCTTCTAAAATTATCACCAAAACTTTCTCAGAGTATTGTGCCTTGCGTTTGTTCTTTCACTGATATGAGAGATACTGTCCTTTAAAGTAAATATCATCCATATAAAGCAACAGTAATTCTAATCCATTATTTGCTCTGTGACTTCCATGCTTTAAAGAAACCCTTAGGAGGGAATAAAATAAAACAAAATTAAAATTAAGTACCCCAAAAGGTAAAAATACAAGCATAGAACCAAAATTTCTGTAAACTTGCAGCAATACCCAATTATTTCAAAGTCAAACTGTTCCTGCCAATAACAATGCTGACATATGGTTCATAAAAGTCTTTTAAGAGTGAGAACAAGAGCCTCAGGTCTATTTCCGACTTAGAAGTTATAAAGTGTTTAAGGCCACTGAATTTCTATAGGCCCTAGATACAACCAAGGGTGATAACTGTGTCAGCTCTGCAGTGGGCAGTTCTAAACCCTAAGGTCAGCTGTTCTTTCACCCCCCAGCCCCTTGAAAGGCTATAATTTAACTATCACAGTTAATAACCCTTCTTTCTTCCCTCATGCAACAGTTTCCACAAAATTTTAATGTTCTCATCCAGTCTTCCATACACATAATAACATATTTCTGTATTGCACTTGCAGCTCTAAAAATGTGTATCTCTATCATAGACATATAATTCCATATATGTTCTATATGAGGTCTTATAAAAATTACCTTAAAGACCTATTGTTTTCTTCTGTAGTCAACTCAGTAAAACTTGGCTATAAAACTCAGCTTTCTTTTTTTCTTTTTGAGTATCACCTTGAAATTAAAATAAAATAAAATAAAAATTAATAATCAAGATCTAATATTCACATAGAAGAAGTTGAAAAATGGCCAAAGGATATCTGATTCCTGGTGCATCCTACTGAAAATAACCAATTTCTTCAGCCTAGAAAGAATTAAAAGTCTTTTGAAATATGTAATGCTTATAAAAAGTGTGTAATACCCAAGGTTTTAAGGAGAACAAGTGTGTCTTATTACATGAGTAGCTATCAGAAAGAATTTAATTTTTGTTAAATATTACTATGTAGCTCACACTCGTCTCAGTGTGAGAAGTCAATGTAAGAAGTACTATAAAAGAATTGTTTTACCTTCAATAAAAGGAAACCATACGCACCAGACAAAAAAGGACCCTTACATGTAAAGAAATGAACAGTTCCAGGCAAATCTTACTTGCACTGCATTCGTAAAACTTGTTAAAAAGAAAGCTTCGGACAGGCATTCATCTTGTGCAAGAGAGTGAACTTGTTCTCCAAGTATAACAAGCAGAGTTCAATCCTTGTAACACAAACTGCTATGGAAGACTACAGCACAGCCAGAGTTTTGAAGTGCAGTACCCTAACCTGAAGCCCCAGAAAACACACTCGGCTGTAAAGTGGAGCTGATAATTGAGGAGACAGAAGACAAAAAAAAATGCACAGATATTCAAAATTCAAAGCAGTCTGTATCCAACATGTTCTTGCTGCATTACATTGGAATAGGAAGAGCCCTCACAACCTAGTCCTTCAGATTGATTGCTTAAAGGAGAGCTGAGTGCTGATTTCATTAAAAACACACCATGGAGAAGAAAGCGTAGTCACATGCATTGCAAAGATATAGATGACCCTACACTGATTAACTACATGACTATTGAAATCCATATTCTTTTCTTGTTTCTTTGTAATCTCTTGTTCAGGGGATATTTATCTAAAAATAACCCCAGAAACCAAAAAGCCAACTTCATTGCAGGCCATCAATAAAACAAAGTAAAAAATACATACTAAATTTGTCTCTCAAAAGTTAGCAGCTGCATTACAAGGTTTGGAGGGGGAGGGTGGGAATCAGACACCTGTCTGCTGAAGTCCATCCCATACACATGAAACCTAAATAGACTGGTGCTTTTTCCTTGAATGTAAATGAAGGAACTATGGCAACATCACATTTCTGTAAAAGCAAAATTGTAAATGTTTCAGAACCTAGTAGAAAAATGTGTCTCCAAAGTTTAACGGCAAATCAATTTATTTTCTTTAGGTTAATTTCATTCTGACATTTAATTTTATTCATTTTTAACTTAATGGGATCAAACACTAAGCTTGAACCTGCATCACTGATGTCAACAGGAGTTTTTCAACTGAACTGCAATTATGCAGGATCAGAAAGTGCTAAGAAATTACATATGCTAGAGTGATCCACTATAACAATGTCTCAAAAATTAGATGATCCAATGGAGAGCAGAAAAAAAGATTAGAATGCTTTCATATTGGGACTGGTATGGAAATTCTGATATTCTTCTACCTGACTGGTCTGCAGCTAATCTTAGTCTGAGAACAAGGTGATTTTGGAGCAACTTCTTCCTGAGAAAAATCAGAAGGTATCACAGATGATAGGATGAGGGTCAAGGATAACTCTTCTGTTTAACATTGGTCTATAGGATATCCAGTGCTTTTTCTGTTCGTCTTGTGGTAACTGAACACCATTAGAAGTTCACTAAAAGATTAGCTAAAGAAAACCATACATGGGAAAAAATCAGCTCCCATTTTCAGCAACATTTTTATTCATTCACAAATGCACTAAGTTTCATTGAGCTCAATGAAATTTATGAATTATTTTTATGAGGACCTTTAATACCTTGGAATCTTGTGTATATCCAGAAAACACTATCTAGTTCAGAAGCAGCTCTAATGCAGCACTATTTAAAAGGAACACTCCATGAGGTAGGTTTTCCATTATTTCTGCTATTCATTGAGAACAATTGAGCTCTGACCTTCATTTATATTTAAATTAGAGAGGTGGGGAAAAAATAACAAACAAAAAAGCCAATCTTAAGAACTTGTAAATGTTGCTTTTTCTTTGAGCAAGGGAGAAAAAACACATTCTAAACATAAAGAAATAAAAGAACTACAAAAGGTCTAGTAATCCTTTATTATCAGGAAAATCCTCACAGGGCCAAAGATCAGACTACAATTGCCCTTGAAAAGATTCCCTGCGACTTGACATTGTGCTTCCAGATTAACCTGTGATAAGAAGCAAATTATAGTTACAAAGTTCCTAACAGTAATGTTCACATGAAGCAGTTCCACCCCATTTATCCCTCAGGAATCTTAGAAGTCAACATGACCTTGCAATGAAAGAATGGATGAGGTTGGTGAAACCTAATACCCAAAGCTAAGCATGTAAGCAATGGCTCTTTTACTGTTTTCACATCAGGTAGGGGGTAATACAGCAGTATGCAACTATCTCTTTGTAGAAACATGAGGTCCTCAGTTAGTCACACTTCAGGTGCACATCTAACACAATAAATAGCAACTGCTGCATAATTTGTCTTGGATAAAGGTTTTAACATTATTCCTGTGAAGTCAAAATTATTAAGCAAGTGATGATTACAAACTCTCATCCTGAGAAAGATGTTGCTTGTTTTGGTTTTGATTGGTTTTTTTGTTTGTTTGTTTGTTTGGGGTTTTTTTTTTAGTTTGTTTTGGTTTGGTTTGGTTTAATAAAAATAATACAGCATAAAGTGAAGAGGATTTGAAGTGAGGATTAAACAGTTTACCTTGTCTCAGCAGAGAGCTCTTAACACAATAAGAGGTTAGAAAAGCCAGTCAACAAGGGTAAAACTCATGTTAAGTCCTCTCCTTCTGATTACTTTGCACCTTACAAGAAAGTCTGAGCTAATAGATAGCATTCTCAGTGACTGTTTCCCTTACAATGAACCTCAGGACCTTCTTGCAGCAAGGACGAGAACTCAACATCGCTTTCTGCAGGTATGTTCTAATCCTGCAAAACATGTTCCTTTCCACATGCTCTGCCTTTCTTTCCAGTGATACATTCAGAGTTGTTTTCAGAACAATAGAACATGAGTGGTGAGAATGGTAAAGCCCTTCCCATCTCAAGCCACAGCATAGTAGCAGAACATGCTCTGGAAGAAATTTGCATTTTAGACTCTTCAGCCAGGGGAGGGAAATTAACCCAGATAAACTGCTTGGTTTCTCAGCTGTTGCTTAAAAAAAGGCATCATCAGCTCCTCCACCTCTTCTCTTAAAGAGAAACAATAACAATTGATGCATTTTGTACAAAGCTTGATCCTGTGAGCCCATGGTAGTATGCTCAGAGAAGGGCTGTGTTCTAGTCAGATTGTGGTTAGATCTGGATGCAAGACACACAGCAAGTAACTCTATCTGGCCAAGACTAGAAGTGTCGTGGACATACACAGAAGCATAATATTACAATATTTAGAATCTTTGAGGTAAATTGCTTATGTAAATAGAGATGAGACCTTCAGACACATACCAAAAAGACTTACTGGAACTGTAAATTTGGAGTCAAATTCCACTTATTTCCTGCTTCAACATTTATGCTTTTTTTTTTCAGATCAGGAACTTTCTTCTAATCATTAATGATGTCTGTCTAAATAAAGCAAAGAGTATTTTCAGATATGGTTTTGGTTTCACTGTAGAGCTTCTGTGGAGCTTTTGTAGCCTACTTACCACACAGCTTCTTGTGCCAATATGAAGAAACACTTAAAATCCTTGTCTCTCTTGACCTATCACACTTATTTTCTTTCCAGAATAAGAAATATTCAGCAACAAGTCTTTAATGTAACTTTAAGTAGCCATAAGGCTCATCTTCCACTTCTGAGATAGCTTCATTCAGTCCCTTTTGTGGAGTCATCAAATTAGTCATCTTCAGACTTTTCAACACATATGGCTCTCGTCATCAGACCATGGCCAGAGTATGACTGCCAATAGGCTTATCACATAACTGTGCTGTGAGTCGAATTTATTAAAAGATATTCCAGGAATTAATACTTTCATTTCTGACAAGTGCTTCTGAATGAAGCAATTACAGTAATAGTTACAGTCAAACTTCAACTTTTCTGAACATTGGGTGCATTTCCATTGCTAAAGCAAAGTCTTGGGTCACTCAGATTTGAAATGTCTTACATTCAAAACCCTCAAACAAGGCATGGAGAACAAGATATGCATGTGGAGCTACAAAGTCCTGACTGGTAGATGCACAAGCAGCTATTTGGAATTGCTAACTGGGGCTCTGCTTGGTGAAGTTTTTCTGCAAGATGTATTTTAGCTATACCAAACTTCCCCTATATATGGAATGAGAGCAGTAGCACTCTTTTGCCCCCAAAGACTTCTGAGCTGGAAAACATACAGTAGATGTTCTGAAAGTATGAAATATGAGATAGCTTTGTAAGCTTAAACTATTCTTCAAACAAATTTATGCTTGCATAGTAATTTGTGAGCACAGAAATGGTCTTAAATCTATATATAGTTCTGTTAGAGTAGATCAATCTGTTCCAAACTGTACTTCATCAGGCAGTACAAATTTCAGTCTGTCTGGCTAAACCTGGCTCTGCTGAGAAGTAAAAAAAGTGACATGAAGGGTCTTGGGTGTAACAAGAGGCTCTTGCAATGGAATGGGGGGTTGGTAGGGGAGGCTAACATGTCCCTTTGTACTTGCTTATGTAATGGGGATCTTTAGAAACACTACAGGTTCTGTGCTATTAAGTAGCCTTAAAGAACCCTTGATGTACATGAAAGGAATCTGATGCAAACCCAGCCATTTACAAAAAGCCTGTATGGTCAAGTTCTGCCTTAAAAAATCCCACAAAACAGGCCAAATTTAATGAAGAAATTTAAAAATCTACTTACCACCTGTGGTGGGTTGGGATTGGACAGGTGCCAACCCAGCCACTCTCTTCCTACTCCCCTTCCCCCACAGTACAGGGAAGAAAATTAGATAAAAATGTTCATGTGTCAGGACAGACAGATCACTAACCAATTACCTTCACAGGCAAAATAGACTCAACTTGAGGAAAATGTAATTTCTTGACAATTAAACAGAGTTGGCAGTGAGTCTTGAGTCTTCCTAGCCTTAATCAGCAAAGAGGCAGACTTCTAGCACCCTTTCAGGGCTGTACAAGGTCCCTGAAGCCAGTGTCCTACCAGCCAGTGTATGCCAAAAGGTGTGCAGACCACCATGTTCTGAGGAGCAGCCCTTCCCATGCCTTGCCAACCAATTTTCAAACCAGAAAAAAACAAAACAAAACATAGGCCTTAGTGAGTCTTAATTCCATACACAAATATATTATTGAGGATATCAAGTGTAATTATTACAAGTATATAAACAAGTGCCTCTGCATATTCATTCAGTGAGACCACAAAAAACAGTCATTCATTATGTGTGCCCCAAAGAAAACACATGAACAGTGTGTTCAAACATGATTATCCAAACACTATTTAGGAAAGAGCATTTTAGTGCTCAAGAGGAGTTTCTCCTCCACAGGCAGTCTTTCTTCCTCAGTGCAACTGTCCATTCCTGAATGATGTCTTCAAATATTCTTTCAACTCCTGCAGCTTGAGACATAGCCAAAAAGAAAAAGAGACAGAGAGAACAAAGCTTACAAAGTCATACTATCCCTTATCAGACAGATAACGTAGAATTGTGAAACAGATAACAAGAAAAAAATACAAAGCAAAAGAGAAGATGCAGAGCTATACCTTTAAAAGAGAAAAAGCAACTTTAAGAAAAAAAAAACCATGACTGTGAAAAAAGAGTGAAATACACAAAGTTTATACAGTGAAGTTTAAGCAGATACAGAGAAACAAATCCATTGCTTGCACGTCTGGGCCAAATCCAAGGGAATTACACTCACTTAACACAAGAAGTGATATGACCTGTGATCATTAATTAGCCCAGCAGAAGTAATTTCCCTCATGCAACTGCCACAGGTTTTTATTCAACCTGACCTTTACAGTCACAGGCTAAACGTAACTCCTATTTAACATCCCAAGCTGCTCAGGAAGAAGTGGCATATAGCCAAGCACAAAGGAACAACTGAAAGTAACAGGCAGAAGAAAAAAAAGTCATGAAAATTTCTCATCATAGCATTATATATGTAATTTAATGGTGTCTCAAGGAATTGATTTTACTAAGAAGGGGAGGAGGAAAGAAATGGAGGATATGCACTGCTGACATGTACAACACTCCCTGGAGACAGAGGTACTCTACTTGTGAATCCAGGATGGGTCATGGCCGTGACTTTCCAACAGTGCAGAAGATTCTGTCAAATTATATCTGCTATAGCATACTCCCTCTGCAGCCTTTTCTAACCATCTTTCCTGGTGAGGTTCTTTGTGATTTCCTTTGGCTTTTATAAGGTCAAACAAGCTGCCAGCTTCCCTTCTGGGCAAAAAGCTGACACTGTCTTCATACGCAGTCTCTCATATCACATTACACGTTACTCACCAGGATATCAGTACATTGTTCAAAAGCAGAAGGACATTATTCTAACCACTCTAACTAAATTCTTTATTGCTATGATTTTGAAAATGCTGGCTAACATATCGCTAACAACAAAAATCAGTGTGTTCTAATAATGGTATGTAATAATGTAATAAAAGTATTGAATAACTTTATAATACCTAAGGGTTATATAGTGGTATTCCATCAATTAATAGGAACGATACTCTATTGATTCCTAGGTGAAAATAAAAAAGTCAATAACAATTAAGAAATGGTGTGCTCAATCTTTCTTACTCCAAGGAGAATACACATTGGTTTCTGTTGGAAAATGCTCTGATAACAAAGCAGGGTGTTGTTTGAAAATAGAGATTAGCACAAAGAAGAAAATAGTAAAGATATTTTAGGACAAGCTTCCAAAACTCTTTTTAAAGCCATATTTGCTGGGTTATCATTAGATATATAAGTTATATAAAATCTCTAAGCAGCAAAAAGAGGACTTAGCTACAATTACTCCTCATTTCCTATTCAGAAACCTTGTTTTTTGAGCATTTTAAGACATTGAGAAAAAAAACTGTCTGGCATGAAACCCCACTTCAAGTTACAAAGGAAGAAAGCCTGTCTTATTTAAAAGCGTTTTTGAAGAACCAGTCCTTGGAATTCACTGAGCACACACAAGGTTACAATTCACTTGAGAGAACCTGGAAATGTCATAAACTAGCATAGAGCAGCTCAAGCAGTTTATGAATGACAAAAAAGCCAAGGGAGATGATTATAACCTTGCACTCATTCAGCAATCAAGCATCATCATTATCAAATACAGAGAAGCTTAAAATACTTATGCATTTTAAGGTTGCTCAGGTCTGTCAACTCATTTGGCAAAATGTTATACGAAAGTAAAGTAGGGATGGGGTGTTTGCCTGCAGACTGTGAGGTTTTGTATTGCCCCAGTTACTCACACCATAGTTAGGAGCATTAAAAATATTTTTGTGAATACTAGGTCTTAAATGAAAGACAGTTTCACCTCTGACCATTTCAAAACAGTGAAACATACCCACAAGAATTTAGGACTTTTTGAAATAGTTATCATTGGACTTAATTTAGTCAGCTGAATAAGGCAAATTGATTTTTATGTATTGAGTAATGCATTTGTTTATACCATGTGCACACATACTCAATTGAATTACCTCTGTGTGCACAGCAGATTCTTCAGTATTAAAAAACCCACCACCCTCGTGGCAACAAAACCTTTCCAAATTGCTTATTCTGGTCAGTATCTCTAAAAAAGTAAAGTTACCAGAAGAAAAATGGAAAAGAAAGCCACCTGTCAGAACACTGAACTATGAATTTAAATAACTTAATATTTTAGATGTACTGTAAGGTCATTTTAGTCAGATATGATTATTAGACTTGGAAATGACCTGCATACTTTCTTTCCCATAAATAAATACACTTAGAACTTCAACAACGTCAGAGCAGGAGACTGTAATTACAGTATTAAATTTTCACTGTTCTACCTTGTCCTTCTGAGGGCTGCCCTCGTCCCGACAAAGGCCTGTCTGATCAGTAGGTGATGTTGTAACCCAACCATGATTGTTTCCAACTTTCTGAAACTTAGCTATGCCAGGTTTTATTTCAGAACAAGCACATCTGGCCTACTACATGTTTACTGAAATCTAGTTAAAATAAATAGGACGGAAGCAAACCAAAATTGTCTAAATGAAGACATGATGTCTTCTAGGGATGCACCCCTGAAAAAGAGGGGATGCAGGTGGACAGAGGACATCCATTTTCTTCCGCTTTTTAAGGATTACTTAGACCAGTAACAGCTTTTTTTTTTTAAAAAAAAAAAACCAACTCATATCACTATTTCCTTCTTAAAGGTGATGGAAAAGGGATCAAACTACTTATTTGCAAAGCAAACAGAAAATGAAAGAACAAATCTTACAGTTACCCTTTAGAACAGCATCTGCAACTTGGACTGTTAGCAAGTTTTCCATAACTGTAAAACATACTGAGTTCATAAATGGCTTTGTGCTGTCAAACAGTGAGCATTTAAAAAAATAAAAACATTTCTGAAACACGCTTTAGTGAGTTTTTGGGCCTGAATTTTAAATGCATGGGGCAACTAAACTGAGAAGCTTTAGGAAAAACACTTAAAAAATGGCACGTATGCCTTCCTATAAAGGCTGAGTACTACCCACAGTCTGAAAAATATTGATGTATTGTCTCTTAGCATTGAATAGAGCAGAGATCCAAGTACAGATTCTATATGAAATACAGGTAAAGTGAAAACTATAGAGAGCTCATTTACATAATTTATTTCAGTTTTAGATAGATTTTCCTGGGGTAAAAAACACTCTCATCAAACTTTATAAACAAAGTACAGCTTCATATTTTCTCTGCAATCAGATACATAACTATAGCTACAGCATAGGTATAAAGCTAAAATTATGGAAAAATGGTTTTATAAGAGGAATAACTGATTAGTTTTCTTTAAGAAGGTTATCTATGCTCAGTTGGAAAAACTAGTTGCATTTGTGTAGAACTGTGGGTTAAAAATAATTGAGTAAAACCTAGCAACAGAGAATGGAAACAGTTCTTCAGCCAGGACATGCTTCTAACCTGGTCAGCCTAGCTGGAACTACCATAGGTTTTCATCTTTCCCCCTCAGACCACAAGCTTATACACCAATCCAGTGTCAGAATGATGGCAAGGGCCTGCTCAAAGCAACAGTGCCAGCACCAGAACCATGGCACTCTTTAACCAAGACCTGGAAATCCTATGGAGTAGAAGGATCCTGTTCCAGTGCTGCATTACCCTTCCACTAAATCAGTTTATCCTAACATCTGTTCCAAACCTTGAGCCTGTCTCAACCTTGAACACACTGATGGCTTTCACTTTGTAAAACTAATTTCTTTTTAGACTACAAACAACAACAATAGCAGTTTGGTTTCTCTGTATCTCTAGGTGAGATGAATGTTTGTGATGGAAAACTCCTAGATCATCTGGGTAGAACAGACTACACAATAATCATTGCCTGTGCCCTCTAGGTCCTTCTAGCAGGATACCAATCCTCTCCTGCAGTCACAACCTGATTATATTAACAAGAACATGGTCCAATGGCAGCAGATACAGAGTGAAATGTTTATCACTAAAGAGCCAGGAACTGAACAGTATGCATTTCAGGAGGTTTTCACCTCCTACAGGCTCAAATCTGGTGGCGTGCATTGAATGTCCACAAGAAGGAAAAGTTACTCTTGAAGCAAATCTTCCATTTTTGACTTCTCAAAAATTTGGTTCACACAGTCTGAGAGAACTCCATAACGTGATTCAAATGTCAGTAAGTGGAGACCATCAGGAGGTTAACTACAAAAGCACACTCCTGATCTTAACTAAAACACATCATAAGCACACTCCTGATCTTAACTAAAACACATCATAAGCACACTCCTGATCTTAACTAAAACACATCATAAGCACACTCTCCCTTTCAAATCCAGGCCCTCACAGTATCTCTTAGACTCTATATATTCTCTACTCTCTTCTCTGGGACCCTAGAAATGAATGCTTACATCAACAGCTGCAGTGTCACAAAGGATTTCAGTTAATACCAACTTCCAAAAAAAGCAATCGTGACCTCTATGTACTGTCCGCTCACTCAAATGTATAAGAAAATTAGCATGTTTTAACCCATCACCTGAGGTGCACTTAGTACACACTGAATACTTGTGCTGTGATGATGGGTGGGACACAGACCTCCACATCTTGGAGGATTTCTATTGCCCAGTGGAAAACTGTAACGTATTAACTGTTCAGTACCAGGCTGGTTATATAGGAGGGTAAACTCAAGAGAAGTTTAATCTTATGTTCCTAGCCAGACTTGTAACAACTAAGTAATAAAACCTAGCTGGGATGAGATTAATTGCTCTAGGAGGACTGATCCAGGACACATTCTCAGATCATGATTGACACTGGAAAACAATAAGTTCACTGCAGAGAATAGAAGCATTACTCCCAGGGACATTCCTCACAGAAATTAGTTGTATTTTCAAGGGTTTCAGGAAAGAGACGTATCTAAGGCCTTCTTTTTCAGGGTGAAACAATTAACTAGTAGTCTAGAAAGATCATTACCAACAGCAGTGCAGAACAGCAAATGCTGCTTTTTCAATGAGGGTTGCTTACCCACTGGACAGTATCAGTGAATTTTCAGAAAACATGTCAGCCTTCACATTGCAAGTGCAGTAGAAGAACTTTGAGAGTTTGACTTTCAGAGAATAGCCCCCTCACAGCATAGGTACTAAGATGAATTCTCTGTAATAACAGGGAAATATGTGTGGGGAGTAGAGACACTACAGCTCCTTTTAAACTGTTCAACAGGCAAGACAGAGCTATCAGACTGTTTATACATATATATGCTCTCACAACACATTTCTGTGCACACATGTAAAAAAATCGATAATTGGAAAGGGTAGAGCCCACTAAAAAAGGTACTGGTACAGATATACACAGAGAAAACACTTAAAATGCAATCATATTCATGTTTTCTTTTCATGTCTTCATCTTGGTTTGAAGAACAGGATTCTCTAGCTTTTAATTATTCTTTAAGTTCTTCTTTTATTTGAAAGTGAGTGACAAAAGCATCATTTGCCAAGGGTTTTTTCTTCATCATGTATCTATTCTCACAATGCCACAAACACCTTAAGTGTTCTCAAAAATAAAGCTTTATGGCAATGCTTGTTAGAAATCCTTCTGTGAAAGATCAGTTTGCTAATTGCTAGTTAAAACAGAAACAGATCCCCTCAATAAATCTTTTCAGTTAACAACCCTATTCTTCTTACCCATACAAATAATACAAGCGTCGGGGAGAGCAAAAAGTAATGGTCTCATTTAAATGCAAACCAGTGAAAACCCAAATCCATGTAATACAGTGACTCATCTGACCTCTGTGGACAGATTTTGACCACAGATTGGTCCAACAGATGAAAGTTAAAAACAAATTCCTTTTGTTTTTCCTCAGACATAGGGACACTTTACATGGCTAAAACTAATCGGATCTGGAGGAGGCAATGGGACAAGATGTGCTGCTAGACCTTATACTCAAAACCAAAGTACTGGCTGGGGATGTGGAGGTTGAGGGCAGCCTTGGCTGCAGGGACCATGAGATGGTAGAGTTCAGGAACCTGTGTGGACAAAGCAGGGCAGTAAACAGGTATTACAACCCTGGAATTCAGGAGAATTAACTTTGACCTCTAAAAGGACCTACTTGGAGAAATTCCATGGGTTAGGGCTCCAGAAAGTAGGGGGGTCCAAGAGAGCTTGTCAATATTCAAGCATCATTTCCTCTAAACTCAAGATCTGTGCATCCCTATGAGTAAAGCATCAAGCAAAGGGGACAGGAGACCTGCATGGATGAGCAAGGAGCTTGTGGAAAAACTCAAACAGAAGAAGAAAGTTTACAGAATGTGGAAAAAGAGTGTGCCTACAAAGACAAGTGTAGGGTCCTGCACCTGGGGAGGAACAACCCCATGCACCAGCACAGGGTGGGGGCTGACCTGCTGGAAGGCAGCTCTGCCAAGAAGGACTTGGGAGTCCTGGAGGACAGCAAGGTGCCCATGAGCCAGCAGGGTGCCCTGGTGGCCAAGAAGGCCAATGGGATCCTGGGGGGCATTAGGAGAAGCGTGGCCAGCAGGTCAAGGGAGGTGATCCTGCCACTCTCCTCTGCCCTGGTGAGGATGCTTCTAGGGTACTGTGTCCAGTTTTGGGCTCCCCAGTTCAAGAGAGATAGGGAACTACTGGAGAGGGTCTAGCTGAGGGCTACAGATATGATGAGGGGACTGGAACATCTCCCTGATGAGGAAAGGCTGAGAGCTGGGCCTGTGTAGTCTGGAGAAGAGAAGACTAAGAAGGGAACTTATCAATGTCTACAAGTACCTCGAGGGCAAGTTCCAAGAGGATGGGTCCAGGCTCTCTGCAGTGGTGCCCAGTGACAGGACAAGGGGCAACAGGCAGAAACTACACCACAGGGAGTTCCACCTGAATATGAGGAAAATCTTCTTTACTCTGAGGTTGACAGAGTGCTGGAACAGGCTGCTCAGAGAGGTTGTGGAGTCTCCTTCTCTGGAGACTGCTGTGCAACCTGTTCTAGGAGAAGCTGCTTTAGCAGGGGGATGGGACTAGGTGATCTCCAGAGGTCCCTTCCACCCCTGACCATTCTGTGAACATCTGGAAGATCAAAGACTTTATTTCTGGTTTATTGAAAGTTAGTTTCATAAAACTTTTTTTATATGCAAGCAAGTATTAATCTATTGCCTTCTGTGAATCTGTCAGCTCTGGCTACAATCAGAGATGAGACATGGGTCTGCAGTACATTTAGAAAGCTGGAAACAGACATTATCACTGTGCCCTAGCATTTCAGTGTAAACCTAAAAATACTAAGATAGGGCAATGGCACACTCTCAACTTTCCTCCTTATATCCTGGCTTTAAAGGTTATCTTGGTCCAAAAAATTTCCCTAGAATATGAAGTTCAAATAAGAGGAGGACATCTCAGGACTGAAGCCTTAGGTTCCCATCCACATACTTGTATAGGTGCCAGTTAAATCATCCTCAATCTCATTGAAGGTCAAAGCCAAAAATTCCAGATGGGTCCCGAGGAGAAGTTAAAATACCCGGAAAACTGCAGAAGCTCTAGCTTTACTACGCAGTTTTCTCCCCCTGCTGTGTAAAGGGTAAGTTACACTGCCTGTGTTCTTCCTGGAAATAACTAATTTCTTTACTTATGGTCCTTCACACAGGATTCAGGTTCAGACCAGAAGAGTTAAGAACTGAAGTCCTTCATGGCACGATCTTGATTGTCCTGTAGAAAAACATCAACACTGTTTCCTGTTGAATGTCATGGAAAACACTTCATTTTTGATAGATTTTTGTCCAGTCTCTGTATAATTGCAATTGCATTACTAGTTTAGTAGCATGTTTTCCAGTAACATATATTTTTAACATGCGAATGCATCACAGCATTGAAGGAAAAGGATTTGGTCTAGGATGATCTTGTTCAGATGGGGCTGTTAAGCCACGAAGACCATAATGTATGCAAGCAGGATTTAACTTTCATAAGCATGATAATCACAGCTGATCCATAAGGGCAGTCAAAGATAGCTTTATTTACATTAAAGTACTGATGGCAGTGGGACAAAAATACTTTCATATTCAGGTCATTCTTCTGAAAAAAGAATGTATAGAATACTTTAACAAGGGTCACCCTTTGCTTTTATACTTAATTAAGGAAGGAAACTTCCTAGACTATTACATTATACAGCAAAAACCAGAATAATCTCAGTCTTTACATGCTGAATTATTTATCAGTAATATACCAGGTCAGGAACTCTGTGGAAGTTTTTAAGTCTTTTCAGACTTCCAATTTACTTTGATTTTTCAATATTTTCTTAAGTTAGTCCTACAACATGCAAGGGGTTAAGACTCAGGTCAGAGTTGTTAAAATACACAACCTCTCATTATAAAAAAGCCTACCCCATCCTACCACAATGATCCCACTCTGGACATGTGTACAGCTTTCCAGTTCATAAGTGACCCAAAAATTAATTGACCTCGTATCCAATTACAAGAACCAAGTTTCCTTTTTGTTCATAGTGATGCCTCATTAAATTGTTTCACCTATGAGCTGATTCTCCAGGCACTTCACTATAAACAAACCAAGTTCTACTGCTGCAAACAAGATTAAATAGCCACTATAAATCCCTCTTGTCAGAAGTATTATACATTTGATTTTGTTTCCATACTGCTAGTAATTTCCAGTGGTAAATGTAGTAGAAAGTCACAGCACATATTATCAACATAGTATGTGGGGAGATAGAAGCAGAAGGGACAAAAAAGTTATGTTATATTATTTGAAATTATTCATTTATATCTTTCTGCTTAAAAATAAGGAGCTTCTCTACAGTAATCTACACTATGGGGTATTTTGCTAATGGCATTGTATGTAAAGCATGAAAAATTAAACAAATACCTATTGAAATGATACCAGATGAGAAATAATTTAATGGATGAGCTTTATAGAATGTAAACATTCTCAAATTACTTTGCCATGAATAAATAATCAAAGCATAAATTATTTAAATTTTTGCTGCATAGGGGAAACCTAATGAAAGCATAAAGTTTCCTTATAAGAGAATTCCTGCTAAAAGTATGTTTTCCAGGATGGTAATTTATGGTCCAATAATTTATAGCTATAAAATTGTGTTTCTGCAGTCAGGATGATTTATTTTCTGCACTTACCATGATGAATGTTTGAAGTACAGTGCTAACCTTCTTTTGCAACTGTGCAATATCAGAAACACCAGGAAGGTCTTTTCATAAACTAGAATCACTCTTTGTCTAATTTTCCAGGAGCTGCTTTCAGGAAACCAGTATGTGAGAATGTAATCATTACTGTATTTAAAATTATTTATGTTGTAATTAATCTTCAAGAGTGATGTGCCCAAAAAGTGTCAGCACTGGAAGAGGCAAGAGTTAAGTATATTAAGATGCAACTATACAACAGCTTAGTCTCTATGAGAATTTTCCATAGCAAAGAGACAATTGCAGACTTCTCTTACTTGGTTTTACTCTAAAATCCTGAAATACTGGTTGTTGTGATTTGTTTATCTTCTTATGGTAAATATGTACTTTTTCTTCCACTGTTTTTAGTTTACTTTAGACTCTCAGCATGAGGATAATATAATAAAAAGATCATACATAAAGAAGTGATTGATAGGTTCCTGTCAAAGTTGCCAATGATGGAGATACCTGTGACGCACTTACTGTAACTTTAAAAATATGGTAAAAAGAGATGGAGATCCATTGGAAGCAAGCAGTTGGAGAGAAAGCTGCTGTACTGGGGCAAGTTGGACTCATTAGCAGGAGAGGAGAATCATGCCTTCTTTGACAGCAAGTGAGTGCACCTGGTGGAATCTCAGGTTTGAAAGATGGGGCAGGCAAAGGCTCAGTTATAACTGCTAGTCATTTGTCTCAAACTCCTTGGAAACATCATGGTAACTAAAGCACATTTAAACTACTTTCTGCTTTATCAACAAAGAATGAGGGTAAGAAAGATGGGATATAGCTTTGAAGCACTGGCCTAGAATTATATACTTAATTTTTGTAAAATAAGTTGGCTATCTTTTCTATCCTGAGTAGAACTGGAAGTTTCTTATATTCATAATGGCTTATGATGATCATAAAGAGCTTATAAATTATAGAAAGCATAATTTTACTATTCTGATGCTGTGTCAGGTTCCAGGACAACACAAATTAGAGGAGGACTAGAGACTGAATTCTGATGAAATAATAAGAATTTTCCTGTGAAAGAATATCTCTGCAAAAAAAGAGCGGAGGCAGACAGTAGTGTGCCATGCAACTGGGGAAAGGCACAAAGTCACTCTTGGAAAATTGGGGCCCAAAACATTGGTAAAGAAGACAATGAAAATTATGATAGTTTTGGAAATTCATATTTTGAAAAATATGCAAGAACAATTGTTCGCATTATTCTGTAAAAGCACATAGGTATCAGGAAAAGGTTCATACTAGGATTAAGAACACAACTAGCTCAGAGTGATATTTCACAGGGACAACAGATGACAGTGCAGATGAAGATGAATGGGCTATTAGTTTTGAAGTACACTCGATATTTATTTTTGAGTTTACAGACTTATCAGCTCCTGTCAATTACATTACCACAGAAAAGAAATAAACAAAACAATAAAACTTGCACTACTGATCTAACCTCTTAAGTTCATGAACTAAATACGATTCTGAAGTTGGTAAAAATGCAATTTGTAATAGTATTGTGGAAAAAATTCTTTAAAAATTTATCGGGTTAAAACTAAGCCCATGTTCTCTCTCTTTCATGAGGGTGTAATTTTTTACAAAGGCAAAGGGACAAAAACATCTGAAGGAGAATTTGGGGAATGGCTGTGTAAGAAGTGGAACCACTTTATTGTGACCACAGTCACAATAAAGCCCAGCTTGGGCAGCTTGTTATTCTGAGAAGCAAAAAACAACACAAAAATAATCAGTTACTTAATTATTCAAGCAGAGGTCTAACAGACAGAAATAAAAAAGTTCTACGTTTGCAGACAAAATACCTATGATAGACACATTTTCTCCAAAGTGCCATTTAGGTTGTGCATTCAGGCACCTGAGAAAATCCACAGAGGAAAAGTAAAAACAAGATACTAAGGAGAAAAAGGAAAAAGGAAAAAGGAAGTGCTTAAGCTGAACAAAGAAAAAGTACTTTGCAGAATAAAATGTAGAATACAACAGGGACAATACTAGCATTTTGTGTTTTATATATATATATATATATATATATATATATATAATAAAATCTGCTTGCTCTACCCCAAAACATAAAGAAAGGAGAAACACAAACATTAGAGACCTGTACCAGGAAGTCTGTGTCCTGGGCTGTTGTCCAAATCAACCCCGGCAGAACACAACACAACCATTTTTTTCCTAAGAGAGTAATACACAGCAGTAGAAGTAGTTACAGTCTTCTGGAATTTGCAACTAAGATTCTTACACCGATAAAAGCGACAGAACACTGACTATATAAACTGGAGAGCAAACTATAGGAAGGGCTAGAGGCATAATTCCCAGGAACTGGCAATGGCTGCATGTTCCAGACAATTCCAGATACCTGTGCTTCCAGGGCAGCAACATCAATCCCAGGTAAGTCCAACAATGAGCTGCACTTGAATTGTTCTCACACTGAATATGGCTCAAGAGGGTCATCATCACTGTATCACCCTTCCCTCATGATGGCATTTCACAGTCCTGAGGCTATGAGAGAGTAATTTTTAAATAGCTTGTTTCTCATAACCACAGCATCAGGAAAACTGTTTGTAAAAAAACAAACAAACAAACAAACAAAAAACAAAAACAAAAACAAAACAAAAAAAAAACCCAAAAAACACACAAAAAAACCCCAAATAACAGCACCCAGACCTAGAATATGTTGAGTTTATGAGAAGAATGAATAGGCAATGAGAAAGAATACCCACCACTAAACAGGAGGATGCCTGTTAAGGATGCTGTTCCAGAGCTAAGCAAATTACCACACAACATTCCTCTGAGAGGAAACTGCCAAACTTGAACTTTGACTTTTTTCCCAGAGAGGAAAGATGAAGAGTATTAAGGCCATATTTTGAATCACCATTCTTCTATGCCAATCACTATTTCAGTACACGAAGAGCTTCAGGCCACTCTGAACTCAGACTGATCTACTCTGCTACTTCTAAAGGAGAAAGTAACATAACTTTTGCACAAGCATGAGACGTTTTAGATTTTAAATAACTAGATTTGTTTCATCAGATGTAACAGCCCAAGTTACATTTATTTTGTAATTCTTAAAGGATGTTCTTTTCTGTAATTTCTCTTCTAACTCTCATATTTTAGTGTTGTAATAAAAAGTAAACTATTCCCAGGATTTTCTTCTCATCTAACATGATTAAGGCAAATTTTGTCAGTGCTTAAACTCTTTACATAAGCAAGTTCAGAAAGAAGAAGGATTGCCGCCATGGAAGGCCAGGTAGGTTATCACAGCACTGTAAAGCTAGTGAACGCCAAAACACCCACAAAGGAAAATTAGTTCCTCTTGACAGCGTAGCTTTATGAGAATGAAGTAGTTAGATAAGATGAAGTGATACAGTAGTGATACCCTTAGACACTCCCAAACTGACAATGTAAGAGTCAATGAAAGCTGCTCAGTCATACAGTGCATTGGTTACTGCCAGCCACAGTCAGAAAGAGGTACTGAGTACTCCTTCTTTTACTTCCCCTATTCTTCATTTTATACTTATCTTAATCTTTCTCCTGTCACAAATCTTTCTGTTAGACCTCCCCCAAAATACCTCTTTTTCTTTCATGTTTCCACTCACCCAAGAGATTCCTGTGTCTTCCATCTTCTGTAAAGTTCCTTATCTCTAATTCCTCCCTGCCTCTCTGCTCTGAAAATCCCCTGGTATCCATCCACTGAATACTGTTTCCTTTCCAAGTCATTCATTTTTCCTTTAAAAGCTCCCCTCCCAAATTCACCCCTTGAACCCTTATCCCCCTTTTTCCATTCTGTGTTTCTCCCAGACATCTTTGTCAATTTCTTCCCCCTTATATACACATTTCCCATGATAAATCCATTCTTTCTTCTCCAGAATTCTGATTTTGTCCCCAAGCTTCTTTCTCCCCAACTCGACACCCGCTGTTGCATACCTCTTTTGAGCAAAACCCTCTGTGCTTCCTAAAGGTCACACCTACTGCAGATACAATAAGGAAGTACAAGACCCACATCCTCCCTATCATTTCTCCTGTGTCACTTCAGCCTTTGCAGACCCCTATCCCTTGTTACTCTCTGTTTTTGTAACTTAGGGTCCCCCATAAAGTTCAGACCTTCTCCCTCCTTCCTGCTGCAGCTGTTCCTAAACCCATGCCTTATTCCCCCACACCACCTATTCTGAGTGCCATACCTTCTTATGTAAGACCCCTAACCTGGGTAAGCTTACCTAAATCTGCTTTTGTCACATGAAGTATTATCGTTCTCTTTTCCAGTATAAACTATTACATTGTCTACTTTAGACATACATCAAGCAAGACTCTCAAAAGAGATTTTCTTTCTAAAAATTCTGAGCATTAAAACATGCTTTTGCATGGCTTTATCTAAAAGCTCTTTCACACATTTCCAATAAGTAATAGGATTGTTCAAACTGCTTTTAAAATTAAATGAACCAGTTAGGCATCTTTTGAAAGAGAATGAAGGTACTGGTCAAGGGCAGTTTTACTTTGTCTAAATCTCTCACAAGGATTTTGCCAATAATACTGATTTGATAAAAATGAGACTGTGAAGGGTAGGATACTGCTTACAATATAATTGTTCTCTAAAAGGGAAAAACACTGTGGTGGGTTGACCTTGGCTGATACCAGGTGCCCACCAAGCCACTCTATCATTCCTCTCCTCAGCAGAATGGGGGGGTCGGGGGTGGGGAATAAGATAAAAAAAAAAAAAAAAAAAAAAAAAACAAACCAAAACCCAGCTTGTGGGTCAAGGTAAAGACAGTTTAATGAACCAAAAGAAAAAAATCATGCACCTAAAAGTGAAGGAAAATGAAAGAGGTTATTCTCTACTTCCCATCAGTAGGTGATGTTCATTCACTTCCCAGGAAGCAGGGCTTCAGTGCACATAGTGGTTTCTTTGGAAGACAAACACCATTAATAACAAATGTTCCCCCCTTCCTCCTCTTCTTTCTTACCTTTTATATCTGAGCAGACATCATATGGTATGGAATATCCCTTTAGTCACTTTGGGTCAGCTGTCCTGGCTGTGTCCCCTCCCAAGATCTTGCCCACCCCCAGCCTTCTGGTGGTGGTGGGGAAGGTTGGAGAGACAGCCTTGGTGCTGTGTGAGCCCTGCTGAGCAGTAGCCAAAACACTGGTGTGTTATCACCACCTTTCTAGCTACCAGTACAAGCACAGCACTGTGAGGGCTGCTATGGGGCTCAGCCAGACCCAATGCAGACACTTGTAGTCTAGACCTCCAAACGTAAGAGTGACAGATTAAAATTAGTATATATGCATACAGGCCTGCATGTAGAGCAAGCTGATCCAAAACCTGGGGAGGGGTTGGAAAGGAAGTCTGGTTTTGACTCGCCAGACATGGATCAGGCCTGAGGTGCGCAATAATGGCCACTGAGGGAAAGGACACTTGCAACTGTCCAGTCTGTGTTCCACATCTCCAAGTTTCAAGCATGCTTAAACATAGTGTTTTCATCTGTTTTTTTCTCTACTTCTGGTTTTTCTGCATAATTTGGGCTGTATTATTCCTAGTAGCAGCACAGAAGGTTGAAAAAGCCTACTTTGCCAAAGGAAATAAAATATGCCCACATTTGTGATGTGGAAATTATTAAGGGACTAATTATGAAATTCCACAGTGTCCATTTTTTACAGTAAAATGAAAGTAATGCTTAATGCTGATAACAGTATGGCTCTGCAGAGATTTGAAACTCACCATGTAAGGGTAAAGAATGTACCAAGAAAGCACAGCAGCTTAAGGACAAAAGGCTTCTACCAGGGAACAAAAGACATTCTTGAGCCCAACACATATCTTCTAAAAAAGGAATTCTCCATTGATTGCATCATAAAATATATGAAAGGTATGGTGAGACATGGGTGTTCTCTCAACTGATCTCACCAGTGCTGACATTGCTTTGTTCAGTGTTCAGTTAATATACTGGGTTGAGTCACAACTGTAAACCACTCTAGCTCTGTTCTAGCAGTAGCTATTAAAACTTTTGTTCCCAAAGAAGCAAATATCACTTAAAGGGACAGTAAAACCATGCAAATGCCTGTGTGGAGAGAGAAAGGAGAAAGTATGTAGAGAGGGGCATGTAGGAGCTCCCAAATGCAACAGCATCACTGAGGTACACACTTATCATCAGTGTATCAATTAATTCCACAGGAATTAATGTTATTCTGCTTCTGCCTTCTAGGTTGATTAAAATGTCTCTCACCCTGGCAAAAGGTATGACTAATCTAACAGAAATGTAGTTATTGGTGGAAGTAACAGTTTTCCTTCATATACCTTCCTTGCTACGGTAGAAATTACATTTTCCACTGCCTGGCTTCCCAAATCCTTTGTAGACAAGGCAATGGTGCCCTTCTAGTTAACATCACATCACCATCTGCAGTTCCCTGCTTGGCACTTCAGCCTTCCCTCAGGCATTTGCCCACTTGCATCTAGCTGCTGCACAAAGTTTTGGTGTATGTTAACCTCTTTGTCAAATCTTATCCTAGGGCTTTTATGGAAGGGAGGTAGCTGCCAGACCCATTTTACTCTCCAGTATTTTTTCTCAGAAGTTTTTGTTTGCCAGGCACTCCAAATGTAGGCTTGAAATTAATTGATCTGAACATAAACTTGATTGAAATTTTTCTCTGAACATAAACTTAATGTAAGGCTTATTAATTGTGCAGAGAAAAATGTTTTTGCTTGATGTACCAAGAAACACACTTACAAACTATGCTTAACCAGCTTTGTTTTAAGAGAAAAAAAGGAAAAAAAAAAAAAAAAAAGTAACAGAAATCACCTCACTTACTAGTTCTGTCAGGCACTTCTTTCTTTGAAGAATGGATTCCCACTCTTTCCTGAGCCACATGAGCAAGAACAATTTTCCCCAAGACTATGCAGTTACTCCAGCAAAACAAGTGCACTAACACCGGGTATATTCATGCACATACAACACAAATTGTTTGTGTGGGGTTTTTTGCTTTTTTTTTGTTTTTTGTTTGTTTGGTTGGTTGGTTTTTTTTAACTTAGATGCTTTTTCTATGAGGAGACTCACTAAGGATCAAAACACTTTGGTGAAGATAATACTCAAAAAAAGGCTGAGGACACAATATTGTTATTAAAACATACAGTTGCCTGACCATTCCTGAGTTTGAAGAGACCTGTGTCACACTCTCCTGATCAAACACCAAGACACACTTGGAAATGCCAGTACTCAGCCACAGAACAAAGCAAACTTCTTCTGGACTCATTGGCACCAAGTGGTTGATGACCACTATTTAATTCCCAAAGGTAAGCCATCAAAAGAAAGATTAATTGTTGAAATATAAAGCTAAAACTTTGTTAATGGGACAAAGAATACTAATTGTGTATGTGCAGGGAACAGATGAGCAGAAAAGGACAGTCAGACACAAGCTATGAAGTGGTTTATGTTTTTAATTCAAAGGAACCCAACAGTGACACTAAATCATAGAATTGTAATGCTACACTCCAAATAACAATGAAATGAATGAGATCTGTTTAATCAGAAAAAAAAAAAAAAAGAAGAAAGCATGTACATCTATGATTGATAAGAAGCTGGTGAGCCGTTCTCACAATTTTCAAAACTAATTGGATCCCTCATAAGCGGTAAAATAATTGGTAACTGGAGGTGAGAAAAAGGTGTCCTCAGGAGAAGTGTGCTGAATGCCATGGAATAAAATTTAGGCAAAGCAATAGACCCTGACAAAGAAAAGAAGTCATCATAACTATATGGATATTTATGGAAGACAACACTCTGTCAATACTTGGAAAAGTACTAAAGAAACCAAATAGCTTATGGAGCTTGCAATCAGCCTGCTCACAAATGGTATGTGAAGCTACACAGATGGTAAAGGAGAACATTCTAATCCCATGTAGTGAGCATATCTGGGGAAAAAAACATTAACACAACCAACTTAGCATTTGCACCATTATTAGTACTAAATATGTCACTGTTAGATTAGAGAGGTACATGGGTAGGCTCCAAGGTAGCCTTTCTGATGGGGATTAATGTTTGCAGCTTTGGAAAAATGGAGCTGTTACCGCTACAAGCATATTAATCCTCTCTTCCAGGAAGATCTGAAAAGTCATAGGAAAAGCTATCTACTTTTAAAGAAGGGAAAGCACAGAAGTGAGCGTCTCTTTCCTCTGCTCCATGAAGGCTGTCATCAGAGTCAATACAAAGTATCTCAGCCCTTCTGAAGCAGGGACAGCCAACTTCCCATTGCAGTCTGTAAGAAAACAAATTTGGAGACCAGAATTTTAACGGTCACAGTACTGCATGACACAGTATCATCTAATAAATCATAGAATCACAGAATCGTTTAGGTTGGAAAAGACCTTTAAGATCATTAAGTTAAACCATGAACCCAGGATGGCCAAGTCCACCATTAAACCATGTCCCTCAGCACCACATCTACACCCTCAGAGTTATGTGAGCTTGGGCTTTGTTTATGTTTATGCTGAAAATCAACCATTACCCAGCTGTTCCTATGTACTAGATTATTCTTTGTCATTACTTCATCTCCATCAAATATTTGTTATAGCAATCTCAGTTAACTGTGAGTACAGATAGTTATTTCCTACCCATATTACAATAAATTATTACAATGTACAAGTAGATCAACATTACATAAAAAGTGGTAGCAATGAAACATATGACTAGCAAATTCATTCTACATTAGTCTCTGAACCACAGCAGAGGTTCAAACAGTGCATTCAAAGTAATTAGAAGAAAGTCACAGAAAAATAATTTATCTGTAGTATAGCTGTGAAAATAAAGAAGAATATATGTATCCCAATACTGATTATTATGAAAATACAGAAGAAGTGGACCAAAACTTAATCTAATTAAACTGAAAATGTGAACAACTTTGCTTTCTTTTCAGGATATAAAAATGTTATATTGTGTTAATTTTTTTCCTTTTTTTAAAATTATATAATTTATTTAAATCCACTACCTAAATTTAGAATGCAAATGACTAATGTAGACCTTTGCTTGTCCACTGGTAACTTGGAAAACACGCCATAAAACAGCCCTTTTACCCTTAAAGTCACGTGGGAGGAGGTAAAAATATAATGCCTTAAAAAATTAAAATCAACCAAAGGACAAACTTGTGCTTTCAAACACAATGCCTAAATTGCAGGATTTCTTAGATGCTTCACTCATACAATGGAAATTTAAAGTGGTCCGTACTCCTGATCTGTAGATCAGGAGACTATTTCAGGTGCCTAATATTTTAGACGTCAGGGTTTTTTTCCTAATAAAAACTGTCCCCCCTTCAGCGTTTTTGCCTTCCATCCTTGCAAAGTAAGCCATGATTTTAACATCTGAGTAAAACTAGCAGCTGTCTTTTGCCTCTACTTCTCTTGATCAATGGAGAAGAGGCAGAGAAAAATCATAATTATCACTGTTGGTTGAGGAATGATCAAGAAGAGCAACATAGTTGTTAAGAAGATTCAAGAAAAGGTCAAAGAAAATACAAATGAGAAAATATATGCTCAGTACAACAAAGCACAAAACCAAGAAAATTGAGCTCCTCGGGACTAAGCAGTTTTTAGCTACATATTTATGAACAATGTGCCAGCCTCATTTTGCAGTTTCTGATTTTAATGATGCACTGCACAAAGAGCAAGTGCTAATAGATAAAAGTTACCTTTACTACAAAGAAATTTGCAAATTTGAAAACAATATGATTTTGTATTTGCACTTTAGCAGGGAACTAGTTCAACTGGAAGGATTAATTAAGGAAGTAGCAAATACCAAAGAAAAGCAAAAAACTGAAGAACAGGGGGAATTACTAAAAGAGCACAGAACTAAAAAGTGGAAACATGAAAAGTGCCAACAGTCATCTGGTCTCTGTCACAAAGAAAGCTGAAAAGAAAAACCTACCACTCAAAGGAGAAATGAAGTTAAGCATCTTTTGATGAAGCAAGACTAAAACCACTCTGCTCCACACCGATGCAACTCTACATACTAAGGATCAAAGTTAACCTCTGTATCTAAATTGTACTTGATAAAATTCAAAATCTGTATTTTCTTTAGTTCTATACATGTAAGGAACCAATTGGGAGCACATCCACAGCCCAGTGACAAAATAATGAAATCAGTGGAAGGAATAGGAACATCCCCACACAGGAAAATTGACATTTCAAGACAGCAAAACTGAGTCCCTAAAGTGAATTAAAAAAAAAAAAAAAAAAAAAAAGTGGTAGTTTGGATTGATGAAATATAGTGTAACCACTTTTCTATGAATTGATAACATAATGCCCTTTCTGCAAGCTAGAGCTAAAGATAGTTCTCTGAACTGAAATGTTTCAGTAGTCATTTTTATTTTATGACAAAAATGGAAAGGAACAAAAGAAAAATGAAATCATTCTCATAATCTGTTTACAGTAAAAAGCTAATTTCATCAGAAAAAGTGGTAATATTTTGGTAATATTTTCCAAGAACAGTTTCAGTTTCTGAATATTTAAAATATCTTTTTTTTTAAAAGAATACTTACATGCTATGATGTCTGAATTATTGTCATGCAAAAGAGCAGATATATATTCAAACTTTTTCTGTAATTTTTTATTTGGAAAAAAAATGTTGGTAAACCTGGAAGCTATTTCAGCAGATTAAGGTCTGACATTTTTAGCATGTTAAAACTATACCACAAATCAAGTCAACACAATGCTTATTTAGTTTTCTAACAGGAATTTAAAAACCAATATCAACAAAAAATCACAAAAAAACCAACCCACAAATTTTCCTGGACATTTTAAGACTTCATTTTCTAATCTTTCTACAAAAATCTGCAACCATAAAAGTGCAATTGTACTCATGTTTCACAGAAAGCAACTCCAACCCTTATTCACGTGTCAGAACAAGGCCACCACATCATCTGGCTTCATCCACAACAACAAATGACTGATATTGCCATGAATGGGTGAACTGAGTTGACTCAGTTCAGGCATACTGTCTCTGACATGGTCTGCTAATTACCAAGTAGTTCTACAAGCAGCAGAATTAGTCTCATTTTCCTGTGGATTTGTGTCTCAGGACTAATCTTCCATAAGGATTCTGTTTCCTATTAAGTGGGTGTCTCTCTAATCCACAGCATGTGAAGGTTATCTATGTCCTTGACTCTTCTGCCAGTTCTGGTTAAAATTGGCCAATGGACTTAAAAGGTGACAAGTGAGAGTGAGCTTCTTGTGATGTGCTGACCTAACACCCCCAATTTTTCACGGCACTCACTATGTGGGATTATAAGATAGTAAAATGAAGCTGCTCAAGGTGGAGATGATGTGAATTTGATGTGGAGAAATAGGATATTTTGAATGTGACAGTCAAAACCTGAACAACAGTAACCACAAAGCAAGCTAAATATAACAGACAGGTAATGTAGAGGAATGAAGGCCGTGGGTTGATCAGCACTGATAACATGCAGCTGTGGCCTTGCCTCAGCGGCAGTGGGTTGATTGACATGGATGATGTGCAGCTGTAGCTCCTTCCTGCTAAGTGGGAGTGGGAGTGGGGGTTGGGTTGGGAGGAGGGAGATACAGCACAGACAGTAGGCTCTGACCAACAGTAAAGCCTTGTTGCAGTTTGATTGTTTGTGCAGCAACAATTGGTGCCCTGTGTGGGGCTTGAACTCAGGACCTTCAGATTATGAGACTGAGTTGAACTCAGACTACAACATGGTAATCTTCCCGTGGTTATGGTATCAAGGAAGCCCTCTCTACTTTGGATGGTGAAAATGGAGTAAGTATTTTCTCAATATATGTCAAATAATTAACAGAGCTTGTGTGCCTTTTTTGATTAGCTGAACCTTGATGTTTTGCCTGTACCAGTCATTATGAATGATTCAGAGACAGCTTGCTCCAGTTAGACCACACAGCCTGGGATATGCACCACGTATTCCCACATCCCTGTAAACCAGGGTCCTCAAACTCTGGGCCCCCCCTGGGTCCTCAAACTCTGGGCCCCGGTATTTACAGAACCCCTCTGCTGGGGGTTGGGGGGGGAAACCAAGCAGCTGCAGATGGCTGCCTGCCACTGCATCCGCCTGGTTAAACAGTTTGAGGTCCCAAGCTGTAAACTTAATGTGAGTCCTTTGTGGGCACTAGCAGTTGCTGGTGGCAGGTAACACATTCAAATAAAGTTTGGAGACCCACTGAGGGGTCCCCTGATGCTGTTTCCCTGAAGAAGGCAGATGAATTGCCCTCCAATCCAGTGGGACTGTTTGGTGAAGTGTCCCTGTAACAGGATGCGGACAGACTGGTTGGGCACAAGTGTCTCTGCTTTCCTGACATGTCAAGCACCTGGGGTTGAGAGGATTTCCCCCCCATCCCCACTTTTCGCATGACACAGGGTAATTTGGAAACACTTGTGTTTGAATAATTCAGTTTTAATTTTTAGAAATAATTCTTCAACTGGACATGAAAACCAGCATGGGACAATGGACCAGCTTTTTCTGGTTAATCTCCACAATTAATGTATATCAAATAAAAATATACATAAATACAAGGACACACTAGCAATATAGATGTTCATATTCAAAAGTGATAGCAGCTTGAGAATTAAGAGAATTAGTCTTAACAACTATCAAGACAAAATTTATTGCAGAATTTACCACTTACCGCTAACAAAATGGTAAATGGTTATTAATTTTGACACCAGTGTAATTGCCTTGGAAACAACCTTGATAATAGGTTTTGTGACTTTTTTTAAATTTAGAAGTGTGAATCAGTCTGCAAGGTAAAACCTGAGGAAGAAAAACAAAATGCTGCTAAGTTTAATGCATTGTGGTTTTGTATGAAGGTGAGGGGCCCACAGAAGGGTCAGGTATTTAACAAACACAAACTATAGATCCTTATCTAACAAAATACTTGATGGACTGCTATGAGTATAAATGGGAATGAGCTGTCAATTTTTCTAAATACTGAAGGTGAAAGTTAAAAATTGTAGTTAGTAATATGCTGGCAAAGTTGGTAGATTGAGGTTTGAAAGCTGTAATTAACACTGAAATTCACAATATTACACTGCCATTTAAATAAATCTTGTAGGTTAGAAAAAACAGCCTAAAGAAGCTGTATATGAATTTGGCAAGGGTGGTGGTGCAGGGTAAGGATGTTCTTAATAGATGGTGTTAGGTGATGATTTCTGCAGAATAAGATGGAAAAGATCAGTCTCAATCATCTTAATTTTCCCCATTTTTTTTGCCTTAAAAATCAATTAGTTTATGAGCTTTGATCATGAAAGAAGAGCCAACATCTCATATGAGCATGCTCCACTGAGTGGCCTATCAAATGATGAGATGTTCTAGGTATAGATACTCTGCAGTAGTTCTAAACTTACAATTTCTTTTTCATCATGGCATATTTTGCTCTTCCCTTTCTGTACTATTTTTAACTTTTGCCTACAGCTTTTTGAGAGTGATTGAGTGGTGGGTACAGGACCACAATGTGCTTTCCCAGTAAATGTCAATCTTCTTTTTATTTGTTGGGGTTTTTTTTCATATGGTTATAAATCCCAGATTCACAAAGCTGTTCAAACATCTCACTCAAACAAATGGAAACAGGAGGAAGATGCACAAATATCTTTTGTCTGAAGAAATCATCATCTAATACTTTTTACAGTTTACTGTTATGGGTTCATTGGGACTGATACTCCACAAGTAACACTTCAGTCTGGTATCATAGTTTAAATAACAATGATTGAAGTTACACTGAGAACAGCTGATTTTATATATGTTCCTTGTGTCCTTAGAGTCCTCAAGCTGATAAAGATGTTAAGGGTCACAAGGAAAACGTCTCTTTTACTTGAACCTAAATTTCTTCTCCTGCTGACTACTTGTCCTGTGAGTGATCCCTGCTGCAATTTTGATGACACACCTTGATGTGAGCTCACTGCAGGTGACAAACCCAATGGAAAGGGCTTTGGTTTGGAACTCTGCAAGCTGGAATGCATTGACAGGGGAAGAGCACTGTAAATCATTATCAAATTAGCACAAGAGTCTTCTCTCAATCCTTGTGACATTTCTTCTTCAGGTTCTGAGTCTGGAAGAATCTGTCATAATCTCAGTTGCTGTAGAAGCAAAGATTGCAATGAGCATCTCCTCATGGTCTATATATCAACTTCAGTCTCTTCAAGAACAGCCAAAAAGGACTTCAAAGGTCAGTGACTTGGCAACTTAGAACTTAGTCTAGCAATTGTGATCCATCTTTACAATTATAACTTGGCCTTCAAAGTTGCTGGTTAAACTCCTGGTGACTGTCTAGATAATCAAAATTGTTCTTATTTGTCTGGCTGTGTTTCCACTACTATTCACAGAGCTAATGTCTTCCATCTCAGTAATCTGACCATAGGTGGCATCCGTATAAATGATTTAAACAAAATACTTAGGGTCTTTTCAAAACATTTCAGCCACCTTAGATTTTTTCACTCTGATTGTGCCATGGACCTCAGTTTCTGTGACTTATACCAAATACAAGCCCAATTTCCATGACCTAGATTCAATTACCAATTCCCTTTTTATCATTGGTATATACTCCCTTGTTTCTGAGATCTTGTAGTTAACAGATCTGCACAAGTAAATAAAAAGCCACATATATACTCTGTTCCTAGGCACATATATTTGTGCTGTACATTACATGTTTTTAATTAAAGTCACATAACTCATACTCACTACAGCTATTTCTTCATCTTTTCTATGCTCCTAATTTTCCATTCTTATCAGTATTTGAGATCATCCATTTAGTATTTATGACACTTATATTCACGTTTGACTGTCCAGATGCTTCTCACAGGCATTTTTCAGTATTTTTATTAGCTCTGTGGAGTCTTGTGCATTCATTCCATTCTATTTTCCTTCTCTAGGGTCAGGCCATCTACAGTTAATAGGTTTTCATCTGTCTCTGAGGTATGATCCCATTAAAATTCTGTTTTAACTTGTCATCTTCATCTAAAAATGCACAGTTTTATGAGCAGCAGCTGAGATTCCAATTCATCTTTGGTGTCTAGTGAGCCTTGGGTCCCCTCATGAAAGCTTTCAGTTTGAATGGAAGTACTTTCAGATGGCTCACACACTTCAAATAAGTTGGAGACTTATGATCATCAAGGGTTATTTGTCCATTGGATTCTCATTCTCTTTCTTTCTGTCCCATATATTTTTGAAAGTATTCAACCTTTTAAGTTGCTGACCATCTGTCTCCTTCAGGTCCTGCAGACATCAGCATCATGCAGCTCTTTCCATCTGGCTACGCTTTCAGAAATATTTCCATTTCAAAATCTACTGGAAATGTTTTTCTAACAACAACTTTATTAGCCAACTGAGTTTTCCTTTGACACTTTGCCTTGTAACCAGAACAGCTCTGTAATTTAACTTCCAAAGATCGAAAGATTTGCTTGGCTCCCCAGTGTACTTCCTGTCACTTACATTGTGTGCACACACTGAAAAGGGTAGGTCTCTCTTTTGAATAGTGTTTATAGCAGCAACTCCAGTCAAAAAAACTGCCTTGTTACATTAGGCATCATGCAAACACAGTAAAACGGCAGTCCTTGGACCCAAATTGTTTCCACCTACATTCTTCTTTTAAGATCACTGACATGTCACTTACCAATAGAAGTCAATACAGAAACATCAGAAAGAGGACCAATAAGAGAACCGTTCACATTACAAAGAAGGTGACTAAATGATAGCACATTTCCATAGTTAACTGCTTATTTAACGGTCACATAATTAGCTGGCATTTCTAGCTGCACTTTAATCTCTTCATTTGGGCATAAAATAGCACCATTAAGCATTTATTTTTGCTGCACTTTTCCTGTTATTTCCAAGCCTAAGATATCAGATAAACAATATGGTCTATTTAATTACATGTCCAGCTTTTAATGACATGCACTGTATGTTTCTCTCATCAACAGATCAGAAAGGGGAAAAGTAACTACTGTAGTTTGCCTTTTCTTATGTCCCTCAAAATTTATTAACTGCCAACTTAAAATACATAGTAATGCCTTTGTGCTTCATCAAAGTTGAACATATTCAATAAAACAGTGTGAGGTTATTCAATTTTCCATTTTCTCAACTTTTCTTTCATCTCTATTGTAAAACACTTTTTCTCATCCTTAGAACTGCTCCCCTACTTTAAAAACACTGGAAATTAATCTCTTTTACTCTTTGTAGAATTGTTTCAATAAATTAAGGGGGAACAAGTGGGAGGTTGAAATAAAAAACTGATTTTCATTTTATGATCTCAATAAAGTAACCTACTGATAGAAAGAAAAATCACACATTGACAAATCACATTGTAAAACAATAAATCCTCTCCACCTTACAAGCTTCTGTGTCATATCAACAGGTTGAAAGTCAACAACATAAAGCTCAGGTTAGGAGTTTAGGAGGGAGGGGAGAGGAGGCAGCAGAACAATTTCTCAAGTATCCAAGTTTCTTTCACTCAGAAAAGCAGAAATGCCTGACACAGCACACAGGCCAGGTAAGTAAGTGCTTGCTACTCAGGGAAAAGCAGCTAAGATGGTACCCAAATGCAAACTCTAAAATTCACGAGCCACACTTTTTCTCTGCTTTCTGTTGTACATAACTGCTTTATTCCTGAATATTTGGTAAAACACAAACACTTCAAAAACTTTCATGCTACTGTGTGTTCACATATTGTATTATGTGAGCGCATTCGCTTGCTTTCCATACAATTTCACTCTGATTTTTCTCAAAAGAATCATTACTACACTATCTCCCTCAAGGTTTCAGGTTTCATTGGTTTGGTGTAGAACAAGGTAAAGCCAGGAGTGAGGGGGAAGGAAAGGCATCTCACACACAGCGTACCTGGTGGCTCATACAGAAAAAGGGTGTTTGAGAGTAACTGCAGCAGGCTTTATTCTAGAAACAAATTTCTCTGGAAGTCTCTTACCCACTCCAGACCTCACTGTAAAATACAAGAAAAGGGCCTCCTCTATGTGGAATGGTGAAGTCACACAGAAGGCCTTTCATGTTAGCTAGGTAAGTGAGCATGAAAAGTCTTTCAGCAGGTTCCAGAGGATCCGAATGAAAGAGAAACGCTCCAGACTTGAAACAGGAGGAGGATATTTCCTTGGAGTATAGTTATACACCTCAACCATCTGACATCTGCTGGACACCTGCCTATGTTAGCAAGGCTCACCAAATGCTGACAGCAGCATTTTCATTGACCAAAGAGGAAAAAAGTATAATTTCCTCTATGAGGCTGGGAAATACATCTCTGTTACCACAACCTCATGCCTCAAATTTTGCAGTAAATGCTATTAATAGTGGGAAAAGAAAACAGCTTTAAGTCAACAGCCAGAAAAATTAATATCTGCTGTCAAACTGTTCCATGTCAATGAGGTTGTACAACAAATACACCATAGCAGTATGATATTTGGATTGACTAATGACAAGCGACATGTAGTGAACTGATGATCAAACAGAGAACATTCTCAAATGTCAAAATCTTGAGATAGTCTCAAAATAGACTTGTGACACTATCATCATCATGCAGCTAGATTATGCATCAATCTAAATGTATGAACCTTACAATTGTTAATCAAAAAATGATTTCTGAAACCAGATTTTGATCCCGCCGTACAAAATAGCTACACAAACTTTTAACATGTACTGTGGTACTTTCTACATCATGAGCTGACTGCACATACCTTAGCAAAACTTATAGCTTTACTGAAAACCTAAATGTTTTCAGTGATACAAAAACCATGGAAAAACTGTCCCTCTGCATGTTTAAACACACCAGAAAATAAGGAAAGAAATGGTTTTATACAGAGACATTTACAGCTGGACAAAAAAAAAAAAACAACCACCAAAAAAGTCCAAGTAACTTGTGGCTCCTACATGTCATTTAGCTTAATCTTTATTGTTTCTTGTGTGTGTAACTCTCTTCAGTTCTTCAGATTTACTCCTGTTTCACAATCCTCTAAGCAAGAGCAGATGAGGCCCATCAGGTTAATGTATTCTTATTACGTACTCATGGATTTTAGTATTCTTGCTTTTCAGAAATAAGGCTTTATTTATTTAAATGTGGCATTCACCCTTTAGTGCATTTATTACAAGGCTGACATTTTACAATTTTTTTCCATCAGAATCAAACACCCGGAGCATTAACTTTTATTGAGGCCTTTATAAGCATTTATCTGAGTTAGAAGTTTCCAATGCTACTTATCATTTAGATGTGGTGTTGGCTTGTATAATTTTACTTCATTTTTCTCTTAGAAGTCACACATGTTATTCAAGGTGCAACAGAAAAGTCTGCCAAACAACAGCGCTGCTTTGTGGCTCAGAAAGGGGAAAGGAAAAGATTGCTTTGGGTAAATATGGGAGGTTTAGTTGGTTTTTTGAAGCCTTCTGAGCCAGGGGAAAAAAAATATCCTGATTTCACTCAGCGTGAAAAGAAGCCAGAAATCCTTCTTATCTTATTTTAATCAGTTCAAGAAAACCTCTCTGTTCTGCCAGTCCATGTAGTAGGAATAAAAGATATGTTGAAGAGAAGGATTTGGGAGCAAGAGTGACATCAGGAGTCAGAAAGGGATAAACAGGCTTTGGTGTTGGTGTTTTTTTTTTGTTTGTGGTTTTTTTGTTGTTTTTGTTTTTTTTTTTTTAAATTCTCCAACTGCATCTTTCCTGAGAGATTATCTCAGGAGTAAGGTTATAATCCATTTGCTCCTTGTGCTGTTGACACCACAAGCTTTCCTGACACTAATGCACCAGCATCTATCCTAAGAGCATTTACCAGGAAGAGTTTTCTCTTCCTGGTCACAGCTGTCACCACTAATGCAACCGGGTTTGCTGTTCCAAACTATTCAGTCCATAGTAGAGAGCAAGAAAACTCTGAACACCTGCTTTTTAGTCTTCCAAAGGGAAAAAATAGGCAGTTGGTTTTGCATCAGCAATGAGTTTGTTCCATTGGAATTTTTTTTGCAGGTAATAGGCACTTCAGTAGAGAGACGTATAAGATGCTACTTGGCTGTCATTGGGTTCCCTGATTAGGAACTCCTAAGCACTAGAGAAATTACTCATATTTAACAGGAAAGACTTTAAATAAAGTTTTCCAGTTACACAAACTCTACAACTTCCTTCCCAGAAGAACCCCCAAACTTTTCTTCATAGCACAAATTGCTGCATACCCCTCACATGTACTTGTCATCTGCTTGGCATAGTTGGGAACACTGCTCAGGCACAAGATCCCTATAGAGCAAACAAGACACAGGACTCGGGAGGAACACAGCTGCTGCCCTCACTGGGCATGGGACAGCAGCTTGCTCCCTGGGTGTTAGACAACACCTTCCCACTGGGAATTCACTCTCCCACTGACTCTGGCAGAAGCACAGCCTTTTTACACCCAGACAAATCCTACGACTCTCAAGGGGGTGCCTACGAGGCTTTACCTTTTCCTCAAGCACCACAGTTCCTGACCCCCTCAACATTCGCAACACAAGCATTAAAACAACCAGGAAGATTTGTAAGTCATCAGGGACATTTTTAAGGGTCTTTCTTGTGTGTCTTCTGTTTCAGATGTTTTTTTCTTTACAACAGTTTCTATTCTACATCACTCTCCAGTCCCTTTGCTACTGTCATACACGTTAACAAGCCTGTCACAGCAAGAAATGTTTAATTTTAATGTTGGCTTGTTCCTTTAATCATCTGATCACAAAGCATTTTACCAAAAGTTTAGTGTTATATTTCCCTTCTGCTAGATATGAATGGAGGATCTGAACCTGGAATTCAAGTCCTTCAAATCACAGTTCAATGGGAATAGTGCATTTATTTCCTCACTTTAACATAACCATAGCATTTGCTAATTAAGCATAACCAAACACAAACCAAAAAAATAAACCAAACAACTATTTCTAATAGTTTAGGCTTAATAAGAGATTCCTTTTATGTATTTTAAATGTTAGGTCAAGTATCATTTGAAATTGTTCCTTTAAGCTTTTTTCACTAGACCGATATTTATGGAGATTCACTGTTAGGGAGTTGGTTGTCCTTTCTCCACCTCCAGTACATCCCTTCTGGCCCTGCCCTTGTCAATAATTTTCTTGATTTGGAGTGATTTTGGATGAAAATGGAAAAATATAAATGTTTAAAAAAATCTCCATAGTAATTTTATTATTTGTGCATGTGACAACAGTATTTATGAGAGACAAACTAAAGGATTTCTAAGTTGATTATAATAAATCCCTGTCTATATAGAGATTTATAGTTAGTTTCTGAAGGAGTGCTAACTGGTGCTAAATTTAATTATAAAATTACTGTTACAGACATTGCTACTCTGGATAATAATCCCACAACCAACATTAATCTTTTATGCTCAAGAACTCCATTCTTGGAAAGTTCGGTTTTGAGGACATAAAGGATTCTTCTATCTGTCATGATTATTTTTACAATTTGAAGTGATTCTGTATGAAACGGTTTCCACAACTAGGAAAAAGGCTATATGAATTTCTAACCTGGGACTAACAGAAACATGACTTAAAGATTAAGAAACTCTGGCCTTCTAGATAGCAAGGAAACATAAAAGCTGAGTTGTTTTTTTATTATTTGTTCTTTATTTGCTTGGGCAGGGGGTGAGGGTGGTGGCTCTTTTTTTTGGATGAGGATTAATTCACAGTCTGTCCAAAACTGCACCTCTATATTAACCCTGAAGAAACACTGTAGTGCTTCAGAAGTCTGTATTTCCAATTATCAGAAAAACTCAAGTGAAATTCCTAGATTAATGACCTCAGCTTTACAGCTTGGAAGGCCTAGATGAGCTTACCAAAGTTACTCTTTGCTTTTTAAAACCAGATGGTGTCAGCTATGGTTTAGCAACACCATGATGTTTTCAGAATACGCAAATTTTGCACAGTAGTACACAAGAGGTTGCACAGTTTAGCTTTTAATAGAGTGTTTACAGTATGGTAGCATATTGTACGTTTCTTTAAGGGTGTGTTTACATTGGCAGGAAAGAGAAATCAAGCTTGAATATTGCACTATTTTTTTTTTTTTTAAACCTTGATTACCCAGTATGATTCAAGCTCCTGCAAACATTAGATATTAAAAAAATTAGGGAAAAACAGGTGCAGGGGAGGAATAACCATTATAATGGCAAAGTCCCTCAGCAAATGGATGTGGTAAAGGGTGTTGCTAGGACTGGATACTGGCAAGATTGAAATGGGAATATATTGCAAGTGGAATATGAAAATAGTAAAACCACAATCAATTAAAGCCACTTTATAGCCACAGAATCACACACACACACACAGAAGAAAAAAAAAAGAAAAAAAAAAGAAAAAAGAAAAAAACCTAGGACAAAAGAAATTAATTTAAAAAAAAAATCAAGCATAATACATACACAGAAAATTCCAGTTGTACACACAACTTTTCTGAACATCAATGAACCTAATTTATCATTTACCTTAAATTTAATGAATGTAACATTTGGAAACCTAAAACAAACATTGCACACAAACAATCAAAGAACATAACCTGACTGGCTTAGGTGAAACAAGTAGTTCTGCAAACAGCAGAACACACTGTTCACTGTTTCTCTACAGATCTGAGTTTTATAGTTGATTAAGTCTATGACCGAAGCTTTCTCCCTGGCATGGGAATTGTCCTCTCCCTCATTTTCATGACCAAAACACACAATTAAAATGAAACCAGAAAATTAATCTAAAGTTATATGAAATTTAAAACTACCTGAAATGATGACTAGCTGCCTTTACCAACTAAAGCATATTTGCCAATTTCCAAAATACCCTGACTAAACTCCAAAAGCAGTAAAACCAGTACAGCAGGTGATCTTATTTCAGTGAGTTCATAGATTAATAAAGGCCTTCAGACTATCTCACATAATTTCAACCAAATGCCTCAGCTATATGTAATACTTTCCATGACTACTGGACCTCATCTACATAGTGTGGGCATAATGACCTGATCGTGAGTCAACCACGCTGTAAGCATCAAGGGGTTGATAATCCTCTATCCAATCCTAAAAATATTTGGCATGAATGATGATGCATGCATACCATTTAATGAGAGAAAGAGGGCCTGGAACTTTGCTCAAAGGACAGGGGCAGGCAGAAAATTTTACATCAGCATGACCTGAGCAAAGTGAACCCGTTTTGAAGTGTACTGCAACAGTGCTGGTCTGTGGTAAGTTTGACAAGGATGCTCAAGGACAGAAAACTATGAACCATAAACCACTAGTAAGGAGTTTTAAAAACCATTGTCAGTCCTTCAAAGGATATTCAGCACATCAGTGTAGATGTGTGCCATGAGAAAGGGAGAAAGCTGCACAATAAAGAGCAGCTCCCCAACATGAAATTAAAGCAGCTGAATATTGAACCCAAGAAAAATGATATGTGAATGTATCAAGCAAGTCACTCATGTCAGTTTTCAAGGCAAAGACTAGAAAGAATCTGAAAACAAACTATGAAAGAGACATGTACAGGTTCTCACATCAAATAATCTCTCAGGTGGGTCTGGCACCGGGGCTGAAGTCTTCAACTGTCTTCTAAGCACACTCAAACTTTTCCAGTGAGGTACATCTCAGGACAGCATTGCACATAAAAGTAGTCGATTCTTTAGTATCCAGGCACTGGAAAATGGAAATTCTTTCAAGAATATGTTTAAAACAGAAATAAGTATAGACCAAGCATGCCTGAAAATAAATAAGAGATCTGATAAGCAGTTGCAATGTTAGCAAGAGACCCTAAAAGGTAAAGGCAAATTACTGCCTGAACACTGAAAAGTAATGTTCTCCACTTTATAATCTCTCATCTCAATCTAGGCTAAATTATAGCTCAGCTAGTGCTCTGTGGGAATGTGAGAAACATAGGTTTAACTTCCTTCAAGCAAAAGTGGTATTTGAATTGAGGTACCTGTTTCCTGCACAACTGCTCTAGGATTTGCATGATAACACATATTTAAAATCACCACTTCCGTTGCTTTACACTCATCTTCTTGCTTTTCAAAGAAGAATATAGTCTGAAAAGGACTAATTCAACTACTGTTTTGGGGTTTCTTTTCATTTATTTTGTATCTTCCCACCAAAGCAGGCACCTGCTAAAGCTCTGCAGGAGCAATTAACTTCTGAATCCTGATTTAGATGACAGTTTGAACTCTGCTGCTCAAAGTAGGAGCAGATTCCACCCTAGGCACAGAGACTTTTGGGGAACATCACAGAGATGTCTGCAAGGTCAGAAGAAATGAGTGCAAGCCAGGTGCTGGACTGTAGTTCTGCATCTAGGCTTACCAAATACTCCTAGACAGTTCTTTACGATCAAAATCCTTTATTGTCTTTGTTCTTTGAGTTCAATATTTTAAGATATTTTGAGAAAGGAAATTTTGCAATTATTTTTTAACTGACTTTATTAGAAATGTTTCAGTGTGTCACCAATGGTTGTTATCAAAGCTATGCATATTACTGTGGTGGGCTGATCCTGACCAGCAACTAGGTACCCACCCAACCACTTACTTCCCCACAGTGGGCTGGGATAGAGAATCGGGAGGGTACAAATGAGGAAACTTGTGGGCTGAGATAAAACCAGTTCAACAGGTAAAACAAAAGCTGTGCACACAACCAAAGCAAAATAATGTATTTATTTACTACTTCATATTAGCAGTAGTGAATAGCCATCTGTTCAGCCACTTCCCAGGAAGTAGGGCTTCATCACACGGAACAGTTACTTGGGAAGACAAATACCATCACCACAAATGTCCTCCCTTCCTCTTCCTTTCCTGAGCTTTTATGTGTGACACGACATTATATGGTATGGAACACCCCTATGGTCAGTTTGGGTCACCTGTCCTGGCTGTGTCCCCTCCCTGCCTGTTGCCTACCTACAGCCTAATGGCTGTGTGGGAAGAGTGGGGAAAAGAGAAAATGCTGTGCAAGCACTGCTCGAAACACTTGTGTTATCAGCTGCTTTAGTCACAAATCCAAATACAGCACCATAGGGGCTGCTATGAAGAATGTAAACTCCATCCTACTGGTAAACAGCCAGACCCAGTACAATTACTTACTCTGGATTTTGGACTGAGCTTCTGTACTGTTTCACCATGAATAAAAAAAAAAAAAAACCACAAACAAAAACAAACAACAAAAAAAAACAAACAAACAAAAAAAAAAACACACCCACAAAAACCCAAACTCAAAAACATTACAGATTCCTGTTAGAGTGATTTACATGGCAGGTCCCATTCTGAAAAATATAAAAATAAATCCAGGCTTAGAATATGGTAAGAAAGAGGCTAAAACACAGGATGTACCCAGCTCTCAAAGATATGATCGAATCACAGAAAAAAAAAAATGCTGTTCAACATGGAACGTAACTACACTAGTTCTGAAACACCTACATGAATGAAAAAGACAAAAAGGCAACTCTCCAGTTGTTCTCTCAGATGGCAGCAAATGTTTTCAGACAGGCATAAATCTCACCATTATTTTTTGTTCTGTAATCTCCCTGGAATTTACCACTAGAACCTCAGCTGGACCTTGATTCAAAGGGAGGTTAATATATTCAGATTAAGAATGAAAATGTATGCCTGCTTTAACCAGGCATGGATGGTGCAAAGCTTTGGATTTTGATCCTATAATCAGTCACACATTTGTACGTTAGGAGTACCTGCCAGTTCCATTTACGCTATTGGAATTCTGTGCTGACTAAACCACTCTAATTGATGGGTTCATTATTAGTCATAAATACAGAAAACAAAGCAAGAGGAAAACAGACACACAAACTAGATTACAGGCTGAGCATAAAGAAATCCCAGTTCTTGATCCTTTAGAGAGAATCCCTATATAGGTTCTTATTAAAAGGAGGGATAGGGGGAGAAAAGAATGAGAGAGTGCATTATGATTCGGTGGCCTGCAAGAGTACTTAATTGACTGGTGTATTTTAAGGGACAGAACGGGGATTTTCCATTCTACAATACTGCAGATTATCACTGCAATCCTGTAAGGTTTACATTGCAAAAGGATACAGGTATGAGACACATTTTTATAGGCTCTGAAAGAGCCAAGGCTGAAGTAGTAGAAGGAGCAAACTTTAACTTTTCTTCATTGTTTTTATTCTGACCTTGGGGTCACCACAATTATTTTTTTTCTAATAATAGAAAATTCAGCTATAAACAGATGGTGTTGTTTCATCTTTTTGGTCCTTCTGGGCATACCATAATGATAACACATTGAATGTTTATCTCAGCTAGTCTTTATTACATTGTTTTAGTGGTAAAGTACACTTGACTTATTGGATTCTATACTTTTCATTAAAACTTATTTTATTGTTATCTGTTTTATCTGAGTTACTACAGGTAGAAAAGGACAGAAGCTTTTAATTAGAGAACTCTGGATAAAATAATTAACAAACAGTAAATTGCAAGCAATAACCATATTGCTCAAAGCATCTACACTAAAATCTTTCTGCAGCTATTTGTAATGAGCTAAATACTTTCCAGAAAAGAAATAAAGAGAGTTAATTTTATTAAGTGCTTCATTTTCCATCTTGGTGACATTTTCATCTCAGTGAGTTAAATGTCCCAAAAGGCAGGAGGACCAGAGCTTTGTCTCTTCAGCTCAGGAAGCAAAACTCTAGACAGATCCACAGTGGTGATGAATAAACAGCAGATCTTTGTAAATAATGTGAGATCCCAGATCCAGACATTTTCTGTGTCAAAGTGCAGTGGAAAATCATCGTCCCTCCTTCTGGCCCATCACCCCAGACAAAGTTAGAGCTCCCCTGGGCCAGCAATTTAATTTAGCAAAGTCACTGACAGGAGCTCTCTAAAAGACTGAAAGGTTGAACCCAGTTCTTTCCAGGTCCTCCATGTTTTGGTCTGCTTGCGTTTAATTGTGCCCTGTGTGTTTCTGGCAAGTTCCCCTTCAAAGAGGGGGATCTCTTTTGCTTTTTCTACCTGTTTATACCATGAAGGTCACCTTTTAGCAAATATAGCCTGCACATAGCTTTTCAGTCATACATAAAGAAAGGCGGAATGTAGTCCTGAGGGCAGGGCATGAAAACCTCTGCAGCAGTGAATAGCTGTTTGAAACGTGTGTCTTCTGTTCTTATTCACATGAGTGTGTGTGTCAGCTCCCTTGTGTGTGAGCAGCAGCTCATGCACCAGAACAGGGACATGGCTCCTTCCTCCTGCAGTCACCACAACAGAGTAGGAAAGGACGTGGTCTGCTTAGTTTCTGTATGCTCTGCATGCTTCTAGGTGCTTTTCCTTATTTCCATCCCTTTATGAATATTCATACACTAGCCCCAGGTAAAAACCAGAGGGTATATTTATTCCTTTATAATATTTTTGTCAGCAACTACTCTTTTAGCAGTTGTCAAAAAGCAAACTTCAGAAGAAAGATCCCCTAGACTTTGGATAATACATATTTGACTGTTCTCTTATTCACACACATTAGAAAATGTGCTACTGGACGTTATCCATAATCACAATTCACAGAGTTATAACTCAGAGGGAAGTATTCTGGCTGAGATTACGTAAAAGCATATGAAGAACTACAGTAGAAGAGAACCCATGGCCTTATCTGTGCATACACACATTGGGCTTTTTTTTTTCTTATATCTCAAGCATATAGGTTAGACATTTTTATTTCCTTTATCCTTTATAAAGTTCTTCTACTCACATACAGGAAAGCAATCACTCTAAATGGCAGGTCATATATTAGAAAGTACTTTAGAAACCGTGCCATGCACTCTGCCAGTAAAAGCTTTATAAATATTTCTGCTTTTCTTATATTCATTGTAATGCAAAGGGGAGAAAAACAGAGGACACAGCTCCATGGATTTCTAATAGTTTTGTAAACAAACTGTTGCTAAGTGCTTTTTCAGATGTTTAATATGTTAATTGCTTTGGAGACAGGGCTTTCCTCTAGGTGAGATCAGGGAATCTCTGTTGTTTTGATCCTCAAATTCCATCTCCAACCTCATTTTGTTCAGCCTGGAAATATAGTTAATATGACCCTCCCACCATCAAGGATCCTGTAAGGTAGGTAGGGTATGTTCTCTTTGCCAGTCTTTCAGCTTACATGTGAATTTTTTCCCCACTGCCAATCAATCATATCTCACTTAATGTGCAATTTCATAATAAAGATTCCAGAAGTAAATGAATAAAATTTGTCAATATTTCCAAATCCTTTAATCTGATTAGCAGTTTAACCATATGTTCTTATTAATTTGCATTTTCTCCCTGTGCTGGAGTTTTACAAAACAGATTTAAAACTCTGGCCTGCTCATCTGTGTACTTCTAATATACAATGAATATTAACAATGCAGGGAACAAATTTCTATCCCAAATTATCTACATCTTATGATAATTAATTTCTGGTGTTATACAGCTACCAATGGTGATAATATTCTTAGCTGCAAATACCACATCTGAAATCTTATGTTCATGTCACAAAGTAGAATGACAGGAACTCATATCAGTGAGATCCTGAAAGAAGATCAAAACATTTTGAAGCTTTAAAAAACCCCAGGGTTTATGATAATATGAACTAGAAGAGTTAACTTCTTAAGCAGAGAAACTTCAAAGTTATTAGGAAAGACTGAACAGATGCAAAAGGTGGCTATACTGCCCCTTTTGTCACTGTTGTTGAAGACATTGGTCCTACTCTTCATTTTAGCATCTTTAATATTTCCTGAGCTGTAGCAAGCTCTGCTCCATCCCCCCAGGCCTCAGGCCATTCCTGCCATCAGGACCTCCTGGCACTCTCAGGCTCTGCACTTGACCTGCAGGTCTCTCTGCTGAGACTTTCACAGTCTCTCTCTGCTCCCCAAGAAACAAGCAACCTCTCCTTCCACACAGGTCCTCCAGCCTCCTCCACTCTAAATAAAATAGGTGAATAACAACAACAAAAAAAAAAACTGCCACAAGGAGGAAGTTACAGGTCACCAGTGTGTGGCTCCAGGCAAAACCACGTTACTGAACTATGAAGCAACAAGGCAGTATCTGCCCCAGGTTCTCCCTGTGGGACTGGGGGCTCTTGCAGAGCAGCAGGTGATGACTCCATGCTCTGCACCTTTTGCTGCTGCACACATGTACAACAGACAGCATTTTACTGGAGGGCCACACACTGCTTCCCTTGGGCCACATCGTCATTGCAAAAGGCACCTGAGCTGCTCCCTCCTCCATTGCCATGTGCGCATCTGAATAAATGCACTTTTTCTGTGTGTACAAACTCACACCTCAGATAATGCACAGCTCTTACATTAAAAGTAATACATATAGTAATTTAAACTTACCTTGGTTATATTTTCACAGACTTCATCCGCAGCAGTGCTGCACTCCAGGCACCTCAACTAAGTGCATAAAGCTTTCTTTTTCCCAGAGGTTTCAGAAATGCAACCTTTACAAAATCTCCTTTAGTACAGCGAAGCAGCTGCGTGGCAGAGGAAGCTAATGAGCAGGTCACCTCTCCAGATGTCTGCAAAGGTGCAAGACTTCTAGGGCGTTTCATTTGAGGGTCTGCAAAGGAGCAGCAGAAACATGTGTGACAAAGTGACAACCCTGGGGCACACTGGAGACAAAGGACAAGCAAACAGGCTGAATTGTGGGGACAGAACAAGGACAACTTCATCAAAGTCCCAAGAAAAAAGGCTTCCTTTGCACCTTTATTACTTCAGAAATATTGGTTTGCATCCACCATGCAAACTTTTAATTTACTGTGAAAGAACCGACTTAATCCCATGGGCATTCATATGGCTGCACAACTGACCACAGCTCAGTACAAAAATCAGACCTCAGTGCACATGATTGGAGGGCTTCAGCTTTAGGGTCTCAAGACAACCTTGATTTCTCTACAGCAAACTACTACCCAGCTCTAAAAGGCCTCAATATTAGTGCAGAACTATTTTTTTACAGTTTGTTATATTTTATATGGATAAGTGAATAGAAAGAGCTATCCATTCTTTTTATTACTTCAGTACAACCTGGAATATTTATCTTAGGAGTAAGCAAATCTGCTCTCATTTAGCCTTACCTTATCAAAAAGAGTTAAGATAGTAATCAGCAGTCATTAACTCATTTTACTGTTAAAAATCCAATCTGTTCAACAAGGATTAAACTATAAGAATTAATTTGATAATCTATGATCCTTCTTTTCCCTCCCTGGAAGTATTAATATCATTATTATGGAGATTATATTCACCATTTGCTGGGGTCAGCATTTTACTACAAAAATATTAATTTCTCATGTATAAAAGAAAGGTGATTGTATCTGACAATGTGGTAAGATTCAAGGCTGAGGATTCCTGTATGTCATACTCTTGGCATATTTTGTGATTGGAGAGTAGGGTCATCTATCAAAGGATAACATCCAGAACCATAACTGCCAACCAAATAAACCTCAGGCATTTATATACAACCATCAATACTGTCTCTGTGGCACTGTTGATACCTGAACACCATTTTCTTAAATTAAAAAAAAAAAAAAAAAAAAAAAAACACAACACCCAAAATAAAACAAAAGCCAGGAAGAGTGACAGGTGTTAATAAACCAGACCTCTGACACACTTAGCTGCTCCAGAAGAGAGTTTGAGACCCTCCCAAGAAAGCTTACCTACTGGCCTGTCTTGCTTAAGGCTGGATTCTTGAAACAATACAGAGCAAAAGGCCAAAAGAGCTCACGCAGTTCCTGCTGATATTTGCAATGTCCATGTGCTGGTGGGCTAATGCTCTCAATACCACTTTGCTAATATCCTCGGATGGGAATAGATAGGAATGTATGAGCAGTTTATGAAGAGGTGTTGCTGAGGAGCAGCCACTTTATCTAGCTTGCACTGCTTACATGAAGGCCTAAATTCTATACCCAAATACAGATGAAGTTGTCGCCAGCATCACAATATTTCAAAAAAGCAGCAGCACATGTGCACAAGCCAGTGAGACCACTTAGGTTGGGGCATGATAATGGAGGCCGGTCACAGCTCCCAAAGCTTTTCTTTACCTCACTGGCCACATGTGCAGTTTTCACAGGGCATGCCAAGCAGATTTTTCCCTCTCCCTATAGATTACTAAGTAACTGGAAGGAATAGTTAGACCTGGTTAGAAAGGATTTCCTATCTCCCAAATCTAATCTTTTTTGGTGTTGAGGGTTTTTTTTGCTTGCTTTTTTTTTAAGAGAATTTTTAAAGTAATGTTTTATCCTGCAATGTGTAGGGGACATAGCTAGACATGGTAAGTAACTTGTTCTCTACAAGAAAGGATTAAACATAAACTGAATTTCCTGCAGGTAAACCTTTAGCAGAAGGGCACTTAAAGCACACAGGAGAAAAGAGACAATCTGCTTCTTAATAAGTTAAATTTAAAAGAACTGGTAATCCAACCAAATCTTGGAGTAGCATGGTTGCTTATCACGGGAAAGTTTCCTGTGCAGGCAGGTATTTTCAAGGGTTATTACTCATAATTGTTTGAAAGGAATAGAATATTCTGCCCTAGAAATACTTTTTTCCTATGTATATAACTCAATGTCTTACTCACAGTAGTGATGGTTGAGTAGCAAAGCTAGAGAGAATGAACAAAGCAAGCAGAACTAGGGAAGCTCTTTCCACCACACTGTACTCCTGCCTGTCAGCTTTTGACACCAAAGGCCTTTCTGTCCTTAACTGTTCAGAGAGGTGTAGAAGAATGAAGCTGGGTTAATTAGCATTGATAATATACTGTGGGTTGGCTTCAGGGGCGGTGGGTTGGCTGATGTAGATAAGGTGCAGCTGTGGCTGGTTCTGTTAAGGGGTTGAGAATCGGAGAAGAGAGAGCAGCCAAGGAAGAAACAGAGAAAGTAAGAAGTGAGAGAACACACACCCTGGATGAGGTGAGATGAGAAGGCAGCAGAGGGACTAGCATGAGGAGTATGCTGGTATGAGATGGTAAAAGACCTTGTTACAGCTTGATAGCCTGGAGAGTGCTGCGACAGAGAGGGACCAACAAATCACCTAGAGGTAAGCTAAATACAGAAATGTTTTGTAATTCTTGGGAACCATTCTCAAGTTATTAAATAACCTCAGCATTTTTATTAGAGCAAATACTCAGAGACAGTAGTTTACTATTTTGACTGTCATCTAAACAGGTATAGTAGCCTCCATGGCAAAACTAACAGATATGCATAGGGCTTTCTGCTTTGGAGGTGCACTTTGTCATTTGGCTCTACCTGTTCTGCCTGGGAAGAATTTACATTAGTACCTGGCTGATCCAGACAGCTCTTAAGTAAAATACAGGCATCAGAAGTCCCAAACTTTGAGGAAGACTTAAGCAAGGTTCAGAATTGTCCTCTCTGCTTCCTAGGACCAACCTGACTCCAATCTTTGTTCAAAATACTATGTAACTTGTGTAGTGCTCTGCTTCAAAGGCAGATGTAAGCTCTGTACCCAAAATCCAACTCTACTCTCTCAAAAGTGATTTAATGAAGAGATTTAATAGGACCAACCTAGAGTGCACTAGAGACACTAAAGTGCTTGTTAATTCTCCATTCCTCCACAGAAAGCCCCCAATTTTTGACCAATGAACTGTCTGCAAATTTCCCCAAAAGCTTTGGGTACTGCAAGGGGCACTCCTCTGTGCTATGCCACTGGGAACAATTTGCCAAGTGGCTGTTCCTATTTCCTGACTGAATAAATTTATCATTAATTTTTCCCAATGTTCAAGTATACCTGAACAGCAAAACAGAAAGAATGTCGAGTGATGTCAGGAGTTTTGTTTGAAAAACTGCTTAACACTCTTTTTTTATTATTATTATTTTATTTTTTGCAATAGCTGTTGATTGACTTTTAATCAAAAAAGGACTAGTTAGCGTATTTCTAAAGCAAATCTCACTGAATTTCTTCTTATCCAAAAATGAGCTATTTTCTGCAATTCTAAGAATCGTTCCTGCTTACATAAATAGCTCACAAAATTCTTTTAAGCTATAGTATGTCTTTAAAGAAATAAAAGGCCTACATAAACTGTTAATTTTTATGTTTCATCAAGAGTTACAGCAGACATCAAAGTTAAAAGTACTTTGTTATCCCTAGAGTTTTAATGGGACAAATTAATTTTTATATAATTAAATTTAATACTGCAAAATGAAGCTTGTCAATCCACGTTACCATACTGGATTTTTTAATAGTAATTCTCCAAATAAACATACCACACCATAAAAAAAAAATTAAATTTTCTTACAGCTGTAATGGTGATAATAGCTTACATTTTAGAGCATATCTTCAAAGAGGCTAGTAAAATTCGACAGCTTCTCCAATCTGAAATGACACAGCTTTTATGTTTTTTATTGATTTAAGGCTTAAATAAAATAAAATGAAAGAAGTGAACTAAAAATTAATATAAGTTAATGAAAACAGGGGCCAACACATTAGTAAAGACTAAATCTAAAAGGCAGGTTGGACTTATTAGATATGATGGTGTTAAGAGTTACATTATTAGGGAAGTAAAAGGTATAAAGCTGCTACATAAATCCTGTCAGAGAGGACAGATGTTCTAAAAAAATCCCTAAGTTTTATCTCACAGATAAAAACAATTTTTACCAGTGAATTATGGTCTTGGAGCTAACAATGCTCTCAGCCTTTGGAAATTCATGAGCTAAAGAGTTCTTGTCCTATGGAAAACCTGCTTCATCATTACATTTCAGGTTTCCATTCTTCATACTACTGCAGTGCATTCTCACAAAAACTTCTGGACAGATCTCATATCTTGTGAGTAACCCAGGTAAAGAGACTTTCTCTAGGCGGATCAGGCATATACCTTCACCTCTGGGGATACAGAAAGCGGGGGTTGCAGTGATCAATGTGTCCTACAACCACAAAACAAAATAAATTCCAAATAAATTGACAAAAAACACTTGTTTTTTTCTGATTTCACTATTTCATTTGAACTGAGCACGGTATTAATTTCATAAGAAGTTTAAAGATTACACGTTTAGTCTAAGCTAATTGTCTAGGCTCTTTCTGTAGACAGTAGGAGAAAGAGGCACACACACCCCAGTGTAAGTGTAGTTACCCTACTCTGCATAAATGTCTAGTATCGGCAGTGTAGGTATAACGGAGATTTCCCGTTTACCATAGCAGTAAATAAACTAGATAGATAAAGTGTGATGAATCCTACTGTGAAGTGGTTGCAGTGTCACAGAACTTACAAGAACCTTGATTCAAACCACTGAAAGGGCACTGGTAAGCTCCATGTGCTGAGCAATGCAAAAATAACCCACAGCCACTGCAGAAGGTGCATTGATATAGTTACACAATGTTACCGTTCTTGGAAAGTGGGTAAGCTAAGAGAACACTGTTGAAATGTCTTCTACAACAGTGGACTGAAAGTCACCGGCACAATCCTGCAGTTCAATGTCCCTCCTCCAGTGCTCGCACCACTGAAAGCACACCTAACAACTGCTACTTATCACTTCCTCCCCCCCAGTTTAATCAGAAAATAGTAGGAATACCTTCATCTCTAGCCCATCTTAAACTATACAGATAACAGGTAAACGGGTACCACATCTGTTTTTCTGGAATAATTTCCTGTGAAGTCATTTAAAGTGAAACCTTGAAAAATTCAACTCTGAGCAAGAGGTGGTCTTTCCAATCAAGAAGCTAAAAGGAACAAGGGGAAACGTACAGCAGACTGCAGTCTGCTAATGAAATAATTTGGGTTTCTTCATTTTTAAACTATCTAGTGCTGTTATAATATTATGCTCTGAACAACTCTTAAATATCAATTAATTTGTCACTGGAAAGTAATGTGGCTCTCCTGTCACTGTTGCTCTTGTTCCTGATAATAACCACTATTTATTTGTAAGCTCTTATGCTATTTCAAGAAGAGGTTTAATTTATTGCCTGAGTCTCTTCAACAGAAAAGCTCTTCTTTCTTCATTTTTTTCCCCCTTTTTAGAGAATGACTTTCAAATAACACTATTACAATTGCAAATGAATTCCAACTTACTGGACCTTTAAAGAATTCATAAATCTAAATGTGCATCAGTCAGGTTTAACTTGAATCTACACACTGAAGAGAGCTTTGTTACATGATTTTAGGGTACGTCAGGACTTTTCTACTGTACTGATACTTGGCAATGAACTGTATTCCTAGTGGATGTTTTTTGCAGCCCCCTACCTTTTTTTTCTTTTGTTCTAACATAGAATTAGCAGCTATAAACAACTCCAGTATGCCCCACAGAGAACTGGCTGGCAATTAAACCAGCAGGGACTTAATTACAACAATGCTAAACTGTGCTCCCTACTTCATACATTAAAAAAAGTTATATGGTTATGCTTATGTAGTCAGTTATGTATCAAACTGATTATGAACATACAAAATGCACCAGTTTTGGATTAAAACCTTCTCTTTGTTCACTGTAGGCCAATAATATCCTAGTTTATGGTTCAAGTAGTCAATTTCCCATAGCTGAAGTTCCTGAAATATTTCATAAATGTCTTATCGTTAAAAGAGAGCTTTGTATTGGGGGTGTGTGTGTGAATAATGAGGGATATTACATGAATGCCTGTAAGCATCCATGTGTTGGTGTGGTGCTGACAGAGAAAGAAAAAAAACCCAGACTGCATTAGTTCAGAGACTATTTTTCTCTCTCTCATAGTAAACACACATCTATTGTGAATTCCAAACCCATCTGATTAAAAGCTGAGACCTTTCATAGCTGTTGCTAAACCAATGTCCTAAGCTACAGCAGCAGATTCTCCTAGTGTAGAAATCAGCATATAAGGTAATTTCTTGAAAGCGGCATGGGAAAGGTGAGCATTGAGTAAGAGAGATTACAAGGAGCTGGAATGAGCAAGATATTTTATTATTATAATTTTATTTTATTGTAACATTTCCATCCAGTCAATAGGACTAGAAACAGCTCTCAAAATTGAGATGTTTTTAAATATAATTTAAAACTCAGAGAAGATACTGTGGTAAATGTTGCTCTGTGCGTTCTTAGCAATTTATGATGATAGAACTTAACTTGGCCTCTAGTGGAAGCTGCAGCACAGGACACAAAGCCTATTTAGTATAACTAATGTATTAGCTATATAATTCAGTTATTGGAATAATTGAAATGTAATTAAGTTCATTTTCATTGCCACTGATATATTTGGTTGGGAAACAAAGATGTAAAGAATTGTACCTTTGAGCAAGTCTGGCATAAACCAGCTGAATTATATGTCACACTCTGTAAAACAGAGGACTGTTTTGTGTAGAAAACAAACACTGCATGAAGCAGGTGTCTGTCAAGGTACTGAACAGTTCTCTTACCATGTGATACTGTTTTCCAGAATTCCCCAGAAAGCAGTAAGTACCCCCTAAGTCTCCCTGTTATTTTACATGCATTCTTCACAGAGGCATGCTACTTAAGAAAAGATTTGAGTAAGCCACTTAACCCTTCAGGGTTCATTTGAAAATTGGATGGCATGCTGCATTTTAAAGTCGGTGCCAAGCACTGTCGGCCACTTCTGCACAGTTTTTGGTGGCCCCCTCTCCCCTGGGGGCTGACAGGAGCTATTACTGGAAAGTCACTCAGAAGGCTTGAATGTGATACCAAAGCACCTGCACACAGCTGTTAATAGCCCCATCTTCTTCCTTAGATGTTGTGCTTGTGGGTACAAATTGGGACATTTAATCTATGTTGAAAGTTATAGCCAATTACAAAGTATAGGAAATCAACAGAAATGATTTTTTTAAGAGGGGTCTATTTATGCCAACTAATTTTGCCAGAATATCTTCACCAAAAAATCATCTTATTCTCATGTCCCATTGGCCAATCGTCAGGACACATTTTTCAGCTGAATTACTTTCACGTAAGACACAAACCAAATTGACAAACATCCTACCTGTCTACACTGTTGTTCAGGTTCACTGACTCTACCAGATAGGATGAAGATAGGGACTTCTTGCCAGGTTGCTTTTTTTATTACTGCTGCCAAATGATCTTACATCATAGATCACACTGAAATAGCATAGCTACATCAAAGATCATGCTGAAATCTCAGTAGAGTACATAGGCTGTAGCTGAAACCTTTTTGCCTAAAAGTATAAGGAGTTAATGCTGAGGTCCTGAAGGAGTTATCGTTTGGATCATGATTTTATCTTATTTTAATGGGCTGGTTAACTCTAGTTGAGAACCTGCTGATTGCTCTCAATACTTTACTCTCTCCATCCTGTTTTTTAATAGAAACTTTTTGTGCATGTCAGTCTTTGTAATTCTTGTCTTTTGAATTGTGTAAGAGTTTTGAATCCCATTAAGAAGGCTTCTAAGCTCTTCTAAAATATCAACAGGGCAAGTACTATCTATCATTTCTCTATGTACTTTGTGAATGGAGGGGGAGGGAATGTCAGTGTCTCTGGGATGTAGTTGAAATGCAAAGAAATGCAAATGGCTTGTAAAGCTCAGGTGAGTCTCTGCAAGTGGTGTATAGCCACGTGTATAGATCTGGGACAAGGTCAATTTTCATTTTCATTTTGGTTTCAGATCATTTGCACTGGGGAGGATATAATTTACTCTGCTGTAGATCTATAATTTTCCTCTTCATTTCTTCTCCCATTCTTGACTCACTTTCCTAGCAACTTTTGACAATTTCTTTCCCAGAGGTGACAGTGTAGATCTGTAGCTGTTGCAATACTTGGTAGTAATTTATTTCAGCCTAGCATCTAGTCCAATACAGTATAATCAATAGAATTTCATATATTCTACTACCAATTTGTTAGTGGTGCAATTCAGTTACACATTGTTTCCATTTTGTTTCAGTTTTAAACCCCAGGATTTTAGTTTGTTGTTTTTGTTGGGGGGTGGTGGAGGTGGTATTTTGTTGGTGGTTTTTCTTTTCAATTCAAAGCTATTTAATGATATTATTTTATTAGGGACCTGATGGTTAATTTTACCCTGTTCCACAGAATGGGAGACTGGATGCTATGTGCTGCCTTCACAGTGAGAGGGACAGAGGGAAATGCCATTTTGTTCAGAATTCCTCACTAGGCTATCAACATAAAACATGTGCAGGTCCTTTGAGACTTTCAGTCAAAATCTACTCTGTGTCCAGATCTACAGGAAGATTGGTCCTCTGAGAAATCCCATCCCAAACAAAGGAGTACTCTAGATCTATACTAATGCATATTCAAGCAAATATTTTTCTTGACTTCCAATTTTATGTAACTTATTTCTTGACATTTTGCAGTAGGTGGATTTGATGGCTTTTCTAATTAAAAACAAATAAACAAACCACAAACATTTGAGTAATGGTAAATTCTGAATGATTTTATTCTTTTTAAAATGTTTCTCTAAGAATTTTGCTTCTACAGCCTCATATAAAATTTTATTTACTTGTGTCTGAGCTTGATCAGCTATGTAAAAGAAACCTTTGTGGGGTTTTAGCCATCTTAATTTTGGTAGCCAAATGTAGCAATTTAGTGGAATTGGTACAAAAACCTGAAGCAAACAGGAAACCAGGCTATTTGTTACCATACTGCATGGTCCATTCTTCTTTATTTGTACTTTTTTTTTTTTTTTTTTTTTTTTTTTTTTTTGTCACCAAATGAAAAGCAAATAATTCCTGTAAATGGATTTTTCAAATAGTCCTACAACTCGGGTATGCATATAAACCACCTAAAAAAACCTTGTAGCAGACACTCACTTTTATACATGTTATCTTGCCTATGTCTACTTTTACTAAAAGAACCATAGTGACTGCTTAAGCAATAGGAGACAATGGGCAAGTTGTTCTTTATTCTGAAGCTTCTTCATGTCTTTATAACTTCTAAAATATTCCCTCGGGTATGAAACTTTCCTTTTTTTTTTTTTTTTTTTTTTTGTGGTGATCTGACGGGTTCTAGTAAATCTTTCCACTTTTCTCTAAGGTTTTAAGTTTAAGGTAGATGGTATCTACAGTTTTATAATACAATAACAGTTTTTAATCCAAGAAATGGAGTAGTAGTCCATCTTACCTTAAAACAAAGACTGACAATATTTCAACTAAGTAAGAACCAGTTTAGTTTTCACACTTGCTTTGGAAGAACCTCTTTAATCTTATTCTAATGCAACTCTGACACTCAAATTATAGCTAACAAAAGCAATAATCAACAATAACTGTTTTTTATTATAGCATCATTCAAAGGTTTTGAATGGGGAAAAAAAAAAGTTGAAAAAAACAGGTTTCCAGGATTAGCATACAGTGGGGTTTTTTTTAGACTAAACAGAGTTTGAGTGTTAGCACAATAACATAACGACTTTTCATCTGAAGACAAAATCTTTTCACAAAGGAAAGATAGATGCAGAAAAGCCTGAATAGTTGTTTCCAAGAAGTGTTCTTTTCTGGTACTGGAATTATTGTAAACATTTTGGTGACAAATTAGAGTTTGTAGTCTGCAATATTGAGAACATGCTAAGAGTCAATAAACCCAAGAGGAGTGAAATTCATGAAGAACAACAAGAAGAAAATTATTTTGTTTTCTCATGCTTGTTTAGCAGCACAAAGAAGAGTTCAGAAATGAAAACTGGTATTTGGAGAAGTGTTAAGCAGACTGTTGGAATTTGGAGGTTCACTGGGAGCTCCGGATAGCTGCTGTGTTAATCATCAAAGTGAAGAAAAGGAAGTAATCTGAGAAATTTCACCTATATTTTGGTGGTTGTTTTATTATCTTGCTCTTGTCTCCCAGCCTCAAGTATCTGACTGTGAAACACCCCCAACTCTGCTTCACCAATACCGACGCTGAAGGATCTCAGGAAAATGGATCTTACATTAAAGAAAGCAAAAAGGAACAGAGATTTCCAAACCCTCCCTCCCCAAACTTTCACCTCAAGGCACTCTTCATGGCCCCAACTTTCAAAGGTGCAGTGTCTCCACTCCCTTCACTTGAGGGTCACCAAAATTCCCATAATCTTATGAGAAAAAAAAATTGGTGTATTACTATGACTGCCACCTCCTTCAGGTTCACAAAAGTGAGATATAGCAGTGATACCAAGAAATTACACCGCTTGGGTCTGCATATGAGGTAAAACTGGTTTATTTTCAATTGCATATGTTTGTGCCATATCTGTCGCTTTTTACATCTCTAAAAACTCTCAGCCTAGCAGGCAGCTCTTCACATACTCCTCCAAAGCCTGCCTCTTTCACTGCTGCTATCTGACACAAACAACTTTGAGTGAAATATGTTGGAGGTGTGTTTCTATAAACTAGGTATGACATATGTTCCTATCAGAAACATACCACCAGTATAAGCAGACCATTTATTCTCCTGCATTCACATAAAATTAGCTACTCTGTCCTAAATATATAATTCTCCCATCAGGCAAGGCGTTGACTTCAATCACATATACCTCAAATATTTTTGAACTCTCCACTCACTATTCCTCCCTTTCTTTGCAAAGGTGCCCAATCTGCATGGAAGGTATACAGCAGAAAATAATAATTTATTGATAAAAATAAAAAAATATATAATTATGCTTCTGTGATACCAACAACAAGGGAATTAACGAGACAGGGGAGGAAGCTGGTCAGTTTTCATGCTGGGAACTCCAAAGACTGACACCTTAGCTGACTATTGCAAGAATAAAAATGAGCAAAAAGATTCATTTGTAAAGTATAGATGCCAGCGAAAAGGCTTAAAGGTTACAGTACTATCAGGGGAGGGACACATGCAAGGAGATTAAACAACTTTTCTGAAATGTATCTTTTTCTCTTAAATTCTCACAGAATAATACTACTTTTACTCTTGCCATAGCAAATTATTTACATTCAATTTTACAAAATCTATAACTCAAGCTAAGTCAAAAGCTGAACATTTGTATTTAATTGTTCCTTCCTCCTCTTATTCCTGTCAGAACCCCTGTGCTTTGAATAAAATGAAGACAAGATGCTATTCGTCTCTCTTTCTTTTTTTTTTTTTTTTTTTTTTTTTTTCCCTCTTTTCCTCTGCAAACCCATACCTGGACTGATAGGGCTTAACAAAGTACAAACTTAGCCTCCTACACTGAACTGCACCAATTTCACTTCACTTAAAATGGACATAGTGAAAATGCTTCATAGCTCAGTTATTTGCAAGCATCTGGACTGCAATGAAACTTTACATCAGATGTTAATTAAGACTGTGTGTGATGGAATAGGCGCTCTGTTGCTAAAGGATCAGGACACTACACTGCAGCCATTTCACAAGCATAAACAACATGAACAAGCAGCAGCACACCACCACGTGAATTCCTCCCAGCTGGCTGGGTTTTGGTCAGACTAGCCCATCACAAAGTGCTGGCAAAGGCTTCTCCCAAGGGGGCACTTGAGGCCCTTGTTGAACTTGCAGAGAAAAAAAGAGCTGGGCATGGTCTGCGGTTGGTAGCAAGGATAAATAAGGAACTCAGAATGTATCTTTTTGACAAAATCCTCACAGCAGAAGCTGAAGGCTGACTTAAGTCTTATTAATGGGTTCAATTTATTTTAAGCATTCTTATAAGCTTCCATGAATATTGAATGGTAACAAATATTTACCATTAAACCTGTAGAAATTAGTCTTTGTTTTAAAACCAGGAACCTTAACCACCAACACACTAATGCAGTCGTCTTAACCTACCTTCTGTTCTTACTAGATGACTTTACATTTTCTCTGGAAACAAAATACCCACATTATGCTTATAACCTCCTAAGCCTGACCACATTTTCATTTATTTTTGTACTAATGGTAGACATTTCCAATGTCAAACAAATTATTGTATTAAAAAATAATTGTCACTGGGAAAAGTAAGGGAATCAAAACAAATTGATGATAATGGACATTTTCATTCGTTCCAACCCCAGAAGCAATAAAAAAAAAAATTAATATTGGCGTCTTCTGGCTTTCTCACTTTATATTAACTCATTTCACTTCATTAATGGAAGATAAAGCTTGAAGCTTTGTTTACACATCACCAAACAGTAATGCTGAACTTCATACCAGAAAAGACAATATGATTGTGAATTACATCCCCTCACAAATTGAAGCTATCAAGATACTCAAAAGCTGGAGGCACAGCCTTCTTATAGAGTAATAAACTCCTCCAGCTGGTAAGAATACATTTAAGACAATGCAAACCTAAAATGTAACTATTAGTTCCATGTATTCTTCACAGAGGAGTCAAAAATATATTTCACTGACCAAAATATTTAAATGACCATTTGTATGGACCTGACCATCTATATTTATAGTTACATATACACTTAAAAACACATAGACTTTTTCCAATTTGCTATACAGAAAGACATATTAATAATATAAATATGTGTGTGTATGAGGATGAAATACTTTAAAATATATTCAGCTTGCTACAGAACCACCAGATTTTAAAGTTTTTGTCAATACATAACTGCTTTGCAAGGAGCACATGCACTAATCTTGTGGCTGAAAACAATAAATGTGTTCTCGTAGCTTAGGTTGCTTAGTATTGTGGACAGATTGCATTATCTTCTTCCCTTGGTGCTGCACTTCCCTGATTCATACAGTAGTCACAAAGGCTAAACATTACAATCCTGGAGATCCCAAATGAGATAGTTAAGTACATTGTGTGAATTCAGAAGACCCAGTTTAGTCATTCATTTTCCACACTTTTCTCAGAGGTTAGTTGTGCATGGTTATCTTCCTTTCAAAACACATTTTTTGTGGAAAAACAGGCTTCCTAAGCTAACACTACTGCTGCTACAACAAACAGAGTAATTTGTACTTTCTAGATCATTAAAGAAACATCTCACAGTGTATGTCCTATGGCTGATGGTTCATATAATGGTGAATTCTTCACATACATAGGTGTTATAAGAAACCTCTACCCACAGAACTCATAGCTCTGGTTAATAAATTCAAGTGAATCACTTTGTAAATTTACATCCACAGTTTAATTGAAGTTTCCCACTTGCTGACTGTATATGACACAAAGTCACATACAGAATCCAGAAAACATCTCTATTAGACAACAAAGCAGGGTAAACTTTTGGATGCTCAAGCTGACCAGAGGATTTATAGTTATCTTTTCTATGTGCTACTGTCTGAATGTTTTCTGAGAAATGCAGGAAGAGAGATGGGATGTGCTCCCCCATAATAGCTCAGCTATGCCATAACTTAGTTAAATATAGTCATCTAGAAACTATCTGACAATACCTCATCGCATGCAGAAGGCATTCCAATCCTTCTTGTACCGTTACATTTTTAAAGCTATTATCACATGCATAAACACACACACAAACTTCTCAATTTTTGCAAGTATCATCCAATCTAATGTTTTGATTCTATTCCCTTTCCAGAAAATGACAGCAAGGGAACTAAGGGAAAAATACTGATTTAGAACACAAACCCCAAGAATAAATACTAGAAAAAGACATGTGGCTTTCACTCACATGGATTTATCATATGTCAATATCCTCCATCTGTTCTAAATAGGTTCATTAAAATGCCTTTGTGTGATCTTTTTAGAAAACTACTATGGTATAGGAGATCATCAGCTGCACAGATGTTATAGAGAATAGATGTTTCCAGCATATATTATATTAATATTGTAAACTTAAAAAAAAAAAAAAAAAAAGTTGAAGGAAGTATGCAAGACCATCTAGACATGAAAAATATCATTATAACTACAAATACAAAGATGTCCAGCAAGGCAGGTATATCAAGAGAGCAAAGAGCAGAAAGTTAAAACCAGCAAAGACAACATATCTCCTTCTGACAGTGACCATTATACCTTCCCTCTCTCCTAGCCTTCAATACTCCATTTGCAGTGAATCAAGGAGAAACTGAGTGTAGTATATCTAGGCAGGAAAACAGAAAAGTTATACAGTGCTCAGAGAACAGAATATATGTGAGAGACCTGGACGACCAGACCTCCCACTGCTAACCCCAAGAACTGCATTCCCAGTAAAATATGCCAGAACAACTGAGAAGGCATACAAAAAAACCCTACTAAAATTGTTTTATTTGTAACCTTTGGTTTTCAATACTTTATCTTCATGTAAGCAAAACAATCTATATGTTTTACTGTTCAAGCTGTCTGTTGCCAGAGGATGTGGTGAAATCAGCAAACTTTTCTGTTGTGCTGTTCCCTTGGCAGCAGGACCTGAGCATAAAGTGATATGTGCAAACAGGCCACAAGCTGTGCTCCAGGATGAGCTGAGGGTACACCCTGCTAGGTTAGAAAAAGCAAATGTGGGTCCCTGTGCTTCTAAGGAGTCCTCTCAGGTGTGCATAAAAATGTAGCTCTTGCCTAAGAGGGGAAGACATCAAAGATCTGAGTAAGAATTTTTACTGAGATCTTGAAATGGCATTCAAAGTCAGCTGTAAGCCAGTGCAGAAAACAACCCTGATTGCATCAGGACACACTGGCAGGCACAGTTCTATGGTTTTGTAAACTTGCGCTGCTTTTACTTAGTTATACATTTTTAACGACTACTGGAATCCATCTTTTGGGCACTAATTCATTGTTCACAATTTATTTTGATCCTCCACAGTATCTCCTGGTTTGGGATCAGTAAAATATTAGGGGTTTTATCCATTGTGGGGAGAGAAACAAGGGAAATAAACCCACCAAGTCTCCACCAGTCTATATATATAAAAAACTATACACATTTCATGACTCCTTGGCAACAAGCTTTTACAATTTAATGCATTCATTAGGATTTGAGTGGGTGAGTATCTGAGTTTGCTATGAAGTTTATATGACTATTGAATAGACAACAGAGAGGTCTCTCGATTGGTCTGGGTAATTCCATTTCAATCCATCTCAGGGCAAAAATTCCACTCAGGATTTCTTGCCAATGAGCACAAATTCAATTCAGCATTTCACAAAACATCATCAACAGCAAAACATCAGCCTGTGATGGTGTCAGTAGTTGGCTTTGTATTGACAGAATCAGCTTGCATTTCCATGTGGAAAAAGACGCAATGAAATAACTGAATAAATATATTAATATCTTCCTGCTACTTCAGCATCATCAGTTTCTGCATAGGTCATTCAGTTAATTAGGGTACGAAGCAAGGCTAACTGTCAGGATAATTTTCAAGCCTGTTAGAGAATAAGCAGCCTTGTCCTATAGGCACTCGCTCCCTACACAGCTGATCTTCAGTTGAATCTTTTCTCTTGTCTGTACCCACCACTCACAAAAGACACTGTTCCTCGCAAATACACCCCTGGTTGTTTCTTCCTGCTTAGAATGAACTAACTCGGTATATCAAACTGTAGTTTCCGTGTGAATGATATTTTATTATTTTCAGCATTTGTCTTTGATATGTAATGTGGCACTTGAAGTGGAAAATGGTCACTGGTCAGCGGTGGGCAAGGTTAATGCTGCTGCCCCTGTCCCTTAGTCCATTTCTATAACAAAGAGGTGCTTTCTGGTGATGTCTAGTCATGTCTTGGTTTTCACTCAAGACCAGCTTCCATCTGTAACCTTTACGTACTCATATTTGGAGAATTGCTTACAATTATATGTAACAATACTAAAGAACTCCGCTTAACATTAGCTGTTCATAGAGACTATGCAAAATGGATAACAAGCTATTGAGGAAATAGGATTGGTCAGAAAATAATCACACTTTCTCAGATTCCATCACACAAGGCTATTGGATTTATCCATAAATTGAACACCAATGTAAGGTATTTTTAAAGTTATAGACATCTTCTCCAACAGCCAGGTTATGGCTTTATGGAAGATTTACATGTAGTACGTACATTATCCAAATACATGCAAAGAGAGAAAAGATAAGTCTTTAAAAAGTTATGCTAATAATAATAAGCTATATGATACAGTGTTTATATAAACAACATGACTGCCAGTCCTAAAAAGTTCATACTACAGTATGTATGTGGACTTTATTAGAGCTCCTCTTTTAGATCACATGTCAGTGCAGTACAGTTTACAAATCCACAAATTTACTAAATAATCAAAGCAGAAGACAGGTAATTATCCTTGTAGGTTATGCATTCAATTGTTTTTATCAGGTTTATTTAAAAAGACTGCTTCCCACAATTGAAAAGCAAGATTCCCATAAATATCTAAATGCCTGATACACGTTTCAGTAAGGCTGTCAGAAACTCTCAGTGGGAGATGCAGTGGATTCCTAAATGCATACAGCTAAACTTTAACTGGTAGAATGCTACAGTTCACAGGACTGGATTCAAAGTACACACAAGCCAATTAAATCACTCCTGTCAATTTCACTGAGCTGTAGGCTTGATACAGACAAGAACGTCCACTTAGATACAGAGCTTTTCGTATGAGAAAAAGTGATCTTTCAATTGACACCAGTCCAGCACCACCACTGGCTGCCTTCCAGTTTCGGGGTCCTGCCTGGGGCCACCAAGGCAGCTCCTGATTCTGTACCAGTCTCTCCTTAGATGGAGAAGAAGGTGCATCTCCTCTCCCTCTGCCTTGCTTCCCTGCATTTTTATAATAGACCTTGAGGAAAGTATGCTGTCCTTGCTCCCAGAAAGATACTGAGCTGTGAACCTGCATCAGTCTTCTATTGATCAGAGAAACTGGGAAGGTACAGTAGTTACAAAAGCAAAGCTGGCATGCAAAATTCACATAGTAATCAAGTGTAAAAGAGGTAGAATATGGGTATATGTGTGCATACATGCTCAATACTGAGGATTCCTATCAGCTGCTATTATGCAGCTCTCTTTCTTCCCACATCTGACTTAGTAGCCGAGTCCTGGGATAAAAGTACATCCCCCATCGCATGGCATAATTCACCTTCATTACAGGACTGAGTGCTAGCCCTCTCCCCAAAATCAGTTTTGGCAGGCATACTGCATCTGCAACTCCTGTCAGGCAGCTCAGGCCTCTGAGCAATGTGGAGTCAGCAGCACCACCGTGTGGCACCGGGGAAATAAAAATAATATGTGACTGCAACCGGAACAGCAACTGCAGTGACACAGATAAAGCTGGTGAGGAAAAGTTGCTACAAAGTGGCACAAACTCTTTTTTTTTTTTTAAGGTAACTACATCTCTTTGCCTTGTTCAGTTTTTAAAACAGATCTAAGTATCTAATAGTGCAAGTAGCAAACTAGTAGATAATATGCCGTGTAGCATGTGTAGCAGGGGACCAAGGACAGGAGATGTTTTCTGGGGTTTTTTGGTTTCTTTTAAAACAAAGATTGTGTTATCATCTGGTAGTGAAGGTTTAGTTGCTATAGTTACATTTCATAACAGATTGCCTGGAATACTGCTAAATTTGGATTCCAAGGCTTCCATAATGTGCTGCATTGCTACAGAACTGCTGTTTTCCACAAAACACAGTCAAGGAAGCACTTGAAGGTGCAGGAAACAAATTACATATATTAAGCTTAATTAGCAACATACATCACAGGTGTGTCACAACAACTTTCCCTTCCATTTCTGCTGCTTACCCACTACCCTTCCGCCCCCCGCCCCCCCTCCCCCCCCCCCCCCCCCCCCCCCCATCCCTCCTCCAATATTTTAAAGACACAGCATGTTTCTTTTCTTAACCTGTTTTTACTGCCTTTTCTCTATATTTGTATCTCTCCTTTGGGCAGAAAGACAGTTTTTATGTCATACAGACATTTGTTACAAAGTGGCACAATTTAGACAACATCCAGAGGCTGCAGAAGGACGGCGCATTGGAATCAGTCCTTTGGATAACAAATTTCTCCCATTTTGCACCATCAAAAATGAATAGGATGGCTGGGCAATACTGAACTCCTGCCAGCCCCCACCAAACTCTTGTTCAGTTTTAAAACAATCACCTTTGTGCTCCATTCTATTCCCCCTTTCAACATCTCAGAAACATCTGCAATCTGTTTTATTGCTGTTTTTCAAATCTCCTTAGAGTGCTGCCTTTCCCAATGCCTGCATAACACAACAATGGTTAAACTTCTGCTGTGCTGAGGGTCCTAACTATCATCTTAATAGCACCACTTGCATTTCCCATCTGCCTGTGCCTGCCAGTTGTACCTTGTACCTCAAATGCAAACTCAGAGTGATGAACATTTTTGGTTCTGCATTTGGACAACTTCTCCAGCCAAAAATAAGATGCTGCAGGAGTGAGGTACATCAGATCCAGCTTCTCTGGACAGCAAGAGTTACAGTTAAACCATTATTTGTTTTAAATGCATGCAGGCACAAATACAATGGAAGCAATTAATGCCAAAGGTGTAGAACTAAAAGAAATCTCATATCTCTAAAAGAATGTGTTTTATAATAGTGATAAGAAATATTCAGTCTCCCTATATTTTCTAAACTTAAGGAAAACAAATCAAACAACATAAATAAACCTAATGTTTTAACCAAGTACAAAACCCCCATATTCACAAACCAGGCTTTGTAATATAGGACTGTTCTACTCAAATGCTGAATTTGACCCTTCATTCAGGCTTGAGCAAATTGTACTGAGAACAGGTCACAGTCATATGACATACTCCTGGTAGGACCATGCATTTCCCACCTTTGTCCCAAGTTCCTGAGATGTTAGGGTAAGCTTGGCTGAGGCAAACAGGTCCCAGTGCTGGGAGACAGCTATGATATGACATTGCTGGTCTCAGGATTAAGAGATGAGTGCATTTTCCTCCCTTGTGGGCAGCCAGACCCCACAACGGGTAGCCAGGCTGACCTCCTTCTGCAAGAGACTAGCTGTGCATCTCCAAGCAGGAATCTATCTTCCAGCAAGCAAAACAAAACTTTGGTGAGGTTATAACTGATTTCTCAGATTGCAACAACAAAATGCCTTATGTACCCTTTACACAATAAATAGTATAGATTTAGTGTAACAAATTCTGACAACCACAAAAAAAAAAAAAAAAAAAAAAAAAAAGCCTACAATTAAAACCGCAAGGAAAGAGTTTCCATGGAAATACTACCTCCAGTGGAAATTCTATACTCCTGTAGTACAGAATCGGTGTTTAGGCATGGTTATGTGCATGTTTTACTACACTGTAGAAACTACATGTAAAAAAAAATTGTCTGGTTTTCAAAATGCAATATACAATTATGTGGATTTTGATAAAACTTAGGTAGCCCTATCTAGTTTTCTACTTTCACAAGGCGGGGGGGGGGGGGGGGGCGGGGGCGGCAGGCGGGGCAGGCCGGGCACAGGTGGGAAGTATCATGTACAAAGTATCAGAATCTGGTCTGACTTACAGCAGTGTAAGTCAGAAAGGAACCCAGACAGAATCAGAAATTCAAAGTATAAATCATAGTTTATCTCCAGAAAAAAAATCTTCATGGTTACAGTTAACACCAGTTAAACATCAGAGGGGTTATTTGAATTCTGGTCAAGCTTAGACATCAATTCAGATCTTGGTCACTTTCTACCATGCATTCATAAAAATACACACATAGAAACAGTCACCGGTCCAAAGAGAAAAAGAGACAGCAGCAGTGAAGTGGCTGGCTGCAGGTGTGCCAGCACTGCCAGGCACTGCAGAGCAGCAAGTCAACCCCAGGACAGTTTAGGTCCTGGCTAACATGCCTGCTGCTGCAGTCTTCCACCCCCAGCTTTGTATCACCATAACTTCCTATTTATAGCTGGAAATCACAAAAAAACCCCAATATTTCTCAAGAGATTTCTAGCTTTTCTGCTAGTATTCCCAGTTGGAAATAGTACTTTGTGTTTTTTTCTTGTCATCTTTTAAGTATTTTTTTTTCTTTCAAGACCAGCTTGCTTTTGGAAGTACAGAGGTTTGCAGCAATAACAAAGAAACAGAAGAATATCAGCTTACAAAACATTTTTGACCTTTCAGAAATGTTTGGTTTAGGTATTTAATGCAAGGCACATTGGAAACCCTCCTGCTGGTACACACGTGATGAACATATTGAGTATAGCTTGCTGCATGTTTTCCTGCGTGGCTGTATTGCCATCACTGGTCTCACCAGTGCCCTGAAGCCTCCCCTATCAGCCAAACATTTGACTGTTGCTCATTACCCTTTCCACAATGCTGCAAAAGATAGGAAGAGAAAGATTGGACATAATCCTAAAACATAACCTATTGCATCTATTTTAATGCTTTCAAGAAAGACTGCTTTAATGGGCATATGGGAGAGAGGAACGTTTTTCTTCCCCACATCAAAGATCCTTTCCACTTTACCTTTCTCCCCAAACAGTAAATCCTGGCAATACCAATGATTAAAAAGACAATATGAACATATGGACATTTCTAGTGGCTGTCCTGCTGCAGCTTATTATTAAAATACTACACTTTATTTATGTAGCACCTGTCTGTGAAAGCATCCCAGACACTTTAAATACAGAGCAAAGCACACGATAAAAATGTATGCACAAGAGGAAAACAGAAATTATGAAACATAATTCAAACTAATAAATACAACCAGTGTGCCTTGAAAGCTGCATTATGATTACAGTAATCCCGTAAAGCTAATTTCCTAAAAGAACCTATTCTAAGTGCCATTTCAAGTCCCAGGAGAAAACTTTGTCCAATGCACCAAAGCCACAAGAATAAAGATATAGGCACTCTTGTAATCTTTTGCAGTGTTAAAGCAACACATTTTTAAGCTTTCAGAGGAAAAGAGCCTGTGATTCTTATTTACATTACCTTAGTACCTAGAAGGTAAGAGCACCCAGGACCAGATCTCCATTAAACTAACCACTGTGCACATGACACATGGCAAGAGGCATGGCACAAGCCTTGTGTTGGGAGGGGGCCATTTCTGTCACCCCCCACAAGACTTTTACCTGAGCCATGGCAGCTTGCACCGTCACATCCAGAGGTCCTTGACTTCATTAAAGGGGAACCTCTTCTCCCCGTCAGAAATGGCCATTGCAAAGAGTAAAAACCCGTGTCACAACTTGCAAGCCACATAAAGATGGGAAGGAAGGGAAATCAGAGAGACAGGAGGTTACTTTCATAAATTCAGTCTCCAAGGCAGTGCCAAGAGCAAAAACACAACTAAGAACTCCTGTGTCTAAGCCTAAATCTCTGTTCCTTCAGCTTGACAAGAGCCATGACAACTGATTGCAAATAGGTGAGCACAACCTGAGTATCAAGCTGCTACTAAACTACTTGACCCATACAGAAAATCTGATGATGCATAATTGTACTGACAGCTAAAAAAGTGAATCCAGCTGTGAATCCAGAGTAGAATCTCCTATTCTCTTCTCAGGCTGCCTAAATTATAGTTCTATGATTCTACTTTATAATAATTACTGCACTTGGACACACTGGCCAAACACTCAAGCAGTTCAGCAAAACCATGTTGTTAACAGTCTGGCCTTGAGCTCAAGCAAATGAACATCCAATGAATGAACAACATGGGAAGTGAGGGCCAAGCAGTCTTCCTGAGAGGGAAAATCCCAGGCATGGGCTAAAACTCACTGAGATTATTATTTTATTTTTTTTTCCTCTGTGTTCTCCATAACATCATCTCCTATGCACAAAACAGCCTGGATTTCTCCCGTAGACCCGACAGTAGATCTGGTGCTGTGCAGAAATTGGTGAATGGCAAGCAGCCATCAGGGAGGTGCCTGCCTTGCTCAGCTCCACTGCCGAGCCAGGCAGGTGTGCAACAGCACAGGCCACTGAAGCACTAATCTAGGTCCAATTGCCTCTTGTAAAAGCCCCTAAAAATATAACTAAGTGCATTAAATATTGCAGTTTATTAAATAGAAGTAAGTTTCTGAATACAGTATTACAGAGTAAAATATATATTTTTTTACATCATATCTCGAATATGTATACTTTTGTATAACACTGCCCTATACTGAGCATCATACTGAAAAAGAACTCCTTCATGATCCTTCCCTAGTCTTTCCACTGGCCAGACCTGTTACTTCTGAGTGACCTAGTTTTTGACAGCACAAATGAACAGATCTGTAACATGCCAATCCTGCTCCTGTTGGAAAGCAAGCGAGAGGAACATTGCTGCCTATTATCAGCAGCATCAAAGGCCAAATTTTAGTAATACATCTGTAAATGGCAGCGCTAGGGAAAAAATGAAGTGCATTGAGGCTATTGGTGGCCCTAAGATCTCTGTCTATAACCAAAGCAGAGTCTCATGAGAGCTCCCCTGTAGATTTAGGCAGCTGCAACCAGCTCTGATGAGAAACACTCCAGAACATCCAAGCTGGTAGCAGAGCCTCCCGGAGGATGTAATGCTGTCTGGTGATCCACCATACCAGAGGCTATTGACATCTGAAAATAGCGACAAGGGCTCTTCTGGCCCAATGTGATAAGAAAGTCATTACTGAGTGACAAGAGGACTCCCTGACCCAACTGCAGCTGGGTTGAAATTGTCAGTATAAATCAATGCTCCTCATATACAAACACAAGTCTGGAGGCACAGCAAGGCATTGCTATTTCACCAGTTTTGCAGCTTACTGATTACTGTCCCTGACTGAAATAAAGTTCATAAAAATTAAAAAAAAAAAATCAAAATCTATGTATTATACCTCTGCTGCTGGCCTTAGACTTTTCAAAACCACAACTTTTCAGGAATAACAAGAACAATTTTTTTACTGGGGGGGGGGGGGGGGGGGGGGGAGCAGTTCCTTGCTATTTATAGTACCATAGCAATTATTACACGAGGCAGCTCACAGTCTCTGAAAAGGATGAAAAGGTGCATAAAGACCTCAAAAAATAGAAATAAATATCTTTTTCACCCACACAGGGTGTATCTGTCTCCATTTATACTCATCTTTCCTTATAACACAATTGCAGAGGTGGTCAGGTCATTCAGTCTAAGGTACGTAACTGGGTGCCTTGCAGAGAGATACAGTCTCCTGGGGAATAATGTGTAGAATGTAAACTCTAGCAAAGCATAATCTAGAGCACCCAGATTGAGGACACCTTTTTAATTAGGCCAAATTCCTGAATTTCATTCATTAATTTGGGACATCTTCTTTAAACTCAATCCCAATCACAGTGCCTCTAGGAGGCAAAGACTGTTCAAAGGTAAAGTAATACCAAGACATAAACTTCAGCTGCTTTATTACCTTTGTCAGCAATGGGTGAACCCAGGTCAGAATAACCATTTCTTCACATCACCCTGGAATGAGGTGGAAAATACAGCACAGGATAGTTGGGAGAACATGGTCTTGCCCAAGAGGAGCTGATCTGAACACAGATTATCATTCTTCTGACATTATCACTGTGGCAGCAGCAAGAGAGTCTGTCTCCTGTCCCATTTATCACAGGAACAAGCCATTACAACAGTGGTCTTTTTTTAATCAATTACTCACAAGACTTGTTTCCATCATTTGAAGGTGCTGGCATATATGTCTGCCCTGTAGTAACAAGACAAATATTTGTGCAGCACTTTCTCCAAACTTAAGTGTGCAATTGCATAAGCCATTTGGTTTTGTGCTGGTTTTGGCTGGAGTAGAGTTAATTTTCTTCATCGTAGTTAGTATGGGGCTGTGTTTGGGATTTGTGCTGGAAACAGTGTAAATAATTCAGGGATGTCTTAGTTACTGCTGAGCAGCTCACACAGAGCCAAGGGCTTTTCTGCTCCTCACCCACCCACCAGTGAGCAGGCTGGGGGAGCATGAGAAGCTGGGAGGGGACACAGCCGGGACAGCTGACCCTGACTGACCAAAAGGATATTCCATACCATACGTGTCATGCACAGCACCTGAAGCTGGGGGGAGAAGGAAGGGAGGGACATTCAGAGTGATGGTGTTTGTCTTCCCAAGTCACTCTTAGGTATGATGGAGCCCGGCTTTCCTGGGGATGGCTGAACACCTGCCTGCCCATGGGAAGTGGTGAATGAATTTGTTGATTCGTTGTTTTGTATGGCTTGCATGAACAGCTTCTGCTTTACCTGTTAAACTGTCTTTACCTCAGCCCATGAGTTTTCTCATTTTTACTCTTCCAATCCTCCCCCCCATCCCACTGGGAGCAGTGAGTGAGTGACTGGGTGGGGTTTAGTTGCCAGCTGGGGTTAAACCACAACAGTTTTCCAAAGACCCCATTGTTCATGTTTCAGAAACTACTAATTCTGAAGAATTATGTGTCCATGGTTAACAATATACTGATGTTTACTTCACGTTTTTCAGCCATACACGTTTACCAAAAAGTATGTCCTATGGCAGCTGTGCACAGAGCTATCATTCCCATAAGGCAAATATTACACTGCTTACTCTCAAGCAAACAATATAGAACTGAGAAATTAATTTTATTTGGTTTATTCTGCATGATGTGCAGATTTAAGGTACAGCTAACCGCTCATGCCCAAAAATAAAACTGATTGTACAACATGAACAGAAAATGCATAGAAATTCAAACAGCGAGTCAGAAAGTGCAGTTCTCAGATAGGTTATCAAATCCCCAGATGCAAAATATTTTCTAGCACTAAATAAGGTAAAGCCAAATCCCCAGTTAGTTAGTGTAGAGATAAAGCATTTTACAAACGCATGCATGCATTTCCATAGAGAGGATCCTGAACTAGCCATGCCTCAGGGTATTTCCAAGCAGAAGTTCCTAAACTGAGATCTCACTCACTGGACTGAGAAACCCTATTACCATGCCTCACAGCATCTGGAACACAGAGGTTATAAACATTACTAGGGTCACAAAGTAGTTCCTGTTCCTTTGGAATGCTTCCCCTGTGTGCTAAACAATGTTTTGGAGATGCTGCACACTCACAGCCCAATTCACAGCAGTCATGAATCCAAAACAAAAAATGTAAAACCCTGAAGATGTATCAGACCCAGACCAATAACTACCTTGAAACATTTTTAACTTTTGTTTCATTGTTTTGTGTTCCAGTGCAAATAGACCAATGGAGCACAGACATGAAAATAATGCACTCACCCAGGAAGAAGTTCCTGCAAAGAAGAAAATCCTAGTCTCAACAGCAACCAAAACAACTCTTACATATCAACTTGCAGAACAGGGGATGACTTGTAGACCAAGTTCCCTAAGCAATGCAGAGAAGCTGCAATATGACCAGCCTTATGGTCATGAAGACATACCATGTGCTGTGAATTGATCACAGTTGATTGTTAAAAGCAGCATAAAGCAGGGACTCTAATTTCTGTACATAACATTATTATAAACTAAAGTAAATATCTACTGTTGTTTTATCCCCAAGGAAGAACGCCATCAAAAGGAAAGACGACTCACCTGGAACATATGCAGGATTCAGCAGTCTCAGGGCTGGCAAGCATAAACATCTTGTGCAGAGGTAGAACAACAGCCAGTTCTAGAAGAAGATAAAAAATAAGAGGTCAAAACAGCTTAGAGTAAATTTATGCTTTTCTGTCACAAAGCTACAGAACTCAGCCTGGGATCTGTTTTGCTTCTTCTGCAGCTCGTGATCCAGAGCGGCACACAGTGGCTCGTGTGCTTCCACTGCCAACACATTCTCCTTTAAATTCATCCTTCAGTGCATCCAACCACGGGTTGAGACTTGAGGTACATCAGGCCTTGGAGCATCACCATTATAACTTTGTTACAGAAGAAGGACCTCAGAGCCCTCCTGGCCCTGATGTTTTCTCACCTTTCTCCTCATTCCTTGCAAGTCTCATTTCTGTGCATGCTATATCCCTACAGTAACTTGTAAAATACCATAAATAATGCAGAGAACATGCTGGCATGTCTTACTTTCTCTCAGACACTCTGTGAAAAAAAAAAAAAAAAAAGCAATCACAAATGCTCCCTTGCTTAGCCAAAATGGCACAAAGTACCCATAGCCTATCAGTGGATCTAGCTCACTGCAGGTGCAGAAACAGCTGCCAGCTAATTCCTAATCTACTTTCTACAAATTAAAGACCCAGTGACCAGTGACCCTTCTTTAAACTCCCCAAAGAGAGAAATCCCTCTCTTGAAAGGCTTCCAGCTCTACTTTCAAGTTCTAACAGGGCAGAAAGTTCTCCAAAAATTACCATTCTCCAGCTCCAGTAAATGGAGAGAAGCACATCAGACAGTAGAAAATATTCTGTCTCCCATGTCAAAGTTTCTGGTCTTAGATTTTTATCTTAACTTACTCTAATTACTTCATTAGATTGAGCTCCACTTGTAAAATGACTATAAAATCGTCTCTTCCTCTGGTATGGACAGCAACAAATAACACTCACAAAGAACGGTTACATTTTATTTTATCATCAGAGCTTGAAAGAAACTATTATAAAATGTAAAGATCAATGGCAGAGAGGCTCTGCAGAATTAGCACAGATACAATATGAACTCTCTTTTTAATCTTCAATTTTATCTGTAAATACAAGCACATAATGTAAAGTTGCATCTCATATTTTGCAGCTCAGTGCTAATAAAAATATGCCAGAGTGATGTAATGATAAAAAATCCCTTTCCAAAGGTGCAAAATGACACAGAAGAATCATAATGAGTTTTTACACTGCAGAGCCTTTCTTCAATTACTCAGGAGATAAGGATGACTTGAGGACTTTTTCATTCAATTGCAAATTAGAGCATCACTTCACATGCAGCAGGATAAGGTGCTGAAATCACTTGTCAGGAGTTTGACACTTATAAGAGCTTCAGTGTCTGGAACTCACCCTGTCTTTTCCTGCCGACTTGTATGCCTGGATGAGGCTGCTCTGTGCGTTCTGCCAGTAAGGTCTCAGTGCAGCTGTTTGTCCAGCCAAAACTATTTTCAATGAAATGGAGGAAGAAGGGAAATAAAAAGAGGGAGCACAGCTCTATCCCTCTTTCCTAGCTTGAGATCAATAATTTTGCCCTAAACCAAAATGATTTAAATAACTACTAACATATTTATTAACAAAATATTTTATGCACGCACAGAGTATTTTTAACATCAAAGGTGCCAGTTAAGCAAAGTGTCACTGCTCAGTTTGGTTGGTGTGGGTTGTTCCTTGGCATAATGCTCTATTGGCTAAAGCCATTTCCACACATCTGAGTTACTTTTAAATCTTTCTTTTTCCTGAAGAGTTATTTCTCCAACATTCAAGCCCAGTCACATGGCTGTAGACTGTTCTGAAGCTCAAGATGCATTCCTCTATCTCAGCAGTTGCCTTCACTATGTTTTCTAGAATAAGATTTTAAATTAACTGAAACAGAAAACAGAAACCAAGCTCTCCCTCCATTATTGAATGTCTCCCACATAATCTTTCTACCAAAGTACCTGCTCTATTTTCACTCTAAAATAAATATGCCATTTTTCTCTTGTGACCTGGAATGACTTCCATAGCAGAGGCTGAGAGAATGCCAACCATGAAATACCCCATTACTTGGAATTTAAGACAGTATAGTGGAAGACATGACCCAGTCCTCAAGTCAAATCAAGCACATGTGGGATTTTTTTTATTTGCCCATTTGCCTCCTATAATCCAGGTGACTTTTTTAACCATGAGTTTTTCTTAGAAAAAAATGAACCAAAGACATGCCTGCATTTGTTTGATAAAATAAGCAGGGAAATTAATAGCTATCTTGTGAGTCTCGGTGAAGTCCCAAGTCATTCTTAAGAGAGACACAACATTGTTTTGGTTGTTTGTTTGGGGGTTTTTGTTGTTGTTGTTTTGGGGTTTTTTTGTTTGTTTGTTTGGGGTTTTTTTGGGTTTTGAGGTTTTTTACCCTTGATATTTACATCCAAACACAAAGAGGTCAGGCAGCTTTCAAAGTGTGTGTTTTGAGGTCTGGTATCTAATTCACTGTACGTATCTTTCACTTAAATGGCTGCCAGAGTCAAGACCAAAATTACCTTACAGAGCCACATTTAAAAACTGTGCAATTTAACCATGCATCGGAACATAAACAGGAGCCAACTGTATCAGGACTACCAGTACAATAACATCTTTCCAATGTCAACATCAAAAGGAAATTTTTAAGATTAGATCTGTAAGACCCTAGCAGAAAAATGCATTATCTTAGAAATAGTACAAACTGCTTAGTACAGGTTACTTAGGGAAACAGTAACTACAACCACACCAAAACTGCGAAAGTGTCCACTAATTCCAGAAATCCTAGGGGCTGCCAATGCAATCATGAAATGTATGAATACCAGAAAAACAGTTTCCGTTTTAACAATAAAAGTTGAGTGAATTCTTTGCACATCTGTTCAAGTCCACTGACAGATGGCTTGAAGCACAGTCCACCATTAAACTAGAAACACACCCCCACTGGAAGTTCAGCAAGAAGAAATATCTTTTAGAAAACAAAGTATTTTTTTTTCACCCATTGAGCTTTATTCATTACAAAGTACCATGCAATAGCGACAATCTTCTTCTCCACCTCCTAGTCCTAAATATCTATGGCTGCAGCAATCCAGTCATTCTACTACAGTAGACTCTGGCTCAGGTTAGCAAGGAATTACAAAGAGAGTAAAGCAATGAGACATCATCCTCATCCTCTTCCCACCATCCCAGCAATATGAGATGAACACATCTGGCTTGGACCACAGAAACCTCAGTACACACCCCACCCAACCTCTTATGATGGTCACAAGTCATTTGCAAAAGTAAGTTCTTATCAAGAAAGGAAAAAAATGCTTCAAAAAAGGCATCCAGTTTCTTAACATGTCACTTGACTTTGCTAAAATATTTTCTGTCTGGCATTTTATGAGGTTTGACATTTTACAATAAGCTGAGGTTTATCCATAAATGGCACAAGCTGATGGCCTAGTCCCTCGGCACAAGTCATCATGTCTTCCTGCACTGAGAAGTCTCTGATTTGCAGTACCCCTCAGGCATGGAAGCAAAGCTCAAAAACGCACTGTACCTCTCACACAGGTCAGACCTTAGAATAAGTGGGAACTTTTATCAGCAAAGACTTTTAAAACCACTGTGCCTGAAGTTTTGACAGTTGTTATAAATTATGAGGATTCTTGCTTCCAGATAAGAGATTTTTCCCCAAAGCTACACTAAACATTTAATTGTCCACTGAGACCGAATGAGGGAGAAGGAAGGGAAGAGTTGCATCATGGTGTGAGCAATGAGAGGAAAAAAAAAAAAACTGAGGAACACACAAGGCAAGGAAACTCTTAATGTCAACCAAGTGAATAAAAATTCATGAAGTGAATTCAGAATTTTGCTAGAAGGAAAGTAGGCCTCCTTTACTCATTCCTCTGATGTTTGCCTTTCTGAGCCTTTTTCAGAGAAGCAGCCAGTGGTACTCCTAAGAGTGCATCACTTTTGGGAAAAGCAATTACCTGCTTCAGGATGTAGTGAATCATCCATCTACTGAGACATCCAGCCCAGAATTGTGAGAAAGAGGCTACAACTACAAACCAGCATGGTTATTTTTTTACTATTTATTATTGCATTTCGTTTGCCCTTACTGGACACACCATATCAAGCATAACTACCCGAGAATGATATTCAGCAACCACAGTAAATATATTGACTCATCCACAGAAAAAAAATCTTGCTTCCACATGATTTCAAGAAGCCTACAGAGATGAAAGGAAACATCTTATTCTCTTCACAGGTTCTCCTTAAGTATGTAAGAAGAAAGGAGAGAAAGATAAGGAAATGTGCCTGTCATTCAAGGGATAAAGCAAAGCCATGAAAAAAAAATGGAGGCATGGTCAAGAAGGCTGATGCTAGTTGAGCTTGCTGCTAAGTCTCAGTGCCTGATAGAAGGTGCTGCCCAATAAAATTCCTGAACTCTTTCCAAACACCTTCTGCTCTGGTGTTTTACAGAGGAGTCTTGCCTTGTGTCCAGCCAATCAGAGGAACAAATCAAGAAGAAATTAAATTTAAAGGTAATTTTGAATCTCAAGAAAGGGTTCAGAAACATGAAACAAGTGCAGACATCAGATATTACCAGGTTTTTTTCCATGAAGCTTTCTAGATATTGTTCAAAAAAAATCATTTCAGAACTTCTGTTGACCTATGGATTTTTAGGATGAGAAGCCTCAATCAGAAATCTGGTGTGAATTTCAAATAGCAGAGGCTATAAATTCTGAGTACAACACAGAAAAGAATACATATAACTCGTTCAGTTTCACAATAGCCTGCATCTCAGACACAGCTGTAATCATTCTGCTTCTTAGAAAATATAAAGATGCAATTTTGAGAGTTGTACGGGATATAAAATCAATACTTTTATTATCAGTTGTGGAAAAACCATTTTATTGTCATTTGGGGTTTTGGTTTTTTTATTATTATTATTATTTTCTTACTGTTAGGTAATACCTGTGAAACATTTGAAAGCGTGAAAGTTGAATTTATGTATTTATATAAGTTTTATGCAGGTTTTTCTCCCATTTATATAGAATCTTATATTATCTTGTCACAAATACTGTCCAGACTGCTCTGTTTGTGTTGGAGTTTAGATTCCATTAAAAAGAATTATGTCCCAATACATAAAGCAGATCTTCTGTTACATAATTAAAAGAATCTACTTTTAAATGAAAAAGCCATAGCTAGGCAAAGGGGCTAACACAGCCCAAGAATTTCTGAGGAAAGCAGTTAATTGTGGTTAACTGTGGCTGTGTGCCTGTTTTGCAGTGGCCCAGAGGGAACGACTGTAGGTTTGTTTGCATAGGCAGTTTGAAGCAGAAGGCAATAGCAGGAGCCAGAGAAGCATGTAGGTTGCAGGCACTAAAATATCTCCTAGCGTTTTGTACTTGATGTGAATATAATGTTATCCAGAAAATGTAATTAAGAAATAAGGTAACACATGACAAAACTTACCTTTATAACTCTTTAGATATTCTATAAAAAACAATTTGATTACGTAACTGATCATGCAAATTCGAAAAAAGACAGATTTGCATAATTCCTTCTGTATCTATTTTAGTGAAAATAAACATGCTTCCATATTTGCCTGACACTGCAGAGGTTAGCAATTAGCAAACGTGCTAATTCTTAGTATCTAAACCCTTAGCCTTGTTTTGTGATAAGTTTCTTGATCAGATGACTGACTCAGTGTTTTACCTCTTTTTTTCTTTATTAATAATTTCACTCAGGATTTTTTCTCTCTTTTGCACACAGCATGAATAAACAACTTTTATCTGAATTTGTGCTTGGATATGAATGACCATATATGAAAGGTCACAAATAAGGCAAAAACGTTTGTGGAAGCTGAACTATTTTTAATATAATTTTAATATAATTTAATAAAATTTAATATAATATAAATTTTAATTTAATATCATTTGATATCGAAGCTTTGGATTTCAGTTTGATGATTCTAGTATAGGACCTAGTATTAGCACTGTCCTAATGACAGAAAATAAAAAAAGGTCCAAAAACATGAAATAAAACCAAGAAAATAAAACCCTTTGAGACAAAAATTAGTCATAGTAATAGAAAAACATGGAACAAAAGGCTTCTTCAAGAATAAATTTTATTTTCTATAACCAATTGTGTTTGCTGGAGAATTTAAGGGAAAGGAAGGCCTTTAAGTGTTGACAATAACATGAATCTTGTCAGGATGGAAACATACCTACCCCAATGCCTTGCAAAAAGGCAAATGGTGCAATGATACGAATACATCCCTGCAAGTACTTGACATAAATATTTCAACCTAGCCATCAGTAAAGAAACAACCTGACCTATTACTTTCAGCACTTCCCTCCCCATCTCCCCCAGCCCTCAAGGCATTGGAATACAAAGCTATTTGAATTAACATGTCTGGTACTAATTCTTATAATACAACCTCGAAGGACTTCAGTAAAATGGTATGACAGCTAATTATATGCAATAGATTTGTTTTCTGCTCATTTGTTGTGCGGTCAGATTTTTACTCTTTCCTGGCTACATTAAATTACACAGACAAATATTTTAGCTCAGCGACATTTTACTGGCCTTGGCAGCAAAGCAGATGTCACAAGTGACACGCACCCTGGCCTATCCACTTTTCCAGTCTTTCAACCTTACATAATGTTAATGGAGAAAGAGAACATTCACCCTTTCAGGCACCTGATAAATTCTCCCTATGCACCAGCGAAGTCAAGAACTATGAAGCAACACAGAAACTAGCTCAGCATTATATGGCTAGATTTCATTAACCTTTTCAGTTTCCTTAGAGATTCCTTTGAGTTTCCTTCCGGTTTGGCATTTTGTCCATTTTTATTGATCTGATGTTTTTTTCATATACTTTTTAAAAAAAACAGTTCACTCTGGCTGTCTTAGGTCTATGTTAGTCACATGAAGTTAGAATTTTTCAAAGAGAGAAGTTTAACCACAGATAGTACACAGATATTTACAGCTTAGACTAATTACTTCAGTAACTCTTTATCCCCCAAAACAGCTACCTGTTTCTTACCATTTCTTCCACAAGGGCACAGTTGAAACATTATTAAGAACTGACAGATATTTTTGATTGTTACTACATAAGTTATACAAGCACACCCTAATCTTTAGCCTATGAAACTGATAATTCACTGGACATCAAATGGCAGTCTGGGAGATGACTGCAAAATATAAAGCATACCAGAAAAGATCTAAGAAACAAATATTCCAAGTTTACTCTTTTCTAAACTATGTTAGCTTGTCCACAGGCTTTTTGTTTTTCTTTTCCAGAAAAGTTAAAAACCCTTTCAGTTCTACATAGCTGGGAAACAGTGCCTGAAGTATATATGCCAGTTTTTATCATCCCAATTAAATTCTGCAATAGCCACCACTAGAGCTATTCAAACCACCATCGATTTCCCCACGCTATCCTATAGCTCCTCCACGAGGCCCCAGAATGCAGCTAAGGGAAGTGCAAGTGATGGAAGGATGTGCAAAGGTCTGAATAAAGGGCTTCTCCTGCTTTTCCCAAGAGATGTATGTCAAATTCCTACAAACTGCCCAACAAGTTCTACTAAGGTTTTGTGGAAGCCTGAATTACACTTTCATAGAGCATGATCTGGCCATGAAAACAGACTATACAAGGTCTTGCTTTAGTTACCATGCTGTTAAGAGGAACAGAAAGGGAGGCAGGAGGTGTGTGCGTGAGGGCACCCTAAAACAAAGTCCAAGCAAAAAATTGAGATGTGTCTAACTAGACTTCAATATGTAGATATAGCTTTAGAAATATATTCAGAAGTATTACACTCAAAGACAGAAGTCACCGAACTTCTGCCTCAGCTAGAGGAGTCCTATCCTAACATGCCATGAATGGTGGGTGGGCACAGGGAACCTGCTATGGTGCTTACCAAAAGGGACACAAACACGTATTCCACAGAACATAATTAGACTTAGTTCCAAGGTAATGAATGCAGCCAAAAGAAAGACTGGAACATGGCAATTACTTTAAGACAATGGCAAAGGCAGCCTAGAAAATATAAAGTCTAACTTTTCATCAAGCATTAATAACAGAAGTGCTGCACTTCTCACACTTACTCATTGTACCAAGATGACTTTTGAAAACACAGATTCCTGCATGAAGAAGGTAGACTCACTAGATTAAATATCCCTGTTGGTGTTGCATCTATACATTAGAAACTAGTATGTCACTGCAGTTATTAGTGGTAATTGCTTTGACCCCAGGTGTCTTGGAATTGTGATTTTGAAAGGCATTGCAAGTGGAGTCTTGAAATTCTTGAATATTTCTGAGCAAGAGTGAAGACATGTGGAGACACACACGATTTCAAGCACTTTTATTTGAAGATGACTGTCGGCTGACCAACAGCTATCTGTGTTAATCTATACTGCATAAACCAAAAATAAATCTACATCTGAAATGTATTGGCATCATTACAAAATAACCTGTCATTAGCCACCAGTCAAACATTCCTTTGAAAGATAGCATGCCTGTTTGTTGGGAAAACCAGAACATCTTATTTAGCTTCAAACACCACGTGAACTCCAATTTACAGCTTCACAATATTAAAATATATCAATGAAAGTAGGAAGTAAAACTTCAAAACATACACTATTTACCAATTTTGTACTGGACTATGATGCAAGAGAAATCTGGGTTTTTACTGAAGTATCATGCAACAGATTATACATTATACTTTGACTTCTAGAGATAGATTTTCTCTTTAACACTAGAGTTAGTCAAAATTATAAATGTTTCATTTACTGTTGTATGGAAAAAAAAATCTGATTTTTTTTCATGAAAGTCTCAATACTAAATATTACCTATTTAATGAAGTGTAGAACTAGTGCTACCAATGTTTAAAAATTTAGTTGCATCTTTCACTTGTATCTTCTTTAAACGAAAAAAGTATCTCATTTATATTTCTGCTCTCTTTATTTCACTTGTATCTATTTTTGTAATGAAATAAGGCAAAAATTACAGGTACTGTAAGTCTTTTTGTTTAATGTTGTGGGGTTTTTAAAGGAAATGTTAACTACACAAAGGTTTCCTTTGCTTTCTTTTTTGCTTAGGACTTTCCTCCTTTGTTTCTCTACATTGAAAAAATGTTGATCAAACAGGATACTGTCTTTAATAACATTATCTTGGTTAATAGATGTGTTCTATTAAAAATTGCGAAGAAAAACAAATGCGCCATCTACAATTGTTCACAGTATTTTGGGGGGGGGGGGGTTCATTAAAAAATAATCTTTAAATACATTATGGTTTTGTTCTCATGAAAGTTTTCTAAGGACAGAATTTTAGTTTCCTGTGGATTTAATTGCAAAATAGATTATCCCGTAACAAGATAATAATGAACAAAAATGTTCCTATTTATAAAAAAAAAAACACCACCCAACCCAACAATTAAGGTCATAGTGATGAATAGTGCTAAGGCCACTGCAGTGAACAGTCTCCTACAGTCTTAATCAAAATATGAGAATTGCACTTACTTGCACCTAACTGCAGCTACTTTGGAAATTAAAGTCATCCAGCCTTAATAACTCCAGAAGCAAGCAACACAACCACTCATTCCTTTTCCACAGCTGTTACACACCAGTTCTCTGCTGTGGTGTATTTAAGGTAAAATAGCTAATGTGTCCTTGGAAATAGATCTGCCATTTGCATATGTCAATTGTGAGACTAGATTTGTGTCAAACAGATAGGGTGATGCATGCAATATGCTGAGAACCATGGTAGTTCTGGTAAGGTAGCTTAGCCACCCAGCTCCCTAAGCCCCTTTTAAGATATTCAGTTTAAAATCTTCCGTAGCATAATTGTGTGGCTTATTCCACTTAATTGGGTTTGCTTCCTTATTAGAATTGGAAAATAAGTAAACAGAGCTCTCAGCATGGATATACAGCAATGTTTTAGTTTTGCCCTGGAGCAGAGCTTCCCTCAAGGTAGGAGCTACCTTCAGCTCTCATTAGACAGCAGCATGCACTGGGACTGTATGGCATCCTGCATGTGGCATATATGAACAACAGCTAGACTGCCATTTATTTATTTATTTATTTATTTATTACAATTTCACAGTAGCCTGTAAGAATGTTAAAAAAACACATAGAAAATTCATATTTCCCTTTAGACAACATTGGAGAGCATCCAAGCAAAGAAATTAAAGTCTGTGAGGCTTTTGCAAAGACAGAAGTAATTACATCTGAGTGTGGAAGTTTTTGACGTATGGGAAGGACAACTATAAAAGAGTATTCTGGATGGAAATACTTTTTTAAACATCCACAGAAGTTGGTTTGTTGGTTTGGGTTTTTTTTCCTTTTCAAAAGATAAAAACACTAAGGGTGTTTGTATCATTGAAAGTACGTTTAGCCAATATAAGATGGTTTTTTCCTTAATTTACATAGTACTTAAAATCTGTATGCACACAAAATCTTGCAGCAGAAAAGATCAAGGGATAAATACTTTTTCACAATCAATGTTTTATAAAGTGTGTTTTCTGTAAGTATGAATATTTCTATCAAAATTGAGTAGTTTATGCACTGACCACCTTGTCCTCAACTGTGTACTGGAACCAGTAGCAGTGGCAAATAGGAAACACTCATCCAGGCTAACCAGGCAGCGCTGCTCACCTGTTCTGATGAAGAGAACCCTCTGTTGAACCTAGCATTAAAACAAGAGTCACATATTGGATATTCGCCAGTTGTTGGTTTACTGAGTTAAATATTATGTTGCATGACTGAATTCTCCTGTTCCAGTCAGTGCTGGCAGGGGTTCTGAGAAAAATATGTACAGAAAATAGGAAGCCTACAGAAGCTTTCTGTAACCGTGAAATCAATAGTTCATGCAAATACATAGGCAGGATTTCAGTAACCAAAGGCTATAGCAGACATTTAGTAATTAGCTCTCCTGAGTCAAATGTTTAATATGTAACAGTATCAATTTATAGGGCATTTCAATGATTAACAGTGCTTTCTTTGTTTTATTATATCAAGCACTGTGGGTTATCAAAAGTAGAAAGCTTGAATTAATTACCAGTTAATGAATTTTTGAGATATTGAACTGCAGAATGTGAAGTTTTCTAAATCAAGCAAAGTTAATGACACTCAAATACTTCCAAATGCTTTAAAAATGTTTTGCTTTACCTTGTCAATTTTGGCTCCCAGAGTTAAATGGATTATACAGAAAGAGGTCTAGGCCATGGTGAGGATTGGAGACCTATGAATGGTGCATACAGCTTTTGCTAAAACTTCCAATTTAAGGCTGATGGTTGGGTTTTTTTCCTCCCTGTAGGACCTGGGTGACTAGAACGTTGACTCAAATGCAAAAAGATAGCCTTTGGGAATAAGGTATCTTTAAGACATTAAACATTGAACAAGCTAAAGTTCAGGCCTGGACTCAACTATATCTGCTCGGTCTGAAAATGATGAACTAATACTTACCTAACATCTAGCTTTAAAACTTCTAATTTTAGCTGAGTAAGCAGAACATCGTCTCTCTCAACAAAGGTCATGAACAAACCTGCAGACAAAACCTCCAGACCTGCACCATAATGATAAAGTATCTCAAAATATATGAGTGCGTACATATGCAACTGCCAAGTGTATTTAACTGGAGATAAATCATGATTAACAGTGTAAATTAATTTCTGAGTAAAAATAATGATACAGTGATCGTTGTAATAATGGTCTGGAGAAGGTCAAAATCTTTACTGATTTCATGACTCCTAGAATAAAAGCTTCTAGAAGAGAGTTTACCTAAGTAATATTTACATATATTATATATATAAAACACATGCTTACAGCTGATCCATCTAACAAATGTACGAGACTGACTTTTCTTGCCAGCGTCACGCAGACATACATTTCAAAGAGCCTACTGTACTAAGTAAGTTCTTGCTACCCCTTGCCTTCTTACTTATCTTCAGTGGAAGAAAAAGAATACCCCTTTCTACCATGCTTCCAGTCTTTCATGAACATTTCCCATTAGACTGTGAGAAAGTCTGTAAGGGAGAGGTCAGTGCCCTTCCCAGCCCTCCTTGAAAAGCTGACCAAAGGAGCTGGTCCACCCAAAACAAAATGCTTGTGGTTGCTCCACTGATAGAAACAAAAAGACTTGAAGAACTCGTAGGAAGGGCAGAATGTGTCTGAAGGAGGCTTTACTGTCTACTTGTAGGGTCTTCCATTGTCACTTTGAGATCCCCAGACCTGCTCTAGGTTTCCTAGATTTCTGTCTTGCTCTTAACTTCTCAGTGACTGATACTGACCTGAAGACAACTCAAAAATAAACAAACATTACTTTGAAAAAGTTATTTTCAAATAAATCCTTTAAGTATCAAGTTTTTCTTAGCTAAAGACCATAACTGGAGAATGATTCACACTCTGCAGTTGCCAGCCATTATGTGCAAAATCAGCTGATGAATAAGGCAAAATTTGTAGCACATTTTCTCTCTGCCTTTGAGTTCCACGTTCAGTGGAACATTTTTACAGCCATAGCAAACACACAGTGCAGGGAGAACAGCAGTAGTACCTGCCTTTATAAGCAAGAAGTCATCAGCCTACAGATGTTCTTAGTCCCCATGCTGTACTGAACTGACTGTGGTTCTCCGCATTCCTCAAAGTGATTCCTAGCTTATCGTAAACGTTGGCTTACTGTAAAGCCCTCACCCAGGGTGGTGATGAAGTCTGATGAAAGTTAATGGCATCAAAAGGCAGGCTCAAGCCCCCTGTGCACATTCCCTTTTTCTCATTTGCCTTTCCCTTCCTTTTCCTGCTTCAACAATGTCTTATCCCTTCTGACTTTCATTAAAATGCCACAATAAAAATGAAAACCACCCTACGCTGCTAGTTTCTTGCCAGTTTCTTGGCTGCCCTTAGCCTTTGTCCATGTTCAACATGTATATTGTTTACTTGTTGGAAAGTGGCCAAACGTTACAAAAAGAATCCATCCATTTCCTACTCCCCAACACCACGACACCCTGACAGTGCTAAAAAACCTCATCATCTTTAAGAGATTTCTTTACTGGAGGAACCATTGTAATGTGATGTTGGAGGCACAGGGCTAACAAAGTTGCTTTTATTCTCCATCAGTTATAGGCTGGAAAAGGACAGCAGCATTGAAATTCCCTTGTATCATAACCATCCCTGTACCTGTTGATTCCTGAACTCCAGTGCCCTGAGGATGGAAACATTAAATGGGCTCTGACGTGGCCTGTTATTTGCTGTAGTTCAGGAGGAATCTGGTGGACTTATAAGTGTCAAGATCTTTTCTATCCCATTTCTATCAGGAACAGAATAATAACAGCAGAACATACAGCGTTAAGCTTCCTTTTCACATCCCTGCTCTCACAAAGCAAATCAGCTAACATGGCTGATACCTAGAAAGATCTTCTTCTAAAAGAAGTCTACTACACTTATTAATTGTTACTAGCACCTATTTGAACATGTGACACTATGAGTGTGACAGTAAAACGTTATTGCCTTTCTGTTGACACCCATCCACCTGGACTTGTGCAAAGCATTTAACATTGACCTGCACAACCTTGTCTCTAAATTCGAGAGACATCAATTTGATGGATGGACTACTCAGTGGGCAAGGAATTGCCTGGATGGTCATACAAAAAGAGTTGCAGTCAACGGCTCAATGTCCAGGTGGAGACTGGTGATGAGTGGATTTCCTCGTGGGGTGGTATTTGGACCATTGCTGTTTAACAACTTTGTTGGCAACAACAGTGGAATTAAGTACACCCTCAGCAAGTTTGCAATCAACACCAAGATTGTGGTGTGGTCAGCACACTGGAGGTAAGGAATACCGTCCAGAGGGACCCTGACAGGCTTGAGAGGTGGGCCCATACAAATCTCATGAAGTTCAACAAGGCCAAGTGCAAGATCCTGCACGTGTGTTGAGGGAATTCCAATCAAAAATACAGGCTGTATGAAGGATGGATTAAAAGCAGCCCTGAGGAGATAGACTCGGTCTTGTTGGCAGATGAGAAGCTCAGCATGGCCTGGCAATGTGCGCTTGCAGCCCAGAAAGCCAACTGAATCCTGGGCTGCATGAAAAGAAGCATGGCCAGCAGGTCAAGGAAGGTGATTCTCGACCTCTGCTTGGCTCTCATGAGACCCCACCCGGAGTGCTCCATTCCGCTCTGGGGCCCCCAACATGAGAACCTGTTGAAGTGAGTCCAGAGGAGGGCCACAAAGACAATCAGAGGGCTGGAACACCTCTTCTATGAAGAGAGGCTGGGAGAGTTGGGGTTGTTCAGCCTGGAGAAGAGAAGACTCCAAGGAGACCTTATAGCAACCTTCCAGGACCTAAAGGGGGCCTACAGGAAAGGTGAAGGGGGGCTAAGCTGAAAGAGGGTAGGTTTAGATTAGATATTAGGAAGAAAACGTTTACTGTGAGCGTGGCAAGACACTGGAACAGGTTTCCCGGAGAAGCTGTGGATGCCCCATCCCCGGCAGTGTTCAAGGCCAGGCTGGATGGGGCTTTGAGCAACCTGGTCTAGTGGAAGGTGTCCCTGCCCATGGAAGGGGGTTTGGACTAGCTGATCTTTAAGTTCCCTTCCAACCCCAACAATTCTATGATAACATTTGGGCTATTTTCTGTAGAATAATTAAAATGCCTGAATAATACAGAAATTATAATCCTCCTGGAAATATTGATTTAACCGATACTAAAGCTTATTATTCACAAAAATACTGCTCAGCTAAATACTTTCTGGAGCCAAAGCATGTTTATTTCATTCCTTTCTGTTGCTCATCTGCTCATTCACTCTTGGTACTTCTCCATGACTGAGCACCACGGGGGATTGCCTATTGAGAAGCTGTCGAGTGGTGAAGGCTTTCAGCAGAGGAGGGCAGAGATCTAATGGCTTCTCACACAGCTGAACTCAGGTCAAGCAACAGTGCTGGAATCCTTGTGAACAGGATTTTTAGAGCAGATAAAAACTGCAGAAAGAAAAGTTAAGTCTCCTTTCCTTTTCAGAAGTTATTTAAGGGTACCCTTGGTTAATTGTGTCAGTCCACAACTAAAATAAAGATGAGACCATCAGCCTCTGAGTCTCCTGAAAGAAACACAACACAAGGGAGCAGTGAAGCCTCTGGTCTCCTCTCAGGATAAAGTGAGTGCAGTAAGCAGAGGGAAGGGATATGACTCCAGCAATAACAATACCTCCAGTAACATGCCTGCCAGCTCAGCTGTGATGTTTGTAGAAGTACAGCCTGAATAGCTCCCAGGCAGATTACTTACACCTGTAAGTAGAGCCAGTAGAGTTAGACTGAAAAAGACCTTTCAGCTGTAGCCCAAATCCTGTCCTTGGACGTTTCTGAGTATAACACAGGTAAAGCCTCAAACTAATCACTTTTTTATTATATACTTAAATGAAAAGAAGAAATTGCTATTTTATTAAGAAATAAATATCAAACATTTTTGATGAGTGGGAATTTCCAGTGCATGACTTCAACAAGGTACTCCCTTTGCTGATTAATTTATTTTTTTCCATGCTGTTTCTTTAGTCAAAACAAACACGTTTCTACAGTCTGCAATGCTAGTGCTCATTATCCTAATCCCTAATGCAGTTGCAAAGGTAAAGACTGCAAATCCTCACCTTTATTTTTCATGGAGAGAGGGGAGTCCACAGATAATTTGAAGCTTTTTCCTAGGATTTGGTACCCATTTAAAAACTGATACTGATTTTAAATGCAATGCATTTTTAATACTTCAATACAAAGCAAAAAAATGCAATGCAAAGAAATAGCACAGGAAACATTATTCCTGACATACTTGTGTATATATTGAAGCTGGAGGGAAATGGATCAAAAAGGAGTACAACAAATCAACAGCAAACATTGCAACACTAATGTTTCAAACAGTAGAAACCTTTTACTCTGGTAATCTTATTGAAATCATATCATTTTGAGGGAAAAAGGCAATTTATTTTGAGAGTATCTGTTTAGGATTACTCTACTCGTTTTTTGACAAACAGATCTATTGAGTAAATCTATGCCTTTAAAGTTCAGTTTTCTAGGTATATATATATTGTATGTTTGAATTCGGCCCAAGGCCAAAGAGATGGGTCAGGCAATGATCTAACCCTCACTGCTGTATCCTAATTAGAAAACACACTGAAAGTGAAGTATTGCAGCCAAATGGCTTGCTAGAGGCAGCTGCCATTTCTTTTCTGACAGCAGACTGGACTACATGAAAACTACTTTACTATTCCAGTCTTCAGAAAAGCAGAGGAATTGACTTTCACACAGTTGTCTTGGGTGGTGAACACTTGCATTCCTCTGACGACCTATGGGCACTAAATTCCAGCGAAGTGCAATATCTGTGACCTCCTAGCTGAGATTATTGATACACCTCAGTTTCAACCTAGTCAGGCCACAGATGTCTTAAGCTGACTCGTCTTTCTGTGCATTGGACAAGTGGAAGAGAGCTGCTTTCCCAGACAAGCACAAGTTGCACCTGAGAGGTATTCAGCATCATGCAGCAGCTGCTGGTTTTTCTCTGTTGCTTCCCCTGCACACAACTACTGGAGGGAACTGATGCTCCCAAAGAGGTCTCACTCTTCTCTAACCATTTCTTCCAGGCATGATCCAAAAAAAAAAATTATAGAGAAATAGGCACCAGAAAAAGCTTGAAAATTTCTTAGAGCATTCTGCTAGTTAAAGTTAACACTCTGGTCTGAAAGCAAAGCTAGTATTAATAAACATCATGTGCACATGCATATACAATTGTGTGCTGGCTGACCCCATGGGGAATTTCTGGTTAATGTTAATGCCATTTAGTCCAGAGGGCCAGACATCCACCTTAGAACTTTGTATATGTACATTCAGAAAATGCAGCGTAGCTCTATATGCACAAAACCTACGGAATTTCAACTAGGAAATAAGCAAACCAATCCAAGCACCTCCAAAAATTCCAGCTTCCCCCCCCCCCCCGCCCCCCCCCCCGATCAGGTATTTATTTTGAGGGTTTAGACCCCGATGTATTGCACATTCTTTTCTCACTTACACCAGTATAAATCAAGAATAAGTCTGCTGAAATAAAGTTTATGCTGGGATATTGCGTAAGACAGAATGAATGGTTTCATGTAAAGACAGTGCACTGCAGTGGCTTTTCTTAGATATAACACTTGTCTAATACCCATCAAAAAATACAAGGGTGCTTTCAAAATTGAAATAAGATAGCTAGAAGGCAACCAGCCAGTCAGAAGCATAACATGGAAAAGATAATAAAAATGATTCAAGATAGTCAGTGAAAAGGAAAAAAAAAAAAAAAAAAAACAAAACCACAACACAACCCAAAACTTCAACCACAAGCTCACAGGCAGCCCAAACCACAAAAAAGTAGCACTTATCCAAAGCAAGCAGAAAACACACAGTGGTTAATGTCAGGTAGTCACTGCAGAAATGCTACATTTTCCTTTTACAAATTGGAGCTTCCTTTTTGTTTGTACAAACGTTTGGAGAATGATTGTTTCTCCTGCTACGATGCTGATTTACATGTAACGGGGTTATTTCTGCACAGTCAGATGTATACATTATTTAGAGTCCACTGTGAGCCAGGCAACGCTTGCTAGTGATCAGTCTTCCATTGGAGAGGTTTCTGCCACCAATAAATTTATTGACATCTAAATTAAGTAACCAACCTCAGAGCATAATTAAGAAAGAACAAGTAACTTACATAACTACCCTGGTTTCAGCTAGGATAGAGTTAATTTTCTTCCCAGTTCTGCTGTAGTGCTGTGTTTTGGATTTAGTATGAGAATAATGTTGATAGCATGTTGATGGTTTTAGTTGTTGCCAAGTAACGTTTTTACTAAGTCAGAGACTTTTCATGTTCTCAGACCCTGCCAGTGAGAGAGCTGGAGGGGCACAACAAACTGAGCAGGGACACAGCCAGGACAACTGATTCAAACTGACCAAAGAGATATTTCATGCCATACAACATCACACTCAATGTATAAAGTGGGGGGAGTTAGCTTGGGTGGGGGTCATTGCTTGGGGACTGGCTAGGTATCAGTCAGCAGGTGGTGATTAGTTGTATTGTGCATCACTTGGGTTTTTTTTTTGGTTTGTTTGTTGTTTTGTTTTTTTTTTTTTTTTTTTTGCCTTGAGTTTTACTTCATTTTCTTTTTTTTATCTCCCTTTTCACTGAAATTATTATTAGTATATTTTAATTTATTTCAACTATTAAACTGTTATTATTGCAATCCATGGGTTATACCTTTTTCTGGTTCTCTTTCCGATCCCACTGCCGGGGGGAGTACGAGTGAATCGCTGCAATGGTACTTAGCTGCCAACTGGAATTAAACCACAGCAATAAGTCAAATAACCCACGGATAAACTGTGCAATCAAATTTGGTCAGATTTTTTTTCAGTACTCATGTCTACAAAAATAAGAAACCAATATAAAAGGAAATTGACTGACCTTCGTAGATATTTTATGTTACAAAGAATCGGATTTGTAGAGGAATGAAGTCAGTAGGTTGATTAGCATTGTTAATATAGGGTTTGTCTCTCTGTCCACTTCTGATTGTTCTTGCAAATCTATGATCAATCTCCATTTTGTTAATGAGGCTGTAGCAATTCTGTCTCCCCTCGAGGCAGCCTCAAGTACCTTTCCAACGCTTTGCAATGTCTGAATGCTGAAAACCTTTTTCACCATAACTGGCAAATCACACTTTTGATACCACACTAGCAGAATTCTTATTGCTGTTTTATCATACTTTACACCTCTTTCTTCAAATATATCCATAAGCATTGCAAATATAGAATTTGTCTCCCTGTCCACTTTTAATTGTTCTAGTAAGTCTAAGACTAATCTCCATGTTGTTAGCGATGTTGTTGCAATTTTATCCCCCCTCAAGGCAGCCTCAAAAAGTAGTTTTCCAGTGCTTTGCCATGTCTGAACACATGAGACATTTTTTGGCGTAACTAGCACATCATTTACTCTGCATCATCCTAGTGAAGTTCTTATTGCCTTCTATATTTTATGCTTCTTTTTTAAAATATATCTATAAGCATTGTTAACATAGAATTTTCTTCTTCTTCTGCACCCATAATAATTAGTCCCCATCTACATTGGGCACCAAAAGCTGCAATCTGAGTTAAGATGGGCAACAAATATTGCAATACACCCATATTGAGTCAACGGCTCACCTCAGTGTCTGTTATGGATTGCAGGTTCTCACATTTGTCTCAGCTACATTGGGTGCCAGTTGTTGCAGTCTGAGTGTCAGCCTCACGTGGGGTGCCAGTTGTTGCAGCACAAGCAAACTATCACACTGCAACAAGCCTTTTACTGTCAGTCAGATTCTACTCTCTATGCTGTTTCTCCTTCCTCCAGAGGCCAGACCATACTACACCTAATCAACCCACTGCCTTCATTCCTCGACAGGATTAACCTCCAAACTCCATAGCCACTCTCTGTGAAACTAGAAACTGTTTCTACTTTATTTCGGTTAGGATGGACTTGCACTATCACCCACAAAACCATTTAGGTTTTACCTAGGTGGTACTCAACGGGGGAGTGATTGCGTAGAGAACACTGGTTCAATGCTGTTACAACAAGCTTCACAGAAGCAGGATGCCATGCTTGAACTGAATGGTATGGCTTTACTGAAAAATAATTATATTTTTTACAGGAAGAAAAAAAACCAAATAAGCAAATGGTGCCTCAGCAGTTCAGACAGAGGACAGTTCTGGTGTCTAGGTAGGGATGCTGAGTGACATTGAAAACACCCTAAAGCCCTAAAGACATCAACAAAGGGCTTGCAGTCATCATCCAGAACCTCCAAGAGACCTGTACCCTTTAGGGAAAACAGCTGTAGGTCAGGAGGGATATGTCAGATCATTTAAAATGGTGCTGGAAGCCTGTATTTAGGCAACCAAAAATGAACTTTGATATGCTACTTCAGAAACAGAAGAATCTCACATGTTGAAGCACGTGATGAATAGCCTGTGCACCCTGCAGAAATAAGAAGCCGTAAAAACAGAAATGCAAGACAGAAACCCCAGTTTCTGGTCCCTGCCCTGCTACAGCTTCTCTCTGAACTCACAAGTTGTGTGCAAACATGTGGTCTAGCAGGTGCATCCTGCACTGCAGGTGAATTTGTCTCCCCATGCAAAGGATGACCATGAAATAGGACCTGAGAAACTCCAGGGCCTTGGAGTGCTTCCAAGTGCTTGCTATCAGCCATGCCTTCCACTGGCACTGTGGCTCCCTGCAGTGGGAGGCCTGGCCATGGCAGGCAGTTGTCCTTCATCACCTGCCTCGATTCCCTCAGGAGAGCTGCAGCTTATTGCAGGGGGTTATGGGCAACAAGGAAATGAGGATCACAGGAGAGGTAGTTATGTTTGCTAACTGCTCAGTCTAAATCTAGCTAAAATTGCTACACTGAGAATTGTATCTTGGAGCTATTCTACAAGTCAACAAATCTGGGTAGTGACAGAAAAGCTGAATTTCATTTCACATTGGCTGCTTCTATTGCAGACCTGAAGAAGTCACTGTCTGGCACCTGGTTTGTTGCTCCATTGATATCCACCTGTCTAACAGAAGACATTTCTTCTCCAGCCTCTTTTATTCCTGTTCTCACAGAGCTGTCTCACCATGCCTGCAACATAAACTATCCCCCATTCCAGGTCACAAAAGAGCTAACTCCACAACACAGGGAGTTTGCAAAACCTGTGGTTAATCAATGCAGGTTGAGAGCAAATAGAAATCTAAGTGCAGGCACTTATCCTATGGTTCCTGAGTGTTCAAGTGAGCAAAAGGCAGTACAAGGACCCAGGACCCTCAATTTAATTTTATTTCTGCCTCTGGCTTCCCTGGTGACCTCCTCTGTGCTTCACTTGGGGAAAAGGGACCCTAATGTCCTTTGTAAAATACTGTCCAGATCTACCATGGAAAGTCACCAGCCATGGCTTTCTTGATTCTAAAGGAAAACCTCCATTTATGACTTTCTCAGAGAAATCTAGACAGCAGAAAATATTTCCTGACTCAAAACTTCAGACTTTCTGAGTACATGCACCAAAAGAAAGGCAGAAAGGGAACAAACAGATCTCCAAACCTTCCTATTGGGCATGCAAAAACTGGAGGTAGGTTTTCTAATGAAGGTAAAGCTGCACTCTTCCCCCTATGCTTTTTATCACTTTAGGGTTGTTTACTTGAAGATAGGAGGCTGCTTTAATAAGAGTGTTTTATTTTACAACTTTCACAATAATGCACTGCAATTTTGCTTTATGTTCTTAAGCCACATATACACAATTCAAATTAAAGATGTCGTTGCCCTGACATCCTCAGAGTAATTGTTTCACAAAAGATGGGAATTGATTGTCATCAGGCAAAACCAGATATTCATGTTATGTTGATTAGGTGGGCCACTGTGATAATGTATCTATTAACATCCATATGAAGAAACAGATGAAGCTGAACTCAATAGTTTTATTCTTGTTGATTCTTTGTATATACGCATCACTGTGAAAGTAATTGTGTGTTTTTTTTGAAAACACACCTTCCAATTTATTATTGGGGATGGGGCAAGGGGAGACTAACCAGCCTTTAAGCAAATTTATAACCCAATTAGACTGTTCTTTTATTGTTTGTTTCTTTGTAATTCAGCTCTTTTTAATTGGATGTGATGTTATAGAATTGTCATCTATGAAAAAAAGACATTTTAAATAGAGCTTGAGGTGTTGTTTTTAAGAACTCAATTGAAGGTATCATCTACTATTATTTATCTCTATAAACATATGAAATATTCCACTTTTAATATTTTTAGACTTTTAGGGGCATTTTGAAGACTGTTTAATTAACTACCATTCCATAAAAAAGTGAAATAAACTAAAAGTTTAGTGAAAAGCATGGGATTGTAGTATGTATTAATTTTACAACTTTGTTTTGTAGAGAGACAGGTTCCCATGTCAATATTAAGTAAATATTTATCTCAAAATGCAATTATTTATGTACTTTTTAATCAATTAATTAAAAACAGAAATAAAAAATTATAATTAGCATCGATCAGGTTTCTCATGCAATAGTATTTACATAGACATTAAATATATGTGCTACTCACATCTTAAAGTCCTGCGGGTTTTTTCTCTCCTTATATCTGTTTACCAATAGAAATTGTGCTTTAGATGACACAAGATAGCCTCAAAATTTTAACATGAAATTCTCTTTAATTTCTTCTTTCTTTTTGCAGTCCGATGCAGGAGCGGTCTGCAAACTAGGACCATGCATGGCAATCAGTTAGCTGAGGGGAATGTGCTCGAGCTTGTCTAGACAACAATTAACATGATGAGGCATGTTTGCAGAGCACAGGGGAGTGGGAGACGGATGGCGCCAAGGAAAGATAACACCTTGTTGTTAATTGATGGTAGTTAACCACCAATCAGGGATTGCCTAGTATGCAAGGCTTAGCTTCAAGAACCAATCTGTTTAAAACGCGCAGCTTCTGAAAGTGTATAGAAACTCGTGCTTCTGTACAATAAATTGACATTTGCTTGCATCAAGCTGCGTCCCGTCTCTTCATTCGCCGCAGTCCTCATGTTTTTTTTTTCCTAGTGTTCATCTGCTTCTCAGTCTAAAACTAAGAATTAGTCTTTATCTTACATACTCTTTTAAGCTATCACATACACACATATATATATATATATATTGCATTACAAATCAAGGCTGCTGGCTTACCTTCAACCCAAAAATAGGCACTGAGAGTCAGAGATGCTAGGAAAAAAGTGAATAAGAGGAATCAATGGCTAGAAGTTGATTACTTGGCTACGTACCTTATTTGTTAGAACATGATGCAGTGATTCTTAGAGACATGCTAATCATAGAATCATAATATGGTTTGGGTTGGAAAACACCTTAAAGATCATCCTGTTCCAATTGCCTTACCATCAGCAGGAACACCTTCAACTAGACCAGGTTGCTCAAAGCCTTGAGAACCTGGCCTTGAACACTTTCGGGGATGGGCATCCATAACTCTCCAAGCAGCCTGTTCCATTGACTCACCACCCTCATACCAAAGTGAGTTCCTCATGTCTCTTTAAGGCTGCTTTTGAAGCACAGATTTTCTGTTCCTTCAGCATATTTGACCTCTACATTATGATCTTGTTGTCCAGAAATATTGGCACACAGCAAGTAATGCCTGGACAAAGACTGCCATGAGCTAGTTTCTTATACGTCTCCAGAGAAGGACAGACCTTTCATTTACTTTCAGATTTCTTCCAGTGTATGAGAATTGACAACAGTGAAACAAGAAACCACAACAAGCACCTTGTACCTGCAAGACTAACAGTGCCTTCTATACTATTCTGAGCAAGACACATGTGCTGCAATGTATTGCACAATCCACTGAGGAGCGTTAGATCTGAATTTGCAAATTTCCTGAGTGACGTTCATAAAACAACAGGAGAAAGATACCCTTAGTCATGCTAGAGAAAGAATACTAGTCTCTCAATGTGTCAGTCTCCTGACATTTTAATTTTTTCCAAGGAGATATTATTGATACAGTAAAAGCAGACACCACCTCACTTTATTGTGAAAATAATCCCAATTAGCAAGCTGCAAAATTTATTTGTTCCTTTAGAGAAAAGAAAACCATGCATTTGCCTCCTTGCCCCTGAAACCAGAGGACATGACTCATTGCAGAAGTAGAGAACATTCAAACTGCAAATGCACCTTTAAATGAACCACTTCTTATTGACCCTAGAATTGGAATGATCAGAGATTCACACTTGCTGCATTGGGAGGCCTTAGCAGGAAGCAGGACAAAAAGAAGGAAATGGTGGGACTAAAGTACCTCTGTGCTTCTTGCAGCATGAGATAATACAGCATAAAAAAGCTTTTATTCTTTCCATAGAGGACGTTTATGACTGGGAAACGTATGAAGCAGATTGAGTGAAAGAACATTTAAAACAAGAAAACTAGGAATAAAAAGCACTGAATCCCTTCGGAGAAAACTGAAGAAAATGAAAACTTTCAAAACAAAATAAAAAAAATCAGTTCAAGAAGCTCGACTATAAAGCTGAAACAATGACATGGGTGTCCCCTCCTTTCCTCTTTCCATATTCACTCCAGGACTCCTCCAACTCCTACTGGCTCCATTAAACCTTTAGACCACCAGGCATGTCAGCCACTTTACCATATACCTTGTTTTCAGAAGCAGGAATAACACACTGCTTACATGTGGTCCTATTAGTTAATTCTCTTCATAGCTTCTCTTTCCTAAAATTTTAAGGGGGGCAGGGAAGGTGGGGGGTAGGGGGATGAGCAGTTCTTCATACCTATGGAGAACAGACATGGTGGTAAATGCAACGGAGGAACCTAGTGTCTCTGAAGGAAAGCTTCTCACAGATTACGTTCCCCTACACCATGCAACTGCACTGCCTTAGTGTTTGGGGGAACAACAGGGAATCCTGGTATGAAAGCTCTCCTCTGCTCTTACTTTTCCTTCTTGGTTAGGCAAGTAAATTCCTACAGAAGTTCTTCCCCATTGTCTGTGGATGGAAATAAACGAACTTCTCCCAAGCAGAGAATACATCAAGAAATTAATCGTGAGCTACTTTAATACCAGAAGTTATTCTGATCTTTTCCAACACTAGGGTTGTTATAACTGCATTTTTTCCAGTTAACCCTAACTTATATTAACATATCACACTTTAATTTCGGAATAGGAGACGCTGCGAATTTCAGTAAGTTTGTCTTACTCTCTAGTGCCCCATGCACTCTCCTAACTGCAGTCTTGACGTTCTTGTTTTTTACTTAAGGTAACCCTGTATTGTAAAGAGATCTTTTGCCAGTCTAGTAATAAGATTTGTGAGATATGGAAATCCATTTAATGTTCATGTCAAGCAATTATATTGATTAACCACATTCTGTTTATGTGCCAAACCTACTATTTGGCAGAGTGGTCAAGTAATAGTTGGTGCTGTTTAAACATTTATTTTTAACATTAATATTCACAGTTTGTAGCAGTCTAAATATTAAAAGATAAAACAAACACTGGTTTTCTGTCCTGGAAAGGTGTATGACCTAATTTTCCCTAAGAACCTTTGCTTTTAGTTGACTTAGGGAAGCCAGAATCTTGAGGTGGTATTTGCCAAACAATTTTCCAGTGCTGGTTTCTGAAGAATTCTTTTTTTTATTTGTCCAAGAGCAGATGGCCCAACCAAATAACCGCATTGCCTTCTTTTGCCAGGTGTAGGCCTAACTTCCAAGTTCTTTACTACCTTCGTTTTCCATGTATCCTTACTGCTGCCTCTCAACGGGAGACAGGCAACTGTTATTTCTATCCAACCTTGTGCCAGCAGAGAAATGACTGCTCTGGTTTACCCACTCAGCCTTTTCTTCAGACAGGTGACTCATCTTGCATGTCACTCGGTAGTCTTTCTATCTGCTATTCACTGTAGCTCAGAAAGGAAGAGCTCCAAGAAATGCTGATTTTCCCCAGCAAGACTGAAGGAGAGCCCCACAGCCTCTTGAAATTTCTGAAACCATTTCTTCCCTTCTTACTTCCAGGACAGTCATTCTTGATCATCACCTCTCTGGAAAAAGTTTTCTCTCTGTCTTTCAGGAAACAAAGTTCTTCTGGGATTCTCAGGGTTAGAAAGCCATATAGCCTTATTCTTACAAGGACAGCCATTTAACTGCTCACATAAAGCAGAACATTTTGTTAAATGAATTAATTCAGATCTGACATTATGGAGTTATGCTGCTGATAACCAGTGACTGAAATCTTGTCCAAGCTCTGGTGACAGTAAGTCAAAATATCTAAGACTGTACATCAAGGCCAGGCAGGACCTTTGAAAAAGGTGACCGTCACCAATTACTTTCAGAAAATCATTTGTTTAGAAAACATAGGGGGTAAGAAAGCAGATGAGAATGGAGATGAAGCTGACAGTAGAACTGTTAAATGCTGAACATGCTTTCAAATATGATTAAGAGGCAGCATATGCAGAGTCACTGACCAAATGTGTGTTTCAGTTTGCAATTTTGCTCTGTATTAATATTTAATATTAGATTAATATCTAAAGAAAACACCTAGGGCAACAGGTAGTAGGACAAACAGAACCAGGTCAATTTAAACAAAGTGTATAACGATACCAGGACCTTTTCTCCAACATAACAGATGAGTTCTGGAGTTTCTCTGCCATTTTGTGTGTGGTGGTGGTGGAATCCTAATACGGGTAAAGTCATAAATAAACAAGTAGTGCTTCCGTCATGCCTGGGCATAGTAAAAAGTTGATTATGGCCTTATGTGCTGATGACATTTTTGACAAAGACTTTTTTTTTTCTTTTAGTCTATGAAAAACTCATGAATTTGTATGGATGGGGCACAATAAGGTTTTACTAAATGCCTACTACACTTTATTCTTTTATATTCCCTTGGCTTTATGCATCTCAGAACCAAAAAGGTTTACCATTTACACAGTATGCATACAATTTTCAAATCTGACTGCCAATACTTCAATTCATTTTTAGACACTGAAAATGGAATACAATTTTCAAGCATACAAAGCCTCCACAGCTTTATTCGCAAGAAATACTTTTACAATACAGAGCAACAAACCCACTGAGGCTCTCCAAAATTTATATTTTCAAATAAATCCTTTTTTAGTTACAAAGACAGATATATTCAATGATTTGAAAGACACACGTTTTTTCCTGAGCTCACTGAGCTTAAGCTTTCTTTCTCCCTACCATAGAAGGTGACAAAACGCTAAAACATCAAAAATGACCATGAACCAAAATTCCAAGTGGAAGAATATTCAGGGTAATACAAGTATTTACTAGTGCTCATTCTGAAGTGTTTCAATTTCTAGATCTTTTTTAAACTGTCTATCCCAAAGTGAAAAGAGACTTTAAATGAAATAATGACTTGGGAACAACTCTAGAATTTGCAGAATAGCCTTGTTTTAAACTAAGTGCTTAAATCAGTTTTACCTAAACAAAGGTTTGGTTTCTATGAACTGTTATTTCCTTATGCAAACACATATTCTTTTTCCCAAAAAAGGAAAATAAACCCCTCCTGAACATCTTTGTTTTTCAGACCTTTGAAAAGTTCTTCAGTTATCTATGTCCCAGTGTGTTGTCTCCAGTCATTTGTGAAAATGCAAATTTTTCTTTCATTTGCCAAAATAATGCTAGATATTATTTTAGCTATATTTCTCTGTATAGGAACATTAGCATCTTATACTAAAATAAGTTTCAGTGTACAAAAAAAAAAAAATTCCTAGTAAACAGCACCTTTTGCAGACTTAAAACCTCTCTGAACTTAATTATGAATGGTACAAGGAGATAATTTCTAGGATATTGCTTCTAAAGACACATAAATGAGATTTACAGTGGCTGCTATTCTGTAAGAAAAAGATGAGACAATCAGAGGTAATGAATAGCCCAAAGTAACAAAGCCAAACATAAATATTATGTAAGACTAGCTTGAAGAGATTGTTGACTTATTTCTTGATGTAGGCTTTTTCCTTGATCAAATTTTCTTTGCCTGTATCTTATAGCCAAACTCTCTGAGTATTGACCCTAACCCTTCCCTGGGTGTGCTGTGTTGCTCACTGTGCACCTCACTGTGCTGCTCACAAGCATTACACTGGTAGAGCTTTCCCATAAGCAAAGCCAACATACAAGGAAGCAGCAAGGAATTTTTACTTTGGAAAAGAAACTTAGCTCAGTATGGTCATACCAGACTGAATATGCTGTCAGATAAAAAAAGAAACCACAGGAGCAGTATTTTATCATTGATAGCGCTGAATGCAGGTGACTGAGAAAAAGGCTTTCCTTGTCTTTTTAGCCAGATTAAAACAGACATAATGGTGAGACCACCTCTTGTGTTCAGTTTTGGGCCCCTACAAGAAAAACATTGAGGTGCTGGAGTGTGTCCAGAGAAGAGCAATGATGCTGGTGAAGGGTCTGGAGCACAAGTCCTATGAGGAGCAGCTGGGGGAACTGGAGTTGTTTAGTCTGGAGGAAGGAACTGGCTGAGTCAACATCCCTGGTGGTATTTAAAACTGTGTAGACTTGGCACTTAGGGACATGGTTTAGTGGTGGATTGGGCAGTATTAGGTTAACAGTTGGACTCAACGATCTTAAGGGCCTTTTCCAACCTAATTGATTCTATGTTTCTAAATGACTCTGTAATGTCTTTTAACATCATTTCCTTGCACAGAGGTTGCAGCCACCCATGGAGGGTGATGTCTTGATCCCAGTACAGCTATTTATTGACTTCAGGGGGTCAACATTGTGTAACTCTCTGTCCACTAGCATTTGGCTAAAGGATCTATGACTTAAAAAACTCCTCAGAAAAGCTGTTTTTGCATTCTCTAAATGCTTTATTCTCTAAATACTTTAAATTTTCAGCCTATTTCTCTACACAGAAATCTGCAGCTTTGAGAATGAACCTCCACTGCATTTTCTCTTGGCAGTGTTTAGCAAGGCCCCACTCCTCCACCTGACTTACTAAAGTCTTCATAAGAAATAATTTCATCCAGGATGCCACCTCCCTGTCTCAGAAGGCTAGATCTGGTCAACAGTTTCCAAGGTTATATGAAGCTGGGGTACTCAAACGACTGTGCACAGCCAGTAAGCAATCAGGGGTCAAGACTGATGAATTCAAACCTTGGACTAGACCAATGAATTCAAACTTTATATGAACGCAACTGTCTTTTTCTCTTTTTTTCTTTTTAATACTCTGCTGCTTTCTACAAGTAGAGTTTTCCTTCTAATTATTTTTACTTTAGACAGAAGCTATGTAGTTTACCACACATGAACTTTACCTGTGTACAGAAGACTGGAATACAGATAAGGCTGCTTCAGACACATTTGCTCATCAAGTAATTTTGTGTCTGGGTTCCTGTGAGCAATATAAAAGTGGATAAAATCTATCATTCTTTAGTTCTGCCTCAAGAGTAGGGTTATACTGTGGAAAGAATAGTGAAATACACCAGTAATCAAGATTTCTGATTTTAGGACCCTTTTACTGAAAATTACCTCTCTTCCCCCCCAACATTTACATTTTGTGAGACTGCCACTTGATCTATTCCTTGTCTCAATTTTCCCCCAGTAAGTAGGAAAAACACATTTTAGTTAAAATTCATCCACAACCGCAAGACAATTCGCTGTTATAGCAATGGGAGCAAAACAGGTAGAACTATCCAGTTTTTCATGCCAGCATCATAAGACATTCAAGGAAATCCAGGTAAAAATGATTACACTGTCATGGATGGGAAAGAGAATAGTATTTCTTTTAACTAGGTGTTAACATTTCTTTTAACTAGGTGTTTTCTGTAGAAACTAGGCATTTCTGTAATTGTTGTATATTTTAAGTATCATTTGCAAAGTTAAGACCTCTTTTCAGAGAAATGTCTATTAAAGCAAAGATCTTCAACTTGCAAGATCCTTGCTAGTGTATCAAAGAGTACTCCAGTATGATAATTGTCCTTGGAAAAACATTTTCACAACAAAAATTGTAAGACAGGAAAAGTGCAGAGGAAAGTTACTCTTTTGAAAACACATTCTTGTCCTACTAATCAGTCAATGTGACCTTACAAACAGCCTAAAATCCTTTGCCCCTATTTGTTCCAAGCCAGTAAAATAGCCTTACATATTTGCAAGAAAACCAACCAAAACATATCTTGGTGATATTTGTATTCCCTGACTGTAATCTCATGTCTCCCTCTCAGTGGCCCAGAAAATTAAAACCACCTGTCAAGTCTTACATTATCAAATTAATTAGATAGCTGGATGCTAGTAACAGGGAGCAGTAAAAGGAGCTATAATGTACTTGAACGGATGTTCATGGCCACATTAACTACCACCTATCGAAGGGAATGGTGCTGACTCTTTCTATGAAATACATTAAGATAATCAGGTATTGTCCTGGATCGTAATTGAATGTTTACCCTTTTGACAAGAGGTATAAACTACTTCATGAAACTATTTTTTATCAACATATTTTTCAAAGGAGTGGGAAAGGGGGAAAAAAAAGGACAGGTGAATATTTGATTATTTTTAAAAAAAAAATGTTCTAAGTGTTTAAACCTTCTTGTGCCAATAAGATTTATTCTCAGTCAAGCAGACTGGCTTTATCTAAGCTTTGAATTTTTTTTAGGTTTTTTTTTGTTCGTTTTTTTTTAAACACTATCAAGAATGAGAAATACCAATTGTTAGCAGAGAGATAATCAGTGATGATACTATCAGTTATGGTGCTGTAAATTTTGAGCCCAGTGGGATCATTGTAGCTAGTTAGTATAAGTTCAGTAGGAAAAGAGAATAAATGCAATTAAAAAAAAATAACATGTGGTAAATCAGATTATATGATAAACAGTACACACAGAGACAAAACAACAGCAGGGCATAAAAATACAGAGGGACATTCATGTGAAACTTTAATTGAGCTTATTTAGTACAGTAATTCTAAACTGAGCTCATTCTAACATTATTTTAAATGTTTTCCAAATAAGTACAATTCTATAGCAGAAAGATATGTGGAGGGACCTCTTCTTTGCCATAAATGGTGGGATGGGAAAGCTTTGGAGCTCCTGAGAAGCACATTTTCAAAGAGTATTGATTGCCAGATATGAACATTGATGTAAAGAATATTTATAAGGTGAGAGTGAAATAAAAGAGCAGTCTAGCAACAGTTCATTTCCAAAATTATCAGAAAGTCCAAGAGGCAATAGCCAGTGATAGTGAATTTCCACAGTGTCACAAACTTGCATGTAACCAAGAGAAGGTTCTTCATGTATTTCAACTGATAATCAGAAATAATGGTTCCTCAAAGTCTAAAAATGGGAGGTAAATATTCTAAAGCTGCTGGTTCAGTGCAATTTAAGCCCTTTTAATTGCACTGCAGCAGTGAAGAAAAAGAAAATAGGCAATCATATTTCTTTAAAAATCTTATTTCAGAACTGGTTAATATTGAAGGTAAAGAATGGTGTATGTTTTATCTCTGTTACTTCACATTTTAAATAGCTGCACATTCTTTTAGCGTAAGAAATGTTTCTGTTGCTAACTCACATAAACTCCCACAAAATTAATATATTCATTATACATTTATACATTTAATTGGACTATATATTTTAAGGAGTATCAGCATTATTCTCGGGGAAATGATAATAAAAAAGTATATGAACTGTAAGAAAATCTTGTGTAAATATAATTCTCTTCCATATTTGAAATAATGTAGCTCCTTATTTCCACTTCCCGATGTGGTATTGACCGATCTGGTGCCCAGTGGATGTTTTCTATTTGATTCAAATCCTTTTTTATTCTTTCTATGTTTTTCAGTCAATTTTATTTTAAACACAAGTTCCTTCCAGTGCACATTCCCCTTCCCAGCCAGAACCAGCAAACTTCTCTCTTTCTACACTTTCATAACTCCATTTAGTGAATCCAGCAAATTTTCATGTACCTCATACTTTCTAGCTGATAAAACCCAAGATTCAAAGGTAACTTAGAGCAGGGTGGTCAGAATGGTGATTGGAACAGAAGAGGGTCCCCCTAGCAAGGACCAAAGAAATGATGTTCTTCTGTTTGACAATCAGGCAAAATCCTTTCTGTAAGATCTGAAATCTCTCAAAATACTGTGGCACATATGCACCCTCCTGAAAGCCATTTTTAAAACTTCCAATTATAATGGCTACACCATACACATGACTACTTAAATAAACCCCCATCGCATTATCAACAACTCGTATGGGATTGAATCAAGATCATGGGACAATTCTATGCATTGGTTCTCTAGTGAGTTTTTCATGACATTCAATGGCAGTCAAAAAATGTAAATGTCCTCCTCTGGTATTCTGAAACAAAAGAAGTTGCATTTATTTTCTTATTTCCCAATATTCTTTAATAGAGAAATGGGTGATTCGGTTCAGCCTAAACGCAGAAATATTTTTTTTTTAAAGCAAAGACCAACTATATGATAAAGACAAATGTTCCAGATGTCCTGACCAAGAAAATAATGAGAAGAAATGCAAAATGGCTTTTACAAAGCTTAGGTTGGATCTATTTGCAGTTCAACCTCAACCAAAATTCACAAAATTACCTGCTATAACAAGAAATTTACTGGTCCCCAGGAAGGGTACATTATCTTTTCTAAACCTATTCCCATTAGATTTATTTTCCTATTTACTTGATGTTTACAGACTCCGAGGAAAGTTTGACACCAAAGAGCTGACCTTATATTTTCCTGAAATAGATGTACCATCCTGACACACTAAAGGCAATAGTAATTACTCTGTATTACAATCTGAAGTGGTAAAACTCCATCTTAAACATCAATATCTAACACATGCCTTCCAACCATGACCAGCTGTGCTTGTCACCAGCAGAGAATTAGGGGCCATTAGTTACTGCTATTGATCAGATGCTGACTTATGAAGATGCTTAAACCTGGAAACCTCCTACATAACACTGAATTTGTCATAATTCCCTTGACAAAATTGATAACATAACTGAAAGTTATTATATGGAATCACATACTGCACAACTTTTCTTACATTGAATCAGTGTGAAGTGGTATTTCCCAATCCTGGGATGTGTCAATAACTGTCATGAATAAGGTGTTAACAAGAACAAATAATACAGTACAGCTCAGTTGTATTCGCTTCTTTTTAACAACTTCCATATAGGAAGGAGAAGAGGCAGCCAGACCCGTAAAGTGCTTGATTCCTTCTGCTCAGCCTCAGGGTGGCCTGAGAAGCACTGTCAGATGCAGAAGGGCTGGAGAAGGTCTACTGAAGAACAGAACAAGGCAAACAACTGGAAGAGTATAAAAGGAGGAGAAAACAAAAGAAATGGAGTTACTTATCCTACAGAAGGAAAAAATATGGGGAAATGGCTGTAGCTTTCAAGTTGTTGTTTTTTAAAAAATAAATGTGTACTGTATTAAGACTGACATGCATGACTAGTCATGACTCAACATTTGACGCAGATGGAAATAGCTTCTTTCTAGCACATATTTTAGACAGTCCAAGATGATCAGTGTCACAAACAGTAAAACATCTGAATTGGGAAGGATTTAGATCTGGAACTATTTAACACTTTCAAGTGCTGAAGTTTAAGTCTTTAGTTTAAAATAATAGAATATTGATTGAAAACTTTGGTGACCGTATCTTAGGAGGTCTTTTAAAACTTTCACATTTGTCAGAAATAATGTGGGTATGAAAGAGTATGCCTTAGGCAGAGAAACAGACCAAATTAAATTTCAATGTCATTTTGCCTCCTTAGTTTTAGGAGCAAAAATATTTCAAATTCGTATCAGATTTTCCTAAGCCTACTCCTTATCTCCTCCTAATGTAGGCACAATTTAAAGTCATGATTTCTGACTTCAGCACCTAAAATTAAGATCCTAAATTTCTAGTAGGTCAACTGAACAAAATATTTGACTTGAAGTGCTCAAATATCCAAGAACTCCTCTCAGGACTTATGCAGTACTGTGCTCTTCCCATGTTCTACATATTCATGCAAGTAGGGACAGTGCTCCAACAGGTCAACCTTAAATCAGAATTCATGATAAGAAGCGAATCACGTGTCAAACAATTGCTGTAACTTCCATGTTGAAGCACTTTTGAGAGACTATCTTTCTGAGGTCATGAGATTCATTGCCTTCTTCCCTGCCCCTGAAAAGTAAAGGTAAATCCCTCTAACCACTCAAAATTCCTCTGTTATGAAGTAAGCAAGTGGAAGTCTTTTCTAAAATTAATGTGGGCATCCACACTCACTTGTTCACAGGAATACAAATGGAAGAATATTCTGCAATTCCTCATGTTTATTGCACAGGTTCTTTGAAGGGAAATAATTTAAACTTAAGAAATTGCATTTAGAAGACACTGACCCTGAAGTTTCTCCAGATTCTATCAATTCATCTCACATTATTATGTTTTATTAGTTTACACAGTGCTGTTGACCTGCTTACAGTGATTGACCATTTCTGACCCTCAGGAGAAAGACATGCATTTAAGAATGATTTGAATTAAGAATTACAAAGTTTCTCATACAGGAAAAGGAGAGAATTTTCAAATGTATAGGAAATTCTGGTTATGATTCTTAGGCCACAGTAGAAAAAAATCCCCCACAAAAGGCTGATGAGTCAAGCTTAAGTAAAATAACAGAGGAGATAAAGGACAAGCAGACAAGAAGGTTAAACTTTTTGTGATTCTGCCAATAAAAATGCTCAAAAGGCACAGCTCAGACCACTTTATATGGCCATATTTTATGGAGATTTTCTTGCCAGTGATTACTGTAGGCAAAGAAGCTTGAAGGAAAAAAAAAAAAAAAAAAAAAAAAAAAAGAAAACTGAATTAGAATCTGGAAAAGAGCAGGCAAATTGGTTCATTAGATGGGAAAAGCTGAGATTAGATTCATAAGAACCAACACTGCCATGTAATGAGGAGGAAATAAAGATTAAAAGGCTTTTTTGAAAAAAACCTACATGTTTCTTCTCTTGCCTAAGATAAACTACAGCTAGGAAACCTGGATCTGAGTCCTATCAGACTTTTAAAACTTTTTTTTTCTTTCTTTTTTTTTTTTTTTAAATAACAACATTATTTGTTCCTAGTTCAAGCTTTCCCTTACATTTGTATGACATTTTTCAGCCATGGGCAATGCCAGCTGAGGGGGTGGAAGGAGGAAAAGGTGGAGTATGGATTAGCAGCACCAGGCTTCTTGCTAGCTCAGCATCAAGTGGATTTTGAAGCCACTAATTTCAAAAAGAGTGAAGGTGAGCATGTAGGAGGCATGTATATTCATATTCCAAAAGTGTCTGAATTCCTATCTTTAAAATTAAAATACCACCACACAAAAATTATATCAATCATATTACTTTTTAGTATGGCTTTAAAGGAAGTAGCTAACAATAATGCAGAAACTGGTGAAAAAAAACACTCCTCTCCCACATGCAAAATAGTGCTGGATGAGAAGTCATCATCTGAGAGCAGTGCGTTCACCAAAAGTGACCCACTCCCTTTATATAGCCTGTATTTCTGCAAGAAACTCTTCTCTGTTCTCCATGTATTTTTCACTGTATGTGAAAGATAATATATGTATGTGTGTATCAAATGCATTGCTTATAGAAGACTCAATATTTATATCATAACAGATATATTCATTCATGAGCCTGAAAGATGACAGTTGTCCCCACAGAGGTCATTTAATGAGTTAACAATGTAGAAAGATCTTTTCTTGAAACAAATGCTGGTTACCTCAGACCTGGACTTATTCCAACATACTGTTTTTATGTAGTTAATGTACCCCTTTGAATTTGGTATCTAGATAAATTATTTTCTCAAGAGTAATCATCCTTTTTGAATCTACTTTACTTGTTTCTTTCTAGTAATAAAATTAGCAACAGTATGTTAAAAAACCCTGACAACAACCTTATGCAAAAGCAAGTTAAGAATTTCAGGGAAAAAATATTCCAGTTCAGCTCAGGATGATCTATGAATGAATCAGCTCCAGATTTGGATCTGAACCAACAGCCTCAAGTTGTCTGCAAAGTAGTATCACCCTGTCATTTAAAAAAAAAAAATAATAAATGAGTGTTGAAAAAAAGTGATGAGTGAATTTCTTCAATAAAAGCATTTCTAGCCAGAATGTTTCACTTCTGAATGTAATACTGAATGAATAACACAGAGAAAGCAGCAGCTTTTGGGGACAGTAATAATATTTGAACATATCTTTGCATATGCGTAGTATGTATTAAAGATATATGGAAATACACAGGGGATGAAAAGTAATTGTTTGTTGTGTAACACATCCTAATCTCACATTTGTCGTAGTGTGAAATAAAGTACTAGGTAAGTGTACCTCACAGAAATTAAAATTCTTACTTGATGAAAACCAACAGTTCAGTTGCAAAAACAACTCATGAGAACAAGGCAAAGAAACCTTTATATGTATCCCAATAGTATTCACAAGCCTTAACAATTCAGTTATGTTTTTTTTCAGTCAAGAGGCATGGGTTTCCCAACAACAGGCATGATAAAAATATATAAATAGATAGGTCTCATATGTGATGTACAGTCCACAATTTAATATTAAAACATTCATGGATCCTACAAAAAAAAAAAATGAAAGAGCAAATGGTGAGACGCTTGACATTCAAGTAATAAACAGGCATAACAGATCAGCTGTTCCATCTCTCCTGTGTTTGTAGCATCCCAGCAAACCTCAACACAGGGGTGATTTTCGGTTGACTGCTCTATAACATAATATAGTGTCAGGAAACAGCCAAGTGTGATGTCTATGTGAAACATAATAAACTAGTCATTTGGCTACCATCACAGTAACAATGGTAGGTATCAAGTTCCACTTTATAATCGTTTTGGGAATAACGAGGCACGGGGATCTTTGGCATTGGCTTACACAACTGTGAAAGCAACCACTTCTTGACAAAGTGATGAGTAATCAATACCCTGGTGGCAGAGGCAAATGCTCTAAATGAAGGACATTGTAATTTGTGTCTCAATAACCTCAGCTGCTCTGGAGGGTATGTTTTGTGTTTTCTTTATGCAGTTAAATCTTTTCAGACTTTGTCCAGGCCTGGCTGGCTGGAGACCCTGACATACAAAGGTCCACTGATTTCTGCCTCCAATAGTCTCACACAGACGCTTTTCACACTCCTCAGGTCCCGGTAGGGACCTCTTTCAAGGGAGGGCAAATGAGAAGTAAGCCACAGCTGGAGCAAAATCAAAGGAAGTGAAGTTAACTAAAACCCTGGCGCTAAGCTTCTAGTTCATGTTCCCTGTACTTACCCCAGACTCAGAAAAGAAGAAGCAGGGAAATCACGTACCATCTTATCATACAGCATCTCATATAGCACATATTCCTCTGCTTTCCTTTTTAAAACTCCCTTGAATGAAATTCACAGTCTTACAAACAGAGCTGTAGGAGTCTTTTTCACCATTAAAGCTCTCTAGTATCTTACCCATTGCTACAACATTGCTGATCTCTCAGGGAATAAAGCACAGGAGACAGCCTTTAGGCCTACACAACATTATTTTTTAATTCTGTTCAGTTACAATCAGTATAGAAAATCACACAACCATGCAGCTCTCCGTTGAAGAGGCCAAAGCTTATTACATACAAAAGGAAATAAAGTCCTCACAACTACCTCCCATTTTATCCTTCACTACATAGGAAAGGAGATGCATTGCACTGCTTACTTAATTTGCTGCTCAAGGATAGTGTCTTCTTTGCCTGAGGTAATCTAGCCAGGCTGTGAAGTACTGGTCTCCAATTGTGCAGAGCACAGACAAAAGTATTCAGAGCAGGTAAACAGACAGGAAGAGTAGGTAGATTGTCCTAATGAAGGTACCTGGAAAATGCTATATGGGATAAAGAAATGTACTCTGCAAAGTTTCTTTGGCCTCTATGAAAAATCATTGCCTCAGACTCCCAGGTTTTGCAAGCATCAAGAGTTCGCAGGTTCCTAGCGGTGGATGTACCCTCCCCTTTTCCCACACTGAAATCCTTTTGACTCTAGGGTGATCAGGTATCAAATACCTCCAACATTTTAAAGTTACAAATGGAAGGGATACTCGATAACTAATTAAGTGGTAATGCCAAGAACAGGGTTTCCTTGTGAAGGGTCCTGAACTTTTCCACTGTAAATATATATGTATCAAATATGTGCCTAAGACTTTCTCTAAGTTGTACTTAGAGGTTTTGTCTTCTTTTGGGGACTACTGTATTTTCTTGTCCAGACTGGAGGCTTTTTGGATTCTTTCTTATTTCCTAAGAAAACTTCCCTGAAGTGTAATTTCCTAAAGCGAATGAGTGACCACACCATTTGAAAGGGCAAGAGATTGGCATATTTGAATGGATGAGAACTATGTGATTTGATGAAACCTAAAATTGCTTAAGAACCTGCTTCAGACCTCACTTTGCCTTTGCACTTCCATCCTTCTACACAACTTCTCAGAAGTCCTTCTGGTTACACAGATATGACAGATTTCTACTCAACAATCATACAGGAAGGATGGGCGTTGCTGGAGCAATGCCAAGGGCTACAAATTTCTTTTTCAGCAATTGTTCTAAAATATCACTGATGCTACTTACAAGGTAAAAGACTATAAATGCATGTAACAAGCCAAAGTATAAATCATTAGAGTGATTTATGGAGGAAGATTAAGCTTATTTTGAGAAATCTTTGATTCTGTCACATCTGTGAAACACAAAGGTCTCTCACACCATAGACACAGGTAAACACAAATGGAGTAAGCTTAAAGAATTTCCATTACCATTCTAATATATGGCATTAATATTTCCTACATATATGCCATATTTGATCAAGGATCTTTAATACTATTGAAAAAATTACCAGAAAATTAGTGAAAAAAATATTTCCCTTTATGGAGCTGTCTACTTGCTATTAAAACTCTCCATATCCAGCATTCAATTTCTTAATCAAGCAATTTGACAAGCCATAATGACTATTGACAGCTTCTGCCACTTTTCTTAATGCAAAAACTCCTCCATGGCAACACTTCCAAATCCTCAGATACAGATGCAGGGAAGTAGATTTCAAACGAAGATCAAGTTCCTTAGCCTGATAAAACAGATTAAACATCAGTATCATGTCCTTCTCTACAGTGCAGCACGTCGGATGCAATAATGTTAATTCCACAAGCAGAGCTGTGAAATGAAAACATCATTAGGAAATACTAATTCATTGAGCCTAAAGAGTCTTTTAAACATTCTGGAGTGAGTGGATTTCCTGAAATCTCATAGATTTGGGGGAGAATTTTTCTTGTCTTTCTGTCAGATTGTGTCTGGATTGTAAAAGCATAGAAGTTTAATGTTTAAAGCTTTAAGCCGGGTGGCCTTGGAGGCAAAGTGTTCCACAGGGGCTGTTCAATAAATAAGTTGCAGATTTATCTATATCAAGTCAAAACAAGAGTGGTGTCTGAGTGTTATTATTGAATGCCACTGATTATTTTCAGTTTGTTTCTCATAAACAATTTTATGAATGAAATTTAAGCATATGGTAAAAAGTTATAAAGTTGATATAACAATCACCAATAGCCATTCTTAATCAACCTTTATAGTCATCCAGCTCTCTCCACTACCATTTCTCTGCATATTTCTTCACAATGACATTTTTAGCAGAGGTCCAGCCAAAAAGTTCCTGGTAATGTTAAAATTCCTTATTATGGAAACAGAGTAATGCTTCTTGTAAAATATGAGATAGCAACACACATCTGAAGATTCCAATCATGTCTATGTTCTCACCGAAGTTTTGCTGGCAACATCAACAATCATTTTCTGCTTTAAGCTGCAGGTTAAGAAAGCACAAATGTCCAGTCATAAACAGCATAGCATTTCAGCTAGCTCGATCTCACAAATGGTTTGTATTTATCTCTCAACCTAACAAAATCTAACAGATTCCAGCCTCAGAAACTAGCATGCCCTCATGCTTTACTATTTTACCACCCAGTGTAAATAAAAATTAATGCCTTATTCTTCTATAAAGTTATCACAGATATAATTCTACTCCATTTCCATTAGGCGAAGTAACAAAGGTCTTGATTAGATAGGAATTACACCTTTGAGAGGTCTTTCACCATTCTCTGCTACAATTCTAAGAAACCTTAATATTACCTGTAAGATTAAACTTCTTTGCACTCTGGATGAGAATCCTGTGACAATATCAACAATCAGTAGATAACCTATGCATGCATATTTACATGTAAGTAGCCTACACGCAGAAATCTCTGACATTTTACAGAATGCTCTGGTCAAAAAGTATTCCAAAATATTCTGTATCATTATAAGAACAGTGGCATATTGTTCTGATTTAAGCATCATCAAGTACATGCTGTCTAGACAATATAGCACGCAACCTCTGTCTGCAAAAAATACTCTGCTCAGGAGTTTCTCAAAAGTCAGACACGGGCTGTGGGACCCACACTAAACAAACAATTGTGCTAGTTTGGCTGATGGATCTGCTTTGTTGAGAAGTCTATAGAATGCATAATGTGAAGATGCTTGCACATTCCTGTAAAAGCACAGAGGTATAGCAGGACAAACACAGAGATAGTGCCGTTCACATGGGATATGAATCAGGTAGAGGGATTTTTGAAGCTGCATCAGGCTATATGTGACTTGAGATACAGCGTGTTACTAAGAGACATCTACAGATAATACGATAGCACAACACAGAGTGAGGTAGGTTTCCTGTAAGATTTGTCTGTGGCATGTACCTTACATGCAATTAGTTTTCCTCTGTTGTCCCAAAAGAGTCCTTGCTTAACAATTGTGATTTGTTACTAGGCACTTTTATTATTATTATTATTAGTGACAGGCATGTGCTCCTTTGTTTTGTTACCAGGTTTGCAGTCAGGAGGTAGCTATAATTCTAAAATTGAGTGCTGTAGTAAAAATAAAATAAAATAAAATAAAAAACATCAATTAATCACCTTAATCGCTAGGGTTTTTATAAAAATCAGTGGTAATATAGAGGTTTTCATGTTACTAGTGGAGGGTTTAACAAGATTTTAATCATACATGAAAGCATGTGCCTTTTGACAGGACATAGCAGGCTAAAGCACAATTTCAAAGATCATTGACTTCAGTTAATTCATTGTTTTAACAGTGCAAAATATAGTGCCTAACAAGTTTGAGATACGTTTTTATAAATCATTTAGATTTCCTAATTTGAAAAGTTACATCAACAACTAGCTTACTAGTTATCATCAAATAATACATAATTAAGTCTCTTCTACTTAGAGGCATTCAGAGACAAACATATAACTAATGTTATAACTAATAAATGACCCCCTGCAATGCACTCACTGTTTTGTAGAGGTAAAATCTTCACTAAAAACTGGGACAAACTCATTAGTTCCAATAAAACAACACCTACCTTGAAATCATCACATCCCCATGTGCTCCTTAGAATCCCTGCAAAAAGAACTTCTACATGTCCCTTCCAACCAGAATATGCTACAGGTGCATTTTGTAGGAGAATACAACCGGAAATGACTTAGGATACAAACTTTTTAAACTATGGTGCAACAAATTTTCTGAATGCTGTTAGATACCACGAATAGCCCTAGAGTTATTTTTCTAAGAGAATAGAAAGGGGCAACTTTTACCTGCTATTTATAGCAGGGATGTCTTAGTACAAGGATAGAGAGCAAATAAACAACAGAATAGGCAAGGCAGTAGAAAAGCTCTGTGGGTTTGGAAACAGCTGTACTACCACTGTACAGAAGCTCACAAAAATCTCTCCCCATCTCAGAAAACCCTTCTGTAAAGCCCTCAAGTATTAAAGTATTAGCATTTTTGTAACTTTCAAACTTATAAGATTCCCAAGAACTGAAAAATAACTGCCTTCTAGAAATCAGACCACCTTCTTGGCTGCTCATGAAGGAATAGTTTCTGAGTTATATAAAGTAACTCCTGTAAGGCTTTTGCACTGGAATTTTGATACGCATTTACCCCACCGATCTTTTTATTTATTTTGCTTTGATTTATCTTGCCTAAGAAACATGTTTTACAAAACTTAAAGACGAATGTTTCTAGTTACATATTGTGTTCCAAGACTGTAGTCCAGATGTTCTGATTGAAACTTAAACATAAGTTGTGCCCATTTTTTTTGTAATGACATTAATGTGCAGTACTACAATTCCTTTGTGTTAAACCACATAAGATCAGTGAAGAAAAATGAAAGCTGAAAATTTTTATAGCCTTCAATAAAGCATTTTTTAGAATCAGTGGAATTGCTTGTTCACCCAGCAGTGAGAACTAACAGGTGACAGGGTTAAAAACAGCACTAAGAAATAGAGTTATTCCAAAATTATTTCCTTGAGTTCATTTAAGGATTACAACAGCATGAATTTACATCACCTGTTACTGAGTTTTGTGCTCAAACTGCATTAATAATCCTTATATGTATAATTTGTTCAAGGGCTTTGCTTTCAAATATTGCAGCAATGCAATATTCAGGACAGCACACACATACTAGTTAGCTTCTACCACTACTGTAGAACTGGGTTACTGTACTGCTAATTACATGTTCAATTTCTTGTTAAAATTGTATGAAAAATTTAATTCTCAGCCTCCATTTCTTGAGTTTTATGTTATTTTCATATCTTGTACAAGATTCTTAAAAAGATAAATATTAACAACTAATTTTTCAGAGTTTCTATGTTGACAAGAAATATCTATGCCACATCAAGAACCAGAACTTTTTTTTTTAAGATTAAAGATTAAAATTAAAAAAGAAATAAATAAAACAGACACTTAAAGCAAAGAGGTGTCCTGTAAAAAACCTCAGAAATAAAAAACCAACAGTAACAATTTATCATTTTTGCTACTATAATAATCTCAAGGCAGGGGGCGCTGTAAACCTTATTCACATTTTTTTTAGATCTTGGGTTTGACAGCTGCAGTATTATATATCTTGGTTTTGAGGAGTAGCTTAAATGAAGGTTTCTTACAAATACTTCAATGTATTTCAAAAATGAGTCGTATGTGTGAAATAAATCAGTACTTAACCAGTCATAAACCTACAGGTGAAAATTTAAAAGAAGAATACAGAATATATTTCCTTCTATAGACAGACTATATATAAAGGCTTGCAATCTCTCCTTGAAGCCAGCAAGCACTACAGTTCAGTGCTTGGGAAATACAGGACGTTTCTTCTTCATGCATTTCTGCGGTGCCTGCCACTCCTTCTTCCTCTTAGTAAATACAAACCTGCAGAAATGACAAGGTGCAGTTAGCAACACATCACATACCCACACAAGGACCCTGAGTTAGCAAAATACATTAGTACCTTCTTGAATAAGTCCTTTTGGCTTCTAGAGGACCTGAAACAAAATATGTCTGTACCTAATATGAAGCAGTAGCGTATGTCTAGCTTCCTCCAGGCAAACACTGATGCTTTTGCACTCACTTGGTCCCATAATCTTTGTGCTATTCCCTACTTCTACTCTGAGGGTCATGGAAACTAATAAATATTTTCATAAACAAAAGGGCTGCTCCCATTTGCATGGAAGCATAGTTGAATGGAATAAAAACAATTGAATGATAAATAAGACTCACTCATACTCTTCAAATACATGCTCCTTTCTCTAATAACACATCAAAATGCTAACGCTGTGTGCATTATTAGAACCTACATAGAGATGGATGTGCAGGAAGTTCAGGGGGTTTTGTGTTCCTGCTTTTAAACATGAAGAAATGCTGGCATCCTGGCAGAGCTTTCAGATAGCAAGGCCTCAACAGGTAGTAATACATAAGAAGCCATTCTTTAAGAAATGAAAAAAAAAAAAATGTCATTTTTTATAGCACAGAAAAGTGCCTTGTCTGAATGCAACTCCATTGTGAGCGATGACAGAGGAAAAAGATGTATTTGTAAGCATGAGTTACCACATTCCTCTGAAACAGGAATTTACCTTCACAGGAACTTTCCCTGGACACCAAAAACAGGAGGCAGAGCCTGCGCCTGTACATAAAGGGCTGAAAATGAGCATCAATGGTGTATTTGACACTTAAAGAGGGATGCACTTTTGGACAAATAAATGGTAATCTGGTAGATATTTATACTGGGCAACATCAGAGTTGATTAGGATAGTTACTTCCTAGCAAATCTGCCAGGGACATATGAAAAGCTGGTTTCTTGCACTGAAATGTATATTTTGGTTTGTTTCTTTCGAAGTTGGAGACATTATGTATGAAAGTTGACTTAGAGGATTTACCACAAATACTGTAACATGCCTTGGTGGTGCCTAAGGTCCTTTGGTAAACAATTAAGATATACAGGAACATTGAAAATAATAATAATTATCTCTCTCATGAAAGGGTACTTTAAATCCTTTTTAATCTCTATGAGAACACGAGTCTAGGCTCCCTACTGTCAGTGCAATTATATTGGCATTAACATGTCACATTAAGAAAACTCAGTTCCCAGCTTCAGAGGATTAGCACTAGCTACAAACGACTCAGAACACCTAGAGGTGAATTAGAATAGCAATAATAATAAAGCTGATCTTTCTAGTTAAAAGAAATTTGAGATGCAACAAAATTTATACATGAATTGTATCATTTTAAAAAGTCAAGTAGGAATCAATGCTGCAGATCAACACAATAGTGCCTCATTTCTTAGGAGACATAGAAGCTTAAAAGAAATGTCATAAATATTGTATTTACTATTCCACCCTGTCAGTTTAACAGAGGCAGTAAACATGTACTTAAGCAACCTTTGGTACAAACAACTGACAAGCAGCAGAAGACAAGTGTGGTGGCTGACAGGGAAATTAGAGAATGTCATCTTAGATGAACCTGATATGACTTCTAACTAAATTCTTGCAAAGAATTTCCAGGATGTTTTTCCTACCCAACTGTTCATTAAAAGATTTTAAATTCTATTGGGTATGTAATAAAATTAAATTCTATGTTAAGAGCTTTACACATGCATTTTCAAATCAGCATGTAAGAACACAAATGTGAATAATTCTATGAGGGTTATTTAGTAAAATTTTTAAATATCACATTAAAAAAAAAAACAACCAAAAACCAAAACTACAAAACATCACTGTAATTAACACTTTCCAGTTACTAAGAAATACAGCTCTAACAGCATTTTCCTCCTTTAATCACTGCAATTATGCCCAGTATAGAAATTCCCTGTATTGCAACAAATACTTTTTTAAAACCACAGCTGCCCTGCAGGTAAAGAAAGGGAAAGTGTATGACACATAATGAGCACAGCATGTAAGGAAGGCCTAATCCTGCCTTTCCTGAATTTCACATACAAGTTATAACATTCACAGTGTTGATGCTGTAACTGTAATGAGCTGGATGTTGCCCACTCATGTGGGGTCTGAAATCATCAAAAGATGTTTAACTCATTTGGTCATCCATTCAAGAAAATGAGATGGGAACTCATTTAAGCCTATGTGGAAAATTTTGCTCATATTATTTTGAATTGCAGTAGTAAACACTGAGATATCAACTTTGTCATTTGCATGACCATCAATAACCTCTTAGAGTTTTGCTTGAGTATGAAATGTAGCTGCATCAGATTTAACTGAGACATTAGGAGGGAGACAAATAGCTTTTAACCCTGTTCTGAAAATGCCTGAATCAAATGCTCACTGAGGTCAAAGAGCACCAGGCCAGTGTGAAGCTTCAAAACATGAATATTGTCTGCATAAACATGTTTTGGGACACAGTACAATTTTCTAACAAAAGTTATATCAAAAGAAGTAACAAAATCTGACTTTAGCATTTGAGCTACCTTGTGTTCACAGTCAGAGTTGCTGAAGGAAACTTGATTTGGGATTTCAGTTGATTTAGTAGATCTCAAAATTAATGTTGTGTTCTTAACTAACTTGTGTAAATAGGCAAGAAGCAGCTCTATGAAATTCAGACTTGTAACACCTTAATATTGCATATGTTGTTCTGTACTGGCCAAGCTATCTCATCTCTTAATGATGAAAAAGCTAATGTTTCACTGACCACACAATAAAAATAATCACTTTCTAGTCAATCATTACATTAAAAATATCCAACCCATTTCTTCCTGAAATTGATTAATATGCCTTTGGTATGAAAAAGTGCTAACACTAATATTATAATCTGTTTAGCTAGATCTGTCCTTGTTTATTGTATTCTTTTCTTTGGATAAAGTATAAAATTACTGGTTTAGCCAGCAAGTGGTATAAAGCATCAATGTAATTCACTTAATGATGATGTAATATGTTGAGAAATCTCCTGCCATGTTGAAATATACTTTATTGTGTGATGTTTATTTGTTATGATGACTAGAGAAGTACTAACTGGGCTGTTGCTTACAGTCACCTGGAAGAAAATTACTAATGTCAACTAGGGGTGTATATTACCTAAAAAAGGTGTCCAGAAAATGCTGAAAAGGCTATTTGCTAATATTAAGGTATGAAGAAAACCCTGTAATGTCAAGCAAATTATTCACATGCAAACATTTGCTTCATTATTTAGAGAATGCAGTAAAAGTGAGAAAGTAATTTGCTTAAAAATCCATGCCAGTGCCAAAATCTTTCTTCTCCAAGAAAACAAACAGGAATGTGATGCTTTCCCATTTCCTTAAAGCACCAATCCAGTTCTCCCCTCCTCGTTTTCTGTTTTTCTTTTTTCCTCTTGCCTCCCTGCTTTGTAGTGCACTTCACGATTGAAATAGCGTCAGCTACAGCAAGCAACAGAAATATGTCTTTTTAGAACAAAATATAAAGATTTCTGGATAAAGGAAGTGCACAGGCACTGACCTCGTAAAGTTTTTTTAATTGCTGCTCTCGGTTAGCATTCTTATAAACTAACTAGGGAAACATAATCCTGATGAAACTACTATAGGATCGGTGCAAAGCCCAGTGGTAACCACACCCATGCAGCTGCTTGCCTGTGAAAATGAAAAGACGCACTGAGCAGATTTATAAGAGATTTGTTTTAGGATGAGGGAGGATGAGTACTTAACTGAGAGAAGAATAATCAACTGCACAGCTACAGGATTAGGATCAGCTACTCGCATAGCAGCCCTTCAGAAGTCAACAATAAAGAATGGGCTTAACCTACAGGAAAGAAGAGGAGGGACAATGATAATGGCTTCAAATACAAAAGGCAGCTGAAAAAGAACAGAGCAATCTTTTCTTCATGTCCGTGAACAATGAGTTATGGATTTAAAGCACAGCAACACCGATTCACATCAGAGAAGTGAAAAAGGTTCTGGAGTAAAGACATGCACAGGAACAGCATGTCTGGGGGCTATACTTCATGAACAGGGCAAACATTGCTTAGAAATCATTTGCCTTCGATAGGGTATGGTCATGCACACCATGGCTGATCTGAATTTGAGCTTCAGACAAGTGATTAGGAAGAACCCTCAAAGCCCTCTGAAGTTAAGGGCAGAATGAGCAGAACTTACCAAAGTTTTCCTAACACCAAAATTGTCTGACAACATACCTCCAGAATTCATGGCTGCCATATGCTGCACTGCCTCCAGAAAGGAGATTGTATTTCAGAGACACTAGGTGTAAATGGAAACCCAGTGCTAGTGGAGTGCACCCACAAGAAGTAAAGAAGTTCCCTCAGTTCAATGCTGTGGCACCAAAGCCATAAAAGGTCCCTTGACAGCTTCTGATGAGATTCCTCATTTTCCTTTAAATCATCTGTAACACATCTGGCTGTGCTCTGAGCATTTGCACTCAGCCAGAAACCCTAGATCATATATGACTAGAGCATAAAGGGATAAACAGATTTATGTATCTTAGGGACAGAAAGAGACATTATTATAACCCAGTTTGATCCTCACCCACAGGAAGGAATCATTTTTTATTAATGGGGAAAATTACATGCCATTAATATGACACAAAACTAAAAGGTACCTGCTATATGATGTCACCAAGAAGTGCTTATTTAGAACTCTGCAGCCTTGACAATCACACTTTTAATATGACTGTTGTTTAACATTATGAAATGCAGATTGCTGTGCTTTGTGTAAGAAAAAAGGCATCTGGTTCTTCATTGGCTTTCATTGTGGGACCCCCTTCATCCCCCAACCCCCCCACCCTCCGAGCTGCTTACAGATTTTCTGAGATACATGAGAAACAATCTGCTAGTCAACAGTCTTCAGAACAAGCCTAAAGGTATTCAGCTTGCCTTAGGAAGATCAATACTAACATCACATGAAATCCAAACTATGCATTCTACATAGACTATCTATTCTCACAATTGCTGGGGCAGGGGGTGAGTTTATGGCATTGTGTAGTCACCCACTTTGCCCCACCAAACTGCAAGCATCCAACACTCAGTAAACAGCATCAAGGATTTCAACAGAACAAAAATCTTCAGAAACAAATGACAATCACTGTATTCCTTTTATTTTTTTTAATAACCTTTTTGAGATAAAAGAAAATAATTATCAATTTTCCTGCTTCCTTATATCATATTCTTATCAACCTTTCTATAGGGGACCATTTCTTTCAGCAGGCCATCATTCCAAAGCATGATACCAAACACGAGGCAAGGCAGAGAAAAATATCAAAAGACTATTCCAACCAGAGTTCCTGTATGAGTTCCATTTCCTAATTAAAAATTTGAATTACAGTTTTGACCTGCTATCCCTACAAACACAAACTTCATATGGAATAGTGGTTAGCATCAATAATCTAGAGTCACCAAATTAGCATGAAGTTAAGTATATTTGGGATCAAAAAAAATACAGTTCATGAAACGAGGGACATGACACAAACAAACCCAGGGACTCTGCTCCATGTAAAACGGGATCCCTACTGACTCATAAGTTTCATTAAGACTAAATATTGTCATATGCTTTTATAATTATTAATAATGCTTTAAGCCTGGATCTGTAAAAATCTTCCTTTATGGTTTTATATATATATATATATATATATATATATATATATTTGCCACTCTATCTACCATTAAACTGAAGTCTGTTTCTTGCAATAGTTTATTTCATATATTTTTTTTTTTTTCTTTCCCCAATCCAAAAAAAAGCAGGCAATACCATGTTAGGACAGTCTGGTTATTTCAGAGAAGGCAGAACATTTGTCAGTATGCCTGCTGCCCAGCTGAAATTGCCTTTTTAACACTATTCACATCCTTGCCTAGTGGGACGTTAGCATCTTTTTCCCCATTTCTGTCCAAAAGCAGGTATAGGAAATAAACGCAGTTAAACCATTCTTTGGGTTTTACAAGATTAAAAAAAAAAATAAATAAAAAAGCAATAAAACCATAATTCTCATGCAAGCTTTCATTTTGAGGATAGCTTATTCTGTATTCCTTTTTGTATAGTGGTCTATCAAAAAAATTTCCACTAAAGCAACTGCACTTTTTGTAGGACACATGGAGGTATAGTTTCGTAGAGCAACTTCTTTTAATGACAAAACACTGAAACTTAACGATAACATATACGACAGTTATAACTGAAATGCAGGCTTTCAGTAATGAAAAATACAATGAATTCCAGCTTAGCAAGTAAAATAAGAAACATGTAAAAGTGAATAAAGGCTTCTACTGACCAGAGTGGGTTTTAGCTTAATCATCAGGTATTAGAAGTGAAGGCATCTAAAATCATTATTCCAGCTAAAGGTAAGAATATCTACATGACAGCAATTCACAGCTTAGAAGTTAGAATAACCTGCAAACTCCATTTCATGCTAACTTCAAACAACGTTTTGGGTCTACAAAGGAACCCACATCAATATCATTGTATACTCTTTTATATTTGAGAAATCGCCAGAGAGTGAGGTCATTCTGCCTCTACTAACTAATTACACAGGGTATGTATGGTAACTAGGTTTCTAACTTGGATGTTTCTATTGTGTCAGAAGTAATATGAGGCAAATCTAGAGGTGGGTTGTTTGGGGTTTTTTTGTTGTTGTTGTTTGTTGGTTGGTTGTTTTTGGTTTTGTTTTTGTTTGTTTGTTTGTTTTTTGGTGTTTGGGGTTTTTTTTGGGTTTTTTTTTTTTTTTCCTTTGTCTCTGATGTCAATTTAATGGATAGATTGCCGTTTATAAAGAAGGATTTATATATCTCTGTGAATTCCTTACCTGTCTACCAGAAGGGTCTTGAGATTTCAGGTTTTAAACCAAGATTTAAGAACTTACATAGAGGAAAGGTAGCACCTTGCAACCCCAGATCTCTGAGGAATTGCCACCCCTAAAGGAAATTTCTAGTGCAGGAAGCAGGGTGAAAGGTGGCAAAACTGCCAGTGAAAATAGTAGATACTGGAATAAACGTTGTTTCAGTCACAACAGATCCAGTAAATTTTGCAACATATTCAACATATTTAAAAAGATACGTATTAATCAAAGTGCTTTATTTAATTAGTAGCTCACTGTCATATGCTTGGCACCTTAACACTGTAGGAAGTTGTGATCTTGTTTAAGTACCAACTAGTACCAGTTGCAAGCTCTTTGTTCTCATTGCATGTTAATCAGCAACAAAGTATCCTACAGTGAAAAAAACCCAAACAAGCCCAAAACACTATTCCTTCTCTAATAGGTAAGCGGGAGAGGCAGTGCCTGAGGAGTGTCCAAATTTATATTATACTTACATTACTATCAACATCTTCAATGCATTGACTAATGCAGTTAAAAATATTGTTATTATTTGGGTAATCTAATGTCAATTGATTAGAAACCTCTGGATAGAAAGCATTAAAAAGCTCCAACAGCTTGCTCTCATTGGTGTCTGATCTTGATCAGATCATTCGTTCGGCAATGTGATTCATCTGTCACATATGCAAAAAGAGTCCTCTGTTTTCCCAAGAATATCACACACAGAAAGCATCCCATGTATAACAAGACCATGGTAATTTTGAAGCTGGGACTGTAGGGCACAGGTGTACTCCAAAAAGTGTGGTCTTAGATTTGTTATCCTTCAATGATTATCTTCTACATACAAGTCAAAGCTCTGAGCTTGACTCACAGCAGAGTACCACATTATAAATAAATGGGAGAGCAAATTACATAAGACAAGTGTTCTTCAAACCACAATGTCAGTTATACCTATATGTACACCTACTTAGGTACACCGGTATACCTAAATTTGTAAGGGAATAAGTTAGGGATTGATGATTTAATCCTCAGCAATACTTTCCAGTTGTGATTCTTCCACAAAAGCAGTGTTTCCAAATTCCTTCGGACACATGTCCAGATGCTCAGTATTGGATTCAGTAATATTCTAGGTACCACTCTGAAGTAAGGTGTTGAGAAATCTTCAGTAAGCACCTTCTATAAACAATCAACCAATACTGTATACCTGAATTTTCAAAAAACTTAAAAATTACAGTCACTAATGTTTCCTTAAAATGTCAGCTGTCTGGAGATAAAGGAAAGGCTTCTTATCATTTATTTTATTAAAAGAAAGGAATTGTAAGGTAGAATTTATGACTACTTCCCTCTGTGGAAGAAGACGGGCAGTTACCAAGAGGATCACATATGAACCTGCTCACTTTAACATCTTTATAAATGATCTAGGAAAAGGTCTGACTTGTGAACTGAAGATACAAATTATTCAGGATCACCAAAATACAAGCTAAATGGAAAACGTTGCAAAGGCTCTTGCAATATTGATTGGAATGAGAGGTAATATAGTGATAAAACCAGAAGCAGATGAAATTCAACACAGAAAAGTGCTTAGTAATACACATAGAATAATAGCATTAACACTGTATCTACAGTGGTGGACTTTACTGATACTAATTCAGAAAGACATCCTATCATCCTGAGCCCTTTGAAAATTAAAAGCTCCACCAAAGAAGGGCAAATAAAAGATTTGCTACTGCTTTAAAAAGAATAGCAATCACTAATGTCATTTTACTACTGCTTAAGCCATGATATGCTTAATTTTGATCATCCCATACAAAACACTGCAGAAAAACCAAATGAGGTATGGTAAACAGTAAAAAAAATAAGTGACATGATGTGTGGAAAATTACATAGTTTAGCTTTGACAAAACGCAAAGAGGAATATGCTAGAAGTCAATAAAGTGCGGAAAGCTGTGGCGAACTTAAGCTGGGGATGATTTTCACTGTTTTTTATGAGACAAGCACCTGTGAACGATCAATGAAATCATCACATAACAAGTTTTAAACAAATAAACAGAACTTCTTTCCCAGAGAAAGGAAAGGTAACTGCAATGCACACTACTATGAAATGTGGAGGCCAAACAGAAAAGCGGGTTTAAAAAGGAATTGGAAAAAACTCCAGAAGACAAGGTAATCGGTGTTTTTAAAAGGTGCTCCAGACATCCCATAGCTCAAGACAGTCCTTGCTTATTATGAGAACTGGAAAAGGAAGCCCCAAAGAATAATGATTTTTCCTGTTTTCAGGAAACAGATTTCCTAGTCTGCAACTACACAGGCTATTGAATGAAAGAAACCCTTTGCTCTTCAGGAGGAAAGAAGGTGGGTCCATAAATTGCAAAGGTATAGCTGCAACTTCCCCAGAACATTAAAGGATCCTGTCAAGAACAGAAATTGTATCATGCAATCTTTTAAACAGTTTTTAAGCCCTCCAGCTATGCTCACTATGATGGAAGTCAAAAGCTCCCAGAAATCATCTGGAACAGCAGTATTTATTTCTTAACTATTCTTCTTCATTTGCAGCTACAGGTGATTTGTTCTTACTGTTTTATTGCATGTGCAGAGCAAAGACATAACACAGCCTTCAAGAACACTTATGTATTGGGTTTGCATGGCAAGGTTTTGGTGGCATGGGGGCTACAGGGGTGGCTTCTGTGAGAAGCTGCTAGAAACTTCCCTGATGTCCAATAGAGCCAACACCAGCTGGCCCCCAGATGGACGGACCCTCCACTGGCCAAGGCCGAGCCCATCAGCACCAGTGGTAGCATCTCTGGGATAACGTATTTAAGAAGCGGGGGTGGGCAACACAAAACCAAACTGCTGCAGAGCACCAGCCAGAGGAGAGGAATGAGAATATGTGAGAGCAACAACTCTGCAGATGTCAAGGTCAGTGAGGAGGGGGAGGAGGTGCTCTACACGCTGGAGCAAAGATTCCCCTGCAGCCTCTGGTGAAGACTATGGTGAGGCAGGCTGTCTCCATCAGAACATGGAAGTCCATAGTGGAGCAGATATCCACCTGCAGGCCATGGAGGACCCCATGCCAGTGTAGGTGAATGTGTCCAAAGGAAGCTGTGTCCCTGTGGGAAACCCACCTCGACCAGGCTCCTGGCAAGACCCGTGGAGAGATGAGCCCAGGCTGGAGCAGGTTTTCTGGCAGGACTTGTGACCCCATGGGGGACCCATGCTGGAGCAGTGTGTTCCTGAAGGACCTTGTGGGAAGGACCCACTCTGGAGCAGTGTGTGAGGAACTGTAGCCTGTGGGAGGGACTCACATTGGAGACGTTTCATGGAGCACTGTTCCCCTTAGGAGGGACCCCACATTGGAACAGGGAACAGTGTGAGGAGCCTCCCCCTGAGGGGGAAGGTGCAGCAGAGACAACATTTGATGAACTGACCACAGCCCCATTCCCCATCCTCCTGCGCTGTGCAGGGGGAGGAAGCAGGGAAAACCGGGTGTGAAGTTGAGCCTGGGAAGTGAGGGGTGGGGGGAAGGTGCTTTAAAAACTAATTTTTATTTCACGTTATCCTACTCTGATTTTATTGGTAATAAATTAAACTATTTCCCTGAGCCAAGCCTGTTTTGCCCGTTATGGTAATTGCTGAATGATCTCCCTGTCCTTATCCTGACCCATGAGCCTTCCGTTATATTTTTCTCTCACCTGTACAGCTGAGGAGGTGAGTGATAGAGTGACTTGGTGGGCACCTGGCATCCAGCAAGGGTCAACCCACCACGGCTTACAACAGGATCACTGCCCCCATACTTTAGGATGACTTAATCCCGTAGGTCTATTCTAGGCAGTTGTGTGTAAACGCAGATATACAATGACTAGGATCTGTTGTGCACATACACACAAATGCACATAATCCTGCAAACACAGAATTCTTGCATACATAAAACATATAGGGCATATGAAACTGGGACATACATGCTAGGTTCCTCATAAAGCATCCAAATGAAACACTTCTGAAATGAACACTGCTATGTGTAGGACCATCAGCAGCCCCACCCCTCCTCCATATGTCTTCTTCCATTATCTCACAGACTTCCCACAAATGTGCATCCTTTGCAGATATGGCAATACTTAGGGAAGGGACAGGATTTGCATGGTGCTGTCCATCATGAGCAGTCAACAAGCACCAATGTAACCACAGGCTGACCTACTTACACACCTAGGCTTATATTTTTGAGGTAAATATATACAACACAATCAAAAACTTGCCATTGCGACATCTCTAGGTTCAGGACAGGAATGTAAAATAGCTCGAGCAAAACGCATTGACCATGACTTAAAACTCAGCATCCAAAATTGAAATAAAATTTTAAAAAAATAAATTAAAAAAAAAAGAGAGAGAGAGAGAGAAGGAGGAGGAAATAGACATGGGAGAGCAGAAGGAAATATGTGGTAGATTTGAAACACCAGATACATCAGTAGCAATGAAATATGTAAGTTGGGCCACATGAATAGGCAGCAAGGTATTAACTGAGAAGCTAACCCTGGGCTTTCACCTTTGCCATTACCCACCTATAGCAAGCAAATGGTTCTACAGCTGGGTCAGCAGTGGCATGCCTTCAGTTTGTCAGTGCATCCACAACTTACAGCTCTTCCACTCATGTAGATATGTGTAAAGTCAGCCAGTCCTCAGCTGAACCTTGTGTTTGTACAATAAAGGAGGTGGAAGGGTGAATGAGTGGAGAAAGGAGGAGAAAAGCTGAGAAGGTCACATTTATCAATTATAATTGCACATGCTCAAGAAAAAGCCATATAACAGTTTTTAAAGCTTGGTGGGTTTTTTTAATCTCTTTACCTTCCCTTTGAGGTGGAAGGCACCCAAGCAGATGTATGATCTGGGCAGGTTTCCAGTTCCATCTCAAAAACTGATGTGCTCTCTATGTTTAGAATGGTCATCCTACTCACAACAATGCAACTAAGAGCACCGAGGATGTGCTTTGGGCACCTGCTGGTACTAAGTCATCTGGAGAACACAATAACTTGATGGCTACCTCTTTGAATCTAAACAGATGATGTTCATTGACACCCTGCAAACCATTAACAAGTCATTTTATTTATTTCGCTATTTATGCATGGCTGGAGATACAGCTGATTTTTGCTTCCATTCCCTAAATTGAGAATGGCCTAGATACACAGTGATGTTTCCAGAACATGATCACTTGAAATGTATTTTCATCAGTGCAATTCTCACCCAGGAAACTGTTGATTAGTATATTCAAGCTGTGTGCACAATATACCATTTCCCCTTTCACTGAGGAATGGATGAGAACATTGGAAGAGTTCAGTTTAATCCCTAAACTTCCCTATTAGCTAACTTTGTTCCTCTTACTCTCACATCTTCCCCTGCCAGGTACTACTAACTCTAATTTGTCTCTCCATAGGCATATGCAAGGATTTAAGGTTGCAGAGATATCAAGTTAAGATGACATTCTCACAGTTGTCAAAATTACTGTGCAGCTGGATTAAAATTTCATTGCTCGTGAACTGCACAGTTCATGAAATACACTACTGTAATAGTTCTATCTCAATGCAATCAGGTGGTAGAATCAGCTGAAAATCTTTTGCTAGGGGAGTCTTATGTTGGAACACTCATTCTGCAGTATCTGAATGCTCTACAGCACAATGCTGACTATAAAAAATCTGATATAAATAAGACAAATTATTTCCTGATGCTTTACGTTTCCACAACCCCTGACTGTGGAGCTAAGCAGCTCTGGCACCGAGCTGAATGAGCTCTCCAGTTACTAAGCTCCCATCTGGGCACGTTCTGGGAAAGGACAAAAATTTCCTCCCATTTTCCTGTCTACAGACCAGAAATTCCAGTGGCACAACTCTGGGGTGATAGTGACTGAGAAAAAATTAATAGGGAGCTGAAAGATTAGTGATAGTAACAATAGCAATAAAAATCACTCAGCAGTGTATGACTAGATAGACAGAGAAGTGAAAGGAAGCAACAGTGTTTCTAGTAGTTACTGAAAATAGCTGGTTCCATAAAGGAGAGAAAGATTACAAAATCTTGGCTACTCTCAGTCCAGTAAATCTTCTGCTATTGACTTTAAGAATTAAAAGGTTTGGTTTATTTCTTCCATGGTGAAAAAAACTTACAGGCATAGATGACCACATGCATCAGTAACACATCTGCTCAGAAAGCAGATCTCCAGATACACATAGAAGATTGGTCTTTGCAGGATCTAAACCTTGATAAATTACTAATATAACAGGGACAAGGGGGGATTCAACATTATCCACTTCATCCAAAAGTTTTAACTATGATTGGTGACTAGTATTTACTAGAGTAGCATCAGAGAACCTATTTTGGCAAGTTAGCTTTTCTTCTAACAACATGGTTTTCTTTTAGAGTTATTCCTTTCATGTTTCCTACCCTTTGACAGATAGACAAAACAGGAGAATTATACACTACAGAAGGATTATCTAATTTCCATGTCATTCTAGGAATACAGCTTGGTATTAGTTTTTCCATTCTTGTTTTCCTTGAAGTGTGAATGAAATTGACTAGAGACAGTGAAGGGCTTTTCACACTGTACAGGGATGAGTTCCAAGCCACGCAACTTTGGCTCTAGGTGTTCTAGTCAATGTGGTGTATCTTCCATCCTTGGAGACATTCAAAATCCAACTAGACACAGCCCTGAGCAACCTGGATTAGCTGACTCTGCTTTGAGCATATGAGGAGGACTAGACTGCCTCCAGGGTCCCTTCCAACCTGTGATTCTGTGGTCACTGAACCTGTGTAGTAACATATATCTTCCTTTGGAGCAACCCAGATGAAAAATTCTTGTCTGATTACTCAGAAAGGCCCAAATTATTTAAAAGCAGAGCAAGAAGTTGTAGAGTAAAAAATAGACAACACTTCTGATGCTTTATTGGCAGCTTGATCAGACTGAAATTTGAGTACATTAATTCCTTTTAAAAACATTTTAAGCATTTAGCTACAACAGTATTGAGAGCTCCAGAAATAAATGACATTTACCCTTACTTAAACTTCTTGAAGCACAGGATTAAAATAGTCCAAATCGCAGCCAAGGAGGCTGTATAAGAACCAAAACTGTGAAGAATAATTTCTGATTAATAGCTAAATTAATGCAGGAAAGTTTATTCAAATAGCATTTTAAAAGCTGTCAGAATAGTGCAAGTGTTCCAATTGTAACTCATATGGGTCTATTAATTGTTTCTGCAAGTAAAACATGCTCATGCATAGTCTGAGACATCTTCACCTAGGTACAGAATAATGAGGCAAGCTGCCTTTGAGAAGTCAGCTGATTCTGTCCCTGATAAGTTATTTTATTAAAAAGAGTGTTTTCTACCATCTGAGGTTTTAGATTTCCTATTCATTTACCTCATTTTTTCATAAACTCCTTGCAATTCCATTGTTGTATACAGTGTGGGAATAAAGAGCTCCCTAAAGCACAGGACTTGCTTCATACCACATTATCTTATTTCCAGCTAAATTTCTATCAAAAATGAGAAAAAAATAATTCTAACCTTCCCAAGTAGCAACTTCTCCACAAAAGAAAAAAACACATAGGTTCAGATAATTTTTGTTTATGAGCTTCCAAGTATGAGAGAATTTTGAAAATCAGCTCTAAAGTTCATTTCCATGTTATTTCTCCTTCACTTTATGACCAATATGTACGCTACACATCATTCACTGATAAGTCATCACATGACACAGGTATTGAGATATGAACGTAAGGATACATACCACTGCCTATCAGATACGGACCTAAGTGCAGAGCTGAGTTTTAACTCATTAGCCATCTACACCGACTTCAAATAAGTCTGTGATCATGGATGAATGAGATGGAAGTGTCAAAAGCAATCTGGAAGCCATGGCAGGCAAGCAAAAGTGTGTGCCTATACAGCCTTTCCACAGACCCAGGCATACACCAGCAGCAAAGGAATGAATGTTCTATCTGCTTTCTCACCCAGTGGCCGGTGCCAGACAACCAAGAAAAAATCCTGTTTCCTCACTAAAGGGATTGCAGAAGCACCTGCTGCAAAGGCAAATGGCATCTGTGGTCAGCCTAAACTTCAGTTGCCATTACAGTTTGTGGTTGTTAGAAGACTGACTCTCACGTGCCCCAAGGTATGAAAGTGAATGTGCCCCTGATGTAGCCACCTCCACGCCTAACATAGCCAGGCAGAAGAGCAGTGATGAGGTATTACTTGCTGAATGAGTAATAACAAAATATTTGTTTCTTTAGTATCAGTGAAGATTGTTGAAGTGACAGTTTTTACAATATTGCTCAATAACAGTCTTTTGGTGTTTTTCTTTTGATAAGTCTGCCTAAAACAGCATACATACGTCTTTTAGAAGAAGCACAGATCAGCATTTGAGAAAGATAAAAACTGTGATCCTAAAACCCTCACCTTCTAACAATAAGCTTTAAATCAAATGAGCCTGAATTTGAGATAGTTTTGTGCTCCAATGACATCAAGCATAGCTCCTCATCTTTAAACATTAGGAATTTTTAGATAGAGATTTAAAGGTTTAATTTTAGTCAGTCAGGTTTCAGGTTTTGCCCATTTTAACTTGTTCTCTGTTGCTTACAATGCTCATACTGAGGAAATGCAATGAATTGCACAGGACAGACTGAAAGTACAGCAGCACAATTATAGTTTTTTTCAGCTAATACAGTCTTTTTATATTACTAATCTATACACAAGAGATTTTTTCAGTTCTTATAGTATTGTATATAATGGTGTAAAGATGGGTTTAGATGAAGGTTACTCTGTGTAAGGAAAAATGTTACGGGAGTAAGAAGCAACATGAAAATAATGTGAGACGTTGAGAGAAATACTATAAAAGACAAACAATCTTTAGGCCTTCATAATTACTAGAACTTGAAGAGAAATAAGGTCAGATAAATACATGCGAATGGTAGTATATGAAGGGCTTAATGCAAATCTAGAAAGGTCAGGTGTGATATGGTAAAAGATGCCTGACTAATCAAAACAAATTGAAAAAGGCTGGAAAAGAGTTCAGAGGAAAATATGAGGATTTTTTAGTGTGACAAGCTCCACCAAAATCTACTGTATGGGAATTTTACTTCCTCAGATGGGAAGATGATCCATATTGCTAAGAGGTATTTACAGGGTTAAGGTATGTAGCGCTTTGTCACCTTTACAAACCCCTTTATGGCGGAGGCAGGAAAATGTACTCTGTCTTGTGTCTAATTCAAATCAGTTCTTACAGCAGAGGTACTTATCTGGAACGTGGCCTAATAACCAGCTATACATAAACTTTGTTATTCCAATACATAAAACTTGCTAAACTCAAAAAATAACAATTCTTAACATCCCTGGTTTCTCCTATTGTGGGAGGCCACCTAAAAGATTACAGTTACCTGCTACTGCTGGGAAAAGTGACACATGAAAATCTCAGAAGCAGGGCCTGGTGGGCACAGGGTAAGTGCCAAAGCACTGGTCTTGCATTTAGGTACTGTGGGCTATACTAGATATCCACATGGGGACAGCCAATATGATACAGGATCTATGGAATCTTTCTGAACTTGTGATTGGATGCCAATCAGAAAATAAATTTTAAAAGAAAAAAAGGAAGGCAACAGAAGGTATAGAAGCAGAGGTGCAAAATTTAGGCACAAACTGAGTACGTTGGATTAGACAGACACGCTTCTCAGAAGGCAAGTCTATACAAGTAACAGTATACAAAACGGCTATAGGTGCATGATTTACTTTTAGCAACCTCATCGCTGCTTTTGCACCAATACAAACGGGTGAAGCTACAATAGGCATGTCTCCTTCTTCCACATTTTTATTTTTTCAGTAAAACCATACGTGGAGAAAACCTATGTCTGGGTCCATAGAGGAAGAACAAATAGAAAATAAGCAGATTCCAGTTCTCCCAGAGGAAAAAAAATAAGGAGTTAGAATTAGCATTATTTCAAATGTGAGTTTTCATAGACATGCAAGTGTATTTTAGAAGTCATTGTTGCTACAAAAAACAGCCCAAAGTTCCTGCCTTTGAAAGACATGTTATTGATAACATCTGATACCCTCACATCTGGCTAATAAGTGGAACACTTTTATAATGTGCTTTTTCAAGTGGGCATTCTACTGTCATTTCCTCTCTCCAAAACCCTGAAGCACTATACTGACTTATCAATGTACTTACAGATCTGACCATATTTTCATACCTAAACTGGTCTTCAGTATCACTCGTCTTCCAAGTACAGTTGAAAGAATTAAACACAATTGCTGGTAAAGGGACATGTCACATAGGCAAATGGACTTCAGAAGATGGAGGTTGTCAAATCAACATTGCAAAGCATAAACAGCTGTTCTTTTCTGAACTCTGTCTCTCTATTGCGATAACGGACAGCTGAGGACGAGGCTCTAGGAAAATGCACACAGATTGAGATGTACTTCTTCCATTAATACTAATGAGATTTGCACACATTAAATCTCCAAGCCGCACACTGGAAATGGGCTTCCTAGTCGCCAGATTGTTGTATTGGCTAGGGAGAGCCTTCTTACCTTCCAGGCAGGACTAGATCCACACAGAACAGAGACCTAACCTTTTCTCCGGGCTTCCTGTGCAAATCCTTTGTCTGACACTAATGCCTTTCTCAGAGGTCTTAATAATTCAGCAGCTATACCAGGTCCAAAAGTGAAGCAAGGCTTAGGAATACATACCTGCATGAAGCCTTGGTTTGAAAGGCAGAAAAAGAACATTTATCACCTGCTTTTGCCAAAGATTCATGTACAAAGTAATCCCTGAAGAAACAGGGGAAATATTCAGGTCTGAGGATGGCCCTGTTCAAGTTTGTAAGAATGAACTGATCTGTAAGGTGAAAATAAAACCTCCATTGTCTCTTCGAGAAGAATATTAATAGAGTAAAGCAAAATAAACTACTTGTGGCTGTTGAATAAGTAAAGAGTAAAGATGGTCTGGTTAACATATAATGGTATTCTAGAAAAGCACCTGCTGTTTTGAAAGTTAAAAATAACTTTTTAATTTGTGTAAATTACTCTGAATAGCAAAAGAAAGAAAATGCAGCTTAAAAGAAAGCAATAAAGATAAAAAAATCTTTACCTGGCAGATATTTCAGGAAAACTCTTCACAGGGTGATTACAAAAGACAATCATTAGAAATGTTAGTGCTAAAAATATTAATGCAGAGCATGGAATAATATCACATCATTATTAAACTGTCAGGCAGTTGCCTGGAGAGAAGCTTAAGAAATACTTAAGAAGCTTAAGAAATTCCATCATGCTTATGTCACCACATAGAAATATTTACCAAGATGCAGAATCAAAACTGTTTTTAAAAATTATATGAGTGTAAATGTTTGTAAGCTCAGAGAGTAAAGGTTTTGCAGTCTTCATATGTGTTTATTTTACTGTCAATTGTTCTTTCTGTAAGAGGTGTTATCTCATACTTATTTTCAGTGAACATATTACCTTTTTTAAAATAGTCTTGGTAACTTTGCTAAAAGCCAACTCCACGCAGTTACAGACTTCTTATTGATTTCTTAATAATAATTTTGCTACCACACTTAACCCACAAGGACAGGGAGACCTAATGCAGAGACCTGCATTCATGCATGTATCATTTGTTCCATATTAAATCTGACATTGAAGCTATTAGGTGCATGTGCTATTGAAATGAATTAACTAAAGATGTGATCTGGGGTGGTAAATCTACAGTTGGACTGTATGTATCTTTGCACCATAATTACTGACATTTCATTAATGTGTGAGAGATTTTTTTATTTATTTTTTTTTTTAAAAAGTAAGTTAAAATAAGGGTCCTTGTCCAAAATATTATTTTCTGGAACATGAACTGAACAACTATATTTCTTGCTAAGTATTCTGATTTTCACCCAGATTTCTATTTCATTTCATATGGCATATCCAGTTATAATATTTTATACTTTTCAAGCGCAGATATTAGTCAGTCACTAGTCATGCACAATATGGATGCTCACTGTATGAGCAAAGATGATAAAAATTGTCCTAAAAGCAGCACTGAGAAACAACTGTAAGACCTGTTGATCAAGCCACAATGACTTAAGCATAGTTGTAGAAATTTGCTCGCCTAAATTTCCCAGACACTCAGACCCACTACCATCATGCTTATGTCACCACATAGAAATATTTACCAAGATGCAGAATCAAAACTGTTTTTAAAAATTACATGTGTGGAAATGTTTGTCAGCTCAGAGAGAAAAGCTTTTTCAGTCTTCATATGTGTTTTATTTTACTGTCAATTGTTCTTTCTGTAGAGGTGTTATCTCATACAAGAGTTTTGAAGCTGGTACTTCTAGAAATTCCTCATCTATTGACAGACAGAACTGGCTGTACTCCAACAGCTACATGATGGGGCTAAGACAGAGATCCACAGCCAGCAACAGATTGCACAAACAGAAAAATACTTGGACAGGCAGCCAACAAGTTGTCACATAAACAGGCACCTGTGAAGAAGCAGACAAACCATGAAAAAGTGACTTCTGGTCAGGTCTGAAAGGAGCTTTAATACTGGCAAAGAGAACTCTTAAAGAAGAATGTCATCTTCTATGTGAAACCAAGATATGGCAGGATCTTTCAGTCAAAAAAGAATATCACAGAAGTGTCCCAATTTATATTTTGTCTAACTATTCACTTATTATTTACCCAATGAGCCATGATAAGCATAAGACAGGATTTTATACTGAAGGTAATATGAAGGCAGGAAGGGTTTTCAAAACTAAGCAGCCACTGGTCCTAGTTAGATCAGCTACATAACACTATTTTCAAACATTCCAAAGTCAGTTACCATCATACTGTTAAGTGGTATGGTCAGACTTCACATTAACAATTTGCACAGTTTTTTGCTTTTCACAACACATTTTCTGGGAAGCACTGAAACTTTCATTGCAATGTAGAAACATTCATGTCAGTGGCAGCATTCTATTGAAGCTTGTTTTTTTCCAATTTACATGTTTCCAAGAGGACAGCTGAGACTCTAATCAGATGGAAGATAATGTGCTCAAAGGCAAAAATGTTTTGTTGTTATTTACATTTTACAGTTACTAAAAGTCAGGATACACACACACAAAAATGTAAGTATATTAGAAAAATAGGAAAGTTATTTCTACTTCTGGTATTTCTATAATGACAGATGAATCCTTCCCATCCCGGCCAGTTTATCTTCTTCTAATCCTTCATGATCATCACCTTGAAGGGCTTCACACACCAAAAAAAGGACATCACTTGTTATTGTTGCTGCTCAAAAGGCAGTTTTAAATAAAACTACTTAACAAAATTTGGGGGGTTGTGTGACTTTTTTCTAACTTTCATTATTTTCACTCAGGTTTTTTTTTTTTTTTGTCAGTTCTCCCATTATAACTATTTCTTTTTTCTGTTCATTACCCTTGGTTTTCAAAAACTGATAATATTCCTTCTCATCAGCCTCTCCTTCTCCTACTTTATCTCAGTTCTTGTGCTAATTTCACCTTCACCCTCCATCAACCCTCACCCCCTTCCAAAATTTGTGTCACAGCCATTCATTTTCCAAGTTTGTATTAGAACTTTCACAACTGAGTCTTATTTTTCTCTGCTCATTCATCTGACTTCTATTCATCTGTCCCATCCCTGTCACTAGTTCTGCCTCCTTCCTATGTATTCTGTAACTGATCTCAAAAAAGTTGAGCCTAAGAGTTCTCCCCTTACAGAGCAGACAGAACTGAGGAAGGAGAGAAGCTGAAGGGGAATGGTGACTGCTGAAGCCATTGTCACAACCCAGCATTAAAAATCACCTTTTTTGAGTGCCAGTTACCTTGAAAACTAAAATCACAGTTTTCCTGCATTTCCCCTCCATTTCTTGCCCATTTTCCACTTTCATCTTGTCTCTCTACATCTTCAAAAAACAGTAATCCAACTCCCTCTTACCTGGAAACTGAGAGGTAAATACAAAAAACTGTGTGTTATTTCTTCTCACCTGGAGGCATGCAGGACTAGAAGGCCCTAAGCTACAACCTGTGACTGAGAATCATACTTCCCTCATGCCAATATTCTGGAAAATCTTTCTTCAAGACCAGGTCACTGCTCATCCCAGCCCTTACTTTGAGATTACAGAGTTTTTGTTTTCAAATTACATTGCTTAAAGTTCATAGAAACTTAGCAACATGTCAAGTCTAACATTTACTTTTAAAATAACCACTCTAATAAATGTCAGCATTCAGTTCTTGAAGGATATTGTTCCATTTCAGACTTAATAAACCTATCATCGTCTACCTCAGTTAAAGAAACTGCCAAAGGACAGTATCCGTCAAGGCCATATGCTTTTCTCAGATCTTGTGGTGACATAAAACAGCCAACACCTAAGAGTAACAGATTGCGCCAATAGAACAGTTTAACTACTTCATTTTCCTTTATTTTACATACCACTATACATCTGGAATAAATCATTCAGAATTTGCAGTGATTTGAGTAAAACTGGTATGAAAAACAAGCGAGGGATAATCCACTAGTTGTATTTTGCCCTCAGACATTTTGTGCCTGTTCCAGGAATATATCTCTAACAATAACTGCAGAGAAAATATAAGCATTCCTTTGTACAGTTTTATAATATTATGGTAGGGCTTGTCATTAAGAGTTAAACCCAAATGTCAACAAAACATACACACATGTATTTTTTTATAATTATTTTTTCTTTTCAAAAACAAGCATGTCTATTTCTGTTAGCCATAGTCTAGTCTGAAATGTAGAAAGCTTTGGGGTTCAGTTTTTCACTTTTTCATTCTATTTTGCCTTTTGAGGTGGTAGCCAGAAACTAGACAGGGACATAACACTAGGCAGAAGGCTTTGATTTGTAATACTTTAACCTTAAGCAGATGTAAACAGCTAAAATAACAACAAAAAACAAACCAAACCAACCAAAACAAAAAAAAACAACCAAACAAACAAAAACAAACAAACAAACAAACAAACACACACAAAATTCTGAAGCCTCAGATATTAATAGATTCCACCTTTGGCTTAAGACCTCATCTTACACCCACAGTCTCATAGCTTTTAGTGCAGAATCAGCTTGGATGCATCTGGCAGTATGGGCAGAGCATATCTGACTGTCCACAAAGCCCTGCACAGTGATGCTTTGCACATCCCCATAGGAGTAATCAGGAGTACAGTTCATCCTCGTGTGTCTTAATTCATCCCTTAATCATCCTCTGACTTGTCACTCAGGAGTTTCTGTCAGGTTGTTGTAACCAAGATAAATTTTCAGGAGCGCCTTAATTTCTCAACTGCTGAACATGCATTACTCTTCAGGACCAAACCTGTTAGTGCCCAGAGCCTCATTTATTTCCCACAGACAATCAAATAACGTCAGACAGGGCTCTGACTGAAAAAGCTCAGGCTATACTTTTCCAAATCATCTCTTGTAGCCTCATGCACAGCAGCTTTCATGCTTATGATATATCCATTAAAGGACACTTTCTCTCAAGTCTTTACAAACACTCAGCACTAAATAAAATAAATGAGTTCATTTCAAGATGTTAGCCTTAAATACTAGTTAACCTCGAACATAAAAATATACAAGCAGCTGCAAAGCTGCAGTAAAGTACTCCTTTTTTTTCTCAGATTTTTTCCTCATATTTTTATATTTTATTCTATTTTTTTACAATCCGCTTACCTCACAAAACTGTGCTACTGAAAAAAAATCCCTTTTAGCTGGATAGAATAGAGTTATAATTACAGTTTATTGCTTTGCAATTAAACTACAGGGTTTTTGGTGAACATGTAATTATTCTTTACTGAAAATATGTCAATAGATGTAAGATACATATTTTGTTCTCACTAAAAATTTATTTGCTTATGCTGTGATACTCTTGACAGAATTAGAGGTATGATTCAGTACCTAAAGAATTCAGTGGAAATCCTCTATCTGATTTTTGTAGATTTTAACTCATACCCAAACTAAGGTTGGCAAAACAGCCAGGTCTTCCCTGTCTTCAGAAAGCCCTGATGGAGTAAGAAGAAAAGGGATGTGGGGGGTTGTGTATAAATAAACAGGTTTTAACACTAGCTTGCAGATGAGTTTCCTGCAAAAAGAATGTCATTCACATGTAACAAAACTACTTGGCAAACTTAAAGAATCCCTGGGAAATGGAGATAATCAGGACATGCACTAAAAAAGAGCACATAGCTTCTCTGAAGGGGGGAAAAAAAACAAACCAGAGTGGATGTCGTCATTGATAAGGCAGTATTTATTTTATTTCTGGAAGTTAATTTCTGAGTTGTCATGCAACATTTATCTCATGTTTATTTGTAAACTCACTGCTTTTCCATTGCTTCGGTTGTGTACCCGGTCTGCCAACTGACACAGCTGTGTTACTTCTAGGTGCATGAGTTTCTTGGCAGAAGAACAGTGACTAACTAAATAAGAAACATTTTTACTAATCACTGAAAAATAAAAATCAGTATGAACAATTCTGCAACAGATACTTGAAAGTTTCTATGGACATATACCTTTGGATTATAAATAAGAACATGCTTAATGTGTGGTTTTCCATGGATCATTTCTTTTGTTTCAGTTACAAAATAATGAATGGTTTCTTTTCTGCTCAGCCAGTTCAAGATAGTATGAAATAAAATATCAGTAGGATATTCTACATGTCTGTTATACTTCTTCAAAGTTCGTGTTTCCTGATCTTTCCCATTGTCAATTGAAGAAAGGACTAAAATTTGTGGTTAGCTTCATATCTCTGACAATAAGTCCTTTTGCCACTGAATTTCTGCTCAAAATGGAGCTGATGCTAAAATACTGCATGACTACTTATGACAAGCCTCCTTTCATTTCTGATGTTAATGTGCTTACTGAAATGTGTTCATACCTAGTGGCAAAACTTCTGATTTTCACAAATATTGTTTGGAAAAAAGAAAAAACATTACTTTTCTGAATGACCACAAATAAAAAGGGTTGTAAAAACAGAAAGGCAATTATCTAGTTTTATTTGAAAAATAAAAATCATTCTACATTTGCACAAGTATTTTATTCAGCAATTCCTAGCTCAGATTTCATGACTGACACTAAGAATGCATGCAGCTCCACACTTAAATGAAGTAATAAAAAGCAATCATAAAGACTATTCAGACAATTATAAGCACCCTAGAAGAACTATAGCATGTTATTAAATAATATGAGTCAACAAGATGCAGTGTTCTTGGGATTAAAAACAACTAATAACTTCATGCATAATCAACAGAGAGCTCTAGGAATTTCCAGTGTTATTTAACTTGCTTTATTTTTTCATAAAGTCTATTTGAATATTATTTTATAGAGGATTTACAGACAGTTCAGTGTAATTAGTAATTAGAGGGCAGTACGAGCCATAGCAGGAGAGGCTTTTGCACACTGCTCTGCTAGCTTAATGCAGTGCTCAGCGGGAGAGATGTTCTTCAGGGAATAAAGTGTAAATCGGGACTTCTCTTTTCCCTTGAGACTACCAGCTACCAACCATGCTAGTCACAGGGAAGATGCATTTTCCTTTGGTAAGAGGCCAAAAACACACCAACTTTTAATTCTAATTAGATCACCAAACAACATCTATTTCTTGAAGCTACAGGGACAAAGGTATTTTGATGCAGAAGTTGGCCAACCTTAAGCCACCTTCTTCAGCACAGAAATGGACTCATTTTGGTAGATGACATTGATAGCATACATAAAATACACTTATATTCTGCCAAGACTATGTTGAGATCTTTCAATAAATTTGTTTACATAAAAAAAAAAAAATATCTCTCATACTACAAAGTACTTATCAGACTTTCAAATCTGCTTGTTTGGTTTTTCTTTATTTTAATATAGAATCAGCTTCTGTCCCTTGAATAAGACAAGGACAACAACTTTAGCCGCAAGTGAGAGGGACAAAAAGCTATCCTTGTTTGACCTATCCATTTGTGTCCTGTCAAGATGAATTCTATCAATCCTATTATATTGCTGTCATATCACTGACTATATGACAGTCTTTAATGTGCTTTGAATATAACTTGACATGCTGAGGCATTGCAAGGCAGCAAATAAATATTTTTAAATCCCCACAATCTGCTATTATTTTCAATACGTATGTAGACAAACACACCACTGCTCAGTAGATGAACACTGGCAGGCATCTCAGAAGGGATGCTACCCAAGGTTAGAAATCTGCTTCTTAGCTCAAAGATGAACTGACCTGCACACTGAACTCATCTATTCTCCCCACAAAGTAACTACACTGCAAGTCACGACAGGAGAGGCTTCTGCATACTGCTCCGCCAGCTTGATGTGACTCTTATACAGAGAGACCTTCTTCAGGGAAAAAAAAGTGTAAATCAGAGCTTCCCTTTTCCCTTGAGACTGCCAAAACCAAGTGCTAGTCTTAGGGTAGAAGCATATTCTTTTGTAACAGACCAAAAGCACACACACTTTTCAAGGAGGTCATCGTGTTCCTGTCAGCTGCCTTCTCTCACATGACACTGACCTTCAGACCCTTTGGACCAAAGACTGAATTGTCAAGTTTGAATCTGAGTAACAATAAAGCTACTGTGAAGATATTCTGTGTGAGACCTGCAGCTGACAGAAACCTGCATTGTACACTGAGGTAGCTATGCCATTTTTATGCCACTTGAATGTTTGAAAATATTTACAGTTTTGGTTAAACAAGAATTAGTTTGCACATATTTCTTGAGCAGTACATGAGCCTATACACAACAGTCTTGAGCAGCCTAGACTGCAACAATTCACATAATTGTTAGAAACACTTTATTTAAAAGATTATTTCACTCAGATCACAGGAAATCTAGACAGAGATGTATGCTGAGTTCTGCCTTGGATTTTCATGCAATTCATGGAGAATTCTGATGACTTTCCCTTTCCAAAGACATTGCAGAAAGGGGAGAGCTTTTCCATAAGCACTTTACTAAGTTGTTCCCCTAAGTAAACATCTACAGACTCTGTCACGTAAGAAATTAGGCAGCTGCAACTGTGCCTTTCTGGCATCAGGAAATCTACAAATCATATATAAAACTCCATTAAATCAGGTTATAAAGACCATACCTCACTGGAAGAATAAAAGAATGTTTCTGATATTGTGAAAAGGGTGACCAATTGCTTTAGTAACATCATGAAGTTCCTAATAGACTAATTACATGTTACATGCTTTAGTCCTTTGCTTGATCAGGGTGAGGATAATGTACCAGGTCTCCTGTGAAGGCCGATAGACAACTGCAACCTGGTGAATTTTTCAGAATATCTGTTTACCTTCTCATACAGTCCATGCTGTTAAGCTGTGAAACAGTGATGGTTAAAGGTTGAAGGACCTCAGTGCAAATCATATCTGGAATCCCTTTTAAGTTAAAGCTGAAGAACTTCTCGAAGTTGAAACCTAAGGAAAAGGAAGAAAAATTCCCCTAGAGTTTATACCCAGACAGATGAATATCCAGCTTAATACATGAATATCTAGTATTTGTAATACGCAGAACTCCAAATGTAAAAGAATGGAAATGGAATAGAAAGTAAGAAAGGTCACCGAGGAAAGCTAAGAATAAGCTGTCAGAAAAGGCAAGAATGAATTGAGACATTCAAAAGTCAAATTGAATTAGACCATATTAAGGAGATTAAAATGAACAAATAAAAAGCCATTAGTGGAGTACTAAAGGAATCAATATTGGGGAATTTTTTTTTCATACTTTCATCAATCATGTTAGCCTAAAAATTAGGAATTTTATACCCATGGACAAGAATACATGTGTCATCACCAGTAAGCAAGGAGAGTAACTGGAATATTGTATAACGCTTAGAAGAATGTCTGCTTCAAATTGGTCACTCGTGGAAATGGCTGGAAAGAATAAAGAAGTGTCAAGACCTAAATTTATCAATCCATCCATTATGATTTTGACCCACCGGTGTAATGCTACCATAAAACAGGCAAATAAGACTGTTATATATATATAAATAATAATTAAAAAAAAAGCAGTGCATCCACAGAAATATTTCCAATTAAAATGGGAAAGTACTGATGCTATGGGTGAGATCTGATCCAAAGTACTGTTCTAATCACAAATTCCCCAAATGGTGAATCTAAGCCAGGTCTGCCTTTATAAGAGTGATAATTTATTTCCAATTAGGGTACAGTAATTAAGTGATTGTTAACAGAAATGCTGCATTACTAAGGTATTGATAGACTTTGTACGGTTTCAAAACTGCTTTTTGAAAAGCAGAGGAAAAAATGAAAATAAAACATTCCAAACATTTTAAGCCCTCACAAAAACTTAAACAAATTCTCTTACCAGTCAGCATGGCAAGATGTTTTATTAAATTCACAGTTGGCTCCTTTGGCCAAAAATGACTAAGAAATAATTAGGGAAAAACCAGCATGACTGCTGTTTAAGTGAGTCATTAAGGACAACCAATTGATAGGTTTTATTATATTTTTGTGTTCTATTTTTCTGCCTATGAAGTTGAAGATCTTGGTGTGCCATAAGATATCTCTTGAAGTTAAATATTTTTAAGACTGGATATTTCAGAGAAGAAAAACAAAATCTTTTCAATCCTTAGCATTAACGTAAGAGTGAGTAGACAATAGCTGAAAGAAGGAATAACCCCTAAAGGAAAACTATGCAAGCTATTAAAACACTATTTATAGACCTAGATGAAGAATAGAAACATCTTTCACAATAATAATAATAATAAAAATATCTAAGTCTAGTTTTCATTCTGATTTGGAAAAAAGACCTACAGTATTGAAAAGAAAAAAATATTCAAGAAGGCAAGCCAGTATCATTCTAGAATTTTTTTGGACAGAGTAAAAATGAATAATTTTAACCATTTCACAATGTTCCATTTGTCCTGGTAGTGCTAAAAAGGGAGATTTAGCATACCTGAGGACAGATTCTAAGACCAGCATGTTTGAGACTCATCCATAAAGACATCAAGGAACAAGCTTTGCATTTTTTGTCTTGTCTTCCTTAGTGCTTTGTATTTCAGTGCTACACTTGCTCCCAAGGCCAACTTTCCACCCTCCATCCAGAGGGGATCCTGTCCTGGTGCACTGAAAGTTAGTGTGACTAAATTTTCCACAACAGAGAAAACAGAGGTATGAAGCATTGCTGAGGAGTAAGAAGAGGTAAGGACCCGACCTGGGTTAATTCATGGACAGGGCATCACAGAACAGTACTAATGAGTGCTCTCAGTCAGTGAAGGAGCCTGAAGCAATAGTCTCAAGCTACCATCCAGCTCCAAAACTTAACACAATGTATGGAGATCAACCTGTCAGCCACAGAAGATGATAAATATTAAAATCCAGTTGCTCATTTTACACAGACAAAATAAAACACTACACAGATGCAACCTGTAGAGAATGCAATACACTACACAGATGCAATGCTGTAGAGAACCTGCTTTAGCAAGGGGGCTGGACTAAATCTCCAGAGGTCCCTTCCAGCCCTGACCATTCTGTGATTCTGTGATGTAGTTAAGATATTAGAAATCTAGAAGTCTTGCTACATCTTGGATTACTGCATTTACCAACATGACACTTCTTCATGCTTCGCATCTCCTCTTCCTGTTCCCTCCTGTCCAAGGAAAGATTGTTCTTAATTGTCATTCCTTGTTCTATCTATCAAAGGCAATCTAAAGACACTTTGCTCTGAAGTCATTATTTGCCCTAAAGAAAAGTACTTCCTTTGAAATGCTTCTGGCGACCTCTGGCAATCCTCAGGGTGCCTTCTGGGGAAGTTAATAGCAATGTGCTGCAATTTAATGCTTTTCATACTCCCTGGTGGTAGGTGCTCTTGCAGGCCAGGCTGCAGCTGTCTGCAGTGACTTAAGAGACATTCCAAACACCCACTGACTGGTGGGCAAGAAACATGAAAAACGCTCCTGATGCAACGCTGGAAGAAGAATCCTTTCCAGTGCACATTAATAATCAAGGATTGATCAACTGAGCCTCTGCCCCTGCCCCCACACCACAGTGTCTTATTGCTCCTTTCCCACCTCCTGTACTGCAGCTGCAATACGATGTCTCCTCTCACAGGTAGGACAAGTACCCACGTTCAGTGCTAGATATCTTTTGCGCTTTACTGTGGCAGCCCCTGCAATAATATCAACACCCAGTAACGGTGATATTTTGACTGCTCATGAACAAAGACTAACAATGAAGCCTATCCCTCAGCAAAAGTACTCCTGCCTCCTTGTTCCTTGCTGAACAAAGCACAGGTACTTAGAGTTGGGGAGTTCACCGACATCAAGTAGGAGTCCTTCCCACTGAGGACTCTCATGCAAAACTCTACAGAAAAGCACTCACAGAGCTTTCACCAGGAATTTCTTCAGCGTATTTGCTTTCTTAGTACAGTGATGCTGTTGCAAAAGGCTTACTGTCTCTCAGCTTTCTCCCAACCAGACCACAAAATAGGGTCACTTAAATGATTTCCATATCAACTTCTCTGACCACCTTCGGAATCTTCAGTGTGCCACAACATGTCACTTCACTTGTTAAGATGAAATCATGTGAGTTCAGCAAATGAAAAGCCACTCCTCTGTAACACTATATCAATACCGTAACATCCACAGTTCTTTAAAGACATGTATGCAGAATATCTTCTCAGCAAAAGATGTAGCATCTTGCTTGCATTTGTTTTAGAGTATGATGTGAGCTCAGTCTGCCTTGTTTCCTGCCCCACTTTCCAACTATTCCAGAAAGGCCATACTGTTATTCTCAAAGCAGAATAGATACTTGATGATCTCAAAATAGTAAAGCAAAGCAACAAGCTGTTTGATGTCATTATTTTAATTATGGCAGAAAGGAAATATTTATCAAGAAAATGGGGACACAGAAAGCCTCTGTTCTTGCATACTTTGTATGCGATGTCACTGCCTCAGGCTACATGTGACCATGTTTTTTCCCCCTTCAGATATGTTCAATAGGGATTGGAAACAAAATCATTGAGCCATATATATGGAATTAATTTCTGTTCTTTAGCAGCCTGTAACAATTTAGGTGTCCCCTGAGCTTATCTAAGCTTTGTGTCTCTTACAGCTCCTGTCACTGTGTTCAGTATGGTCTGGTGTGCTTTCAAGCCCAGTCTCCTCAACCTTTCTGTTATAACCAGCCTTTGATTTCTGGATTGCAACAGAGGCTTGTTCATTCACACGTACTGCTGACTTTAGGTACTGTCCCCATTACCAAATTAGAAGTGACTCTATCTGCAAAAGGAATTATATTCAGGCCCTTCATGGAGGGAAACTGGGAGTGATGACTGCCCTGATAGACATCTCCAGCAGCCACAGAAGGTGCAGACTCTGTGAGGTGCACAGGAGCAGCCCAAGGGCAGTCACTATGAAATCCTTTCCAGACTGACAGCAGCAGCAAAACTGCATGTTAAGAGAAACTACTCACCAGAGGCCAGTACCCATATTAACAGTGTTCTAAAGAGGTACAACAACCAACACTAGGCTAAGCAATTCCTCTCTTTCCTCCCCGTGCCCACCTCCCCACATCCACAACCCTGACTAGCTGTGTTTCTGGGGCTGCATACTTCCAGCAGGTCTACATCTACATCAAACATCAGCTCTATTCACTCTTTCTCACTCACAGCTCCCTTACCTGAATTCCTGGCCCTCATCCTGCAAAGGTTCCACAGCTATTTCTCTCCCATGTGAGCCACCATATTTCTCCCTCCCTCTATAAAGGGGTCCGCTGAGGGAACTTAGAGTATCCTGCTGCCTCAGCCTTTGTCCAGTACTAGAAGTAGGGCCCATTTTCTGTGCCTTATCCTACAGTTATCATTCAGATATTTTCTCTGACATCCTGCTTTAAAGATTCCTTTTTCATCTCACAGAATGAAGGTGGAAGGCTTTCTGCAGTGAAATAAATCAATAAATAATTACCGCTTCATACAGCAGTGCACCATGAACCACTAGCACAGCTACTCGGATGAGACAGATAAGTGCCAATGATGTAGGAAGAAACCTGCCTTGATAGCCCTCAGCCTGCTAAATATCTGTCATCAAAGAGCAAGAAGCATCTGTCTGCTGCTTCAAGCCAAGTCACACAGAATAAGGGCACCTTGCAAAGCAATATATGTTCATCCAAAGAAAGGTGTAGGAAAGGGCAAAACAAGAATTGTATTAACATTCAAAAAAAAGCTGTGTCAACACAAAAGACTTCAACTTCAAAATCTGTCTTTAGGCCATGACTGTTACCTTTCCATGCAAAAAGCCCTTAGACTCAAACCTTGGTGAGAGCCTACTGTGACCCCAAAAACTTCTGAAAGCTTGGGTCTGAGGCTGAGCCTTCAGGCTACAGAGGACTTGGAATTCACCCACTTGCGGCCAGACATCAGAGATCCAACAGGACAATTCCCACAACTTCCTATCTGCAGATACAAATCCAGCATCTTACAACATGTTATTTCCAGTGTCCAATCAAAATAAAGTGAGAGGTTTATAAGTGAAATAAGATTAAAGCATGCAAACAGAAAGGAAACCATAACTATTCCCCAAATAAAGACAGCATCAACAACATTCCTCATTGAAGACTGTAGGACCTACTCTTTAAAAAACATCTACAGACAGAAGTTCAACAGTTTACCCATGCAAATTACATGAGCATTGGCTTTCCTATCTGTCAGGTAGTTTGCCCTAATATTTAAACTTAATCTGCTTTGCTGCAGGTACTTTAATCTGGATAACAGATTCTTTCCCTCCTCGATTTCCCTTTTACATAATGAGGTACGCCATTTTCTCCTTCTGTTTTTGTCTAGAAAACAACTATTTTTTCACAGTTCTCATGTTTCTTATTTTCTGCCTCTGAGCTTTCTCCAAACACACTTGTCATGAATTGCCAAATCTGGTAGCTCAACACAGACAAGGGTGCTGCAGCTCCATATCCCTAGGCCCAGCCAGCAGTGAGGTGGTACACATACTCTGAACAGACATACACACAATGCATATATACATACACATATGGCTGCCTACGCAAATACATGAACATCAAGCACAGCACTCACACAAACAGAAAGAGCACAAATGAATTAGTCTTGTTCCCCTCTCTGGACAGTATGAATGAAAACTTATTAGTGGAAAATATATATATAGACACACACATACACAATATGTATCTCTCCAGTAAGTGGGCTTAGACGTTCAGTCTATCTAGTACCTGGATCCTTGATCCCCTGGCCTCCCAGATGCCTCACTTACAGACACAAACATATGCAACCAGGTCTCCATCGTTGCTGACCCAGATTTATGACCTTTCCTGAAGCCATACCCCAGCAGCCACACTCTCTTCAACAATTAGCTTGGACCTCCTGGTCCCTCCAGTAGTCAACTCACAGACCTCTCCAACATCTCCAGACTCCTGGTCAATCCAATACATGACTCCCAAGCTTCCATCCTAGTCATTGTCTAGTCCAGTTTGATATTTGCTAGTGATCTATACATCCACACAATATGGACACACTTGGGTCTCTCCAGCTACTGGCACCACACACACACAGGCCCCTATGACCCATGGTCCAACTCAACTCTCTGGCACTCAGACCTCTGTAGAGAGAAGTGCACTGAAAATAGAGAGCCCTTTACCCAGGAAAATATTTAAAAACAGAGAGCTGAACAGGAAGACGGTACAGATTGCACTGGCCAGGCTCAGGGCACAGCTAGGCAAGCACACTGATCAGCAAGCTGTTTACACGCAACAGGCTCATTTTATTATCCTCTTACGTCTCAGTTTCCCCAAACTTCCCCTTCCAAAACCACGAAGATTCCACCATTCCCCAAGTTCTGGTTCCTTCCTGAAATATCCCATAGTAAGATATGTTCAATGCCAAGACATCCTTCCCCTGTATCCCATAACAAGGCCCATACCTCCTTTGGACCATGCAGTCCAAAAGGTGCTTTGAAGAACCTGTCCCATTGATGTCTTCTTGATGGGTGTCACCTTGGGACAAGGGGATGATGGCTCTTCTGTGACAGATATGGGAAGAGCCATGCAGAATCTTGTGCCTCTGCGGTTGGGTTACTGGGGTTCCCTCACCTGTCATGTTTCTGTGCTTCTTTGTGCTTGTGTGTGTCTGTGTGGTGGTGAGCCTTTAATTCTACAACCCAACATACTTTCCTTGCATATCAACGCTGAGAACTGAAAACAGTTCTGCAACTGAAGCTTTAGAGACAGCAAAAGCAGCGGGTAGATGAATTCACATATCTGAAAATGACAGTCTTATTAACGCTTCCTAATACAATATTGCCTTTTCTTTTCCTTTTCTGCAACACTACAATCACAATTCAGCTGGTGATTCACTGCTTCCTGCATCCACTTTGGAAAAGCTGCTACCTAACCATCCTGCATTTATACAATTGATTAATATTGCTTTAGCAAGAAACTTTATTCTGACATTAATGGATTTCACCATATTTTTAGGACATTTCCATAAGTTATCAATATCACCTTGATTTGTAATCCTCCATTCCAGTATACTTCCTTCTGAGAGGCACAATCTGTGAATAAACAAACTCTTTTCCAATATCCAACCTGTACATGAAAATATCAGTATCACCAGTCCTAGGAAAGGCATCTGTGGAACTTAATGCACCTTTGCTATTTGGCATAAGCTTCTGTAAAACCCATTACACCAACAGCTGGGTTTCCGCTTGTGCCTCAGTCTTTTAGGGTTTCTTTCTGTGTTCTTACTTCATGCATGTAGTTTATAATTTGGCCTAATTCCCCTTGCTGTGTACTGTCCCTTCTTTCCTCTGGAGTGCAAGAGTTTGAGTTAGCACCCTTGGTATACCTTAGGGAAGTGTTAGCTACTCTGAACTCCATTTACCCATGGGCTTGCTTCTCTCATGATTAAATTTATCTTTAAAAAAAGAAAAAAAATTGCCTTTTGTAAATCTCTTGTATTAAGCTTTTTTTGTGACTTTATTTATTTATCTAATGTTCTTCCACCTGCCTTTTCTAAGAATAAATTGTAAGCATCCACTTGAAAATGTAAGACTAGACCTAAAATTAGTAGTAAGTCAACCACAGAAAAGCATGGACACTTTCTCCAACTTCTGTATGAAAAAATTCTCACCAACAAGTTGCAAAAATTTGCTGTAGGCTGTATCCTTTCCACACATATACAGCTCTAGCTGAAATTCCCCATCACTACAAAACTGTGTCTTGGATTATTGGTCCAGAGTATCACCTTCTGATCTCCCCTGCCTAGTGCTCTGTAAGAAACTCTAAATATGTCTTCTTTTTCCTTTTTCCCATCCCCTTCCCCAGAGGAAAGAAACCTTCCTTCATCGTGCAACTCAGAGAAACCAGCACAGAAGGCCACACCTCTTTCTGCTGTTCCTCTTTCCTGAATAAATGGTAACTTGTGATAATCCAAAAGACTTTGATAACTATATATTTCAACAAATTGTCAAATCTTAAAGTAAAAACTCTGAGCATTAACCCTACACGACGTTTCACGGTGCTCCAAGTACTTTTGCTATATTAAAAATCTACAGATACATATAATCAGATAATTTGCAATCATCAAAAGTTCAGGAATTTGAAAAAAAAAGCCAAATTTAGCAGAAATCTTTTGTTTAAGGTCTTTTGTCTGTTGGATCTTTCCTAGAGATTAGAACTAAACTCAATTAGCTCACAAAATATTCTCCAGAATGAGAGCTGAATGCATATATGTGGCATTATCATCTGTATACATGGAAATAAAATACTTGGAATACTGAACAGTGTGTAGGACAGTAGTCCTTAAATGCTTCATTTCAGGTGTTTAACTATACTTGTCTGGAATATTTCAAATGGGACAATCAAATTCAGTGCACCAGTTCAGGCACCCCTTCTAAGAAATAGCTGTTAGGTCTTATATGGAGCTTTGATTGAGAAGTCTCTTAAAGGTCTGGAGAATTGAGTGAAATTCCAGTTGCTGAAATGGGACCCGCACTAAAGAGGGGAAAAAAAGGGAAGGATGGGAATGAGCTTACAAGAAGAAAGAGTGAATGCACAGGATAAAAGCACCCATAATCAAATAAAATTTATAAAAATCTGTGGTCTTGATAATTATTCAGTATAACACTTCTACATTTCCATAGTTTGACAATCTCTGTCTGTGAACAGAGACTGAACATAAATAATTAAAATGGGAAACTTAGCAACACGGCAACAGACGTTTCAGCAGAAACTTTGTCAGTTATACAATGACAAAGCTGCTGTTGGAGCAGCTTTTTAAGTTAGCTTAGTTTATGTGGAGTCAGATGTTACCAGAGGCATCGATTAGAAGATGATACTGCCACTCAGAACACTAAAAAAAAAAAAAAAAAAAAATCTATAAAATATTCCAGATCTATTTTATTTAAAGGCTTAACTATTCAGAATTAAGGCTAAACATTCTGTATCATTCCATGCATGTATGGACATAGCTGACTATGAGCACAGTCCATTCTATCAAATAATTGCATATGTATGATAATGGACAATCATTTTAAGAATGTTTACTAATGCATAACTTTATTAATTAGCTGTACTTTACTTTACAAGGACTTCTAAACAGGACCTTGCTCATGATTCTTCTAATGTAAAGCAGAGCCAGTCTAAATAAAATAACAATAGTTGAGAAAATACATAAAATGTAATAGGATTCCAATGCAGAAATTTAGGCTTACGCTTGTTTTAAAATACACAGTCTGCAAGTTTTTAATGGTATTGAAACAGCTAGATCTGACTCAGACTTACTATCATCCATCCACCACAAAGTTTGCCTTCCCTGTTTTGTTTCTTCAGTAAAAAGATTGATAAGAACATTGACTTTTTACAATTAATGGAGAAAAGGGTGAGTGTTTAGCAATTTGCACATCTGAGACTAAGTATTAAATGTGGATTATACATTGCTTCTGTGATTGATGTATATCTAAATAGAAGTCCATCATTATACTAACAATGCCAACTATTCTGTATTTTATTTTTGAAAACACTGGTAGCTCTGACTTTTATAAAGATAATTAACATAATCCTGTGTGGTTCAGTAATATATTACAGCACAACAGAAAAGGAAAAACCCATTTTCTGTAGTTGTTAATATGGTACAACTGAAAACAAAACAAACCTCAATTAGCATTTTTTTGTGGCCAGAAAAAGTCAAGCATCTAGAGTGTAAATTAGGAGGATGCCACGAGACCTAAATGGATCCAAATACGATCTGACATTCTGGTTACCAAATTAAATACATCAGAATACAGGCAGTTATTTCAATCTACCTGACTGCATAAATGGTCTTCCTGTCATACTACTGGCAGTGAGAAATTCCCTGAACTTTGCCGAGGAAGGGGGTGGCTCATACAATCCTGTGTCTCAGGTAACATGGGTAGAATTATTTGTACAACACACCACTATTACAGTACACAACAATGAAACAAGATCTCTAGGAATATTTTCAAGATTTGGGAAAAAAAAACCCAGGTGTTTTTCAGTACAGCTAAAGTATAAATATAATTTCTGCTAATTTACAGTCTCAGCTTGTGCGCAAGCCAATCCTTCCCTTTCTTATTTAAAAATACAAAAGGTATAGAGTATTTAAAATATTGTTTGAATTTGGAGACAGGAACAGAGGACAGTGAGAGCAGCTCACTATCTAAACTACTGTATGTATCAACAACCTGTCACTATCATATTTTTTGTCTTTTTCCTTCAACACAGTCAACCTAATCTTGCAAATAGAAAAGAACAAGGACAAAGGGGGGGGGGGGGGGGGGGAACAGGTGTTCAGAAACCTGGTGTTAAAAATAATAAAAAGGGATGGTATGGGAAATGGAAATCTCTCACCTCTCAAAAACAACTGAATGATGTTAGAACGAGAAAAGGGCGTGATGTGCTCTCTCAGCAGACTTTCATACATCTCCAGTCATGAAGTGCTCACTGACCCATGAAAGCTTGATAGTTTATGGCTTATGCCATCAACAACCTAGCTAAAAATATCCAGTTTCCTCCAAGTTCTGTGAATAAATCTTTTTTCTTCTTGCTTCTTTTTCTATGGGGAAAAAAAAAAGATATAAGAAACACTTATACTTTACAGAAAGTGGTTTTGTTTATTCAATATAAGAGACAATAGAATGTTGTAGCATAATTTACTAACAATGTCAAGCTTTCCAAGAAATTAATAAGAAATTAACCACTAAAAAAATTATCTACTTAGATTTACTGGATGCACACTGGGATCTCTCAGCCAAGATACTAGATGCAAGTAGAGATTTAAAAGTCAATTTCTAGCTAACTGCAGTTGTTAAAGAAGATTAATTTCATTTCCAGACACCCGAGTTTGGATCTAATACATGGCTAAAGCTCTAATGAAGGCAACACAGCTGCTGGTGACACATCACTTGAAGAATTTGACACAGAAGATGACCATCTTGATCTTTTTGGTCTAGATTATGGCTCAGTGGAAGATTGATTTTTTTCAATTGAATGGCCAAAGTAGTGAAAATGTGTTTCAGGCAAAGCCCAAAGTAGGATTTGATATAATAGTCCGCATTTGAAACCATACATTTTGATAAGATTTAAGAAAACATGTTTCATTATATTTTTGACTTTTGGGGTTGGAGGGCTAGGTAAACCAAGAGATACACCTGCACACCTAAGAGCTGTATCTAAAATTTCTGAAGAAGATAGTTACAATTTTTTTTACTTTATGAACATCTGGTTCGATGATTCCTCTGGAGACCAGACTTCAAATCCCCACTGTACACCTTCAGAGCACTTCCCCAAACTTTAAAATATAATCTATTCTGGTGCAGATCTGTGTCTGTTTCCTTTTAAATAGTTTCACCCTTTGGCATCCACCTAAATAATCATCAGAATAGGGACTGAAACCCGCATCTACCTGACTGCACAGACAATCATTCTCAAGTCAGAGTGAGTCCACAGGATGGCCATGAAGATGATCAGAGGGCTGTCCTATAAGGACAGGCTGAGAGAGTTGGGTTCGTTCAGCCCAAAGAGAAGGCTCCAGGGAGACCTTTTAGCCACCCTCCAGTGCCTAAAGGGGGCCTACCAGAAAGCTGGAGAGGGACTTTTTGCAAGGGCATGTAGTGATAGGACAAGAAGGAATGGCTTTAAACTGACAGAGGGTAGATTTAGATTAGCTATTAGGATGAAATTCTTTACTGTGAGGGTGGTGAGACACTGGAACAGGTTTCCAGAGAAGCTCTGGATGCCCCATCCCTGGCAGTGCTCAAGGCCAGGCTGGATGGTGTTTTGAGCAACCTGGTCTAGTGGAAGGTGCCCCTGCCCATGGCAGGTGGGTTGGAACTAGGTGGTCTTTAAGGTCCCTTCCAACAAAAACTATTCTATGTTTCTATGTTCTGCCCTGGATATAAGAATGTATATTATTAACACAGAACACCTTCAGCAGGAAAGAACAGGAAAAATCCATTCAAAATTCTCTTTGTTCATTGTTTATCTAGCTTCTTAGACATGGAAGACTACTTAGTAAATCTTGTAACTGCAACAAGCTCCTGAAAAGGATCAGCTACTTCCTCCAAACTGCTTTTATAAATAATGCTGCACCCCCAACAAACCCAGAATGAGAAATATTTTGGATGTATTTCAGCAAATGTTATTGTGGAACTACTTTTCCAATTAAAGGTCTGAAAATTGTCACCCAGTTTTACAATAGTCATAAAGGTTTCACATTGACTAAAACTGCAGTTTTCATTGAATAAAACTATTCACTTGGAAAACAATAATAAACCTTGTTAAGAGACTGTGAACAAGCCCAAGAAGTGTAATTCTGCAAAAGAGTTGCTATCAGGAGATATCAGGAGCAAAAGAGAAGCTATCAGGAAGCTTATGAAAGAAGAAACAAAGAACAGAGTAGACTGACATCAAAAGGATCAGATATGAAGATTAAAAATATTCAATTGTATATCTAGGGGAGCAAATATAGCACCAAAGGAAAAAAAAAATGCACCAGAAACCACTAGTCCAGGGTCAGTAGGAAAAAATTAAAAGGAGAAGCTGAAAGCCAGGAGGAAGAAGAGTCATCTAAGGTAACAGAAGAGATTGAAACACAAAAAGGGATCAGCTGAATCTGAAACAAGATCATCTTCTCAGCTGATAGAGGGTTTCAAGTCATCTAATCTGGTACCAGTAAAATGGTTGCAATTGGTAGACTGTACCAAAGCTAAGTATTTAAAAGGAAAAGCGTAAGTAAAAGATGTTGTTAGACTTAGAGAAACATTTCTTTTTTTTTTCTTTTTTTTTTTGGGGGGGGGGGGGGGATTAATGCTTTTAGTTAAATGCAATTACTTGTAACAGAAGGTAATTAGGAATACTTAACTGTTCAGTAATACATGATGTGAATACCACTGCTATGTAGCATTATAACTAGAGCTAGCCATAATACTCTAAATGCTCAGCATGAACGTCAATATCTATGTATGAATGTGCCCTTTTTGAATTTGACAGAACTCACTAATATTTTGACTAAGAAACTTTTTTTTTTTTACAAATTCTCACCATTTTTGATAATTTTTTTTATTTCACTGATACAGTTGTTTAGGAAGTACTCACTCCTGCAGCAATCAATAAGCCTCACCACAGTCCATGCTTTTGCCTGATCCCATATGATGAAATACACAATCATTTCAAAATTACTGGAACACTACATTTAAGAAGAACCCATTTTTAGTCTATGCCATTTATCTCACCTAGGACAAACATCCTTTGCAGGAAGCCACATCAATACTCAGATAAAACCAGGCTGTAAATTTGTAGCTTTGAGAAAAAGCAATTAACCCCTGCCTAAGCAATGGAACAGGTCTCCTTGAAAACCTTATTTGTGACTTCGTAATCTAAACCTCTGACTCACCAGCAAAAATTTTTGTCATCTGTAGATGAATGAAGTTGGTTTAATTAACATTGATAATATACAGCTGTGGGCTGGCTTCAGGGGTGGGGGGGTGGCGGGGGGGGGGCAGCGGTTTGGCTGATGTAGACAATGTGCAGCTGTAGCTGGTTCTGTTAAGGGGTTGGGCAGCCAATGAAGAGAGAGCAGCCAGGGAAAAGAGAGGAGGAAGAAAAAGAGGGAAAAGAGTGAGAGTGTGTGCCCTGGGTGAGGAGAGGCTAGAAGGCAGCAGAGGGACTGGCATGGAGAGTATGTTGGTATGAGATGGTAAAATACCTTGCTGCAGCCAGCTAGTTTGGAGAGTGCTGCAAACTCATCCAGTCATTCAGTTGAATGTTCTTTCCATGATGTTTTGCTCCCTTGTTTGTTTCTGTGCTATTTGTTTTTCATTGCTAAATTTGGTTTTGGATGATATACTTAAGTTACTACAAAACAAGATAGATTTTGCATTTGTTTCACTACTGGAATTGAATGTATCATTGGAATTCTGCCCACATTAATATTTTCAGGACCTCCAAGTCTCCAGAGGTTCTGTACAAGGTCAGGAAACACATAGAGGAGCTGCTCAACAAAGCTTATAATTATATATATATTATAATGTATAATTATAATTATAATATAAATATTAAAATATTCAAAATGGAAAAGGGATACTACAGCCCATTTCAATGAATTTGTAGAAATCATGGCAGATATTCAAATGTAATTCACTTTTCCACAATTATTATTCTTGTTTCACCACCATATTCCTTTCCTCATTAGAAAACCTCTCTTAATTTCCAGCGTAAAATGTATTAATGCTCAATTTATGTCCATTTATCTCCTAAATTTGTCATTTTACTCAAGGAATTTTTCTTCCTCAGTACTTGACGCACTGACCAATTCAGAAAATTCAACATAAGTTTTCTGCATATTTGTTCCACTAGAGGCAAGCCAAATTTTTCTCACCTCCTTCCATAGCAGCACTGAATTTCCCTCTTCCTGCTCAGTTTAACACCTATGTCAATTTAAACCCACCGTTCTCAAACGTGACTAGTCAGGTTTTTACACAGTATCTCTAGTCTTTACTGGAAATGTGTCCTACACTTAGAAACAAAGATGAAGTGGTTTTCCAGCGACTTAGTGGTCCAGATAGTAAAAGCATTCAAGCAACCACAGCTAGCTAACATCAGTAATAAGCCTCCCAACAAGATTTTTGAGTAATTAAATATGTGATGTGTCAGTGTGCTACAATTTGACCTCTACAGAACCGCTGTAACAAAGATAGTTCTGAACCCATTCAAAACTATTTTTTTTCCCTGTGATAAATCTTTTATCACATTAATTCAGATATGAAAATAGGTGCTAAACTAAGGAATACTGAAGTATTTTTAATAACATTTCCAACTACAGTTTCTACCCATTTTTTTAAACTCGTAGTATTATGCTTAAACATCCCTAATTTACAGTTGAAGAAAAAAGCAATACCAAAGAAATAGATACAGTTCTTAACACAAAGCATACACACACCTGCAAACATACCCCATCTGTTAAGAAAGACAGGGTTATTTTAGAAATGTATTTATTTTTTTTAAACAGAAAGGCACTTTAAAGTTGTGCTGAAAATATCAATATTTGCTAAAACTTAATGAGTGTCTGCCACCTTTATCTCCTGTTCCAAACAACTTAGCATATAATAATAATATTTTAACATTTGAAGTCGTTCTTATTTTTAATTTATAGGAAGGAGACACTGGGATAAAAGCTGGAAAAGGTCTTTACTAGAATATGAACAGAAATGCAGCGTAAAGATTATATGAATGGTATATTATATGTTACTTTGTCAACACAAAGGGTTTGCTTCATAAAAAAATAACTAATAATGACAGCATCATTCAACCCTTGTTTCTTATTCTAGTGACCTAAATGTTTTAAAGTATTTAACTGTACGTGTGTCATGTATACCGCAAGTTCTGCTGGATTCTGGAAATATCCAAGGTCAACATATTTTAAATATTGATTTGGTAATTCTAGCAAACAGTATTGAATAATCATCATAATCCTTTCTGGGAAGCCAAGAGAAACTGGATTAGATGAAAGGCAAGCAGACCAGCACATAGCTGTAACAGATGTCTTAAGAAGTAAAGCACACCATCTCCTTCTTCATATATATTTCTCAAGTGATTTTTCCTTTCCAAGGGGCTCCAATAAACAGCAGCCTCCAGAAAAAAATCATTGAAAATTTAATACTGGAATAAGTACAATCAGACTTTTTTTTCTTTTTTTTTTAAACATCTGAGGGTTTTTTGATATACAATCTCTTTAAATTAAAAGAAGAAAAAAGTAGAACAATCTGAAATCTATAAACCAGGGAGGAATTTCAGATGTTCTCAGCATTATTCCCTTAGATGTTAATAGCAATATTCTTACTAACTTTTCTGGTAGATAAATTTTGCATGCTTTTCAAGTGAACCCTTCATTACCTGCAAGGAACAGAAGACTTATACTGCAGAATCTGTACTGAAGATACAGATAAATGCATTGCTCCAATTTGGCTTAGCCCATAGACAGTAAGTTTTACCACAAACTACTTCTGTTAGAAGCTGCAAGTTTTGATCTGGAGCTGACTGATACACCACAATTTATTACAATTTTAGTGGGTTTAATACAGGCTGAAAGTCGCTGTTGGATTCCAATGCCTTATTTTATTCTGCACTACCTCAAATGAGCATCAAGAGCCAAATTGTTCTCTAAGCACTTTTCAAATGTGTGAGAAAGTAGGAAGATCGAGAAAGCAAGGAAAGAATTACCTGCAGTTCCTCTGAAAGATTAAAAATACCATTTATAGCTTTTGTTGGATTAACCAACGTCTATTCCTACAACTCGCTTCATTAATTTGTATATTCATCCTCATTATAACAGCCATATTTACATTTAAAAAAATAACTTCAGCATAATGATTCAAGTGTGTGATTCATGTACAGTCCTATTTTCAATAACCAAACTACTCCCTATTGAGTCCTCTAAGGAGAGACAAATGTCCTTAATGAATATCCCCATGGAAATAAGTGACCTTCTCACATGCATACAACAGAGCTTATAGGACCAGGGATGTATTCTTTTCCCACCGCTAGGAATCAACACCTTTAATGATTTACTCTTGACACAACCAAGCCAACACAAGTCCCATGACTAATTGGCATGTACACATATGAGAGCTGGATGTGCGGTTGTGACCATCTGTACATGAGCCAGCTGTTTACTTCTCTAAGGGGTAAGAACAACACTTAGAGAATTGCAAACTCTATTTGCTCTCTAGCTTAGTGTCTAAGCTATCTGCATGTGCACACATTATCTTCTTGTCTATTGTCAATAATTTTCTAATAAGCAACCAAATAAAACAGATATTCTGATGGTATTAAAATCCTGCAGGAACTTCAGGATAAGTTCCTGAATCCAGAAAGACTGGCTGGTTCAAAAAAAAAAAAAAAAAAAAAAAAAAAAAAAAAAAAAGTATCAGTGCCACAATAAAAAAAAAGGTCATGCTGTGAAGTGAACTTTTATAATAAAACAGCAGAAAATCCACCTATACAAGATCTTCAGCTTGCATGTACAGCATATCAGGTATTAAAGAGTCTATCCAGTGGATTTAATGCAATAGGAAATTCTATTTCAATTACTCTGCCGCTCACAGAAGTTTGGGATCTTCAACGGCAGAAAGAGGGAAGTATCATGTTTTGGTGGAGGGACAGTTTAATTTAAGCTTAACACCACAGAGAAACTGTTGCATTATTTGTTCATATCTACTATTAGTTCCAACACACACAGGATAATTTAGCACCAAAATAATACAGAATATTTGTCCAACTCCCAAGAGATTTTTTTTGTTATCTGAATGAGAAGAAATAAAGATTAAATTGAGCTTTTTTAATTAGAGTATGTAGTTTCTCTATTCCTCATCCCTACATCTGATTGAAGCAGTTTCCTTATTTATTTTGTAATTAATATAAATGTTGCAAGTTCCACTGGAAAATTCTTCTTTCATGTCAAGGTTGTATTAATAAAAAGATCCTTCACTACCATTTTCTATCATGTTGTCCATGCTCTTGATAAAGGGTACAATAGTCACTCACACTCAGTCACACATAGCAAAAAGGTGTTATAAATAACTAATTTCCTGACAAGAGTAGTTGCCTTCTCCCTTCAAACCTCTCAAAATTAAGATATGAATTAATTCAGCCTCTTTTGAAAATGCCATTAAAAGTCCAGCTCCACCTCTGGGGCTCTGAGTACTGCCCACCTCCAGCTTTGCACTATTTTCGGAGGCTCAGTTCTGAACTGGCAGCGCAATTGCATTTATACACACGCAAGGAGTAGTCAGTGGAAAATAATTTGTATGTACCAATGCAATAACTTTCCAAAATGAAGTCGAGTGTTCAGAAACCCAGAGAAAAAAGTGAAGGGAAAGAAAAAAAAGAAGAAACAACCCCACATATGCATTACATCCACGACAATGAAGGCACAGCTATAGAATTAGTGACGATAGCCATAGAAATGTATAATGTAAAAACACACTGCAAGAAACTATAACTTTACCACTCAAAAATCAGCTAAAATTTATTGACTGGCAAGTACATCCATAGCAGAATTATTTGTCAAAATCCTCAGACATTAAAAACATCTAAATGAAAATCCCCAATGCACATTAAATTATCTTGGAATACTAAGTGCTTGGCTTCTCTCAGAATTTGGTTCCAGCAAGGGGACAGTGCAATACCATTGTCTACATTGCCAGAACTGTGAAAAAAGTCCCCTTTCTCCATTTGTTTCAAATTCAGGCAACTGTATTGAGAAATCTATTATACCTTGTTTTTAACTGTAACTCAGAGCTTTGTGCTGTTTTTGACCTTGTCACAGGCTGGCAGGCAAAACCAGAACAATTAGATGTAATATGACAAGATTCCCCTACTTCTACAGTCTGAGCACTTGACAAGCAGCTGTAGGACAAGCTTTGGAAACATTTTAATCCAAATCCAAATGTCAGAAGAGGAATGATACTACTTAAACGGAACTTAAGCATTTAAAATTCAGGGATCACCTTCATGAAAACAAGTCTTGGGTACTACCCTCCCAAATAGTATTTAATAGGTTTTGATTACTTTTTTCCTGAGATAAAGAAAAAAAGATGAAAATAAACTTTTCTCGGTTTCAGAGAAGCTGTTCTTTGACCCTTAATCATGCTTCCACCATCTACTGAATGTCAGTAGCTGGAAGACATTTACTGTGAGTCTAGGTGTTCCCATACTAAGAACAGTATATTTCACAGGTTTTGGCTTTTCTTTTTTTATTACTCATAAGGGATCATCCATAAGAAGGGTCACACCAAATTGCTGATAACAAAAAACCCACTACCATATTTAGCACTTTAGTTTTCTTTTTTCCCCCATTACTGGATTTTTCTATGCCTAAAAGCCACACACACAGTTGGCCTCCATGGTTCCCTGAAACACTTTAATATGTATATATTAGGCTGTAAACTGAACTGAAAATCTGCAGTGCCTTAATTACATTGTAGAGTTTGTGACTAGAGATATTAGTAAATCATAACTATCTGCTTAGTGCTCATTAGAAAGGAATGAAGATGGTTCAAATGACAAGTTGCCTTACAGAGGGACCTGTTTTTGGAGGAAGATGTCACAAGTTGTCTGAACTGGGAAGGCTGGGAGTGATGAAGCCCATGATTCATTTTCTGCCTGTTAGTGTTGTCAACAGTTGTTGGGGACATCTGATTGTCAAATGACAAGAAAGAGAGGGACTCTGACTCAAGACGAGGTATGTGAGGTGCTACTGCAGCAGAAAAAGCAAGGGGATTTTGGATGCCCTTGTAGTAAGATGGGTCTGGGAGGGTTACTGCTCCCAAAACCATTTATTGTGCATTTTCAAACCAGACACTTCAGATATTACTTCTAAAAAAATTTTAAATACCTTTAAAGGCATGCATTTGCTCCCAAATTTGTCATTAATACTAAAGTTTGGTTTAGAGATTGCTTTTAAACATGATTCTTCAGGCACATTTTTCTTCCTTCATTTTTCTATGTTGTAATTTTCACACACATCAAATGGAGCCAATAATGCTCTCCTACCTATTTAGAGCATTTTTTTTTTTTGTTAAATTAAGGTTGCATAGAACTGCAAGGTTTTAACACAAAAATCTTTGTACATAAGTTGCAGTAAGTCTGCAAGTTCTACTTCCCAGCCCCAGAGCTCCATTGATCATCCCCATTCATCAGTCATTTGGTACCTCAGCATTATTTTTTCCTACTATGAGAAGTTATTCTGCATAGAACTTGTCTGAGAGATGGTGACGCCATCATCCATTGAATTTGCCATATTTCAAAGTCAGGACATTAGAGCACTCTGAGTTTTATTTTATGTGAGGTAACACACTTTCTCTTTTCTGTACAGTATTAAAAAAGCAGAACATAAAAAAGGCTTAGTTTTTCATCCCTTTCTTACTCATCATACAAAATCAAAAAAGGAGGCCTTTTTTTAAACATTTAAACACTGATCTCAATTACAGCTGTCAAAAAGTTTTCTCTAACAGAACCCATAACCATTAGAAAATGAAAAAAAATAAATCAAAGTTTCATGATAGCGTATTACTTAACTCACACTTTTAGATAAGGCCTTTTCTCTGTGTATATTGTTTATACATAATTGAATTATGTATAGTGTAACACATTGGACTTGATCTCAAAGATCTTTTCCTACCTCAATAATTCTGATTCTACATCAAAATCAAGATGATACTGTAGATTTATCAAAATGAAATTTCAAGGTCTCAACTCAATCTCATACAGTCACAAAACAAGCTTACAAACCCTTGGAAGTATGCAGGGAACAGGAATTTAATTTTTCAGTGAGCTCTACCACCATCTTTGCACTTGAAATTTGAAACTGGAAGTGAAAGTGCAAAAGTGTTCCAATTCAGCTTTCTAAACACAAAACTTAAATTGACAATGGTCAAGATTCACCTGGGGTGGAAAGGTAAGGGAGACTTACATGAACTTCATGCTCTGAGAAAAATTTAAGAAATTCCATAAAAATTCTACAAAAACAGAAAAGCCTTGCTCAGCACCTGCAGAGCTGCAAAACTGAGCTCTGGGCACACTGGCATGAAGCACCTTCACCAAGACCTTAGGACACAGACGTGGACTGGGAGTTTAGGTAGGCTACAAATATGTCCAAGTTCTAATATTTAAACTAAGCATAAAGCATTTGAGTATTGCAAGAAACCCACCTTATTTTAGTTCTCAAACAGTTCTAAACATCGAGCATGTCAATAATGCTTTTACTAATAGAAAATTACCACATACTACTCTACTGCAAAGTTACTTTGATCAACTTCTAAACAGCCAGCACAAGAGGAAACCATAATGAAGGACTGCAGGACGTATTCTCTTTATTACATATATCAGACTGGATGCTCAAAATCCTCAGGCACTTTTGCAAATTTCTGCCTACAAGAAGAAGGTAGCCATTTAGAAAAAGTTTAGGGACCCTCATCCTGCAGAACACAGTAATCCTATTAGCTTTGAAAATGCACACTTACACTTGTCTTCATCTAAAACCATTTATAGAACTTTTTGTAAAAAACTAAAATAAAGACCATATATTTCATCATTTTAACCCATTTAATTTGTATTTCATTTAAAACAATTAATTACTCAGAATTATAAAATAATTATAAAATAATTTAAAATAAATTACTCCTGAACTTTCTCTATCATTTTTTTAAGAAAGAATTGCACAGGGCCAACTTATAATCTCACGACATTTTAATAGGTGACTTATGGTACAACCATTCACGCATTTCTGCATTTAAGGGTACTTGATTTCCAACCTTATAATTCATAAGAATAAATGTTCTGCTGCGTCATAATTCACACCCTGTCATATCCATGGCAGACTGAGAGAATTTGAATTTAAAGACACTAGAATACTGGGCAAAGAATAACAGCTGAACTGTAACCTTATGAAATGTGTAATGGGAACTGCACGCTGGTCTTTTTCTAAGATGTTCCTAGAACAGACAACATAGGGTAAATACAGAGAGGAGAAAATACAAGGAACTAGGAGAAATGGGTAAAGAAATAGAAGAAATATTTATTTATGGTAAGTATGATAATGCAGGCACAGAAAAGCAAACATAATTCTACCTAATTTATGGCTAGGACAATAATACAGCCAAGACAAAGGAAATACCATATTTTCATCTTCCATGCTGCATTACTGCTATATAAATGCAATATGTACCACAGGTCCAGGCATTATGGTTTAACTATACTACTTTCATAGAACACAGGTGTGTCCTTCCCTTCCTATTCCTTCAGCTTTTGGAGCAAAGAAAGAACATATTTCTCTTTAAACAAAAGGCACAAGAATAGTCTGGCCAATTTAACTGGAATCTCCATAAATTAAGAATGCAATAACCAGCACAAAGAACAAGAACACAAAAGCACAATACCAAGTGGGAAGGGAAAACTGAATAGAAATTTTTATTACAACTTAATAGACCAAAGCTGCTCTTTATCTAACTGCTAATAAGCTTTGGAGCTCTTGTTCTGTTGCTAATCAGCAGAGTTACTCATACACCTTGTTTTTATACACAGTATAATAATCTACATCAGCTACATTTGTATATGATGGCTGGTTATTGGCATTTTCAAATTCAGGCAGTTGTTTCAACCCACGTGATAATGCACAAGAGTGCATGTGCCCAAAACAACGTTATTTATGGTACTAGCACTAAAAAGCAATTTCATCAGAGCTTGGAGGAGAGGGCGAACACTGAAGAAGCCCTAGCCACAGAAGAGTTGATAATTCATAAATCAATTACAGGTAGGTACCTAGTTTTGAAAACCTCTGTATGGGGGGGACCAAATGTCAACTTCTTCTAGGATCAGTGCCTTCTGAAATTAAGGATACCAACACACGGTTTCAAAACACTTGGTCAAGAACAGAATTGCTCAGAAAGCACTGGAAAAAATATTACAATGTAAAATTCAGGTTTTTTCTTGCAAAAATCTTGCAAAAAAAAAAGCTTTTCAGTTTGTAGCCCAAATTTCAGTATGCCAATGAAGAAATTAAGCACCCACTCAGCTGCCACTCTTACTTTGAATAAAGACACTGCATTAAAATTTAAAATAAAACTCCATAGCAAACACTCTAGGTACTTTTATAGCCCTGTAATTTTGGAAGTATCTAATTAGCATGAGTGGGCTCATACACATATTTACTTTATCACACATGAATTGGATGTCCCAAATTAAAGAAAAAAATCAAACCAAAAAACCCAAACAAACTCCAGCAATTAAGAAGTTTGAAAAAAAAAAATCAAGCTATACTTATTTTTACATAAGAGAATATTTTCACATTGAGGAATGGTTTATGGCACACACATAATTATTCTCAAATATTATAGTAGACGATCTTTTTTGCTTTTCTTATAATATATGGAACTCCTGAATCTTGCAGGATTATATAAATTTCCAACTAAAATCATAGCACATAGGTTTTAATTTAACAATCTGCTTTTTTAAAGCTTTCCTTTTCTTCTCCTGGTGTCCTACAGTCCAAAATGTACATCATCTTTCATGTGGTTTCATCAGAAACTGTCAAGCCATGAAAACAAACCATTAGGAGCATCAAGAGGCAGAATAAGCAGCAAGGTAGAGGCAGACAGGAGGCAATAGGAGACAGGAGGACAGCTGAGGACAGCATCTAGCAACACATGCAGAGCCCACCTTGACCCACTTGATTGCTCTACTGCACATGATGCATTTGCAATGTCTGTGCTCAGCAGCTGTGTCAACAGGAAAAGAGTCAATCTGAAGTATTTCTGTGTTCTGCTAAACATACACAATGGGAAGTATCAAGCACTGCATAGGCAAATGCAGGCAGAATTTGGCCTATTATAAAGACAGAAATACCCCCACATAATGTGCATCTTTATTCCTGTTATCTGTCCCTTGTGCGGTCTGTCAAATTGAAAGAAGGCCATGCTCCTTTACTAAAAAGTTCAGATTATCATGAGTAACATTCTAAATAGCTCTGTGTAGGACTATGTAAATGCATCCGTTTGCACATCTGGAGCTGTGCATGTCAAGGGCCAAGTACAGTACCTATTTAAAAAGAAGCATATGATAAACAAAGTTCAATAGGTTCAGGATTGGGACTTAGTGTACAAGGCAATACAGTATGAAACAGAGAGTAAAGCTTACAAGAATACAATTCGGTAAAACAGTTACTAAATAATGACATCAATCATACATGTGCATTATATAATTTAAAGCATTTTTTCTCTTCTAAATCCTGTTGACCTAGTTTTAAATGTATATTGGATCAAGTGGGTTGGGAACTCTAAGGTAGTTAAATGGCACTGCTGGTCACAGCACTGAGTAAATGCAGAATCACAAAACCACCTGTTTTAAAAAGATCTTCTGGGCTTATAAGTCTTATACAGACTGGGTTGGGCTCATTGAGCTGTTATCAAAGCAGCCCAAAACATTCAGAACCAATATGGTTTTGAAATAGCACAAATATAAAATGAATAAGAGGGCCAAGGGAAACCAGTGAAACGGCTAATGTTTTTTTGCATGAATTTTAAACTCCTGAGGGAATAAAAAACAATGACTGATAAAAATAAAAGAGCAAAGCTAAACCATTGCCTATTGCTTGGTAAATACTGTTATTGTTTATTACCATTGAATTGGTGCCTGCTAGAACACTGAACTGGACACACTTGTAGAATGTGAATTAACCATAGTTCCTCAAACAGAAATAAGGTATTGAGATGTCCTTGCAATTCTAATGTACACTCTGCATTCATCATGCAAATTTAATTTTTAAGACACTGGTTAACAGGCAGGTGCATGACTCCAGAAAACAGCTTCAAGACTAATAATTACACAGAATGGCACCTCCTTGCTAAGCCCTTGCACAAATAGGTCTTTAGTTTCTACTTTGTAGAAACTTTGTACTTCCCTAGGACTCCTTTGTCCAGCACACCAAGTTATTAGACAAGGTTTAAATTGCCTCTCTTCCATTTTATTCATCCAAATGACATCTTTATTATGGGATGACTTACAAGACCAAATAATCTGTTTCTTCCTGTTCCTGGAGAGGAAGGGCAGGGTACTCATACCAGAAAATATCAGAGACAACACCTATATTGACTTAAACTTATCAAACATATCTCATTCCAAGATCCTATTTTCACTTCAGTGCAAATCTATATGGGCAATGTTTGCTGTAGGTTGAAGACTTAGGAGAACCATCAGGAAGAAAAAGACAGCTACTTTGAAAAATCCAATTACCTAACTATAAAAATTCCCAAGTCATTTCACAGGGGACACACTAATTCCCTACCTATGGGTCAAAGATTAGAAGTCTGTGAAAAACAATATCCACCTTATACCAAGCATGTGCCATCTCATGATACTTGTCTGTCTCCATACAATAAACCACAGAAAAACTGTGTTTAGCATATCTGAGGGCAGGCTTCTTTCGTGAAGACTTGGGGTTTAGGGTTCGGAAGCTGCTTTCTCCAAACACATATCAATTAAATAGCTCACTTTATGGTTAGGGCCAGCAATTTTGCCCTGGAAAAGGGCCAAGAAAACAGTAGATCAGTGCTGCTGATGCCCCTCCTATGCTGACCTCTGGCACATTGGGAAACAACGCTCTCAAGGGAGTGAGGGTTGCAGGCAAGAAGACAACCTGAGATGCATATGTAAGAAACTAGAACTGGAAGAGCAACAATGCCGAGAAAAGGAAATACTGGACAGGAAAAGAATAGGGCTACAGAGGCTTAGGGAGGGACAAGTAGGTGCCAGAACATACCATCTCAGGGAGGGGTTTTTTCTACCACCAGCACTGACCCTCTGCATGAGCAACAACAGATGCTGCAAGCTAGCTTCTGACTGAAATACAATGCATCCTTGCATAATTGAACTGTATTTGTTTCTAATAAAATATATGTGTAGTCAACAGAACACATGCAATCAAGAAGGCAAGTCTATTTCTTTTTATCCTATCTTTAAATCAGAGCCCACAGCAAATAGAAAACCTAGCAAATAGAACAACACGTTTGCTGCTTGCATACCTTGCTCTCTCCTGACAGAAGATTTCCTATGTAACTATGCAGGATGCAGAAAATTAAAAATAAAAATCCTTTTTAGGTGACCAAACTTGTTTGCCTGCTGTTCTCTGTAAGGCCTTACAGCAGCCACCACTACACCAGTAACCTTCACCAGCAATAGGAACGAAAGCTGCAATTTAAGTAGTGTGGAAGGATGATTGTGTTAATTCCTTCATTAAGAAAGGCTGGGACACCCTAGATCACCACACCTAAGGAAACAGATTCTATGCAGGAAAGTTTGAAGTCAAGGGTAGGTACTTAAGGGCACTTGCGGTGGTTTGGAGACTGACTGACTTGTCTCTACTTTCCATGCCTACCTACAACATAAATTGCAACAGGAGTAAATTCACAAGACAACCAATTTCCATTTCTGTTGATTGTTCCACAGATTCTATTCTCAAACTGTAGATTGACATGCATGGGTGATGATGGAAAATAATGGAAATAAATACAAACAATAAATTTTGAACAGATCCAAACACAAAGTTAGAGAAGACATAAGATGTATACCTACCCTCTGTGAATACAGAGCATGCTTTCATAGTATCTCAGACAGCTATTCCTACACTGCCTTGTACTTTCTTCCACTTTTGCAATGTATTGCTGAAACTAAATTGTAATCTCCAGCACAAGGAGTTGGTGAAATTAGAGGCGTTAGAAAGAATGCAGGAGAGACTAACACACTGTATAGCTTTTTCCTGAGTAAAGTTACATGCCATTTGTTTCCAAGTAATGAAAGGTGATACACATTCAAATATTTAAAAAAAAAAAAAAAACCAAACTTTTCTGTAACCTTTTGACTGCTCAACATTTTGTTGACAAATAGAGAATTTTGAGTTTCTTTGCATACACAAAAAAAACCCACCCACCTTTAAGTCCTTATTAACTTCCAAAGTATAAACAATTTTGGTTTGCTACTATTGGTTTCACTTTCACTTTTCATGTGGGATTCTCAATTTTGTTTCATTTGTATTTTCAAAGCCTGAAAGGACTGCATCCATTGCTTTCTACTGCGAAGCCTTCTGATCATTGCAATGTCAGCTTTAATAAACCATGGTCTCAAAGGCTTGCCCCTTCCACAGTAAAAGGATTCTGAATCCTTGAGGGGGAAGGGGGACAGACGGGGGACACAAACCAGCCTCGAGTTTTCCCTAGTTCTACACAAAAAAAAACCTAGATAATATCACCACAGGATTTCCAATTAAATAAATGAAACATCTTTTTAAAGCTAGGCTGTCAGTTTGGAGTTGCATCTTCACATTTTTTTTTGCTGGACAAAAGTGTAAGCTTCCAGTAGCTTTTCATTTTTCGTGTTCAATGTAGCATGAGAATCTGTTTGCTTGTTTCTTTTTTGTTTACTTTATATATTCCTCTCTACTCTCAACTTTATCCTTCCCTCCGCCTTCTTTCTCTGCCACTTTTCCCCCTGGCCTCTACAGAAAAGAAGCAACTTTTTCGTGCTACAGTGGATATTGTTGTTCAGAGATAGGCAAGTGTGCCTATAAGACAAGAAGAATAAATGTTTTAGTGGATGAGTTCTATTATCTGCCAAATGGCCCTTGAAAGTTAATGAGAAGTCTTCAGGCTGGTTCACTCTCCTTAAATGTAAAATCATCTACAGAATTTTTACACCTGTTCAAAAATAAATTTGATTTTATGACCTGCATTCTTTTCACCTCCTTGAATTAAGCTTACAGAAAATTTCATTGCTTCTTTTCTACTGTGGTAAATTGCTACTTTAGCCTTATAAAAATCAGTTTTTTATCTTTATTGCAGTAAACTACTGTAAGTTATTTCTTTTACATTCTGATGTACGACAGCAATGAGAGGAAGCATGAGTGTATGTGTATATATTCCTTTGGATCAGAAGAAATGTGAGCACTGTTCCAAATAATCACAGTCAACTTATAGGCTCTTCTTTTTCACTAATTAAACATATTCTGCTATGTCTGTATGGACTGACAATGCACCAGTTGCCCAGGGCCAGGGCCAGACAGCTTTTGAATGTCTCCAGGGATGGAGACTCCACAACCTCTTTTAGCAAGCTGTGCCAGTGCTCAGTCACCCTCATAGTGAAAAAGTGTTTCCTGTTCAGAAAGAAGCTCCTGTGTTTCAATTTGTGCCGATTGCTTCTGGTCCTGTCACTGGGAACCCACTGAAAAGAGCCTGGCTCCATCCTCCTTGCACCCTCCCTTCCGGTATTTAATAAAATTTGCCTTGAGCCTTCTCTTCTCCAGGCTGAACAGTCCAAGCACCCTCAGTCTTTCCATATATGGGAGATGCTCCAGTCCCTTAATCATGTTTGTGGCCCTCCACTGTATTCTCTCCACTATGTCCGTGCTTCTCCTGTACTAGAGGAGCCCAGAACTGGACCCAGTTTCCAAGCGTGGCCTCATCGGTGCTAAGCAGAGGGGAAGGATCACCACACTCGACCTGCTGGCAACACTCTTCCTCACACAACCCAGGATGCCATTCGCCTTCTTTGTTGCAAGGGCACATTGCTGACTCACATGTAAATTGGTGTCCACTAGGCATACCTGCTTTCCAGCCAGTCAGCCCCATCATATACTGGTGCCTGGGGTTGTTCCACCCCAAGTGCAGCACTTACACAGGGCAGTAACCTAGTAGGATGCTACAGAACGATACAGGCTGGAAACAATTACCATCTTCTTTAAATAAATACAAATATTTATTTGCATGTGTATGTGTATATGTAGATAACATTACAAGTTATATTTAATTAAAATATATGTAATGTGTACATATAAATATCATACACATTAAATAACTTATATTTCTTATAGATGCAAGAACTTATGCCTGCACATAAAGATATGTCTGAAAGACAGTGGAAGAATAGGTGCATCTCCTCACAAGGAAATTTATTTTTCATTCTTTACCTCTAATGATATTTGAACCACCCTGACAACAAAAATAATTGAACTGTGGAAATATTTTTAAGAAAGGCCAAGAAAAGACTCCATTTTATGAAAGTATGACTGACAGTACAAATAGAGGCAGCTGAGCTCTACTTGATGCAATGGTACCTTGCTTTCACTTTACCAGTGGGCTCTCAAACCCTTCGCACTAGCAGTTCACAGTTTTATCAGGAGTTCAGCTGAGAATAATAGAATCACGTCAATATTTTTTATAAAGCAAGGAACATAGATTTTGCATGACGGCTGACATAAACATCCCCACAGTATCTTGGATGAGGCTAATCTGTATTTTTTCTTCTGTATTTATCATTCATGTGGCAAGATGATATAATTTACCTGAGGGTAGACCAGCATTAAACTCAGACTCTGGAATTCCTATTTCTTTGGCCAGTTTCCATATCACATGCTCAGGCAGCAAATGTGAAATTGAACTATAAGGATGCATTTTTCTCATCATGTCTACCTCTTTGGGTTTTTTTAGTTTGTTTTCAGGTTTCTGTCTCCTCACTACTGTTGCAAAAGATAACAAGAATGCCCTTCCTGGGTCATTTCACAAAGCCATCTAGTCCCACGCCCTATCCTAGCAGCAGCAAGGACCAAAACCTGCAAGCATAGAAAGGCAAATATGTAGCACAGTGTTACATATTCCTGCACAAACACTCTCAGCTTCCAGCAACATAGTTCTCATAAGGCAGAGGTGACACCTTGGGGTTAATACCTTCTTTTTGTATTTGTGTGTCTTTACTACTCTCCCTTTTCATCTTTTACATACTCCATTTCTTTCTCCTCTTTTCATTCTTTCCTTTCTTTTCCCCACCAATCATCTTACACCTTCTTTCTTCGATCACTGAAAGTGAAATATCTGCAGCAGCTTAACTCTTGCCTCCATCTCTGTTCAAAGCCCTTTCCTCTACTTCACGCAGCACATTATTTTCCATGCTCTACAGTGAAGGGGAGGAAGAGCATCAGCACTTTCCCCCCACAAGAAAGTGGTGGACTAGGACAAATAGGACAAAAAAAAAACCAATAGGAACTGTCATTTTATGGCAGCTATCATGCCTCTCGACAGGCTTTGTTGGAATGGGATAGGTGATGTCCACTATCTGTTTGGAAATGTGAATATTCTAAAGTTTTAATAGAATTTGGAGCCCTTTCAAAATCTCTAGTTCAGCCAAATGGATGCCCGTATCTCTTAACTTCATCTCTTTAGTAAAACAGATAGCAGCATGTCCAATCCAATCACTATTTTGAAAAAAAAAAAAAAAAAAAAAAAAGGAGTGGGAGAAAAAGACATTTCTAATAACTTTCAAAAAAGGATTTGCCTCCCCTTTTCCTAATAGTCCTGTTCTAGGAATAATTTCAACAATAAGTTTTCCTTCATATTTTACTCAATTTTTTTCTCACATTCAGATTAAATATGCCATTTTTAACAAAGAAACACAAAATGTACTACCATTAAATATTTAAAATTCACTATTTCAAGAAAGGACAGTTTCAGCTTTAACAAGGACTACTGTGTTTCCCTTATGTTTTTCTTTCATTTATAATTTTGTTGTGGTTTAACCCCAGCTGGAAACAAAGCACCACACAGCTACCTGCTCACTCCCCTACCCTGCCAGTGGGGTAGGGGAGAGAATTGGAAGAGTAAAAATGAGAAAACTCTTGGGATGAGATAAAGGCAGTTTAACAAGTAAAGTAAAAGCCATGCATGCAAGCAAAGCAAAACAAGTGGTTTTCACCACTTCCCATGGGAAGGCAGGTGTTCAGCCATCCATCACATGTAATGGTTACTTGGGAAGACAAACACCATAACTCCAATTGTCCCCCTCTTCCCTCTTGTTCCAGTTTATATACTGAGCATGCTGTTCTATGGTATGGAATATCCCTTTGGCTAGTTCAGCTCAGCTGTCCTGACTGCTTCCTCCTGGCTACTTGTACACCTGCTCACGGGCAAAGCATAGGAAACTTGAAAAGCCCTTGATTTAGAGTAAACACTACGTAGCAGCAACTAAAAACATCAGTGTGTGATCAAAACTATCCTCACACCAAATCTAAAACCCAGTGTTGTACCAGCTACTGAGAAGAAAATGAACTCTATTCCAGCCAAAACCAGGAGAGATTTAAATGTTGATGGAAAGGATTAGTAGCAGAGCAATACCTACCCCAGAAGTTGTAAAGTTTCTCTCATGCTCAAACATCCACAAATACTTTCCCAAAATGTGTGACTGTACTAACAGCAAGGTGAATTTCAGTAACAAGGCAAAATTACCCATTTAAACAAAAGTATTTCATTCTGCTCCATTACACAGACACACCATGTTATTATGCATTAAATGTTCAGCTGATTATCACATATAAAAGGAAGAGGCTACCATATGGTCACAATCCATACAGAAACGCACAGCAAACCCCAGTATTTACACATGGGTTTGTTCAATGCACTGTATGGGTGTTATCTTTCCTCATTCAAAGGAGCATTACTGCAAAAGATGACTCATTCTTGTATCAAATGAGGTAATAAGCTTGTAAATGGCTGTTTTTCAAAAGCTAGAATTAGCTCAAACTTATGTATGCATGACTTATTCTTTTACCACTAAATTATGACAGTATTTGTATGTAAAGTACAGCTATAATCATTAGAGCGTAATAGTCTAATGTGGAAAAGCTTTTAGGAACAAGGTATTATTTAGATTAAGACAGCGTTATGTGTCATTTTTGCATTTAAAGAAACACCACAAATTTATGCTAGGACTACATCCTGGATGTTGCTGCAAATTCTGTCTGTGCAGTTGAATGAATGATAGGAGGATTTACTAAATTCAAATAAATAAGTTTTGTACCTGAAGACTCTTACATCATCCAACTGAAGGCCCTACAACTAGAGAACATTTTATTCCCCTCAAAGTGAACATAAATCAACTATAAATCATGGGTTAAGATCTACATACCTAGCTTAATTAAATCTAAGGCCAGATCTAGATCTTAACTAACCAGTAAAAAAAGTTGTAGCACAGACTCAAAGTAGGATGAGTTTTGCAGAGAAAGATCAAACCTAAAATTTACCAGCCATATCTTCAAAGGAAACTGTCAGCTTTCACTGACTTCACTGGATGTTGAAGGCTTTCATTCATTTTAGCAGTGAGGTGTTCTGTATGAAATGTTTTGTGAGATTTATCATCTCACATGGTTAGCTTTTTGTTAAACCTAGCACTGTTTTATATTATGAAAAAAAGCCTGAAAACAACCTCCAGAAGTCAGAATTCACATTTTTTGCACCTAAACAATCTAAGATGTTATACAATAGATAATATACTGCCAAAGACTTCAAGTAGTAGTGATGTGACACATAGAAAAGTCCTTAAATATGCCTTTCTTAAATCAGCAGTGATTCTTTCAAAATTCAGAATGAAAAAAAACTTCATTATTTTTTTTAAAAAAATAAAAATAAAAATGGGAAAACCCTTCTGAATATGGACTTTTCATCTCTATCTGAATGGCTGACATCTAATCACATGTTTCAATTTTTCAAATTGAAAATATTTAGTTCGGTCTTAAATCCCATGGTGTCTTATTCTCTTATGATGGAGGGTCAACAAATGCCATGACTTTATTTTTTTAATTTTTTTTTATGAAAATGAAAATTATTAGTCATCTGCTAAACTATGTGAGTTTGTGTAGAAATGATACAAAATACATTACTCCCAGACTATTTGCATTACATCCAGTTAATTATACAAGGCATTGCTCTCCAGGTTTTAAAAAACTCTGTATGTCTGCACCTGCTTATTTCCTATTTAAATCTCATCAGAAAAACTTATTTCAAAAGGACAAAGATAGTTGGGAAAGACCAAAGAACAGAAGTCACAGGCAACATTTTTGCCCCTTCAAACCTTTCAGCCACACAAACACGACACAGATACTTGCAGTGTGATGAGATGCCATAGACCAGTTTCGTGCTGCAGTCTCAGTGCCTGCAAAAACCCAGCAGGAGCTGCTGGCAGAGGCAAGGTTCAACTGACCAGCTCCTCCCCTCAAAGCAGCAGCATCCACATTCTTCCTCCAGTGCTACAACCACTGTTCATCATTCCAGTTCCCAAACCAGTCCACGCTGCAGTGCCAGATGGAAATCCCAACCTTCTCCACCTGCACAGAAGCCAAAGGTAATTTGCTCTGGACCTTGTCTCCCAGTGTTCATGGCCTCGAACTTTTTTCCTATGCTGCAGTGCCTCCGTGAAGGTCCTACCTCTGTCACTGCCTTTTAGACCTTAGCACAGCAACCCTGTTCCATCTAAACATAAACAAGCTTCTGCAGATCTGCTCTGTGGCACCTGTATGACTGTTAGCAGACTGCTATCTTCATTATGTGACACAGATGTAATTCACAAAAACAGGCACAAAATGTTCACATCATCATTTTCTTAAATTCATTCTTGACTCTTAAGTTAGGAATTTTGTCATACTGAAATTTCTTTTGTGTTGCCAAGCAAAAAGGCGGACTTCAGCAGATTTGATACAAACCTGCTCTATAATAATATCCAACATAGATAATTCCCTTATTTCTGCAGACATGTCTATTAAACTTGCACATTAATAATATTAATTGACTAATTACTGGACTTGTTTGGCTGGGGCATCAGACTAACCTCACATACCAAAAAGAGTCTTTTAGAAATAGCAGACATTGCCAACACCACTGCTATACAAATGGAACAAAATATCTGTCTGCAAGAAACCAAGACAAAGCTGAGCTAAGCTACATTAAAATTTTGGTTCAGAGTATCAGTGTAAATTTGAAACAAACCCCTTTCTGTCTCCACTTACCATACATCAGTTCAGCACACTGGATGGACTGGGTGAGCCCCAATTATATTACCTCTGCAGGAAATCAGACTGGGAGCTCTGCTTCAGGAGTACACAAACCACTGTCAGTTCCCTAATACTGAATCAAATACATCATGATCGCATACATGATGGGGATACTCAGTCCAGAAGGTGAGATTAAACATAGTGCAAACAAAGATGCTGAGTAGTGTATACCACAGAAGTAGGGGGCTCAGCTTCGGTCTAGCGATCCTGTCCTACTGTGCAGAATTACATGCTGATGTAGACGTAGCCAAGCCCTCTGCCCAACAGCCCAATGAGTCAATGAGTCTAAGCCTTGCAGGCACAATACAGCTGTCAAAGGGTAACCACGCAAATCCCAGCCAAAGACTTATCTAGCCCTGAACTCAGCCTCCAGCAATGGTCAGTAGGAGATGCCTAGGAAAGCGTTTGGGAACAAAGAAAGAAAGCAGCCACTGCTATTGCCTATGAATACTTTCTACTTTGCAGCTCAGTGGAAATCTCGAGCTAGAAGCACGGTGTTTGTCAGCATAGGAAGAATTCTTGTAGATTACTTCTTTTAGGAAATTATCTATTGGTTTTTCATAAATCCTACATATTCACAATAATCAAGGGGTTGTAAAGGTCACTTAAAAGCTGTAAGTTAAAGAACCACTACCATTGGTTTGTTATCAACATTACACATGCATCATTTGATGTTCCTTATCCTTTCTGTGGAAAGCTATTTTACCTCTCTGACTTTTATGATTTTATTAACGATTACTTATCTAGGTCCTTTAGTTTTCTTCAAGAGATAGATAGCTGGAATTTTTCAAAGCACCAAGCAACACCACAATAAAGAACAAGGGAACACACAGAACTGTGAGATACTTGACCTAACACAGATGCTCTCAGCTCCTAGACACCTCCTGGGTGTGAGAATGAGTTTTCTGCCATTGGTAAAAGCTGCTATACTGTCTTGTTTTATATCAGCAATGCAGTTTTTACTTCTTGGTTTCCCAGTCACAAGAGAGATTACAGCATTTCCCAGCTTCAGGTTGAATCCATTGTCATTCACAGGACAATGTTAAATTGCCACATTGAGGTAAAACTCCCAGCTCTATCTGCAGAAAGCTTTACTTTTTTTTTTTTTTTCTCTCTCTTTTTTTTTTGTCCCATTATATTGATATTGACATTGGTCCTAGTGTATTGAGTTCATTAGGTCTCTCAACCAGGAGTCTCTCATTTAGGGTGATTTTGAAGTACATTGCATTAGACAAAAGAACTAGGAAAGTGGATAGAAGAAAGTGACATAAAATTTATATGCAGTTGCAACAGATTCAGTTAATACTTCTAAAATCTCTTCCTCACTTTGCCCATTTTTGCACCTTCTAGGGATGGCTGTACATTGTCAAGAAACGTTACTTTTGTTATCTGATTCTCTCTCAAAATCATGAATAAATCAACGTTCTTATACTTATCTCAAGGGAACCCACACTGTATATTGTTGCATCTGCTTTCCCTTTGGTGAAAGATGCAAGCAGCCTACTCAGTTTAGATTCTTTTTTATCCATTCAACATCAGGTGCTCTCGCTGCTTCTACCTGTCAAGCTACAATTAATACTAGTAGCTCCTCAACAATTTCTCAAGGTCTGGCAGTGACTGTAAGGCTTTGGAATGCTGTGTAGCCTGGGGATCTGAAATTTCATCTGGGATATGTATGAAAATTCTGCTTTACACTCAACTTGCACAGAATATTGTTCTCTTTTCACTGAAGTGGTGTTTGAACACAGTTCTGGAATGTCTCCAAGTGGTTGGCCTCCCCCTGCTAGCTGCAATTATTTTTTAAATTTCTTTGGCCTTGAATTTGATAAAGATCAGGACACTGAGTAAAAGGGAAGTATTTCCAACACAAAACAGGCTGGGAACTGGTATATTGTAAAAGTAACAGCAACCAACTATGATTAGACCTGTATAAACTTGGAAGTCCTCAGAAGTTCTAAGAGGATTAATGGCTGTGTTGTTGTTTTTTTTTTTTTTTTGGTTTTTTTTGGTTTTTTTTTTTTAAAAAAAAAAAGCTTGTTTATTAGTTTCCAATCAAGGAGGTGTGCTTCCACAGAAATATGTCTCTGCTCAAGATCAAATTGTTGAAGAAAAATTGTACTAGTGTGTTATGTTTAAAATACCAAAAAGACATCTGTGTAGATAAAAAGAGCTGGAACTGAACCAATGTTTCAAAGAAATAGTTTTATTCCAGGGCCTAAAGAAACCTTTGTCACATTTTAACTCTGAAAACTGTCATGTTAAGACTTTTGAATCTGCTGACATTCTTCTGCTTCATTGGTTTAACCTTAATCTCTAGACAGATCTGGTCAGAAAAGTTTTATCTTCTGACAACTGTCTTCTCTTTCTCTCTTCACGGCACTTCCAGGATTCAAATAAGTCATAAGAGGACTTTGTGAAGACATACTGTGATTTATCTAACGCTTGCCTAGGTAGCTGCATGACCCTAAGGCACTAATGCATCTCACTCATAGCCTCTGAGGGTAATAGCAAAGTGTTATCTCCACATGAGAGAGGAACTGAGAAATTAGGCACAGGGCAGGAGGTGTAAAGAACTTAGCCTTATTCCAACACCTCTAGTCAACTAATAGCCAAGTAAAATGAAATAACATGCATTTAAAAAACCCCACCAAATATTAACAAAAAAAAAAAAAAAAAGAAAAAAGAAAAAGAAAACAAAAAAAACCCAAAACAAACAACAGTTAAGCCAATGGAAAAGAACAGAGACAGTTCAGTTCAATTTTTGAAGTCATCCTCAGGAAGCAAAATTAATGGGTGCAAATGCATTCACTGCTCTTTACAGTTGTGTGATACGATCTTTTTCTGGGATAACAGGCTAAAACAAACCCTTTGAACACAAATAATTTTAAACTCATTGGGAAAAATTCATGGAAGGGAAAGTTAGGTTCTTAATGAAAGGTCGTCAAGGAATAAACACATGCAGACAATGCTACCTTCCAGAAAAGCTGAATTTAAATATTTATATATTCTGATACAGAACTCAAGTAGTAAGCTCTGTGCCAAAGGTCAAAGTTCCTACATGATGCTGGATCAAGTTCTCACAACATACAACAATTTACTTAGTCTGATATAATTTTATTATTCAGTTATTTATCGTCAATATTCTAGCATGTAATCAACTTCCATATTAAAAAGCTAGCTCAAAGGCTAAAAACTATATCTGCTCTTAAAAGACAGCATGTAGAGAAAACAGTCTCCAAGAAAGCGCTGGGGGTAAAACCAGCTTCACAGATTCAGACACTACCATAGGTCTACTTCTGGAAGATGATTTTTCTGCATCCAGTAATCTTGCTACCACTGGCACTGGTACAGAGCCTGCTGCTCTGGAAGTGTGGCAGCAGAAAAGAGCCAAAGCCTCACCTCTTCCTTATCTGTAAGAGGAAATCCGATCAGCATACTGGGCACTATGAGTGGAATCCCTGCTATTCATGCAGGCATTTAGCAAAGCTACCCAGGAAATGTGGTATACTCACACTTTGTGGGTTTGTATAAATACAGATTACAGTCTGATTTTTACTGGCACTTATTTCACTCACTGTAGTTACTAAGTAAGTAAATTGTTGGACATTTTCTTCCTAGTTTTACCAAACACCACTGAAAATGTTCCTTTTTATTCTACTTGTAGCTAGAGACTGGCTGTATCTCTTGATCTGGGAACATTCAAAGGCCATCTATCTGGCAATGCACTTTCAATTACCTTTTGTTCATAGCTGTAGTTCAGGCAGACAAAAAGAAAAACACTCTAGTATACTGTTTGGTGAGGAAGTAATAATGGATTCCAAAAAGAAAACATGGATTCAGAGACTTCAAATCCTAATGCCTTATATGTTACTCACTATAAAATATATTGCTTCTGTAAATGTACTATTTGGAGCTATCTTCTTCCTACCTATTAAACAACATAATCCTGCAACCAACTGTAAGGTTCTGTTACTAGACAGAAACACAGTTGTTAAGACTATATGAACCAAAATTATCCAAAATTTGCCCAGGTACAACCTCTAGCTTTCCATAACCACCACTATGAAAGCTGGACCTGTAAGGTGATAGAATTAAAAGACTTCCCTAGATAATAAGTTCCTTAGGGATCAGACTATCAGCAGCCCCCCGTACATGAAAAATAAGCCCTCACTGCCACATCACATAGCATCATCTTAATCATTCTACATCATTCTTAAACACATACAAATGAAGAGGTGAACCTATCTAATCTAACACATACCCCATTTCATTGTCAGGATATTTCCAATTCAGCACACAAAATACTAACTAGGCTAAGAAGTTTTGGGGGAAAAGAGATACATGGAGCAATGACACATTTCTTAGGAGTAAAAACAGAACCAGTGGCCAATTTGGAAACCTTAGTGAAGCAAAACTTCCAGTGGCCTTCAATGGTGTTTTACTGCATAGAGGCAAAATAGTCTGATCCTAATGTGTACTGAGCACATCTGCTAAGGTGCTGAGCACAGCTAATTACAGTCAGCTTTCCTGCCAAAGTCACTCTTGGTTCTAATACAGAAAAGGTTGGATCAGGTCGTGTGCATGCCTACTTGCAGCCCAGCTGGGGAATACTTGCACTCATTACTATACCACAGATACAAGTTTTTTTCAGCATAGCAGCTTTAACTCATAATGCACAGCTCCACGTGGCAGTTGTATTTGCCCAGCAGATTAGCATTAATTCTTCACACCTTCATTTTGTACTCAATTATCAGACCTTATTTGTAGGAATTAGTCTCTGGATTTTTATGCTACCATGCTGTAAGCTATGAAAAACAATGAACTCATTGTCACCCAAATTATATCATCAAATTCTCCTCCGCACTATTGTTGCCTTTACTAAAAGCTGTGATATATGTTGCAACTGCACTACTTATTGAGGGTTGGGTTTGTTGGTTTGCTGTTGTTTTGTTGGTTGTTTTTTTTTTTAACTTACCCAAAGTCACTGCTACTTTGGAAAAGCGCAACACTCAATGCAAAGAGGTTTGAATATAGTTTTAACAGTGCATGGCATACAACCTGTTCCAGTTAAATTGCTTAGATGTTTGCTTGTGTAATGTCTCTTCAGGCAGTGCTAGGACTCTGACAGATGGTAAGTATAACACACATGGCTGTGAGTAAAAACTCAGCTTTGCCAAGAGGAGGGAAGGTAGAAGTGACAGGGGAGTGAACTGAAATGCAACTTGTCAGCTCTGGAAGGCGAGTGATATCTTTTCCCATCTTCCCATCTCAAATTAATTGCTTCATTATTAGGAATCTCTGATGAATTGATTTACAGCTCATACCCTAGAGTATCCATTCATATTTACATGGTTTGATGCACATTATTAAAGCTACCTGTTACCTTTTGATAACAGTGTTTTGTTTAAATACAAACCATAAAAACCCTGTTGTATAGGGAACAAAAAATATTCTTTATAAATTGTACAGAAATTTTATAGCCTAATTCTCATAATAAAGCAGGGCTCATTTCTCTGTGTCCTCAGAGACCACAGCAATGCTCAGTTTACACATGTCAACCTGTAAGCAATGTTGGAAGACAACCATCCCTGCAAATAATTTCTTTGTCCCTGTGCCTCAGACAGACTACATATTCCATGGCTGCAAATGTTCCCAGATGTCTGATGCTAATCTACCATGTACCTCAGAGAGACTTTAACAAAATCAGTACCTACCTTCTCAGTAGATTAACACCTTCAAAGCACTACCATCATTTAAATATATTAAGTCGCTTGATATCACAGATAACAGTAAATTTAACTTCCTCAAGAAGGAAGAGTTAGGTGCTTGCTTTTGGTTTTGGGTTTGTTTGTGGGGTTTTTTTGTGGTGTTTTTTTTCTTTGTTTGTTTAATGGCACTTGTCACACAGCAGAGAGCAGGGAATAGTGCAAGTATCAGCCATAGTACAGTTCTAAGGGTTTAAAGAACTTTTTCTACATTCATATGCTTTATAAATCTGATCTAATAAAGTCACCTGCATGGAAGAAAGGAAGCAGCATTATGGATACATAGAAAAAGTCAAGAATTGTAAAGCAAACAGATTTAATTGTATCACAGGTATTAAATTAGGACTGTGAATCATTACTACTGATTTGCAGCCCTGTGGTCTACTACTATTTTTCATTTAGTGGCTTGCAGAATCTTGGGTGATGCTTTATGAACAAATTCTGGCTATTCTATGAAAGAAGACAAAGAGAAGGTGGTTAATTTATGTTATTGAGCAATATGGGAGATGATAACTCTAGAATAGGTCTCACCTTCCTTAAAGAAGGTAGAACACCACAGACTGAAACCAAAATGTTTGCTCTCATGTTTTGAGCCCTAATGGTAGCTGTTTTCTATACCAAAAACCTGCGAGAAATATATCCTTATTTACACAAATATACTGTATCTTTAAAAAAAGTTACGTGCTCAGACCTAGCAACCTGTATGTTCTAATCACTGCTTACATGACAAAACAGTGTTTGTGGTGACATTCTAAATACACCATCATAGTAATGCAAAAACTCTGCCATAAAATTTATGGTAAGTAATTACAATTATTAGTCACATCTCAGGTCAGTTACATGAGCTGGAAACTAATTTTTTCTCATTCTCTGGGTTCATATTTTTCTACCCACTTTTTCAAAGTTGAGGATCATAAACCAAAAAATATTTACTTTGAAATATTCTGGTTTATATCACTAACTCTCTAGCCAGATTAATATACAGTAACCACTGGTATAAACCACAACAAAAGTGTAATTGAGCTGTAATTGCTAAGTGTTACGTTGCAATTATGGTGACCTAGTTATAAGGTACAATTACTACATTAAAATATTAGATGCTTCTGTGTACATGATATTACTGATTCAAGGGAAGAGGTTACTATATGTCTGTCACTAAACTTCATTTTTCCAGAGAAAAAGTCTTCAGTCTTTTTTCCATCCTGGTTTCACTGGTGCCCATAAAAATAGCCAAACAGCAGTAACAGGAATTACTAGAACTCACCCGTAGATTTTTTTAAGACTGGATTTCAATTCATACATGATAAAAGGTGGGAAGAAGGATATTTGTAGTGTTACTGGAAGAGGAGATGGTCTACAGTGAGGATTTATAGGAACAGAAGAACAAGTGTCTATGTGACAGGAACAACCACCCAAGATTTCGGAAGAAAGCCAGTAATGGCTTAATTTTATATTCAACTGAGCCAAACCAGTTAATGCAGGAGGGGGCAAAACAGTCCCACATCCTTCCCTGTTTGTAAGTAATCAAAGCACTGCAATCTAGGGGTGAGTCACTACAAGTATTCAGGAAGTCTGCTTTCCCTTTTCTTGGTAATAGCCATGGCACTAACATGATACAGTTGATTAAGTACAAATGAAACAATATCATGCAAGTACCTGAATTCCTCCTCTTAGTCAGTGCCCACAACCTTTAGAACAAATGCAGAATGCAGGTTAATATTCACTAATTCTATCAGATGCTACATGTCAAATCCCATATAGAGTAGTTATCATCATTCGCGATTCAGCCAAAAACAGTCGTGACTAGTGTAATCTGTAGTTTCTATAAAGTAAATCTTCAGAACAAATCTAGTTTAATATAAAAAAACCTTCTCTCCTATAGCAAATTACAAGTTTGTGTTCTCTTTTTACTCCAGATACTCAACTACTTTGTGAGACATCTAATTCTTCTAAAAAGAAGTAAAGCTACATGGTTAATCAGTGCACATTAAATACAAATTGTCTCCTTATAAAGGAGCACTCTCTAATCTAGATATAATGAGTTACTAGTTACAACTACATAAAATTAATATACCCTGAAAGAAGACACATTAACAGTTGTACAGTATAAGAATGTGTGTTCAAATTCTTTTGACCTGTTTTATGCAGGTGGATTTCTTGTTTGCACATATGTGGCTCCAATTTAGTTTCTTTTCCAAAGCACAGTTACTTTTCAGTTTTTCTCCATGCTTTTCTATTTAGCTGGTAGAACACAGGTCCATTTTGTAAGAATCAGAGTCCTGGACTCTTATTCAGACTATGCTTGGTGTTATTTAGACTAACTAGGAGGCATTAAATAAAACTTTTGTAGACCACGCCTTTCAGTATGGACTACTGGATTTTGGAAAACTCCTGATCTGCTCTGTTCACTGAATAATATAACTTTTCTTTGTCTATGTTGAACCTTCCACTCCTTTAACTAGCTTATCTATTTCAACTATCAGTTGGGTAGGTAGGATAATTTCATTAATATTGTTTTCATATCACAACTATGCATGAGGAGCTAAAGACTTCTCTGTATGCCAGCTACTAATACAGCAAATATAAGTAGTGAGAACATTGTTCATATGCCTAAAAAGCCTCTGTTGCTAAATAAGTGACTTTAGAGTTGGCTTCCATACAACTCCTCCACATACTGTATCCTATTGTATTGATTCTGCTGTTGTATATAAGAATACATTACGCATATAGTATATGCCTTGTGAGGAAATACACTGAACTGGAGGCCAGGGTTTCTTTTACCTATTTTCTATGCCAAAAAGTTCAGGACCTTTCTCCAAAACCAATGTAACAGAAATACAGACTTCATAAGGCATCACTTTGGTCACCTACATCATCACATTGGTCACCTTCATTCCAGGATAGGACTGTTTTTAGAAATGTTATAGATTCTAACTTTAAATACACAAGATATTTTTATGTCACTGCTTTCCATGGTTAACTCCTCAGTCCAGAAGGGTGATTTGTTACTTAGACTGAACAGCCTTTTTAACTTGAATTATTTAACCAGCAAGGCATCTTCTCTTATGCTTAGATAAGGATCTACTTTGCTTGGGATTTAATCTAATATAGGTGTGGATATCTGATTAGCCAATGCACGTTTAATCCACTTAAATTACATAATTAATTCACTCTAAACCAGTCTTCCAGTTCTCCCTAATCTAATTAGCCACTGATTGCAATTAGATCAAATTAATATATCTTTAAGAAATATATATAATCAATTATATTCTACGAAAATATGTGATAATATTTACTTTAATTGGGTGGATATCTTGATTTCATGTGTGTGGCTGTGTTTTAATTTCTATTTAAAGAGAAGAGAGTGCTTAGGTAAGTCATCAGTTTGAGTTCTGGAGCCTGACAGCTTCTAACATTTAATACAAGAAGTATATATAGAACAATTTCAGATACAAAAATACTCTTGGAAAAATGCCTTATGAATTAACTTCAGGAGTGAATCTACAATTCACATCTGCTGTCAATTACACTGCTGTTATCTGCATGCCAGCAATTGTTTCTAGGCACTGGGCAGAGACTGCCACCCAGCCTAAAGAAAAATCCCTTCAGTCACACTTCAGAAAATGGCCTAGGAGTGAAAAGTTTTTTAATTTTCCCTGAGACACAAAGTTTACACTGCTGCATTGCTTTTCTTATGGTTACTGGAGCTCTATGTTGTTCTATACATTTGTTAAAGTAATGTATTTCCAATACATATTTTTCAAAATGACATAAGATGGAATAAACTCCAAGACTGTTTTTTGTTGTTGGGTTTCGAGGGCTTTTTTCTAAACTCTTTAATTGACAAAGAATATTTTATGTTCTCATAGGCCTACAGATATAACTTAAGTAATATTTGGACATTACATCACACAAGCTGATATAACTTTTACTGTTCTCTGGCATCCTAGGTTATTAAACTTTTATTGCGTACTACAAGACATACACAGAAATTCTGAAAACCGCAGGGAGAAGACACCTTGTAACATTATTACCTCAGCCCTTATTGACTAGAAAAGCTCACACTTAGACCTTTAAATAGAGTATTTATTTCAATTGATTTTCAAATCCTAGCAATAAAATGCTTATCATGGTAAATAAAAAACAAAAATAAGTCATTCTAATTATGAAAGCCATAAGTGAAGAGGCTATCACATAATTAACAGCAACAAAACAGTGCCCAAGACTTGCATTCATCATTTCAATGTTGGACATTAGTCAATTTAATACGATGGTTTTAGAAATAAGTAATTAGAACTACAGTCTACATTCAAGCTGAGGGGAAAATACTTTGTCCTCAGAATGGGGAGGCAGCAGATTTACTTGTGGTAGAAGCCCATGTAAGCAGTATACTAAATCTCTACATTTTTTAAAAAGCTGTTCCCCTAAACAGGACCTATACAATTTTTCCTATTAATTACTATTCTAGTAGGTTTAGTGTCATCTGCTAATAAATAATAATATGTACCATATTCTTCTACATAATTTCCTAAGAAAGAATAGGCAATTTGAAGATATACTTCCAAAGAAAAAAACTGTGCAATTTTTCTTACTAAAACCTGAATCCAAGATACACAGACACAAAGAGTCAGAGGCAACTTGTTGGCCTAGGCAAGCTCCTAGGATGATATGCACTTATCTTCTTAAGTTACTGTAAGGCCTTCTTTCCTCCGTGATCCTTTTTATTTTGCTAAAAGTAAAGAATAATACTGATCAAGAGAGTGCATTACTACCCATGTTTTGCGCACTGATGAAACTGCAACCTTGCCTCACACAATTTTCTAAATGTCATCTTGAGTGCAAAATGTCTTTTGGCAATAGCTACAGGTGCTCAGAGTATACCACAGAAAGTTGTGCACAGTATGAAAACCAAGGCCCCTGAAAATACCAAAGCTTCTCTCTCTACAAACCTTTTCACACAATCCCCAAACTCATTGCTTAGGGCAGTAGAGCAAAACACATCTTAACTTCAACACAGAAGTCTTTTTAGACCTTTAAATTAAAGAAATACATTCACCTTTACATACATCTATTTATCTGTGTGTACATTGGCTGTCACATATAACAGCTCTGTTTTCTACTGCTTTGTAAGTAAAAATAATAAAATGTTATATTAAACTACAACCCCTTCCAAGAAAAATGAAATTGTGCAAATCCCTTAAAGAACTAGATCTGTATAATTCACATCTGGAAGGACCCTTTGCTTCTCCCTTCTGTCTGTCTTACCTTTCTGAGGTCAAAGATCCATTCTGTCTCTCATTTTCATCTCAGCTCCACAGAAGCCTTCATTATGATCTGATTCTTATCCGCATTCTTGCATTTGTCTGCTACCTAATTCCACAGCAATATCCATCTCTATTTTAATGATCCATGTGGTGTGTTTCTCTTTTTATTTTTTTTTTTCCTTTCCCCTATCAGAAGATTATGAGATTGCTCTCTTCTTCACCAGGAGCCAGGCTTTGGAAAAGAACTGTGACGAGAAGGAAGTCTCCATCACTGATCATTTTCCTTCTTTCTCCTCCTGTTACTTCTCTCTGGAAGACATGCCACTTCAGATGTCAACAGCATAGATGCTGCTGCAACACGAAGATATAGTGAACATGTAAATAAGTAGACTCGACTAGTTCTTTAATGCACAAAAATCTTGAGTTACCTTTTATGGAGAGTCCATAAGTGATGGTAAATTCATTAAGCCAACTAAGTATATAAGGTTACATCCACACATGGTAATGTTTATGCCATTTTTATACATTTCCCAAAATTAACACTCCAGTGTACTTTTAAACTACAGTAATGATATTGTGGGAAGGGCAATAGTAAGGGGAATCCATTTAAACAAAAATATCCAAAATTTTCTTGACGGAGGATGAGTTTCATTTAGAAGATGGGTTTAAACATTTCTATGCAAAGATATAGCAAATGAAGTCAAGATGATTTGCCTGCCTCAGTCACAAGTCTAAAACCCACCTAAAGTATACTCAAAAAGTTTGGATTTTATTCTTTAACATACAATTGAAAAAGGTAATTCTAAATAAAGTGCAAATATGCAGCAACAAACACAACAGTATTTACAAATTATGATTTGTCTAGAACTATTAATCTGGAAAAAAATTACGGTATAAGTGAAACTTGTAATGCAGGATCGTTTCCAGTCCAAAGTTTGTAATGGATGCTCTAAGTCTTTCAAAAGACACAATACAATCCTCCACACCCTAACGATGGGTAAAGTGACTCTCTCACCTAGAAATAACAATCACAATCAATCACAAAAAAAATCTATTTTCTGTAACACTTATGTGTCTAATGAGATACATTACATTCCTCATATTATAGTGGAATCTCAGAATCAACACTGATGCCTTGAAAATGCTTTGGCTTATCTATCAATATACTAACCATCATCACTAACAACAACAATCACACTTGATCTAAGATGAATCCTAATTTAACTAATTTAATTCTGGATGTAAAGATTAAGGATCATAACAATTTTCTTTGGGCAGCCAATAAGCAAGTTAATGATTTTGACGCATAGACAGCAGTTTCATAAGTAGCTTAAGATCAGAAACATAAAGAACCTTTTTCATTATTTTGTTCCCTGACTGTGGTTTAAGAAGGATGCCTTGCTATGCAGAGTGACACAAATCTCTAGAAAATGGCCTCTGTCATTCTAAAATAAGTAGCTGTACTGGTGAGATGAAGCTAAAGGTGCCCGGACCATATACAGACCATAATGACACCTACACATACAGTTTGAAAGACAGCTAAAAGAAAGGCAATGAAAATTTCAGCCACCCACATATGAACAATGAAGAGAAAAAAAAAATGTGGAATATAACTATCAAATGAGACCCAGTTCACTGAATTCATGCTGGTCACTCTTCTGCTTGAAAAGAAGATTTACAGCCAGAGAGAGGCAGGAGTTCCAGATCACAATTACTTCATGAAATTTATAATAATCAAAATAAGCAGCAGCTAGTAGGTGTTCAGACACCATATAAAAAAGACATTAGCAAACACATTAAAAATACATGAACATGATCATGCAAAGTTGAACAGCAGCAGAATGATGAAGTTTTATAGTGCTTCACAGATATTTCCCAGTAAATTAATTTTGAGGCTTAGCCTTGGTAGTTTTGGTATGTGAACTGTGCACTTTTAATTAGGAGATGGCAATAACAAATTGAGGCTTCAGATCACTGGCATCCAAAATTCCAGATATCTCAATAAAATAAATTTTCAGAACATTCTGTAGGCAGTTTATTAAATAAATATATTTTCAACTGGGCAATAAGACCAGTAAGAAAGTTTCACAGAAATCAGAAAGGAGTACATTTGAAGTTTTTACCTCCATAGGAAATTGAATTAATATAGTCTAAATACAGTAGATGTTCAATTATGATACAAACTAAGGCCTAAAGGCTATCAAGGTATTGAAGGATAAAGCCAGCTTGTGAAAGATGAAATTGAATTTAAGCTCATAACATGAATACACTTCTTACTCTTACAATTGCATGAAAGAACATTTTGACAACCAATAAAAATTGCAACTTTAAAAGAAATAGAATCTAGTTCACAAACAAGGATTTGATACTTGACAGTCACTGCATGAGAAACAAAGCTCCAAAACCAACAGCAGTTCCAGCATCATGCAGGACCAATTTGTACATCCTGAAGTTATGTCAGGGCTAAAGCGTTTTCTTCAAAAGAAGAATATCTGAATCCTAGACAAACTGAGCAAACATATGCAGTTAAACCTGGTGGAATAATGAAGTGCATGAACTACAGCCACATGGAGACCAATAAGAAAAATATGTTCTTTTAAGCACTTAGTATGTTGAGCCACTAAGAATGCTAATTACTCTCCAGTGTATGGTAGATTGAAGTGAGCTGTTTACCTAAAATTACCCAGCATCTGTCATGTGCCAAGGGCAAATTTTATCAACTTCCATACTTTGGAACAGCTTCATTGCATGCACCAGACTATTTGAAACAACACAAAATTATTTTAGCCTTCCTTCTACACATGGCAATATTTTCAAAGTTACGACATACTAAAAAAAGCAATGTTCATGGACCTACTGGAATATAAGATTTGAATCATGTTGCTTAACCTGATTAAAAAAAAAACATTTATCTACATTAAATAGAAATAATAAGAAACAGTTAGCTAGGTGAAAATGCATTATCATAATCTGCAAAAAGAACATGATAATTTTCAGCTCTTCTTTTCACTATTAGTTTTTGAGGAAATATCAACCTTTTCTTTCATAGGAAGTAGCTGAGCAACTGCTTATGATACAAGAAAGCCACTGTTAGGACCATGTTTGTGCAAACATTGTCCTTAGGAAATGGAGGGGAATTAGAGGGTCTGTGGGGAAGGGAGGGAGGAGGACTCTCTTATAACTTTGTACTTCACTGAGTAAGGAGGGAAGAAAGAAGCAATCTGGTCAGTGTGGGATCCTGAATTTTCAAGGCTTCTAGGAAAAGATGGTCTAATTAAAACAATACTAAATATGAATGTCGAGGGCATCAAATGCTCATCTACCCCATTCCTCCTACTTCCCTTTCCTTTAAAGTAATGAAAAGTTGAGGGAAAGTAAATATGTGTTACCTGATGAAGTACATATCCTTCTCATGTTTCAGCATCCAGTCAGTATACAGACCAGCAAGCAAGGAGACACTAGTCAGTCTGCAGCCATCCACTTTCTGTACTTGTTTAGTTGCAGAAAAATCCAGATCAGAAGAGGCCAGCAGCTAACATTCAATAGCCTTGTGGCAAGGTGGAAGCAAAGGAGAAGTTTTGTTTCTTTCACAAAACCCAGTTGGGCTATGTCAAATCATAAATCAAATAAAGACAAGTGCATGTAGAAAGGTATGTCTGATTCAAATCAAGAAGCAATTGTTCTTAAGTACCTGTAATAAATGGAAAAAATAAAAGTTTTTGGATAATAGCAGTATTATGTCCTAATCAAGTAAATTCACAGTTCAAAGTGTGCTTATTCAAAATAAGACAAAGAACATTTAGAGGAGTATCTATATTGATATTTAGAAATTTATAAATACTGTTCCAATATTATCTAAAATAATATTTTTACTTTTTGTGGATCTTTTCCTAGAAAAAACATTAAAAATAAGTCTTAGTTTATTAAACCTAATGAGACTGAATACAAAAACGATCCACTTTCCCAGTTTTTTAGCTTTTAGTTAACTCTTAACATTCAGCAATTCAAAAGATGCCTTTTCATACACACATATGTACGGAAGGTTTATATTCAGTGAGCATATTCAAACTGAAGCAGTCCTTCTGTCCTCAAATATTGTAGCAGTAAGCAGCTGCAAAAGCTATCCATTTCCTTACAAAAAATACTTATATATTTCCTCTACATTGTCTCATTGTTTAAACATACTGATGTTCATACATTCTTTTATGCTTAATTTTGTTAGCTCTGTAGCCAAAGAAGGTAATAAGAGAGAACAGCCTTATGACTGCAGAGAAATATGAAACCAGCTAACTCCTTTTGGAAAAGGCTTCTAATTAGAATCAAGAACTTAGTAAAAAGAAATCAAGAACCTGGTCAGAAACAAAAAGAACCATGGAAGACATTTGAGACTATATAAGAATAGAACACAAGTTTGTTTGTACTACCTTTTCCATTCATCAAAGCATCAGAAAATAACAAATCTGATTAGAATGAAAAAATCTCATATTTAGTGTCAGTGGGAGAACTATATCAAAACAGAGGCTCCCCTGTAAGCCAGAAGATAAATTCTATCTCACTTTTGATCACAAGTATGTGAGGATTTCCTTCAAGTCACTTGTCTGATAAGGGTTAATTACTTCTCTGTATTTACATTAATATGTTTCTAGGAAGGTTTAATAGTGCTTATACAGCTCCACCAGCTGAATCTGCTTGCTCAGAGACGTGAAAAAATCATGACTAATCAAACCCCTGATGTGCATCAGGCACTGCACCTACTGTTTGTTTCCTGGACTGATTTACAATGAAATATTAGGAATCATTACCGATGCATAAAACTACTGACACTTGTCTCCACAGCCAACTATCATCTGTTTATGTATGCACCAATGTCCTCTCTGAACTTCATTATTTTATGCAGGTCAGAGAGTCTCAAAAAAGCTGTTTTCTCTATAAGTAACACATAGCACCACTTCAGTAGCCATAAGTAGGCTGCACGTTAGATGGCCGCGTAGCACATATTAAATGATATCTAAGCTTATAGTATGAGAATTTTCATGTTTTGTATTTACTGAAATACCTGTTAACAGGTTTACAGGATATCGCTGCAAAAATGGTATTGAACAGATTTGGACATCATGCATAAAAAGGAAAACAGTATCAAACAAAAATAAGCCATCAAAATTAAGTACTTCAGAAGAAATATATTAGCAATAACTCAAACTGTAGTATTAAGAACTACAAAATAGTTTAACCTATATTGATGATAATTCATTAAAAAAAAAAATAATCTTCAGAAGTTTCTAAGAAAGCTAAACACACATCCAGGCAAAGCCAAACAGCCAAACACAGTGACTTTATGACAGCTGTATCAATGAACTCGGCACATGTCATGGTCTTTAGCAAGTGCAAGATGGTTTCCTTAGATGGATCTTGAAAGGTAATAGGGTGCTGTCTGGAATCCTCTTTGCTTAGTATTAGTAATGAATTACAAACACCAAGCTTCAAACCTACTCCAGTGAAGCGTTTCAGAAAAGTGGTGTGTTTACAAGTCTTCTAATATGTTTAAGACTGAAATTGAGGCCTTGGCACACAAAACATACCTCAACATTTTTCTTCTATCACTTTTTGTTCTGCTCCTGAAGTTGTTCATCTGACCTGCCAATTTCCCAAAGGTAGCACAAGTTCTACAGAAATCAGGAAAAAAATAAACTGTGAGGAAATGCTTCCTATGGAGGGTTGTTCCTGAGAAAATTTGCAGGTGGTGTCAACAGAGATACTAGTTGACTAGTTGTATCCTATCAGTTTTAAAAAGAGTATCTCAGGATAACAAAAGAGAGAAGAGAGAAATATTATTATCCAAGGGAAGAAAACAATAGGAAGTGCAGAGATAAGTATAAGCCACCCCCTAAGAGCACTGGGGGAATCCAATGAAGACAAAGGGGAGGCAACCATTAGGGGAAGTTTGGACATAATTAAATGGAGGAGGAACACATTCAAATATGTTTGACCAGACCAAATAGAGAAAGGAGCACTGACATATGGCCTGGTTTAACACTAACTGGGACTAAGAGAGTAAGATACACACTTCCAGGCCTTACAGACAAAGATTACAGACAACTTTGAAAGGAAAAGTCTCCTCAAACCTTTCTTTGTCAAATGAATAAACAAGTAAAAAAAGGGGGAGATGATGCCAAAATCCTGGCTAATGTTATAATTATGGGAAAGGCTGGGGCTGGTGACAGTGGAATTGCTGAACTATCATAATGTTTTATTTCTCGTCTATTTATTTTCCATACTTCTCCAATTAAACATACATAAAGTTTAATTTCTGTTCTGGAGACTTAGCAGTATATAAAAAAGTATTACAACAGCTGTATAAAAATGCTTTTAAAATTGTTTTATTTTCAATATTTAAATGAGTTACACAGACATCTTTGTCTTAATCAGACTTGTAGCTCTTAAAGAAAGTATGCAAAATGTAATTTGTGTGTCCAGATTCTAAATACATGCACAGATATAATCATTATTAGGACTGCATATTTACATTAATAGCAAGCACGCTTGCATCTAAATGGTTGTTCTCTTCTGAAAACAAATTTTGAGACATCACTTACTGTTAAGATATGGAGCTGGAGATGCCATCAAAATTTTACCATGTAAAACTTAATCTTCAGTGGAGTTATCTGAAAATTAAAGTAGGGTAACAAGTCATTGAAATTCCAGACCTTAATTTCTTCTCTGTTTCATTTATTCAAGGATTAAACAATTTTACAACAGAGGGTTTCTTACTTTCAGGAACCCTACTGATATGGTATGAACTCATAATGTGTTAGTGTTCTTCATCTGCGTATTTACTTTACATCATAATTTATTTCATCCAAGTCTTGTAACAAAATTTGATTACTACATCAGTTCTGGAATTCAGGTAAACTGCAGCTACACCAGAAAATCACTTTTGAAAATACTCAAATTCATCTTTTTAGTCTTCCTCCATTCTTCAGTTCCATCTTCATAGAATCATAGAATCATTTAGGATGGAAAAGACCTTTGAAATCATTGAATTTAACTGTTGGGGTCTGCAGTGAGTCTGCAGACAAGTTAGTTGACTTCAAAGACTTAGCCGTGTACCTTTAAGACAGCCACAAATTGTCAGGTATGTAAACAGGGTGTGAAGAACGGAACTTAGAACCGCAGCATGCGGGCACCTACAGCAACAGCTAACAGCAAGCAAGAAGAAGAACACAAAAACCTATCAGGGTCTGACACATGTACTGTCTCAGATATATAAATAATTTGTATAAACGATAAAGGCCATTTTATCCGAACCCAGCCACGCAGACATGGTGTTTTTTCAGTCTGCCTTGACCTGAGTTACCACATTTGGTGACACCGACGTGATCCACATCTAACTATCAATCAGGACTGCCAAGGCCATCACCAAACCATTTCACTAAGCAATGCATCTAGGCATTCTTTATATACCTCCAGGGATCGTGATTCCACCACCTCCCTGGGCAGCCTGTTCCAATGCTTGACCACACTGTCAGTGAAGAAATTTTGCCTATGGTGTGATCTAAACCTCCCCTGGCATAATTTGAGGCTGTTTTCTCTTGTCCTCTTGCTTGTTATCTGGGAGAAGAGACCCACTCCCACCTGCCTACAACCTCCTTTCAGTTAGTTGCAGAGAGCCATAAGATCCCCCTGAGTCTCCTCCAGACTAAACCACCCCAGTCCCCTCAGCCGCTCCTCATCAGGCTTGTTCTCTAGACACTTCACCAGCTTTGCTGCCCTTCTCTGGGCACAATCCAGAACCTCTGCATCCCTCTTGCAGTGAGGGGCCCAAAACCAAACACAGTATTCGAGGTGCGGCCTCACTAGTGCCGCATACAGGGGGACAATCACTGCCCTTGTCCAGCTGGCCACCCCATTTTGCATATAAGCCAGGATGCTACTGGCCTTCTTGGCCACCTGGGAACACTGCTGGCTCATTTTCCACCAGCCATCAACCAGCACCCCCAGGTCCTTTTTCACTAGGCAGCTTTCCAGCCGCTCTTCCCCAAAACTGTACTGTTGTGTGGGGTGGTTGGGACACAAGTGAAGGACCTGGCACTTCTCCTTGCTGTGAACCTCATGCAGTTGGCCTCATCCCATCAGTCCGGCCTGTCCAGATCCCTCTGCAGAGCCTTCCTGACCTCCAGCAGATCAACACTCCTGCCCAGCTTGGTGTCATCTGCAAACTTACTGAGGGTGCACTCAATCCCCACATCCAGATCACTGATAAAGATATTAAATAGATCTGGCCCCAACACTGAGCCCTGGGGAACATCACTTTTGACCAGCTGCCAGCTGGATATAACTCCGTTTACTACCACCACTCTTTGGGCTCAGCATCCATCTAGCTTTTGACCCAGTGTAGAGTACACCAACCAGGCTAGAACTGCCTTCAGAATTTCTAGTCTCCTTCTTGCACACATACCCAATGCCCATCTTCCAGCTTCCACCTTTCCCGTTTTTTCTACTTATTGATCCAGTTGTCTCATCTTTTTTTTTCTTACCTATTTCTTCACAGTGTTATTTTAGTCAGTCTTTCAATATTTCAATGTCACCTTTTTTGTTTCAGTATATAAATGGCTTAATATTTCTTATTTTTTAAGTTTCTTCTGCAAGTTTATTTGACCTGATTTTTTTCTAAGTAATTCATGGTGCTTTGCTAAAACTGCTCCACCCATAAAATGCTCCAATTTAAAAGCAATTAAAGTTGAAAATTCCATCTCATTTCTTGTTTCTTCCAAATTATTGTCTGGTACAGAGAAACAATTTGCTCTTCTTTCCTGTGGCTTAATATCCATTTTTTTCCAAAACGGATGAATATCGTTCCAAATCAGTGTCAGTATAAACTGGGTATCTAGAAGTATCAGCAGTGGATGAGAATGTGATTTAAAACAATCCCAACAAACTCATCTGCATGCAGGGATCATCTAGCTGCCATTCAAATCCCACTCAGCTTTATTCATTTTGTGGCAGGCTGTGCTGTGATAACACTCTGGCCTGCTCATCAATCTCTCACTCTTTTTTTGCAGGCAAACAATCTGTCTCTAATGACAAGTAAGACCAGACTACTAACCAGACTGTAAAACCAATTCAGTTGGGACCAAATCAAAGTTTCTCCCATTCTCTGCAGTTGTTCTCCTACCTGCAGGATAAGAAAGTGAAGATATATCTACAGTATTTATCTCCTAATTCCTTTAAACCTTATGCCAGCAGTCAAAAACGCCAAGCATTCTCCATTTACTACATTTTTCTATCATTTTGGGGATTTAGTAGATTTTTACATATATAAATCTGCTGTAAAGTCTACTATACAGAGATACCCTGATCACATATATATAGCTCCATACCTAGTAATTTCTTCTTCCCATGTAAAACTCAAGAAAATAAAACTTTTCCATCTTTTATGGTACTTTTCCACTTCTACCTCACTTTCACCATTCCTGCATACACTGCGTTGTGTGTGAGTGTGAACCTCTAATTAACAGTCTTTTGACTTGACTGCAGGTTACTTCCTACCTCCTTTGTCTTTTGCTTCAAACACTTGTCTCAAACTTCTGCCATTTAACAATGTTAATTGGTACAAATTTAGGACCTTTGGCAAATCAAGACAGAATCCTTCACTGGGTCAGGGATCCAAATGTGAGGAACACAGGACATAAATGCCCTTTGGCTCTCATAAATCATTTGCTTTCCTTCTTGTAATAGCTCTTCACCAGGGTCAGTTCTTAATTCTTTTATAATTTCTTTAAATTTTCATTTCAAAACTTGAATTATATTTTGAGTGTTCTTAACTGTTCTGATCCTTGGGAAATCCCTTGGATCAAAGTGAATCCAAAATTTTTCTTCTTCCCCTCCCCAGATGTCCAAACTATCTTAAAACCTGATAAAATGTGTCCTCTTTTAATTTTTTAGAAAACATGATGTAAATTCACGGTTCATTATTTTCCATTTCTAGATGCCAATAATATTGCCAACACATAGAAGGAAGCAAGGCATGAAAAAAGTCCAAGGTATTTTTCTCTTCCCTTTCAAAGTCCTGGAGAAACATTTTCCATTATTTCTATTAAAAATAGTTGTCTACCATATACACACTCAGAATGTTACAATTTTCCTTTCAATTTTTTTTTTAATGAAAATCAGAAATATGTAAAGTCCCACATTGTAAGTGATGCAGTTTGCATCCTTTCCTGTGCATTTTTTTCCTTTCTTTTTATTATTCCAACCGTGTCTGTCATCAAATGAAGCAATCTGGGTTTTCATCTGTCTATCCATCTACCTATCCATCCACCTGCCCTTGGCTTACAGAGGGATATGATTTTGCCTCTAAGCAATACAACTAAATGCAAAAGTCGTTGATGTGCTATATGCTACTAGAAGTTATTTGTCTTTTCTAATAACAGAAAACAATACTATTCATTACATCCAGCGACTGTTCATTCTTTGATTAAGTCTACCAACTATCAATACATGTCCTAAAGTCATGATTTGAATAATACACCTTCTATATTTACCATTTAGGTAAAACATTACATTTAAAAGTTTAGATGATACAACTTTTAAGATCTAGCAAATACAAGCCAGGTAATTCCAAGTGTCTTATTTGATCTCCAATTTTACATTTGAAGAAACATCATAGTATTGATATGTTCAGGTCTATTTGTTCTGAGAAAGGCCTAAAAGATTATCATTCAAAACATGTTTATTAACGGAAATAATAAAATTTCTGAACCAAGTAGGAATCCATACTTTAGAATTAAGAAAAACGCTGATTTAAAACTCTGTCTTTTTCAGAATGTCAGTCTGCTTAAGTCTGATCTAAACTGAAAATACATTAAAGAATGGCTATTTTCCACGTCTAGGCAATGTAAAACGTGCCAAGAGCACCCCTACATTTTCATTCAGTTTTTTAGCCCTAAGAGTCTCAATCCCAGCTACTGAAGCAAGTGTGGGACAAAAGGGAAGTCCCCAAGAAAAAGACTCAAAAGTAGTCAGCAGAGCAATCATCGTACTTCCTCTAGGACATGAGTAGGTAACGATCTCCCTCTCCCAGCCTGGTATTTCTTAAAAATAAAACAAAACAAAATAAAAATAAAATAAAATAATAGTAAGAACAAAATTGTTTTAAATGCTTAGGACTTCACTGGTTAGGTTTGAAAGCTTCAATAATAGGGTTTATAAAAAAATACTGCTTTTCAGCAATATGTGCAGAAGTTCTTGTTATGTCTGAAATGTGGCAAATAAAAAACAGGCCTGGAACTGCATGAAAACACTGAATTATTTCTGTTGGAGAGATCCAGGAGCCAAGGATACATTACTCAATTAGAGTTTGGTATCAGACTGGGAGCAGCAGGAAGAAACAGGGGACATCAGCAATTTCCAGGGTATGTTTTCCACTGTAATAATAACAGACTTGAACAACATTGGAGTAGTATACTCCAATCTTCTCCAAATTTCCAGAACTTAAAGAATTCCCTTCCTCATTTTTATGCTTCCCTTTTAGGACTTTGTCATTGAAACTGTGGTTTACAATCTTACTTTGAAGGAAATCAGCAGAACACTTGATTCATGGACTCTGAACTCTTAAGGTATTGACATCACAGCAGACATTTTTCTGATTTTGGTTCAGGCTACCTTACACAGTATGCATCTATACAATTTTGGATGACCAATGCAAAAAAAAATCTGACTTTTTTCTATTACTTTATAAATGTAATATGAATAAAAATACAAAAACTCACACACCAAAACCAAATGCTTTCACATTCAAAGTGTGTGACAGACTAACTTACCAAGTATCATCACCACTGAATTTTTTTGCCTCAAGCCTCATTTATACCTGCTTCTTAGATTTTATTCAGGTATAGAATTTGCATTTAGATTGCTCTTCTAAAGGAAAAAACCCAAACTATACTCACTCTGAAATCCTGTGACTTCTTTTAACCTTAATGAAGCAATAATCACAATGACTGCATGTGGCTGAAAACATTTTAGCATATCAAGCTGCATTTCAGTGTCCCCCATTAAACCAATCTAAAGTTGTTACCATCAAGTACTACTTCATTCCTTCCTTATTTAAACTGCAAACAAGATGACAATGGTCAAGATCACTTTGTATTATGAAAGGTTATACAATATTTCCTTCCATGCTAAACATATACTTAGTAAAACCAAATAAACTTACAAAGATAAAAAGTGTGACACTTTACAAGCAAACAATCTTGAACTCTTACAAGGTCTTAAAATTACTGAAATTAATACAGTTGCAGGAAAAAGCAGCCATAGATCTATAATGGTGAAATTTATATTGGAAGTAAACAGCAGACCTACCATGTTCTGATTTAATTCCTGAAATGTAGATATTTTATAAGCAAGGCCATATGAAATTACAAATACAGTACATAATTTCTTGTAGTTCCTGGAAATTCCCTTTAAGAACTCTTTATCATGCTTTTAGCAACGGAGGAAATCTGATGACAGATTGTTTTTTGGGCAATTAACTCAACATGAAATTTCCATCAGTTAATTCTTCCCATGACTTTTTGAAAACATAAATAAACCTCCTCTTAGAATGTTCTTCGGACACCGTAAAAATAGCCAACAGACCATTAAGATACTTTTCTACCAGTTTTACAAATTCAGAGAATATGAGATAACACCAACATGCAACACCAAAAGAAAAAAAGAAAAAGAAAAAAATAAACAGAACTGCAGCACTTAATTTTCATATCAGATTTCTAATATTGCAAGCAATCTTTTAGAAGAGACTGCCTCCTTTAAAAAGAGATGAGGGATTAATAATCTACTAACAGCCTGAACTAGGACTTCATACAAATGCAAATAAACACAAGCAAAATTCTATGAAGCAATGAAATGAACTTTATGTACAAGTGAAATGTAAAAAGTGGCAATACACGCACCTGTTCACAGAAAGAGAAAAATGAGGCCTCCCCTCCTACAGAAATATTGGCCATTGAAGCTAATCAAGGGATGGGTAGTGAGAGGGATCATGCATTCTTTAAGAGCTAAGTGAGCAAGCACAGCTATATGTAACTGCCTTAAAACGTGTCTCAAAATCCTTTGAAGTCAACAGGAATCCTTTGCCCTGAATTCTGTGTTGTCTGGATTAACTCCAAAGGCTCCATCTCATTGCTGGGACCCACATGTGCAGCAGGCTCTAGTTGCCCTGGCCAGCCTGTAGTCTCCTTCTCTGCAACCACGTCCTCCTGCACCATCCCCAAAAGTCAGGCAATTGCTGATGAAGAACCAAGGTGTCTTGAGCAGACTTGAGGGCTGCAGGCTGGTCGGGACAACTGGAGCCTGCAGGTGAACACAGGGCCTTGATGGCTATAACCTGCCCACAGTGAGAGCAAGGTTACTTTGAATTAGTACCTGGGTGTATGCACCTCTCTTTTATGTCCTGTGATTTAAAACAATGCCCTGAAAAAAACTTGTTTAATAACCTTTACAATTTTTTCGTCTTACCTAGAGTAAGCCATCTAACCAAATTCACGTTCTGAACACATCAACAAAGAATATTATTTGTAATGTCATTAGCTGTAGAACAAAAGGCCAGCAATAACCAAGAAGCTACCAGCCATCATATCCTTGACTTCCACTTAAAAATGTAACATTTGTTTGGGGCTGTTCATTGTTCATTATTGCTTTTGTTCACTGTCATCAGAACGTGCTCATACAAGCCATCATTGCATGCTGGACATCAAAACAAAGAGGAAAGTTCTGTTGTACCTAATCAGCTCATCCTCTGTGTATACAATTACCAAAGGAATGTAACAATGGTAGCTGAGTTAAATCTGATGGTAAGTAAAATAGATCTTCTCAGACTGGGATAAAACCGGTTTGAACACACACCATGTGTTGCATTTGGCGCAGAAGCATCCACAATACAGCTTGCTAAAAGTACTTCTCACTTTCTCAAGGAGAGAATTTATCAGAAGTAGTAGTCACAGATTCCGAATGTTGTAAAGCTGTCAAGAAAATGCTAATTTAATCAAGTGCAGCTTTCTATAGGGTAGAAATTCACCATGAGCTCAACATGAGTGCTTCAACAGTATTCAGAAGTAGATGTATATTATGCTGCACATGAGATGATGCTTCACCGCAGGTTCATCTTTCAAATAAAGTAACACTTAAGTACAGAATAAACAGAGCCACAGATACCAATACAGTGCACACGATAGCTGATGGGTGACAAGGACAAGGTTGCATAATATTCTGAAATCTGATCTGTGTTATATCCATTTAAAAAATGAACCCTAAAAGATGCCAAGGGCTTGTCTTCCACAGACATATTAATAAGTAATTTTACTCAATTCAAATTTAACCGCTAATTTTTAAATTCTATAGTTGCTGTTTAGCTGTGCTGGGGATCTTATGTACCTTGGATACAAAATAATCTCAAGTGTTGCAGAATGACTAAATCTGGTCCATATGAATAAGGGTTGATACCAACTAGGTCCTCTTGGCTGCTCACACAACCCTGCCCAGTGAACTAGCCTAATAACCAAGGCATCCCTTGAGGTCCTGTATGCACACACAGGTCTACCAGAAAATATTTTGTTGAGATACCCAAGCAGCTAAAAAGAATTTGTGCCAGTGGTGATATGGAACCTGCTTCTACCTCTGTAGGGCTGAGTCACATCAAATAGACCATCTGTAGGCGTGTATTTAAAACCTGCTCCCCAGGCAGCCCCAGCTGTCATGCCTGCATGCATCTCTGCAGGGTGTCCTCTCTCCAAAACTTCTGACACCTTGGTATACTTAACACATTATTTTAAACAACCATTGAAAATGAAAAATATCTTTAGAAATATAGAAATTAAATACTTAATCAGATCAGGAATCCCTATAAATAAGCATCTTGCCTTTCACATGGTCAACACCAAAAAAAAAAAAAAAAAAAAAAAAAAAAAAAGCCTGAAAGAAGGACCTCAGAGAAGTGAAGTGTACAATGTGCACAGATAGGAGAATGACAGTGAGCCACCACCAGTCACACCGATCCCTAGGAATTAGGCAGAGGAATAAAATGAGGCTTATAATGTATTAACACAGTTGTCACAGCCATTGTTCATATACCTTATAGGACCTTACTAAGTTTTTTGCTTCTGATGATTATTAAGATGTACGTTTCTCCAGTCTGAATCACTAAAAACTGCATGATAATTGTGTTTTACTAAATAATGTTTAGATACATAATATGTGTTTAAGCACCAATTCACACCAATACCATTAAAGCCTCAAGCTTCCTAAGATAAACTAAATAGGCATTTACAGTATCATACATATGCATGCATACCTATGACGATTAAAATATTTTTGTCATAAATTTTAAAGGTAATTAAAATTGTTAGATGTTGGAAATAACATGTCAGTGAGATGTTACACTAACATTTAGTGGACCGTGCTTGTGAATACAGAATCTGCTTTTTGGTGTTGTTTTGGTTTGGTTTTTTGGAGTTTTGTGTGTGTATGTAGAAATGCGATATGAAATTACAAGACTGTAATTGAAGACTGCAAGTTTCCTGGGAAATATCTTGAGTGAGACTGTATTTCTCAATGAACCACTAACAGCATTAGAAATTAGTTCAATAAATATAAGTTGACTTAGACTCGATTTTTAGTATTTCTTAATGCAAAGCATGACCCAAGTGTTTACTAGAGTTAACAGCATTCCTTTCAGTCATCAGCAGATTTCCAGTGAGATTCAAAGCACATTCGTTTTCATTTGCATTATTTAACAACATAAATGTATGTATATTTAAACTGCAATCTAATAGTAAAAAGGAAGAGATGCTGAGAAACACTAAAATAATGGGGGTGGGGGTGCCACATTTGATCAGTTATTTTTAATTGCAGTGTTTCACCAAATGGTGGCAGATTCTGTAGCACCTCAACAGTCTACTGCTGTAAAAGCAAATACCTAATTTTTCTCAGTATTTCATTGATCATACAACCAAACACTCCACGGAACTTCATAGACATCCAAAGCTGTTAACAGAACTGGAGTCATTAGCTTTATGAAACGACCGTTGGCAGACATTTACACTTCTATGGGTTTTAGATTATTTTATACATATATAACACAAACATGTGCATCTGAGTACACAATGCATGTACTTATGAAATGTTGGTATCTAGTCAAGACTGGTAATCATAATTCTTACATTGATCTATCTTATGCTTTATTTGCTTGCTAATTTTCTATTACTCTTTCATTTCAGAATATTACTGAAAAATGCAGAAAGTGCCCACGCACTGCAGCAAAAACCTGCAATCCATGACCTGAGGTTTCTTTTTATGAGTTTCTAACTATCTCCCATTCATACCATCCCCTAATCAAATCTGCAACTGCCACCTCCAATTTCTGATTAAATATTCCAATTGGATGAACTTTTAAAAGTGCCCCAAAGAGCAAGTAATTCCTCCAGCTGCTGTTTTATTACTTTTTCTCACTTGAGTCTCACTCTCAGCTATTAATAAAATGGTTCATCATTAATTAACTGGACTGATTGGCTGAAGACTTTCCTGCTTAATAAGCAGCCAGTGTTCTATGTGAACTGACATGAGATCTCTTTCCTAAGTACTTCAGCCAGCTCCTATGAGCACATATGTTAAGGCAATGTCTCAATACAGAATCTCAACACACCACCACAAGTACTTCAAAGGACTATTCTTACCTGTGAAAGAGGGAGCTCTAAACTAATTGTGCTCTGGAATTGTATGCAGGAAACTTTAATCTAACACAGGACTGCTAATTAGCCTGGCTGAACAAAGGGACTGGGATACTGTTTCTGCAGTAGTAGGCTTTTCTTTTTTTAAATAGATGTTGGTACTGGTTTTGCTTTGTTTCTATTTGGTTGTCTAAGTATATTTCCAATGCGGTGGAAAGTTGTGCTTAAGGAGTAAAGTTTAAATGGAAGGTCAGAAAAGCACAAGACCTAGCAAGAAACTTCAAACTTAAACTTGTGAAGTTCAGCATTTTCTTAAAACAGCAACAACAAAAAAATCAGGATTTACATTACCAGACAACATAAATAATCAGGAGCATAGGTACAAACAGTTAATAGAAAAAGTCCAAGTCTACATACTTAGCTGGAAAAAGGAAACAAGGGATGATCTGTGGCGCCTAGAGCTTTATACCAAAAAAAAAAACCCAACTTAATTTCTAATTCTTCTGCCAATGAAATGGATCCAACTTTCCCTGGAGCAAAACCTTTTGTACTTTTTGTTTAAAAAATTCATTGTACTGCACAATTATTTCCTTTAGAGTCTGTGAGTCTGCTTTTCTTCTTCCTAATACTGTGAAGAAAGCATTTACTTTTAACAGAACTTCCATTCAAGAATACAGAAGGACTAATTTGCATCTTATTATTTTGTTTCTGATTTTAAAATAATCATCGGTCATGGAATGCTTTAAAACTAGGTGTCCTTCAAAGACTAGCTCTTTAATAGACCTAGTAGGATAATACTAAAAACACAGATCTGATACAAACAAGAAAGTATTAACTTAGAAAAATACAGAGATGAACAAATACATAATGGTTTGCTGCAAAGCTTTTATAAAACATCATGCAAATAACATCAACTCATATTCGAATTGGAAACAGCTTTAGACCAATCTTTTAGAAGAATCTTATGAGACCCACTATGTCTTAGTGTGGAATCCTCTAGACTTAAAAATGAGTGTGTCTTTTTAAAAATATATTTTCATATTTATTGGATTCTGTAATCCTAAATATTCATAACATTTTTTAAAAAAAATCTTAGATGTGCTGACTCTGTTTTACATTAAATAGCAAATACTTTAAATGTCTGTGAATGACTATTTTTCATGCAACACTTTTATTCTGATGAAGTATAGCATATGAACTGACAGGCATTTAATATAAAACCAGAGCAAACTCTCAGGCATGTTTTATGAATGTTTGCTTTTGATTTCTAGCTCTGTTCCTAGATACAAAATGACCTACCCTTCAGCATCTGCAAAGCCATGTGCATGAGAATTCCTATTGACTTCCACTAGACTTAATTAAATTGTCATTTACTTACTCATGAGAGAATATATTTGCATGTAGAAGTCATTCATGGGATAAAAATTTCTGATAATACAGAAGGTAATGGATTTAGAGAGAAATTCCTAGAGGATCTGAAAACTGAAGGTCAGGGCTCCTAATGTCCAGAACAGACAATTTTTGAAACGTGTCCTTCATCTTTACATAGGAAATCAGAGCATCTTTGAGGGAAAACAGCAAAAGCCCTGTCATGGGCTAGGATCTGATTAAAAGGGAAAAGACAGGGAGAACCTCTTCAAAAAACAGAAAAGCTCAAGAAGAGAATGAGAACATCATTCTGTTATGCATTAACATTCACTTATCCCAGTTAACAACTGAAAATGGAGGCTTATCCATGACACATTCATTCCCTCATTTCTTTCTTCTTGAATGTCCAGCATAAAATGCTCAGAATCACAGAATCACAGAATGGTTGGGGTTGGAAGAAACCTCTGGAGATCACCTAGTCAACCCCCCCTGATAAAACAGATTCAAACTAGAGCAGGTTGCACAGAATTGCATCCAGCTGGATGTTGAATGTCTTGAGAGCAGGAGAATCTGCAACCTCTCCAGGCAGCCTGTTCCAGTGTCCTGTCACCCTCAGAGTAAATAAGTTCTTCCTCACATTCAAATGGAACTCCCCGTGTTGCAGTTTGTGCCCACTACCCCTTGTCCTCTCACTGGGCACCACTGAAAAGAGTCTGGCCCCATTCTCTTGGCACCCACTCTTAAGATACTTATATGCATTGATAAATCTTCTCTTCTCCAGGCTAAACAGGCTGACCTCTCTCAGCCTTTCCTCATCAAGGAGATGTTCCAGTCCCCTCATCATCTTTGTAGCCCTCTGCTGGACCTCCTCCAGTGGTTCCCTATCTCTCTTGAACTGGGGAGCCCAGAACAGGACACAACACCCCAGATGTGGCCTCACCAGGACAGAGGAGAGGGGCAGGATCACCTTCCTTGACCTGCTGGCCATGCTCCTCCTAATATCCCCCAGGATCCCATTGACCTTCTTGGCCACCAGGGCACCCTGCTGGCTCATGGGCACCTTGCTGTCCTCCAGGACTCCCAAGTCCCTCTCCGCAGAGCTGCCTTCCAGCCGGTCAGCCCCAGCCTGTGCTGGTGCGTGGGTTTCTTCCTCCCCAGGTGCAGGACCCTGCACTTGCCTTTGCTGAACTTCATGAGGTTCCTCTCACCGCAGCTCTCCAGCCTGCAAAGGTCTGGCTGAATGGCCGTGCAGCCTGCTGGTGTGTCAGCCACTCCTACCAGTTCTGTATCATCAGCAAACTTGCTGAGGGTATGATCTGTCCCTTCATCCAGGTCATTGATGAAGAAGTTGAACAGGACTGGACCCAGTACTGACCCCTGGGGAACACTGCTAGCTACAGGCCTCAAGCTAGACTTTGCACCACTGATCACAACCCTCTGAGCTCTGCCATTCAGCCAGGTCTCAATCCACCTCACTTCCCACTCATTCAACCCACACTCCCTGAACTAACCTATGAAGATGTTATGGGCAACAGTATCAAAAGCCTTGCTGAAGTCAAGGTAGACAACATCTACCACTCTCCCTTCATCTGCCCAGCCAGTCATTCCATTCTAGAAAGCCATCAGGCTGGTCAAGCATCATTTCTCCTTGATGACTCCATGTTGACTGTTCCTGACAGCATTTTTTTCTCCACATGCTTTGAGATGACCTCCACAATGAGCTGTTCCATCACCTTGCCAGGGATGGAGGGGAGGTTGACCAGCCTGTAGTTCCCTGGGTCCTCCTTCTTGCTCTTTCTGAAGACTGGAGTGACACTAGCTTTCCTCCAGTCCTCAGGCACCTCTTCAACATGTCCTCCATGACCTTTCAAAGATGATGGAGTGTGGCTTGGCAATAACATCTGCCAGGTCCCTCAGTGCTCGTGGGTGCATCCTATCGGGGCCCATGGATTTGTGGGTGTCAGGTTTGCCTAAATGATCTCTAACCCAATCTTCCTTAACCAAGGGAAAATTCCCCTTTCTCCACACTTTCTGTTTTGCCTCCAGGTTCTGGGATTCCTGAGGGTCGACCTTGGCTGTGATGACTGAAGCCAAGAAGGCATTCAGTAACTCTGCCTTCTCTGTGTCCTTTGTCACCAGACCACCCACCCCATGCAGCAGCAGCCCACATTTTCTCTAGTCTTCCTTTTGCTATTGACGTACGTGAAAAACTCCTTCTGGCTGTCCTTGATGTTCCTTGCTACATTTAATTCCAAACAGACCTTAGTCTTCCTTATTGTATCCCTGCATACTCTGAAAATCTTTCTATATTCCTCCCAAGTGGCCCATTTCTTTTTCCACATTTTGTAAACTACCTTCTTCTGTTTGAGTTTTGCCACAAGCTCCTTGCTCATCCATGCAGGTCTCCTGTCCCTTTGCTTGGTGCTTTACTCATAGGGATGCACGGATCTTGAGTTTGGAGGAAGTGATGACTGAATATTAGCCAGCTCTCTTGGATCCCCCTACTTTCTGGAGCCCTAACCCATGGAATTCCTCCAAGTAGGTCCTTGAAGAGGTCAAAATTAGTTCTCCTGAATTCCAGGGTTGTAATACTTGCTTACTACCCTGCTTTGTCCACACAGGATCCTGAACTCCACCATCTAATGGTCACTGCAGCCCAGGCTGCCCCCAACCTTCACATCCCTTCTCTGTTTGTTAGTACAAGGTCCAGCAGCACACCTAACCTCACTTGCTTCTCCAGACCTGTGTCAAAAATTTATCATCAGTGCTCTGCAGGAACCTCCTGGACTGTGTGTGCTTAGTCCTGTTGTCTTTCCAGCAGATATGAGGGTAGTTGAAGTCCCCCATGACAGCCAAGGCCTGTGATCATGAGTCTACCTCCAGCTGTCTGTAGAAGGCTTCATCTCCTTCCTTTTCCTGATCGGGTGGCCTGTAGTACACACCCACAACAGTGTCCCCCATGTTGACCTGTCCTTGTATCCTCAAATAGATCCATTCTTGTCTCTGTACACAAAGGAAGTTGGATTTTTAAAGAAGTGCTAGAGTAGGATTTTTTCTTCCGAAACATAAGAAAAACTTACCTCCTTCCAACGCTCAGATTTTTTAAGAAGTTTCTCAGTGTGTTTTCACATTAATACAGCTATGCACATTGAATACAAATTTGCTGCTGCATAGCCTGATTTTCTGTTATTCCATATGATAGTGACATCAAAAAAACACCCTAAAATTATGAAAGAACAATTGCTGTTTGAAGAGGGGAAAGGTATGATGAATGCAATGTTTTAAGCTCCAGGACAGAAAACTCTAGAGACTTTAAAAGGCCCAGGGAATTAAACCCTCCCTAAAAGACAAACATTTTAAATAACAGTAGAGAAAATGCAGTATGTGAAAAATGTACTTAATTAAACATACAGTATATTTCACTAAGTTTTAGGTAAAGTTCCATTTCCATTATTCATAGACATTAGTCCACTGAATTGTACAAAACCTCTGTGTATTACTTATGATTTCTGCGGCCTCTAGGGATTTGCTTTGAAAGAGAATCTTAGAGTCAGGTGATTTGCAAGAAATCAATAAATATTTTTTTTCTTTCCATTGGAAAAACTGTCAGGAATAACAGTGAGATCTTGGCTAATTAAAAAAAGCATAAAGACCAGTTCTTGAATACAGAGATTGACTCCAGACTAACCAAAGCAAGGATGATTAATCCTGTCAGAAGCTGGGGAAGCCTCCTGAGAAAGCAGTGTGCTCCATGTTATATCACAATTGCTTTAATTTTCTTTCCTTACAGCTTATTGAAAACCCTGGTCTAAAAGCCATCTTCCTGTTGCACCCTCTCTTGGCTTGCTCATGAGCTCCTACAATAGTTCTTTTGAGCTGTGCACTCCAAACTACCATTTTATGCTCATTTTCTATATGTACGCTGCTTAATATTATCTCCTCTGCAAACTCATTCCATCTTTATATATCATTACCTTTCTTTTTTCTTGATGGTGTGCCTTTCCATGACAGCCACCAAGCTATTTGGCTTTCTACACATTAGTGGCTATCCAAAATACACCTAATAAGTACTCTAAGATCAAATCTTTAAATAAAAAGCTGTTACTTATCTTCTGACTTTGGCTAAGGAAAAGATACCCATGCCAGAGGAACAATAAGTTTTCATGAAGAGTTCAATGTACCTTGGATGTGCTTTTTGTCTAACTTTACTTCCTTTCAATTGCTGGTGTCTGTTCGATAGGTCAAAATTCAGCTATTGCTAGTTATGTTCAAAAACTGTGAGCCTTAAATCCAAGTTGTGCTGCCTACTCTTTTTTTAGTAGCATCTTCTGTAGAAAGCACTGACTTACCTCACAGTGCAGTACTGAGTAGGTTCACACAACTCAATTATCATTCATGCTTTCAGAACAAAGTTGTGAGGAAAAATTAAATTAAATCCCAAATCCACCTTCAGCCCTTACTGAGCCTGGAAACATATCTAAATTATTGTGTGCACTTTTGCACAGAGGTAGTGGGGGATTATGGAGGATTAAAACTGAAAGCAAGAATCTCTCCTTTGGCAATGGAAAAATTAATCTCCTCCTATGCCAAAAGAATGGACCTACTGTCTTATCAAATGTAGCTGTATAGAAGAAGCTTGAATTTACAGACAATGCAAAATTTCATTTTATTAAAAAAAAAAAAAATGCCACTGGGGGGAAACCTTTTCTAGCCAACTTCAAAAACTCCCTTGGAAATTATGGATTTCACAGTACCTTAAAATGGAAATATCCTTTTGCCCTGTTATTTACCACTTTTCTTTTTTGTTTTATCTTTCTTTTTTAACTTACAGATTTATATTTCTTTAATATGAAAAACATGTATGAATTGCATGGTGATAAAATACTGAAGAAAACACATCAGGAAAAATAAAAAAATTATAGAAATAACATTTTATACAAAGTAAAAATGCTAGCTAGTAAGGTCACTCAGAAACTCTCTGGCAAATCAGTCAATTCATATAAGTCACCTTTTTTTTTTTGTAATCTGTATTATTGAGCTGTCCATTTCATTCCTCCCTTTCACTGCTTAGTGAGACTCCTGAGCATTTCTATTTTTATGGGGTTATGGAGAGAAAAGAAAGGTCCCTTACATATCACATATCAGAAAACCAAATGAAATTCCACAGCCGCTTCAGATATGCCCTCTAAATTCACTTCCTGCTGAGGTTTTGTTTGGGTTTGAGGTTTGGTTTTCTTTGTGGTTTTTTGTTTTGGTTTGGTTTGGTTTGGTTGGGTTGGGTTTTAAATCAAGGAACTGGGTAGTTAAGAGAGAAAAATAGAAAAAAGATCAACAGTAAAAGAACATTCTGAGCAAGTGGTGAATCTAATTCCAACATTATGGCTTTTTTTAAAGGATGTGAAACAGATGTTCCAGTTTAAAAGAATGTGAATAAAACTCCAAGAAGAATATTACTCACATGTGTTTATACAAGGAAAAATCATTCACCAATAACTATTAAAGCAGTTGGATGGAGCCTGTATTTATCCGTTATATTATCCGTTATATTCCACAAAAACATTCAGGAAATGCAAAAGTTACATTCACTGATTTGTCACCTGTTTCAAAACTGAAGATGGTAGAAAATACTACTAAAGTGATAAAACATAATTTCATTAGTTTCCTTAACCTCTGTAAAGTTTTAATTTATTGAACTTCACAAAGAAAATAACTTTGTACATCATATCAAAAGCAAGTATTGAAACACCTGAAATTATACAGTGCATTATTTTAATGCTATACTGAATTGATTACACTGCTTTCAAAAAGACAGTATGAAATGCTTGAATTATCATAGAAAACAGAGAAACAAACAGTAAGCCAAAGAAATCAGGATAAGGCATATGTAGAAAATAAACAAAGAGGTTCAAAAACTGACACCAAAACCAAGCCAAAGTTTTAAATTGTTGTAGGCACCTTGACTTACATCCACAGTGAACTACAGAATATTATTCAGATGAGGGGTCGTTTGAATAAAATATATATTATTTGTGAAAATAAATCTGTGGCTTTTATACCATTTTTTAAAGAAAGACATTTCAGTTGGGGAGGTTTGAGGGAAGCATTGAGGGAGTTTGCTTGAAAACAAGCTGTGCAATTTCAACAAATGCAAAAAACATTACTTACTGAAAGTTACTCTGGATTTCCCCTACTACAATAATACATTATTCTAATCATGAAGCCCAAGAGAGTTTGCATGACTTAGCCTCAAAGTCAAGAAGGAGTCTATATAGTGATTACTGTTTGCTCTTCATTTTCATTAAAGTTTGATCATGTGTCTCACTGTATTGTCACTTCTCGAATGTGGGGGAATTTCCAAGTATTTTGTGGCTACTCAAAATACAAACAGGTAGAGGTATACACTAAACTTCTAAAATGTTGCATCAGACCACAGAGCATGGCTAAGGATGTCTATAAAATAAGGGCTAGCCTATTTTTAAGTGAAAATCATGGCTGTATTTTTCCTATTAGATATGAAATGTATCCCTTATGCAAGTTTTCTTTATACTTGTTTTACAAGCTTTTCACTATGCATTTAAGTTTACAGAAAGTAAATAAACAATTGCAGATCAACAACTAAAACCACTGTGGGTATTTCAAATTACACATACAGATTTAAGGAACTACCACAGCATTCTACATTACAGAAAGATTTGGCTGGATCTGGGTAAGATTTGACTGTTTCTTTTTATGATGATGACAGTAAGTCTGCGCAATATTTGGTTTATCTAGCTTCCAGCTCCTTCTATCTGTTATTGCTAGCAAAGGCATACTAAGGATTACTACGGAAAATTCAAATATCAGTCAAAATCCAAGCTATTCTGTTTGGTCTCACAAAACATTAATGCAAACCTGCATTTATGAAAAATCAGCTTTCTATATGGCAGATCTGCCCTCAATTGTCTCTGTTTACAGTCTTATATTTATTACAAAGATAATTTTGTTCCATTTCAGAAACCAGCTGCTGCTCTTCCTTTACTTCGACTTTTGCTTCCAGTGCCTGCAGGTGCAATTTTGTGAGGCTACCGAGCCCTTGAAGAATGTGGCACCACTAATTACCTCTCATTTCCCAAAAACCTTGCACCACACTTTTAGCACACAAGTGTACACTTCACTGTGATGCTCATATGAAATTTTGTAAGATGTACTCGCTGAGAACGGTGCCCTTATGGTGAGGCACTGCACTCCTCTCTAACTTTTGAATATATTAGCCACATTTGATTGAGTTGGACAGCAGGGAGCTCCCTTAAACATATCAATTAAATTCTTATAAGTTTAATTAAAAAAAGAAAAGGTGGCTGAGTAGATCATTAAATAATACTTTATAACTTAGGTCCTTATGTAATCAAGTGGCAGCACCCAGCCACTAAGCATATTGTGGTTATTTGTGATTATAAATATATGCTGCTGTTTCTCCTCACCCAAACATACCAGGTGGGGGGTAAAGTGGAGACAAGGAAGAAAAACTAGGGGATGGGAGACAGAAAACCTAGGACTGTTAACTCTGCTACTCATGCAATAGCTTTATCTCATTTTTACCAGCCAGCTCTAAAAAAATCCCCAAAACACCAAAATCTATCTTTTGGAGTCAAGATGAGATTTGTTATTCTAGCAGTTTGGGGTTGGACTCTCCTTACTACCCGTTTCCAATATATTTGCTGTGCTGCACAAATCTTTAGATATTCACTGAAATTCCCACTGGCAGCTGGAGTCAGCTTCAGGGTTTGCATCTATCTATACACTGGCAACTCTGCTCTTATCAGGGAATGCTTCCTTGTTCTGTAGCATATTGTTACAATAGTGTAACAACTCCTTATCCACAACTAGGTCTTCCAGATATAATTTTTTTTTAAATCCTCTTAATGTTAATTTATGGCAGTGAGACAAATGGTTTTATGATGATTGAAGACATTTGGTTCTTTTTATTACCAATTTTGCACCCAAATTTTTCAGATTTAATTTAAAGCTGTCTGCCTTAGCTGTGCTGATGTTTTGTTTGCTCATTTGTTTTCAGTAGCAGGAATGCTTAACCTTTCTGATTTCAGTAAGACACAGAAGTCAGGTATGGTGCTGGATTCCTGCACTTAGTCTCATTTGAACAAGACGCAGTGCTGCTTTTTTTCTTCCAAAGGTGCTGACTACAAGGATTACCCAGAGCTCACTGGGTAACTATGGAATCATGTGTTTACTGAGACAGACACTGATGAATTGGTTGAAGCACAAACTCACAAGGATGATTACACTGGTTGAAGGACAAGGGACTGAGCAACACTGATAAAAGCAAATAAAAGGATTATAATCAGCAACTTAGTAATGGCAAACAAAGCTGACTGTTAAAAAATGGGAAAGCCATTATGCACATCCTAACACCAACAGAGATGAAACACTGAAGAATTATCACCTAGTTTGTACCTCCCAGGAAAAATCTTATGAATCAAAGTTGTGCTGCCTCATTGCAAAGATGACAGTTGTTAGCACTAGTGACTGTAGTAGCAATAAATGTCAGGTTCATTAAGGTATTTCAGCCCTACTAGTAAGAGTGATTTGTTTTCTGCTGCTTTCTTCAGCGATATGCATACACATACTTAGGTCTACCACACAGGTTGGGGAATCCTTGTCCTTGGAGCATTTTAAGACTCACAATGGCTACACAAAATCACAACTGACTTGGCCTGGCACTAGAAATAGCCATGCATTTATTTGTCAAATCACACAGCAAAGAACAACATATATGTCAGCAGCCTGAATTAGTTCTGGGTTAGTAGCAATGGGGGGTGTGGGGGGGGGTGTGTGTGTGGGAAGAATAAAAAAGCAAAAAAAACCCAAAAACACAAAAGACCATTTCTGACAGTTAGCTCAGCCTGCACTTGTTCCTCCCTAAATAATTTTTTTCAACACTGTCATATACACATTTCACACACTTAATTTGTACAAACTTTGAGCTCTCTCACTTTTTTTCCCTCCACTTTCTTCAAAACATACAATTTATCCCAGTTAACTCATGACAATGAAGAACTGCATTCAGCCAAATGATAAAACACTGAACCAAGCAGAGAGCAAGGCAAGAGAGGGCCAAATGAAGGCAAACTTACTGCTAGTTCTCTGGGAGATGGGCTGCTGGTCCACCGCAATGGCAGGAAAGAGATCTCATGGGGCAGAGAGCAATAAGGCACTCTGGATGTGAAAGTTCAGAACGCCAGTTCTGAAGCTAGAGTCTGCGGAAGCCAGCCGTGACAGGGACAAGCCTTTAAGAGCAATGCAAGCCCTTTGTGAAAGGAAGATGGAAGCAGCTAGAGGACAAGAGTCCCCTTCAACCAATTAACAGGGTAAACTGATGAGGTCCTAATGAAACAAGAAAGAGTTCCCTTTTTAACTGCAAGTGCTACATTTTCATCAAGGGCATGAGGAATGAAAGAGTAACAGCAATGAGCTACGCAAAAGAAGAACAGGAGAGGACAGGCCTGCAAGGAGAGGTAGACAAACAGAGTGAAATACAGACTTTAGAAATGCACATTCCAAAGAAAAAACATATATATTCAGAGTGAAATTAATTACTGTCACACTTGCGCATGCACAGAATGCACAGGCTCTGTCCCTTGATTTTTGTAATGCTAAGAATGTCAGGACAGGGAAGTATGGCATATTGATGCATTATTACATGTAATCCTTTAATAACAAAATTTATCCTTAGAAGATTAATAAAAAAGTTTTAAAATTTATTACTAGTGTGTCCTAGAGGAAGGGGGGAAGGACTCTGAGAGCCGCTCTGGCTTTGGTTGGAAGGTTCAAGCATATGGATTATGAAGCTGATTATAAATAATCACTGCATATAATAAATGTTTGTTCAATTCAAGTCTGTAAAAAAAAAAAATCACCAAAATACTGGAGAAATGAATGTCTTGGGCATGTTAAAACCATCTATTTACTACAAGGGATTTAATTTATTCCAAATTCCAAATCCACAGAATCCATAGAAGCTTTGGGGAAAAAGCCAAGCCAAGTGCAGCAGGCTAAGCACAGCACTTAATACCAAGGAAGAAGTTGTATTTCCACCTCTCAAATATGTCATGATCATTTGTGTGGAAAGGTAAGCATCATGGCAACCAGTAGCAAAGAAGCCCAGGCCTGGACCTCCGAACATTTGAGAATAGCTTCACCCTTGCAAAATGCCTCTCTCATACATGATTAGGAACACCATGAAAGTATCAAAACCAGATATGATTTCAGTCACCCAAAGCTCATGAGATTTGGACTTTACTGATTTAGCATACAAGTGTGCACACAGGGAGACTTTTTCAAGTACCTACCCTTTGTCCTTTCAAGCATGCCTTTGCAGCACTGGTTTCAGCATAATCAGTTTTGTGGATTTCCCTTCATTTCATTCTCCATCTCCATAGGGATCTACTTTGTGCTTTTGCAAAACACAATAACAAAATATATCTGCCACTTCTTTAATATTTTGCTGAATTATGTCCTTTATTCTCTACACAGACAGCAGAATCTTTTCCAGCAGCCTGCAGTTTTTTCAGTTACAGATATTGTCTAAGGCACTACATAAATGTTTCACTACTGAAACAGAGTTACCCCATATGAAAATCATTTCAAACACCAAGAATAAAAGAGAAAGAATGCTCTTAGGTTCACTGATTATTGTTTTTGGTATTTACTGACATTTCTCTGGTGCTCAGCCTGTACTGTCTGCGAACATAAACCCTGTCTAGTATAATATACAGCAGCTTTATAAGGGTAGAGGAAAGGATCTTCTCATCTTCCTTAGAGAGATTTATTTATTTTTAGGTTTGTGTGCAAATTTGTCCTTATTTCATAAGGACCATACTGAAAAATTTAAGATAAAACACTCTCTTGAAATATTATTGATATCAATCCCCCATTCCTGATTATTTGCCCACAGGCCAACATCCATGCTTCTTCTGTAATCAAGAATAAATAGCAGAGAGCAAATTCTACTAGATACATTTCCATTTCCTACACACACCATAGGTCTACTGAAGCTAGCTGGAAGTCTTTTCTATTTTTGTTTGAATGCCTGCAATAAGAGTTCAGCAGCTTATGACCTCTGTCATACTGAGAGTTCAGAACTCTTGAAGACATCTGGGAAAGCTTCTCCCTATTCATGCAACGAACCTAAGTGGATGAGGGAAAGGCTGTGGATGTTGTCTACCTGGTAAAGCTTTTGACACTGTCTCCCACAGCATTCTCCTGGAGAAAATGGCAGCTCATGGCTTGGATGGGTGTACTCTACGCTGAGTTAAAAGCTGGCCGGATGGCTGAGCCCAAAGAGTGGTGGTAGTAAACGGAGCTATATCCAGCTGGCAGCTGGTCAAAAGTGATGTTCCCTAGGGCTCAGTGTTGGGGCCAGATCTATTTAATATCTTTATCAGTGATCTGGATGTGGGGATTGAGTGCACCCTCAGTAAGTTTGCAGATGACACCAAGCTGGGCAGGAGTGTTGATCTGCTGGAGGTCAGGAAGGCTCTGCAGAGGGATCTGGACAGGCCGGACTGATGGGATGAGGCCAACTGCATGAGGTTCACAGCAAGGAGAAGTGCCAGGTCCTTCACTTGTGTCCCAACCACCCCACACAACAGCACAGTCTTGGGGAAGAGCGGCTGGAAAGCTGCCTAGTGAAAAAGGACCTGGGGGTGCTGGTTGATGGCTGGTGGAAAATGAGCCAGCAGTGTTCCCAGGTGGCCAAGAAGGCCAGTAGCATCCTGGCTTATATGCAAAATGGGGTGGCCAGCTGGACAAGGGCATTGATTGTCCCCCTGTATGCGGCACTAGTGAGGCCGCACCTCAAATACTGTGTTTGGGTTTGGGCCCCTCACTGCAAGAGGGATGCAGAGGTTCTGGATTGTGCCCAGAGAAGGGCAGCAAAGCTGGTGAAGTGTCTAGAGAACAAGCCTGATGAGGAGCGGCTGAGGGGACTGGGGTGGTTTAGTCTGGAGGAGACTCAGGGGGATCTTATGGCTCTCTGCAACTAACTGAAAGGAGGTTGTAGGCAGGTGGGAGTGGGTCTCTTCTCCCAGATAACAAGCAAGAGGACAAGAGAAAACAGCCTCAAATTATGCCAGGGGAGGTTTAGATCACACCATAGGCAAAATTTCTTCACTGACAGTGTGGTCAAGCATTGGAACAGGCTGCCCAGGGAGGTGGTGGAATCACGATCCCTGGAGGTATATAAAGAATGCCTAGATGCATTGCTTAGTGAAATGGTTTGGTGATGGCCTTGGCAGTTCTGGGTTAATGGTTGGACTTGATGATTTCAAAGCTCTTTTCCAACCTAAACGATTCTATGATTCTATTGTTCTAATCTCTCCTCCTGCAACAGAAGTTAGCTGTCATGTCTGACTGCTGTTCTAGCAGGTTTATTGCCTAGATGAGAAGAACGCCTTTGATATTAACAAGGATTAAGCTTGCCCTCTGGACTGGGAATGTGGCATGCTGTCATCCAGTCCCACAGAGACAGAACCATGTGGGCTCAGCACAACAGTGATAAGCCATTAGGTAGGATCATGAGTCGTTCCTTTTCAGTATAAAAGCTGGAGCCCCAAAATATCCCCCAGGTATGCTGGAAAATCTGCCTTTTGTATCCTTTCTGAACTGAGCCCTACCTGTCCTTTTCTTACGCAGAGAAATAGCTATGTAAAACACACAGCAAATAAACCTCCATGCAGGAAACTGATTATTTCCCATGCTCCCCACTCATTAAATGGGTAAATAGAAAGATTGTTGGCAGAAGACGGCTCGGATACCTACTGGAGAACCAGCAGAGACTTGCTGAGAAGGGACTCCCCTTAAAGATAAATGGCAAAAATTTTCAATTTAATTTCAGTCTGAGTGATCTGATTTAAAGCATTGAAACCAGCTTGAAATCCATATTTGACTAGTAACTTTTGTGCTTACATAGCTATAGACAAACCTTGACATGAGAACATGAACAAAACATTTCCTTATGATAAAATGGCCAACTCAACCTTCCATGCCTGTCACCTTTTCTTTCTTTTCTTATGCTCTTCAAGTATTTGCAATAAAATCAAGCACTGCTCTAAAAGAACTCTTCTTTGCCTGGCCACATACTCCAGATTTACTTCTTACACAGTCCAATCTGGTTTTATAGCTCTTTTTAGATCATCTGCTTATGTACTTACAAAAGCTTGTACCAAAGAATAAACAGGTAAAAATCTATTGGCAATACACTAGCAGATAGCATAATGTCAGATAGAGTGAAGGGCAAACCAATGTATATGCTGTTTGTTTCTCAGGCTAGAGTGCTTTTTAGGTCTTCCACATTATCTAGAGGGCTACAGGTTAATCTATTTCTGCATTTCCCAGAAGTTAGCAAAATCTCTTTAGTATAAACAAGAATTTATTGGGAATTCTGCACCATTTGTCCTTTGAGTTATTCCTTTTTTCTCTTCCTTCACGTTTCTCAACCAGTCTTACCTTTGCTTTGTTTCATAACCTACTTCTCATACATACTGCTTTATTCCACCCCTTCTGGCTGTCCTGCTTCCCCACTGCCTTCTATCCAGGACTGCAGCTCTATACTTAACCAGCTATCCCATGACACTTTAAACCATGTCCACATGGCTCACACAGCACATGCTTATATACCAACACCCAAATTCCAATTGTCTTGGTAGCACAGACCCTCACAAACCTTCAGTTATCCTATCTCAATCAGGCTAGAGCTGTGCCACTGGCATGGTATATCCAGAGAACAGATGGGTCTTCTACCCACACACTGACACTTCCCTCCCTCCTCTCCCCTAGCCCAGTGGTAAGGTGAGAGTACACATTTAAAAAAATCATTCCCTTTTATGCCTGACACCAGTTTGGATACTTAAGATCAGAGTCCAGAGTATTCTGACAGAAAAATGTGAATTAGTATCACCAAACTGAGCAGCATATAGAGCATTTAACTTCAACAAAGGTAAGTTTTCCAAGGAGTGATAGCAAACACAGTAGTCAACAATCAAAGCAACAAGCTTCCCAGGGTTTTTTTCCATATCTTCACAAACATCTTGCTAGGTACTCTCTGCACAGGTCTACCTCCAAGACAGACAGCTTTATTCTGGCTGCTAGGCACAGCCCTAAACCTAAAGCTGCAGATTCAGATAAACAGGCTTGCCCGTTATTGGTCTTTAAGCATTTTCAGCACCTTTTCTATCTACAAAACAGATCACAGATAAGTTCAGATTAACTCTATGCACCTAGAAAATGTCTTTAATTAATCTTTCATTTGTCTGATTGAAAACAAAAGCAAACACTCCATTCACCAAAAGCCCTGTTGTATCAGCAGTCTCCCCTTTTGCTAACAAGACCTTCTATTCCTGCTTAAAAATATCTATTGTTAGAAGACAAGGCAGGCTTTACCACACACAGGTGCTGCTCTTCCATTTATAATCACCTGCTTCCCATTCAGGTAAGTGTTCAGAACAAGCCTCTTAGGACAAAGTGTGTTGATTTGACACGGTACAAAGAGGGTTCAAGTGAAAACAACAGGATAAGACTCTCAGCTTCCCATAGCACAAATACAGGAATTATATTTTGTCAAAACCAACAGAAGGGTTTTTATAAATCTCTTTTTTCTTATTGTGGTTTGGCTTGTCCAAATAATATTTTCAGAAGTATAGATAGCAGAAAGTATAGATTTTGTACAAAAATAAACAAAGTGCTCTCCAACACTAGAATAATGTTGACATTGATGAGTAAATTGACAATAAAACCTGTTTGCTCATCAGGATCTGAAATATTTTAAAATAGCCTGCCTCAGTTCTGATCCAATTTCTGATTTAGACATGCCAGATGTAGATATCAGTAAATACACCTGATACTGCCTAAGGGGGTTATCAGAGAAAAAATGTCTTCTAAACCAGACCTTTTATAATAGCAGAATTTCCCAGAAGAAACTTCATTTTTATTTTTTCTTACACACAATTATTTAAAGCACAGAATATATTCAAAAATATACAGCATAAATAACTTCTTAGACAAAAAAGGCCTATCATAGGAAATTAGTATTTTCTGATGTACTTTTTGGAATAACATATAGAAAATACAAGTCCAGGACCAATTTCAAATAGTGTAACTCTTATCAAAATAATTTTCAACTTCTTCAGGTTGTACTATGTAAATAAAAACACAACCTTCTCTTCTTTTTCTACTGTTAATTATAAATTAAAATTTCAATTATTAGCTAGGCCGTTGCAAAATTACCACTGGAGAAAACCACACCACCCTATCACAGCCAGAGACTACTCTTCCACAATTCTGTTGTTAATTTGGTGGAGGAGCTGACTGATGTTCTGAAAGCTGCATTTGGAGAAGACTGTCTTCATTGACTGCAAAGGGCTCAGACCCTGGCCTGGCACGGAAACCTGCAGCAGTGGTTTGAAATCAAGGCACTGTGAAAATCCCATATTCACGCACACAGTAAAAAGCAAGGTTAACCCACAGGACAATTATTTTCCATGAACCACGATAAACACCCAGATCAAGCGGTTTCAAAGGCACTTCTCTACTGACTTCAGCAACAAATTAACCATCCTGCTTAAAAAATACTGGTTCTGGAGTCAACCAGTTGTAATGATGTTACGAGCCTTCCTCCCTTTCTTCCCACACTGTAAATGTCTGCACCACTTCAATCCTTCTTCTCTTGTGCACAAGGAAGTTAGCATAATCCTTAATTTTATTTTATTTTTTTTTATACAGTGAACAAAGAACAAAACCTGCAACATCCCACAAAGACTGTCTTGCTGACAAAGAAAAAAAGATAAGTATTTATTGAAAATGTCAGTAGAAATATTCAACCACACTCAGTTCTTTCTAAGAGCCTGACTTAATATACCCATGAGTGACAACAGTTGAAAATTATGTATTAAGTTGCTTAACAGACACTTTGCAATAAATAGTATTCATACCACAAAAGCTGCTTACATACTACTAAAATGTATATTTCAAAGGAAATGCGACTGAAAAGAAGCATGTAAAAATACACGGTTGCGTAATATTTATCAAATTTACTCACCTGGCATTCACTCGCATGGTTTCCCATGCCGCTTAGGTTCCCGTAGCAAACATCATGTGCAATGCCAACCAGTCAACCAGACAGGTTCTCACTCTGTCAGTAATTTTACATCTGCTTTGGCATTCTCAACAGTTTTCCTCTGGAAGGATTAGGCTTAGTTATTCTGTGTCTTCCCCAGCCACCCCAACAGTCCAGCTTCAAAGAAACATTTCTCGCCCTCAGTTCAGCAGTTCGGTTTGTTCATAAATCCTACTTTAGACTGTTAATGAAAGACAGTATCCTTTTTAAAAGAATCATAAAACACTGATGTGGTCCTGTGACTGGTGTTTCCACTGATATGGCCAATGAGTTCTGCATTGATAGTCTACTGCCCTGAACTTTGCTTTCTTAGAAAGGTCTTATCTAGGACCACAGTTTTATGGACAAGTCCACAAAAATCTATAGGATGGCTCACAGCAATAAAGTTGTGATGCAAATGTAGTGATCCTGACACTGCTCTGCTACACATGCAGCCTGGCCTTCATGCCTGTGCTGTGCTGCACAACTACTTTGGCTGCAAGATCAGCCTTGAAGTCTCCAAGGTATACTGCTGAAGTCTCTGAGGGGTACTGCTCCTGCAGATGTGCTCTGCAGTAGAGGATCATGCCGAGGGACTGTGAGGAGCTTTCCATGAACTGGCAAAAGCATGTAGCAAGGGCAGAGAGAATAAGTGCCCCAGCCCTTTGCCCCCGGCCCCCCATAGCGGTAAGCATCGAGGCCCTGACGAGCAGCAGATCCAACTCATGCGCACAGGGCCAGGAGCGAAGGCAGCTAAACCCCACATGTACACAAGCAGCCCTCACGGAGTGCGAGGGACTAAGAGCACGGCGAACAGGGCATGGCGCGTCAGCCAGGGTGTGCCCTGGCAGTTTGCATGGCAGTTTGTGCAAGGACGGCACCATCACCGTAACAGCTCAAAGAGGCTAGCTCAAATAATGGTCATTGCACTCCCAGTAAAAACCAAGCCGTGTTTTCCACTCAGACAAAAGCCGTGTGGCAACCTGGACAGAGCAGCCACATAAACACTCAGCTGCCCAGATCCCGGGGTGCAGGGAGAGCCTGGGCCTGTCACTGTTGCCGGAGGGCAGCAGAGATAACACCTGTGTGAGGTGAAACCAGGTGGACAATGTGCTCAGCCTGGTGGCAGAGCTGGAAGGGGAAGTAGAAAGGCTAAGGAGTGTCAGGGAGTGTGAGAAGGAGAAAGACTGGTGGAGCCATTCTCTACCATCACTGAGACAAATGCACTGCACGGACACATCACAAAATGTGTCAGATTAAATCCCAGTGTCCAGAGACTTCTTGTTCCTTCTTCCCCTGCTCAGCTTCTGTTGACCTAATTTTGAATCATTTTAGAGATGTAGAAACAGTGAATAACCAGTGGCTGTTGACTCTAAACCAGTCAATTAAACTGGCTGATGCTTAACCATACTCAGTAAATATTAACTACATTAAATAACCAGAGCAGTTTCCAGTGCAGTACTGTCGCATGCCGGTCTGAGACCGGAGCGTGGTTCTATTTGTATTCTTGGGAACAGAATTTAGACTCAAAACAGAGTCAAGAGCCAAAGAACTTTATTTGCCCAACAATAAATCTGCAAATGCAAAGGGAGAGAGAGCAAGAGATAAAGGAAGGAAAGAAAGAAGGAAAGAAAGGAAAGATGTCAGAGCAATAGCTACCAACCTGGAGCTGTGACATCTCGACAGTCCGATTTGTTCTCAGGTACGGTGGGGAAAACATTCCGTCCCATGTTAGTTGGTTCTGGTTTTTATACAGTTGTAACAAGCTGTTCTGCTCAACCACACCCCCCATCCAACAATGGTGTACGTGCCCAACATTCCTCAGGGGCCTCCAGGCACATTGACCTCCCTCATCCCAAGTCTGGGCACATGCACAGGGGTTTGGTTAAGTTTTGCAGGATCAGCCTCCCCGTTGCTCCATGGCATCAGTCCATTTCCTCCTTTAACAAGGTATAGATGAATCTCTCTGGTGGCAGTGGTGTTATCCTCCTGCCTTAACAATGTATTCACTGTGGTGATGGCATGAGTTTAGCAATGTTGAGACAACACATCTGCTGTGGCAATGGTGGGCCTCACTGGTGCAGTCTCTCACAAGTACCAAATGAGCTATGATTACCAAAAAAAAGAGCTCCAGGCAAAGCGAGAGGTGATTCTTTATTCCCCAGCTTTCTTAATTTTCTTGAAATTTCACCAATCACTAGATTTTGCAGCAACATATCTTTGTAATAATTTAGCAATTATAACTTGGTAACAAAGTGGCATTAACAAAATATCACCTTTACCACTAAATCATCTTGAAATTTCACTTTCTCACTGACAGCTTTATGATTTGAGAAATACATTGCAATATGTTGCCATCATGCACCTTTATATAGCACTTCTCCTCTTGATGGTTCGAATATGAAAGTGCTTGTTTTACAGATTCCTGAGATAGAGAAAGAAAGGGTTAAAACATTGCAAAAAATACCCCAACTACACTGCTGTCTCACATATAAAATTTTTTTCAAGAGTTCACTTGAATTATTATCTCCAATAAAGGATCATTTCTAGTTAATGAAGGACACAATAAAGAAACCATCAGAACAAAGCAATAAAGAGTAGTCAAAGCATCCAAGCATCCGACTAGTTGCTTTTGCATATTTTTTCTTTTCTTTTCTTTTTTTTTTTTTTTTTTTTTTTTTTTTGGGGGGGGGGGGGGGGTAGGGGGGTTAGATAAATGTAGGAATTTGTTTCTTTGTTTTAGATAAATGTGAAAAACTCCCTCCTCCACCCCAAAACATTACCAACTTTCCGAAGAAATTCTGTACTTGAAATCCAACAGAGATGTTTTACTTGAACATCCTGCACACAGCTCAGGGGAAGAGTGGTGAAGGCCTTTATGTAGTGCCAGTTTCCTAACCGCACTTTGTTGCCCAGAACACAGCTCAGATGCTCAAGCTTTTGTGAAGGCAATCAGGGAAGAGTAAGTTGCAGTGTAACAAAGATCCAAGAATAAGAAAAAACCCCAACACCTAAAAAGCTTGAAACTTTGATGTCACTTCATAGCTCCAAGATGAGACACCTCAAGGCAGATATCTGTATTGTCCTTATATAATCCCACCCTTTCCTATTTTTTCTGGTGTTTGGTGTTTTTAATTCTACAAGACTGAAACTATTTTTAAGCTTTATACTACATCATTCCCCTGCTCTTTTATTGTTCTTGTTATCTGCAGTTTGAAGATGTGAGAGAAATGTCCTGTTAAAGGCATATGTCCAAAAAAATAAAACCTGAATAGAATGTGATTACATGCATAAAGGCATTACTCAGCAGTCAGAATGAGGAAGCAATGGGCAAAGAACATGCTCGCTTGTGCCGAGACTGTCAGTTTTTAAAATGTTATGGCTTAAAAAAAAAAAAAAAGGCTGTAAAGTCTTTGGCATGATGTTAGAAAAAGCTTAGAAACAAAAGTATTAAATAAAGCTATAGAGGGAAAAACTACGTTCAAGATGTCTGATAAGTGCCAGTCATATGTACAGACTTATCCATAACTGCAACATCTAACTCCACCTTGATTGCTTTGCCATACAGATAAAAGATACAATACCATGAACCTGTCCAGCTTTTGAAGCTGCAGTGATCAGTTATGGTTTCCTACAGACCAATAAAAGCTTATACTTAATCGGCAGTTCCCCAGTATAGGTGCAGAAAACTTAGTCAAACTTTGCCAGAAATAGGTTTAAAATATGGTGAGAAAGCTCTTCAAGCCCAAAGTACATAAGAAAAAAACTGGGGTGTGGGGTAAGAAACAGATCAGAGTCCAGTATTTTGCATAATCCCATTTCATGAAACTGCACACAGTTGTTGGGTTTTTTTCCCATTGCTGACTGAAAAGTTCTGAAATCTTCAAACCTGTTACAACAGTGTCATTTTCTCCAGCCAGTTCTGATGTCCAGCTTCAGCAAACCGTACTGAACCAATGCTCAGCTGACTGTGACATTCCTGTTATTTCTGCTGACATCTCTGCAACAGACTATATCTGCAAATATATAAATGATTTCTTATGATGATAAAAATAATTTAACTTGGTAAAACCAATTGTAATCATTGTGATTATTCTGATATTTGTGGTCCATACGTGCCCATAGACACTGAACTTTCCTAATGTATTTAATGATGTTTACCAGAAACTTTGAAATCACTGATAATAAAAGTTTGTGAAAAACCAAACATTATGGAAAACAGTCTGTACTGAATTTCCTAAGTCCAAAATTTTCATGACATTTAATATCATAGCTATACCAAAACAAGTGGGATCAACTGTCATGCAGTACTTAAAATTCAGACTTCTGTGCACTTTGGCAAACAAGTATATAAGTGAATGAACAGAGAAGAATGCATACAAAATGCTCTTCAATTTTGACTTTAAAAATCACTGCTAAATCCAAATAAACCTAGCAAAATACTTTTTCTTCCACATTTTCTTTTCAATTCAAAGATTCAAAAATTCAAAGGATATGTACAATTATTCATTGTCATTAGGAAGAAAAAGAAGTAACAAGCTCACAACATGAATACAATTGTCAAAGTGAAAAGAGAAATAAAACACAAATTGGTGAAGTGCAAGTAAGGCACAGATACTTGCCAGAAAGAAAAGAGTTATAAATAGAAGGTAGAAAGACCAAACCAAATGGGGAATAAACTACTAAGATCGTCAGACTCTGTGGGTTTTTTAACCCTTAAAAACTAAAACCCAGCAGTATCCTTGAAGTAATATCAACCAGGGTTTCATTTAAAAAAAGGGAGGGGGAGAAAGAAATAATAACAAGATGCTTCCTAAATAAAATTCATATTTAACGGCACATTCTTATTTGAAGTACACTACTATTTCAAACAACATACACATGTGAGATCTTAACAGTACCTCTTTTGGGGCATTTTGAAGATTTGCAGCATGTATCACAGAGTACAAAACCAACATACCAAGTATGTGAATGCTAAATTTTCATGCTTGCACTTCCTGACAGTTACAGAAATGCTAAGAACTACTAAAAGCACTTTGAACAGAGAAAATATATATAATTCCTTTACTGAGATGCTTTTCAACTAACTGGTCCTATCCTTGAACCCCCAGAACTGGATTAAGATTTTAGTTAGGCTTTAGCTGATGTTCCCATGAATTTGCCTGACAAGTATTCTTCACATTATCCCAAAGCTCTCATGGAATTACATAATACAAAAAAGCACACTGATTCTGTAATATTTGTATGCTCAGTAAAACAGAGTCTGCAGATAAACTAAACTGTCTCATTTACATGAAGGAGCTATTTGTTAATGCTTTTCTGTCACTACATCACCATCAGAGAAAATGCCCCAGTCCAGAGTATTATCCAGAGGAAAAAAAAGGATCAGTTCAACACAGTGTCCAGTATATCACTTTACTACTAAGTATAGCTGTAGTAAGGCTATCTATACATGTAAGAACTATGAAAAAAATGAACAGAGTCATGCAGAAGGAAAGGCAATGAGTACTGAAAACAAATAGGGATTAGTATGCAAAACGTCACTTTCGGGAGGAATTCATTGTATCACAGATTCTAGAAAAACACATCGAAAGGTCATGAAAATTAGATCAGGAAAGTGTCAGTTATAACAGCACATGACAGAACTGTATGGACATACTGCCCTTCTCACAATTATATAATACTATAAAGTACTGCATAACTATCCCACCCATACACTGACACAGCACAGTACTGAACTTTGAAAACTCTGGGCTAACTAATATTTCCATGCAAGACTATTTATGTTGGTGCAACAGAATGGTTGACAGCAAGGGAATATAACACCACTGCTGAAAGTGAGTACAGAATTGTCATAAATTTCAAACTCCACGTGCCATCAAAGACTTTGAAATTGGCTTAGAATAATTCAGCTTAGAAATATTCAGCTGAAGGTAAAGTGCACAGAACTGCACACAGCTGGCCTGCAAAGGGGGAACACAAGAGGGCAAGAAGTGGCTTGTCTAATAGAAGTGACTCCTAAAACATCCCTACTGAACACCAGAAAGAGAGGTGCTATTTTCACGCTTTCCTGCAACAGCTGCAGAAGTATATCATGGCTTACAGTCCTTTTAAACATCAGGTAACAAAAGCAAAGAAAAACAAAATTCTCTTAACCAATGCCAGCACCACATATAATCAACTGTAGGCAATCTTTTTATAGAGAGCAATTCATAAATATTAACAAGTAGAAACGAATATTAAGCTGTTTTGGAGGGAGGATGTTACACTGCTAAAGCCATTTTACATAGATGACACACCAGATCACGGGAATGTGGGCAAACTGTGATTTCAGACACTATTTCTTCCTCTTAGGGAAGATGTAGATGGGATTGCTAATGGAAGTAAGGAAGTTAAAAGCAGATCCTACTCTGATGGATATTTTTTAGTCAAGCTGTTGGGTTCAAAACAGGTAACTGAAGTTTAACAACCTGTGATCTACAAGACATTACACTAAATGATCCTTCTGCCCCCAAAAAGTATTGAACTCTTTTATTGTCCATGTTGCACATACATCTGATTGAATTTCCCCTCTATACAAGTGCAGAATTTGCCTGGGTTTGGATTACAGATTGCAGTATCTTCCTAAAGAAAAAAAGTTAGCAACAAACTCTACAGGACTCCCTATAGTGTCTCCTGTAAGTGCAGGAAAGTCTCCCACAAGTGCAAAACAGGAGTTTAATTTACAAATTCTTGGGAACATTTAATTATTGATGGCAACAGCAAGAGTCATCCGACAAATTATTTTCCTATTTCAGAATCAGCATGAGTAAATGTAATTGATTCTATCATCACAGAAAATAAATTTAGGAACAGAGAACTACATCTCTAACTCATAATGTTTGCAGTTATCTGATCAAAGAATAATCCCTGAGCTGTTTCCATCAGAGATTTCTTTGCCGGTCATCAAGATTCACTACAGTAAATATGGCAAAATACATAACTATGGCTTTTCAAGTTCCCAAGTGACCACCCATGAAGGATCCAGGAAAAATCCTCTACCTTTTCTTGAGGATTCCAGCCTCTCCTCCCCATGCAATTTCATTGTAGCCCTTGTTAAAACCATTGTTTTGAAAGTCAGTAGCCAACATCTGCTAGAGGATTGTACTGAGAACCCTGCAGAAGACCTCAAGGTCTTGAATAGGCCACATCCGCTCTACTCAGCCTTATACCTTGGGAGAAACTTGTGCATTAGCATGCATAGCTGCTGGGAAACTGGCTGGAGTAACAAGCTTGAGAAACCCTTATGTTAGCGTGAGTAGGTGCTCTAAGGGAATCTGCCAGAGTGCCCTGTGACAGCCCGTGCTGCACACTGGTGGATGTCATGAAGAGATAACATCCAGCCTCTCAGAAGATGCATGATTCTGGTTGTTACATAAAATGAAAGGCGCAAGGGTGTGTGCGGGTGGAGGAACCTCTCCATGAACAGGATCTGTGCAGCATGCCGTGGGAAAGTCCATCCAGGATCTGTCTGATGCTGCATGAAACCGCAGTTCCCAGCATCTGAGGAGATGTAAGATTTACTTGCTGTGTTCCTCTTTTTATTCTGTCTTATTAAAACAGCCTTTTATTACTCCATTTGTTGTCAGACCTTATTACTGAGTTCCAGAAAAAACCCTGAACCACTTCTCTCTTCCTCTCATCTTCCACGTCGAGTGCAGAATAAGGATGCAGGCATTACTCACACACAGAAATTCCACAAAAACAAACATCCTAGGACTACTCATCTTCTCAGGCCTCAGTACAACAGCAAAGTACAACAGCAATGAACTTTTTGCTTACCCATACAAACCTGGTTAAACCGAACTCTGCATAGCCCCTGGTATATATATCAAATCGAAAGAGTTTAAGAAGATATCCATTCTGACTGTCCATTATACCATTCTGCCAGAGATGATTGGTTTGTAATAGGATTCATGGAAGTGCAGACTACCCTGAGGATCATAACTTCTAGGAGAAGACTAGGGTAGCATTCACAGTTGCAGTACTATCCCAAACTACTGTAATATTTTATTTTAGGGAATATAAGTCACAGCCCTGAGAGATGGAGCTACTACAATATCTTTTATTTATTTTAAACAATAATGGAAAATGAATGGGGATATGCCATCCACAGATGACTTTGTCAAATTGCTCATAAAGCTCTTCAAGTAATGCTACTGCTTTAGTTGTCCAGGAACATGGAAAACACAAACTGCCAGAAGTAATTGTAGCAGACAGAAACATAATCATATTTTTTTAAACAGCCTGAAGGCTTTATCAATCACTCAACTTGCTTTAAATTTTAAAACTACAAGAAACCAATGAGAACAAGGGTATATCAGTTGTTCTAGGTCCTCTGTTTGTACATAAGTTAACTTTAGCACTGACTGTACTGAAGTTGTTTTTTTCCTATCATTATTTGGAAAAAGCCACTGCAACATTAAATAGACCCCATTACATATATAAATAGCTACTAATTGTGGTTACCCATAAGTCCTATTTTATTATTTCAGGAAAAAGGTTCCCCCCAAAACTTCTAAATTTTTGATTGTCCATGTAATTTCAATGAGAATGCTGCGGGTAGATTTGAACAGATTGAGCAGAGATATGTGTTGATTTGGTCAGTTTGTAAGTGCATACCACACAGTAAAAAACCAAAAAAAAACAAACAAAAAAAACCCCAAAAAAACCAGCAAAATGGCAATGAAGTACAACATACAGCAGATTTAAAGGTTTTTCAAATGCAAAAGTTCACCTTTAATAACTTTTCTTTTTATAACACCTGCAGGATTGTGCTGCCCAAGAACCGAAGACATTTTTGTCTGAACCACTTCCCCCCCCCCCCCCCCCCCTTATAAAGCCACTTGCTAAATAGAGAACTAAGGAAGAAGAAAGTGGGTCTTTGAAATAGAAACTGCAAATCATGAATGAATACAGATAATTAGTTCAAATACACTAACAATGTCAGCATCTTACAACAGGAAAGAGAGCCTAAACATTTCCTTACTATTTAATGCAAAGACAGAATGTGGGCTAGGGATGGGACGGGGGATCTACTGATTCAGTCCACCTCTGTATAAGGGCAAGTAACAGCTACTTATTTTAGTATGGCTGGCAAAACGCTACCTGGCTCTCCTCATACAGAAGTTGTGCCTGAGCTGCTTATGAGACAGTGTAATTTCCAATGCTGTGCTTGAAGACTGTAAAACTGCAGGTCAGAAGCAAGGGGTGAGAATCTCAAACATCCATGCAGTGGGGGCAGAACAGAAAGCTGGGGCTGGATCCCATTTCCAGCATCCCAGTCTAAGCTTTTCCCATGCATCAGCTACTATGTCAGTTACTTCAATCATTTCTCTTTTTCTTTGTCTTTTTTTTTTTTTTTTTTTTTTTTTTTTTTAATTAGTACACTGGAGTTTGTTTGAAGAAGCTTTCAGCAAGAAAAAACATAGGTCTTGATTTCTAAAAAGTTACTTTTTTACAGAATTCTATTGAGTGTTTTTATGGGACTGTTCAGAGAACTGTTAGTTTCCTATTTCCCTGCTGACACGCTGGCTTGTGTGATTTGTCACAAGGGTTATCTCTGTCACGTTATGTGACATTATACAAAGAAGCTCAGAAAATGTGATGTGACAAGCCAACTAATGCACTGAGCCAGTAGGGAAATTTAAAAGCAGTACGTATCTTAAAACTGAGCTGACTTCTTTCTGCCCTCTTCTATCCCTCCACTGCCCAAACCCCGAATGATTTCCCCTGCAAAATGGTGAGAGTCAGCTCTTCATTATCTATATTTAAACAACAAGTACTCCTTCTAACGTTGCCTGTAACAAACAAGTATTTTCTCATAAGTCAGAGTACAGGCAAGTGATTTTTTTGTAGTGCAGTCCAAAGTCTGAAATCACATGTACAAGGGCTCTTTCTCAAGTGGGTAAAGAAGCTACCAAGAAAAAAGCAATATTCAGAGATCTATAAATAAAACTGCAGTATGTAAACAGTCATCAGACAAGGTGAGCTAGTGAAATCTGCAGCATCTGTGGGCAACATAATGCCATGAAACCAAAGATAAGAAACAGCTATTTCTTCTTGAAATAACCTTTATTTTCTGCTTCACAAACAGTTTGATACCACAGGTGCATGCACATTCCACCTGTCCATGGAGCCAACTTAAAAAGGGCTAGTCACCAGAAATTTAAGTGCATACTTGAAAGGGAGGGTGCCACTTGAAGGCTTCCAAAACAATGCCTAAGAAAAAGTATCTCAGTACAGCGATATACCATGGTATTACTACTAAGCCTTTTGGACAAAACAGGTGTCCACTTTGCACAGGTAGTGTCTTTCAATAGCAGCACGTAATTTTATTATCAGGTTTATTTAGAATTGTGGTACTACAGCGATATCTTTATGTTCCTCCCTTATCACCCCACTCTTGTTGGCTCTGACATGCAAAGAGAAAAAAGAAATGCAATATATTCCCCATCAATGACTGTAAACATTCCTGGAGTTAGAGAGAAACCTACTTTCCCAAAATCTGAACTCAGGGGTTAATTTGTAGTAGCAGTATATTGAGACATAATGTTCCTTTTTCTCAAAACCTTTTACTCTGTCATGAGACTGAATAATAAGAATAATTCTGGGATAGCTATTCTAGATTAAAGTTATTATTTAGAATAAAAATATTCTTAGAGTAACTTCAATTAAATTTGAGGAATACGTTTTAGTGTGGACAAAACCTGAATTTTAGGCAAGCATTTAATCAAGCTTCAAGAAGAAATTCTCGAAACATTTGGATGATTAGCTGGAAATGTCATTTACTGTATCAATAACTACAATATTGGTAATACTCTATTCATAAGGGAAGCAACATAGATTTCTAAGAAATCCTAAATATACTTAGAATACAGGAATCTATGTACTCTCTGACTTTTAAATTCCATTTGTTCAGCATTATTTTATATTAAATAGGTTATATAAAGGCTACCACATAATAATGTCACTACTTTCCTATTTTAACAAGTGGTAAAAACTCTGTATACTTGGGGGACATATGCAGAACATAACATTTTAATCACTTTTACTCTGCAGATTTAATGGGTATAATCAAAAGATCATAGTTAAAAAAAACCTCAAATCCCAAAGCAATGTCTTGCTTGAAGCAATTTTAACCTATAATGTAATAAAATCAGATTTAATAGTTTATGTAAAAAGAATTAGGCAGTGCAGAATATCACTTAATGTACAGTATATTTTAGGACTTTCCATTTAGAAACATATTATGCTTCTCTTTCTTTCTTACTGCAACCTTCATAAAGCTTCTTTAAAGTAGAACTCATTAATATTTATATAAACATTTCCAGATTTCCATATGGAAACTTCTACAGAGGTAGAAAATATCATTATTGTTTTGCTGATGTGAGAGGTGGCAGATTTTAGTGATGCCACAGAAATCATACTTGAAACTCAGTACCAGCAGCCCTGTTACCTGAAGGGTGACAGGAGCTCACCTGTACATGCCATGTTCACAAACAAAGCACAGGCAGCCAGGCTGGATACACACACGGAGCCCAGGGACTGGAAAAAACCCACAGCTGGGACCCCTAAGTCTGGATAGGAAAAGCCTGAAGGAAGGTAGGATTGCAGTTTACAAAATCGTAAAAGGAATAGATAAACTGCCATTCAGCAGATCCTGTGATACAAGAATGACGTGGCCACTTGAGGAAGCCAGTAGCAGACAGCCCAAATCAGACAGACATGCTCCTATGGACAGCAGGAAGGGACCTTTGTGTACCGTGCTGCCACAGGAGGCTGTGGAGGCAAACAGTATTAGCAGGTTTAAAGACAGGTTAGCCAAATTCAGGCACCATGCATGGTGGGTACCAAATGGACTGGGCAAGGATGCACCCTCTAACGTGTCTAATACAGCTGTAGGTCCTGGAAAAGTACAAGGACAAAGGACCAGAAAACACATACAAGCACACAAACTCTCCCTAACCCACATCTTCTATTGTCATCATAGGAGATGGAGTACAAGGACAACCACTCTGAGCTAGAAGGGTGTTTCTTACACTTTCCTGTCATCAAATGGGACCTCTGTCAAAAGAGCAAGTAGTTCTCCTTTTCAATAGCCTTTGTTTCTGACCACTATGGCACTTCTCATAGAAATGTCATTGACCTTACTATCACGGAAAAAGAAAAAAAAATATTGGCAGCATCCATGATTATTTCATATAAAAGCCCTAATATTTACTAGATGTCTGCTTGCGTGCTTACCTTACCTTAGAGGACAGAGTGGTTTTTACCTGGAAAAGCTATTTACATCAGCAGAGAGGTTTGAGGTTAGAAATAAGGAGTGCCACCACAAAAAAAAGGAGGAAAAAAATCTTAAATCATCCTATAAGGGAAACAAATCTTTCCTCACAAAGTGGGTGGCCTGCATAATGATGGTCTCTTCACCTTGTAGCAATTAATTTTGCACACACTGACCACTGCAGAAATGTACAGGCAATGTGAAAATGTCTTGCTTTCTGCCCTATGCCAAGCTGGTGTTTTGAAGACATGGTTCAAGGTTACTGAAGTCCAAATATCTTCCACTGGCTTTGCATCAGGCAGATAATTCTGCAGTCAGTTATATTGTGCAGCCTTGCTAAACTGCACTGAGAGAGTGGCTGAGGTTACATCCTACATGAAGAGCAACCACAAAATGATACTTCAAAGACATGCTGAATCCATATTTGCAAGTCAAATTACTTTTGCCATAGCATAATAACAATCTTTCTTTCAAGCTAATCAATGAAAGATGCATGTCACATCAAATTCCCTTCATTTTTGTAACCTCATTTCCCTCAAAGGCAAATGTTTGGCATGAAGGGACGAGCATGACTTCACTAATTATAATGAAAAATTGACTAGTGACTACTTTGTGTTTACACCATAAATAAAATATAAAAACAGGAGAACTGAGTCAAGCTTACAAATGCTTAGAATCTGTGGCATTTACAAATAAGATTAAAGTGTGGAGGTTTTTTGTTTCAAGTACCTAAACCATATATTCTAGTATAGCATTAATTGCTGTAAACAGTATATGCAACATAATATTTGGACACAGGTTTTGTTATTCCAGTTCTGACAACCTGTTTTTTCTATTGTCATGTACAGATGTTAAAAAGGCTTAACAACTTAATTTAGAAGTGTTTTTTTTTTTTTTTTTCTACAATCAGGTACTACAATGCTTCATACTTTCATAATTAAAACAAGCAGTACTAAATGGCAAATTTTACAACTAAAGAAATACTGAATGGCAAACTTCACAATTAAATTATCAATTTCAGTGTGAAGAACAAAATGAGAATCAACATTTCTCATGATTTTCCAATAATAAATAAATATTTACAATCACTTTAAAAATAAAATGCTTTCAAAGTTATGTTTTTGTCAGCTTATCCACACTTGTGTATAATTACTAAGAAGCTAAAGCAGTCAAACATACTGTTTTGGAAGCATTCAGTTTCTAGAAAAAGTTGTAAAATTTGGCAAAATGAACTGGGTTTGCTGCACAATACAGCTCAGCAGAGATAAGCATCGTGAATGACCTGTTAAGTTCTCTCTCTCTTCGTACAGGTCAAGTATTCAGTAGAGATTATTCACATCACAGGAGAACAAGAATTCTTTGACAGTTGAGAAGCAGTTATCAAGGAGGCAGGCAGATGTATATCTAATGCTAATAGTGGCTGTGCCTGTACCACAGCACGGATGCACTCACCATCCTCATTCCCCAGTACACACGTTTCACCTCTTAAATGTATGTGGGACACAGCCTAAGTGTACATTTTATATAAACTGGTTCCTTTAGGAGGAAATCCAGCCACATGGACAAAGAAGCCACCATTTTAAGGTCTTCCAAGCTACACAATTGATGATCTAGCTGTACAGGGCTCCAGGTGGTAGACACCCACGTTACAGTACAGAGGTTGTCTTCAGCATGTACAGAAATTTATACCCATCAAGCTCAATGCTCAGAGCAAACAAAACCCCTTGGCACCTTGCAGTATGTTCCCTGAGTGACAGAGAAAGGACTGGTGTACTGTGGGAATCCATCAGCTCTGGCTGAATTACTGGAAGCTGCAAGAAACTTCCCAGACTAGAACTGAATCAGAGAACTGTACATTCATTGAAGTGTGCCCAAGGCATAAACTGAAAGAGGTAAGTAAGGCAGAGACAGCTCAAAATGTAACAGGTAATCATTACAGGAGAGACATTTAGGAAAGGTTCTTTAATCCAGCATTACCTGGTAATCCAGGTGAATGGAAGGCAACAGAATTCAAGTGAAAAGCAATTGAGCAGATTCAAAATACTTACTTTTGTATTTTAACCTACTTACCAATTGCTAACATGAATTAAAAAAAAAGGGGGGGGGGGGTGATAGATATATATATCTACCCCTAAAATGATGCACAAAAACTATAATCCAAAGGACCTATACATGATTTTCTATTATTCAGAGAGGTACCTGTAGTAGATTCAATTCATAATTTCACAATTGTCAGACCTCTCAAAGACCAATGGCACTTCAGTGTATTATTGCATTTACACATTCATCTTTGACTTCTGGAATTTCTCTACAATTAGAATTATCACTGCTAGACTTGATGTAGCATCCTGAGGAAGAAATCTTTACTGTCCCTTCATTTACAGTTGACACATGTCTGTCACTGGGATACTGAGTGATCCTACCTGAACAAGTGCACAATAGGTTCTCTTTTTTGGTAAATGTTTGCCTTGCACCTACACTACTTCAATACTCCCCTCTTCACACTGCACCAGTTGTTTGCATAGATATACCTCCTCTGACCAGAAATATGCCTTTTCTAGTATGAAATGTTCTCTCTTCCCTGGACTACATTGGTCTTTACAGGCCACCTCTGTCCTTCCCATAATAAAAAGAGCACAAGCATAATCATATTCTTCATACTTTGTTCTATTTAACAAATTTAATTTTTCATGTCAAAAGGGAAAATACAGCTAGATTATAACAGAATATTTTTAAGTTGAATTACTTGGAGGTGAACATTTTAAGCATCTTTAAAGGATTGGTTCAAAGCAAATTGAAAATAGTAGACTACCTCCACATGGATATAACGAGAGCACTGAGGAGAAAGAGCAAATTTTATTATCACAACAGTTATAGAAGACCTTAGATTTCTCATCATCTTACCTCAACAACAGCAGCACTATCAATACACTGACTAACCACAAACTCCCCAAAAATAACTTAATTGGAAAATGCTGTCTGACATCGTCTCCCATTCATTTTTGACATCAAAATGGCAGTTTAACAAACAATTGCTTCTGGTACAAGTTTGATTTTAAAACCAATGAACAAAGTCATGAAAGCTGTGAAATGTTTACACGAAGAGTGAAACAAAAATTGTTTCAAGAGTTCAGACAGCCTAGCCCCCTTAGGCTGGGTCTAGCCTTATAGTTTTTAGCATTATTTGTTAATGCTCTAATTTCAGTCATAATACAATTGGTAAAGGCTAAAATTATATACACATAAATATAGATTACAATTGCCAGTACTCCTTAATTGTGAAAATAAGGAAGACCAAATGAAATTATAAATGCTATATAAATGGAAAAAAGTAGAAAAAACTGACAGACTTGTTCTTTAAAGCTCAAAGAACACAGCAGGGAATTGTAAATTAATCAGATGCTCCATCTCAAAGAAAAACTAATCACATATGCAAGTCAAATTTGGCAAAGTAGCTTAGACTTATTGAAAGAGGGAATTTGACAGCTTTGACACATTTTACAGCAACATTTTCAAAATAGGACATTTCACTCTGAAAAGTCCAAATGTTTCACTTTTGACATTTTCTATATAAAACATTTCAACTTTTCAAAAGATATGTCAGCAGGTTGAATTCCTCCCACGAGGTTTTTAGAAGTCAGTCATACAGGAAGGAAAAAATATTATCCAATCTCTCATCCTATATTCAAGTCAAACCCAATGAACACTTATAGAGAGAATGGAACATGAGGAGAATATAACCCTCAGGACATAGTTCTTACATTATTACCAAAAATATCAATTCAGAGCCCTGTGGCCTTTTATGGAAGCCAATTCCCACTCTTACAGTGTACCTCCTACTGAAGGTATCACTTTGGTGATGAAAATCTTCTGGTCTCAGTAAAAAAGTGTAAAAATCTCAAATTATAGATTGGAGAGAGGAAAAGAAGAAAGTATATTTTTCTTACTATTTTTAACAACACATATGACCAAAAGCAAAATAATTTGGATTTTGGTTCACCTCCTGAACTAAAACATAGATCTTAAAAATTGTTTACCTTTGTTTCTCAAAGAAGTTTGCATGCATTTTCATTCAGATAAAACTAAGCCTGAAACACACTACACGTTTTGAGAAACAAAAAACCAGCACACTGTAACAAAGCTGAAAACTTTCATTTTCAGGGACTAAATGTACTAAAAGTCAGAGGAACCCAGAGTCTGGATTATCAAACTGCCAGAGGCGGTAGCAGCCCACCGCAGTAACAGCTCTCTTTTTACCCTGTAAAGCCTGCTGTGTCACTCCGTGTGGACAAGCTAAATGCCACCAACAGCAAAACACTGGCAACTGATACTGAGACTAAACACATCCTACAACACCTGTGTTGATCGTAACCAAAACCACCCACACAGCATCGACCACATGGCTAAAATTATGCAGTATCACTCTGAAGGCACAGAACATCTGCTTGAAATTAAGCTTTATCAAGGAAAGGAAATATAGGACAAAACTACCCATGCATCAGATTCCTTACCAAGAGGAATATAATAATTTTCAGCCACCAACACTCCCCTAGTGGAAAAATATACAACAAAATACAAGTTACTGCTAATTACCTGCTAAGCTGATGCTATAACTGTTGTGTGAGAAAATGGATGTGGAGATGTGTGCAAGTCTCATGGAAAACACAGCTTACAATATTTTCTTCAAAAATGCTGTTTTTGGAACCAGACTATGTTATTAAAATCTCACTAAAGAGAAGTCACTTTTGTTTTAAGTGACAGGATGTAATCTGATGGAAATGAGATAAACAGGATCTCACACTGAAGCAAAAGACTTTAGGAAGAATAAAATGAATGGGAAAGAGATCATGTTTAGGATTATCCATTTGCATCACAACACAGTGAGGGGCAAATCATACAACATGCTGTATGAGTAGGTTAAATGTTTCAGTGCACAGTTTATTAAGCATTCCTACTTACCTTTAGAAAAGCAAAGCAGATCCAACAAAACACAGACATGTTTACTGTGAGGGTGGTGAAACATGGAACAGGTTGCTCAGAGAAGCTGTGGATGCCCCATCCCTGGCAGTGCTCAAGGCCAGGCTGGATGGGGCTTTGAGCATCCTGGTCTAGTGGAAGATTCCCTTCTGGTGGCAGGGGGGGTGGATTTAGATGATCATTAAGGTCCCTTCCAACCAAGACCATTCCATGATTCTGTGTTAATATTTTTTATACACTCAAGTTAAACACCAACTCTTCCAATTTACAAATAGATATTGAGATAGAACACAAATGTCACATTTAAGATTTAGAAACCCTGAATGAAATTCCTCCTTAAAAACAAAGAGCTCCTATTATCTTCCTGTCATCAAAAGCCATCAAGTCAAAGCCTCCTTAAGTTAAGGGACTGCTACTACTTGGGTGACATGCTATAACTGGTATGCTCCAATTTCATGTTCCAAGAGTAATGTCTTTTTTTTATGAGCAGAGATTTCTTAAAATAGGTGGCAATACAGTTACTTTTAATCCTGAGAAAACATGCTCAAACAACTTTACTTTGCAAACACACAGTAGATGGACCGAGACAGACATCAATAATTCTCACAAACAATTGCACAAGAGGAGAAACAAAACACTGAGAAAAGTCCAAGAGGATGTCCACTGGAAGACCATTTTATCCTCCACCACTCAGGTCCATACCACTCCTCAGCCCAAACCCCACTAACAACCAAAAAAAAAGGAGGAAGAGCAAAACGCTGACCTCAGATGGTGAACAGGCTATAGTTAGTGTGGGGGACAAAGGACTGAATTATTTGAAGACTGAGTTGATTATGACAGAATCATTGATATGGTAGAAATTGTGTTGATGACATGAAACAAAACATGACTGTTAGTGTACAACGCCAAAAGTTCTCAAGGTATTCTGATGCATTACAAAAAAAACAACCAACCAAAAACAAAAAAAAAAAAAAAAAAAAAAAAAAAAACCAACACCACAAACAAATAAATAACCAGAGAAATCAAATCACCATGTCAGGCTGCATAACAAATTTCAGCTCACAAAATAAAAATATGAAAGGCCAAAGGCCCAAGAATTATTACCCTAATTAAGACCCAGACCTTCCAGCATTCTGAGAGAAAAACAGCTTGGATAAGGAGGCTGCTCGTATTGAAAAGCACTAGTTCCAACAAATCATGCCCAGCCTAAACAAAAACTAAAGAAATGCAACTCTAAAGTTGAATGACTCCATTTGTTCTGGAATTTTGTTGGTGGAATAGCGCAGCAGGTGGCAATAATACAGGTATTTCATTGTACAGCCTTGAGGGGTTTGTTTGGCAGCTTCAATCAGAGAAACAACCAGTTGCTTACCCTTCTTCATGCCTAAAAAAAAAAAGCAGAGCAGAGATACATGTCTAGAAAAGGAAGGCAAAAAATGCCCACATCTTAATAAACAGTTCTAACAGACAGCAATGCTGCAAACCAGTTTTGCATTGCCAACTTTATTAAGCACACTGAAGAATACATTATTGCCAGGCAACAGCCAGCATGGAAAATAATGTGATCTTATCAATACAGGAAAACTGAATACTGCAGCCTTTAGAAAAATTAACAACTACTATTTGTGGAAATACAACTCTTCATCTGAAAAAAAAAAAACAAAACCCAACAAACATAGGTAAACAAATCATGCTAAAGTTAAACAAAAGTCCAATAACAGGTTCTGATCTTTTGCTTTCCCAGGAATTTCCACCTCAAGACAACATTACCGGCTTTTCTCAAAATAAAATGGAAAAAAATATATTTCAAACACTTCTACAAACACCAGGAGAACTCACAAAATATTAATACTCTGACCAAATCTTTAGTATATTGCAACTTCTTACAATCTTTCTTTCTCTGAAAAGAATCATATTCTATGTCCATACCAGTAACATCACTACAATTAGATAGCTATTAATAAAAAGCAGTTCAGAAGGTATTATGCTCATACATGCTTGTTCATATGCATCTATCTATATTCATACAAATACATATGCTTTTGAACACCACTTTTGTGTAATGCAAGTTATATCTGAATTTGTCATAAGAATGTATATAAAAGTGGGTAGACAGAAAGCTGCTGCAGGACCTTCCCCAAGAGTGGAAGACTGCAGTGGTTTTGAGAGTACTGGAATAGGATGATACCAGAATTGCTCCTTAATGAAATTGCCCGTAACTGACAGCATTGGTGGAGTTCCTTTAAAGTGTATGTAAGCCTACAGCAGAAACAGCCCATTGCAGTTGTACCTCCTTTTGGAACCAAGTATGAAGAATTGCTCACTCTAATACTCTGTACTGTACTACTATGTATGTAATGACTGCTGTACTAAGGGAACTGCATTTTGTTATTTGCTATACCGTTTTGTTATTTGTATTTCTTTAGTCTAGTTAACTCCTACCAAGGACTTGCTGTTAAATCTTAATGCAATTATGTCTCCACACGAAGTCACAATGACCAAAAAAGTCTTCTCTAGTCCACACATTATGATTCAAAATATTTAAATTAACAGTCTTCAAACACTAAGACTCATAAATAAAGAACCAGTAAGTCATTTAGAAATAAGACACACTAGGGCATTTCGGAAAACAAATTATCAGGAACAACAGAAAGTGAATCTTTATCAGAGAGCTGTCTAAATATCTCACTCAACAAAGCGAGTGGAGAGCAGACCTATTAGAAAATCCAACAGTTTTCTCTCAAACTATTGCCAAAAAGCTTGTTCTGTCTTACGACAAAACATTAAAAAAAAAAGCTGGTTCTTCTAGGAAGAGAAGGCAGACATTTCAGTGACTAGTTTAAAAAAAAAAGGAAAAAAAAAAAAGAATTAAGGTAAAGTAACCATAAAAGTAACTTATGAAAAATTAATATAGCTGCATTAAATCTTCTGAGTTTTATAACCCCTGTGTAGGAGGTTTTAAAGGATCCAATATAAAAAGCATCAGATCAAACTGAAGAACAGGGAATACCTAAATTATGCAAAACCTCCTTAAAATCACTGGACAAAAAGAGACAAGTTTAAATGAAAGTATGTAGATTTTACCCTGTTATTTTAGAGAAGACTTTACAAGTTACAGAGGAGAAGCAAGAAATTTCCTTCAACTTTTTCATGAAATTTTAACATAAGACGACCAATATTGGATATTATAAACCAAGATTAAATGGATTTGCCATTCAACCTGTTCTATGATTTATTTTGTGATCTGGAACAAGGTTATGACTTTAAAAAGCCACTGGAAGATCAAGATTAATATACAAAGTAAGCATGTTTCAGAAGTGTACATTAGTCCATATTTCTAACTTCATGTTGAAGTTGCATCTGAACAAGTTAAAGAAGTTCAGTAATATTACTATTCACATTTCTGGAAAACTATGCCTCTTTCCTGTTTATTGCATATTTATAAATTAAAAGGGTTTGTTTTCACCTGAGTTTCTTTTTTCTTAAAAGTGGAAATGCTAACCAGAAATAGGAAATAAGAATTCACAGAAATTGCCTGACAAAAAGACCTCAGTATCTGCCTTCTGCACAAGTGCCAACAAAAGCTTCCAGGATATAGAAATTTCTTTACTTAGTTGAGTAAGAGAACACAAACCCAGAAGTATTTCATGTCAGTACAAAAAAACCCTGTCAAATTAAAACACTGGGAACCCATTTCAGCTGTTTAAAATTTAAAATTAATACATATACAATAAAGACAAGTCAAGAGTATGAATTATATGTGCACATAAGAGAGGTATATTATGCATTTAAAAAACAAAAGCATTTGAAACATTATCCATGTATCCCTGTGTTCCTTGCCATTCATTAATGACTGTCTTCAACCTCTTTTTGTTGATCAAATTTCCGAGATCTCTCAGGAGATCTACCAAAATAACACAGCAGTAAGCGCTAAGGGATAATTTATCTTTTCGTCTTTTTAAAAGCTTTGTAAATATACATATACATGTATGTATGTATCTCACAAGACTGAACACAAAGGAAGGACATGGTACAGTGTATCTACTAAACTGGAAAAAGACTATTACATTAATCCTGAGAGAAAGTGCTGCCAAACACCCGGGGAGGAAAGTCTCTTACTATTTTAACAACAGAGCCTGATCATGAAAAGAACTCCTAATTAAGCAATGATAACAAACCTTAACAAACTCATGTCTCTACACCTTCCTCAACTGATCTCATTACTCACTTTTCTAAATCCTTGTTCTTATGCTACCTCAAGCAGCTACTGAGAGAAAAACAAAGGTGTTTCTCCCTTCTCTCCCTATCCTCTGTGTGCCCAAAGTCCTGGAAGGGCAGGAGCTTTGCCCTGAAAACCTGCCTGTAATTCTTTGAACATGCCCAGAGCGCTCTTTTCTTAAACCAGTTAAGCAAGAAACTTCAAAAGTGGCGAGAAGGTTTGTCCTTAAGAGTGCAGATAAAAAGCAGACCAAGGCTTGTGGGAAGAGGGGTGGCTGGCCCAGAGGATGGGAAGGAAAGCTGTAACAGGTGGCATGGGCTGGGGAAAGTCATATTACAAGAGATCTGACAGCCAGGGTGGTTGTGTAGCTGCTCTGGTCAGGGCTGCCTCCTTATGCAAAAGGGCTTGGCACCACAAAATGGTTTCAGACAGGGGTGACTAGTCTCCGTTTAGGTGACCATCTCCCACCCTGAACTGCAGCAGTATGATGGCGCAGCAGTCCCTGATGCATGGGCTTTGTTACATGCAGGCTGTGAACAGTCACAGCACAGTGTAAAAAGCAGAGGCACCCAGTTCTTCCAGTAGCTGGAAGGGTCATCACAGTGGTCTCCTGATGTCATGAGACACCTCACTGCCTTCTACCCCAGGCCATATAAATACAGGGACCCCAGCAGCTGGCTCACAATTTGCTGAGCTTTGAGGCCCTCTGATGCCAACCATCGTTGGACAGAAGATGAGTTGAAACAGTGAGGCTGATGGCTGCCCACCTTTGCATCGCACACCAGAGCAATGGTTCCCAGAACCACAAATGAATAGGAAGCAACATGGGAAGAGGAACACCATCAACATCATGAGAGTTACGGCCAGTGCTCATGTGACTGATGATGTGTAGTCCATGGAGGCAGAGACACCCAAAGATAAAGAAGAACCGGTGGAAGTAGATTCACATCCAGCATGGCTCACCTGGCAGTACTATACCATGCCAAGGCTCCCCTCCATGAGACCATGGCAACAGCCTCCCAGGAGCATCTGGCCAGTGCCCCACCATCAAGCAGCTTCCATACCCCGCATTACCTGGGCAAGGAAAAGTTCTATGGTCATCCTGTGGACTCATTCATAATATTGGCTGGCAACTAACAGTTCTTTTCTTGACTGCCCCAAGTCATGTAACACCTTCTTTCCCATCCCCTACCCCCAACTCTCACCCCTTGTGAAGGAGCACCACCTCCTCTGCTCTGAGCCCCTGAGGAGCTGTGCCAGGGCAGTAGGAAACATCCATCCCTCAGAAAGCCACTGAGATCCCTGGACACTGGAGATAGGTTTTCTTCAGTCTGAGGACAAGAAGGCTTCCCAATGGATGGCTGAAGATGAAGCCAGACACTTTGCAGTGATGCACAAAGCACAGCAACAGATCAAGAAGTTAGAGAGACAGCTGTTCCTCTGGGCAAGCAGAAGACTGCCCTTCTTCCAGGAAGAAATGCTGACCTTCAGCGTCAAGGTCTCTCTAGCTGCTTCATTAGCAGTTCTTTTCAAGAGTAAACAATAAACATTTTTTTTTAAAAAAAAACAATAAAACAACAAAAAAAGTCTGGTAAAAATGCTTCCCTCTCTTATTTGGCACTTTGGTGACTGTTTCTGAACTCCTGTGTCCCCTTCTGGTCTCCCCATCCCAGGAAGGACACTGATGCATGGAGTGTGGGCCCAGTCCAGGGCCTTTGGGATGGTGAGGGGCCAGGGCACATGGCACATAAGGCCAGGCTGAGGGAGCTGCCTCTGGTCAACACCAAGAAAAGGCTCAGAGGTGAACTTCACTGGTGACATCAGCTGCCTGCTGGGAAGCTGTGGATAAGATGAAGCTTGACTCCTTTCAGAGATGCTCCATGGCAGAAGAATGAGCAGCACCAGGTGTCCAGGAGAAATCCCAGCTAGGCAAAAGGAAAAGATTGTCACCATAAGGGTCCCCAGACATGAAACAGGTACCCAGAGCGGCTGCAGAGCCTCCATCCTTGAGGGCAGCCAAACATGACTGAACAAGGTCTCAAGCAACTGGATCCAGCTGGGCTTGCTCTGAGCAGGAGGTTGGGTGAGAGACCTGCAAGGGTCTCTCCCAACCTCTGTGCTTTTGTGCCCTTTCTGCCTTCCTCATGCCGGAATCACCCACAGTCTTGTGGAAGACAACCTCTGTCCCACCACCACGCAGGCCCTTCCATCAGATGATCATCAACATGCCTATTTCAGAGGAAATTTTGTGAAAAGCAATTTTGACCCATAGCCTGTAGTCTCATAGCAATGGGAGGGAGTAGTTGTATCTACTTAGAAATTCAAAGTAACATCCAAGCCAAGGTGTTAAGAATACACACACTATTAAGGTCTTTCCCAGTTCAACTGCCTCCCCTTGTCTTATTAAAGAAAAAAAAATAATCCATGGGAAATTTGCTTTGGACAACAGATGTTGACATAACTTGTTTTATACTGAGGTGTCAGCTGTACCTTATGTTCCAAAAACAATGTAAACCTGCCACTATAAGACATTACTACATTTTTGTATAAAGTGGCAAATTGTTTCAGGGGGACAGTTACTCTCACTTTAGTTTTGTATCATTTTCATAGATATTTGGTTTTATGCCAGAGGTCACTGCTGTTACCATTACCTGTAAAGACTGGATATTTGGCATAATTATTCCGTATCGCTTATTTTATAAAGCACAGTTATGAGTGAAGAGTGAGTAGTATACTAAACAAAAAGGAAAGCAAATATTTCTGTAATTGCAGTTCCATTTTCACCTGTGTCAGTCCTGTGAAGGAAGCAGAGGTGGTGGCAAAACCATCGTTTTCAGAGAAAAGCAGTTTGGCTTGGCAGAATTTCAAGCCATGTACAGGAATGCTCTCCCATCACAACAGTAAGACAGAACTTGTGACCTTACAAGAAAGGCATCGGTTCTCTTCCCTCCTCTCCATCTATGTCTTTATGAACAACTAGCTCAGAGAAGGCCTTCAAGCAAGCATTTGATTGAGCCTGCCTCTCATTTCAAACTTTTCTTTCCCCATCTCTGTTACAACACAAACGGCTTCTACAGTGAGTTAATTACCTCACAGCAAGAGCTTGGGGCTCTTCCAGAGCATCTATACATGTATGATCCACAGTAACTGTCAAATACATGAAACTTTCTCTTGCTTAAATCCAGGCTGAATTTAACCAATTTCATGAAATTACTTCTCCCCTGAAGCCATGACATGCAGTACTGTCACTGAAAAGACTCAAGCTAGATAAAAAAACAGTTCAAGATTTACCTATCTGAGGCTCTGGGATTAATAAAATATTTTCCATATTTCCTGTGGTATATCACCTCAATTCAAATGTGGATATTTGAGAAATATTTGCTGTGTCATTCTTAAAGTATCAAAAACGTACATAGCATTAGGCTGATCATATCAATACTGTTTTCAAGTTAGCGTACATTATCCATGATGCCAAAATGGCACAGTAACTACTCAGAGATGAATTTTGTCTTTAAGCAGCAAAGGTATTTATTTCATCCAACATTGAGGAGCTAGCCGATTTGCATCAGACAAACTAGCTCCCAAGTTTTCAGTGAAAAGTTAGGTATTTTATACAGTTTTCGTGAGAGGTTACAACATCTTTACATACATATTCATTTGATTTCGACACCCAATCATTCCGTTCACAATAGGTGGGATCTAGGTGGAATAAACCTTTCAATTTTCTTTGTTAAATGATTTCCTGACTTATGGTCTCCTTATCTCCTTCAGGTGCCCACCTTATGTTTTCTAATTATTCAGAGCACATTCCTTTACTTTACCATTGCCAGTGGTACATTCCTTTAACATTGTCAGTGGAACCTTTTCTTATTCAGAGTACTTTTCTTATTATTCAGAGTACATTCCTTTAACATCATCAGTGGAACCTTTTCTAATTATTCAGAGTACATTCCTTTCTCAACACAAACACAGCATCACCCAGAGCATTGTACCAAACTCATCCTGACTAATCTTTTTAAGACCTTGTTCTGTTTCATCCATACAGCGTTTACTTCAATAAAAGCATGACTACTATATGCAGTGCTTACTTTACTTCTAATGCTTCTACGAAAAGGGTTCAAAACAGGATATCAGCATGTGTTCTGAAAAACAGACAAAGCCCCTGCCAGGTAAGTCACCATGACTTCTTTTTGACCTCACCGTCTTCACATTCTAAATGTAAAACTTACCAGGTTTTCCATCAAAAGCTGCATTCCTCTGGGCAGTGAAGAGTTCAGAAGCTTTTTGGATTTATAGAGATATACACACCAACCCTTACCTGAGCAATCTTTTGTAGCCACATAAGGGTTTTTTTGTTGTTTTGTGTTTGTGGGGTTTTTTTTTGTTGTTGTTGGGTTTTGTTGTTTTTTTTAAGTAAAACACACACAAATAAAAATAAATTACAGGCAGCTTTTTACTTATATTATTTTTACAGCCCTGTTATTGATTATGGGAAAGATGTTTAAGAATAAGCTCATTTTTCTTCACCAAACATAAAGCTTTTAGTCTACTGCAAAATGAAAATGCTTGATGGGAATATATGGTTTACTGAATGACACATTTACATCGTAAGGAAAGGAATTATTTGGCAGTTACAGGTATATTTACCCCAGAAAGCCGAATGCATCTTGCCAGACAATCCATCACGATTTCTGCTCCTGTCCACAGTGCAGAGATTGGTCTTCCTATTGTCCATCTCTAAGCCAATAAAAACATCTCATCCTGTAAAATAACCAGGAGTATTCTGAGGATCGGAAGTCATACATTAAATGCCATAGATTAATTACAATAGCCCTTTGTTATCTTTTGCAAAGTATGTACTCCCATTCTGTAATAAGAGTGTTAATGCTACTGAGCTATGTGAAAATTAAATTTGTATTTTAAAGTGGTTGGTTGAAACAAACTTACATAATGAACCATATTCCAACCTTTATCAGCTGATATGGAATAATTTGTGGCACTGAGGATAAACAAGACAAGCAGTACATGTTTAATTACCTGTGATCCTGTTTGGTCCACATACTTCATCCTTTATTTACAAAAAATGCACACCTCAAATTAATTCTGGTTCACAATACACTGCACAAGTTAAATAAATATAATATATACACATATACACAGGTTGTTGTTTTGATGTTCCTCTATACATATATTTAACTACTCAGACATGAATGAAATCTAAAAATGTAATATAGCTTTAAACTAGCAAATATTTTTGGTTTAATTAGCCTTTCTGGTAACTCCTAGTGGTTTAATATCACATAAATATTGTTCCACAGGGCTGTTTTTGAAAGCTGGCAAAGCCTGACTGATTAAATTTCGCATAAAACCTCCCAGTATCAATTATATACAAAAAAATATGTTCAAGTCATTATAAGTGAGAAAGGGCTAGCCCAAGTGCGCTATTGCTATATCTTCTGACCTCCAGTGACTTTAAAAACATTTGTTTCTTCTACAACCATGACATATGGTTGCTTTATTCATGTCAGTCATTCCCAATAGCTATACAGCTTTAAATCATAAAAATCTCAGAAAATAAAAATCACACAGGAAGCTCAAAAAGATCATCTGGTCCATAGCACCACTAATACAGGTTACTGACTGGGGAATTTGTGAAGAGGCAGCAAGTCTCTCAAAAATAAACAGCTAATGGATTCTACTTGAATTTTCACAAAATCACAGAAGAATTGAGGCTGCAAGGGACCTCTGGAGGCCATATGCTCCAAACTCCTGCTCAAGCACCTAAGGCCAGTTGTCCAGGACCATATCCAGATGGCTCTGGAATATCTGGAAGGATGGAGACTCTGCAACACCCCCAAGAAACCTGTGCCAGTGCTCAGTCATCCTCTCGGTGAAAAAGTGTTTCCTGATGTTCAGATAGAGCCTCCCGTATTTCAGCTTGTGTCCTTTGCCTCTGGTCCTGTCACTGGGTACCACTGAAAACAGTCTAGCTCCATCCACCTTGCTCCCTCCCTTCAGATATTTATATCTGTTGAAAAGATTCCCCTGAGCCTTCTCTTCTCCAAGCCAAACAGTCCCAGCTCTCTTAGCCTTTCCTCATATGTTAGGTGCTTTAGTCCCTTAATCATTCTCCTCGTTTCAGCTGGGATAGAGTTAATTTTCTTCTCAGTAGCTGGCATAATGCTGTGTTTTGGATTTGGTATGTAAACAATGTTGATAGCACAGTGATGTTTTAGTTGTTGCTGGGTAATGTATATACTAAGTCAAGGACTTTACGGGTTCTTGGGCCCTGCCAGGGAGAGGGCTGGAGGGGCACAAGAAACTGGGAGGGGGCACAGCCAGGACAGGTGACCTGAACCAGCCAAAGGGATATTGGACACATTCCATAGAATGTCATGCTCAGTATATAAACTGGGGGGGAGTTAGCAGGGAGCTGCTGATTGCTGCTTGGGGACTGGCTGGGTATCGGTCAGTGAGTGGTTGTGTTGTGTATCGCTTCTTTTTCTCCCTTCCCTTTGGATTTTATTCCCCTCCCCTTCTGTCACCTTTTGATTACAATTGTTGTTATTATCATTATTATAATTTAATTATTAACTTGTTCTTACCTCAACCAGTATTCCTCCCCATCCTGCTGGGGTCGAGGAGCAGGGACAGAGTAAGTGGCTGTGTGGTACTTGGTTGCCACCTAGGGTTAAACCATGACAGTCATCTCCATGGACCTTCTGTGCACTCTGTCCAGTATGTCCATGCCTCTCTTTTACTGAGAAGCCCAGAACTGGACCCGGCACTCCAGGTGTGGCCTCACCAGTGTTGAATAAAGGGGAAGTATCATCTTGCTTGACCTGCTAGCAATGTTTTGCCTGAGGCAGCCCAAGATATCATCAGCCACACCTGAGGCAAGGGCATGATACTGGCTCATGTTCCACCTGGTGTTCACTAGGGACGCCAGGTCATTTTCTGCAAAGGGGCTCTCCAGCCGCAGCATGTACTGGTGCCTGGGGTTGTTCCCTCCCAAGTGCAGGACTTTTTGCACTTCCCCTTGTCAAACTTCATGAGGTTCCTGTCAGCCCGTTTCTCCAGCGTCTTCAGCTTTCTCAAAAACGACCCTCCCTGGAGATTTCCTGTTACTTACAACAAAAAAGCTGGCCTAACAGAACTACGGGGGGGGGGGGGGGGGGGGGGGCACATGCTTGTGCATACAGCTAATGCACGTGCCAGGTTACCATTGGAGAATCAGCTCTGCCAAATTTCAGGCTAAATCTTGAAAGATGTTTTCACACCTAATTATCACAGATTTCAAGGAAGTTAACCACCTACAGAACCAGTGATCTGAGGCGCTAATCAGATCTGATGTTTTAAGCTAAGATTATCTTCGGTTTCCCCCCCAAAATTGATGGAGTTATTTGCAGTCAGGCTACTGTATGCTCATTGTAAATGTTATTACAGTCTGATACTTTACAGTTTTTCACAGACATTCGCTCCTAAACGTGTATCTAAAACAGTAGAATATTGACTAATGGGCACCAGAACAGGACCAAGAAATCTTTGACTATTAGCATCACAGTAGAGCACTTGCTAAGGTAATTCTCAGAAGACTATGGGAAGGGGGGAAAATATGTGTATACACCTACAGAGCAGAAAAAGAAAAAAAAAAAAGCAACCTTTGCATAAAATACACTAACAAGCCACATTTAAGAACATTCTCTCATTTGCATCCACAGAAAAGTGTTCAAGTATTTGAAACCCAAGTGCTTATTTTAACTTAAATGTCTGGAGCAAGAACACAAAAGTCAGTCCTAAACACACATGCATGATATCTGGTAATATTTTTAAATACAGTACTTATCATTTTCTTCATTAAACTAAACAGTTACATAATGACAAGCAACTATGAAAATCATGACAAAAATATTGTTCCCTCATACTTAAAGAAATGACGTGTATTAAAAAGACTGAGGAATATCAGTGATGTAACCAAGCAGGATAATGAAAACTCCATTTATGGGAAATAAACTGTGTGACTAACTAGTCTGTAATTAGTTTGATACAAATTTTACCTCAATTCCACTCTATTTAGTGATGTACAGGGACTTCAGTCACTATGGTGATGCTGTATGAACAAAATTATTCAGAAAAATACATACATGTATGTTGCGTCAGAGGTAACGAAACTTTTTTGCTGAAGAACAATCAGGAAACATATGTAAATCATTACCTCCACACTAGGCTGACACCTTATAATTTATGCACAAACTCCAGCATTGGTATCTCAAATATCTTAATTGTGTTCTTGTAGTTTTAAACTACACATCGCAGGTAGATGTCTTCTTTCAGAATGTAATAAGTATAAAATACATTAAGCAAGCTAGATGCCAGATGCTGATCTCAAACATTATTTCATTCTTGAAGTAATTCAAGGATCTAAAATTCAAAGTGATTTACTGAGCTGTTCTCCTATTTTCTTCTAAAATCCAAAACAGTACTTGTTTCCAGCAGTTCATGTGTCCACCTTGTTTACACATCCTTTGTAAAGATCCTTCTTTTCAAACTTAAAATGTGGGTGAATATAGTTCTAAGTCTATAACCCAGATGCATCATAGGCAGCTCTTTCATTATCTTTCTGAGTCTCATTTCACCTCAATCCATAACATTTGTTATTTCCATGGAACCTTAAGACCATATATTCTTCCATAAGCAACTAGGGCCATGATGCCCAGTCACTTAGCTGGACAAGCACAGCAACTTACAATTTTCGTGTTACTGACTAAATTTGGATCAGGCACTAAACCAATCAACAATCCAGAAGTAGGAAAACAAATTCTGATCCTTTTAAGTCATTAAGATTATGACAGCCAACTCCTCCATAGGACATTTATGTTAAGTCCTTGGGTTTTTTTTCCTAAATTCCTTTAATTCTATTATGGAAAATCATATGAGCTGTCAAACCCTGAGATACTGATTACAGAGAAGACAAATAGGGTAACTGTAATATGATGTCAACTATTTAAGGATAGTACATTTGTCACACAAGGCCTGGCTCTTTTGAACTACTTGCCAACAAATACCAGCAACAAAGCAAGATGCCCAGGAAAATGCATCACTCACAAGTTTCTTTTGCACAAGTATTTTTAACTTTTATATGGTATTGCATTAAGTAGACCATGCCACACCAAAAAGAAAGTCAGAGCAGTCATATATTAGCTGAGAAGACTGGGCATATATAGAATATTTTAACTGGGCAATCCTTGCTTCCAAATCTACTAAGTTTTCTTGGGCATTTGCTATTGTTTCTACATCCAGCAAACTTCTAGATTACAAATTAAAGTGATGGCTTAGTTTTACCACTCTTCCTTTTGTCACAAAGGAGTGGTATTTCTAGTCTATATAAAAAATGTTGCCCTGAATTTACAGCATTTTTGTAACTCACTTGCAAAACCTTGTACTGAATCCTTCTTCTGAAAAGCAGTATAGCATCCTTGAGTGGGCTGAAGATTTTAGTTTTCATCTCCCTCTGTTAATTAAGCACTAATGAAAGTAAGTAGCAAAAAGCCAGATTTTGAGAGCTATTCAGGAGCAATCACACTTTGAACAGTTGATTAATGAAGTATTAATAATCTCTTTTAGTGTAAAGCAGTAAGAAAAAAACCCCAACAGATACTGTTTTCTAAAATGTCAGCAGAACCAGCAAATACAACTATACAGTTGTCCACGCATACTAAAATCAATGGGTTTGAGCATTTGGAAACCAGGAAAAGGCTGCAAAAAATATCTAAAAATATTTAATTGTCAGGAATATTAAATAAATCTCCGGTGACTCTCTACGTGGTAGACTAACAAAAGCACTGCGGTGTTGCATGTGGTACAACTGTGAGGTATAATACGTGGATCTTAGTAAGCACTGAGGCTGTACACAGAGAAAGCCATCATGTATGTCTTCCAGTCATGTTGTCCATTGGAGGATTAGCTGTGTTTATCTGCTGCTACAACAGTTTCTCCTCTTGATTTCATGCTCATTAAGTCTAATTAATGCTACTAACTTCCTTTTTCTATACATTATCAACTTGCCTTGGAGGTTCACTCAGACACTTATCCATTTTAATCACAAGAATGGAGGATGAGTCCCTGCCATCTCCTGGCAGAGACACTGGCTCAGCCATAAGGACTAAGCAGTGATATGTACCCTGGTCCAGGGATGCTACAGCTACTCCAGCAGTAGCAGTAGCAAGTACATTGGGCACCCAGGGGAAAGCATGTCATCTGTGCAGTGTCATGGTGCCTGTAAGCAGGTTTTAAAAGAAAAGTTGTTTCTTTGGTGGTTTTTTGTTTTGTTTTGTTTTGGATTGTTGTTGTTTTTTCCAGTAATATCTCTCTCTTTTCATTCATGTGCCTTAAATGAGAAGTAGAGGAGTCTGCACAGGGCTGATCAAATGACAGATTGTGTGCCTATGCATGCATAGAATATGCACAACCACTTGGATTATCATCCCTCCTGCTTTCTACTTCAGTCAGCCAGAAATGTTTACAGGGAGAGTTTCAGGTCATGCTTAAACCATTTACCCCTTTCCTAGAAGATAACTGTTACTAGGACTGTCTGGCTGAAAGGGGGGAAAAATTGAAATAATGCTACTATTGAGTTTTTCTAAAAGATGAGCCTGGTGATCACATTACAGAGAGATAGGTGCATTGACAGAACCTCTCTTTTCTGTCTCTCCTTGCTAGAGAAAAACAAAGGTGTACATAACAATACAGGCAACAAACACTAAGACCACAAGATTGTAGTAATCCTATACATAAATTATATTCAAAGATAAAGGCATTTGTAATAAAGCACTTGTCCAGTTTATATTATTTTTATTATTTACGTTAAACTAATCCTTTACAATCTAAGTAGATACTAGTAGCTTTTTGGGAGAGATATTGCTACACAAACTCGTAACAGCCTCAGCTCCTGGGAGCCTTTCAAGCTAAAGAAAGCAGGCAGATCAAGAAAGAGAAAAGAAACAAGGGCATCAAAAGGTGAATGGAATAGCTCAACATGAAATAATAAATGCAAGCTGGCCAAAGAAACTAGGCAACCCATACCCACAGCCCAACCAGCTACACTGCCTTGATTGAGAACGATGCCAAGGTCTCTATAGAATTAAAACTTTAAAGTTAGTATACTCAAGTGTATCACAGGCCAAACAAGAGGCAAGTTTATATTTAAGCCTCAGTCAAGCATCAGCAAGAGCTCAGTTTGTAAAATCAAGTTTCAGGGGTCCTTATACACGTAACAGGTGTGCTCCAGCTCGCTATAGGTCAATGGGATTATTTCCCCTGATATCAAAAACCTGTGGATTATGCCCATTATGGAAAAGTAGGCTTTCCAGTAGAGGACCTGAAGGTCAGCTCTGTTTGCTTCATTAGCTAACAAACTGTCATCAGCAATTACAGTGTGAACTGCCCACACCTATATCCAACTTTTAACTTAACAACAGACAGGCTCATATCAACACAATACTGACAGCAGAATACCACAGTATTTTTGCTCACACTACACAACACGGCAGAAAATAATTTGGCAGTACACTGCATAGCTTGTTTGTCATTGATAGTCTTGTCACATATGTTCTAGACTAGTACTGGTGTTATGTTCTAGGCTAGTATTGGTGATCAGCAGCAAAAAATTATTTCCTGAACATCTTAGTGTTATGTTATGTGATAAAAAGCTCACCTGTACACACACAGAGGAGCACAGAGGGACACTGGCAGGTGGGGGAGCCTGGATAATACCCTGCCCTGGCTCCTCCTAGGCCTGTCACATCATCAATGTGACATCATCAGCTCATCAATGGTTCACCTCCACAAACCCAGACATGCACAGAAGAACAAGCGCAGTCAGGAACCCAAATTAAATGGACACTCTATTTAAAGGTATCAACCCTGCCAAAGGGCTCTCCCAGGAAAGCCACCAGTCCTAGCATCCAGGTGTGAAACCTAAGATGAGCCAAGGGGAGACAGCTCTCTGCAGTGCCTTTTGGACTGAGAGGGATACTGCCTAGAGGTATGGGACACATTATGAGATACAGGGGAAGAGTATCGCATGCATGTACGTAGTGTATATGTATGTTTATGTCTATGAAATACATTCTCAGCCTTGATACTAGTTGGACCTGGGGACATGGAGCTGCCTCATCTCTACTGGGCTGATGGATTAGTCTCCCCCCGTCAATTAGCAATTTCCATGTAGCAGTTTAGGCTCAGTGCATTCCTATCCCTTTTTGCTCCCTTGTTCACAATACCTTGCAAACATTTTTATTTTTACAAAGCTTGTGGACAAGCTTTTCTGAAAAGTAGTGCTTTCTCAATACCCTTTATACACAAAGCAGTATACTATCAGTTGTTGCTCAGCCAGATTTGTACTTTTAAAAATCAGCAATAGTAATTAAATGAAGAACTGCAGATTCAGCTCTTACAAAAGGCAAAGCTATTCAGAAAGATCCATATGATGGAAGTGATATACAAATTTCCACAAGGGCTTTAGAACAAAAGAAATTCAAGATTTCAAAAGCGTTGCCATTGCCTCAAAAATCAAGTATGCCAAGATGCTCATGCATCCTGTTGTTATTTTGTGTGAACTGATCACAGAAAATGAAGTGAGAAGCCTGTTAAGCAGCCTGGATCCATTTGGCCTGGATCTCTGTAGTCATTGCTAGATATCTTCTGCTTCTTCTAAAAGTGAGGAAAGATTTAGAGTTTACTTAAAAATTTAGAATTGTGTAGTGGGTTTGCATGGCGAGGTTTTGGTAGAGGGGGGATTACAGGGGTGGCTTCTGTGAGAAGATGCTAGAAGCTTCCCCGATGTAGGATGGAGTCAGTGCCGGCCAGCTACAAGTGGACCTGCCGCTGGCCAAGGCTGAGCCCAACAGTGGTAGCGCCTCTAGGATAACATATTAAGGAGAGAGGAAAAAAAAAAAAAAAAAGGTAGAAAAAAAAATTCTGTGCCAGCAGGAGAGAGGAGTAAGAATATGTGAGAGCAACAACTCTGCAGACACCCAGGTCAGTGAAGAAGGAGCAGGAGGAGGTGCTTCAGACACTGTAACAGAGATCCCCATGCAGTCCATGGTGAAGACTACAGTGAGGCAGGATGTGCCCCTGCAGCCCATGGAGTTAATGGTGGAACAGATATCCACCTGCAGCCCATGGAGGACCCCACGCCAGAGCAGGGATGCCCAAAGGCGGCTGTGACTCCTTGGGAAGCCCACACTGAAACAGGTTTACTGGCAGGACTCATGACCCCGTGTGGGACCCACACCGAAGAAGTCTGTTCCTGAAAGACTGCACGCCATGGGAGGGACCCACACTGGAGCAGTTCATGAAGAACTGCAGCCTGTGGGAAGGACCCACATTGGAGAAATTAATGGAAGACTGTCTCCCATGGGAGGGACCCCAGGCTGGAGCAGGGTAAGAGTGTGAGAAGCCCTCACCCTGAGGGGGAAGGAGCGGCAGAGACAACATGAGATGAGCTGACCATAACCCCCATTCCCCATCCCACTCTGCTGCTCAGGGGGAGGACATAGAAAAGTAGGGAATTAAGCTAAGCCTGGGAAGAACAGAGGGTTGTGGTGAAGGTGGTGTTTTCAATTAAACTAATTTACCCCAAGTTGAGTCTGTCTTGCCCATGACAGTAATTGCTGAATGATCTCCCTGACCTTATCTTGATCCACAAGCCTTTCATTATATTTTCTCTCCCTTGTTCAGTTGAGGAGGCGAGTGATAGAGTGGTATTGATGGGCACCTGTCATTCATCCAGGGTCAAACCACTACAACCTGACTTGAAAAAAAAAAACAAACATCACCCTGTAATCTCTTCAGATTTTAACGGCTCTCTGCTGGCATTCCTTCCATTCAGAAACTTTAGATCACCTAATCACAGACCACAAACACCACCACATTTGCTCCAGGGCAAGACACAAAATAATTAATCTTAGACTTCATGAAATTATCCTCTGGGTTAAAATTCTCTAAATTACAGGAAAATATTGGATTAAATAGGAGCAGGACTTCACTCTCTTTGGTTTCTTTTCTAACTAACACCACACAAAATTAGCAAAAAATAACACAGGAAGAAAGGTCATTCCCCAGATGAAAATGGCAATTTGCAATAGAATTTCACAAGGAATTGGGCCAGCATATGCTTCTGTAGCCACAAAGACTAAAAAGATGTACATACCATTGAGCATTTGCCTAATAATAGTTTTGGCTAATAATACATTGGCAAAATAAATTTGGCTCTGTTCAGAGAACTACAAATGTTTAAGTCCATGTGCAACAGTGAAGCAAGGGGCAGCCCAAAAGCCTATGACTGATTAAGAAAAATATAACTGACAAGCTTCCCAAAAGAAAGAGAGCCTTTCATGAAACTTAGTCAATCTTTGCCATATGGAAGAACTTTAAAAAAACCCTGCATAGCACAACACACAACAGTGTTGTACAGAGTGCATTGTTTATCTCTAAAGGTAAAAAGCTTTCAAAGGACAAAAATGACAAAACTGTTCTTTGTTTGCCAGTCAAACACAATACTTGCAGGAAAAGAAAAAAAACAAAAAACAAAAAAACCTGTGAAAAATCTATATGGAGATCAGGAACTGATGGCAAATCATTCAATGTAATTACACTTTTAAATTACTGATGACTTCTCCCAGTTTTCCCAGAAATATTTTTTTCCTCATTCACTCTTCTATTTTCATATAACAATTATAATTTTCCAAGACAGGGAAAACAATTCATGTGCTGAATACATAGTGCAGATTGTCTCTGTTGTTTCAAACTACAGTCCTTTACATGACAAAAGCCTTTTCCAATGGATTGATAATGTTGCATAAAACAGCATGATTTTTCCCACTGATTCCATTGAACAAAAGTACGGCCCATAAATGATCTAATGATCCTGGAATCTGTATTTTAAGGAGTCTCTCTCAACTGTGAATTAGTCAACAAGCCATAAAAAAAATCTTTTTTATAAGGTTAGAACATTGTGAAACTGATGAAAGAATTCTCAGCAGACTAAGTGCAAACATCTTAGTGAGTTTCTACATGGTATTAAGCCCTAACCCCCAGCTTGAGTTATTTCAAGGGACTACACAATTTTAACTTTATAAGAGTGAACTAACCAGAAAGAAGCTTTTTTTCATATGAAACTTTCACCCAATAAACCCACATTTTAAAGGAAGTCCACAAAGTGCAAGAGGTGCTTCATGACAATTACTAAAGCACAAACCTGGCATAATTCCTCCTCCAGACTGGGTTTCTGCTTTATCTCATCTTTATGCCTATTCTCACTCCCTCCATGGCATATTAATAAACATGACATATAACCTGTCTTAATCACTTTTACCACAACACACTTTTAGTTATTCTTATCCTCATAGTACTTACTAGCCACGAAGACAGTTGTAAAACCAGTGTTCCAGTGTGACTGACTTCATATTTTGCCTTAAAATGGAATGCCTCAGTGGGTCACACTAACTCCACTGTGACCCAGGTATCATTATTAATTTTTAGAGGTAGGGAAGGTCATAAATCAGGGAAAAATCTCCCAATCCAGTGTAAAATTGCTGTAGACATCGGCCCTCATTACCTTCCCAGTGAACTATTTAAGCTATCAAAAATCTCCATTTCCTGTGCATTTACTTGCTCAAGTCCAAGTGACACTCCAAAGTATGAAGAACTGAAATGGACTCAACACCATCTGGAAATACTACCTATACAAGGTACAGGAAAGAACACACAGGATTCCATTTCTCTATAGCTGAGATATAAGGACACATTTTGCTATTTCATTAGAGAAATATTAAAATGGTGATGTTGCTATGAAAGAGAAACAATAGAAGCTTACCCCACTTTTCAGAAAACTGAGTGTTCTTCTACAGCCAGATGGCAAAACCAATAACCATCAGTACTAAAACACTGTTTTAGTGTTCATAAGAACTGTTCATAAATCAATATTTCTGAACAGGGAACTAGCACATTATCAAGAGTTAGCGATAATATTTTAACCAATCCATAAGTATTTTTACAGGTACCCACAGGTGGATAGTCTTAGAACACCCCAATCTTTGAAAAGCAACAGTAGATTTGCATTAAAGATAACAGAGTAATTTTTAAAGTGATATATGCCTCACTTGACAATATGAGAGGAAAACAACAGTCTAGCATCCACTGGAGTAAGTGGTAGCATTCACTTCCATGAGCAAAAACAATAACAGATCACTGGTTTTCCATACAACTACAAGGAAACTAGCTAAGACAGATGTTACTATTAGAAAAATACACAAAAAAGCTTCACACCTACATCTGTTTCCTGGCAAGCTGTTTCTACTTTTTGGCCTTCTATGTTAAGCTTTCAGGTTGTGTTTTCTTCACAGCTTTGAGTGGAAAGCATTTAGGCCCAGAGGGTGGAAGGACAGAATACTTCAATATCCAACCATTCCCTTACTTAAGGTAGGGAGGCTGCAGATGGACAAAAAAACCTCAACACCAAACCAAAAAGCTGTTGCTTTCACCTTAAGATATTCTTTTAGAAGACCATACATCCGATGAAACACTCAAAACCTATACAGTTATTAGGAGCCAATACATATTTTTTCACATTCCAATCAAAAAGTTATCTACAAAACCTACTCAGTTTAAGCATCAGAAACAGAAATGTGGTTATTTATAAATAGCAAGCTGTGACTATTTTATTTATAAAACAAATTCCCACAGCTAAAGATTCTGTCATGTAGCTCCAGCTTAGCAAATGTCTACTATGTAGGCAACTGCAGATAAAAAATCCCTCTTATTTTAGTGTTTCAAGTACAATCAGAGTTTGCAGCAGAATGGCTAAAAGCTGGAAGTTAAATAGGAAAAGAAGTAAAAGTATAGAAGGACCCTAAACCAACCAAACAAAAAGATCTAAATAAATAATAGCAAAACTGGTTACATGAGGATTTCCCGGGTTTATTTCCCTCTGTCAGCTATGGAATTAATAGCATATGATTTATAGGCTTATTTATATTACAATTGACAGGATACTGTTGCTTTCCTAGCCACAGAATTTTCAGCAAAATGTTAGTTCACTTCAGGACAAACACACACCTACATCCTCACACATGTATTTATTTGTAAGTCATAAACAATATCAACTTGCTAAAGCCACTGGTACGTTGACAACAGCAGTTGTTTCTCCAGATCCCTCAAAATTCTCATCCCAGTCTCCATTAGAATCCTGGAAAATTAAAATGTATTAAAAAAAAAAAAAAAAAGAAAGTTTTTCTATGCCGTTTGGGATCCTAACCAGATTTAATTTTCTTGTCTCCAGGGCCCACAATATAACACTCTGATTCAGTCCACTGCAGAGACAAGGCGCTGACAGAAAATTCAATTCAGAAACCAAAGATTTCTTCTAGCACATTAGTTTCTATAATCCTTATATATTTGGATAAACCTTCACTGATCAGCTATATGGCATTTGAATTCAACAAATGCATGCACACACAAGACGGAAACAGATATGACTGAGAGTTTCTACTGCAAATTCATGGGAATTGAAGCCTGGCCTTCAAAGACCTGTGATGTAGCTTCACCATCAAATAGACAGGATTGAGTTCATGCAGTTAATGAGTTTGGACAGTTGGTACATCAAAGCATTCCCTCCTCCCTAAGCATTCCTTCCACCAGCAGCTACTGACAAAGTTATTTCAGAGATTAGAGCCGTGCATTAATGAAGACATCATTACCTGATAGCAAAACCATTAACATGTCTTAGTGCTAATTACTTTTGTCATTAGAAAACAATGGTCTATGGCTACAAGTTTTAACAGGAAGGTATCAGCAAAAATGACTGTCATTTTATATTAAGCATATAACAAATGAATACATTTCACAGAATTTCATAGGGTTTAGACCCTTGGACAGGGTTACATTAGTGACTATTTTACAGACTGTAGAGGTGAATAGCAAATAAGCTGTCTCCTTGCTATAGAATCTTAAAGACCAGTTCATAAATTTACCTAAAGGAACTGCATATTTACTAAGTTTTGCAGGATTTTTTTCATAATTGTTACATCATAGAATTAGGAATTCTAAAAAGGAAATTATTTTAATGAGTATTTATTTTGATGGTGCATAATGCAGTGACAGCTGTGCTGAATGAGAGTCTTTTGGGTGACCTCTATGGACTTTGGAATAGTTTCTTAACTGTTTTGCTGTTAACTTTGTGACTTTTAATCAACTTTTTTTTTTTTTTTCTTTTAATCATTGCTATGGGCCAAGCACATTAGGAAGGTGTACATGGAACTATACCACAATGCAAATGAACATGAACAATAACCACAGTTAAGTGTTCAATTCAAAACATGTCAAGCCAATAACAGAATCTCACTTTCTCAAGAAGCAGCACTGACAAACGACAATACCCAATAATTAGAGATTGAGAGGGAAAAAACCCTTCAATTTCTGTTCCTACAACATAACCAATACCATACAGTCAAAATCATACACTTTAAGCTTACTCTTACAGGTAGTCTGCAGAATATCACTACCATGTCACTTAGTTGAATTTGGTCAAAAAAAGTAATTGAAAAAGAAAAGCGGCTATACTGTGTAATCTTGGGGTTTATAACTGCTTTTGGGGAAAAACATTCAGAATGAATATTCCTGTAAACACTCTATCACATACTTTGAAACTAAGGGAATATTTTTTGAGAGCAAGAAAATCTCCAATATGCTTTTAATACATTTCCATTAATTATATCTTTTTTTCCATCTGATTTGTATGCTTAATTCCCTGGATCTCCTCACTGTTCCCCCCCTCCCCCCTCCTTTTGATTTTATGGCAGTTCTGGAGCTGCTGCTCTTTTTCCACAAGTTATCCATATATCAATATATCCATTACCCAAAGTGCCTCAGAAACATCCATTCTGTAGGGGAAGAATAAAACTGGCATTTTAACAGTCTAGCATCAGTCCCATAAGACAGATTTGACATGGCTTTGCACCCAGAGCATTCATTTGCTTCCAGGCATTATCAGCGTGAAACACATTGGCATGATCTATTTGCCTGTCCCAGCCCTTCTGAAAAGCTACAAATGAACATGAACAGATTAGAAAAGACCTAATCAGTCTCTAGGATTTTAGCATAGGTCACAAATCCCTAAAATCTGTATCTTTAATGTAAAGTACAGACTGAAATTAGAATTCGGTGAAGTAGACAGACTAGGTGAATCTTGTATCTAGGGGGCAGCATGGTTTTAAAAACAACCATAAGGCTTTGCACCCGGAACTTTAGACCAGAGGAAAGTAAAGATAGAACCAGTTAATGTGTGGCCCAGAGGTGACAAAAGGGAAGATATTATATCTTCTGCCTAAAAGTACAAGAAGCCTTGGGTTTTTTATTTCCTTCTGAAGTGTAGGATGGTACAAAAGAACACCTTAAAGACAAAAACAGGATAAGAAAAAAGGGAGAAGAAAATAAAACACTGAGATGGCAAGCGCTACTCCTAGTCTCCATGCTAGTACCAGAAATGTTTTGGTCAAAACCTTCCCTAAAATTACAGCTTCAGGCAGACACGCATCATGGAAAGTTTTTGCCTATGTCAATTCAACATTAAATACACATTTCTGTGCATTTTATATATATATGGAGTACCAAAAATCCACAAAATCAAAAAGCCACTAATGGCACCATGGTGTTATTTTTTTTCTTTAATGTCCAAACCATGTCAGCAACAAGCCTGCATACCTGTGAAAATAAGTATCATACTGCAACCAGACTAGCCACTGATTTCATAAGAAGCTGCTTTTGATACCTTTTTTGGTTGGTTTTTTTTTTTTTTATTTGTTCATTTATTTTAGGAGTCTAGGTTTTGTTCACTATACTGTCAATTTATGTCATATTGACATTCAGGAAATCTTAGTGCCCGTCAAAACTATTTCAGATGTTCAAAAGACTGGAACAAGCACTGTAAATAAAACTGTAATGTTAGAGAGAGTAGTGGGATTTTTTTTGTATCTTCTGACAACATCTTACCCACTCTTCCTGTTTGTGAAAAGTCAAGTGATTAATTGTCTTTCCAGTCTCAACATTTCAAGCTCTTAACTTTCCCTTATGTATTTTGTTAGTCATCTCTCTAATCTCCAGGCAACTCTACAATTTCTGCAAACTGAAGCTGTTTGCTTGACTTCAGGACAGATGCAAAGGCAAGGAGCCCTCATCCACGAGGTAAGGGTTAAAAGGTTTATCACAGAGGGTTTTGATTAAACCTTAAACCTTTAGCTCATATGTAGAGGCAAGACACATGACAGAACATGAACAGTTGTAGAGCTTTTTTTTTTTTTTTTTTTTGCTTCCAGCCATTTTGCTCTTTCCTAATTGATGAAAACTGACATTGAACAATCTCATTGTCTCAATAAATAGAAATGGGTCATAAGCAGCAGTTAAGAGTTATCATCTGAACAGATTCTGAGAAGAATGCAGGTTTTTGACAGCGTAATTCAGTCAATGGAAAATATCAACAGTATATAAAAGGCACCGCAAAACGAAATCTGATTGCTTCAGAGTACATCCTCTGCCTGTTCTTAAAAATCCATTTGTCCCAGAAGAAATTGTTTTGTTTTATAAAATAACATGCAAATAGACTGACAATACATCAAAGGAGCCAATAATGCATCTCTCTGCACAGTACTACAGAGACTACACTGTTGAGTCCATACCTGGAGTGTTCTGTTGGTCGTCTTCATGAATACCATCGATTTACTCACCTCCATTCCTCCAAGGACACTTTCAGATACTTTTCACCATTACCTCTCCGGAGAAGAATGGATAAGGTCAGTATAGAGAGAGGATTTCTTTCAACTGCAGCATTTGTGTCATAATTGAATGGAAAACACAATGTCACTGGAAAACACACAAGGCAAAATTACTGTTCTTCCAGCAACACCCATTAGGGAGAGAGATCTCTTTTTATTTCCTCCAATTAAAGAAGAACAAAATAAAACAAACAAACAAACAAAAAAAGGCCACAGAAGTATTCAGTGAACACCTGCAACAGACATAGGTGAGGAATCACCTGAAAACTCCCATATTATGACCCAAACACAGTTCTCTCAGCATAAAAAACATTCTAACTCTCCCAGTCCCCACAGAAAGAAACAATTAAGTTAATCACAGGAATGACTAACAATAGCCATTCTACAGCACGGTTGCATTAGTTCTTCTTATGACAGAATTCAAATCCCTGCATCGAGCCTGAGGTAGTTCACAGAGCTAGCTGGGACCACAGTAATTCTGAAATTACTTCGTGCTGAACGATTGACTATAATGCAAAGGGCCCAGCCAGGCTTTGATGTCTGCTACACCTATAACATTTCACAGCAGAAAATCTTACTGGTTTCATAGGCAAAAACTGATCCCAGACACATCCTTTTATCAGGAAGCCAGTCATAGCTTCATCTTTAATACACTAAATATCCATAATAAAGCAGCCATTAGAAAGAAGGAAAAATATCTTTTCCTGAGTAAGATTTAAAATCTTTTAAGACTACATTAAGGTGTCTGAACAGGAAGAAATGGCTTCCACTGCAATGACTGAGGGACTAAAGGAAACAAACAACGTGATTTTTTTTTAACCGTAAAACTGCTAGCGGTTCTTTTTGTTTCAAAAACTTAAAGCTGTCTGCGATAAAATTTTAAGCATCCCTTCTGTAAAATTTTACAATTTGGATATTGTGTTTGGAAGTGGCCTTTTAAGGTTTTTCCTTTTCGGTTTGCTTGTACTTTAACAGTAGTGCCGCTGTCTTAGTAGAAGATGAGTTTGGAGCTCCACCTACAGGTACAAACACAAAGCTCTCCTTGAGAAACACGAGAGGGCCACTAACCAGTTTCCCTTTCAGAAGAAAAAAAAAAAAAGAAAAAAAAAAAAAAAAAGGAGAAAGTTTATTGACTGTAGTGATAAAGGAGCAAAGGGAAAGAAAAGTCACATTAAGTCCAGAGCCAGCAGCAGTACAGTTCTACCTCTACCACACTGCACTTCAGCTAATTATGCCCATGGTTATTACCTTGGGTTTGGTGCTACCCTAATAGGGCTACAGAGCTGTATACAGGTGGCATGGCTTTGTGTACGAGAACACTTGATGGGATGGACAGACCTTGGGTATCTTTCTATGGAACCTCACTGCAGCCCAGCAACAGTTTCCAAAACGTAGAAGACTTAATTTTCCCTCTACACTGCAGTTGTCTTTTGAGTTCTTAGAAATCAGCAAGTCCAAAGAGTTACAATCCAGTGCTGTAGTTTTACCCTAGATTTTGAACCTAGATCTTTTCAGTGAGGTGTGGAACACATCACTGCTTCTGTGCAGCTCATGTGCTGCAAAACCTCAACATTACAGTTTTTCCATTTGATCAAATACTTGCTTTGTAATTCCTCAAATTAAATCTATTTGTATTCATTTAGTTTGCATTCTCATTACCCATGCAGCAAACCTGCTTCAGTCATTTTCTTAATAAAGCTGATTAAACAAAACACTAAGAAATAATTTGATATATAACACTAGGTCTTTTGGAAAGAAAAAGTAAAATCAAACTGGGTTTTTATGCTATCAGACATAGTCAGTGCACGTTTCACAGCTGTACTGCCTAAAAAAATGATCTAACATCTCCTGTTACCCATTTTTTGAACTATCTGATGCTATGCTCATGGCAGGAAAATCTTCCAGATGCAAGACACTGTTCACTCGTGCAGCAGACTACTGCATGGAGTTGAGTAGTTGTTGCAGCTTCAGAGCTCTGAGACTCAGTGTTCATCATGAGAGAGATGGCTATTAGCGAAGGGACTAACCCAACTCATGGGTTTGCTAATGAAATGCAATTAGTGAAAAAGGACATGCGGCAGCTAAAAGCTGCCTTATTTTATGCCATTTAACAGAAATGAGATGCTATTTTATTATTCTATCCTTTTATTATGCTACCCTTTGTCATGCTAGAAGACAAATTTGGGCCCTTGGCTGTGACTGGCTAGGTCTTAGCAACATTTGTAAGGTGCTAGAATCTGTGTGCAGAACCTCTTCACCCTCCCAATGTCTGCTCTACTCTCTTCCACTATTTCAGAAAAGAAGCCCATATGTACATGAAAAATACCCAGGTGAACAGTAAGACATCTTGCTAGTTTCTCTCTTCCTGAACACATTTTATATACAATTCACAGATGTTAAATTCAAAAGGGATGTCTAGTTCTTGATGTTATACTCTTCCCTTTGTTAAAATTTTGTGTTTTAGAGGAGGGAGTTTCCAAACTTAGAGACCTTATAAAGGACAGAAAAGTGAACTGATGCAGAGAAGGCAAAAGGGAGGACGTGGTCAAACATGCAAAAAAATAGTAACAAACTAATAGAAGGAAGCTTCAGTTAGTCACATATTGAGGCTGAACAGGTGAATTTTTAAAAGGCGTAATTTCCAATTGCAGTGGCAGATGATAAGAGCAGAGCAAAGACTCCTTTTCACCACACTGAAAACAATGACACCTAGAATCAGTGCTGGCTTTTCCAGTTCTCTACACCACTACTCAACAAGCAAAGGAAGGAGAAAAATTTAGGTACTCCTCACCATTCCCAAAGCAAGCATATTTTTGAGTGAAAAATGTGAAACTGAAACAGGAAGTATCTTCTCAGCTAACTCATCTTACCTCTACAGGGATCCTTTAATTTATTTATGCCAATTGATTAATAAGGTATTTAAAGATATGTCATTAAGCCGCAGTAGCCTACTGATACACCTGTGGACTTTCAACATCAAACAATTTTAACACCTTTGTATTGCTACTGTACTGACTAAATATCACAAAAGGAATGAACAATGGAGATGGAAGACAAGAACCATAAGACATGATGAAAGCTGCTGGAATCTGTGCAGGAAGAGTAAAATTAGAGTCTGAGGAGTGCTCCAAACATCAAGCCAGAAAAGTGAACAACATATTGAACAGAAAAATAGCCTGAAGTTGGGAAAGACCACACCAGCTGGGACAACTTAAAGCAAAAATGCAAAACTGTACATTAGGGGACTAAAAAAGAACAAAAGGAAATTGGACTGAAGGGGCAAGAGGATCAGTGAAAATTCTTATACTGACACAACCCAATGATCGCCAAATAAAATTACACCCAAAACCTAAAATGTCAGTAATGAGATTATGTTAAGGACAAAGCAAAAGGAGGGATAGGCAATCAGCAGCTAACTGGGAGCGTGGTAGGCATTCAGTATGGGAGCAGGAAAAGCAGACAGCTGGGGTAGGGTGGCAAAGTTACTATGAAGAACAAGACAGCAGTGGAAATAAATCATCATGTAAGTAGGACTTAGAGCTGTAGTTATCTTTAATTTCTAAATTGCAGATTAAATATATCAACAATTTGGAGAAAAAAACACTTCTGTCAGTTACAGAATAGAACCTCTGAAGAAGCTGGTCTTTTTTAGTTTCATCAAGTGATGGATAAGAACTATAAAACTAAAAACAGAATGCTGCATATTGAGGCAATTCCTTCTTTTCAATCTTCCCTTCTTTTTCACATTTAGTATACAGTACAGGTCCTCCTAATTAATTATAAATTGCTTCATAAATTACTGTGTGCATACTTTGCTGATAGATAACAGGTAAGTATTACGATACTTAACTGATGTGCGGAAAAAAACCTTTACATATGCTGGAATCACAGTTCTTTCTCTCATATGCTAAAATATAAACTCCTTTCAATTTAGTGCAGCAACAGATTCAGTGTTTTGGAAACAAACTGGAAGACTTAGGCCCAGCTGAACTAGAACTGTAGATGATATTCAGATCCCATGCCATCAAATGTCTGAAATCATAATCAAACAGCTTTCCTACTGCAACTGTGAAACGTCATTCAAATATCCCTAAGAGTCAACAAATAGACCATAACAATTCTGGAGCCAAACTGGTATACTGATGCACAGATTTCTCTATTGTTTCATTTCATCTTCCATTTTCAAAAAAAAAATAATTTATTTAGACCTTGTGGGGAATTACACATGCATGCCTTCTTGTTATGTAGCCTTCTGCAAACATACTTTTAATTGACAAGTATATCTTGTTCAACCTCTTTAAAAGTTGAATGTCTTCCAAAATAGGCATTTAGCAGTTTTATTTATGAAGGTAATCACATTATACAAAGCACCATCGCTTAAAAATATGCTTTATTGTACAGATGAACATTTTCTATTGAAATCTGTACAGAATCCTCCTACCTGCTGTGCATCATTACAGAATCCAAGATTATAATGGAAATGAAAACTAAGTTGCCTTTTCAACTCTGCAGAAGCTTTCACCAAAATTTGCAAATATTTTTTCAGGAATATTGTTCACTTCCTTTTTTTCCCCCTTTTTCAAATTTCTGATCAGTTTACATGTTGATCCTGAATCATCAACATGACCCTAAAGGAGTGTGTAATGTCTGTATAGTATGAAAACTCTGCAGCATACCAATATAAGCAATGGAACTGTAGCGAATCATTACATGCCATACTGAATAAACACTGCAGATTGTGCCAAAGTATAAACTACTCCATCTGAGCACAACATAGCAGTCCAGCTGGGTCTACCAGATGCTCTCTGCTGGATTCACTGGAAGCAGTATCACTGTTCTTCCAATGGTCAGAGCCAGTGCCTACTTCTTACCCCTCTTCATTTCTAATTCAAATTCAGAAATCATCTGAGACCCTTCCATGCAAAGCGACTATTCTGTACAGGTGAAATCTTCTCCCAGAATAGCAAATCTGGGAAAAAAACCACATTTATCTTGAGTGAAGACCAGATACACCAAACTGGCAATCACCAAGTTACTGTTTCATACAGGGAAGAACCATAAACAAAGAACGATGAAGGATAGTGGGCATCAGAATTGATGCCAAAATGCCATTTAAAAGGGCCTTTATTCATGGACTTGTCAATAATTTAAGACACCTCTTTTCCCAATAGAGCTTTATGCCTCACTATGCTTCTGCACATGCAGTTACCAATTGTGTTCCAGTAAAACAGCAGCACAGCCACTTTTCCCTTGAAAGACAAAACTATCTCCCTGCCATTCCTGTCTGAGAGCTGGTGGCTGGAAGTGACTTCCAGCCAGCCCACTACAATAACGAGAGAGGATTTTGTTTAGATGTTAGAAGAAACAAGAGATATGCCCCCAAGACAAGCGCCAGTGACAACATACATAGGAAGAAAAACAGTTTACAGTTTTCATCCATTTGTGTATTTCAATAGGTCCATGTTTGAGTGGTACACTCCAATTGTAAATCCTATTTGAATACAAAACCCTTGTTGGAAGCCATCAACATCAGCCATTTTCACCTTCCATAACCTATTTATCCACATACTTTATGAAGCAGCACAAAACCTATAGTCCTATGTGGCTAAAAGCAGTAAAAACTCCTATCAGGAGGCTAACTCCAAAACAGAAACATCATGTAGACATAAGCAGTGTATTTTGAGACATGTGGAAGATGTATTTGATGAGTAAGCTACTTTGAGCAAGGTTTGTTAGCCATACTGGGTCTTGTGCCTGAGGCCTGAGATACCCAGATGGGAGCATGAGTGACTGCTGTATAACCCCAAGGTATTTAAAAACAAAAGGGAACATGCTGGAAGGTTCTGGATATGTACCGATCCTGGATACAGCTTAGATACATGTAGCTAAGTATGATCTGGTGGACATTGAGAAAGAGAGCACTTCCACCTGTCAAACAAGATGAATTGGTTCGGTTTTTTAGACTAGATATAGGAAGCTACAGCACTGGTGCAAGAGCAAACCTCTCCATGGGTGGGATCTGAGCAGTGTGCCATGGCTGTACACCAGGGCTTCATCTGATGCTGCCCAAAAGTAGGGTCCCCAGCATCTGAAAAGACATAAGATTTACTCACTGTCTACATTTCTCTTCCTAATTTTATCTTGTTATTAAAGCAATTTTATTTTTATACTAGTTGCTGTTATGCCTTTCTTTTTGAGATCCAGAAAGATCCCTGTACCTTTCCATGCAGAACAGCAAGCAGCTAAGAAACACCAGAACTGTGTGCAGAACATCAAGTCCACGATCCAACTTCTTCAAGAGCTTTCTGCTAAATAACCTGTTGTCAACGTAATAATTCCTGCACTAGGTGCATGTGGGAAAACTACAAACCTAATTCTTCCCAAATAGCCCCCAAAATCTCTTCCTAGAAATTATTGATCAGAGACTTCATGTTTCAGTCTGTTGACCCCTTCTAACATTTCCAGGGTGGGAAAATAAAACAAAGGTATCACACCAGCCTCCTGCGAGTTGTGATCAACCCCCATGTGGAAGGCTGGTCTCCTCAGGCAAGGAAGACACCATTACAGGTTTGGCATTCTTCTCCCTATGCTCAGTCCTCTAGCACTTGACCAGAAGAGCAGGCATCATTCCCCAGGAGAGCTGGCTCTACCAAGGTAGACTTAATCTGGTTACACTGTTCAAAATACAGCCATTTATCTTTAAGACTGTTGACAAACAGCTTTACTAAATCTAAAAGTGGTTTTGAACCGTGCTTCCAAACATTGCTTTGTTTTCCCTCCTGTCTTTTGATATTGAATTTCCCCTTCATTTTTTTCTTTTTTTTTTTTTTTCCTATCTGTACAAACATTTTTCAACACCTCATTTGAATCTTGCTAACTTGTTGGCTTTAGTAACAGTCCATGGTCATGAATCTGATTGTGCAGTTACCTAAAGCCTTACAGCATAAGCAGCATTTCCTTTTAACATATTAAACATCACCCTTCTTTGATGTTTCACTAAAAAGACATAAACAAAGCATCTTTGCCTTGTTTATTACTGGATTCAGTCTCTCACTTTCTGTTCTCAGGGTGTCCAAAGGAGCTTTGAGAGTGATTAACTTCATTGTTTTGCTTAGTGTTCCTTTCATTCTTTGAGTTGATAACATGGGTTCTCTTTCCACTTTCAAGAGGTGGAAATTAAAACATATTTGAATCTGTGGGTGGTTTGTTACCAAACTTCCTTTGAGAAGTCTGAGATTCTCCCAGTTTCTCTTGACCTCCACACATTGTGCTGTTCTAGCTACAGGTGGACAAGTAGCACCTCTAATCAACAGCCCAGAAAAGAAAGATATTTCAGCATGGGGTTTACCTTTTACATTGCCCTGCATAATCCTTAATGCATCCTCTTTCATTAATCTCCCTTCTAAAATAGGTAAGCCTATTCTCATTCACATCCTTTAACAAGGCTAATTACGTCTTAAATGATTTGCTTCACTTTCTCCAAAACTGTCAGTAGCATTAGGGGAGGTAGCTACCAGTACAAACAGTATTCCAGATAAAACTGTATTTATACTTTTAGAAATAAAAATTTTCTTTTCTGACTTATCCACTGTGATTATTGCTTTTGCTGTATTCCGTCTCCTTCCTCAGACAAGCCAGGGCTCCATTTGCCTTTTTTTTTATTATTATTATTGTTTTTGACTACAAGTGAGCAACTAGCAGAAATCTTTTGCAAAATGCCCACATTGACGTTCAGGTCTATCAGCAGACACTGTTCATTTACTACAGCACAGGAAGGCATATGGATCATTCCTGGTTTTTTTTTCTGTTTTGTTTTGGTTTTTTTCCTTCCTCCTTTTACAATGTATTATTTTGCTTTTATCAGTATTTTGGGCTAACACTTCTGTGGCACTCTACTTCAACACCTTCCACATAGGCATCATGACACAGTAGACAAAGTCACTATGTGACCACAAGGCCAAGGAAACATCTTGGTAAATACACATTCACTTCATAATTATGAGCTAACTATATGGAGATGCTGAAGTATTTCATATGCTAATTGTACTAAATTACCATATGATTACACAGGTAAGTTGACATCTGCAAAGTTGTCTGAATGCCAGGCAAGCTCAGCAGCAACATTGTATAAATTCACATTTTAACAGCATGAAGCTTACTCCCACAGGTCTGCTATTCAGTTATTGCTCCCAATCAAGCTCTCAGTATTATTTGGTGTGATTCAGGTGCTCATATGTAACAACATCGCTATTTTGTCTCATTCTGAAAGCCAAGAAGATTACTATACACCTAAACATGTAAAATAGGATTATAGATTGAAGTAATTATACTGTAGCTATACATCACCAATAAGCTATTCAACTCAAATTCCCATCTTCATATTCACCTCCTTATTCACTTTGACTTGTCCCTTCCATGTCCCATTACTTACCACTTTCTCTCTGTAAGTTAAAGCTATATAATTTTACTTATATCTTACATGTTATGAAAATCGCACATAACAGCTTTTATCTGTGACATATTTCATCACAATATTTTGCACTCAGCATAACACCATTTGTGTCTGAGCCTCAGAAAACTCCAGAGACATCAGCAATGGTTTCTAGCCTTTTTCCCTCACCAAAACGGGGAAATGAAAAAAAATGTTCAAAATTATACTATCAGGCATCAGTCTTGCCCAAGGGTCCATCAGCTGGAACTCCATTCAGACGTTCATGGAAATCAAAAGGACTTTCTGTGGAACCAAGACCTAATGCCAGAAGATAAGGAAGTAGTAAACAAGCCTCCAAAGGTGATAAGGAAGACAATGATTTTCATTCAAGAATTGCCCCAAGAAGGCCTTAAACTCTTCCTGCTCAGTCCTTAAACAACTCCTCACACCTTTCTCTTTATACACAGTGAATAGACTCCTTGCAAGCTGAAGGTCATGGAGCTCAGTTCTTCAATTCACTGCTAAAGGAAGGCAACATATGCACTAGTGAAGAGGTCACATTGTATGTCTAACATTAAAGAGCACAATTTAAATAAGATAGAGGCAAAACCAGGGGTAACAAATTTAATCTACATGCTGGTTCCACAGCTTGTAAAAAATTGCCCTATTAGTGGTTGTTGAGCATGGAGATTTATTTTAAGTTAAAATAATGCAGTATCACAGAAAACGCTGGAGCTTCAGAATCCATTTACTAGCCCCCTCATCTAATGTTTTGATTTTTGCATGATGAGTGATAATTGAAATAGCTAATTCTCTTTGGTAGGAAGGTAAGCATTAAAAAAACCCCACACTCTAATCAGACAGGGTTGTGTTCAGTCTTTACCAGAGAAATACAATGATGTTGAAAAGAAGCAAAGCTGATACATTCTTGGTAACTGATAGAATAGATTTAATTAAAAGTCTCTTGGCAAACAGACATTCACTCTTGTCCTCTACACTCCCAAATACCCAGTGCAACCATGCTAAGATAATTCTCAGCATACAAGTCGTCTCTCAGCTCCACCCTGAAATCTTCCACTTTCTTTTGAGCTTTCTTACGTAGGCTTTCCCAGAGCCACTCACCCAGGCTGACTGTCTCAGCTGTGTCCTGCAGTGGGTCCATTGCAGAGATGGCCAGAACCAGCTGTGTCCAGGACAGAGCAGTCCCTGATATCTTCCCACAGAAGCGACCCCTGCAGCCCCCACCATGACAACCACCAAACCCATACAACCTATACTCAATACAGCAAGATATAGTTCATTCTAAAACCAGAAGTTTCAATTTCCCTGTAGTTCCTGCCAAGTACTTCTATTAAAATTCATATACAAACATACACACACAAAGTACAATCTTTTAAGTGAAAATGTAATGAGATGTTTTCCTATTTTCCCCAAAGGGAAATGCAAGCATTACAAAGTTTACAATGGGACCAAACATTATAGTTACCTCAGGACGGATAGTTTGTTTTTCAAAGCCAGATCTAATGGTTGCTGTAGTTTTGCAGTGACTGCATTGCAGAAAGACATCTCTCTACCCCTACCATAAGAAAAGTAGGACAATTAAGTCTGCTACAGCCACTGAAATATGCCACAACTAAGCCAAACCACATTCATGAAGAACCTCTGCTCCTATTATCAGCACAATACCCTTGCTACTATAGGAGAAATTCAAAGTGGTGATAATCTGCTTCCAGCACAATGACCTTTAATCACCAATGATGTATTCAACAATGCTTCCTAATTTACTGCAAAACTGGTACTGTTCTTAACTTAGTTTATGATAGCTGAAAGTGTGCTGTGACCTTAGTTTCAGATGAAAGAGTAAAGCTATGCCATATCTACAGGCAATAATCAACCAGTTGTGGGGTATGAAATTGCAAAATTAGGATAGAAAATGATTGGTTTGTTAGCAGTGGCCCTCTGTAACTCCCAGCTGTATTGACTCAAGAAAATTGAAGGAAACAAAAGTTATGTGCTGTCACATTCTGTGCTCAGGACTGTTGGAAACCCAGAATATACCTCACATGTTAATTCTTTGAAAGCAGGCATTATTAAGAAGGACATTTTCAGGTTAGGTGTCCATCATGAAGCAGCCCACTACTGGGACATCCAGAACATTAATGACTTTATACTACCTGGCTGTATAAGCAGCAAACCCTAAACAGCACCTGACTGGCCTCAATGACTTCAGAAGTTCCCCATCTGTAGTCTTTTTTCTGTGAATAAATGCTGCAAATGAAAGCAGCTGAGGGAGGAATAAAATTTATTTTCTTGTGGTAAACTTAACAGAATCACCTGTGCTTATACCTGACAAAAAAGTTTCACTTGCCAACTGTTGAGCAGGCATTTGTTGAGATGTTTCCATAGACATTTAAAAAGATCTCATAGATGACTGTCTTTGTGTGGCTTTCTGTATCTCTTTGTTGGCCAGTATTTCCCATAAATAAAGCAACATATGCTATCGCATTCCGAGCTTGTCTTTATGTCTCACTCTTGACATGCTTCTACATTCTTGTCCTTCACCTTCAGCAGCACTAAGGCATATTAATATTCCATTAACCTTAATGGATATTTTGCATTTACCATTTTTAGTACAATATATTATTTTAACAGACCAGTCTGCCACCTAATTCTAAAATATCAATCTCTTCAGTACTACATCGCTGTGAATTTAGTCGACTGGGAGTTAAGTCTGAGTTTCTGCATATCAGGGAGAATTATTCTGTTACTTCTTCCCTTTGGTAAATGGAGATTATTTCACATCATCTACTTACACAGATGCATATAGAGAACTAGATAGTGTTGTACAGCTTACGCTGTACTTCTGAACTGTGCTAGGAGGATTCAACAAGAGCATAGAGACTCAATATTACTTTTTATGTGGCAAGCTTTATATTAGAGGTCTTTATCTCCCTGAATACATATATTTTACTTATGAGACATGGTTGAAATTAAATTTCACTTCTTCCAAACAAATAACTCAACTACATTCTCAGAAAAGGTGCCATCTTAAAAAGTAAATAAATTCCATTGGGGCAACTGCAAAATGACAATCCAATGTGTAGCAAAATTATTTACTGCCAGGATAATGGAAGATGTAGGACTTATCTTGTGAAAGAAAAACTGAAAAACATTCTTGGTATAATTCAAACAAAATTCATATTCAGCGTCAATTGCTAAATATTCAAATATCCTGTATGGATCGTTAATATGGTGCCCAGCCCCTGCTCTAATTCTAGTGGGGAACATTGATTAACATCATGAATGTCCATTGAACAGGAAGCCATATACAATGGCTTTTTTCCACCATCTTCTTCCCCCACTTTTTTTTTTTCAACTTATTTTAAAGAAATAAAAAGCATAAGCAATTTGTTTCCATTTGCAGTCTTCAGTGTCAGTCTTCAGAACAGGGCCACCTACAGCTGTCTCATGTCTCTGGAAAAAAATTGTCCAGAGAGGTTTCTGGGTCACTGCTGCTGCACTGTCTGAGCGGACAACAGCAAAAATGCCAAAGGAAGCTAGTAGAATGGTTATTTCTGAATTTCTCTAGGCTCCCTTGCATTCTTACTTTTGCAGTAAGCCAGCAAAACTGCCTACAATTAGTTCTCCTTTCCTCTCTATGTAACACGTCCCTTCACAGTGGCCTTACCAGCAGGAGACTACAAATAGTTCTATGTGCAGTGCTTTCCAACTGCAACATCTCTATTTGGTAAGATGCAGCAAGGGGAGGAACGCAGTTTGTAAACTTTAAGGAAGGACATTGTCATAACAGACTACAGGATAGACAATAGTCCAGACTCTTATACCCTGTTCCCTGGACAGACAAGTCATTAGCTTCCTGCTGTTTACTTCCTATACCCACAAAAGAGTAAAATCTCAACTCTTTTTGGTGTCAGAAGCAAAATGCTCATCAATTTCTGGAGGCAGGTTTTTACCTAGCAGCAATAATTGCCACCTATCTGTTCAGCACACACAGCAGAAATAGCTGTCATCTAGATGTTTCAGTGTGCTACATGAATTTTAGGATCCCTATTGATCTACTGCTTTGTTTTTAGAATCATGTCTTCAGGAAAGCTCACTGCTTTAAATGAGTTTATGATTCAGCTCTTTTAAAATAGTTCACTCCAATTGATCTTAACCTTTCGATGTTTATTGCACATACTTTTTTCTTTCACTCTCAAAATCAGTTGATTAGTGTTAAATATAGGCAATGCACAGAGGAAACATGCATAACATGTACAAGAAAAAAATGTCGAGGACAGAGATAGATGCCATAGCCAAAGTCCCTGTTAGAAATACTTGTAATTCAAAACCACGCAAATCTGCTTCAATTAGAAAAGAGCGTACACATCCCAGGCTTTGAAAGAACAAAGGGACGAGCGTTGAATGATACTGCAATAGGAAATGCTGAGTATAGTATTCTATAGCAGTCACAGTAAGAGACAAGTAAGATGTTATCCCTTCAAAGGCTGGAAAAAGTCCCACACCTCCAAATTGCCACAGTGTACAAGATGTGAACCCTGGAATAAACAAGGAGGTATTAATCTCTGTTGGGCACTGTTGTGCTAATAAGAAAAGCCCAAACCACAAAATTCAAATTCAACTTTGTGAATAACCTGCAACTTAAAGGCTGGCAGTTTCTGACATCAGTGTCTAAGGTGATGATATGCCTTCCTTATTAAACACAGAAGAGAAACAGAAAAATCTTGAGTTACTGATACCATGCAAATGGGTGGAACACGTGAAAAAAAATATACTGCCGCTTATAAGCAACTTCACAAAATTATTCTGCTTTCTTTCTCCTTCCAATGGCTGGAAAAACGTAGGGCATTTTATGATGTTGAGGCCCAGGGTGAGAGGGTGACAGAGGGACAAAGAAGGTAAGAAGAGGTGCCATAATTCAGGAAGTCCATCATACAAAAAAACCACCACCACAGAAGTCATGCTGGTACCCATAGTTTTGTTCTAGTGCTTAGATGCCCTCACGAGCAGGTTACAAGTAAGGTTCTCTCATGTTTCCTCTGTTCCATAAACCTCAATTACATGGCTGAAAACCAGCGCAGCTTTAACAGGAGAGACAGATTCTCCCCCAAGCTAGTTTATAGCTATGTTCTGAAGCATTTTATTCAGACTGAAGTCAAAGGGCTGGAGAACACAGGCTGCCAATTCATTTTGTACATGGGTAGAGGTAAAAATCAAGCAAAGCTTAGACTCCTGCATGTTGAACTAGATGCATGCACTAGAGAGGAGAGCCACGGCCATCACACCTCTGCATCCTTCAAATAGGCTTCACAGGGCAAGGATAAACTAGCTGCCTATCCTCAAAGGAATGACTGAGACACTCACAAAAAACAGTTTGGGATTATAAATGCCTCTGCATAAACAACTCCAGTACCCACCTGTGTTGATTTTTCCTCTTAGAGAAAATCTGAAGTTTGGACATCTTTCTGCAGCATTTCACTCTGCGCGACTTGGTACCTTATCTCTCTGCTTGCCTTTCCCTACGTTCCCTTTTGACAATTGTCTGTTGTAAATCCTAAGCCTTAACTGTTCCTTGAAAAGTGATTTGAACCCTGGACTCAAGTACGTAAATGCCGTTCTTTCAGTGTTATTTAGGTTGTTTTGTTTTCATGTTACAGCAAATTAAAATAAACAACAATTTAACCCAAAATTAATAATTTATTTATCCTAATGCTAATTATATTACTTCTATGTCAGACTTTTTAATGTGTTAGCCTTACTTACACTGCTACAGAAGGAGAGCTGTATGGAAGACAGCTGCATGCCTATGGAACGCTGAAATGGCCAGCTGGTTTCTGTTGCATTATCTTGTTAACTTAAGGTCATGTGCCTGTTCAGTCACTGCTAAAATACTCAGTGACTCCAAAACATCTTTGTCCTTCATTCTTGCATAACTTGATGCCAGTCATTGAGTGCCCCACACTCTTTCAGCATTCTACATCCTATTACAGGCACTTATGGAAATCACTGCTGTGCACATACATATTTTGGTGCACCTCTATAAAGCTACATCAAGCCCAAGAGAGTTTCACACCAACCCATAATAATCCATCCTATTCCTCTTCACAGGTTTTCTGAAAACAACTGGAAACATCCCCTAGATGGCATTTCCAGATTCAACATTAAGGTTTGTTTGTAGTGACTATTTTGAATCTTTCTTGTTAAATTTTAAACTTTGAGATTCAGTATAGTCAGTTTAGTACTGTCTCTACATTCATATCGTCACACATCTCACCTTGCCCCCCATTACATATCACGTCATCTGCCCTCCTGACAAATCCCTTTTCAAAGCAAGACACAAGAGTAAAATCTTGCCTTGAAAGCTATCATGTCAAATCTGACTTTCACGTGTCTTAATTATTACAAGAAATTTCACACTATTGAAATGCGGTAACGAGAAGGGATTAACACAGTTACAAATGTCTGGATAAACTCTCCCTGACAGCAAGGAAATAAACCAGGAGAGTTCCTACCCCTCAACCAGCTCACAACTTAAATACTGTGCAAATTCAGGATCATCAATTAAATAGGGACTCAGCTGTTTTGTAGAAGTAATGCTGGCTAAAATGCTTTTCAGACACTGAAATGGGACAGGGAAATTAATATTGAGCATTCCAATGGGGCAAACAAAATGCTTTGGAAGTAATAGTTTTTGCCAATTCAGAGACTGAGACCTGCAAATAAATTCATTACAGAAGGGAGAGCGATGGTCTCTTGATCTTATTCTCTGATCTTCCAGGGGCAAACAATATAACTCACTTTATGTCACATGGCACAAACAACTTTTTCCATGCCTCTCGGACTGCTTTATAATACCACCAGCATTGCACCTTTTAATTGGTTTCATTTAGCTCTCCTTGGAGACTGCAGGACAAAGTCAAAGGTGTTTGAATCCAATGCACTTAACACTTCACTACATTCTGAATCAAAAAATCATCTCAACAACTAACACTGATTTCTAATGGCTACTGAATGTTTTTTGAAGCTATTCTACACAGTCTCCACATTCATAAAACCTAATTTAATAGTTGAATATAATCTACTTCATTCCATTTGCATATTGCTGACCCCCTTGGTGGGGATTAAAGAGATTCTGCTCTATTATGGCTTAAACTAAGACACTAAACTAACTACGCTGCCAAGAGAGCATATAACACTTATCACTACTACAAGGAGTAAGCACTGCAGAGTAAATTCAACAGCAAAATTAATTCAATCCATACAAACACTAGTGGACAAAGAGAGGCCAAACAACTTCTGCTTTTCAGGCTCCAGCTTGCAAGTGTTACAATGTAAACCCTACTGGTACACTGTCTTTAGGTTTCTCTGTTATGTCAGAACTTTCTTCTTGATAAATTAAAAGAAAACACAAACCCACAAACAAAAAAAAAAAAAAAAACAAAATAAAACCTTGGGGTTTAAAAATACATATTTTTTTTTTACTTATCCTCCACAATTCTATCTCAATTTTATCATAATCATGCAGAAAGATCAAATATACAGCACATTGTGCAAGTAACAATATAAATAATGTGCTTACAATTCATTCAATATTCCTGAATTAAAAATCCAAGTTTTAAAATTATGGAAAAACACTTTCTCACTACTTACCTCTTTCCAGCTACATTAGACAGAGAATGGTGAGCTTTGTGTCTAATGATTGCAATGTCTCAAAATCAAGGGCTGTTTATCAAAATGATCTTTCTTTTCCATTTCCTCCAGTGGTCTGGGACCAGAATAAAATGCAAAGCCAAGTACTAATATCGCTGTTTTATTTTAGGCAGGACTAAATCAAAGAACAGGGATTCAGCTCAGCTTTTGTTGATTATACACAGCTACAACAACAGATGTGAACTTCAAAAGTCAAGGTAATCAGACTAAAGTTGTTAAATTGTGTCACGACGTAATTATAGAAATCCAATACTTGCATCATCACAATAGTTTTAAAGCATAAAATATAATTTCTTTAATCCAGAAAATCATAAGACAAGACAGCATCGTGTCAGAGTGGAAAGCAGGAATATTTTAGTCAATGGAGCCCATGCCATGGTTTCACAGATCCTAAAGCTTTTTCTGAGAATCGATTTGGAACTAGTTGCAGTTCAGAAAAAAAGTTATACTTCATTTCAGAAAACCAAGGAGTTTTTATGAGCACAGTTTGGGCTGTTCAAATATGAAGACTTGAAATTCTGGAGATCTAATGATGGATACTAGAATTACTATACAAACAGGTATTTTTGTATACATACACACCCATATGCATGGCCTGGATATTTTTCTTTGGGGGGTGGGGGAAGAGGCAAAAATGAAAACATAAATAAATCCTTTTACAAATATGCAAACACTATTCTGAAAGATTAGAGAATAATTATGCCAAAATAGTTTTAAGTTCATTTATTAGACAATATTTAACCGTATACTCACCCATCAAGAGTAAGGCAGTCATTACATATTTCAGTCAAAAAACAATGCACAGAACTGTTAATGCTAATGGATTTAAACATATTGTATATATACATTACAATAAGAAAAAAAAAATACTCTACTACTAACCTGATAGTAAATGTATTTTACCCTGGAAACTTTTCTGAAAACTTTGGGCAGATTATCTACTACTGAATTATTTTTTTACTGAGGCTTGGCTTTTTCCTCCAGTTCTGTTTTTTGTTTGTTTTCTTTGGTTTTTATTTTACTTCTGAAAAGGCATGAGCTCTATGCACAATTTATTTTCATTGTTTTCCTTAAACCATGCAAATACCAAGAAACTTATTTCCATTTGGAGAGAACAGTCAAAAGCTATGGTATAATCATTCATTTCATATTGCTAGAGAGAAGGGGCTTAATACTGAACTCAACTCGGAATTTGTCCTGTTGATCAACTTACATGACATAAAGGTGTCTATATTGAAGCATTCAGCTACAAATCACTTTCAAGAACTCTCCTATTGATTGTAACTGCAAGTTAAATTAGACCCTGGAATAAGTGCTATACATTTTAGCTATTAATACAACCAATTAAAACATCAGTATTAACTGCAATACCAGTAACGAGGTACCACATACTTCATATGCTTCTCACTTCGTACTTATTTTTTCAGAAGACTACTGTCCCCTCAGACATTCTCTTTCTCCCTTTAGCTACTTATATTGCTCAAATAATTGGTAATTTGGTCAAATTAAGGCTGTTTATGACTCACATACCTAGAATATAGTAATCTAATATTTAAACACAGTTGGAAAAGCTTTAATTGTAGTGCATTCCTTTTAATTAAGATAAATCTTAGAAAATAAAGTGGATGGTCAACCAATAGGTTCTTCTTGACTAATAGATTTCTTAGGAAATATTTGTTTCTTCTTGTGCTTCTAAAACAATGCAGTGTTTCTAGGATTTACGTTTCTCCTCTAAAAACACCTGCTCTCAATTTAGCATCAAAAACATCTGTCATCTTGCAAACTAGCACCTGGCTTTTTGAGAAATCCACAATGAAAGGTATTTTCTTGCTGTCTGACTGAACAGTCAGCTGCACAGAATTGGGAAGGACTGCTAAAAATAAGGATATGAAAGCATAAGAGACTCTGTATTCAAAAAGGAAAAGTAAAATTTCCATCTCTTCCTAAGTGGCAGATCCAGTGACTATGAGCTAATGATGTTCTTCTTGAAGCTTAGCCTATTGTTTTAGTACTTCACCAGCTCCTCACATACATGTTTCAAAGAAGCTGTATCTGTCAGCTTTGAATGTCACACATAGCAGGAGACCAAAAAATCTGAAAGAACTAAACAGGTTACTGATTACATCTCACCTTCATGAGGTTGTTGGTGGTATCTTACTGTTTCATCTCTACCATGGGAACAAAGGAAGAGAAAGTTAGCACGCTATTCTAAATGACCACCAGCTCTAATGTTTTAATGTGTTATTTAAACATTGTGTCAGCTACTGAAGGGAACAAGGTTTCATCCATAATCCATGTCCTTGACTGCAAACAGTTGTTCCTGTAAAAGTATTACAAAGCTTTTAATAAGACTGGCTTTTCATTCATGGAAAAAATCAATCAGTTCCTAGAAATTCCTTGGAAAATATGTCATTATTTTTTAATATTATACTTAATCACTATTTGAAAGTATGTCAAATTTTTCCTCATTAAATCCTGCCTAAAGCCTATATAGCATTCACAGCCATTCATTTCACAAGTCCAGAAACTTTGAAAAGTTTACATTCTTGATTGTTTTTCAACATCTTTATATTTATGAGAGTAGATCTGTCCATCCTAAACCAAGGATATGAGTTAGTTCATTGGTTTTGGTGTTTGTCTTATCTCTCAACAAACTTATGTATTATTTAGCACCTCATAAAATACACCTATTGCTTCAGACATGGCTAGATATGACAGTTTGTGCAAGCCTGCTTGAGTACACTCAGCAGCCAAGGGCTGAATTCGTTTCATCTTCTGTAGATGACATAACATCCAGTCTCCCCTTCTACACACCATCGTTCCTTATGGAGGTGCATTAACAACAGTCCTGTTCCTTTCTCTCCTTCACCCAATCTATGCTTTGATCTCAATACACTCATATTCTGTTTGCCCAAGATAAAATAATACATTTTTTGACATATAGCTAATTATTAAAACTCTTTTGTTCATATAGTAGCATTGTGCATATAGTTAGTACACTGGTATTATCTGTCCTTTCTCAAAGCATGTTCTTTGACCCTATATTATCATCAGTGGACATACTTCAGACATTTTTCATAACTATCAGTGATTTCACAATTCTCCAATTTGTTTTCAGTCCAGAAATACGAAACCTTCTACACATAGTCACTAAAAGAACAGCTCCTTTTTGGCTCTACAGTAGTTTTCTATGTTTATTATAAGCAGATAAAAACATATCAAGTAAGACAGCAAAGCCTACTGCAGCCTTCCTAGCTGCACTCATAGAGGTACCCTGGAACATCTCAGTGCTGTGTCAAGAACAAACTGGCTCTCCCTGTTTCATAATCATTGTTAAGAAAAATGACAGGCCACAAAATGACAACACAGGAGAAGGATTACAAGTCCAGCCTTTGACTGATCTTGTTAATTTGCGATATTCCAAAAAAATTTAAAAAGGTTATTTGGTGGTGTGAACCTAAAGAAGAACTTTGGATGTCGAGCAGAAAAGGCTGGAATTGAAATCTAATCCACTTTCTACTATATGATCTTCCCAGGCAACTTTGACAATTGCTCTACAAACATGCATCAGAGGAGTTTGTATACCACCAGTGAACCTGCCATAAAGAGCTTTGCTCTCTTTCACCTCTCAAAGTTTTATTTAGCATTTCAAGAGTGCAGCAGAGCTGATATTTACTGTAGATCATTTTAACTTGTGATTGCCTTCATACTGGCAAGAAGAAAAAAAAGTGGCATAAACAGTGTGAAGAATAGGAATAAGTAGTGCATTGAGGTTAACACCTTTCCAGCAATAATTATAAGCTGCCAGAAAGGAATCATCTCTTTGACACAAGTCTACACAAAACACTTGGGAGCCTTCAGGCTCTTTTGAAATGCTAAATACATACATAATAAAGCTACTACTAAGTAGACTTTCTAGCTTTTGGTTCAAATGCACTCTTCTAGCTCATCCTATCTGTACCAAGAAAATAACCCTTTGACTTCAAAACAGAGGAGAAATAAAAGTCATTCCCCATCTTTGTAGAAGTGTATTGTACTTCTTCTTAAGAAAGAATATGAGGTACTACAATCTGAAATTATATTATCTTTTTTATGCAAGACAACATTAAAACAAGAAAAATGTTCAAGCTACTACAGGCACCTAGTCTACATTTTGACATTTTAATAAAGTAACAAATTCAGAGAGAAAATGCACCTTAATTTTTCTACCTATCTTACTCTAGTAGTTGAAAACATCCTGACTGAAGTCCTAGAAAGAAAAGATTGTAGAAACACTGTAATCATTTACATTTTGAGAACACGACATATAGCCACTAAAAAAAGAATGTGCATTTCTCTTGCAAATTTGTCTGCAGGTTCCAGATTACTTTTACTGTTTAATAAAATCTTTCTTATATGCAAAAAACAAACACAAAAAAAACCAACAACACAAAAACCACCACCAAACCATTGTTTTTAAGCGCTTATGTTAATTGAACTATTACTTAAGATGTACTATGTAAAAAAAAATAAAATAATTGTGATGCCTATGATCAGGAGTTTCAGAATCACAGAAACATTGAGGTTAGAAAGCAGTCTCTCAAAAGAATATAGCTCCAGCCCCCTACTCAAGCAGAGCCAGCTAGGGTAGGCTGCCCAGGACTGTGTCCAGCTGAGTTTTGAATATCTCAAGGATGGAGACTCCATAACCTCTCTGCACAACCTGTTCCTCTGCTTGACCCCCTTTCACAGTAAAACAGCTTTCTTGTGTTCAGGTGGAACATCTGACAAGAGCCTGGCTGCATCTTCTTCATTCCCTCCCATCAGGTATTTGTACTTCTTAAGACCCTCCCTGAGCCTTCTCAGGCTGAAGACAGGAGAAGAATGACTTCCCTTGACCTGCTGTCTGTGCGCTTTCCAATGCAGCCCAGGATGCTGTGGGCTGCCTTGATGGCAAGGGTGCATTGCTGGGTTATGGTCAGCTTCTTGTTTGCTGGGACCTTCAAGATCCTTCTCTGCAGAACTGCTTTACAGCCAGCTGGCCCCCAACCTGTAACTCATCTCTGAATATCCTCACAAGAGTATCTATTTGTTCAATCTACCCATGCAAAAGTGTCTGTTACGACAAATTCCTCTCTTGCATAACATCTTCTATACACACCTTATCATGGATCTTCTACTGGTCCAAGAAATTACTGCGGAAAGCAAGCAGAAAGTATGGAAGCACAAGACACCAATAGCCAACACTGCATCAGGTTTCTGTGAGAGGAGAGTATAACAAAAGTGATTCTTTCCAGCCAGAAAGTGGCAAGGATGCTTCTAGTCTTTTATGAGTAGTGAGATAAGATAATCAAGGGAGCAGGAGGAAAGCCTGAAACTGCATCTTGCGTATAAACAGGCTGTCTGCAGTAAGACCAGACAAGTCTTGCACAAGAACCTAAATGATAATCACACAAACTGAAGAACTGTGGGAGAAACAAATGATGGAAAGTGCAAACCTAGAGCCATAAGGTACAAAGAAGCTCAAGGAACAGCAATCCAATGCATCGATTGGAAAAGAAACTGGTCCACTAAACCAGACCAAGGTGCACTACACCAAACCCATAAGAAATTATTTCTTGGAGAGCTAAAAGACAAGAGGTTTTGGCATCCAGATGCAGTACAGAATAAACTGATCTTCTAACTCATCAAGGAAGGAGGAAATCTGACAGGCAACATATGAAAGAAACCCATCAGAAAGTCTCTCTCACCTGAAGGTACTTCTTGTAGTTCTTTTGCTTACAAGACTTTCAAGAATTACACTTACCCTTACTTTATTGGGTTTGCATGGCAAGGTTTTGGTAGTGGGGGAGCTATAGGGGTGACTTCTGTGAGAAGATGCTAGAAGCTTCCCCAATGTCCATTAGAGCCAATGCCAGGCAGCTACAAGACGGACCTGTCACTGGCCAAGGCCGAGCTCATCAGCAACAGTGGTAGTGCCTCTCTGATAGCATATTAAGAGGGGGGGAAAAAAAAAACAAAATTCATCCAGAAGAGAGGAGTGAGAATATGTGAAAGCAACAACTCTGCAGACAGCTAGGTCAGTGAAGAAGGAGGGGGAGGAGGTGCCTCAGGCCCCACAGCAGAGATTTCCCTGCAGCCCCTGATGAAGACCACAGTGAGGCAGGCTGTGCTTCTGCAGCCCGTGCTTCTGCAGACCATGATGTTCCATGGTGGAGCAGATGTCTACCTGCAGCCCATGGAGGGTCCCATGGTGGAGCAGGTGAATGTGTGCAGGCTCCTGGAAGAACCTGCGGATCCATGGAGAAACAATCCCAGGCTGGAGTAGGTTTGCTGGCAGGACTTGTCACCCCATGGGGGACCCATGCTGGAGCAGGCTATTTCTGAAGGACTGCACCCCATGGGGCACCCATACTTGTCACAGCTCTATCAGAACTAGCCAGCTGCAACAAGGCTTTTACCATCCCATACCAGGTTAGCTTCAATAAGTAGTTCCCACCAAGCCCCACAAGATTTCAAAAGTTTATCTACTCTCCATGCTGTTTCTTTATCCTCTTCAGGCCAGTCCACCCTTATTCTTGCCTCTACTGTGTCCCATCTCCAGACCCCTCTTCCAGCCAGCCTCTCCCCATCCGGGACCCCTGTTTCTCCCCAGGGCCTCTCCTTGTCGCTCCTACATCCAAGGCTCTCTCTCTACTCCCTCTGCTTCTTCCAGGTCTCTCTTCATCCAGTGCTCCTCTTCCATACCCCTTGGAGCTATTTAACTGCTTAGCAGGAACCAGCCACAGCTGCACCTTATCCAGGTCAGCCAACCCACCGCCCCTGAAGCCAGCCCACAGCTGTATATGATCAATGTTAATTAGCCTGCCTTCATTCCTCTACACACACTGGAGCAGTTTATGAAGAACTGCAGCCTATGGGAAGTACTTATGTTGGAGAAATAAGTTCATGGAGGACTGTCTCCCATGGAAGGGACCCCAGGCAGGAGCAGGGGCAGAGTGAGGAGCCTCCCCGTGAGGAGGAAGGAGCCTCAGAGGCAGCATGTGAGGGACTGACCGCAGCCCCATTCCCCATCCCTCTGCGCTGTTGGTGGGGAGGAGGTAAAGAAATTCATGAGTAAAGTTGAGCCTGGGAAGAAGGAAGGTGTGGGGGGAAGTTGTTTTTAAGATTTGATTTTAATTCTCATTACCCTACTCCAATGTGATTAGTACTAAATCAAACTGATTTCCCCAAGTCCAGTCAGTTTTGCCCATGGTGGTAATTGCTGAGTAATCTCCCTGTCCTTGACTTAACTCACAAGCCTTTCATCATGTCTTCTCCCCACTATCCAGCTGAGGAAGTGGAATGATAGAGCAGTTTGGTGACCACCTGGCATCCAGCCAGGATCAACCCACCACACCTACTTAAAAGTGCAAATCTTAGTTTATTTATTAATGTCTGTGCCTCCACAAATACATTTACCTTCACAGCAGAAGTATTTAATGGGTTGCTCTCTCAAAAATATGTCCTGAAGAAACTTATTAAGAGTATGTCTTGAATCATGCAGTGATGTAACTCAGATTTCCCCATAATGCAATGAACATTCCTTTCCTGAATAATGAATGTTCCCATGTATTATACATTTCTGACTACTGAGACATAGAGTGCTTCCTCTGGGATGAGAAAGATTGAAACCTTCCTACTAAATGAAGTAGCAGGTTCATATTGTGGTATTTCATCCACACCCCATAGGGACCTAGCACTTTTTAGTGGTCAGTTTGCATTGACTTGATGGAGAGTGGAGGTTGCATATTGGATCCTTGCATCTAAATATTCTTAGAACCATTTAAATGAATTATTTAGTGCTCTCATAGCAGACATTTTCTCAAACCTATCAAAATTAAGCCTTGTTCATATTACAAGAAGTGACATATTTCTCTAAAACATATATTATTTTTCTGGATCTTCCTTAACCTCACATAGCATTAGCAAATAGATATAGTGTCTATTTAAAAATACATAGAACTTAAAAATCAGTTTAAAGCTGATAGGTAATCTGTTTAACCAATGCAGTAACTAACCTGTACTCATAAAAAGAAAAAAATCCATTATTTTTTTGCATGCGCAGTGTTTAGACTATATTTTACTGCTTAGAATACAGTCAAAGCTACATGAAATGAGTGCGGTTTGAAATATTATATAAATATAAATATTAAAGATTTATTATCATTGTATCATGTACTCAGCATTCCCAAGTTGACAGTATTCCAAGATCACAAAGTGGAAGTAAAGCCGTAAGAGAATGGACATATTTGAACGGAGGTAATTAAATGGTTGAAAGCTAAAGTGTTAGAGACATAAAATCAGTCAATGAGAAAGTGTGCACATCTAATTTTTGTTACCTCATTAAGACTGAAAAAAAATATTGATTGTTGATTTTCTGTAAATTAATAATTTGAAGGGAAATGTCCTATGAAGCAGCTTTTCTTGCTAGAAACTGAAGTGTAACCTAAGTTCACAGGCAATAGCTGCATATTTGTTCTACTGCCAACCTCAGCCAAAGCCAGCTTAAGCCAGTGAAGCAACGCTAGATTAAACCAAACTGAGAGAAGATTTTGCTTCATCCTATTTTCCTGCTGCAAAGCTGTTTTTAAACAGTATTATCTTTTTGTCTTTCTGGTAGTTTCAGATACTTGAATTCAAGGAAGTGGATGAGAGTGAGAAAGCACCTGTTTATGAGTAGGTATACATGGAAATGCATGGCCATACTGAAAAATTAATGCTCTTTTCAACATCTGAGGAACTGATGTATTCTCCACTAAGCTCAGCATTTTTATATCATGCTTTTTTTGTGCAATCTATGTATATCCAGTAATACATCAGTGGGAATTTTCTATAGTGAAGAACCAGGGGGAAAGAAAAAGAAAAAAAAGAAAGAAAGAAAAGAAGAAAGAAAGAAAAAAAGAAATCCTGAATGTTCAGAAACAGTTTCTGTCAGCTGGTACATAAAGCTTACATGAAGATAAATAAGGTCATTAAAAAGATCATAGGAATAGGGTAAGTTTTTCAAATAAACTACAAAATTTCTCTGAACAAGCAAGGAAGTACATATCTCAGTAATAATTACAGGAAGATATAGAATGCCAAGCAATATCATACAATGCTATGCAATTTAGATGAAGAGCATCCTCACATCTGTTGAAAGAAATTTGCTTACTTACCAAATGTCATGTAGATTTTTCATATTTTTAGAATACATAATTATGTACTATTTTTAAACATAGTACTGATTTTTTACTATTTACTCCCATTGTTCTCTCTCCATGCTCCTTTCTAAGCCTTCCCTTCACAACCAAAAAAGTATAAAAAAATCCATATTTTGTTCTGGTATTCATTTTCTTAAGTCGTGTTCTGACCAGTCTAACTTTGTGATATAGGAAATAGAACAGTTTTATGGCCTACATAGTACCTGGTTGAAAAATCACCTGGATTTCTCAACACATTACATAATTCTATCTCTGAAATGCAGATCACATAGACTAAGGCTAAAATACCTATATTGGATGCTCTACTAAGAAATGTAATATAGAGAATCTGTTTTAATGCTGATGTTATAGCTAAGCTGACAAACAGAAAGGGAGTAGGGAATGGTAAGAGTTCAGAAGCATTAAGGCCAGCAGTTTGTCAATAAAACAGGTGCTACACCTGGTTACAATGGTCTATCCAATGATTTGCAGTTGGTCTTCATTACCTTTGTAATTGTAACATTCTTTCACATCCAGTCAAATGCTTCATTTAGGAGCGACATGCAGCCTGAAAAAATAAACCTCATATGTGGAAATGAAATAATTTAATATAAAAAAAATTGATAGCAATACACGTGGTCTTTACTTGCTACATAATAGTGCAGATCAGATAGCCTCACATGGGAGATGTTCCGCAACAACTACCTGGAATTAAGGCAAAACCTTTAGTATCATACTTAAAAGTGAGCGTACACACACACATACACACACACCCCGAAAAAAAAAACCCAAACAAAAAAACCCACAAACCAAAAAAAAACCCCACAATTTTTTAAGGTTGTAGGCAAATGACTAGTCCCTGTCACAACTGTTAGCTAACTGAACAGTACAGGGGAAACTACTGGAGGTGACATAAGAAATTGCTTGTCATAAATGGATCACATCAAGCAGCTAACACCTTGCTGAAAGCACCATAAGAGACAGCCAGATTTCACAGGTGGTTATGGGAGAGTTATGTGAGAAATGGCCAAAATCCAGCTGGTAATGAGGGGAGACTAGAGGATCTTTTGGGAGACAGACAGATTTTCCAAGACTGGTGCTACCCAGATAATCCCTTTGGTAATACCATGCTTATCAACTGAGCAGGAATATTTGTGTATTTCACAAGCATATGTTAAACCCAATTAGCTAGAGAGGACGATCAAGCCAGGCCAGTAGTTTTGTTTATGTTTTATGTGAATGTTGTTTGTGTTTCTGTGGATATCCCTAAAAGTGTTTTTCTCTTTCCTGTTTTAATCTCTCTGCAACTAGTTGTGTCTGTACTGTGTGGGTGCTCCAACTGGAAGTACATGCTCAGCCTCACTGGATCTGGAAACAGCTGGCAGACAAAAAAGGAAGGAACACCTCTGGGTCTTGAAGCCAAGGCATTTAGCTACCCTTGGCAATATATATGGAGAGTTGAGAATGACAGAGAGAAAACGGTTTTCTGTTTGAGAGAGAGGAAAGGAGAATGTCAATAATAAACAGATCTCTGATCCTTGGTTTATCAAATGGCCTTTCCAAGCATTTATTGACTAATCTTATGATGTCACTTTAATGAAAAGGTACTGCTCACCAGAGACTGAATTACAGCAATATAAAGCTGAAGCCATCATCTTCTATGGCACATTATATTGGTACACATACTTGATTAAAGTTCTGCTTTTTTACTTGAATACTTTTGCAAGTAGATTTATCCCATCACATTACTTTTGAAAAACCTAATTTTCATAAGTATCTGCTGTCATGTTTTGGCAAGTGCCTCCGCAATGCCTTCCCCTTTGACAGCACAGATCATACTGACAAAAGCAAAAGGCAAGGGTCTGATGAAATCTGTTTGTCATCTAACCAAATAACATTCCTTATACATAATAAGAAAGGTTTACTAGTACCGAGCCTGTAACTGCACATTGCTGGAAACAAACATTCTGTTCTCTAAAAAGAAATGCAGCACTTTGGCAAAACTCCTTGATACCCACTTTCTATTATCCAGCATGGGGGAGAAGGCCTTTCATTTCCAGAGACACTGGCTTCTTAAATACTTGAGGTCTGGGACAATCACATCTTCTGAAAACGAGAACATTGTCCTTGAAAGTATCTCAAGGAGCCTAAATTGGACAGTCAGTCTTCCATGGGGATTAGAGAATTAGCACAGAATTACAAGGAAGGGAAATGTCAATCTACTTTGCAACTTTACTGTGTCTGGAGTCAATACAGCAAAGTGTAAGCTGAGTTATTACATTTTGAGTCTTCAGTAAACTAACGCATATAAGTATTTAACAACATTTGATCAACCACTGATGAGGGTTTTTTTTTTTTTAAGAGACCTTTTGCTCTGTGACTCACATCAACCACGACGCTGTTCTGGTCCTTAAGAAAGAGTGGGCTGCAGAGTATTTGCATATTAAATATCTACTCCTATGTTCTGTGCTCTTCTCTCACCATGGCCCTGCCACTTTCCAAAACAAACTGATTAAAACAGACACTACATTTAAACAGAAGATTGTGTTCTACCACAAAAGGAAAAAAAAAATTCCTCTTTCAAATGTCGAGTTGTCCCATTGCCAAGTAGAGAAAACTTACTCCATTCTTTTTAGCATGGAAACGTTCCATTAGATTTGTTTAAACATTTTAGAGATAAATTCTATAGAAATGCACTTCTTAAGGCCAACACCTCTGTGTTCTGTTGGTCTACACACAGAATACCCATAACACAGAAAGCCATCACCCAAACAGCAGCTGCCTAAACCGGAATGACACAGAACTGGCCCTTGGGAAAGTGACCTGGAACAACTACTTCAACATTCTGCAGAACAATGTCTCATGGAAAAAGAGTGGTTAAATGCAGTCAGTTATAGCTATTTACAAGGCTGCCTTAAATACTCTTTAAAGAGGTTGCAGATGCACCCATGGCAATGGGAAGAATACCTTTTAAACAAATTAAATTTTATAGTAGTTAGAGAGCTGTCAATTTTATGATTACAGGGTTAATAAGTTTGAAAACACACAATTTAATATTACCCAAGGAGCAGTCCAGTCTAGTTCAGAATCATTTAAATGCCATCAAAAAATTTTTAGTTATTAAGGAGAAAAACAAAAACAAAACACAAAACCCACTCAAAAAAACCAAACAAACTGCTACACCCTAATAAAAGTAAAGTGGATGCAGTGTTGTCTGAACTTTAGGAAGCAAGTATGCGTTACTGAAAACTTCATAACATTTGAAGGAAAACCTTCAGAGAACCCTGCAGTGCCTGTGTCTGTGTTTGCTAGGCACCCGTTGCACTTAGTCTAAAGTGTGTTACTTAAAATGCACCCTTAAAAAGCACCTTACTTCAACAGCTAAATTTAAAATGCTTTCAATGCAGGACACATACAAAAGAGAACAAGTCATGTTCTCAGACTGTGTAGGATGAAAAATTCTGCCCAAATTGCTTGTTGCAGGGGAGGCTGCACCTTTCCTAGACAATCATGAAATCAGCCTAGTCTAAGAGTGTCTTTCTGGGCTGAGCTTACTGTTTCTTTTGCTGGGGTAGCAACAATGCAAAACACAGCTGGCTGCACTGCAGTCCTAGTGCATGTCTTGTGCAGAGGACAGAGGCAGCCACGTTGCCTCGGCTGGGCTGGAATATCAAATTAAACCCTCTATGATTGCTCTGACACAAATTGTCTCCTTGTTTTGCCACTCCACCCTAATATGGGACCAGGTCTGCTATGGGGCTGAGGGTAACGTGTGTTTGGAACAATTACATTGTGTAGACAAAATGGAGACTCTTTTACCAAATTCTTTCATGATGGTAACAGCTCAGACTGCTACCTGCAGGGGATACAATCTTGTTTGTTGTGCCTGAGGCAGAGACAGTCAGAACAGTGCCATACTTGCAGTTGATTATTACCTTGAGGAGGCTTTTTTCTAAAGCTATGCTGATACCAATATTGCAGGGTGACAGAAAAAAGTGTTTCCTGCAGACAAACCTGTAACAGGCTTTCCCCAAAGAAAGAAAATCCTCCTTTCTCTCCACCATAATGCACATCCAAAGCAACGATTACTCTCCCTGGCATGAACTCACTCACTGTGTCCCCCAGCCCTCAAGTACCAGCAAAAGTAGTTAGGAGGAACCGCTTTACTCTCCTTATTTAGGAGCAGAGTTGCCAGTCAGAGTGATTTTTGAAGTTTTGGGAAGAATGCTCAAGATAGCCAACTGTATGATTTTGAAACAGGATTAAGAATCATGTGCATGGGTTGAAATATGTAAGGTAAGCAAAGAGGATTGGGAAGGGGGGAAGAGGAAGCTGTCTGGAAGCCCGCAAGGTCCAGTATGCTCACAGGTTTCATACTTCACTGTTATTCAGTGATGGACTAGTGGGAAGGCACAAAGATGTTCAAGTTGTAGGATAAAGTATGATACAGCACTTATGAATAAGCTTTCTGGAAATTTCTGTGTTACACGGGAGACTTTTGGCAGCACTGGTACAATACAAGCAGCTGCTGCTCTTAAAAAAATAAAAAATATCCATGGATACAAAGGAATAGAGAAGCACTGGTGTGTGGAATGCCTGGATGCACTACCAGAAATACATTTTGGAAGTAAATTGCCACTTTCCCTTAAGGTCTTTCAATATCTTGTCCTTACAGAAGGGAGCTAAGTTACAACCGTTCAAGAATCAAATTGAACCATCCAGCAAAGCTATGGACCTTGGAACAGAGTTCCAAGCCACAAAATATTACCTGGCATTTTTATTGTGGGATTCTCAGAGCTGTTTGTTTGTTGTTATTTAGGAGCATTGTAGTAGCAACTTGTGTATAAACAACACCTGCAAATCCCCAAAGTCTTATGAATTTTTAGAATGAATGTTTATTCACACTCATTAGTAAGATAGTCTAGCATTCCTTTTTTCTGCAAGAGACAAAATGACAACATAACAAAAAAAATATAGCAGAGAATCAGAAAAAGGAGAAAAAAAAAACCCAAACACAAACCCACTACGCAAACCAGAGACTGGTAGTGACTCATGCAGATTATGTTGGAAATATCTACCAATAACTACATACACTGAAATCAAGACTGAGTTGTTAGAAAGACTAAAGGAATCATTATATAGGATTATTCACTTTGTGAAATGAATTAATTCATCCCAATTTGTTTTCACAAGACACAGAAACAAGTGGTAGGTTCAGTAACCAGTTGTAAAATATAACACAAGCTAGTTCTTTAAAGTGCCTTCTCAGCTTAACTATACAGAAGATTAAAAGCACACCCTAACAACAACTTGAAAGTATACAAAAAAGATAGTATTTAACTGACTTATCTAGGTACAAACTAGGCAGTAAAAGACAAACAAACAAACAAAACCCCTTTGAATTCAAACATTGCATATTTAATGAGGATTAAATTATAACTCAAAAGACCAGTGACTCAGATCAATATTTCTAATTAACCCTCAAGTTTTGTACAACCTAAAGGTAAATCTTCTACTGGCTAAAGTCTGAAGACACCAATTCTTCTTTCTACCAAGAAAGCAAGACAGGATTTTTTCTTTGGAGATGGTAGAGCACAGTATTATGATAGGAAGTAATATTCAGCTGTTTCATACTGCATTCGGAAGTCAAGGAACATGTCCAAGCCCTTCATAGAGCCACCTTACCTTTCTCCCACATTTTCCTCCTACAATAGTCAAAGAAATAATGGCATACAAGAACAATGGGGAAGTAGAAAAACGAGGAAGTTTTCGGTTTAAATAATTTTGCAAATACACTGAAACATCTCCAGCATTTATACTTATGAATACAACTGAGTCTGAGAAGAGGTAAAATTCGCAAATATTGTCTACAAGTTATTTGCATTCTCTCTCCTGTTTACCTGCAAACCCTTATTGTAATGTCTTGTTCCTTCCCAAAAGGGTAGTAAGACCACTATTAGAACAACAGTTAAACCACTATTTCCTCCTTTTACTCCAGATTTGGATCACAGTTTTCATTAAGGCCTCAATAATATTCTGATTATATTCATGTTTGATTGCTTTATCTTAAAAAACTGCTCAATTTTCATAAGACCACTGGGCATGTACTTAAAGAAGACTATAAAATGCAACTAAGAGCACTGTGCCAATAGCTTTTACAGCACTCCCTCCTCCTTAACCATTTCCCAGTTTTCCATCATTCAGGGTGAATTTAAGCAGAAATATACACATGGCCAAAACACTGCTTTCAGACCCCTCAACATGAAACTGATCATCATCATTAAAAAAAAAAAAAAAAAGGCATATAAGGGTCCATAATTTAAGAGAATCTGAAAACCATGGCTCCAGATACTACAAAATCTTAGTTACAGGGATGGCAGTTAAAAATAAATTCTCTTAGAATGGCACATAATTCCGCCTTTCCTTCCTGAATCAAGTTATTCTTTAAAAAAGATTTTTGTAAGTTTGGTTTGCTAAGTGTTCATATATCATCTTGCCGATAAATCAGCATAACTGGAGGACAGCAACAATATACTGTAGCAATAAGTAAAAAAAGTTGACTTATAATTTTCTTAACTCCCGAAGAGAAAGTTAAGATACTTTTTCCCCCTCAACAGTTAACATATGACATGATCCGTTTCAAAACAAGAAGAATAGGACACCAGATTTCTTGTGTTTGACCATAATATGACAGATAATAGCATATACATTCTACTTGCACCATTCAGAAATAGCTCTATCCAAGCATCTCCTCACATTAGGAAATTATTTTTTCTTGTCAAAATCTTCCCCACCACCCTGACACGCTTAACACACCAATCATTATTTCCACTTGGATTTCATATTTGAAAAATTGAGATCTCAGCAAGATATAGTTGCACTAAAAGCAGAAGAATAATGAGTTATTGATTCCATACAACAGCATCAATGATTTGAACAGTAACACTGAATTCAGGGTGTGAGAAGAAGTTAGAAATTGAGGGTGCATTGAAACAGGTTGGGGAAAAAAACCCCAAAATGTCTCGTTTTATTTAGTCTAGTTATTTTAATTTTTATTTTTTTAAAAAAAAGCAGCTGATCAGGTACCCATTTTCTAACATTCAGACACAAAATAGAACAAAGTAGTAAAAAGGTCTTTTTCTTCAGACAACAACAAAAAAATGTGCTCATTTTAAATCTCCCAATGAAAATTTACTTCTTCCCTAATAGATTAAAGGACCAGCTAAATGTCACCATTAGTACAGTTATTGTGAACTAATTTGTCCAAATCTCTTCCAAGAGCACAGAATTATTGATTCCAGTTACAGTATTAAGAACTCCTGAAAAGTACTAAATGACACTGCTGTCATAATGGCATTGTACCCAGAGTTTATATAACCACTAAGGAAGCGGTAATGCTCTATCCAAAACACAGTTAGGATTGGACAACAGACTAAGAGTCAAACATGGTTCATAACATTGCCAGTACTTTCCCCTCTAGGAGGGCTGGCCAAAAGTGCAAGTGCTTTTGCCTTTTGGGTCAACTAGTAAGACTGATGGGATTAATATGTGACAAAGACAACATAAGAATTCATAAAACAGAAAGGAAATAAACAGCAAATAACTTGTTCACTCAAAATTCTACAACGAGCCACCTGTTATTTGCTGCTTCCCTTTCAGAACAGCCTACGCTACCACATGTACTCTTTAAAGAAGCATGTTTGTTTACAGGTTAGTTCAAGCCCTTTGGAGAATCAGCCATGATTCAAATATATGTACAAGAAATTGTGTTTATAGCTAGGATTTAATATTGGCAAGGACATCCATGACATTCCGTTCTAATATAGAAACTTTTGCAGCAATCCAAGCTGCTGAGTCAGAAATTAATTTCTTTCTATCACATCTAATTCATAAACATTCCTCACTTCATTTAGTTGTACTATTTCTTTTCTTTACCTGAAAAAATGCTGAATTTTTAAGTAAAGGTGCTTTGCTGTGACCCAGTAATTACCTCTGTCACCAACCAAAAATCCTTCTACTACACACCTGAGTTCGATATTCCAAAAACAAGGTTTCTCAAGCAAAGTGACATTTGCAGGCTAAGCCTTCAAAAGTTTTATTACACAAGTTAGAAAGTCACGGAAGTAGGATTTTTGCCTTCAAAGTGTCTAGTGAAAAATGTACTGCATACATGAGAGACTACAGTCAGGAGCAGGTAAAGATTAGGCAGAATTGTAACTTAATGATGCCCCTGGGTTCTGCCCATCTCTACAGACAGCTGGACACCCCAGATGCTGCCAAACAGCTTTGAACAGTACAGAGAGTTGCAATGTCACCATCTCATTCAGCCACACCTGAACATTTTGGGAGATGGAGCACAGTGCTTGTGTTGCCCCAAAGCACACCTCAGTTCTGTCTTTTGTGCCAAAAGATTAATAAGAAATGTCACCACAATCTTACTACAGACCTGCAATCCATCTCTCAAAAAAATGTCACAACAAGATTTACAATTTTTTAGGTGGCAGCAATGAATTTGAAGAACATGCACCTACGTGTATGCCATACTCGTACACCTTATTTGTTCATACTCACAGTGGGTGAGATGTGTCACCTTCCTCCCCTCCCCAGCTACTACCAAACATATCAAAAGCTACTTGGAATGAACCTAACCAGCAGGTGTCTGCACACTGATTTAAAGGTCTGATTATAGCATGCGTATTTTAGGGGACATTTTTCCCCACACAGGTGAAATACTCTCAGGCTCCTAAGGCCTGAAAGCAAGGGTTAGTACAGATGGGTACAGATGCAAGAGAAAACATCATCAGCTGCCCTTAATACAACATCCATTGTGTGCTTTTGGTGTAGTTATTCTGTAAACACAAATATTAGCAAACAAAAGATTAAGTGATTTTTGATAATAAATTCCAGACTGACTACAGAACATCTTCCAAAACCAGCAACAGCAGTAGCTGGATTACTTTATATTTAGCCTGCTGGTTATGGCTGGTTAGTTACAAAGTCAACTAAGATTCAGGTAGACTGAGCCAGGACTTTTCAGCTGCAGATTCACATGCCTCCTTTTCCAAATCATTAAAAATGAATCATTTTCACGTAAGACCTCAAGAAAGTAAGGTTAGGTACTCAGTTCCTTTGGCATAAATGCGATTTAGTGTCTCAGGCCTTTCAATTAAGGCCTGAGACAAGACCAGATGGCAGAAAGACCACCACTACTTTCCTAATGGCATACACACAAGTCCCTTTTAAAACATAAAATGATCTTTAAATCATTAGCTCTCTATCCCCTAGGGAATGCGTCCGGACTACAAAGTAAGCTACCCCAACATAAGTAATAGTACCACTCTCAGAAGGTAATACGATGTCATAACATAGATCCCACAGTCATCCAATATAACTGCCCATAAAAATGTCAGCAGACAATATACAGCAAACTGTTCTGCCTATGAAAGTGATATGCAGGGCAGTAAAAAACAGGCACATTATTGCATGTATGCTCTAGCACAGTCCACATCCAAAAGTCTTGCTCCATTTTAACTCATTGCTCAAGTAGGGAAACTGTATCCACGTATTAGAATGAAGGCTGAATTAAAAATAATACTTGCGCTAGACCCTATCACCTGCTCACTTGAAGGAAACTTACACACAAGAGGAAGGTGAAACCCTCAAGAATGCATTTGCTCATGGTGGGGTCCTGGTCTGCATTGCTAGACAGACATCATGGAACACAGTATTTAAAGTGCTGCCAGCGCAAGTCAGTCACACCCATTTTTACAATTTGCCACTGTGATGGTTTAACCCTGGTGGGCAGCTAAGCACCACACAGCTGCTCGCTCACTCCCCCACTGTGTGATGGGGGAGAAAATCAGGAGGATTAAAGTGCAAGAACTTGTAGGTTGAGATAAAGACAGCTTAATAGGTAAAGCAAAAGCTGCACATGTGAGCAAAGCAAAGCACGGAATTCATTCACTGCTTCCTGTCAGCAAAGCAGGTGTTCAGCCATTTCCAGGAAAACAGGGCTTTATCACATGTAAGAGTTGCTTGGGAAGACAAATGCCATCACTCCAAATGTCATCTCCTCCTCCTAATGTTCTCCCCTCCTCCTTCTCCAGATTTCATTACTGGGCATAACATTGTATGGTATGGACTATCCCTTTGGTCAGTTGGGGTCAGCTGCCCCAGCTTGTGACACCTCCCATCTTTTTGTGGACCCCCAACCTACTCACTGGCAGGCCAATGTGAGAAACAGAAAAGGCCTCGACACTGTGTAAACACTGTTCAGCAATAACCAAAACATACAAAACATCTCACCATACAAGCTACTATGAAGAAAATTAACTCTATCCCAGCCAAAACCATTAGAGACACATAGTTTAAATACTCTGAGACAACTATCAAAAAGATAAAGAAAGTACATTTTTATACAAGAACAAAAGATCAGTCAAACTTAGTCAAAACATAGATCTTTCTGTCAAAACCTTCAGAACATTGGTAAAGATAGCGCTCAGTTCAGTAGAGTTCACTTGTTCTTTCAGAGGTGAGGACAACACACGCAGCCTACTGCTCTTGAGAAAAGCGTGTCTGAAACAGAGACTTGCCCAAGAAAACGTCTCTAGAGTCACTAATTTTGGCTTGGTCTGAATTTTTACCCAACACAACTCCACTAAACATTCCTCACAAGGTATACATTTATGAGTACATATCTAAGTACACACAAACTAAAGTGCAGTTAATTGAAGGAGACCTCCCAAGTCTCCTTCAAAGCTAAAGAGATTTTGATAAAAAAGAAAAATATTGTATGATATACTACAGGCTTTACCAGCATTCACTAGGAAGTAATCCTGTTAGTGGCTATTGAAGTGAAGGATCTGCTTCAGTCCTCATCTCTCCTCATCTGTCTCAGTCAGAAAATCACCGTTACTAAGACTTTACTCTTCCATGATGCGTTTAATGGAAAGAGAATTTCTGATGTGACATTATTTACATGTCCCTGCAGAGCAACTGCCAAAGCAAAGATAACCGTGCAATGTACATCTGAAGATGCAGTGGAAATTTACGTCTGTGTCAAAGGTTTGTAATAGCTTTATGCTGAATCTACCCATAATGCCACAAAGTCTAATTTTTTTTTCATATTAGATTCCAATTTAACTTGATAGTGTTGATTTTTTACTTACAAAATCCTAAAAGCTCTGCCATTTTATGAGATACTTGCACAGCACAAATAGGACAGATCCCGGCACAGAGATATTAAATGAAGTGACCTATCCAAACAATTACTGCTTTCCAGCCATGGTCTTCGTCTCTCTAGTCTACAGGCTGGTGGTGTCACACCAATCTCTTCACAAGATCACCACAGTGATGATGCAAGGTAGGGCTTACTGCCATCGCAATACTCTGATTGAAAAAGTTGATGTAGAAAGAGCCTTTGATTTGGAAGTTCTTTTTATAAGTTGGCATCATTTCCTGGGGCACCATAACTATTAGATTAAACTAAGATGTGTGAACTTCAAAGACTTTGTGGGTAAGAAGGGGTGATGGGCAAGTGGAAAACTAAGACTTTTAACTATATGGTAATAGTTGCTTGTGGGAAGGCTTATAGATAACCTTTGGGTTATAGCTGCTAGAATTTCTACCGGAACAGAGGCAACTGTGTACAACACAGTGGGAAGGTTGGTTTTCAGGTTTTATGTTTAAGGATCCCAGATATTTGATTGCCACTGTAAAGGAAAAAGAAGAATAAAACAAAAGTATTACACCACTTCCCAGCACCTCCCCATATTGAATGCTGCAGATGCAGTAGTGCACAGAGACCAGTCTGTGTCAGTGTGAAGAAACAATGAGGAAGAATTGTGCATTTAATTTAATTTTAAAAAGCCACAAGCACAAAAGATATCTACAAAGTAGTTTGCAAAGGCTGGAGGCCCTACTGCATGAAGAGGTGACAAGAAAAGCCTCATTGGAACACAGGCTAATGGTTAATTAAAGAAACAACTTGCACACTGAGCTGAAGAAGCAAAAATCCCTTCCAGCATACCTCTAATTCCTAACAGAAATAACTAGACATTACTGCTATCTTCAAGAGAGGCAAGTAGCAAGAAAGAAAATTAAAAAAGGAAACCTGTTCAGCCAAAGAATACCCAGCATCCTCCTGCTTAAGACAAGCCCCTTTGCTAGCTTTTACTTGATGACAAGTAGGAAGAAAATATGAAGGAACATGGTTCAGACAGAGCTAAAAGAGAAGGGGAAGGGGGGGAGACACGGGGTGTGAGCCCAACACCTTGCTTTTCAAAGGGATAGGGTTGGGTTTATATCAGTTAACTATCAAGTCAGATTCACTTGTATTAAAGCTCATTAACCAGTTCAGTTGTTTTAGTTCTACTTACATTCTTGCCAAGATAAAAGTTCATTAAATTCAGCTATTTCACTTAAAGAAAAATAAATGCAAAGCATAGAGCTCCTGTTAACTGGCTTAGAGAAAAGGAAAAACTAGTAACCATTAGACTCCCTAAAACCAGAGGTAGCAACTAAAAACCTTGTGTTCAGTTCCAACTTTAATGTAAATGGAATGGCCCAGGAAGCATAGAAATGAGTCAGTATCATCTCAGTGCAGAGCTCACAGAGGAAGACAGTACAGGAAAAAAAGTGACAACTGTAACCCTTGGCACTAGGCACTCCAAATGTGAAATGCATTTCAGTGAGTGAGTGAAGGGTGCCAAAACCTTATGTCCAATGTTAACAACTTAAAAAAATGAGTTATCCAGAAAGCCACAACATTCTCAGAAAATTAATCTTTTCTGAGAATCTGCTAAACATAATTGACCCACATTTCAAAGTATCTTGCCCCATCCAACATATATTCACCTAACAGGCTTCTGTATAAACAATCCATGTCCCCTCCTTTTTTTTCCCCTGCCACATATTTATTTTTTTTAAACTGTTCAACATATGGCAGATGCATATCTCAATTAACCACCCCACCCCCCCAACTCTAACATTAAGATAGCATTGGATTAAGATGGCATATCAATGGGGTATGAATTTTCCTTACTGCACGTTTCTGAGGTTAGTGTAGTCCCTCTGTCAAGAAGGGGACTGCTGCTCCTGTTTAGGGGAGGTCCCACAGTGGGCTGCAAAGCTGCTGCAGTGAAGCTAATTTTTATAGGGAGATACCTGAGCCCAAAGGAGGGAGGAAGGACCATAGTAGAGGTGGGTATGCAAGAAAAGAGGAAAAGAAAAAGACCCATGATCCCTGCCTCATGGCATGCTGCAATGGAGAGACGGGACGCAGCTTGATGCAGGCAAATGTCGATTTATTGTACAGAAGCACGAGGTTTTATAGACTTTCAGAAGCTGCGCGTTTTAAACAGATTGGTTCTTGAAGCTAAGCCTTGCATACTAGGCAATCCCTGATTGGTGGTTAACTGCCATCAATTAACAGCAAGGTGTTACCTCTCCTTGGCGCCATCCGTCCCCCACTCCCCTGTGCTCTGTAAACATGTCACATCATGTTAATTGTTGTGTCTATTCACACTCCTTGTCCTCCCAGGGTTAGTGACCTACAAGCTCCAGCACATTCCCCTCAGCTAACTGATTGCCACGCATGGTCCTAATTTCCAGCCCGCTTCTGCAATGGCATCCTAAGTTAGCAGTAGGAATCCAGCATTCTGAGGGAAAAAGTTTTAGTAGGGAATAGCATTTTGGTAGGAATCAGCTAATGGTTTTTTCCCTCCCCAGTATGGGTTGCCCACCTACAGGAGTTAGTACCAATAAGTGGGAAGTGTCATTAATATACCAATTAAATCCCAAAAGCATCTGATGAGAGGTGAAGTAAGGAAAACGATCATGTGCAGGAAGTAAGTACTCTTATCTACTAGATATGGTAAAAGAGGGCAGAGACTAAATAAAAGAAGTGACTGGCAAATGTTGCACTGTTATAAACTCTACTACACTGATGCCTAAATGCAAAATCCTATACCAAAACCAAATGTGCAAGAAGTCAAAGAATCAAATTGTGAAATAAACATTAATATTAGGTTTGTAAAATCAAACACTAACTTTAATTTATTATATATGCTATAACCAGCTGAATCACTATAAACATACATTTGGATAATCCAAAATTAAGTGAAAGTTTACCATTCATGAACGTCTTAAAAAGTAATACCAGAACTAATGACATCACCAAAAATTCATGGCAGGGTTTGATCTGAGGAGAGTGGAAGAAGAGAGAAAAGCCCCAATTCAAGTCAGAACTTGTAATCACCTCACTCCCAAACAGCAGGGCCATACACCAGCTGCAGAACTTCAGCGATCAGAAAGCCATTATTTTCTTAGAAAACTTGAGGATCTCAGGCCACAGCCTTGAACTACCTGAGTATTAGTGTTGTAGGTTGGATAGTATTTTTCCAGACCTTTATGCTTAGATAAATATTAACGGTAGTTTTGCATAACTAAAAGACTCAAATACTCATTGTTTTCCACAGAAATGATTGTTTACTATTGTGTTCAAACTTTGAACTTCATTTGAGGTATAGCATGTCCTATCAACTGGTGTATTACTCAAAAAAATGGAGGAGTAAGGATAGAAATAAAAAACAAAAATCACCCCCCAAGTCTTATTAAAGTTCTTGATATTTAAAGTACAAAGCATTCCTGCAACCTAAACATAGCTATTGCATTTAACTTTGTGCTGTTTTGTCTCCAATGACAATACAGTTGCTTTATTTTAGTCATGTTGCATATAACCACTATTTATTTATTATGTGCCAAACATAACAACCCCCCCCCCCAAAAAAAAAAAAACAAACCACAAAAGTGTTTTGTTTGAATCTACATCATTCTCTGGAGAGCAGCTCAACAGAACTGCAGAACAACAGTGTTTATAGTGCTTCAAGTAGGAAGGGGGGCAGGGAGAGGGAGGGGGAAACAGGTAAGTCTTCGTTCCAGCCACAAGATTTACTAACATCCTATGGGCAGAGGTGATCACTCTTAACCTAGTGATGACAGCAAACATCACTGAAGAAATACAGCAATATAAAACAGCACCCAAATGGGTGGCTTAGCTAACCTGAGTTACCATCTTTCATCTGTGAGCTAAAGGTTAGAAAGTAGGATCTCTATCAACCATGACAAATATTCACTCTCGTTTTCATTCTCCCCACCTCATCTGGCTTTGCACACTAGAACTAGGAATAGAATCAGTTTTCCAAATCTCCATTATTATCACCGGCATAGATTTCCTCCTATTCAGCTGGGATGATACACACCTATCCTACACAACTAGGTAAAAATGTTCTCCTGAATTATTTTTTTATCCTAATCAGTACCTTGTTCTTGTTTGTTTAGGAAATAATAGTAAATCAGGAAGGCACAAAACTTTCATAATTCTCCCTACTTTCTCAAAGAGTTTATTGCTTTGTTATTTGCTTTTTGCCTGATTTTTTTTTTTTTCAGTTCCAGTTTGGAGACACTGGCTCTTGTTATACGTCCAAGAGCTTACTGAAATACTCTTCCTGAGGTTTTCTTCCCTGTGCAAATACTTTAAAAAGAATTTTAACTTCCTTTTTAGAGCAACAATAGCAGATGATAATAAAATGCTGCAGGCAATATAACCACAGGCATACAAACACAGAACATTAGGTATTTTCTATGTAAGCAGATCACAAGGGTGTTGAACTGTCAAAATCTTGAGGTTAGGAAATATTTCTTAACTTCAGTTTTGAATTAGGATGAAAATGAAGTTTGACAGAACCTCTAAAATCCTATCCTAGAGAATCTAAACACATTTATGCTGTGGGAATTTAGTACACTTTCAAATACTAAAGAATGTAATGTCATTCAAATAGAAAAATGTTTCCACAAGGGCTACTGACACACTTGGAGCATTTTAATTTTTATCTGTTCTAAATAAATTTGTTGTCTCCAGGTTAGCAGGATCATCTTCTTCCTTCTGATATTTCACTTGCAGTATTACATACCTAGAAAGGTAAAGTCATTTATTTTTCTGTGTTTTTACCTGATTTGAATTTTGAGTTTTTCTCCAGCTTAAGTATCTTTATCTTGTTCTCCCTCACATCCCCCTCAGACATCCTACCACTTTTATTACTTCTCTGTAGACCTTCACAATCATCCTGCATTCCATCCCTCAAGTTCTAGTTCAACAAGTATTAAAAAGCATCATACTATACACCTTCAACCTATGCTACTACTTCGTGTATCTAAAATAAGCATGCTCAAGTTAAGGCCCTCATATCTGCTTTGGTATTAAGAAAGGTTCATGAATTGGAAAGGACAATTTGTTTAGGGATGTTCCTCTGACAAAGAGGTGTATTGCTGGTGAACATTTTGTCCTTACCCCTGTTATGCTACTACATGCAATCAGATAGTCAGACATCCCAACTTCACTCCTTGAACATCAGGTTAGTGTTCAGTTACTTCCCTATGTCTCCTTTCTGGAGAAATTATGACCTGATATGACAATTTTTTCTAAGATCTAGAAAGCCTCTGAGGAAACAGAGCAAACTCCCTCCCCAGATAAACCCCATGGGAATGGAGAGCTCCCTAAAATACAGCTCCTTCCCAGCACCACCCAGCATTAATTAGATTGATAATGCCTTTGGTCACCAGGGGAATGCCACTGAGCAGCTAGAGCAGTTTATGTTATTCAGAGCCCTGGTTCTCCAGGTCTGGTGAATTCTAAAACATTTCAAACAATTTCCCACTGACTTTGCATGTTAATTGCTCACCAAAGCTGTAACTGAAAGCACAATAGTAATTTATTTTACCAGCTACTGCCCCAGAGTAGCAAGAGGAATACCTGTTGGAGGATTTCAGTGCCTTCTGGAACCCTAGGGGCTTATGCTTCTGTATTTCTGCAAATTATCTTGAAAACAAAAAGAGAGACCCTCATATTAAAAAAAAAAAAAAACAGTAGCAACAGACTTAAAAGAAAATAACACTGATTTTCTAGGTCAAGACTCGCAGCGCAATAAATGCTTTTCACAGTTTAAGATACAACAAACTCTGAGTGCCCACATGAGCAGCTTCAACAGTCCAGTGTGTCCATAACAATGAACTCTGAGACCCACAGTGCAGTATACTTATTATCCCAAGATGAAGCAATGCTGTTCACTTTTTATAACCCAGAGCAATCTAGCTAATCAGTTCAGTGAGTAGTATCAAATAATGGTGTTTTAATGTTGATAGCACTTTCGTCTTAGAAATCCGGATTAAGCATCTGTGATGACCAGAGCTAAAACTAGAAGAGTTAATATTTTCCTATTCTCTGCCATAGGCACTATGTGAGCTTACAGCTGTAATATTCCTTTTTACTTTAAAATAAACCTTTGCTTTGACAGAAAGAAAAGGAAAAGGAAAAAGAAAGAAAAAATAAAAGAATCTATCTCTTTAGCACCACAACACAGTGCTAGGAAGTGGAGCTCTTCAGATGACTGCAAATCACAGACCCATCAGTCATCTGATCACCTGGTTCTTTATGATCCTTTATGGCAGTAAGAACAAAACTCTGAAAGTAAAGAGAAATTGAAAAGCCTCATAAAAGCCAAATCAAACTAAAGAAAAGCAACTTGAAGTTAACACCTTGTTTCACTTGTTACTGTACCCAACATACCAAGCATTGTAACCTAGGGACACTGAGAAAACACAAATTTTTTTGTCCTGGAAAAAGGTCAAACAGCTTTCCGCAAACCATTTTAGAGTAAGACAGAAAGGAAAAAAAAAGTTAAAAAAAAAAAAAAAAGAAAAAAAAAAAGAAAAGCCAGGTAACCATGCAAGAAACATATAGAGCTGAAGCACTGTGCTATTTTGCTCTGAAGCAGCCTCGTGTCTGAAAGACCCTCCATAACTGAAAGGGTTTTGTCAGCCATGCATAGAGAAGACACATGTCTGAATGTAATCATCTAAGTAGTGGATACAAAGGCATAGCCTAGGAATACATGTGGATTATTCAGTTAAAAAAAAATATGGTTCAGATTTTATTTCAAGTGATTTCTCACTAAAACATCTCTTGAGACAGCAACTAAAAACTATTAGCAATAGAGAAGGTTGTTTGTTTAAAGGAATATAGCAGGATCAGAAGAGATTTTTTTTTCCTCATCATACACATATTCCAAGAAGGAAAAATGACAGAAGTTCACTTGTGTCCTTAACAGAATATGCTCTGATCACTTCTTCCCAAATACAAATATAGAGCAAATATATAATAATAGTCAAAAAGAACTTCTATAATACAGAAGGGAATAAATCTGTAAACCAGAAAGCAGCTAGTCAGAAATGTTACTAAAGGACACCTAGAAAAGAAGATGTATAAAACTGGAGTGACTTTCAAAGTTCACGAAGCATCTAGTCATACTGTTATAAGCAATATTATTGTTTATCTTCCGATAGATTGAGTTGGTCAGTTGGTCTGAAATTATTTGAATAACAAATTTTGGAAGAAATCACCTTTTAGAATTCCTGTTAGAGGCAATAGCAAAGCTCTCCTTGGTCCATGCTGTTATCTGCTGCACTACTCGCAGAGATAGACACAGCCTTATTCTAGCAGAGGTGGCTGGCAAAGGAAACCCAAGAGCAGGTAAACTTTGTGGCCTATAGATCGTAATTCCTATACATCTTGGACATTAATTCTGTTGTAGCAGGAAGCTTCAAAAATCCTTCCTAGATGGAACTTCAGCCTGCAGTGCTGCTGAAATGCTGACAGTTTTAGAGGTGTGGACAGCCTACCCAGTTCAATCACCAAGTTTTTCACAAGGAAGAAAGGAGAGCTTCACAAATAAAAATAAACAAAATAACTATTTGTTGATTTACTCACAGTCTGAAAGAATCTAACTGACCCTCAGTTAGCAGGGACACCTTCCACTAAACCAGGTTGATCAAAACACCATCCAAAATGGCCCTGAACACTTCCAGGGATGGAGCACCCACATCTTCTCTGGAAAACCCGTTCCAGTGTCTCACCACCCTCACAGTAAAGAATTTCTCCCTAACAGCTAATCTAAATCTACCCTCTTTCAGTTTAAAGCCATTTCCCCTTTTTCCTATCACTACATGCCCTTGCAAAAAGTCCCTCTGCAGCCTGCTGATAGTCTCCTTCTAGGTAGTGGAAGGCTGCTATATCATCTCCCTGGAGCCTTCTCTTCTCTGGGCTGAAGAACCCCAGCTCTTTCAACCTGTCTTCATAGGAGAGATGATCCAGCCCTCTGATCATCTTCATGGCCCTCCTCTGGATTTACTCCAACAGGTCCATGTCCTTCTCATGTTGGGGGCCCCAGAGCTGAATGCAGGACTCCAGGTGGGGTCTCATGAAAGCTGCATAATACCAGTGACATATACTGGCAAATTCCGTTGTAACCCTTGTAGTGTTACTACATTGTACATCAAGATATTTCTAAAATTACCTACTTTGAGCTTCAACTGTTTTTCCAGAAACCAGTGTCACTAAGCATAACTGAAAGAATTTCATGAATTACTGAACAAGCCTCATTTAAAACTGAAAACTCTTCAAAGTGAGAAGCCAACTTTCCTTGTGCATCTGAGGACTTTGGTAACTCCCACCAATGGATGACTAAGGCAACATTTGTGCCAAGCAGGTGCATGTATGCTCACACACACACTCATTCTTTCTGTTATCACTCTTAGAATACCCTGAGGAAACAGACAGGAGTTTCTGTGCAAACAAAGTATCATAATCAAGATCCTAAAACACACATTTCAGAATGGATTTGAGTAATGCAAGTCCAACACCATTATGCTCCGTGCTACAAAAGTACTGAACCAAAGGCTTAATGTCAGATCAGTTAAGAAACATAAAGGAAGAGGCCATCTGAACAGGCTGTCAAGTATTTAGTAAATCAGAAGAATAAATTCAGCTGTGGGGTTAACTAAGCAAACCAGAAAATACCCATTCAGGAACATAACAGTGACAACTTTCTGTGACAAATGTGTTACAGGTCTGGTACTTTGAGATCCCCAAAGAGGAGACATGCTGAAACATCAGCAGAGGCGAGGCTGGATGTGGCTTTGAGCAAGCTTGTCCAGTGGAATATGTCCCTACCCATGGCAAGGAGTTTGGAAATAGGGGATCTTTAAGGTCCCTTCCAACCCAAACCATTCCATGATTCTATGATTATATTTTTTATTATTATTATTTGTTACATTAGTATAGGCACAAAACCAGCTTTGAGGTTTCTGAGGGTTCATGTTATATCATCCTACAATACACTGTTAGGTTCCACTGCATTCATACTAACATGATTGTACTTCCTTGATTCTTCATGAAAATGGAAAAGCCTTATGACAAATCAGAATTTCTACTGAATTAAGAAAAGACACCACACACATGCTTTCACAACAGCTTCATTAGAAGACAGAGACCATAATAAAGTTTCTTCAAGTCTACAGAAAAGTGAGTTCCAGGGCTGAATGTGAATTCCTACAGCAATCCTAAATATACAGTTCCATTGTTTATTTCAGCATGGTCTTAAGACATTTTTCCTAAAATAACACCCTCATGCAAGTGCTCTTGTTGAATGACACAGAACTGTTTAAAGAGCCTTTTTTAGTATTATAAATGTAGTACTTACCTGTTCATCTCCATTTGAAAAAACAATCTGCTTTTGTCACAAAGAAAAGCTTCAGACACATTTGCACATTTACAACTTGTGTATTTTCAGACATAATCACGACCCATTTACTTACAAGCAAAAAAAAAAATAAAATAAAATAAATCATCCCAGGATATTTCACCTTTAAATTCTGATTTTATAGCCACAATAAAATACCATCTGTTTCAGCAAACTAGAGACTACTAACAAAAACCACCAAAACCCAAGGTGAACCCTCTGACTGTAACAGGACAATAGAAAAAGCATACTTTCCTAATGAGTTTGCATTTGGGCTTTGTCCCTCAAATACTTACTACCACCTGCACTATCCATAACCAAGAACAGCCTCGGCTATGATTTTAACTGTACAATACGCTGCTGTCTCTGCAGCAAGCAAAGAAATCCAAAGCAGAGAAATACTCCTCATTATTTGTTTGATAGCAGCCATATTTTTCCTCATTTAAAAATAAGGGATGAGGGTGACAAATACCTAAGAGACTGAGTTACCTGAATTTACTTCTACACAAATATAAAAGGGAGAGACTTGTTTGTCCTTTTCATGCCTTTTGAACCGTTAAGTACAAGAAGAAAAGCAAGTTAGGTGATGCCACAGGAAGTCTGTTTAAGGTACCAGTTCAGGCCCGCCATTCCTTCTCCATAATCAGTGCAAATCTGCCTTCAGCCAGTGACATGAATCATCTCCATTAAGCAAAAGAATGGACAACAAAACAGGGTGTTCCTACAAAGCAGGGTCAAGTACCCATAACTGAACTACCAGTACCAATGACTTCTTATCATCATAACCATCACACTGATTTGCACAGGCTGACATGTCCTAAATTCCAGCAGGATTAATTGATATATCCCCTGTATTGTGTTGTTTCTACCATCTTGCTTCCTATTCCACATTAACCAATCCAGAGCTATCAATGAAGATGCTTAACTGTGTTAGGTAGGCATAATACCGGATATAAAATGTACATCAACACCATTCAGAGGGTTAACTGAGTGTTCTTCCACTGAACTAGTGTCTTTTTCAGGCTTTCAGTAAAATGGACACCCCTGAAGATGGTAGGCATCCATCTTCATAGCCCCAGTGGGATTGGAATCAAGTTGTGGAACTCCTTGCCAAGGAGATAGTGCATATTACAAAATTACACAAGTTCAGGAAGAGACTGGATGCATTCACAAGGAAATCCACTAAGAGTTACCTAAGTATGGAGAAGCCACAGGTGGATCTGGAATTCCCTGAGAAAAAACAGTCAAAAGTGAACAAGAATTAGGAATATGTATTGTAGACGCCCACCCTGCTTTTTTCACTCTTAGTAGCTACCCACTCAGCTTATTTATAATCTCCTAGTCATTTATCAGAGATAGTATATAAGTACACATGATTTGGTTTGATCCAGTACGTATGCTCCTGTGGTGTAGATTTTCCAGGGCTCTTGACATGGAAAAAAATTATTTCCTTGCTATTGGCAACTTCAAAAAACTAGTGTCTTTGTAATGGCTAAGAATTACACTTTTGGACATCAACATCAGCTCTTGGCTAGTAAAAATACCAACCAGTAAAACGTGATGTTTAAAAAAAACCATAAACACAGTGGCACTGCAATCCATAAAGAGTTTAAAAAGCAGCGTTGTCTATTACTTTAAAACTACAGTTTACTATCTCAATTAATCCAATAAACAAATGCCTGAGAAGGGGTTTTCCCAAAGGCAGCATCCCAAAAGTTTCTACCCATTTCATCTCTAATGGCATTAAACTTGCACATCACTTCTCCAAACATATACCAGCCAGTTCCTGGTTTTCCTTCAGCTCTAAAGATCAGTGAAACTAACAACATGGTCAGCTGTGGTTCATACGTTGCCTGCAGTACTGTTGCACTCATATCTAAGTAAGTCCATTAGTAAGACATATCCCCAGCTTGTTTGTGAATGACAGTCACTGTGCATATGACATTATGGTTCCCTAATCCATTCTGGGCACACAGCCTTTCTTCTTTGACTTTATGCCTCTGAAATACAGCACCTACAACCAAAATATTCACACTGCTGTTGGAACCACAGAGACCTTTGTGAAATTACCTATAATAAATCTGTCCATCATTCCTAGCCATCCAGTCAAGCACAGCTGCTAGCAATACCTACTGTCGATAGCTCTTTCATGTTTCTGCTAAACCTGAAAAAGTTGTCCTGTGGTTCATTCATGTCATTGCAATGAGCTCCAAAACTATCCTTGGATTAGTTACTCTTGAGGCAGTATAGAAAAACAGAGGAAACATTTTTCTACACTAACTCAGACTGCAGCAGTGAAGATTAAGGAAATTATGTTTTCAATGTATATCAGTTTAAACCTACAAGGACAACTGGATTTAGACTCTACTTCTGACCTATTCTGCCTTCATCTTGCTGTTATTTTAAACCAGGTGAAAAGCACTGGATTTTTTGCATATCCATTCAAAAATAAAGACAGACAGTCCATTCCAAAGCACATTTCTGTGCATCTGTTCAGACACTTGTAACCAGATGCAAGTGTTCACCACAAGGAAAATCTAATGATTTCTAAGACATCCATATCCTCATTCAGTTTACTGCCTAAAAATTCTTTAAAACTCATTCCCATCAAGTCCACTCTGATACTCTTGTTTAGAATTCCAATAACCTGCAAGTTTCTCAACTTGTGTTCTCTCAATTTTTGTGGTCATAAAAAAGGGTGTCAGACAAAGAAGTGCACATGCTTGCACACATATGTCCAAAATATAATTTCAGTAGCAGAAAGTGACACATTTTATAGTTTGACAAACACTTTCCTCACTTAAAGGAGCAGCCCTGCAAAGCAGCTGGCAGTGCTCCACAGAACACTTGTCCACAGACTGGAACACCTGAGATCATACCATCTGGAAATGTCTTGTGTAAATTATTACAGCCAAAACCATAAAATAATTACTCTGTCCTGCTACTTTATAATACATCTGATAAATTGACAGTTTGACACTGAAAGTCTTTTTCTGAAAAATCTCTTTGTACTTACAGATTACATGGCTCTCCTGGGTGTATTGAAGACTTACCATTTGTGTGCAGCCAAAGTACTCTTTGCTTGCAGTACAATCCTGAAGTTTCAGTGCCTGAGTGCCAGCAATTATTTTATGTAATGCAACTTTTAAGGGGTTCAACTATTCAGACTATTGCAAAAATGAATTCAAATGACATATGATTTCCAAGTATAAAAATCCTGTGTTCTTCCTGTAGTTAAGAGTGACGCTACTGAAAGATAATGTATTGCCATTGGCTTCTGACCCAATTTTATATATGCTAGATAGTTTATGGAAAATAATAGAGGTAATTGTTAAGGTGTGGGATTTGGGATTTTGGCTTTGTGGGCTGGGAGAAGGGGGTTTTAAACACACTCATGCAAAATTCTCCACTAGTCTACAGAGCTTGTGGATTTCCAATTTCATGCACAAAACTATACCCAGTCCATTTTTTTGTTGTTGTTGTTATCTCATGTAAACCATTATGTCTACAACTTTTAAACACCAGAAGGTCAAAGTTAAGAACTGAGAAAAGCAAGTTTACAATGGCAGACTTATTGCTCAGCTTCTGCATTAGACAACAAGTAGTAGGGAGGACTCCAAGTTGGTCATAGAAAAGAGCAAGTCTTGGAGATCATCATAATCTTATTTCTGGAATCCTGCCATCAGCTCTGATTTCCCTATGATTTTGAGTTGACATGATTGTTCTGTGGCCCTTTCAGACTCTCTGCTTCATCAATATTTATCTCTTTTGACCTTTCAGTGAGCCTCAGAATAAAACTTTCAGTTCTGATATGCACAAGCATTACAGAATCACAGAATGATTGAGGTTGGAAGGGACCTCTGGGTGTAATCTAGTCCAATGCCCTGCTTAAGCAGGGCCACCTGGTTCCAGCTGCCCAGGAACATGTCCAGACAGCTTCTGAATATCTCCAAGGATGGAAACCCTCTGAGCCAAATCATTTGGCCAGTTTTCAATCCACCTCACCGTCTTCTTACCCGGCCCATACATCAACAGTTGTCTATAAGGATGTTATGGGAGACAGTGCCAAAGGCACTACTAAATACCAGGTAGAAAATATCCATGGTTTTCCCCTCACCTAGAAGGCCACTCACTTTGTTTCAGAAGATTATCAAGCTGGTCAAGCATGACTTTCCCTTGGTGAAGCCATGCTGACTACTTCTGATGATTTTCCTTTATTTAATGTGCCTAGAAATGGTTTCCAGAAATAACTGCTCCATCACCTTCTCAGGGATAAAAATGAGGCTCAGCAGCCTGTAATTCCCAGGGTCCTCCTTCCTGAAGACGGGGTGACATTTGCTTTCCTCCAGTCTTCAGGTACTTGTCCCAGCTGCCATGATCGATCAAAGATTATTGAGAGTGGCGTTGCAATGACACCTGCTAGCTTCTTCAGCAATTCTGAGCACATCCCGTCAAGGCTTATGGACTTACCTATGTCCAGTTTGCCAAAGTACACCCTGACCTGATCCTTTTCCACCAAGGGTATGTCTTCCTTTCTCCAGACTTTCTTCCTGTTCTCTAGGACCCCTAAGGCTAGTCTTGCTAATAAAGACTGAGGCAAAAAAGGAATTCAGTACCTCAGTCTTTTCCATATCCTGTATAACCAGGTCCCCCATCTTTTTAAGCAATAGCCTCGTATTTTCCCTTGCCATTTTTGTGTTGCCTATGTACTTACAGAAACCCTTCTTGTTGTCTTTCACATCCCTGGCCAGATGCAATTCCATTTGGGCTTTAGCTTTCTTAACTTCATCCCTGGATGCTAGGATAGAATCTGTATTCCTCCCAGGCTTCCCATTCCTTGCTTCCATCCTCTGTATGCTTCCCTTTTGTGTTTCAGTTTGGCTAGGAGCTCCTCGTTCACCCACACAGGCCTCCTGGCATTTTTGCCTGACTTCATATTCAATGGAATGAAACTCTTGACCTTGGCGGAGTCTTGACCTTGATGATTAACCTGCTTTCTTAGCTATCCCTTCCCTCCAGGTCCTTATCCCATGGGACTCTTCCAAGTGGACCTTTAAAGATGCCAAAGCCTCCTCTCCTGAAGCCCAGAGCTGGAACTTTTCACACCTTTCCCTGTCCTCAGGGATTCTGAGCTCCACCATTTTATGGCCACTGCAGCCACTTTCTTGCTAGTAGTCTTTCATAGCTTAGTTTTAGGTGGACCAGGTCCTTTGCTTGTAGACACTTTAGGTTCTTCAGTAATCTTTCAGGATGTAATCACACAAAACCCAACATGAAACATTTAGACAAAGTAATCAGAGAATAAAAAGCAAACTTTTTTCCATAGTAAAAAAAAGTGGAATGACCATCATCATTTTAATCTTAAAAGAATAAGTTGATGGAGTATTAGCTGTAAGCTTTTTGTAATACATTAGCTTTGTCTTTTTTCCATTCAAAATAAAAAAAGAAACTTCTTATACAAGCTAGTTAGACAAGAGAGAAATGTTATCCTCTATTATGCATCATAAAAAGTACTTATTAAGTTTATAAGTAGAAACATTTTCATGGCATTATGAGTGGAAAATGCCTGCTAAATGATAAAGTGAGGGAACAGAAAGGAAAGGAAAAGAGGAAGTTTCCAAAGATGGTTATTATGTACTAAGGAATTCTGCTTACTTTTTACTGAATTCTGTACTAAGGAATACGATCCTGTATATTTCAGAAGACAGCACTTCCGCTCATTGCCCAAGTCCACAGTTTGTAAAAGGTGTCTATAGATTGTACTGCCTTTATGCATGTATTTAAGTACAGCTACTTATGCACACATTTAGTTGTTCTGGCCTAGCTTTGTCATTTCTTCCACAAGGTTTTATGTGGCAGAGATGCTGCTCTCTGTTCCTGTTTCTTTCGTGATGAAGATCTGGGACTATGCACAATCTGTGTCCAATTAAACTGATTTACATCAAGTGTGAAGCAATTTTGGAGCATAGATTTATTTTCAAAAGCATCCAAATCCCTTAGAAGGCTTATTTTTCATTAAAAAAAGGTAAGAGTTCAGGGCTCAATCACTGACAAAGGCTCTTTAGATAATATCTGCTTTTAATGACAAAAGCTTCTTTTGTGAGTTTTTCTGAACAGATTAGACTCTCCCAGTCCCCCACTTTCAATCCTCCCTGTTTTTCCATATTCTGTGTTACAGTTCTACTTCTAATGTCTGTCAAGTTGAGTAGAAACAAAGCATAAAATAGAAGGTTTTCAAAGGGTGCAATACTGAGAACAAGTGCTTCGTGAACAAGCCATTATTCAGCCTTTAAATGTAGTCACCATTACTGATTGCACTCCATTTTTCTTGACAGCGTTCTCAAATATAAACAAGTAGAGATTTCAGATTAATCTGTTGTGGGTAGACAAGAAGAAATGTGTACAATTGTATTGGTCAGAATTGTGATGTTAGTAAAGATAGAGTATCACATGATTCAATTTAGGATAAGATCCTTTGAAAGACATGAAGGACAAGGGTACTCCCAAGTACATGTAGTCTGACTTGCTATTAGACGCCAGTTTGCACAATAGGAGAGATGCTTCTTATAATGATATTTATACATGAAAACCTGTCTTTCAAATTTCCTCAACTGCGTTGAAACTAAATAGTGGTTTATTTCTATTTTTTCCTCTGTGATAGAGCAAACAACATTTCCCAGATGTCTGTGCTGTTATACAGCAAGAAGTATTTTGGTCCCTTGACTATAAAACTCAGAAGTGAGAAGAACCAACAAATCAGCTGCCCCTCCCATACCTCAGAGTGCTCAGGAAATTTCTTCACCTACACCAGGAAATATGGAGTATGAGGTGGTTACGGACTGTTGAATAAATTAGCCACAAAACATTTATGAACTTTGACAGTCCAGAAATAAGCTTTCTCTGCTTTGCAAGGCCATTTTCATAGAAGCTGGTCTAGATTATTCAAGCTTTACACTTACATATGTTAAGACACTAAAATGCAAAAACATACAGCAATATTTTTTTTTCCTTATTGAGCTGTAGTTCATGTGGTGCTTTTCCATACACCAAGGATAAAGAACTGTGGCAAAGATACTTCATACAGCCACTCAGTTTCAACAATGCTCAAACTGTGTCATCAGAGAGGTGGAAGGTACTATAATCAGAAATCTGGCATCTAGTTGGCAAATTTTTCCCTTGCAGTTAATCAGTCAGTTGAAAAGCTAGATACATTAAGTTCTCCACAGAAACACACAAAATCAGACTTTTTGTTCAATTCAGGCATTCTTTATTTATATGTAATATTTAACTAGCTCTTCAGAGAAAGCCTAATCCAAAAGTTTCTCAGGAAGCAGCCTGGAATCTTATCTACTTGTCATGGTTTAACCCCAGCCAGCAACCTAGCACCACACAACCGCTCGCTCACTCCCCCTCACCCAGAGGGATGGGGAGAAGAATCAGAAAGGAATGTAAAACTCAAGGGTTGAGATAAGAACAATTTAGTAGGTAAAGCAAAAGCCATGCATGCTTTTTGAAGCAAAACAGGGAATTCATTCACCACTTCCCATGGGCAGGCAGATGTTTGGCCATCCCCAGGAAAGCCGGGCTCCATCACGTGTAACAGTTACTTGGGAAGACAAACACCATAATGCCAGATGCCCCATCTTGTCACCCCTTCTTCTTCCTCCAGTTTCTATACTCAGCATGACGTCCCGTGGTATGGAATACCTCTTTGGCCAATTTGGGTCACCTGTCTTGGCTGTGTCCCCTTCCAGTTTCCCGTGCCCCTCCAGCCCTCTCGCTGGCAGGGCCCCAGAAACTGAAAAGTCCTTGACTTTGTATAAACATCACCCAGCAACAAGCAAACCCATCAGTGTGCTGTCAGCATTGCTCTCACATCAGAGCCAAAACACAGTACTGTACCAGCTGCTAAGAAGAAAACTAACTCTATCCCAGCTGAAACCAGGACACTACTGAAGAGACTTTGAGAATGGAAAACAATGCAAACTTTGGAACACTAATATTTGAGGCAGAACTTCCTCCTGTTTGACCAGGCAAGACAGAAAAACAATGAAAGGTGGAGCTTACTAAAGCCAGGCTCCCCGAAATCTGTGTCAGGATAGTTTCCTGACCACTTTTTCTGTTGTTTTGCTATTACTGGGAAATATGTTTCACTAAAACAAAAGCTGTAGAAAAACAGGCTTAATTTTCTTCACAAGGTGCCACTTCTGTTCTCATTCTGATTTTCACATCATTTCAGTCCAAGAATCATACCAGCAGGCTGGAGTCTAAGAAAAGAAAGATAAACCACACTTATTCTGCAGCTTCACCTCAAACTTAAAAAGACACACGCAGTTACTACAGAACAGAAGAAGGAATGGGAGAAAAGGCCAAAAGAAACAGCAAGAGTAAAGAATTCAGTATTATAGTTCAATGACGCGTTATTCGGAATAAAAATCAGGTTTACAAGATTAGGAAGAAATACAGGATAGACCCTAGAGTTGTTTCACTTTTAAATTCAAATTTAAATCTCCATGCTTTTAAAAACTGAATTTTAAATTGAAAGCAGAACCAGACACTCTCCCTTAAAAGCTGAGCACTACATGTTACTTAAATAATAAACACATTTTAGTCATAATTTATGTTCTTACTTCTTCACTCCCAACATATCTGTGGTAATTCACATAAGCAGATGGAAAAATGAGTTTAATTTCCCTCCTCAGGATTCAATATTTTAACATTTACCTGTAAATTAAAATCTGTTTATAACAAATACATTGTCACCACTGTAATTTTATGCTAACTACTGATAAATTACATGATTATACACAGATTCTGAGGATTTCCAAATGAAATTGATTGCTCTTTCATATTAAACATCTGACTCATTACATCTCCAGGGTACCATTTGGTAACAAAAGCTGATCCCAGCTTTGTCTGTTTCTTCCACTATTTCCCTTTATTAAATATAAATATTTAACACAACAAAGCTAGGAAAAAAAAAACCTCTCAGAATTGCAATTATATTTGAAGTAGATGGGGTTTCAGGAACTGAAGCAAACCAGAAGAAAACATACAAGTGTCAGACAGTTGTTGGCAAGTTACCCCACAAGAGAGTAGAACCAAACTTTCTTAAGAAAACTAAGCCATTATGAAGTAAGAATGCATCTTGAAATAAAGAAAGGATACAATTTCTTCCATACAACAACAGGAAAACAAATAACTAAATTACACTAGAGCTTTGAAAAATGTGGCTTTTGTAACAAGAAGGTAGAAAACTTCCTAGCAGTTTGACGTAATCACTGTTTGAGCAGTTAGTAAATAACCTTTCAGTTTTCTGTTGAACTATGTCCCTGCTCATTCCCACTCCCCTCCTTTTCCCCAGTAGATTTTTATGAAGATTTTGGCAGGGCATTTTCTAGAAAACAAAATCAGCATTGGCACACCACTTACTTCCATGATATGTAAGTAAACTACAGTAACAGTTTTTCCTCTGGCCTCCTGCTTTCAGAAAGAGACCTGAATTCCTTTTAGAACAAGCCAAGTCCAGCAATTAAATACTTTCAAGACACAAACAAACACACCATCCCCGCCCCCCCTCCTCATCACTGGAGATTAGCATTAGACAGGTCACCTGCACAAAAATGGATACAGCCCATCCTAGAAGTTGTTTTGTGCTCAACACCAACACAACGTTTTTAATCAGTGCAGTGGGTGGTGGATCCCTAGGAGGAGAGGCTTGCTTTGTATGATACAGCTGTTTTACAGGGCAAAGTAATTGCCTAAGCATAGAAAAATAATGCACAGGTACCCATAAAGGTGATATAGGGGACAATATTCCAGGTTTATAACTAGCTAAGTGGAAAGGGGCTGCCTTTACAGTGAATCAGGGGAAAAATGTAAAGGAAAACCACACAAAGATAAAACTTCAAATAAGGAAAAGTAATTCCCGAAGTTACACAATGTCTTTCACTCACAGACGGAAACAAAGATGGGAAACTTGATGTACAGAACAGTTTTTGCATAATTCTGTCTCAGTCACCCCAGTTTCTGTTCATGCTAATTATAGCAAGCTCCTTTTGAAGTATTCGTTCTCTGTGGATATGAATTATGCCCACGTTCCCGCTTCCTCTGAACAGAGCATGCCAAGCATGATGAAAACTATTAGAAAAAGCATTTAAGATTTAAAAAAAATTCACTAAATACAGTATTTTTCTACTCTTATTGTTGTTATTATTCATGGTAAAGACATTTCATTGTCTAGAAATTATAATTGCATAAAGGAAATATTTTAGTGTCCCAGGCCCTAATTTGCACACCTATAGTTCAAATTTTAGAATTAATCTGGCTGCATGCAAAGTTGTGCCCTTAATAAATGTAGTTTTAGATTTACTCGACACACACAAAAATAGGATTAGACTTTTATAGCGAAAAAAAAGAGAAAACTATAAAAAAAGGGATATTAGCTGAAATGAACATGAAATGTCATTGATTGCATTTCTCTGTGCAACGCTTTCAAAATATAATGTGTTAACTCATTATCACAGAATGATGTTTGATATTCACATTTAAATACCTGATGATACAATCATTCATGTAGAACCAACATAAAAAGCACCATGTTATACACTCAGAATTGACAAAGTTTTGAATCTCCACCTGTCTTTCCTCAGGTCTTTTACCATTGATTCAAAAATTGCTATATAATCAGAAATACTTGAGCACGTATATAGCTCTCTAAAAGGAATAAATCTTCATTAGATACCTTGTACTAATAAATATCTATCATCGGGGGAAAAAAGAAACTGTTAACAGAAGGACATTTCATACTAATCAAGGTGTCCTTGGCTGACTTATATAGTGTTTTTTGACATAATGAGGACCATGACAAAGTTTGTGTTCCAAAATATTTTATGTCATTTTAACCTTGCCCACAGGCACCAAGGTTAGTGCTAATCATTCCAGTCAAAGCCATTAACTTTGAAGAGCTAAAACCTAAAAAAGGACATTAATGAACTCAACAAAATACCAGTAGTTAATACATCGGCTTTTTAGGCGAGTTCATTACTCAGATGCTGCACAACAAGTGCCTCAGAGTAACAGCAGCCTCACAGGATGCTGCATTCTGTACGTGACAGAACTGATTCAAATCTGAAAGATGCCATGTAAAACAAACTGGTCAACCACAGAAAAATTTAAATTCACCCACAACACTAACAGTCTAGAGTGTTCTAGGACACCAAATGAATGAAAGCAAATGATCTAATCTGTTATCTACTGTTTAAGTGTCTGTTCTCTAGATCAGTGGTTTCCATTTGACCATGTACATCTATTGGAAAAATAATTTGAGCATGTACACCCAATATATCTACATTTCTTTCTTTTAAAACTACACACATATACTACTGTACTAATGTACATTATGTACATTTTAAAACACATACAAAAATACAAATTAAAAAGGATGAAAGATGAAATAAACAATATATTTAATCTTGATTTTGCTTATTAATGGTACCTTTCTAACCTAGTAACAGTGAATAAAAACTCTTTTTGCTCTCCCAAAAAACATTAATAATTTTTTAATTTAATGTTTTTTTAGGGAGAGTTATGTGATCAAATATGCTCCATTATTTTTTACAGTCTTGGTGTTAAGCCAAACTGATGCAGCAACTCAAAGGTCTGATTCAAAATTCAGTTTATTTTGATACTGATCATTTCCATTTCTGAGGGCCAAGTTCCTGTGAGATATGATTAGGACATCATTGGTTTTACCTCGTAATATGGCTGACAAAAAGCTCCTTCTAGGAGTAGAAGTGTCAGCTCTGCCATTTTCTTGTTATTCATTTGTGCTCACATTACTAGTGTTAGTGAATCCACAGTTTCTTTGCAGGAATCTTTTTAAAACACTTGCCTATTTTGTGGGGGTTAGTTTAGTTAAAGCTGGATAATATCATGTTTAAATCCACTTAACCGGACACACAATAACTGTAATATAACACAATATGCTTAAAGTGAATGAGTGAATGAAGGCATCAGTGTCAACCTCCACATTTTGAGGCATCCGCTCTTCCCTCAGGGTACCTTGTGTACCATGCCTTACACATAGCCATCTGACATATGGACCAAGTGAGGGCACCAGTGTCCACCCCAGTGGATCGTCTTGCACACACACCATGGCAGGCACACCTCACTTTGGAAACCACTGCTCCTTCTCTCTCCAAAGAAGATGCCATATTACATTTATTAATATAAGAATGACAACATATCACCCAATACAGCTACTTCAAACTTGATGGGGATATTAGCTGAACGTAGCTCTTCCAGAACATCTGCCATCAGCAGGTCTGGAAACACTTCACAAATGAGTCAGCATTACTCACTCCTATTTAAAACATGAAGAATTAAGGTCCAAGGAGGTAAACTTAATTGTGTTATGTTACCATTTATGCTGCTGATTGGACCATAAACAACCAACGTAGACTTCTAGGCTGGGCACCACTGGAGATGTACACCAGACTACCTTCCATCATTCTCACCTCAAAAGTCAAGGAGGGTTAATTCTGGGAAAAACAACACTTTGTAACCCCCTAAAAATTTGGGCAGTTCCAGATAGCTGTTTCCTGAAGTGGTTCCTCAATCTAAATTATACCAGGAGCTCCTCTAGCCAAGCTAAGACAACACAAAGGTGACACAAATAAAATTCAGCAGACTCTTCTGAAGTAATTAACAAAAAGTTCAGTTAAAGGGAATTGCCACACAGCTGGGCTATCAGCAGCTTAACATAACTCTCTACCATATATTTGAACTCTAGAAATCCTGCGGAAGCCTATGATAAAACAGAAAATAGATCACGTTAATTTTATCAAATGCAAGATGCAGAGTGAGGGAGCAAACAGACAGTGAAATTACTGCATTGTAACCCTTGAGCTGGCTCTATATGGAAAGATGTGATTTATCTGCAAGCTAGAAATAAGTAAAGGGGAGTGAGCCAAGACACTTTTGAAGCTAGGTCCTTAATAAAAACTTGATGCCACAAAGTCAACAAGGACAGCAAAAAGGGGGTCAAAATCTCTCCATGCAGTGATGTTCCAGTCATACATCAGCCTCAGATTGCAATGTCAGCCATGAAAAATGCCTTTGGCACAACATTTTATAAACTAACATGTAGTATGGCAAGAGTTTCCATTATCTAAAACAAAACACACAAAAACCCAAAAAAACAACCCACACCTGAGTTTGGGAGCTGGATCTGGTTTCTCTTAAGATGAACTGCATGTGATTATCACAGAGTAAAACACACCTGGGAAAGACGGGCATATATCAATGGGGCTTCGAACTCTCCCTGATACTTACAACCTTTTTATCCCTCTTCTCTGATTTCTCTGATACTCCTCTAAGTCGGCCTGTTTCTGCTGGGAGGACTGTCTCTTACAGGGTTCCCCCAGATGTAACTGCAACACAGACTATTTATTGCTAGACCAATGCACAGACCTAGGAGACAGTCAAGGTGTGCAGAACAGGATCATCTCCAGCTTGGTGCAGACCCTCATAATCCACTCTTTCCATCCCTCATCCATACAGGTACAGAAATGCCAAAATCTACAGAAATAAAATCTCCTGAGGAGGACTGAAAGGTTTGCAACTCCTAAGGAATACACCAGTACCTTACAACCACTTCACAAAACAAAAAACAGAAGCCAGTGGGGTGGGGATGGGGTGGGGAAACCAAGGGCCAACCGTAGCCACATTGAAAGAATCTGTATTGCATTAAAAACAGGTATTGAAATTATTCAAGCGTTTCCCAGAATTCTCCCTCAATTTCTTAAAGCATTTTGGTTTTTTTAATATATTTAGATCACTAAACCTCAAACCTTGCTGTAGCACTAAACAGCTCTAACTGCTTTCCAGCTCATTCATTATATCTCATCCCTTGTCTTATTCTGCCTAATTTCCTTCTCCAGATGAACTCTCTTATTTAGGAATCAGTCCATCAGCTCGTTTTGTTCTGCAAGCTTCTATAAAACTGTCATAGGCATCTTCATTCAGGATGGCCTCAGTCTAAAGTGTCATTAAGCAGTAAAGGGAACAGCTATCTTGGTGGTTAAAAGCCAACACCATTTTAAATAAGAAAAAAACCTGAAGAATGAATGCCTTATCAATCTGTGAACACTTTTATGGGATAGGAAAGAAAAGTCACACCCAGAATTGGTTTGCTACAGCTGCTATCATTAAACTAAATTTGAAACCTTTCTAATTTCTATGTCAGAAATACACACTTCTTGATTCTCAGTCTTAGAAAAATGTACAGTGAAACCTCTCTGCCCCTGCAGAACATTGCCAAAATTAGCCAATAGTAGTAGATGACAGAACAGTGTTTTTATGAACTCAGCATTCACTTAGAGTGAGCTCTTCACAATATTGGGGTCTTTGACTGTCTCAAGCTCTTAGCCAAGCTGTAACAAACATGACCTTCTTGCTGGATATACACTATGACCTTCCTACAAACTCTCTAAATATTTGCTGTCTTGTATTCTTTAACTACATGTAATGAGTCATAACTAAGGGAAACTCGTACATTTCTATTTTGTGAAGTCCACCACATTAGACACTTCATTTCCACTCTACAGTTGACAAGTTTGTCTATAGTAGTCTGGCAACTCTAACAGTATGTATTAGCTCTAAATACTTATCAGAAGTAGGGAAGAGCTGGACAGCTTGAGAGAGACAGGAAGAGGATTTTTTTTTTCTTGATTTACTCCTAAAAGACACACGATTTCATTGCCATCTCAAAATAACAGCGACTTGCTGAATTAATTAGTATCTTGTCTCTGATACATGTGATGTGACTACTCTGACACTGAAACATCTCTGAAGAATGCAGAATTATTTTAACCACAGCTTTGTAAGCTGCAGACAACACAAAAAACGCAAGGTCAGAAGACAACCTCATCTCAAACAAGTGGAGACAGTAACTAGAGGCCTAATCAAACATGTAATATTTTAAGTCTGCATAATAAGAAATGGATGTACAAGAAATCTCACTAGATATATAGGAAATCGATGAGTAAAGAAAATGAACACTGGCTTGAGTTCATTTTAAAGAACAAAAGCATACAGAATTGTCAGGGCAAGGATTAGGTTTTTTGTGAATAAATCTTAGTCCTGTTCAGGATGATGTGTTCCTCTCATGCCTCCATCTAAACCATTCAAAGTTTCTCTATAAACTTCAAAGGACAGAGGTTGAGTCCGTAACAGCTGCAGAGAAAGGGATTACTTAATGTTGGATCTTACATCGCTTTTACCATGACACTTCCTACATTTAGCGGTATGTGTTATCTCTCTGAAAGCTCAAGATAAGCAACTGTTCTTTCAGTATAAAGTTCCCAGTTGCAAGGAAAAGCTTGAAAATATTCTGTACAGAGCACACAAGCATGCGCTCTCTCTCCCCTCTCCCCTGCTCTCCTCCTAAAAAAATTAATCAGTTTTAAAAAATTTATTATTCATCATCATTATTTGGGAAGGAAAAAAGTCCAAGTTATTAAATAGGTAGGATTGTCCAGCTCACCTCTGAAAATCCATGTTTGAGTCCTAAAGACAGGACTGCAATCTCGGTCAAATTTTACATATTTTTAGTCTCCAAAAGTATTATATTTGCCCTCAATACTTAAACTGTTATACCACACAGGTCATCTGTTCCATAGCATAATGAGAGTAAGGTCTCTGAGTTACAATTGCCAATAACTTCTAAATATCATCAAGCAAAATACATACTAACAGCAGAAACATTCTTCAGTTGTTCTTCTAGCCATCAAGTCCAAGAAGCGAGAATTTTACATGCTCACTTACTAAATAAAATACAACATTTGGAGGGGGTCCAAAGCCCTCTCATTACAGGCAATGACTTCAGAAATTTGACTATCATGCCCTTGAAAAGCATTAACGGAACAGAAAAAAAAAGAAAAAAAAAAAAGCTTGGACAGAAGGTTTTGGTAGTGGTATTCATGCTCCACAGAGGCTGTCATCAAGATCACTTTTTTGGAGCCTCTGGTATTCACTATTTTGTTCATTAGTATCTTTTGAGACCTTTTTAGAAGTTTTGTTCAGCAACATTACAAATATCTCGTCCCTGGTACTGCTGAGGTCTCTGTTCTCTATAGACAATCTCCAAACAAAGCTACATACAGATTCATTGAAAATACACAGAAATTATCAGCAATAGTCTAAACCAAATGTATCACTAGTTTACAGACATCTGTCTCAATAAAAGCAAGTCTGAAGCTAAACCACAGCAAATCTGTTTTCCTCTGCACATTCTGTAGAATTAGCAAGTAACATCTATTCTCATAGACCAGAGTCAATCAGCACTACAGACTGATCTATGCCATTTAAACAAGGGGATCTCTCAAGCTCTCAGATATTAGACACTCATTTTTGTTCTTCCAGGTGAATACCCCAACTACTAGGCTACCAAGTCAGTCTCACCATTAATGTCTTGAATGCATCGCAAGAAAGTATGTTCCTCCTTTTCCAGTTCCAACTAGCCAGCTCACTCTGCAGAGTGGGAGGAATACCTTCCACTACGGGCATGTCAAGACTTCAAGAGAGAAGGGCTTCTCGTACAATTTCTTCTTTCACCTAGTGGGCCTAGTGACAAAGTGATTACTATCTCTGCTGCCAGATCTACCAAGTAAGCCCTGTGACCCTGCTCCAATGTAGTTTCTCAGTCTAGAGATTATTACTTAACTGAGGAAAGAAAAAAAAAAAGGGATCATTATTTCACTTACATTGTCAGAGTGTTTTAGAGTGAACAGAATGCTTGTGAAATAACATTCTTAAAGAAAGGCAAAGAACTGTCTGTCCCTATTCTGTTTTTTCCCCTAAAAATTCCATTCTGCTTATATGACAGAAATCACTGTTAGCAGACCACATCCTCTCATCTCTACAGCCATTAACTGTTCTACCATCTCTAGTAGAGGACAATCTTTCCTGCTAAAATGACAGATTCCAAGAAATGGCAACACAGAGAGCTACAGAAAACTGGATTCTGTATCAAGCCAGCTGATAGAACTTTCAAAAGAGAGGTCAAAAAAATTACATTCTTGAGTGAACTTCCTTTATTAACATAAAAAACACCAAGTACTTGATTATGATTATGTTTCCAGATATAGTAGTTAGGAGACTTTGTAACAGCAAGAGATTATTTGCTTTCTACTGTAAACCATCATTTTAACCTTCATTTATTAAGAAGTTTCACCTGCTACCTACCAAGCCTTGTTGCTTCTGATCTTGCAGAACAGATCTTGCAACATCTGTGAAGTCTGAAGCAGTTAAAAGCACTACAACATTATAAAACCGAGGCAGGGGAGAACAACCTGCTGGCCTTAAAAGAAAATCTACATTTTATAGAGTTCATATTAACAAAATAGTGAGCAAAAAACTACACATTGTGTTACCCTATTTATAGCTCAAATTACGCAATAATGACTAGATTCCGTAATGAGATAGTGGTTTTGTGAAAGGTGTAATAAATTATTTCCAAAGGAGAAAAAAAAAATGAAGGGATTACAAAAGAGATATTAAGAGATATCTTAAAGTGTCCAAGGGGAGAGCTTAATGACAAATATATGGCTGCCATTAAGGTGCAATCCATCATTAGCTTAATTATCCCTGGTAATAGTTAGGTGAAAACATAAGCTTCCTTAGGAAAGAATGGTTTACCTCTTCCCAAGATGCTCCCCAAGACCAAAACTAAAATCTCTACTAGATTATGGTCTTCTCCACACATAGCTTGTTATTAGAATGAGCTACTTTGACTGTTTTCTCACAAAAAGAGAGCCCTAAGGAAGAGCTGAAGTAACAAGGATATCAAACAGCTTGCTGCCATTAAGGACAACCCTTGCTAGGATATCCTGGAGCTTCTAGTCCAATTGGCAGGAGATGCTAAATCCTCCCAGCAGAAGCAAAAGAGCCTCAGTTCTCCTCAAAGCCCCACAGAACTGCTGGCCACTTTAAAGAGTTTTCCTCAGACTGGAATCTCTGGATTGCTTCAGTCAGCAGGAGAAAACCTACCTAGGCTGCATAACCAAAACAGTTTGAAAATGGTAGAAGATTGAAGAGAACAGAAAGCCTGAAAGAAACAATTTTAGACACCTCTCTTCACAATCCTGCTTCCAAAATAAAGAATATGACCTGGCATTCCAGTGTCTTCCAAAAAAATCTGAATCACACAAGACAGACTTGACAACATTGTCAAGAAACACATCACATCCTTCCTGTTTGTGACACAGGGTCACACAATCAAGGTCTGCAGTACACCAAGGCACTCTGAGCTTGTGCTTGTCTGTATCACTCTCCATGATGTAATTCCTCAGGGCTCTCCTCCTTCCCATTGCTCTCCATATTCTCTACCTTTAAGGAAATTTAAAGTCAAACACCAACACTGAAGAACACATAGATTATAAGATCACGGGTATAAGCTGGTTACTCACAGTATGTAAACTATGAAGCAAAACACTGAGAAAAAAACAGTAGTTCTTGAGACTGCATTAAAAACAGCAAAGGCTGGGGAAAGAAACCTACAATAAACAAACCAGGGTAGGTGGACCACATTATCCAGCTGTACATCACACCATCTACAACAAGAGGACAAGAATTTCAGGCAACCCTCACTCCAGAATCTCTACCTAAAAGATTGATGACATTTTTGGAAAACTTAAGTTATGTAATTGTATGCTATTAGCACATCACTTCACTGGTTTGACCTTTCCACTATCACACTGCTGGAACCATCAGTTAAGTTACACTGCCATAAGACTGGAGCTATATATGTGAACTTAGCCCAAAAACTCTCATAAAATATTATTTTGTTGCATTGCATTTAGTTTTGCCAGGAAAATTAAAAGAAAAATGCTATCTTCAGTGCAGTGCCAAGGCTCTTTTTGTCTAACTGAAGTGCTCCTCTGCTGCCTCAGTCCATTTCCCAGTACAGGGAAAAGGAGGACTTCATCCACCCTGTGTTCCAGCTGGCAAGGCTTCCCAGCTGCTCCATCTTTAAGATCAAAGAGTGTGACCATACCTGTCAGAGAGCCTGGCTAGCCACAAGTATTCACAGAAGCCTCGTTTTTCATAAAATGGATCATTTTGTACATCTAATTTAAGAATCCCTGGAACATACTTTTTCAAGAAAGCTAATTAGTTCTGAGCCCTCTCTCCCCTCCTACAATCTGATTTTTCTCCCACCACCTATCTGGGTCCAAAAACTCCTGGCAATGGATCTTCCTTTAGGCTTTTTGTAATAAAGTACTGACTGCCATTCCTGGGAGGAAAAAATTCTCTAAGTCACTATAGAAAAGAAAAACACACATAAATACAGGCACCAAAAAGGAACGGAGGAAGATTAAAGTCTGTCTAAAGGAGCTTGCATTAAAAAGATCAGAGGTCAAATGCAGCATTTATGTCATCACTACCTTAAATAACTCTAACAACTAATGGACTGTCTATGGTATGACTTTGAAATAGCTTTCTACTGCTTTTCCCCATTTCACTCATATGTCCTTTTGTGAATATATGCGTGTGTGGCAGGAGAAACAACTATGTTACACTTTCGGATACTCACTGTACTGACTGACAGGTTAGGAGCAAGCTACCATCTGACAACCCAGACACACTAAGCTACTAAAATTTTGCCTTCAGAAAAATTTCTCCACATCTCCCCTGCTAAAAGCACAGAATCCTTTTTGACTTAGTATTGGAGTAGGCTTATTGTGAAAGTGGCGTAAATTCCAGCTGCCACTAATGAAATGACAGTTTCAGTGTTCCTCAGATAGATTCACAGGTTCCAAATACATCATTAGGAAGAGGTGCACAGGCAATAATGACTTAAAAAGGGGCAAAGGGATTACCATTATCTACTTTACTACAAAGGAAATAAGAACAACATTGGATTACTTCCCCTGTAAAATGACAACTTTTGTTGTCCTGTCTATAATGTGCTTTTCTACACTAGGCTGACAAGAAGTCTTTTCTCAGGTTGATAGCCCCATTATTTCTCATCTTAATATCAAAACAGTGCTGCAGTATCTCAGACAATAGTGCATGTAAGCTACTATCTATTAGGATCAGAAAGTCTTCAGGTTTTTAATCTGTCATGATATAGCAGGAGACTTTTTTTTAATTGGAACCACTAGACTCTGCAGCCATCCATAGGAAAGTCATCCCATAACATCTGTGATAGGACAAGTAGAAAACATTTCAGTGCCTGGACCTGGATTCTCATCAAGGGTAATGATACACTGTGACTATGGAAAGGGCAAGATTAAAATTTACTTCTAATAACACTGAGGTAAAAATAAGTAAAATAAATTGAACAAGTAAAATAAATTGAATTTTCATGTTTTTCTGTTCCCTTTTGAATCAACTGCAGTGCCTGCTTTGCTCTTCTTTTAGAACATCAACACACACCATCACCTCTCACTCCTTCATCCTTCCTGGCTAACACTTCCTCCAGCCTCTGTGCTGAATGCCCTTCTGTTAGCCTGGCCTCTCCTAAACCTTCTGTAGAGTTACACGGAGATTTTGCAAAAATTAATTGAAATGGACAAACTTTGGCATATTTACCAGCCATCTGAGAGTTTGCAAGTGTGGATTTCTGGAAAGAGGTGTGTGTTCATTTCTTTGCTCACCCCACCCCCCACCCCGTGCCCATCCGCTCATGCCCTTTGGATAACCATTTCACAGTTCCACTGAAGAACACTTTTAATCTGTTAAACACAGACTTGACAAACACTGTCAAAATGCCCTGCATTTTATGATTTCACCCCTCTTATGGAGCAGGAGAATGACAGAGTTTGTGAGTTTGCTGAGAAACAATTACCACAGCAGTCCCCATTATCTTACCCCTCCATGTTAGCCTTCACCTCATTATTTCCTTCATTTCTGCAAAGGCAGATTCTAAGTAGTGGGAACATTGCAGTTTTAATTTTTCTAATCAGAAGTCTTTAATAACAAAGACCCACAGACAAGCCTCCATGGAATCACTGCCATGGCTCAGCAAAAAACAGAGCTCAAAGCAGCATTTGTTGTGTCAGATACCCATTTATGCAGTCAGCTGTGACACCACTGCAGTAACAGACTAGTTTCTATGAGTTGCATTCTCGGCTGTCTTTTCTTTTTAATTGTGAGGGTTTAATAGCTTCAGCTCAGCCCCAGTAGTTAAGCAGAAGATTCCTACACCAAATAAACATCCCCATAGTAATACTCATGAGGCAATGCCTCAGCATCATTTGTGGCAGAAACCTGTCTGTGGAGCACATCCCAACAAAAACTACTGATGGGAGAGGTGTTCAGGTAGACACAAGGGCATGTCTAACAGCAGAAAGGCCACTACAGTGCAGACACTGGGAATGCTGTTGCTATTTTTGCAGTATGTATCTGGAGTGATACATTCAGTATCAAAAATGACATCTGTAACATAGCTTGAAGTCTGAGACAGTTCACAAGCTTCAGTCTGTAGTTCACATGTATGAGAAGTTACATTATTTCCTAAGATGCAGGCCAATCAAGCAACCTATTGATGGTGAGAAGGGCATATTAATCCAAGTGCTGCATATGTGGGGAATCTTTCAGTTTACTGCTGATTATTTAAACTCTAAATGAACAAGGATGAGGGGGGTGTGTGTACAGAAGTGGCTTTGAATCACGTTCACAATCCTTGCCCTCTGTCAGGTACCAGTGGCATTTCCTCATGTGTTAAAGTATCTAGCTCCCAATTTGGTTATTGCCATGAGACTTCAAAAAACAGAGATCCTTCTCAAAAAAAGGTACCAGGACTAATGAAGTAATCTATTCCAACAGTAGCAATAACCTGCTGCAACACTAAAATTCACTCCATTTTCAATCCTTGGAGACTCCCAGCAGAACAGCATAGATTTTTTTCATTAAGCAACTCAGAATTTGACTAAGATTCAGACCACAGCAAGTCCACTTCTAGGCAACCTACTCAGCTGGCAACAGAAAGGGGGAGATGCTAAAGCATACCACTTGTGAATTTACTCAGAAACTTATTCAGAGTAAATGTATGAGGTTAACAAAATAGAATCATAGAATGGTTTGTGTTGAAAGGGACCTTAAAAGATCAGCTAGTTCCAACCCACCTGCCATAGGCAGGGACACTTTCCACTAGACCAGGCTGCTCAAAGCCCCATCCAGCCTGGCCTTGAGCACTGCCGGGGATGGGGCATCCACAGCTTCTCTGGAAACCTGTTCCAGTGTCTCACCACGCTCACAGTAAAGAATTTCTTCCTAATAGCTAATCTAAATCTACCCTCTTTCAGTTTAAAGCCATTCCCCCTTTTTCCTATTATTACATGCCCTTGCAAAAAACCCTTCTGCAGCTTTCTAGTAGGCCCCCTTTAAGTCCTGCCAGGCTGCTATATCGTCTCCCTGGAACCTTCTCTTCTCTGGGCTAAACAATCCCAACTCTATCAACCTGTCTTCATAGAAGAGGTGCTCCAGCAATCTGGTCATCTTCATGGCACTCCTCTGGACTTACTTCAGCAGATCAATGTCCTTCTTATGTTGGGAGTGCCAGAGCTGAATGCAGGACTCCAGGTGGGGTCTCATGAGAACTAAGCAGAGGGGACAAATCACCTCCTTCAACCTGCTGGCCACGCTTCTTTTGATGAAGCCTATGTCATTTGCTTTCCTGGACTGCAAGCACACATTGCTAGGCCATGTTGAGCTTCTCCTAGACTCATTTAGGTTAGAAAAGACCTTTGAGATAATCAAGTCCAGCCATTAACCCAGGACTGACTAGTCCACCACTAAACCATGTTCCTAAGCACTGCATCAATGTTTTTTAAACACCTCCAGAGATTCCACCACCTCCCTGGACAGCCTGTTCCAAGGCTTCACCACACTTTCAGTGAAAATTTTCTTCCTAATGTCCAATCTAAACCTTTCCTGGTGTAACTGAAGACCATTACCTCTTGTCCTATTGCTAGTCATCCGGTAGAAGAGACTTACCCCCACCTGCCAATAACCTCCTTTCAGGGAGTTGTAGAGAGCAATAAGGTGCCCCCTGAGCTTCTTTGTCTTCAGGCTAAAGAACCCCAGTTGCCTCAGTTGATCTTCATAAGACTTGTGCTCCAGACCCTTCACCAGCCTCATTGCCCTTCTGTGGACACGCTCCAGCACCTCTGCATCCCTCCTGCAGTGAGGGGCCCAAAGCTGAACACAGGATTTGAGGTGCGGCCTCACCAGCGCTGAGTACAGGGGGGCAACCACTGCCCTGGTCCTGCTGGCCACACTGCTTCTGATACAAGCACTGTTGGCTGCCTTGGCCACCTGGACACACTGCTGGCCCATGTTCAGCCAGCCATCAGCCAGCACCCCCAGGTCCTTTTTCCGCCAGGCAGCTTTGCAGCCGCTCTTCCCCAGGCCTGTAGTGTTCTTCATTCCCTCAGTCCCTGCCTTTGCCTTCTGTGATTGGGCAGTGTGGCTGGAGCACTTGCTGATGAAGAATAAGGCAAACAGGCCAATGAGTACCTCAGCTTTCTCCATATTCCGGGTAACCAGGTCTCCCATTTCCTTCTGGAGAGGGCCCATATTTTCCCTAGTCTTCCTTTTATCACTGGCATACCTATAGAAACTTTTATTGTTGCCCTTGACATCTGTGGCCAGCTTTAATTCTGTCAGGATTTTAGCTTTCCTAACCTGGTCCCTGGCTGCTCGGACAGTTTCTCTGTATTGCTCCCAGGCTGCCTGGCCTTCCTTCTACCCTCTTCAGGTTTCCTCTTAGCATTTGAGTTTGTCCAGGAGCTCCGTGTTCATCCATGAAAGCCTCCTGGCTTTTTTGCCTGACTTCCTTTTTTTGGTGGGATGCATTGCTCCTGAGCTTGGAGAAGCGTATTTGATGCCTGCAAATCACTGAACTATGTCCAATTTAATACAACTTTCTCTCTAAGGGAACGGAGGGAACTGTCTTATCTTGTATGTTACCATAAATATTCATGAATTGGTAAGGAAGACAACAGGATCAATAACAGTGCAACCTAATAGACTACGTCACTCTTGGTAGGTAAGGTTCCAATTCTATTGCCAGCCAAGTCAAGAAAACAGTTTGTCATTGCTTCTAAAAGAGTCAAGACAGGGAACAAAATTGCACAGAACTACTCTGCAGTCGGTATTGTGTCTGAAGAGCACTCAGCTCAGGAATCACTTAGGAGCTACCAACAATATATAGGTCTAGTGAAAACAAGTATCTTGCCATCTAAAAACCATTAAAAAAATATTCACAAAACTGCAAGAGAAAAACACAAGTACAGATTGTTCGTAAAGATTTTTTTTTTTCAGTTTGAGAAAAAAAATCAATCTGATGTTCCCCTACTCCTTTCGCTGCTGGCTAACTGTTCCTTTTCACTGCACTGGACCTTTGCAATGGAATCACTGCACCCACAGTTCTCTGCATCGTGCTTTACCTTTCTCTTCTGTACCTCACTGCATCACGGCTGACCACGGGCTCCCACCGCTCCCCACGTCGATCCTCTCAGTTTCTCTCAGATCACACAAATACTCTCTGGACCATGGAGGAAGAGACTCCTCTGACGCTGGTGACTAAGGACGCCCCATCTGGCTCACCGTCCCTTCAGCAGTGAGCGTGCCGGTGTTTACCGCAGGTAGAACAGTCTCCACACCCAGAACCCCCCTACGCAGACTCCCTGGCAGGGCCCACAGAGTGCTCTCTGGGGACATCAGTTTGGCTCTCCCCAGTCCCAACGGGCAAGGCCATGCGCTGTCTTATACCTGCCACAGATGGTCACGGCCAGTCGCAGCCGGCTCTGATGCCAACCCAACCCACCACCAGCTCCAGAACCTCTGCCCACCGGAGAGCCTTGTGGCACACGGGGCGGGATGCAAGGAGAGCCAGCGCCACAGCAGGGGCAGCCCTGAGGGGCTGCAGCCCACCCGCTGTGGGGCGGAGGCAGCCCTGAGGGGACAGTGACACCTAGAGAACACACACCATGCCAGAGGAGCAGGAAAATAGAAGCAGGGGAGAGGAAAAAAAAAAAAACAAAAAAAACAAAAAAAACACACACAAACAACAAACAAACAAACCACAACACAAAAGCAAGTAAGAAACAGAATGTGGCAGAAGGAAACTGCCACCCCTCACCAAAGGGGCTGGAGTGGGCACTGTGACAACCAGGGGTGGAGGCCAGGAGGGAGAGAGGGGAGTGTCATACTGAAGCTGAGCCAGGGTAGCCAGTTGAGAACAGCAGTGGATGGGTGCTGACCTCCTCTGGGCTGCTGCCAGGGCAGCCAGAGAGCTGGGAGGGAGGGAAGCGAGGACTCACCCCATGGAGCACCCCAGCATCTCTGGTGGGGAAACAGAAGACAGCAACAGGCTTGAAAATTGAGATTATTCAGGCTGCCTTGCTTACAGTGACTGAGAAGACCTATGGGAAACTGCTCCCCAACGTGCAACTACAATTCGGCTCAAAGTGAAATTACAAAAATGCAGGATATACGGCCACCATCCCAGAGAGATGCTGTGGCAGTGGCAATGCTGGGAAACAGATGCTGCTGGGATACAGGTCACAGCCTGAAGAAGGCATCTGTCTGCACAGCTTGGGGGCCTGTACCCCTTGTAAACACTGCCCTGCAGAATGCAAGATGACCTTGGGATCAGTGATGTCCTCGTGCTGCTGCTCCTGCAAAGGAGATACCCCCTTGCAGTGACAAAGTGCAGAATGTGCAATGCATGTGTAATCAAACTGCTGTAGTATTCTTGGCTGTGAGTTTTGCACAGAGAAGGCCATAAGTTTGTAACACATATTTGTATTATTATGTAGTCTAGTGTATAGAAATAAGGGGTGAAGTTTGTAATGGATATTTATTCAAACTGTTGTAACCTTCCAGGTTCTGTGTTTTGCAAGAAAGATGCATGGAGCAGTGGAGGTGAAAGAGTAAGTAGTAAAATGCAGCTGAAAGAAACCATTATGCACTGACCCCAGCCTCCAGTATCACCTGTTGCCTCACAGAGGAAATCAAGAGGGAACTGAACATAACTCATGGTGAAAAAAAGATTGGTTGAGAATAGAAAGGGAGGAGAGAGGTAGCGGACTGAAACTGAGCCTGGGGAAGGGCAAAGAAAGGTGTTTTTGTAAGTGTTTATTTATCATCTTGGTTTTCTTTAGTACCCAAATCAGTAACTTAGAGTTTGTTAATTGGAATTAAGTGAAACCCCTGAAGTCCATACTGTCTTGCCCACAGCCATGGTGCTCATCCCAAATCCTGCACAACTCCTGTAGTCCTGGACTACAGGAAAAAAATGGAGAAAGAAAACCCACCTCCCTCCTGATTCCAGGAAGTTAGCTCTGTTTATTTTTCTTTTAACTCCCTGGATTGGAATAGTAAATTTCTAAACAAAATCAGATTTCAGTTTTGCTTTGTAGAGTTCCATTGCTGGTTTTGATTTGAATAGTCAAACAGAAAAATAATCACTTAATTTCTTGTGCAGCTCTAGTGTCAAGGGCATGTTTTATGTTTCTGTAGCAGCCCAAGTATATTTTGCAGCACTCTAACAGTTATAACACTATTTTTTGCCTTTGCACTTTGTAAAATAAAGGTCCAGATTAGTCTGAAGTCAGTTTTAGCTTGGCTGAGGGAAGGAAGGTTGTTTTGTTTGTTACGTTAGAAACTCATAATGTGTAAAAGTAGTTGGAAGGAAGGTATCTGAATGGATAAAGGAAGTCCCTGTCCAAGAAGCATTAAAACAGTGGTGGGGCAAGGATGCTGGTGATACAAATTAAATAAGACCATAACATTGAGATAGCACCATACTTAAGCACATGAAGGAATATAAAACCAAAATTGCAAAATCAGTTACAAAAAAAAGTGTTTCCCACAGAAATTGGCTGCTGTTCTTAAGTAACAGAGGAAAACAAGTGATGTACTGAAAAACACACACAGAAAACAGAGGGCAAGTTGTCTTTGGGGTTGGGGAGAGAAATAAGCCTTATTGTGACAGCAAAGCAATCGATTAAAGTGTAAGAGACCCTCCCTCCTTTATTGAATTGGTGCATCAAAAACAAACCAGTAAAACAGAGTCAAACCTCCCTTGCTTAGACTAATGAAAAGATTCTGATCCCCAGCAATGGATCATGCACTAGACATGTCAGCAAAACGTGCTAGGAAGCATTCAGGCGTAACAGGTTAAAGACATGTGACATTCTGACCTGTTCCTGAGACAGACCTTGAATAGACTGTTCCAACAGTGGAAAGCTATGTAAATGAGTTTCCACTGAAAAAGCCACTTAACTGGGTAGGGGCTGCAGCTTTCTAGGCCCCCCTGAGAGGACAGAATTAAAGGGCTTGCTTTGCCACAAGTCTTGGTTGCCAATAACATTGGCCCCTTGGCCCCGTTCGCCAGTACAGACAGAGGTGGTGCAATGTCTTTTCTGTCCTTCCTTAGGCAAGATCCCAGAAAAAAAAATATCAGTGAGGATTCATCTCTTTAAAAATCTACTTTTTTCATGTCCTTTCTATGAGGCATATGACTATTATCTTACTAATAGGTTTTAAACGCATCTCAGTAGGATATTAAATGTGGATTTGCATGGATAACTTCAGTGGTTTTGAAATGATGGTTAATCTCCAGTAACCACTCAGAATTCAGTGTCAGAGTCTGTGTGCATGTACATGGATCCCAGCAGCATCTTTGACTTGTCTCATCTAACGGTACTTTCAATTCTTTTGGGCCTTTTTTTCCTTTTTAATTGTCTTGTTTGCTTGTTGAAACAGATACATACCATTTCCCTCCTAAATATTTTTGTTTGTTGTATGTGCAGTGAAAAAGTCACTTCTTGTATTTCTTCTCCCCAGGCCCAACACCAAAGAGCTTAGACAAGAGATGTACCTCATCATCTATTCTAATACCTGTGGGAGGGAGCTCCCATGTATTCTTGAGACCCTCTGGCTGACACCCATTGATTTTAAGTGACTCCCAGTGTAAATATTCTTCTGACTGACAAGCTGTGCCCGTTGCCATAACTCAATACCTTAATAAGGTTTTGTGTGGACAGAGAGGAAGATAATTTATGAATAACAGCGGCCAAGACTTAAAAAGTGAATAATGACTTCTGGGTGGTCTTGTGGGTAAGAAAACAGCAGATCTTTGAAGTAGCCAGTGCTTTTAACAAGTCCAAGCTAACTCCACAGAAGTCAATAGCTACTTTAAAAACTCTAGTTTATATGCCCATTTCTAAGTAGAACAGGCATACCCCTTCTCTAAGGTGGTCTTCTAATCATGGTAGAACTAATATCACTCATAACTGAAGCAGATATGGGAAAAGGACTATACCTAGAAATTTCTAGCAAAGGGATGCTTTGTAGTGATAACAAATATCAACCAAAACCCACCTGACCATACACATGTAAAAGCAGCATAAAGGTTATGGTATGACATACTTATAGAGAATTTGAGAACAAAAAAAATTACTTTTCTTCCTCTGACCTTCACATAAGGCAGTCACGACACCTTAATTTTTGTGCCCCAGTCATAGTCCGTATTAGCGGACTTAACGGAATTTGTCATGACAAATACTTCAATTAGATAGCGTTCACTCTGTTTTGAGATTCTGGACTGTATTATGTTTGCCAAGCTCAAGTGCACAAAATGGGTGGACTGTGGAGGTTTTATACTCAATAATTACAAAAATTTACACTTTTAAAAATTAAGCATACCCAAGATGGGCTTAATTTCATTTTTTTGGACCAACACCAAGAATAGTTAAGTCAAAGTATGGTTCTGTATCACAGAAACTTACCATAACAACACGAGTATAGGACTTAATATGGTAGGGAGTCTGACAAACTCCCTAGCCAGAATTATCCAGAGAAAAAATTCATTATGGGCGTGCAATGAGAAGCACCAGGAGACTTAGTCTCTCAAGATAAATGGACACGTGATTTAAGAATATCAACCGCCTTGTAAGAATTCTGGACATAGATGATCTGTAGATTACACTAAATCCAGAGCAAAATGATAAACAGCTTATTCACAAGGTTTGGGTTTTTTTTCTTTATCTTTTCTCCCCCCCACCCCGCCGGCCCTTATAAGCCCTTTCAAAGCCAAGAATTTACCTGCATAATTGTCACCTAGCTAGATGTTAAACTGCCCCCCAGGTGGCTAATAAGGTAGATTTAAAGGTGTGTCCTTCAGAAGTGGAAGAGAGGCCCTACATCTCTCAAAAGATGGGCTTCTGTACCCAGAAAATTCAGGATGTCCTCTAGGGGACACAGGCAAAAGAAAATTGCAAAGGATATCTTCGGACAATTCAACTGCAAATTCAAAGCTGAACACATCTCACAATGGGCAAACTCATTCCAGTCACGTTAACAGTTCTGTTAAATTGGATAAGAAGAACAGGTACAGGGAGGAGAGGAGATACATGTCAAACAAACCTTGTAATGTTTCTTGGAGAGAAGAGGTGTAGCTGCAAATGGAGCAATAAGCAGCAAATGAAGCCTGCAAAAAGGTTAAAAAAACATAACAGAAGAAGAGATGAGGAGAGAAAGGTTGAAAATTATGACAGAAAACTTAATAACAGACAACTTAATGCATCCTTATGGCCTGAAGGCAAGTCCACAACAAAGAGTTGCCCAGTCTTTCTCCAGAGCAGAGTAGAGCAGGAGTGACAACTCCTCCAAATCCATATGGGAAACCACTGTGGGCCATTGTCATAAAATACATTATTTAATCCCATCCATAAACTGATTGAAGTCTCCCCGAAGGCTGTTGTTCTTTGTTCATACCACTCCCACTGGAAAGCTATCTATTACCCTTGATAACTTATTTTAATAGCTAGCTTATACCTATTGCTCTTGTGACAACATCACCTTCCAGAGTACTTCACTGTTTACTCTCCCTGCTCCTTGTTTCCTGCTGAATTTATGAACTGCACACCCATGCCTTCTTCACCTCCCCTTATAGCCTGGGCTAACTTAATTTTAAATCTTATCTGTAAGTCAGAGGCTCTGCTCTTCTAATTAGCTTTCTGCCTCTTCCTCTGTTTGGAATACATTCTTCTCAAGTGCAGTAACAAACCAGATATATACTACCTTGCAAGACTCACAGACATCCATTATGTGACCAGTGAATATGTATGTCTGGGTACAACTTAAAATTGCATCCAAGTGTCAGGATCATTTAATGAGTATATGCATAGTTTCTATTTAACAAGCGCCTACTGTGTGGCAGAAATTCTTGTTCATGACCTTATATTATGTCCCCTTTTTATCACTGTAAATTCTTCTAGGTCATCATAGCTCTTTCTCTTTTTTAATCTCCTTGTCTTGACAGTAACTTCCAACTTAATTTCAGTTCATATAAGTATATATATATAATGCATATGCTACATACTTGAAATGGAGATCAGTCCCAGAATTAATCCTTGAAGATCTTTAGTGCTCAGGGAAAAATTATATCTTGGAAGCGTAATATGATTATTCACATAATACAAAGCACTGCCAACAATACTCCGAATGCCCAGGGGGGTGGGGAAGGCTGACCCTTTTAACATTATATTTAGTACATACCAGCTACAGGAAGTTAGTACACAACACATTGCCCATACCCCTATTATAAAAGACTTCTACTCTGATTCTTGCAGGGACAGGCTCAGATATCAGAAACTACCTAGCCCTGTTGTGTCACAGCACTTTCCAAACTAGCCAGCCAACAAGTCTTTCACCATCACATACCAACATAGTCTTCATGCCAGTCCCTCTGCTGTCTTCTCATAGTCTCTCCTCATCCAGGGCATAGCACGCTCACGCACACACATGCTCACCCACTATCTGTCTCTCTTCTCTCTGCTCCTTCCTCCTCTCTCTCTCTCAGCTGCTCTCTCTTCATTGGCTGCCCAACCCCTAAACAGAACCAGCCACAGCTGCACCTTGTCTACATCAGCCACGCACACCACCTCCCAAGCCAGCCCACAGCTGTATATTATCAATGTTAATTAACCCAGCTTCATTCCTCTACAGTCTGCTTCATACTTCACGTTCACTAGTTAGGCTTAAATGCAATAGTACACAAACACTTCCAGATGCCGTCTCCTTCCTAGGTAGATTGGGCCGAAAGTAGATTTGCTTTCTACTATAAAAGTCATGTAATTTCCGCTCCACCCACTCCACATCTTATTCAAACAAATAAGCCTGTAGTACAAGTCCACTGAATTTCCTTGTCTTTACTAGGTTGCAGAATTCAGCAACATGCTCATGAAGAAATATGCAATGGCAGCACACCTGAAGTTTTATTTAGAGTTTTGACTGCCTGCATGAGATGCTGAACACCTTATTTGGTTTGTTTTGGTAAATTAGTGCAATCTAAATGGACTGAAGAATATATTGACTAAGGTTAAAAGGAAAAAGTAGCATATGTTCCTAACAGTCCCTTTGTATTAGTCAAAGATTCTTATTTGTTAGTTGACAAAATTCCCTTTGTTGTTGAGCTGCTACAGTAGGAAGCACACAGTTGTTTAAATCCCAGATTTCCCACCAGGAAATGTGAACAGATGTCAGTGAGCAGGAATAGAAAAAAAATATAAAAATTCTGTAAGTCCATACCCTAGGGACAGAGCTATTTATGAGATTTTATTTAGAAATGTCGAATTCTGGAAGCCAATAAAACATTTTGTCTTCCCTTATCTTTTCTCATTCTTTCATACTTTAAAAGTACACATGGGTAGCATGGATGGGACCTTGATAAAGCAGACTAACTTTTAGGAGTATAAGAATGGTACCAGTAACACACCTGGTAACTTTGTGTGTCTGTCTTCTTCAAAATGATAGCTTCTTTTCCAGATTTGTTGATGTTACAGGCACAAAATCTATCATTTACACAAGAGCTGTACTACTAAGCAAGGCTCAAAGCAAAATGGAGTTTACTTCCAAAGGCCTAGCCATTATAACAGAGCAGAGATGGAGGTGGACAAGGCTGAGTGCTCAGCAGAGGTTTTGCTAAGACAGCCTAAATCCTGTGTCTTTTTCAAATATTCATTTTCCTTTCTTGTTTTTCAGTGCTTTGTCACCAATACACTAGAAAGAAAGAGTGCTTACCCTTAACAACACCATTTCACCTCTAACAGTACATAAAATTTAATGCGTGAACATGCAGCAAAAGATTCATAACTGCCCTTAGGTACCATTTAGTGTCACAGATGCATAACAAAAGTTCAGATGTTTGGGTGGGTGGGGGTAAGAAAAAAAAAAGAGAAAACAGACTTTCTAATATGACACCTCTTGGAGATTACAGAATACAAAACTAGCTTAAACTCAGTTCTGGTACTCTTAAGGATTCCTCTTTGACTTTCTCCTACAGTTCACTTTCAACCTTTGAAACAAAAGCAAGCATGTCTGAGCTTTCTCATGAAGTTGCTGAGAAATTAAGTAGTTTTATTACAGTTAAAGAAACCTGGGCAAAACAGTCCTATACTCATATACAGAACAATGGGTTTCAGGCCATCAGAATGTGCTCTTGGGGTTACTATCAACTCGATGCTCAATAGCGGTCAGAAAAGCAAACCAAATGCTAGGTATTATTAGAAAAGGGTTACATAGCAAAACGGATCATTCTCAAACCATACCTGATCATGACTGAACACCATATACAACACTGGCCTTCCTTTCCCTCCAGAGAGGGTTCAGATAAGGACAATTATAATGAATTAAAACATTCAATGCCTCCAAAAGAGAAAAAAAAATAAAAATAAATAAAACAAAACATACAAACCAGAACAAATTAGGATTTTTCAACTTGGAAAAGAGACAATTGTGGAAGGACATGACAGAGGTCTGTAAAATCTGTGTATAGTGACAGGAATAGATAGACAGGAATCAATTGCTCCCTGCTCCTCCCAATGTAAGGGCTGCAGGCCTCCAATAAAGCTACCAGTTGCCTAGTTCAGAATAAGCAGAAGGTCCTCATACTTCACACACTGTGTAGTTAAGCTATAGAATTTACCATGGTGTGTGATGGATATTAAAATTTTACACCAAATGTAAAAAAATGACTGGGTAAGTTCATGAGTAAATTCATGGAGACATTATAAATGCATAGAACAGACTAGACAATTTCAGTTGGAAGGGACCTACAACAATCATCTAGCTCAACTGCCTGACCAATTCAGGGCTGATCAGAAGTTAAAGTACGTTGTTGAGGGCATGGCCCAAATGCCTCTTAAACACTGACAGGCGTGGCGGCATCAACCACTTCTCTAGGAAGCCTGTTCCAGTGTTTGATCGCCTTCTCAGTAAAGAAATGCATCCTAATGTCGAGTCTAAACCTCCATTGGCACAGCTCTGAACTGTTCTCATGCATCCTGTCACTGGGTACCAGGGAGAAGAGATCAGCAGCTCCTTCTCAGTGTCCGCTCCTCTGGGAGCTGTAGAGAGCAATGAGGTCGCCCCTCAAGCTGCCTCCTCTCCAAACTATCTAGATCCCTCTGCAAGCTGGTCAAGAGGAGATTACCCCGCTGTATTTAGTGTTGGTGCGGCCTCCCCTTAGAGCACTGTGTGCAGTTCTGGACCCCACAATTCAAGAAGGATGTGAAGGTCCTGGAATGCATCCAGAGGAGGGCCACAAAGCTGGTGAAAGGGCTGGAAGGCATGTCCTGTGAGGAACAGCTGAGGATTTGGGGCTTGTCTAGATTGGAGCATTGGGCAATGATTAATGGGATTAAATTTAGCAAGTCCAAATGTCAGAATCTGCACCTAGGACAGGCATTTAAACTGGGAGAAGAGTGGCTGGAAGGCAGCCCTGCAGAAAAGGATCTGGGGACAGCAGGCTCAATATGAGTCAGCAGCATGCCCTGGCAGCCAAGGGGGCTAACCGCACCCTGGGGTACATCAACACAGCTCGTTCACTCCTCAAGAGAGGTGATAATCCCACTGTATTCAGTGTTTGTGCTTGTAAAATGTTTGCAGGTTGAGCATACATCTGACTTTGTTCTGCTCTTGTTCTCTGGCATTTTAGCACTGTCAGAGACAGGATGTGGACCAAACATATCTTTGGTCTAGCTCAGTTTGGTTGTCTGCTGTTCAGTGCAGAGGTCACCACAGCCTAGGCAGATATCTACTGCCACCAGAGCAGGACTGCAGAAAAGATTAAGTACCTCTGTTCTTCCATGCAGTGAGGAACTACGGACATCTCCCTTATGCTGTAGAGAGGAAAAGAAAGAATCAGAGCAACGGTAAATATAAAAGGTTCATGTAAATAATTTATTTTTTTCTAGGGAAATTCTTAATGTTATTAGGCCCAAAATTTTTCCTATTTGGACTCTTAAATGTATCTTTCGGACACAGACTTATAACAAAATACACACCTCCTGTGTAGCATGCATGAGAACTTTAGAAAGCAACTGCATGCATTCAGAGATAAAAGAAGAAATAGATATGAAAACAGAACTTTTGGAAAAAAGCACAGCTAGAAATAGCCATCTGATTAGATAGAGCATCTTTAATATTTTTAATAAAATTGGAGGAAATATTATTAGAAGAACAGGTATTGACCAAAATCCTGCTTCAAAGCAACTCATTTTCTAATAAAATAACATACAAAGAAGCATTCTCTTTTTACTAAATATTAACTTAACGCATCAACATGTTTGGCAAAGCTGATAATCTGAGTGGAAACCGTTGTCATTGGCAAAGACTCAAAAGATTATTACTTCAAGAATTTCAGCTTTTCACTCTTGGTATCAGCTTAATTTATGATGAAAAGCTGAAGCTGTGAATCACACAGATCAAGGTTTCTTTGTGTATGATTAAATGCAGATAATTAATTCAGAAATCCATGCCAGTGGTAATCAGAAATCCATGATTCAGCTTAGAGCTATGAATTTCAGTGGGGTATGCTTTTTAAATAGTTTTATCATACACACCCACAGTTCCAGGGTAAGTCTATTCCTGAACAAACAAGAGGACACAGTCAAACTTGTTAATTCCTGACTAGCTCATAATCAGTTTTCTATGCACTATATCTAGTCTACTGATTTTTTTCAACTACAGACATTTACGAGGTTTTGAATTTGGTTAAGCAGCACCTTATTCTGCAAAAACTGTGTTCCTTACTTCTTGTTAGGGAAAGAAAACACCAAAGTTATCCATAAAATTAAGGATTTTTTCTGCACCTTTCCATCTCACTTTCCAATGAGAAATTTTCAGTATTTATAGACAGTTATCGGCAGCAGAGTTAACTTGATATAGACCCATCATCCCTTTTACTCTACAACCAAGAGATGCCAGGATAATATTTAACAGAATGTGCTGATTTAAAGCAGACTTAGCCTTTAATGCAAATCCTTTCCAAAGCAAACTAATCACAAAGAAAAAGTAGAAGATGGATATGGGAGTGGGAAGGAAATACCCAGACTTCCTAACGATGAAACTGTTTCAAATAACCAACAGCATTGTTTGCTAAACTGACGTTACTCTCCTAAAGAGTTTCTGACAGTTATCCTATGTCTTTGTCAAAGGGTCTAAGTGACACTCACAAGAACGTAAGTTGTTCTTCATCATTAATTAGCCATGCCATGGGTTGTGAGATATTTCAGTAAAGGCTGCTTTTTTTTTTAAATGTAGAATCATCTAGGGAACCCAGATTTTCAGGGTTCATTGCAAGCCAGACATTCATACAAGGAAAAGTTGTCATAGTAGGAACATAAATCATGTTATGGAATTCATTAAATGGTAAAAGAATGGGCAGTAATTCCAGCAAATCTATCACTCTTCTTAAGTACATGGTCTAAGAATCCATGGCAAACCATTCAATTGTAATGCTTCTGTAAAACTGAAACCAATAAAACCATAGGTATGCTCGTCCATACTTGGTTTCTGGTTTCCAGGCCATTGGCAGAGCAGCTGTTTAGAACCTCAGAATTAAAATGGTTGTGTTCTCAAGAAATGGTGAAACAGTTTTTCTGGTAACCTTCCATTCTGGAATGAGCACTGGGTGAGAAAACAGAAAAAAGTTCAGCTATTTACATTGATGAAATTAAGTTCTAAAAAAAATAATAAATTAATGCCATTAGGCTTAAAGGAACTATCCTGTTTATACAACAACACAGCATCGTTTAGCAGGATTGTGCAGAATGTCTGGGAATTTGCCTTCAACTGAACCCAAAATAAAAGGTTCAATTAGTCTTAGTCAGATTTTCATGGGATTAGCATGAAGTGGAGAATTTCCATCAGATTAGTGGTCTGACTGTAATTAGAAAAAGCACTCTAGCTAGCTGAAGACTGCTATTGGTTCCAGAATTAAAAATTAGAGGGCCAGCCTCAAATCTGAAAGCACCAGTCCTTCAGATTCCGATTCCTTCCTCCTACCCTGACAAGGAAGTAAATGAAATTCATTTCTCTCCACCCACCACCACCCCCCCTTCAAAAAAAAAACCAAAAAAACCCTGAAACATTTTTTCTCCAGCCTTTATTTTTACTTGAATGAAAACAGGAGGGTTTTCTTCCAGGAAAATAGCCACCAGAGTGTACCTGACTTTACAGAAGTCAGACAAGTCAGCAGAGCCACTGCTTCACAAACACAGATGCTGCGCATAAACAGGTGCCAAACACTACTTTGCCCTACATGGAAAACCCACATGTACACCATGTGCACTTGCAGGAATCGAGACAGTGCTGGGACCTTCTTTTCTTTCTGAAGATGCAGGAATGAGGCAAAGAACAAGTTTTTAAGACAGAGAAAACAATAAAAAGATGGCTAGGGCTAGGGGCCTGGCTACTTAAAGTAGAGGCATGAGAGGATTTTCCTTACCTTCAACGTGCTGTTCCCTCTCCTCCCCTTCCTGAAAAGAACTCCTCAGAAAGTAAAACAATAAAGTGAACTCCTCCCTTTAGGATCTGCCTATGTTACTTTCAAATGAACAAATGCCTTATTTTAGATGTACTATCAGGTTAGCTGCAAGACCTATGAAACATTTCTTTACTTTCAGCTTGCGACCCAGCTGCATTCATCTCCCGACGTTTAATGCTGGTAGGGGCAGGAATTTCTTTCTCCATCAAACTGCTTCTCTAGCACACCACAAGGACTTCCTTGTTCTAACTTCTGCCTCCCAGGGAGCCCCTCTGGAGCTCACATTCAGTGCTTTCCATAGTTACAAAGTGGCAAGTCATATTTGTGAAAAAGTTAAAGAATATGGCAGGGCACAAAAAGTTTGAAAGGAAAAAGACACCAATATCTAGACATGTGCAGGGTGGTTTTTTGTATTTTAACCACTCTGAGAGACTTTGTAGTAGGATATTTAATGCACAGTGATCAGGTTAGTTTAAAAGCACAACTGTGACATGCAGTATCTAGCTCTTTTCCTTCTGTTCTTTCATAATAGAGTGACTACCATGTACAGAACTTTGCACCACTTAAGAAACTGGGCCACTGGCACTAAGTGTTTAATTTCTGCCACTGCTGTAATTTCCTGATACTTGTCTCCCTGAACCGCTAGTTGGTTTGCCATCTGCTTCTGTGTGTGAAAATCTGCACTTCATTAATGATTTTATGCAGCTTTGTCAAACTGCCTAGAGTTCTGTGGGTATCACCAGAACACACTATTAAGGAGGCTGTCAAAAGAGCATTAAATATGTCATAAACATCATATACAAGATACTTTGTTAGCATTTTTTTTTTTTGTTTAGATGCTTATACTTTGTTAGCAGGGCTTTTTTTGTTTAGATGCCTATACCAAGACAGTCTTCAAACAGAATTCAAACCTTGTCTTTTGCACCTAAGACTGGAGTGAACAAGTAATAATGTAAAAACAAATAAAAAACTTAATCACTTTTTGCTTTATTACAGGCATGATCCCAGCCTCCAGAAGCATAATGTCTGTATAAGCAATGAGCTGTTTCATAAGAGGCAAATAAAGACTATTTTTGTGATGATATAATGCCGGAGTGAGATTTTTACAACATAGCTCTGAAGATCTAGGCAATACAGAACTGAAACATCAAGCTGTCTCACAACTGATCAGCAGAGGAGTTCTGTGGAGCTATTCCAGATGGCTTTAGAGAAACCATTTGGGTGCTCTAGAGTTTGCTCATGCTCATTTTGGTTTGCGTCTGTATTCAGAATTAGAGGTAACAGTTTGATGTAAAAGCAGCTTTCTGCATCCTACACAAGTGGAGGTCAGTCACAGCCATATCTCTGGGCCAAAGCTGGAGATGGTAATAACAGGTCACCTGCATTGGAAGTAACAGTCTGCCCAGCACTGGAATGTAGTTGTATGTTCTAAGTTCAGACAGTGTCTCATTTAAAATACTTCTTGGGCACACTGGAACACAGGAAGGAATGAAAAGTGCACCTACAGCTGCAGCAAGCAGTAAAACAAGGTGAATCAGGGCTGTTGTGGATGGCAGTGTTGCATTTGATAGTGGTTTTCTCATTACTTTAGGTCCGTATGTAGAAAAATACTAAGCCACTCTAAAAACTAGAATTTGTCTGTCAGTCAGATTAAGTGCTCTGTTTGTTCTCTTACATTATACTCAGATGGCTATCTGCCGCTTGTTACATGTTTGCTGCTTTAAAAGTATTTTCCATTTATGCATTGTTTTGCATATTGAATGAAATGCATGAATGACAGGAAAAAATAAGGGGTACTAAAGGCTCCTGATAGGTTTTGCTTAAGAAGAAATAAAACGTAAAATTAAAGAAGGTGATGCAAAGCAGTGGAAAAAGAACATGAAGTGATCTGCCCATATATTCTGGGTCATGTATTATTTTAACTTTTTTTAACTTTGAAATCACTCCAGTCACCACAACTGACTAAGCATTAGATACACAATAAATACTACATTTGGTTCTTCTTTAGCTTAGCTTTACCATTACTTCTTACCCCAATTCTGAACAGCACTATAGCACATATATCACCACCCCAAACTCCTACGCTTGAAATCAAAGTATAAGCTGGCTATACATTTCTGCTGTAGCATGTTAATATTTTGGTTGCTAAGGTGATGCACTTGTCAAGTTAACTCTTGACAAGTAGTGTGCCTAAATAACATGTCAATATGAGCCAGTGCAGAGCATTGTACAGTGACAGGACTCCTGATTTTTCAAGGCTGAGTCCTTTAAAATTAGTAGAGACATCCCCTAGCTACATTGTGTTTTGCAGGACAGCTTATAAATATGCTTGATTTTCTATAGCGCCATCAGAATGGCACCAGAAAACTGAATGTTTGTTTTTTTTTTTTTTCCCCCATAATGATAGCAAGATTATAGCATTCTGGACACTGTTTTAAAGGGAGAAAGAAACATGAACACTTGTGTCTATATTCACTTGGTATCTATTCATAAATGAAGTTAAAACCTAAGTAAGGAACCCACAAATTTTGAATGCTCAAGTCAGAAAAAAGATCAAAGGATTGATGGGAAAATAGCCTTCTTGCCTCCTCCTGCCCCCACCTATCTGCACTTCCATCTCTACTCAGCCAGAAAACATTTCAGTGAACACCCATCCTTGCAATTTACAAAAAAGCATTTAGTGATGCTATCATCTTCATACTTTGTACTTCTAGCCACCTACAAGTGACATTGTGTTTCTCTAATAGGCCATTATGTTGTCTGCTTGAAAGTGTTTGTTTGATATAATTCCTTGCAAATGTACTAGAAGTCACATTTGTTTCTAGCTTTCTAAAAATGTATTTCAGATGCTCTTTTTTTTTTTTCTGTTTTAATGATGCTGCTTTCAAATGAAAGCAGCTCTCTACCTGTAGCTTCTATTTTGTTCTGTATTATGGTTGATCCTTCCTAACAGTTAGGAAGGCTGCAGTTAAGTCATTTTGTTTTAACACTCTCCCCGCATTGCCACACAAGAAGCTCAGATGTATGAAAAAAGTCCACCCAGCTCTCACTATCCCCAGGGAGACCTGGTTAAATTCCCACTGAATGAAGGGGAGCAAGTGCTAGGGAGCTGTTTTGGGAGCTGACAGGCTTTCAAGAACAGCTGTTAATGAAAACAAAATGAGTAAGGGTGTTCAGAGGCAAGCTGGAAGAAAACAATTCAGTTCTTCCCTTACATTGCAAGCAATTAAAATTTTTAAAAATTATTTTTCTTCTTCAATTATTACCTACCATTAAAAATGAAAAGTAAAATCAAAACTCATCTGTGTTTTGGGCATAACAGTTGCACATCCATGTTGAAAGCAGAGAGACCTTTCATTTTATAATCTTATTTCATAGGCATTCTGCTTGGAGATAGCCCTGAAGATCAACCAGCTGCAGCCAGGTAATGCAGACTGGGAACTACAGATCACTTCAAGCATGTGACAGAGAGCAATCATCTAGGTGAAGACTTACAGATGCAGATGAGCTCTAATCATGAAAGATGTGAACAGCCTAAGCACACAGGAGCCCAGGTGCCAGTTCAAGCAGCTGTTTCTACTCAGCACTTATCAGACTGCATCCAGACATTGTATCCAATTTGTAGTTCCACAATGGTACAGATAAACTTCAATAATTCCAGCCCAGGCCAGCAGGATAGCGGGGGCTGGAGATGAGGACTGGCCCAGTAAGGAAAGACTGATGGAGTGAGGCTTGTTCAGCCTGAAGAAGAGACCGCTCTGATGGGGACCTCACAGCATCTCCCAGCACGTACAAGAAGGCATCAAGAAGATGGAGCTAAGCTCTTTAGTGGTGTATGGTAGGAGGATAAGAGGCAAAGGGCGTCAGTTGTACCAGGAGAGGGCCTGGCTGGATAAGGAATTACTTTCTCACCATGAGGACAGAAAAGAGGTGGAACAGGTTGCCCATTAAGGTTGTGCAGGCTCTGTTTTTGAAGGTTTTCAACACCCAACTTGATAAAGCCCTAATCAACCTGGTTTGCCCTCAGAGCTGACCCTCCTGGGGAGCAAGAGGTTCATCCCAGCCCTATAAATATATTTCCCATTTTTTTCCCCCTCCTATGAATACTGTATCCCTTGAAAGTTTCTTAGGATGGGATCCTAGAGCTTAAAGGCCCCTTGAAAGAAAAGGAAGAAACACAGGGTCCCTTTCCTAGACTACAATGGTGGATTTCTGTCTCTGCTTAGTTCTGCACAGTATTTATTTAATCTTCTGGCTTTCTTGTGCTTTGCTTTAAAATAACAAGTTTCTTGATTGGCAAGAGCACGTTTCATCCCAGTAATAATCTGCTTACATGCTTCACCGATGAAACAGAGCTAGGCTATAGCAGGCTTGTGCTGTGCATCGTTACCATACCCATTGGGGATTAGGACAATTATAGCAGCCATCAAGGTCATGGAAAGGATTTTGGCCTGATCATGCTTTTCCTGCTGACACACTATCTGTGGCAGCCATTTCCCTAGTCAGATTAATGAAACCTCCTTTCATTTGTGTTTTCTCTTTTAAGATGACAACTGCTATAAAAAAGGATAACCTCTCTGACCTCAGTCATCATCTCTGACTGTGATTTTTCATCCCTGAATCTGTTAATTGAAACTACAGAGTCACAAGAGCAGCACTATACATCGTTTAGTTCCTAATCACGTGAAGCCTGCATCCCAGTGAGGAATTTGTGTATAACACTAATTATGACTGGGTTTGCCTGTTAGGGTGGGAGATAAAAATCACATCACAATGTAGCTGGAATGGTCTTGCAACCTCTCTACAGGTGGTTTAATGTTTCTACACAAATAGCTTGACCTTTAGAAAACAGAGAGGGGAGGAAAAGCAGAGGGTGTTTTGAGCTTTAAATGATTCCCATTTGTAACTATGAATGGCATATTTGGTCCAATTTCCAGTCTCTGGCATTTCTAAACTGTCACGTTACAAACAGGCAGCAGGCTATAAACTCTTCCCCCGCCCCGAGGGAAGGCAGGCAATCAAACAGGTACCCCAGGCAGCAAGTTTGCAGACCGTGCAGCAGCAGCTCCATGGAGTTACAGCACAGGCCCATGAGCAGCATGGTAAATACATCATGCTGGTTCCTGGTTGCTGCATCTAGATTGATGATACCTCTGCTCAGTGATTCCAGGGAGTGTATAAAGGTGATGGGGAATTGAGACTATTCCTTTTACCCACTAATTCACACAGGTACTGGAGAAGGTGGCTCCAAGACTAGTATTTCTTCCTGCAATTCTCAAATGCAATAAAAGAGGACTGGGAAGAGAAAAGAGGAAAAGAATCAACGTGAAAAGTAAATGGAGGTTTTAAGAGAAAGCCACCTGAAGAGTTTGTCACCCTGCAAGTCTGGCCTTTTGCCAGAATCACTAGTAGAGACTATTGTTGCTCCAGTTCATATGCTGAATTTAAGCGGTAGTCACCAGTGATAGCCAGACACTTTACAATGTAAATAAGCAGCACAAGTTGGGGATTTGTTAGAGATTAGTTACTGTTTAAGAACCAGATCTGATGGTTTGCCTCAGATTTGAATTTACTCCTGTTCCACCCATAACTTCTCCCTCATCCAAGAAGTACTAAATATCAACCTACAAGTGGGTTCACACAGAATAATGACATCTGGCTTGGGAGGTGGGTGGGGGTTAAATTTAGTCTGGGCCCTTGTGTATTTTCTACTAAGACCAGAAGACTGTCAACTGGTGTTCCAACACAAGAAGTTAAATAGGGAAGGACAAGGGTGATCAAGAAACAAATAAAGACCCCTTATTTCAGGCAGGTGCTCTACAATTCCTTCCGTTTGTTTCCACATTTTTCTATAACTTTCAACTCAAATACATTGCTTGGTTTGCATAATCTTAGCTTCACTGGTTTCCATGTACTAGAACTAGCTGAGGGAAACAATTTAAATATCTTGAGCAAACCATATAAATTGTGTGCCTAAAATGCTATTGAAACAAAAGATATGTCATGGATTTGCTAATTTAGGGCTCTCATCAAGCTCAGATGAAAAAATTTATTCTTACAGTTTTTGCTGTATGGATTTTAATAAGAGCAGGTTAGAAAATTATGTATTCAAACTTTTCAGCATCTGATTGTGATGACTTAAAGAGTAGCCTTGATAAAATTTGCATTCTAGCTCCCATTTGGCACCTTAACAGCACACACAAGTTACACCAGTGCCCTTTTCATGAACTTTGGGACTGGATAAGACACAAGACTGTCATCACACCCAGAAACCAGGAAGATGCATGCTGCATGAAGGTACCTTCTCCAAAACGTCCTTCAGAGAGTGAAAAAGAATAAGTCTTTGGGTGGACAGCTCTGTTGAAAATTATTTTAGTGATGCTAGGCAGGTATACAATGTTTTGTGTAACAAATGTTGATAAGAAGGTTTGCTTTTTGAAATGTTCACCTTAGTCACTGCTCCTAGTAGCATCCACCATTCTCAACACAACTGTGGAATCTCCTCTTCTATTGCCCATGTCTCCACACCAAGCATAAGCAGGATCTGAACTCAATGTCACATTCACAACAAACTACTTACTGTCAGGCAGAGTGAAAAAATGAAAGTTCTGTGGATTTACAACCTTGTTAGACAGCTAACAAACATTTTCAGATATTTAACACTTACAGGAGTGGGTGGGACTGTGCATTAAAACTTCAGTTGCTCTCGCCACATGGTTTGTAATCTTGAAATTGCAAGCTGTGTGAATATATGCCTTAATTGGATTACTAAACATCAAATCTGAGGAATCATGACAGCAGCAGGAGTTTACATTCCTGCATATAACCTAGCTATGGTATGCTCCATGCATCACATGCGTCTGTAACCAGTGCTAGGAGTTCATGGCAAAGCAAATGAGTTCAGTCTAATACATTTGGAACCAGCCAGAACTCCGAAGAAAGGAGGGACACTGCCTCAAAAGCCACTGCAAGCACAGGGGTGCCAACAGTAGGAAATACACTTAAGGTTTGCCAGTTCAACCAGCAGCTGAGTGGTGGGAAAATAGGTTGAGTGTGGTGAAGAGGGAATACCCACACATGCCAAGATGTTTTGCTACACCTCTGGCAGAAGCTTGAAATGTCATCTCTAGTTCTCCAAGGCAAAAACACAATCTCTCTGCTGTCTTGTGTGCAGAACAGGTGGCAAACCATCAGCTCCAAGGGAGCAGTATGAAACTTGTATCCATAGGTGCTGCTCTGAGGGGAAAGGAGTTATTAATTCAATGGTCAGAAAGACAAGGAGAACTCAGATTTACGGTTTCAGTTTAGTGACCTTCCTGGGAAACAGGACACTCATTTACACCCTTAAAAGTAATTAAGAACTTTCTGCAGAAGTAATTAGAATAGCTCCACAATAGTTTCAATTGGGAGAACTAGTAGCATTATCCCTGCATTACTTCTACTAGTTGATGGGCCCCAGGCAGAAAAGCTGCAGAAAAGCTACAGTCTTCCTCCCTAGGCTGTGTACATGCTAGTCAGCAGCACCGTGCTGCTCCCAGGTAGTGCAGGCTCCTGGAGAACACTGCTGAGCAGTCATACCTGGTGGCTCCTGGCCTGGATAAGCTCCTACAAGATGCCCAGTGGGAGATCTTGAAGTGTGTAACACAAGAGTGCTAGTACAGTTGGTAACTCTCCCAGCCATAATTGAGAGCTCAGAGTAAAATCCCAGCAGGAAAGCGGTAACAGAACCTGAAGTGAAACATGACATAGCACAGACTGCATGCTGTCAGTGCTCACTGCCCATTCTGCAGAAGGAAAGTAGCTTCCATTGTCACCAGCAACCCAGATTCAATGAGGAGAAGCTACAGCAACGATCTGTCAGGTGGCAGCTAGCGACTGAAGCAGCTGAAGACAGTAGTAACTATGTACGGTACATTGTGGCTGCAGACACCCAACTCCCATCTGTGTACCCATGCAGTGTCTGGGTTGTGAACGAGCTTTAGTCAGTTATTAGTATTCCTTGCCAGATAGAGATGAAATGCCTGCTACGTACTCACCATCCAAACAGGCACCTCCGACATACGTCCTAGATGGAGACCAGCTCATGGGTACAAACCTGACTGTCATCAAGTGCAACACCCCCGTTGCCAGGTACAAGAACAATTCATGTGTTTCTCTGCTGTGCTGGAAAGGATAACTCAGTTTCTGTATTCCACTGGGCTGAGAACCACAAGCAGCAATGATGAGCTGACAAGTACCTGCAAGATGCCTCTCCCATAAGTATCCTACCTTCCTCCAGCACCACACTACTCTCCAGTCAGTGGCAATCAGAGACTGAACTGAAGTCAGGCTTCTTTCCTTCCTGACCTTAGACACAAAAAAAGCCCTGTTCCTTTGAGGCTGCTGGAAGCTTCAATGAATCGGCAATTCTTCTGATACAGATCTTGATATAAAGAGTCCTGGACAAATATAGGGTAACACCTAGAGACTGGCAAACTACCTCCAGTAAAATATCAAGTGGAAACATTTACATGTTAGAAGAAGGAATGTTTCAGAGGTTGGGAAGAGCAAACTCTTTAATACACAGATTGTCATAGAGCAATTTCTCAGTTGAAATACTACAAATGTGCTTATTTAAAACATATATTGAAATGCATGAGAAAGTAGCATTTTAAAAAATAATCATCAAAAACAGTTGAAACATTTGCCCATCACAGAAAAGGCAGGCAAGAAAAAAGATGTGTGGTGGTTTAGCCCCAGCTGGCAACCAAGCCCCACGCAGCCACTTGCTGATTCCCCCTCACCCAGAGGGATGGGGAGAAGAATCAGAAAGGAATGTAAAACTCGAGGGTTGAGATAAGAGCAATTTAGTAGGTAAAGCAAAAGCCATGCATGCTTTTTGAAGCAAAACAGGGAATTCATTTACCGCTTCCCATGGGCAGGCAGATGTTCGGCCATTCCCAGGAAAGCCGGGCTCCATCACGTGTAACGGTTACTCAGGAAGACAAACACCATAATGCCAAATGCCCCCCCCTTCCTTCTTCCCCCAATTTATATACTCAGCATGACATCCCAAGGTAAGGAATATCCCTCTGGCTAGTTTGGGTCACTGGTCTTGGCTGTTTCCCCTCCCAGTTTCCCGTGCCCCTCCAGCCCTCTCGCTGGCAGGGCCCCAGAAACTGAGGAGTCTTGAACTTAGTAAGTATAAACATCACCCAGCAACAACTAAACCATCAGTGTGCTGTCAGCATTGCTCTCACATCAGAGCCAAAACACAGCACTGTACCAGCTACTAAGACAACTAACTCTATCCCAGCTGAAACCAGGAGAAGATGCCTGAAATCACTTAGCAAAAACCCAGCAAAAACTATATGAAACTGCAACCACTTTTTTATAGATCCCCTCAACATAGGATCTATGTTTAAGACAAAGGGTAATATTTGTTTGATTATCCACAAAGTACTCTTTGGCTGCTCAGTTTTAGCTAAGGCAATTTAACATCTGAATTCATTCTTCTTTCCTCATTGCAAGGGAAATTTAACCCCCTTAAAGTCTTGCTAAAGCCTTTTATATGAGAAAGGCAGTCTCATAAGCTTGCTTGAACCTAGGCCCAGCTGAAAGTTCAAATTCAATAAAGAATTATTTGGAATTTGTACTAACAGGAAAAGGAAAAAAAGGCTTTCAGAAAAAGTAAGTTCAGAAGTCCACATTTTAAGAAAACCAGAAGTAGTATATCTGTGCATGAGTAAAATTGGTCTCTAAGACAATTATTTAAAAAAACCCTCATCCCTAAAAAAAGGGGGTATACATATACAGATATGTAGTAAAATTGTTTAAAAAAAGATTCAGAGTGAAGTGTTCCTGGTACCTCTATCAAAAAGCAAAAATAAAAATGAAGAGGTAATTACATAGTCATTCCACAGGAAAGGAAGAAGTGGAGGGAACAGAGGGAATACTCACTAAACAAGTCACAAATCAGCACCTGTGAGAAGGGCAATGGAGCTGGTGAAGGGTCTGGAGCACAAGCCTTATGAGGAGAGGCTGAGGGAACTGGGGTTGTTAAGCCTTAAGAAAAGGAGGCTTGAGGGGACCTTATTGCTCTCTACAGCTGCCTGAAGAAGGCTGTAGGCAGGTGGGGGTAGGTCTCTTCTCCCAGGTAACAAGCAACAGGACAAGAAGAAATGGCCTCCAGTTGCTCCAGGGGAGGTTTAGATTGGGCATTCGGCAAAGTTTCTTCACAGGGGTTGGTCAAGCATTGGAACAGGCTGCCCAGGGAGGTGGTGGAATCATCATCCCTGGAGGGGTACACACAGACGCGATGCTTTGCAACATGTTTTAGGGATGGCCTTGGCAGTCCTGGGTTAATGGTTTGACCTGATGATCTTGAAGGTCTTTTCCAACCTAAATGATTCTATGATTCTATTTGGCTAAAGCATCACTGTGTGCTAGAAGCACAGCTAGTACACTTTGTACTGTAGCGTCTTTTTTTGTCTTCAGATTATTTACCTCAAAACTGGTTTGGAAGAGAGTTTTTTTTCCCTTCTCTAGTGGTCCCAGTAGGCTTTCAATCTTCTGAGTGGTATCAGCTGTCTCCACAAAAGAGAAGATAAACACCCAAGACTCTGAAAATGTGCTCCTTTGGAAATATGCCTCTCTCAACACAATTGTTAGCCCCATGTAAATGCTCTTCTGTAGAAGCTGCACATACATTTAGGCCTGCAGGGACTATGCTCTGACCAAAGGGCTTTATGACAGCATGAAGTACTATGTGTACTTGGGATGCATTGGGAACAATATCCACTGCAGGTGGAAGAAAAACTCCTCCTTGGAAGTGACAGAAGACACTAATTACTTTCAGTTTAAAGCTGAAAATACACACAGTTGCATGGTGTTGCACATCACTAGGCAACATCTCCATGTCATCAGTCCTTCCACTGACTTCAAAGCAGAACAAATTTCTTTCATGAAGAAGCATACTTTCATTAGTGCCATAGCGACAAGGACTAATCCCTCCCCCCCCCCCCCCCCCCCCCCCCATCCTGCCATTCCCATTTCTCACTGAACAGGAAACTAAATCTCAAATCAGCTTTCCCTTTTTCTTGCACAGGTACTCAAGAAAGGCCTTAAAGAATAGCTGTTTAGGAAACAGCAGGGAGAGCAGCTTTTGAAAACATGAACCCTACTGTGAGCATCTTTCTTGATGGATCAAGACCTGTATTTATAATACGGAAACTAAAATAATCCTGCCACATAAAATGCTCATTTTCAGTGCCTCAACTCTTAGTCACATGCGGAACTTCAATAACCGTATGTATGCTGCAGTATAATTAACAACTCCATTACTCTTACTACACAACTTCTAATGTAGCTTAGAGACTCAATTAAAGGATAAAGTCTACAGCGTTCAAATCCTGGTGGCCCAAAAGCAAGTTTTGAGCAAAACAGTAATTTGGTATCTGCATGCATTCATATATACAAGGCCACTTAAAATGATTTTACTAAGCTTGACAGACAGCAAGATTGGTTCTTGAATCAGATCTCCCTCTTTTCTTCTCACTTTAGCACATTAGGAAATCCATTTTTCTTCTTAGATGATAGGGGGAGAAGTGGGAAGAGAAACACAAAAGCAAGAGTCTCATACTTTTTCAAAAGCATTCAGAAGAATGGGGGCTGGGGTGCAGCTGTTAAGGCTGACCATAGCAACAACAGAAAAAAAAAATAAAAAAGGTCTTCCCCATCCGTACACATAAATACTGTGTTTAACAATTGAAACAACTTCCTAGTAGTTTTGACCTGAGATGGCAATTAATAGAAGACAGTATTTCTCCTTTATTTAAATTTTATCTTTGAGTGTCAGGCTAGTTCACTTCCAGTGTCAGTACTTCTGCTTCTACAAAACGCTGAAGACTATTTTATACGAGAATCTTACTGAAATTATACCCCACATCATTGCTTAAGCAAACAAGAGAAACAGAACTGGAAACAGCACAAAAAGGAAAATGTTTGTATTTTTAGAAGACAGACAACATAACCGGCTTATACAAGCACTTCAGGTTTGATAGCAGTTCTCCTGGAACTGTAACTGGATGTATTTCAGGCTTGCAATTACAGCTTTAGTTGTTCTCTTTGTATAGCTACAACATACTTTAAGAAGGTAACTAAATATTAATTAATAGAAAGGGCTATTCCAGCACTCAGGTTTCCCCTTTAATTCTTACAACAAGGCCTTTTAGCCAGTTTTCTATAGAATTGAGTCAATCAATAACTCAGTCTGGCAAATAAATTTGATACAGAAAGAACCATTGCTAAGCAAATGCTAGGCAGTTTGATAGTTTGACAGGAAATGTGTTTGTAGATTAGATCAGGAGCAAGGAGACATGTGGCGATCCAAAAAAACACCAGTATTTGGGCTTGAGACAGGCTAGTTCAGATCGTATATTCAGTTGTTCTTTTGCTTGGACCTAAGATAAAACATTACATGTCAGGTTTTCAAAAATTGGCTTAGCTTTTAATAGTGTCTCTCTTTTTCCTCATTAATTTGTTGAAATACAGGCACCTATACATGTATTTTACTAAATCTGCCACTTAAGTTTTACTCATAAACAGATCAGTTAAAAGTTTACCATCTATTTTTTTTGGCTGGCAATTGCATCAATAGAGCAATTGCACATAGACTGTATAGTATACTGTTCTATGAAGTATAGTGGCCTTATTTATTTCTTTTTTCCAAATACAATAAGTTATCATGTTATAACTCTGGCTGCAGTGAGGGATAAATGAGGAAAGATTACAGTTAAAGGCTCACTGCTTTAAGTACTATACTACATCTTTTAAGAGTAGGTAAAGATTTAGGAGATTTCCAATCTTTATCAGCTAGCAGTACAAACTACACAAGGGAATATTTCTATCCTTTGCCAGCGTTTTTAAGTATTAGGCCAAGAAAGTATTACAAATACTTTTATTTAGCTCTTGAAAGACTTGTGGTTTTAGTAATATAACAGGTATTAATACATGAATGATATTGCTTTAATACACGCCACAATGTAACCTGCTATTAAAAGCTTGGCTTTCCTTTTTTCTCCTCTCTCTGGCTTAAAAAGAAAACCTATAATGGTGGGTTTTTTCACTGAGGAAAGTATATATATAATAAATAAATAAATAAAGAATAAAGTTACATTCTTCTTTATATATAAAGATTTTAGATTGGACTAGCAGTGCTCCAGGCCAGCTCTGACAGATATGGTAAACACAATTTCAGACTTTGTATTAAAAGAAAAAGCAGAATAATATGTTCTTAAAAAATAATGCAAAAAGAATGGTGACATAAAGGACTGAACTGAACACTGAAGGAATAATTAATTTTTTAGTGCCAGGCCATCAGATAATTTTACCTATTTGCAGTCATATTTTTAAAGGTTATGAGGTGGGTTTTATTAAGAAATTCACCTTTGTTCTGTCTTACTCCTGTTTTTCTAGTCCAATAAAAGCCACAAAATTGTTCATAAGTGCTATGCAGTGGGAATACATAGTAGACATCCACGTTCCTGCAGCTGGTTCACATATCTAAGTCATCTCAATAGCTGACAGCATTTATGTAGAAAAAGCTATGTGGGAGAGCCTTCCCCATCTCCATTTACTTCGCTTTACAAGAACACAGTTCAGGAAAATAGCTCATCCCCTGCAAGTAGCCACTCCACAGTGGAAAATGCAGCAGTGCAAACTGAACAGCAGCAGATGAGGAAATAAGATCCAGAGAATACCTGTTTCCATGGTTTATCTTCTGCTACCTCTTTTCTGCTTGGAACAGGGCAAAGGCTTACAGCTACCCGATTTAGTGGAACCTGGTACAAATTTAACCATAGATTTATTATTAATTCGTCCCAAACCATATTCATAATTAGTATGTAATTATAATAAAGATAGTAAGCATATTTTATATATTTATGTATTATGCTATATATTATTATAATTCATATCATAACAATATATTTCTTATTAATTTAATATTAATTCAAAATCAAATTCTCTACAGAATTCAGGGAGGGCAGATATAAAGGAAGAAAATTCTCAGGGAGCCTGTCTGTAGGAGATACAGTTTCCACAAGTATCAGGCATGGAGAAAGATTTGTCAGCCTGGCTAATGATCATGCTCTATCTAAAAAATGAGCCAGTTAACTACCTAAATGTCATAAGCTAACAAGTGATTATTTTCTTCTAAGAGCGTTCTGTATTTCACTGCTGTTCAAAGTTGCTAGATAACTTCATTCTCTACATTTATTACAGGTTTGTTGTCCTAGGTTATCTGCCAGGGACCAGGCACACAGGATTTCTCTCCTTTGCATGCGTCGGTGACCTACTGATTAGCTACTTTTGCAAAAATTAGAAAGGCATTTACATTCATACATACTTCCTTCCTACAGAACAGACCACAACCGATCATGATGCAGGACCTAGAGAGTGGACCTGTGGGTGACACCAGGTGTTGACTTGCTCCACCAAGGTACGCCAGTTCCCCACACCAAGCATTTCCAAGATCAGCTGTAAGCAGAAAAGTAACAACTGTACACACCTGCGGCCAGAGAAAAGCTCCATTAGTTCCCAGAATTCACCCAGCTGCACAGTTACCTGCATAGGTAAGTTTCCACAGGGTGATATTTCAAAACAATCATATCAACACTGAGACTTAATTCCCTTTGCCCTCTGAGCAGCTTCAAGACCCTGAGAAGGGAACACATGAAGGGTTTAATTTTTAGCCATGCAGATAAGCAGTTTTTCACAACAGGAGAAGAGTGGTATTTTACAGCTTTCAGGTCAGTCAGTGCAGCAAGATCTCTTTCACTTAAATTCACCACAGGATTCAAAATCCAAACATGTCTGGTGCCTGCTAGCAATGGAGCAGGGGCTATTACAGCAGCATTGATACCTGGGCTTTTTACTGCATCTGCAGACCTGGCACCAAGAATGCAGTGCAGAACGGGTAGCCTGCTGAAAGCAGAGGTTCTCATACACCTGGCAGGCAAGGTTGAAGACTGCACCCTGACCCTAGCCGCAACCCAGGAGATTACTTAGAAAAAAGGTACCACTTGTTCCAGTGGTAATATGGATGTAAAATTAAAAAAAAAAAAATATGCAGAATGTGAGTGCCCAAATTCTTTTTTTTTGGGGAAAAAAAAAAAAAAAAAGACTTTACACAATATGGCAATATGGCCATGTGCAGTGAACTAGCAGAGGAAGGCAATCAAAAGCAAGTTCTTTGCTTCAGAAGAGATAAGAGGGGAGTTTCAACACTGTAGCTGCTTTTGCTACCTAGCCATGAGCAGCACCCCTTACATCAGTCTGAGCAGGTAAGACCTGTGCTGCAATTCTTACTACTCATCTGAGTGCCCTAAGCATGGGAGTAAATTAGAATTCTCTCTTTCTTGTGCAAAATGAGTATCAGTAGATTCCAAGCCCTGTTTTCCCATAAATATCCCATTTCCTGCAAATTACTGCTCTTTCTTGTTAGTTGGAATCTTCAGATGTTTTCTGTCAGAAGAGAAGATTTAATCTATATCTTTCCATATTCTAGGTCAGTGATCTAACTCCTGATTTCCAGTTTAGGATCAGGCAGTCTCTGGTCCCGGTACTTTCACTCTGCTGCTGTCACTTCCTTCAAACCTGGAAACTTCTAAGCAAGTACTGCCAATTTTACTTACATTACACAACTAACAAGTCTGATTCAATACCAGAACTCCTGTAACAGAGGACAGCAGAGAGAAACAAGCTTTACCCTGAAGACAGCCAAACTGAACTATCTCCATTGTACATACTGAGCACTGGAGAGATCAGACAAGTTGCCAGAGGTCACATAAGAAAAAATCTGCAATACCATAAGCCGGGATGCTCTGAATCCCATTCAGTGCTGCAAAGCATCACTTTTATTTAGTCTTTTAACTAGAAGTACAGGGAAAGCTTTACCTCCGTGAGCCTGGAAGGCAGGTTGTTTCTCAGGTTTTATCAATTGTGTGAGTAGTTTTGTTTATCTCCCTAGTGACATTTCCCACTGCTGCTGCTCACAAGGGTCTCACACTGCAGCGGGGGAGAAAAGATTGCTCTTTTCAAAGCCAGAGAATATGAAACCTTAAGAAATCACTAGAAGAGCAGACAGGCAGGCAGAGCATCCTAAAGCACTTCAGCTCCTCCCTTAATCAATTGAATTGCTTTCTAGCTGATTGGGCCCCTTAGGCTTTCAAATCCCAGCATACAGGCCAAGTATTAAAAAACTACCTTTTGGTCTAGGATTTAAGGTCAATTCCAAGTATGAAATGTTCACAAAAATACTCAAGATGATGGCAAAAAAAAAATCGGGGAAGCAAATTAACCTCAGATGAAAGCTCGTAATAGTCTTGACTTCTGACTTCTGATGCTCTCCACATTGAAAGAGGGTTATTATTCCCTCCCATTCCGTTAAAAGAGAAAATCCCAAGCAAAAGCGAAAAATAAAAAATGGATTTTTTTTGAGGCGACACTGCCACCTACTGTCACTGCTATTGTTTGCTCACTTTTTAATTAAGCCTCATTTTACAGCCCATCAAATAAATGTCTGGTGAGAACCAAAACCTTTCCCTTCTCTCTCAATCCAAACCTGTTTGAATTAACCCCAGCTCTTATCTTCTGCTGAATATACATCCTCCAGAGACAATTCAGAACTCTATTACTGGCCTTCATGGCTAGAACGGACAAACAGATTTAATGGAGAGCAAGCTCATTTCCCAGTCCATGTTCTGCAACTTTGACTCCTCTTTTATTTAGTTACTCTTGTCCTTTCCAATTCTAGTTTGTACAGTGAACAAATACCAGCTTCCTTTTATAATTAAACTCCAAAGTTTTTGCTAATTTCCTTGTATATATTCACACACAGATTTTATGCTCAGATCATAAATACTAGGACAGGCCCAGAAAATACCTAAGGGCACAGCACAGGTTCATGTATAGCCCTTCTCAGTAAAACTGTGCATCACTGCTACTCACATAGACTTCATTAGCAACGTTGATAAGAAGGCTCATGCAGCCAACATCTAGCTCCCAAGACAGACCTTTAGATATGCCTCTACTGAATCTATCTCCTGAAAAAGCCCAGTTAGAAACTTCCAAAATCACCTAGCAGGTAGGTGATATGAGATCATGAATAATCTCTTAGACTTTGACCTGAAAGCAGTCTCCAGGTTGCCTGACAACCCTTGAAATGGCTATTTCCTTAGCAATGTTGGGCTACTGCAGAGAAAGCCTGCCAGTACCATATGCCACCATGCTTCCAAGCATGGCAGATCATGCTTTGAATATATGCATGCCTTTGCACTTTGGTGACTTTTCAACTTTTGCTATCCTGGGAAAAAAAAAAAATCAGTGGTGAATTGATTAGTCAGAGTGTTGAAAACAAGTATGTGTGCATGTGTTCATATATCTGTATTGTAATGAAAACAAAAGGTAGGACCTTTGAGCATCTTACTCTGAGATATAATGGGAAATAACACGTATGTCACTAAAGGCTGCTAGTATGGTCACAAGTGAATGAGTGACATAACTGCCAAAGCCATATTTCTGCTATGCAAACATTTATGCATTAAATTTATACATGAGTAGTTCCAAGTTAAAGTGAATGTATTAATATTGTTATGTGTAAGCACTGAACAGGTGAAAAACAGTGAAGGATCAGGTGTTTGAGATAATTTCTGGAACTGTTGCTTGGTTTCTTAGTTACTTTTGGTGCCTTGTACAAAGAGCAGTGCTTAGAGATGGTCAAAAAAGTCACAAAATAAGTTTAGATTCAAACGCAAACATTTCCATATCAAAAGTCAGTTTAACATGATTACTGCCACAACTAGAAGAACGAGTAGCAAATCCCATCACTAAGCCAGAATTTTCCATTTCAAAGGTAGAATGTTCCTTGCACTAGCATTGGAAACCTTGCAGAATAGTTTTTATTTTTGCAATGCTTTACATGTAGAAAAAACTCTCCCATACAAGAATGAATAATTTCAACCTTTGGTATCAAAGAAGCTGAACTGAAAGAATATGCATATTTTGAAGAGAAAAAGGAAAAACATTGATTTTCTTTCTAAAATTGTGGACATTTTAGAGGTTCTCTGGAGGTCAGGGTGCTAGGTTTTGTTCTAGAAATTTCTAGAAACAGCAAAAGAAGGCAGAACACATTTACTTTTTAAGCGGTTCTATAGTTCATCACAACTTCCAAGTACCACTGAGGGAAGAGAGCAGCGAATAAGCAGGGCTGTAATCCCACTGGGGCAGCCCAGTGGGTCCTGGTGTCCTTCTCCAACTGCCGTGGTCAGAGCTCACCAGCTGCTCAAGGTTCATCTAGAGGGGGGAGACCTAGATTCATCTGCCTTCTATTACACATCTAGAATTAAGATAATTTTTAAAATTGTTTTTTTTGCCTGACCCATTCCTGGTGGCTTACAACCAAGGTGATGATTACTTATCTGCTGGATCTGGCCCCATCTTTTCCTTGAAGGTGCTGAAGGTAACCCCCCTGCCTCCTTCAGGCCCTGTTTGCCCACGCACATCCCTGTGACAATTTGAACACGACCTGTGGTTACAAGATGCACTCTCTAGAGGCCTTGAGGGGGACACAAGGGTCCTACGTGTTATCCTTCCTCTCCCATTAAAACAAGAAAGCCACTTTGGTTTACACACTTTTAATCTTTCAGAAGTGTACTAACAATTTAATTCCACAGCAAATGTGCCAGAAACATTATTACAACAGCAGTTTTGAAGAGTTTGATCATTTCTTGCCAGTTGTTTTTCTAATGTGTTTTAAGTAACAGAAACTTCAGTACCAAAGGAAGTTCTTGGCAAGAGGGGATCATTGAAGCATAAAAACTCATTTGAAAAATAATTACTTTGAGTCAAGTCAGTCCTGTATATTCACCAGAAGCTGTTAAGTCTTCCAAGTCAAAATAACAAATGAGCAAATAAATCAGGGGGGAGAGGAGGCAATAAAAATGGATGTATTTTAAAAAAGACCCAATAGCAAAGACTGGTAGGGAGCTGTTTCTGCACAACTGGATGTAATGATACTGCGATATAGTATCTGGGGAATATTTTCTTCAGGTTTAGTGGATTTAACTGTGCTCTAAAGAGGAAACCACCAGATCAACAAGATATGTACACAGAGCAACTGTGTGCTGTATATATTCACTGGCAGGGGAAAGTCATCGGGCTCCATCTGTTTGCTTTTTCTGGATGACTTTTTTAAAAAAACTTTTGTGGTGGATCTCAGGCTGAATCTTGGTGGTTTTAAGCAAACTTTATGGCATGGGAAAATTGTTTGATATGAGTAGAATGCACCGTATGGTTGAATTGTAAGGCCTCTATAAGCATGAGTCCCTTGAGGGTTTTTTGTATTTATAAATATAAATTATATTTCTTTATACATCTAATCTCTTTATAAATATAAATTATAAATCACAAATCACTTTATTTCTTCTCCCTATAATTCCTGAATTCTTGCCCTTTGACATAGCCGAGCTACCACGGGTAGCAATCAAACGCACAGCCCTTGCAAATAAACAGGAGCTTCTGGGATGGAGGGACACAGGGCTGTGAAGACATCAGGAAGCATGACTGGACCCAGGATGACCTTGCCCTCTGTGCCAGGGCCCATCCCCATCATTGAACACCAACTGGAACAAGCACAGTCGAGGACATGGTCACTCCTCTGTAGCTGGCAATAACTAGAATACCAGAAGGAGACCTAATTCCGTTGTATTTTTCACTTAACTTCTTTTCAGTGATTTAATTGTCCCTTTTTATATAACAGCTGTTCAAGATTTGCTACAGTTCCCTCCCACGCCTCACAATCTACTTTACCCAATTATTCCTGCCATTTACCTTTGTTTTTCTAGCTTTTGCTACCACATGAGATCAAATTCCCCCACAGCTCTCCTACTGAGTGTGAGTCCAAAAAGCCTTTTAAGTACATGCTTGTATACCAAAGTAAAGTCATTAACTTCTAACAGGCTTACTAATATTAAGCATAGACTCATGTAATTTACATTGCAGGGGCTAGTTTTTGTGGAGCACTGACCTCCAGGATCTCATTCCACAACCTTCTTTCCAGCCCACTAAGATAGTGGGGAGCTAGCAATACTACATGTGCATAGTCCATGCTACAGATAACACAGAGGATTGATACTCACTGCCTGTCATTGCCTTTATCTCAGACTAAGAAGTTTTTATCTCAGAATTCAGGTAGCCCTGTGAAAAACTGAGTGAAAATGAATTGCATCTGACGAATCATATTGTCACCAGCACCTCCAAACACAGGCCCTGGAAACTAATGTTATTTTAATATATATAAATGCCCTCTTGTGGAGATTCTGATATCAGGTTTTCTTATTTTAGGACTTAGTCCAAAGTCAGTTGTTCTTGGAGGGATGTTTTTTTTCCCCCCCCCCTAGAGACCTGGTTAACAAACTTCCCTGCAGCAGCAACACCTGGCTCCATCTCACACACACTTGGGAACACCTTGTGCCTCAGGTAATGTAAAAGGGGGGACATGGGGACACAACTGCTTTCATGTTGTGTGTTTAGGAAGGCCAAGTGACATAAAGGCTCATTATTTCCTATCTGTGGTGCATGGACCTAAGTGGCTTAAGTCACCCAAGCCTGCCTGGCCAGTCCTTAAACTGTGCATCTTCAAAAAAAGAAATGAAAAAGCCTGCTGGGTTGTTATCCTACCTCAGACTTGGAGTAAACCGGAATTAAAATCAAGTATACAAATCATACCATAGTCAGACATGACTGAAGTGTCCTTACCACAAATGTAGTTTTTTTCCTGTAAGGTCCCATAGGGGTAAAAGGGATTTCTTGTGTTTCAGATCACATTATGTCATACAATCCCCTTCATAAATACCCCTTAAAAGCTTAAGGAGGCATTTCGCAAATCCCAGTTCAGACAGGGCAGCTTGGAGGCCACCAGCTGTACCCAGTTCCTACTGACTTCATGATGCAGGCTCACCTACAGTGGCGCCAGCACCCCAGCACAAGCGCCACCATCACAGCAAAGAGACACAGAGGCAGCAGCTCCTCGCAGTTCACCTGTCCCTTGCCCTGTCTGAGATGAGCCACAGCAGCCAGACTCTGGGCTGGGCAGGAGCTACCAGAGGTACCAACAGCAGCTGCTGCTGCTTCTGCAGGCAGACCTCAGAAAAGGCTGCTCTACCTCTGGAAATCCACCATTAAAAAAAGGCTTCCTTCCAGTCTTAAGTATTGTCCTATTGGTATTTCCAACGACAGAGACTCCACCAACCTGCATGTCTCCCACTCCACCTTTTGTACTAGCAGTATCAGAGATTGAGCTGTAACACTAGTAGGAGCTATTTAGATTTGAATACTTTCTCTTAGACTATCAGACTGCAGTTTTGGGTTCCTCAAATGTTACCCAACAAAATGCAAGAACGCATCTATACAAAAACCCATTATGTTAAAACTGAGAGTACAGGAAGGGAAAACCAGTAAGGGTTGCGATCTTCCAGGGCACATCTACATTTACTGCATAATGGGAAATGTTACATTTGAAAACCATTGATAAGGTGACAGAAATGCAAGTTGCTATACTACCTGGTATTAGCTGAAAACCCACTTTATGATTTCAAAGCTTTTTGGGGGGGGAGAAGTGACAAAATTCTTTTCCTACTAATTTCTTTGAGAAAGATGACATCACCTTTCCAGATCCTTCAATGAGAAGCTAAGAGTCTTCACTCTGTCTGTTAACTAATTCAACTTATAAAATGTGTTTCTATTCTTGATAGCCATGTTAACTATGACTAGCTTATTTTGAGTAAATCGGGTATGCCCAATAAAGTTAAGAAATAGAAGGTATTTTTAGAAACAATCTATATGGCAGAAGTTAGTTATACTTCCATTTTAATTTTCCACTATAGTTTTCAACTTACTTTGTTCAACTTGAAAATTCCTAACAAAAAGAACACCCATATCCCCAGTGTCCTCTTGACTTATTCACAACATCTAGCTCCCAAGATGATCTTAACGACCATGCTTTTCTCAGCTTAGATGTTCTTTTTAGCCTGGAAGCCAGCAGGAATCTTGACTTATTTTTAGTATTATTTTCTTTAAAAATCTTGCAAAGGGTATTTCAGAAAAAGTACAAACTTGTACAGAGTGCCACTCAGGCTAGTAGATTACAACAAATCTTTTTACAAGCATCCTTGAGCCTCAAAGCAGCAATTTGTCTCTCAAATGGCATGCTTCTGAGTGTTTTTATATCATACTCTCAATTTTTTTTTTCCTTTGAGTACAGCACAGAGTTTTTTTGCTTAAAGAATTAAATTATGATTCCATTCAGTCCTAAAATACAGGCCACTTTTTTTGTCCTTGAACCCTGATAATAAAATAACCTCTGGCCTTTAAGCAGCATTGTCTCCAACTCAGGTTGGTAGTAAATAAAACTGCTTAGCACATTTCCCAATACCACCAGGGCTTTTCAGGGTTAGCATAGTAGTTCCCTTGTAATGTCTTGTGTAAATCCTTAGCAATACACTGTCAGTATCTGGGAATCATGGCTGCAGTCCAGTGTACATATACTATATTATTAGTCTTTCTTGCTTTTCGAAGGCACATCCCAGTTTTGCATTCAACACTAGAGATAAAATGGTTACTAGACACCATTCCTAACATGCCAGAGCTGCTACCATTATCTGTCTTTTTCTTTTCTATTGCAGAATTCTTGTTCTTCTGAGTTCTTGAAAGATCAGCTTCTACCTGCAGATGATTTTAATGACTGCATGCACTACTTTTAAAGTGTAAAATATGTTTGAGATGGTCCCAAAATTAATTTGTAAATAAAGTGAGCTTTAAAGTCTGGATCTGTAACAGGCTGCAATTTCCTCAGGTTTCAAGTGTATGGAAATATGGGATGGCAGTTTGTCCACACAAAGAGAAAAACAGCTATGAAAGCTACTGGAAAGCTCAACTGCCATCTAACTACTTCAGAATTAAGGAGTTTTCATGCATTTCAGTAATGAATACTCATGATATATTTGCAAATACACTTTTTTAATTAATAGTAATCAAATTGTAAGTTTACAAGTCTTATGGAGTGTTAAAGGACTATTAAGGACTCCTTGAAATAAACCTAATAGCAATATATATTTGACATTCATGATTCCTTCTCACATTCCTTCTCACCTCACCACAGGTATATCCCACAGTCGTGGTTTAACCCCAGCCAGCATCTAAGTACCACACAGCCATTCATTTACTATCCCACCCCCAGCAGGATGGGAAGCAGGGTCAGGAAAAAGGTAAAAATCGAGGGTTGAGGTAAGACCAATTTAATAATTGAAATAAAATGAAATCATAACAATAATAGTAATTACAAATGTAATGAAAAGGAGAGAGGGCTAAAATCCAAAGGGAGAGGAAAAAAAAAAACGAGTGACCCACAGTACAATTGCTCAGCACCAATGCTAACAACTGCTGACTGATGCTCAGCCAGTCCCTGAGCAGCAATCTACCAGACCCTGCCAACTCCCCCCATATATATGCTCAGCATGATATTCTGTGGTATGGAACATCCCTTTGGCTGGTTCAGGTCACCTGTCCTGGCTGTGTCCCCTCCCAGTTTCTTGTGCCCCTCCAGCCCCCTCACTGGCAGGGCCTAAACAACTGCAAAGCCCTTGACTTAGTATAAATATTACTTAGCAACAACTGAAAACCTTGTTTTAGTGTCACTATTATTCTCATACTAACCTAAATATAAGTATCACTATTATCTTCATACTAAACCCAAAACATAGCATTTTACCAGTTACTGAGAAGAAAATAAATTATCCTGGCCAAACCCACGACAGAATCCACCCCTTATTCCATACCATTTATGTCATGCTACACTTTCCAATACACCATTACTTTTCACCTTTTGATTTAAAAACACAAATATAATTCCCTTATTCTATGGACCATCCCTCTAAAAGTCCATTGAGTTCATTTAGTCAATGACATCGGGCTCCATCCGTCATAAGTCTTTCAAGAAAGATGGTGCAAGGTGTTCATTTGTTGCATGTTGAAGCCAGTTCTCATTCTATTATCGCTGCACTGGTCCAGTTTCATTGACATCCATTCTTAAGTAATGTAGCAAAGGAAGTCAGGTTCAGTTCTCCAAATCCAGAATGGCAGAGGCAGGGATTGCAAGGTGCCCAGTGCAATGACAGGCACATAGAAGCGACAATGTACAATGTTATACAGCAATTAACATCACACTGTTTGATTCATTGGCTATTTTCACCCAAAGTCAAATCCCCTTAAGGCACACAGACTTGCCCATTCTCCCACATGACTCTCCAAGTGCACCCAGGTCCTTGAGCAAAAGCAATCCTGCACATGGGTTTGCCTTTGCCTGAGGCAGGAATAACCCAGACTCTTCCCCAGCTTATTTTTTATGTGCTATACAGGAACTTTGTCCCCTTCTACAATATGTAAAAGCTTTGATTGGGCAGGGCCAGCTCAGCTGGCAGACTAACCAGGTGGCTTTTGCTAAATAACTAGCTGGATGTTTGAAAGTCCAACCACCCATTGCTTTCAGCGTAGTCTTTAACAGGCCATTGTACCATTTGATTTTCCCAGAGGCTGCTGCACGATAGGGGATGTCATGACCCACTCGATGCTATGCTTTTTGGCCCAGGTGTCTATGAGGTTGTTTGGGAAATGAGTCCTGTTGTCTGACTCAATTATTCTTTCTGGAGTAACGTGTTGCCATAGGACTTGCTTTTCAAGGCCCAAAATAGCATTCCGGGTGGTGGCATGGAGCACAGGATATGTTTCCAACCGTCTGGTGATTGCTTTCACCATTGTCAGTACATGGCGCTTGCCTCAGCAGGTTTGTGGGAGTGTGATGTAATCAGCCAGGCCTCTCCACATTGATCAGCCATCATCATCCATACCAGAGAGGCTTTAATCACTTGCCTTGCTTAATTGCAGTGCACATTTCACATTCATGAATAACCTGTGCAATAGTGTCCATGGCAAAGTCTACCCCTCGATGATGAACCCATCTGCATGTTGCACCTATTCCTTTATGGCCTCAGATGTGATGGGCTTACTCTGCTATTAATAATTCACCCTTATGTTGCCAGTCCAGATTCACCTAAGCCACGTCAGTCTTATCAGCCTGATCTACCTGTTGATTGTTTTGAAGTTCTTCAGTGGCCCAAGTCTCGGGTATGTGAGCATCTACATGATGTCCCTTTACAGCCAGGTTCTCTACCTGGGCAGCAGTGTCTTGCCACAATGCAGCAGCCCACACGGGTTTACCTCTGTGCTGCCAGTTGCTCTGCTTCCATCGCTGCAGCCACCCCACAGGGCATTTGCCACCATCCATGAGCCAGTACAGAACTAAAGTATTGGCCATTTTTCTCATTCAGCATGTCTAAATCCAGCTGGATGGCTTTCACCTCTGCAAACTGACTCAATTCACCTTCTCCTTCAGCAGGACTTGTCATCAGGGGCTCCATATAACTTTTCTACTATATGGCAAGACCCATCAGTAAACAAGTCATATTGCTTCTTATGTTCTGGCAATTTATTATACAGTGGGGTCTCTCCAGCACATCACCTTTTCCTCTGGTGAAATTCTGAAATCTTTACCTTCTGGCAAGTCCATAATCACTTCCAAGATCCCTGGATGACTGGGATTTCCGAGTCAAGCTCATTGTGTCATGTGTGATCCACTTACTCCCTGTAGCATCAGTTGCATGATGTGTAGAGCAGACCCTCCCTTTGAACATTCAGCCCAACAGTGGCAACCAGGATGCCAGGAAGAGCTGCACTTCAGTACCGATTACAACCAAAGCAGCTCAAAATCCTTCATAAACTGCCAGTATCTCTTTTCAGTTGGAGCATAGTGGGCTTTGGATCCTCTGTATCCCCAACTCCAAAAGCCTAGGGGTTGACCTTGAGTCCCTCCCAGTGCTTTCTGCCAGAGGCTCCAGGTAAGAGGTAAGCACCATCATCCCCAGCTGTGGTGTAGAGCACTTTTTAGGTTTTTTTTTTACATCTTGCTCTGTCCAGACTGGTGCGAGTGTTGCTGGATAAACTGTCTCCTGTTTAATTTTTCAAAGGCTTATCATTGCTCAGGGGTCCATTTGAAAGAGTTATTTGCTAGAGGGGGCTCATCAGAGTCACTTGATAGAGAGGGCTTACAAACAAACTCTAATTTGGAATGTGCATTCTCCAAAAATCCACACCACCTAACAAAGCCTGCATGTTTCTCAGTTGGAGACAAAGCTGTTATTTTGTTGATCACATCCATTGGGATCTCACTGACAACATCCATCTTGCCATTTTATTCCCAAAAACTGGATCTCCTGTGCAGGATTAAGTCCTGACCTTAGTTGGTTTTATGACAAAACTGGCTTTCAGACAGATTTAAACCATTTTCTTCCCTTTCTCAAAAACTTCTGCTGTATTGCCAAAAATGCCAAAAATTCTCAGTAACGTTTTATAGACAAAAAACAGGCATCTTGATTTTTTTAAAAGGTTCTCCAACTTCAGACCTGTGGAATTGTCCATTCTGTTATTTCAGGAATAAAATTACAGTCACTTCAGTTATGGCCTAGTTTTATTGTACCTCATTTTCAGCTGCAAACTTGGTGCTGCAGGTGGCACCCTACGCCTTGTAAAGAAATCAGTCCCCTTCAGCACAGTAAGGCCTCAAGGTTTGCTCTCTTCTCAGCACAGTAGCTGTATAAAGTCTATATTTGATTCATTAATTAGCAAATAATGACACTTATCTAAAAAAGAAGAATTTTTTACAGCCACCTTACATGCAGTGATACTCTGTGCACTTCACCAGTCTGCAGTAATATGTAAGCAATGCTGCCCTCGGTGTGGTACACCTGTTTTCACTAGGTTAAGAAAGCTGTAGCTTCCATACTTGGAGTTGAAGTTTTGGGAGCACCTAAATCTTAATAGAAGTATCCAGATTTTTAAAATATATCTCCATATATTTAGAGGGCAGAGGCATAAGAAGTTTAAATAAGGAAGCTGCTTGGCAGGTTTCACATGTAGGCAGACTACTGCATTGTACAGCAGTTACCAGGGGAAGTAACAGCTTCCCCGTACCCCCTTTGCATGCTGACTTCCCATGTTTACTGAGGTCCAGAAAGAGCATTTATATCCTTATATTTTGTTTTCCATTTTGTGTCTACTTTAGTTATTATATTGCAATCATTTCGGTGGAGACACTCTAATACATATTTGGGAAAAGCCTTACACCAGTGGGACTCTGTTCCCCACTGATATCTAGGCATTATTATGAAACTAAGCATGAAAAGCTTATCAATAACATGTTTAGGAAAGATGTTTTCATAACTTTGCTTTTTTTGCTGTTCTCAAAAAATAGCTGATTCATAATGAGCTGAGTCCATCTGAGGCTCTAATATACCATCCTATGGGTAAAATGAAATCCAAGGGAATAAAAATCAGATAAAAGAGTGAGAAACTGCATTCTGATAACCTGTTATTCAGAGTGCAGCAAGGTCTGAAAAGAAGTCAAGTAGAAAATAAGCACTAAATGTATTTATAGGGATACAACACCTCCAGGAAGCAGTTATCAGATGACACAAACTCAGATGGTGAATAAGAACCTTGATAGGAATGAAGAAATTTATTAACTACACCCAAAGGTATGAAGTCCCTTTTCTCTTTCTGAAAGAGGCACATTTCAGTGAAAAGCAGCTATACTATTAGCAATACATAGCAGCGAACATGTTCAAGGGAAAGGATGTGAAGGCTTTTGCTGCTACTCATTTGGCAAAATGAAAAGATTATCAAACAGGTAACCTGATCTGAACACAGTAGAAAGCATGACAACAAGGAACTTACCCTCCCTATTTTAAACGAAGCATTTGGGGTTTTGCAGGCCAATCTCAAATTAAGTTCTAGGAACAAAGGAAAAAGTTAACCTATATAATATTATGACTGTCAAAGATGTTACAGACAAGCCTATCCCTGCTTTTCTATCCTGTGAGTGAATTTTCAAGAACATTGCCTTTATTGCAGCCTTTTCATATGATCCACATGGGAAGCATAACATTAAGACAGTCACTAACATGCTTAAATGTCACACCCTAGTAAAAAAAAAATGTTAAGAAAATGCAAGGCAGCTAATCTCCCTGAATTTACAGAAACATAGCAATAGGCTTAAAGGTGGCAGTGAAGGAGGAATCACCCATGTTACAGATATAGTTTAAGCATGGCAGCTCTAAAGAATAGCATCAGATAATACTTTTCAGTTGACTTACAGAAAAAAAAGAAGAGCCATCAGCATCATTTATCTTTCCTTCATAATCATCATTTTACCCTGGGGAAGCTCAGAAACTTGCCAGTGCCCTAGTTGTCCAAACAGGCACTAATTGCCCCATCATTAAGGGCTGAAGAGGCCGAAGACAGATTTTGGAAGGAGCTCATAGGCCTCCTTCAAGTGTAAACCCATGTGTCCTCATTGCACCAACTCTAAACCATGTTCCTCCTTGGAGACATTCAAAAGCCATCTGGACACGGGTCTAGGCAACCAGCTCTCAGCGGCCCTGCCTGAGCAAGGAGGTTTGACAAGATAACCTCCCAGAGGTCCCTTCCAACCTCCACTGCTCTGTCATTCTTCAAAACCAGCAGGCAGGCAGACTGGATTCTCCCTTGTTTCTGTTCCATTCACAAAGAAAGTGAATGAAATCCTGAAACAAGACATCTAGCATCACACCAGCTTTTGCCAAGATGGCTGGGTTACCTCCCTCCAACAGGCAGAGTTTTGCCTACAGCAATAAAATCCACGTACCCGTGTCACAGACTCCATCCTTTGCTAATTTCAGTTTCCACCACTAAAGTAATCCAGTCTCTTCCCACATTCCTATAGCCTGCTTGCCAGATTACATCAGGTTCATGCTCTCATTAAAGCCAGAGGTATCTGTGAGACGTAAGCAGGCACACACTCCCAGCCAGTTGCTACTAAAGGCAGCCAGGTTTAACATTCCTAAAAACACAGCCTGATTATTCAGCCATCTGCCAAGCCAGACCATTGTCATCTGGAGCCTTTTCTCACTGTTGACCATACCAACACAGTTCAACTGCCTTGAACACCCAAAGTCTCTGCAAACTCATTTAGTTTTTCCCTATTTCCTTGCTGAAGCCTTATCACCCAGACCTTTTATATCACCAGGCCAGCTCACACACCCCAAAACCTTGGGCAGAACCAACCACAGTATCAAATGCAACATTTTTTTTTACTCCAAATTATTTTAGCAAAGCCCTGTTACTCCAGCAGCTGATAGAGGTATAGACCTGACAAGTACCCTTAAACATAAGGGGACATCCTATATGCTTTTCTAAAGCACCTGACAGCAAGTTTTCTTCCAGCCCCACACTTTTATGGGGAGGAGACAGACAGACAGATGGATAGAGAGGTGGACAGACATATATACATGTATATATATATATGTATGTATATGAGGGAGCCTGCAGTCAGGGCCCTGAGGGCACTGGTAGGCTTTGATGGCCCTGACCACACTTACCTGTCCCGTCCGTGTCGTGTCCCGTCCCTTTCCCCACCCACCCCCCCGCCCCAGCCCTGCCCATGGGTCCAGGGGCTCTATTTAAGCTCTGGGGGCTTTATCTTTCTTTGAGCTGTGGGTACGTTTGTTCCTGGTACTGTTTTCTTGTCTTTCCAAATTGCTGCTGCTTTTCCTAAGTTGGTCTTAGACTGGGCTTTTTATTTTACCTTCTAGCTCAGTGGGGTGCTGGTGAAGCCTGTGGCTATCTTGCTCTTGGCCTCCTCTGCTTAAGGGCTGTGCCTCACTGGTAATACCCTTGGCTGTGTTGTGGTAGCCTTCAGGTTCTAGCTTGTTCTTCCTCATGGAGTAACCTTGCTCTCACCACTACCTGATGAATCCCCTTGTCTTTGTATATGCTGTCGTGCCTTTCCTTAGACATTTGGTGTACATGTGGGCTTGTGAGTACAGGGGTTTTCTGAGAGAGTTTCTCCTGTGTGTAGGAGAGGGAAGAAGTAAGTTTTGGGAGCTGATACTGTAGGTGGGAACTTCATGTGTGAGTTAGTCCATTGTAGGTCAGCCTGGATGTGAGGCAAGTTCACTGGTAGCCTCTGCTCCCAAACCCATCAGTTTCTGGACTCTGAGCGTAAGACTCACGTGATCAGCTCCCACCGTACAAGCACTGTGTGGGATGGTAGAGGGGAGGTACAGTGCCCTTCAGCTGTGGCTGTCCTTGGGATTCTTCACGCCCTGTACTCAAAGGGAATTTTCTGAAAGGCCCATTCCCCAGATAGCAGCATAATGCTGATTCCTCTTCTTCCTCCATGTGACTGCATGTCTGTGACATGCATGTCTGCATGTCTGTGACAGAGCCAAAGGCCAGACATCTGCCATTGCTTTTTCATATAACACAAGGAGACTGAGGTGCTTGCCTGTGAAAAGGCAGGGGATAAAATATTAGGTGCAAACTGCAAATACCATGAGATATCCCGCTTGGTTGGCAGCAGAGCTGTGGGAAGCTGTGACTAAGAACATAAATGTGTTGTGCATGGGGCAGCAACTGGCTTATCATTTGATCATAATGCTTATTTCTGGAAGATGTCAGTCAAAATATTACCATGTTGTAATGAAAATGTTTTTCATATTACTTTAATTGGAACAGGTTGAGTTGTGAAGCTGCTTACTCCCACCCATGAAGAACAAAGGTTTAGGAAGACAAAGGCGGGGAGAGTTGAAAGACAGGAAAAGTGTAAGAATGTAAAAACTGAGATTACATCAATATTTTAAAGTATGGAAAAAGGTAGTAAAGCAAATACTAGTTTTCTTCATTACATTCCTGGTGGTTTATGACTCTTAAGCTTCAGTTAATTGACATACCTAAGCAAAGATGTAATGTAAATATGTTGCTAGCATTTTAAGTTACATGTAGAAAATACAAACAAGAAAGTTGCTAGTCTTTGTGTAGCTAAGTTTATTTTACACAAAATGTTTGCATGTTTATTATAACATTATACCCTGAGAACAGGGAGTTCTCATATATCTACCAACCAGCTCTGAGTGACATGAAAGAATTAATTTTCTGGCAGTGGTGATCTGGAACACAAAATTTATTAGGTAATGTCAGTGCCAGCATTTTTAGTACCCTTTAGCCCACAGTAATTAATTGCAATGCTAACTTGACCTAATAACACAACTGCAAATACTAGTCTGGATATTCCACACATTTTTTTTCTTCCAGGACTCAAATACTTGTGGTTTTTCTTCAGAATGTCCTGGAACAAACATTTGTGGCATGTCTAGACCTGAATTCAGTTAACTCAAGTTAATTGGTAATCAATTAACTGGAGGTAAAATAAGACTAAAACCTCTATTCTAGGCATATTGCAATCCATCAGGCAACAGAAAAAGTCCTGCAGCCTGACTCTGTGTGATCCTCATCTTTTCTGTTTAACATAAGGTTCATTGAATAACATTAGCATTTGAAAGTCAGTAGCAAAGAAGTTATTTGTATAACAGTCCAGCATCTGTCTGTGAGTGCAAAGGGTCTCTGAGCAGTAGCTTTCTCCAGAGTATAAAAACAAAGCTATTGTACGACTGGTCTGCAACTGGTCTGAAGTAGTAATGTGGTAGAGATGTATTTGGGGCACATAGCCGTACGCAACACATCATGGGGGAGCTAGCACTTGATCCAGCTAGCATCCTCGTGGAGGTGTGCTTCCCCAGCTGCGTGACACAAAGTGTCTGGTGTGCTTGGCAGTTGCTGGGGGGACACTGCTGACTGTCAGGTGGTTGCTGTTGGGGGCCAGCTAGCCATAAACAAGGTTCAAAGATCTTACTGGAAGTAGCTCTCAGTAATTGTGCTGTCAGTGTTTGTTTAATCAAGGCCGGGTGAAAGTGTTCTCCAGAACTCGCAGTCTCTGACCAAGTCCCCCCAGCAGAGCAGCACATTGATTACTGCAGCTTCCCAGGCTTTTCCTTTTATAACACCACATTTGGTCGTGTGTTCCTCAGTGGGTCCTCTGGTATTCAGGACAGAAAAACAGTTTTTTGATTGAGAAGTGATTGTACTTCAGCAGTATTTTTGTTTATGCTTACCAAGTGTGCTGAGAACCCAAATCTCTTTTTTCTCTCTTCGTCTGAAAATGAGATGAGCTCATTTGATTGACAAGATGCTTCCCCACGATCTTGTGGAAATTGTTAGTCCAAGGGCTGTGTTCACATAAACAGTAGCACTGCTGTTTACACAGTATACACAGAAATGCACGTAAACATAATGTCTCTGCAGATCTAGTATAACAAAAGGGTTTTTCTCAAGACTGAAGTGGAATAACTACGCTGGTATGAGTCTCCTCAGTAACACTACAGCTGCATATACAGATCTATCTACTTATGCTCCTGCAATGATCTTGTTTAAAAAAAAGTCACATGCAAGCATCCCTGTGCACAATAGTTATATATCTAGAGTTTAGAGACTACCTGATTTATCTTAATCACTAAAATGCTTATCAAATCACTTCGGCAGTTTCCCAAAGCAAAACAGTGTTTAAAAGAAGAGACAAAGAGATGCATCCAGTATTGGAAAACCTCTACAGGTTTCCACATTTGAGCTAGATTTTTATCCTTTGGTAGCCTGAGCATGATACAGCCACTAAAAGAAGCGGGTACAGCTCAGTTTGCATTAGCTCTTTAGTGGCAAACTTCAGCTGGGTATCAGCTTCAGCACCCTGATAATATGATGGTTCCTTACGCTTCAGCTATTTGCCAGATCTCATTATATTATTTTGCTAATGCATTCAGCTTTGCCTTTTTCTCTGCACAGAGAAAGCTGGAGTTGTCTTGCTGCTAATTTCCTGACCCACAGGATCGTTGAACTGCTTTTCAAATAACTGCTGGAGGTGCAATAGCAGTTTGTAATAGCCAAGGTTGTCAGCCTGAGGTTAAGCTCAGGGGACTATATTTAGGCACTTCAACAGGTGGCTTGATGTACAGAAGTGCTGAGCCTGCAAGCTCCTGCTCAGCTACTTAAATACTGAAATCCATGGACCAGCTGAGAGAGGTCAGGACTCCTGAATGTCCAGACATGCACTAAGTGCCTGAATATCTTCACAGGAACATAGTACAGAGTCTTTCCTTTTAATTTTGCCTACTGTATATTTTGAGTCAGAAACAGTTTTATCTAGGTAATGGTTATTTTCCTCATTGTTGTAGAAAAGCTGATGCCTGACATTCTCCATCAGTTCTCTCTTCCTCATACAAGCATTAAGTCAGTTTGGTGGCCACATCCTGCTGTTAATACCTGAGGGACACTGGCTGATTTCACCTTTCCTTTAGAAAATAAACAAGTAGTAAAATTCAGTGTTGAGTTCTTATCAGTCAGTGTTTCACGGTCAAAAGATAAATGATACCTCAGTTTCCCTTTCTGCAAAACAATTACTGCCCTGTAGGGATGGCTCATGGATGACTGCTCAGTTTCCTAACAGGTTTTGAATTTGGACCATCTACTTCTGCTCATAGTGGGCTGAACACAAGTCTTTAGAAGAATGTCATAGAACAAAATTCTCTCCAGTCACACAAATTCTGATGATCAAAAAAATAATCTTTATTTTTCCAAAACATTTGAGATGTGATAAAATGTATTATTTAAACTGCTGTTAACACTGACATGTCTGCATCAAATGTTTCCATGTAGCTGAAATTATATATTTTAATGACATAAACGTTATTCAAAAAACAATAATCAAGACTCTCACCAAATTCCTGAGTGTTTGAATGAATCTGATTTTTGTCTGGTATTGTTTTCCTCATAAATGTTATATATAAAAATGCTTTTTGATACATAATACAGCTGTTGAAAGTTTAGTGATCTTTTGGCATGTGTCAATTTAAGCCATTATACCTTGCAGACAGTTTGTAACTGCTAGACAAAAGCTAAATACTACTTTATCCAAAGTTCTTAGATGTGGCCACTGCTTGGATCAGAAACCCCCTTGTTTCGTCTAGAGGCAGATCTGAATGGGGACCGATCCAGTGCAAAACAGTGCTGCCCAGATTCTGAAATCATATGAACAACAGACTTTGCCTGTAGTGAATAATTGAACAAATGAGCCTAATGTTCCCTGCCTGTGTTGATTTTGGCTTATTAATTGTGTGTGTGATCCCATGACCCATATTTCACTGCAAAGAATAACCCCCTTGCCGGCAACGTGTAGGGCTGCCTCCCTGGGAATGGGCTGCCTCCTGCTTTGTTCTCCATCACTGAACAAACACACCATTCCTACTGTATTTAGTTTAACACCCCTATATAAGCAGGCTCAGGATTAGACCTTCTGTTTATAAGACTAGGTTTAAAACAAGTTTGTTTTCTCTGCTTAATCCAGATTAATAAGTGATTTGCATTTTGTGTCATTCTTCATTAGCTATAAAGCCCATTAGTACATATTGCTTTCTGTGTGATTGCACAGATACTATGACAACACCCTCCGATCATGAGCTCAGATAGGACATTCTTTATAATTAAGCTCAGTGGATCTTCTAGCTGTTTTAATACGATGTCTCTACTTTGTCATACTTTTAATTCAGTTGACAGATTTGATCTTTGTCTTTAGAGTTTTCAGCTGTGTTTAACCTTGCTTTACTTTTAGAAGCAGCAGATAGGGCAAGCATAAGAATTTATCAGTCATAAACCATAATTGCCAGTTTCAGAGAAAAAGAAAAAATCCATATGCTGATATTACTCTTAATGTTGCATCACTTTTACATGACCATTTAAGCTTTTGTTCTTTTGCTCTGCTTGAGCTTTGTAACAAGGTAACTCTCACCAGGTTTTCACAAGCTCCTGTTTCTTTCTTTCAGGGCTGAACTCTGCTATCATGGAATCTGACTGCAGATCTCCAAACACGGAGCTGAGATTGTGCCCTAAGAAAGGAAGGCAAATCTATTACCTTTTTAACACTACAAAATCATATTTAAGGGTGGGTTTTTTTTCTTTTTTGGAAGAAATATGAGCACATCAGAGAGAGTATTCCAAACTGGTTTTGACTACTAAAACCCCAAATTGACTGTTTATTAACCTGAATGCCACAAAACAAAACAGTGGTTCGTGTTACAGGTATGAAAGCCAGTCTCACCATTGAGAAGGAAACAAATTATATATTATTAGGAGTTTATAAATTTTTTCTCCACAATTTTTTTGCAATACTAGTCCTTCATGGATTTTGACTGTTGCTTTCATTTTTGGTACATAGTTCAAGTTAAGATGAGGACAGAAAGACACGAAGGATGTCTGTGATAGCTAAAGGAATTTTTTAATCCAAGAAAATCAGTATTAAGTAAGTTCCAAGATTCGGCTTAGTTCAAATGACTGTCATTGATTTTGCAGCTCCAGCTGCTGAATGCCAGATAGTCCATGATCAATCACCTGTCTGACCCAATACTTTCCCCACTAATTGATATTATATCTGCACATTGTGCAAGTGTCATACTTCGTCATCTGGGTATATCCAGGAATGGCCCGACTGCAGCAGCATACGGCACTGAGAGTGCAGATATTGGGGTAGTCTTCAAAGCTAACACAGTGTTGAAAATGAGCAGTTTCATGCTGGCCTCAGCCTAACTTGTGTATCCCACTAGGAATCCGGACTCTCCGTGCCTTTATCTATGACCTGGCTAAACTTCATTGCTGGCTTCCTATCTTTCCCTCTAAGAGAAAAGCTGTCTGTGATCCTCCTCAGCCATCTGTGCTTCATCCATGATCTTACACGTGACTAATTCTAGCTGCAGCCTCATTAACTTTCAATACCCACAGTCTAACACGCACTTACTTGGGGGCCTGAAAGGAGAGGTAGCGCAAGGTCATTTTCTGAATCTTGATTACATGGTTTAGTAGGAGCTGGTCAAGTCTGTTTGAACACAGTGGCCTTGAGCAAAAATTCCCTTTGCTACTCCTTATCTCAGCAGAAATCTACAGGTTATTTACACTGTTCAGCAGTTAAGAGGGAAAAAAACCCTCAAACCTAAAGAAATTAAACCCAAAAACTTTTCACACAGATAACATTGAGAAATACCTTTCTACAGTAATGGAATAACAAGGAGAGGGCAGCATGCTGATGTAAATGAGTTTCCAACCAGAGGAAATTTTCAATATTAATAACTTTTTTTTTCCTAAAATTAATGTTTCATGACTAGAGAAGAAAATGCTGTCTGTCCTTCTAAATTAGGTGTGTCCATTCCTGCCCCTCGCCTCAGATGCTGGCAGATTGCACTTACGGGGTAAGGATTAGTCCAGCAGAATTACACATTGTGGATTTGTTTCAGGGGTATTTTCAGAAGATGGAAAGGAGGAAAGAGTGTCACAATAAAGTATAGGTTGTAGCATCATCTGACTTAACTGTTTAAGCGGTAAGCTGGATATGCTGGTACCCAGAGGGGTTTTAGGAACAGCATAAACTAAGCAAACAGCTCCTTCAGGGGGCTCCTTTCTCTTGATTAAAAACACTGTGACTGTATGATAAAAATCAGATGTCAGTTTTGAAAGTGAGATCTTGTGTGCATAGGAAGTGCTCAGATGAGCAAGATTTTGCTCTCACTCTTCCTTGTTAGGAGGTGAATTTGGCATCACTGATCCTACAAACATTGCCTCCGTGTTTAGCTCACGGCCTGTCTAGTTCAGCAGGATAAAGACTTCTCACGGGAATAGAATAGTTCTAAATATTGGGCCCAGAGCATATCAAAAGCTTTCTCATACTAAGCCCCTGCCCAAGCCAAGAAGGAAGATGTGCCACCTTCTTTCCTAGGCAAGGACTGCAGAGTGAAGAGCCTGCTGTTTGTGACCATCTGGTACTGCCCATGCCTCTAATGGAACTGTTGGAGAACTGTGATTGTTTTCTCTCTTTACCTAACACAGTTCAAGGAGACAGACAAGCAACCTTTCTGCAGGCTTGTTGTGTTTTTTTCTTTACCACTTAGCAGAAGTCCAAATAACTGAGTTGAAAAGTAAAATCAAAAGGCAAACTCCTTAGCTGACTGGTGTCAAGTGGTACAGCTCCAAGGATCAGGCCTGCAGGCTTTAACCAGCAGAACAGGTTTCTATCCATCCAAAGTACATAGGAATGACTTCATGTTTCTTCAAGGAAGGAAAACTGGACATTTTCTGAGTTGCAAGCCACAGCCTCAAGCTATGACTCAGGTAGAAGCCATTTTTGACCAGCAAAACAGAAAACAGCTTGCTGGCCCAAAGGCAACAGTATTCATATCCCATTCTGCCCTCAAGCAGGAGATTTTAACTAAGAATCCTATGTAAGGAATTATTTTGCAAGTCTTCAAATAGTCAATGTTCAAAATGGCCACCTGCAGTCCAAGAGAGACATTTTATTGCTCCCATAAGCATGGGATATGCATGAGTTCTCTATCTGCCTATGCACACAAATATTTATGATCAAATTTACACGCACATTGATGTACACAAGAGAGATGAGGTAAGACCAGTCATTCCAAAAAATTATACAGAAAACTTAAAATATACAATTCTATCTGTTATATATTGGAAGAAGCAGTATGCATCTGGTAAGATGTCTTATTAGGCTCTCTAATAATTGTGCCCATTCCAGGAAAACACCATGATTTTACTCTGAAGAGTTAAATGAAACTCCTGCTCTGTGTACACCAGGGACAAGAAAGGCAAAAAATTAATAAATAGAAATATTTGGATGCATAAAGAATGGCATAAAAACTAATATAGGAAATATTACAATGTCTTTATGGAGATAGTTTCCTTTTACTTCTACAATTCTCTGTCCAATTTTCATCTTTCCATTACTCAAAATATAAAACAAACATATAGCAAGTTCAGAGATAGACTAAAACATAGCAGAGGAATGTAGAACTTCAATTTGAAGAGAGGAAGAAAATATTAGACATGTATATTTTACAAAGGGAATGAATAAAAATGAAGATGATAAAACTATTTAAAACAACTAATTCTCTATAAAGGAAAAATATTCATATCTATGTATTTGTCTTACAATGCAGGCTTTAAAGAAATCTGAAAATAGGGGAATTCCAAAATGATGAAGGGGAAGGCTTTAAAAAAATAGATATTTAGCCTGTGGAATTTATTGCTGTGAGACCATGGTGAGGTCAAGTATATACTAGCATTCAAGAAAGGAGGGAGTGTTTACACTGGTAAGAACATATGGACTTAGAAAACTGTATTAAAGAAGAATATTTAAAACTGAAACTGTTGTGGAGTATACAACATCATCTGCTAAATATAATTTATCATTAAAATGCTATGTACAAATTATCTTGCAATTTCTAATGATGAAGTCTCTTGCTTTTCATTCTGGGGTAGGTGATGTAGGTCATTAAGACTAATATTTTCCTAATTAAACTGTCCCCAGATATTTGTTTATGATCTTGTGTTTACAAAATTAGTAACAAGTAATTTTGCATTGAGGATGTTTGTATCAGCATAAGACTCTACGGCAACATAAATAATGCTGGATTATCTACAGTCACTTCACATGTTTATAAAAGTTGATAGGAACACTCCCCTGTATTTTCTGCAAACCACAAATATTTATTCTTGGTCCAAGCTTGGAATACACCTGTTGGATGTGTACACAGTGCCTGGGCAAAACACATTTTAAGTAGGGTCTTAATTAGCAAATAACTAACCTAAGGTGCAAAAGCCCAGCTATGAAGACAGATTTTAAATGCCATAGAAGCTCACTTTGTTGACAACAGGACTGATAAACTATCAAGCACCCTTTCAAGAATTTGTGGTCTTTTTCCATAAACACTTTTCCCCTTGAAACATGTTTATTTTAACCTTTCTAGATCAATTCAATTCAAATGAGCATCCACAATGCAAAATGGAAACCCAAAATGCAAAGCGACAAACTATTTTTTCTCCTCCGAAGTTTAGTTTATACAAATCACCAAGGCAAAACTCAGCACTATGTTATGTCATATAAAGTGATGTGATAGCAATTAATCAGTGGGTTAATGTTGATGGTAAGATAAAAATTGAGGCAAATTTCAGATGCTCATTTTTCAAAGTGTGCTGTTTCCCTCAAGGAAAGGCTATTCTTATTTATATCAGAAAATATTTTAAAAAATTAATTAGGTCTTGTTAGTTTTTCAGAAGTTCTCAGGTATGGTCATGTGCCAGCAAATGGCCAGCACATTCCTGGCTGTTGTCTGTTAAGTGTCTGTACTGTTTGTGTCCAGGCTGGCATTTGTTTCTATTAATCAAAAAAAAAAAAGAAAAAAAAAAAAAAAAGAAAAAAAGGTCATCATGGTTGCAGCATGTCTGTAAGCAGGTTACTTTATCCCCATTTCCTTCTTGTTAGTCCTTTTATGATAGAATTTTTCTGTACAAATGTATGTGAAACAGAAGTGTTTTGGCTTAGAAGAAAATTAAAGTAAGAGCAGTGACACCGTCTCCATTTGAAACTGGATATATGTATTGTTTGGATATATATATTTATAGTTAGCAAGTGAAATATAATTTGCTTGCCTTGTTAGTAAGCCTTGTTAGTTCTCAGATCACTAGACTGTATATACCAGTAGATATAATCCATGGTAGTGTCTTCCCATTTTCCAAGAAAAACTGATTAGCTGAGTTTTATGGTAAGATATCATACCAGCAATATATCATTATCTTTGATAAAATCAATGTCAATTTATATCAAAATTCAAATGTCAAAGAATAAGAAGCATCTTACCAACCATTCTCACTGCTGCTTGTTGAGGTGTGTTTTATTCAGTTAATGTGATCTTTTATAATGGAGAAAAAGATTTGTGCTTTATTCTTTATCCAACTTAAATGAAATTACCAACTTCCATTGCCAAGCCAAAAGAAATCCATTTGAACAATGCTTTCAGCTGACTATTGGGCAGGAAATGTTGGAAATTTTGGGGAGGTCCTTACAGAATTTTCCATACCAGGCCAGACAATTGGTCCATCATAGTCTCATCTTGCTTCTGGAAATAGCCTTTGCCTCACATACTCTGTGAAGACAAAGTTCAGCAAACCCCTGTAACCACTGTGCTGTGATCCGTCAGTGTACAAGATGCGTCACAGAACAAGGAGGAAAATGAAGAAAGGCAAGCTCTAACTACACTATTCCCTAAAATTAACTTCTCAAAATGGATCAAATGGCTTTTCAAGTCAAAAGCCAGACTGTGTTAGAATATAGGCTAGTATATGTTCAGTAAACTCAAAGTGAGGAATCCAGAACAGAAATAGAAAATGTTTGTGGCCATTTCCTCCTGTGATGTTCTTGCAGCATGGAATCAGACCTTGCTTCCACTTTTATTTGCAGTCAGTTCGGTAACTTTCTGAGTTGCAAGAAACTCTGCAGTCTGTCTTCTGCTCTCCAAGTTTTCTTTCCAGCACTTCTGCAGCCTAACTCAGCAACGTCTCCATCTGAGCACGATCTGCAGGCTCTGAGGTCTCTGCTGTGACCCTTGCTCTCTGCCTTGCCATAGTCCTCCAGCTCTGCAACCTCCTCCCCCTCATCCTAATCAGCCACTTCCAGGAAAGTAGCAACATTCATGGCCCCTGTAGGAATCCACCCAGCTTCTTTTTTTTCTTTTTTAAGGACGATAATGAAAAATGGACAGAAATTCTATAAAAGACACACCACAGTGATGAAAGGAGGACTTTGATTTGAAGGTGGAGTATTTGTCTGATTTTAATGGCCAGCTTTGGAGAATCAGTCAACTGTTTCAAAAATCACATATTATTACAGTCCTGTAACATTACCAACAGTAAAAGATCCCACAAGCAGAAATAGCTCTAAAGGGATGCTTGTTTGTTCCTGTTATCTCACATCTATGTCCTCTGGCACCTTAGACACGTTTGTGGCCTCACTGACATCCATGGGCTTGAGAGCTTAAGCTGTTAGAGTTAACTGGAATTTAATAAAGCATTGATTGGTTAGAAGTTTGATATGTAGGGTTATTAAGAGTAAACAGCAGGAAGCATTCCCTTTAGAATCAGAGAAATTTATTTTGCACACATATATACATGCTTACACGGATGCAGAATAAATTATTTTCAGAACAATTTTTACATTACAACTTCGTATGTTACATGTCTTTCCTTTCTGGAAAAAATCAGGGCCGAGTAGCAGAGAAGGCTGGTTTCTGCAAGCTCACCCCTTCACTTAGTGAGGCACTTAAAGTGAATCCATGGCTTGAGGACTCAGGCAACGGGTTATCATGATTAAGCCCTGTAAATGCTACCACAGTAAAATTCCAGTGCAATGTTAAAGTCACTCCCAGCGACAATTTTCAGAGTCTTACTACACGTGTTTCCTCCTCTGTGCAGCCTGGTGTTAGCTGCAGAACATCCATCCATCCCAAGCTGAGGTCACTGTCAGCTGCACTTTTAACACATAGTAGTCTTAGAGGTTTTGAAATCTGCTTGTAGGCAGCTCAGACTTGGACAGCCATCAGTGGTGGTTACTTTTGACTTCATCTCCAGTTTGTCTGGTAACACTCCATCCATAAAACAGGGGTAAAATGACTTCATCCCTGCAGAGGAGCACTGTGAAAATGAAATAATAAATAGTTGTGAAGCATTTATCTGTTATAGGACTGAGCACTGAAGGAAATCTCTTCAGGAAATTAGTTCTGTCATCAGAATGGGTTTAAGTAGCATGCAATGGATATGGCAGGAGGCCTTGAGCATTAAACGGTGAAATAAAATATCTGTACACATGAATTAATCCCCCTTGCCTGTGTGCCAAAGGAGGAAGGAGTCCTGTAAGAGACTGCAAGTGTGCTTGTGTAATCAAAGACTGTATTAAACAGCAATGCGCAGTGTGCACATCATAGAAACCTTACTTTTCCACCCCTTCAGCAGTGGTTACATCTTTAAGACCTGGCTACCTCAGGGGAAGACCTTGTGCAGAAGAAAGCGAACTCTAGGATCACTGTCAGAACATATTTCCTGGGGTGGTATGATCCGTGGATCCAGGACTTGGTTTTTACATATCTGTGCAGGATCTCTGGACGTTGAGTGATTTATGCATGGTGTACCTCAAACTCACCTTCACCACCAAACTACACTATTAGCCAGTGTTAGTAGCATACAGTATTCATATATAGTATTAGCCAGCCATCGTAGGAGAACAATTTTCTGTAAGAATCAACTGAATTAAAATGTGTGATTCTCCAATTAAAGCTTGATTCAAACCACTGACAATCTTTGGGGCCATTACAAGTCTGGAGCTCCCAAAGGAAACATTTTTCTGTTAAGGTCAGCTTTTCTGTGGATGTTTTTTTTGTGATACGTTGTGATATGTGGATGTTTTTTGCCATCTAACACCCAATTCAGTTCCCATTGCAATCAGTAGAAAACCACTTCTGTAAAAAGAATATGATAACTAGAATTGTATCCTTGATCTGCCAGCTCCTCAGGTTCCCCATCTGTAGGGCAAGAATAAACAGTCAACATTTAATGGTAGTAAAGCACTTTGAGATCCTTGGAAGAAGGAGGCCAAAATTCACAGTATTATTCTTGGTCTTGTGACAGACTGGATTTCACTTACACACCATTATGTTGAGAAGTGTTATTTGCCTGTCCATGCTAACAATGACAATAAATCACGCTCCACACTTCACTAAGAGAACGAAGCGTTATTTACAGATTATAGGGTGGATAAGGCAGAAATACTGTTCCCATCACTGAGTAAAGGATCTGTCAGCACTTTCAGTACCATACTTTAATTCCAGTGGTTTGCAAGACCATTTTAATTACCATTACCAAAGAGACTGCTATTTTTCAGCTTTATTAATGTTAAGTGAAGTAATCATGGAATTTAAAATTGCTTTTGTTCTCCCATAACTAATATTGGCTTGAACATGAAAATAATGAAATTTGAAAGCAGTTCAATTTGTCCAAAAGAATGAAATAAAGAAGTTAAAGGACTGGCCACTTCACATGCTTACATTGTAATCTCATGATCATCCATCTAGATCTGTACTGACGTGATGATATACCAGAAAAACTAATATTCCTGTGGAGCTAGTCCAATTGCTCTGATACCCAGTATCATTTTTTAAAATGGCTTAAATACATATTTACATTGTGTCTGGGTGGTCCTTGGGTTAAAGAATATGCTTTTGATAACTTTCCATCAAATGCATATTTTTTACTTTTAATAAAAAAAAAGGAAATTAAAGACAAAAACCTATGTTATTTTAACATTCAGGTTTCAGAAGTAATGAAATTCAAATTTAAGCTTGACACACCATCCTAACTCATTCAGCAATCTATTTTTAGGAAATGCCAATAATGGGATGAGTTAAGAAAAGTAAATCAGCCCTAAATGAAAATTCCTAAGTTACGTTTCATTCCTGAAAAATGGATGCATGTGAAGGATTTTCCCCTAAAGTTTTCGTAAAAAAAACTTGGGAGCTTAAAACTGGGAACATTATTTGACTGTGTGCAGGCTTTGTTTCTTGGAAAGGACTTGCGAGATGGACTCGGGGACCCCAGGGTCAGCAAGTACACAGCCCATCTCAGTTGCCTGCCCTGGCAAGGGGATTCACTAGTCCGCGATACCACCAAAGGCAGAAAGACCACAGCTTGGACTTCACTGAGGATTCTCCAGAGCTCCTCCTGAACACTGTTCATTCAGCATGACTGAGGAAAATGCTCCCTCTCTCTGATAAGGCCTTACCTTCTGTGATGAGGAACAGGGTTAGACAATCACATACACTGTTCTTGTTGTGCCTCTGATTGTCTTTCCAGAAGCAATCCTGTGGTGCCTCATGCCGTGTATTCCTGACGGCCAGTATCTGGCTGTTCGTTTATATTTTACTGTGTGTTAAGGTCTTTTAAAAGCCATCTATGTTCATTTAAAAGGCTGCAGTGGGACAGCAAGAAGGCAAGTTGACTGCTTGCCTTGTTTAGCTGCTGCACTAGATAAAATGAAACCTTGCAGGAGGAGCGGGAGAGGGAGCACCCTCCTGCAGGCTGCAAAGGAGACAGGGTGTGAGGGAAGGAGTTTTCCAAGGACAAGGTACAGCTTTGCAGCAGGAGCAGAAACTGGTGACTAGAAGAGGAAGAAGCAAACTATACAGAGCCCTGGCTCAGGCTGATGGAAAGAGACTGCAGATTCAGGAGGCCTCTAAATAATATGTAGAAAGATGGAAAGCCATTCAAATACAGAGTTTAGATGCGTATCTCTCCCTCTACACACACGTACTCACACACACATGCACACTGACCTTGTCATGTTATTCTGTTTCATCCAGCAGATCTGTTTTCTCTTTCCACCTCTATTGATTTAACTCAAATTGAAACAAAATCGAGCTTCTGAAATTCGAAAGTCCATAGTGGTCTGGGGATGTTTACACTTGGGAAAAAGTATAGATAGATGCACCTCAAAGCTCTGGCTGACTCAGGATCCTCTCATGTTTGTATCACTCTATTTCCTTTCTGCAGCGTGGTCATAAAATGTATCTCCAGTAGCCACCTTGTATTTAGAAATCCAGTTGAAGATCATAACATACAAACATACAACGTCTAATTCTTCCTTGTGGGATCTAGAGTCTGTGGCTAGACATTTTTGTACTGAGCCTTACAGTTATCTGATCTCTGTTGGCTCCAAGGATTGCGCTCATCCTTTGTTTTCCTTTTCAAGTATTGGAGGAAAGATAGCTGACGGTGTTACATAGACTCTATACAAAATCATGGCTTCCATGATTTATTTACTCAGCCCTCCAAGCATTAATGCCTCTGCAATGAGACAAATGCCATATATTAATTTAGCAAAAGTCAGGATTAGTGCAATGAATAGCAAATATAGCAACCTCATGCCACCTCATTGATTAGCAGAAAACGTACAAATTCATTTTTAAAGAAATGAAAGTTTAATATATATAGTAATTAAATAAATAATGATTAACAAAGCCAAAATACTCTGTTTAATTTTAGCTTTACATGGTGGCAAAAAATATAAAACATAAATAAACAGACAAATATGCAGAGATACTGTTTTCTCTAGAAACTAAATTATGGGTACTAAAGTAGATACAGACATATATTTCTTTGTAAAATATGAATTTTAAATCACTTAGATACAAACGTAAAAATCAGGACTTCACCACGTATAACATCCAATAGAGCATGAGAATCACAACCAAGAGGTGGTGACGAGAAGTGGGGTGAGACAACCCATAGGCCCTAAGGTGTGGGAAAAGTAAAAAAGAAGTGGATAAAACATGGGCAGTGAAGTATCTGAAATGGCAAGATAGCTTCTGGGTTTTAAAATCCTTCTTGATTTTAGCAGTCTTTATGCTAGATGTTTTTTTTCTGAAAATATCCATAACTGCTGGGAAAATTGAATCATGACAAATTAGTCCTGAGAATAACAGAAAAAAAAAAAAAAGAACAGACCACATGTGGACAGAAATCCCCTTTTGTCCCAGTGCTGACAAATACTCCCAAAACAATAATCATTTTGGGAGGAAACAGTTGCTTCATGCAAACACTATGATCTAGAGGTCATGCTTTCTTGCTTAAGACACATTTCTGTGATAAATCCCCCGTTTCTCACAGTGTTACAGCTTTTGTCGCACAGCCCTCTCCATGAAGGACAAAAGGATTGGCAGTTACGAACCACAGCCATAAAGTATGGTGCATCCTTTTGGGTAGATGCTCAGCCTGTGCAAATATAGCCCTTCCCCCAGGACGGCAAGACCCTTCTTTCTCTGGATTTCACCTGTAATTTATTTCACAGTCCTTCTCCTGTGTCCCATGCCCCAAGGGTGAAGACCAGGGCACGTGCACCCCTGATCCGCACAGATGAGGTTGCAGAATTGGCAACACAGCACAGATTCAGCTGGAAGAGCAGGATGCCGTGCTCCGTGCCTGTCCCGGTGCCCAGCACCGCGTCCCTGCCTTCCCCCATGACAGGGACAGGGCAGGCCTGAGGCAAGAGGACAGCCGAGGTGCACGGCTCAGTCCTGCTGGGACCGGGGAGCCCGCCCAGGCCGTATGCTACATACAGCCCTCATGGCAAAGAGGGTTTTGCACAAATACAGAGCAACCCACCCAACGATCTTGGTCGAATACCCAGGCTTCAAGTCAGTTTCTAATAAATAAGTAAATAAATAAGTAAATAAATAAAATTTTTGAAGCAGGTATTATCTACAGCTTCCTTTTTCAACTGGATAAATATGCTACTGAAGATTAAGGACACTCGGGACGTGTGTGACAGCAGGACGAAGCTCAGTACCCGCGCACCGGCGGCGGGCATGGCGCTGTGCCCCCACCGCACTGTGACGGGCTGGGCCGGCCCTGGCCGCCCCCCGCCCGCCGCCAGCCGCCCCTCTCCGCCCGCTCCCGCCAGAAGGGCCGTGGCGGGGCGCGGTGCCCCGGGCGGCAGCCGTTGTCCCGCCCTGCAGCTAACGTCCCCCAGCCCCGAGAGGGGAGAGGTGCAGGGGGAGGGTCCCTGCTGCCTGCCCCATCCCCCCTGCCGCAGCGGGAGAGGCTAGCGGCCCTGCTCGCTTGCTCTTCCCCCTCCACGCGGCGCGGCGGAGGCGGGGGATTCCGGGCGGGCTCCCCTTGCCGCCCGGCTCAGGACGTCTCCTCAGGCCGGGGGGAGGAGGGGGCCGCCTGGGCGCCCTTGAGGGCGGCGCCGACGGTGGCCGCGGGGGGGCGCTGGCCGCCCTCTGCCCGGCGCTGCTGGGCTGCTGTGCCGGCCGCGGCAGTCCCGCTGTCCGCTCGGCGCGCAGCGGCCGGGCATGGGGGAGCTGCTCCTGCTGCTGCTGCTGCCGCCGCTGCTGCCGCTCTGCCCGCGCCCTGCGGCTCCGGCGCCGCCTCCTTTCTCGGCCTGAAGCGCGCCCGTACTCGTGGATCCCGGCGGGGAAGGGGCCATGGGCCGCCTCCCGGAGGCGCGGCGGCTGTGAGGCGGCCGGCGCTCGCTTGGGGAGCCGGGAGGCTGCCGGCCGGCCAGCCTGCGCCGGGGGGGCTGCGGCTGGGAGGGGAGTGCCGCTCGCAGCCGGCGGCCCGCCTGCACGCAGCACCTTGGTGCCGGTGACTCGGGGGTGCCGGTGACTCGGAGGTGCCGGTGACTCGGGGGTGCCCGCTGCCCCGCCCGCGCCCGGCCGCGGCGGTGGATGGACGCGCCATGGCCACGCTGGTGTGCAGGGTGCAGCTGCTGGATGACACCGATCCCTTCAACAGCACCAACTTCCCCGAGCCCACCCGGCCGCCGCTGTACACCTTCCGGGAGGACATCCCGCTCGCCACCCAGCTGGCTGGGGTGCACCGCCTCCTCCGCGCCCCGCAGAAGGTACCGGGGGCTGGGGGCTGGGGGTGGGGGGCACCGGGCTGAGGACAGCGGCCTCCCCGCGGGAGCCCGGCGGCGGGGCGGACAGGCCGAGAGGCGGCGGGCAGCGCCCGGGCTCCGCGCCCGGCCGAGGGGCTGCACCGCGGCGTCGGGGCCGCCGCTCCCGTGCTCCGCCGGCGCTGCCCCCCCGGCCCGGCAGCATCGGCGTCTCCCTGAGTCCTGGGGAGAGGTCGGGGGCGCGCCGGAGGGGGACCCCCGTCGCCCCCGTCTGTTCCCAAACTGCCCTGAAGGGCAGCTACTGCCTCTGCTTTAGCTGTAGCTGCTGTTCGTTTTCCTCGGGAGAGGAAAAAAAAACAAAACAACAAAACCCCACCAAACGAAAGCCCTAGCTGGGTGTCAAATACTACGTGCCCGACCCTTGCTAGCAATGTCTGGATATCTGGGGATACCGAGGAAGAAATGTGCTGTTTGAGGGCAGCCGAGCTGTGAGGATCAGGGTCGCGCAGGCGGGATCCTTTGCTGTGGTAAGGTTTAATGAGCTAGGCAGTTACAGCCAGGGCTTTGGTAAAAATAGCTGTGCGTCTGCTGCCCTTGGAACAATTGGTACTGCTGGTCCCTCTTGCAAAAAGCTGCAGCGTGTTACTGCCGTGGCCCTTGTCAAATCTTAACTATCTCTTCTTTCATACTTCTTCAAATACATATGCTGGCATATGTAGTTCTGCCCTTGAAGTCAGGCAGCTTGGCATGATCCTTGAATTTTCAGTTTTCAAGGCAATGCCATTGATTGACATAATAATAATGTCTTTTCATTATTATCTTGTATCTGCACATTAGTTCTGCAGAGTGCACCGAAGAAAAAAGGAAAAAATGCCCACTTCTTTTTTCCTTCCCAGAAGAAAACAAAGTAAAAGTTGTAAAACTTTTCTCTGCTCATTGGTGAAGTGGGAGGAAAATACTCTCTTCACCATCACTTGTTCTTGGGAGCTTGCAGGAAGATGACAAAGGGCTGTGTGTGCCCTTAGATTTAAGGATATCCAAAACCCCATTAAAGTATTTTAGAGAAAAGCTCTTGGAGCAGACAGAATTTTTGCATTTGTAGAACGGTTCCTCACATAATAGTTGCCAAGGATACAGCATCCAGCAAACAGAGCTCTGCCTAACGCACAAAACCTTTGGAAGCTCTTGGTGTGCTGGGTCAATTCTGTTTTCATGTGCTCAGTCGTCCCCAATTCAGAGGCTGGTCCCATTGTTTTCAAGGGAAGCTTTTTTTAGGAGTCAGAGCTAATTAAGGGAAAGGCAGGATGAATTCTGACACCTAATGAAGTAAATAAAAGAATAGTGTAAAATCTGGATTTACACTTAATTCAACCTAATTTTCAAGGATGTTCGACTATGTTGTGCTTTGTGTTTACTTTGAGTTCAATACTGTCTTGGCATATTTTTTTTTTAACCGTATACAAACCAAAACCTCCCCACAGTTTAGTATCTTAGGAATCCCCCAAAATCCATGTCCACTTCTATACGTTTAAGTCTTGCCCTGCATTTCAGCGTGCAGCATGTTTCTCAAGCTTAATTAACATTTGGGAACTGGATTTGGAGACTTTGGATGAAAGATGGCCTGTCTCTAGAGGTGCTGTAAACCTAGCTATTGAAAGAGCTACTCTGCTAAAGGCAGGTCCTGGCCCAGTGACTTGTTAATCTGAGGTTATGACTCTTGCAAACATTTTGTTTCTGCTGTTGCAGTCATGTGGGAAGGCTCATTGAAATCTCTGTACATTATTACAGTTACATTTGTTCTACAGAACCAGGGCCTTTTGTTTCTAGAATGCCTTAATTTTATCTCTTGGTCTTCTCTTAGCTTCTACAGAAGAAGAAAGGGGGTGTGTGGGGGGAATGTTGATGAGATTTGTTTACCTTTAGTAGTTATACTGAAAACTTAGTTCTTCGTGTGCGCTTGCAGTTAGTGCTACCTTTGTGTTTGGCAGTACATCTTTGTGATTTTGTAGAACCAATTGAGTTGTGTCACTTTTTAAGGACAGGCTTTCCATTTTCTTTTTTGGAGGTGGGGATATTCTTTCTGCAGCTTTTCCTCAAGATGGTATTGACTTGGTCTCTAGAAGATCACCACATTTGTTGACTGAGAATGATTTTGCTCCATTTCTTCCAGAGATCAGGATACACTGTGAGCTCAGAGGAATGCAGCTATCAAAGCAGAGTGTAGGTTGAAATTCAGGTGTCAGTTCATGTTGACACGTTTGGGGCTTGACTGATTACCTTTGAAAATTAGTGAGCTAATGGATTGATGGTCCATTTAGTATCTATATTATGTGACTAGAGCAAAATATTTTGAAACAGACTTAAAATGTATTTGAGGTGTAAACTCCTAATGCTGATGTCTAAATCATTCCTGAAATCTTATAAACTGTTGGCTTTCTTGCTAGCGTGTTCAAATGATCAGTGCTAGTTTTCTTTCACCAGTTTTTATGTTACCATCTTTTGACTTGGATGAATATTCACATATTCTCTGGACAGATGTGCCAGCTTGCTGCCTTCAAATCACTGCCTGGTTTGTACATCTCTTAGACAATGTATTGCTGTGGGATGTACTGGAGAGAGTGAAGTCAGTAGTGGGAATCCAGCTCACTTCAGTGGGTGTCAGATTTCGCCATTGCTGAGTTGAAATTTGTAGTGACAATGGTGTTTCTGTAGTTAATAAAATGACTTGTATATTACAAGTCATTGTAAGTTACATATTATAAACAATTATTAAGAAAACCATTTAAAACTCAAATGAAAAATGCTTTGTGACCTGTCATAGTATGTCATTAGTAGCCTTTTTGTAACCCACAAATGTTATAGTATGACTCCAAAGGGCAGCATTTCTTTAGTCTGGTTCTTTGGAAATATAACTCTTGATTTCATAGGTTAGTTTTACTACTACTTCTCTTGAAACTTATAAGTGTACTGGAGTCTGGATGCAAGTCTAGATCTATGAAGTCTTCTGAGTGGCACTGTTTTTAGATCTTTGTGGGGGAGTGCTGTGAAGTTAGGTGACTGAATTCCATGAACACTGGCTAGGATGGTCTTTACCATGCTGAATACATTGAGTATCTGGATCACGTGGAGCACCTAAACTGGTTGCTCTGGAAGACTGACAAGGTTCTGCAATCCTTTCTTTGCTTGGAATTAGGTGCCTAATTGTTACCTCCTCCCTCATCTACACACACCCCCCCCCCCCCCCCCCCCCCTTTCTGTGCACACAACTCTCCCTACAGCTGTATCTCTGGATGCAGCACCTTGCTGTACCCTGTTGTGCTCATTTCTGCCTTGTGTGTGTGGCAGGTATGCCTGGTACACACGTGCTGAACTGAACCCTATGGGGCAGGGCACTGCCATCAGGAATGCCTGCCTTGGTATCCCCTGTGGTTTCAGGTACCTTGGTGCTGGATGATGACACATCATCTTAGTTGCCGATGCAATGAAGTACCACAAATTCTGTTATGGTATTTTTAGCCACACTTACAAATTATTGCTAAGTACCTAAGCCACGTTGCAGAACTTTAGTGGGTTGCTTACATTGATTTGACTACACAAGGTGCCATTTTGGATTTGGCTTTTACAGCTTTGTTTCTGAGGATTTTAGGTCTCTTACTGTCTGTTGTATGAACAAGAACTAGCTCTAATCTGGAATCTGAATTCAGATGTCCTTTTTGCCCATTGTTGTGAACTTTGGGAAAATTCAGAACTAGATCTAAATTTGTGGCTCAGGCCCAGTGCCAATAAATACGCTTTGAATCTAATTTGGTAGTTTGGGTTTGTTGGTTTTGAATTGCTTTGAGTTACTTGATACTTATGACTTGCTGACACAGGGTCGTTCAGGAGAGTGGAGATTTATATATGGTCGATGTCAAGTGCTGTGCTTTTTTTAGAGGTCTTCTTCAATTATAACTTACTCATATAATTACAGCAAGCTGAGTGTGTTGCCATATTCTGTTTTCACATCCCACAGCACTGTTCAGTGTTGGGGCAGCTCTGTAAGAAAAACACGTTTACAGTAATATAGGAAATCATGCAGTCTAATTTATTAAGAAAATGTAATTGAAATACTTTGTGTAATAATGGAAAACAAAAAAAAAATATCTCACAGTGTGTATGGTATACCTGTGGTCATGGTGGAAAGGGGAGATACAGTACTATAAGGGTAATTGTTTTGACCTCCTGTTCCCTCTGAGAAAACTGGAGGCAACTTCTGTGTTTAAATCTCTTCCAAGAATTTGTAATTGGGAACAGTGTCATTCAAAAAACCAGTGGTATAAGCAAATAAATCCAATGAGCACTAGAGGGATTTGGGAGTTTCATTCATAAAGAAACCATCCAGATTTCCGTCTTCAGCTGCTGTGATTTAGCCCTAGATTAAAGCCAGGGCTGACACTAGGTCATGGTGTGATATAAACTGATAGCAGGGGCTGTTCCACTGGGTTGTGTCCTGGCATGGAGCTCAGCTCTGGGACTGAACTCGGTGCCAGGCTATATCCTGGCATCAACTTCAGGTTTTCTGAGAGCGGAAAACCTACCAGCTGGCTTCTTTTCCCTGGGTTTCCTTGAAACACAGTGGCATTAAGAAATGCCTTGGTGCACAGAGGCTAGGCAGAAGAGAGGGTGGTTTGGATCCTGATCCTGCTGGAGGTAGCAGTAAATAGAGCAGTCATTCTCTGGAGAGAGTACTTTTGGGTTAGTTGTTACGCTCTTCGTGGGACCTCAAGAACAGAAGATGGAAACTAGAACATCATTATTGTTCCAGTGAAAATGAACCCACAGGCAGGGAAATCTTCTGCAAGTGTTGAGGGCTCCCTTTATTTCAAATTCTTCCAGAATTCTTGTATGAAGATTGCTAATGGCTCTAGTGAGCAAGAGATTAAGATTATTTCAGTCTATATCTTCGCTGGTGGAGGAATGGTCAGACAAAGATGTGAGACCTGGCATATTGCAATCTTCTCTTCTTCCTGTGCTGTCCTAAATAAGAACAAGAGTTCTAAAAACTTTCAGGAAGAGTTTTCTCTTTCCAGTGTTTGCACAGCTGTCCTGTCTTGCCAGTAATTGGGATCTAAATGAGAGTCTCTTCTTTCTCTCTGATCTTGCTCACCAGATTGTGAGGATGAATATTACAACCCTTGTACAACTGTATGCAAGGCAGTCAGGCTGTAAGTTGCCCATCCATCACATTATCACCTATAATAATGCTACTTAGTTTTACAGTCCACTTCTTTAACCAGAATTCAGCCAGGACATGTAGGTACCTCTACTCTTTCAAACAGTGTCATATATTTTTTGGTGACGCTGAGTGGTCTGGGTCTATACACCTTCTTTGGTAAACAGTGCTTCAGTAGGCTGTACCCCTGTGCTAAGATACTACTTTATTACTGGCTCAGAGGAAGGAGTGCCAGTTACTACGTCTCTGTCATCACTTTCCACACCACCTGGATTGCATTATATTAACTTTATATTGTATTACAATTAATAGTAAGATGGCAAGGAATGTTGTTACATATTTTTAGCAGAGGAACAAGTTGGGACAAAAGTAGCAGTGAGCTCTCTAGTAGGCCCAGCTCCATAGAAACATCTGCAACCACCTGGCATATAAAACTATTGAAGTAAAGGTGAGTGAGACTTGAAAGTTCACTTTCCACATGTCATCAGCTTAACACATATATATTAAAAAAATGCATTGCAGTTTCCAATTCCAAACACTTAAAAAGAAGTAATTCTGTCATCCCCAGCATTTTAAGAATGCTATAAAAGAAAAAAAAAAAAAAAAAAAAGGCTTAGACCTTTTCCTTTACTTTCAGCATGACTACTTGACTTTAGTAGTCATATTGCTAAACTGACCCTCTGTTTTGTAAGTAGGATGTTGATTTGAAATGCAAAGTCCTGGAAAATTGCTAATTTTGATCCTGGATGCCTAGTCACTAGCTAAACAAGAGCAATGTATTATTATTAATCTTTTGGTCATGATTTTACATGGTAGTGCCGAGTAGGATGAATAGCAAAGAGTGGGGCGACTAGAAAACCAGCTTCATCTCCTTTTAGTTCTAGTTCTAGAGTGTCTTTTAAGGCAAAGTATGTATACTTGGAAAAATATGATTTGGACAGGCATTGCCTTCTGTTTACTCACATATCTTACGTAACTCTTGATATCAGGAACATGAGAAAAAGCTGCATAAATAAGTTGAAATATAAAGTCAAGTCAGGTGCATGTTATTACATGCAGCAGTGGGGGTGTGTGTATGGTTTGAAGCGTTATGGTCATCAGCCACACAAATAGTTAGCTGTATCTTGTGCTTTGTGTAGGTAAACCAGTTGTATTGCTTTAACTCTATTGATACAGATAAAGCAATTTAATTTTCCTCTTGTACATAGCATGCCTGATTATGTTGGATTAAAATGCACTTACAGATACCATGTGTTTCCTTATTTAGGAAAGAAAGTTATGCCTTCATCTTGGTTTCTGTGCTATCTTCTTTTAGAAACTACAGACTATGCCAATTAAAAAACATAACTATAAGTAATATCAATTAAAAAATAAAATATGAGACGTTTCAGCACTGTTCTTTGAAGCTAGTTACCTCAGATTTACTAATGAGACCTTCAACCTTTGTAAGTAAAATTGAGAAAATAAGTATTTTCTTTAGGATTGTAAATATACTGTTGCAGCCACATGCAGCAGCTTCAGCTGCTGGTGAGCTGCCTGGGGATTTTGTGTCTAGCTTTTTTTGGTGGTTCTGTTATCAGCAAGGAGATGAAGTTCCTGGCCTCTCTCTGGTGGGGCTGCTCAAAGTGTTTGTTGTGAACCACCTGAGGTGGTTTGGGGGTTGGCAGAGGAGGCAGCTCTAGCTGTCATAGCTGTGCCAGCTAGGTTGCTCATCCAAGGGTCACACGCAAGGTAAGGCTAGTTGCAAAAGCCCATCCTGTCTGTTTTCTTATTTCATTACTACAAGGTTATTTTACAGCAAGGTTTGCAAGGAAAGAGTATAATAGCAGCGTGTGCAACCAACAGGAATCTCATCCGTGCTAGTGAAATACCAAGTGGGGACTCATGTCTGGTTTTTGTCAGGGTGGAACAAAAAAAAAAAAAGAAACAAAATTCTGAATTTTCTCTAAAGCACCAGTGATGACCCCATTCTAGCTCTGGGGTAGGTAGACATAAATAGACTTCAAATACTTGGAAACACTTGGCATTTTATGGGAAGTGGAGAAATCGAAAGAGCTATATCTCTACCCTCTGTTTATGACCATACTTCAGCAGCTGTCCCTGGAACGTGACCTTTGGCTCGGCACACAAAGAGTTGTGGGTTTTTTTCTCCTTCATCTCTAGCATTGTGAGGGAGTTGGCTTGCAAAAATCTTGAGTCCTCTGCTTTCTTTATGGGAGGTCTTCGTGTCTCTGGTGGGGGAGACCCTCCCAGGTTTAGCAGGCAAAGAATTAAGGGTACCTGTTGAGCTTCATTCTTTGCACCTGAGAATTGTAGCAATCCTGCAGGGCCTGAGCAATTGAAGGCAATGAGTAGCTGGAGAAGAGGGAATGACCAACAAAGGGGAGAAAGGAAATGGTGCTGTTTTCTGTGACCCTTGGAAGAAGGGGGAGATTTCTGAAAGTGAGTTTCATCTGTGCTGCCCTATTTCACAGGTAGTTTTGTGTTGGTTTGTTTTTTTTTTTTTTTTTAAAGAAAAACTTGATCACTTTCAAAAGGGTGCAAGGACTGAGGGCCTGATAGTGATGAGTTCCAAGGAAAGGAGGTGAACTGCAGGCTCACCTGTGTCTGGTTATGAAAGTGTGTTTGTCCTAAGGTTAGTGCCTTCTGAATTTTAAAAGCTTCCCTCATGAGACACATTTTATCAAAACTTCTTTTTTAGGTGTCTTTATACGAAACTGTAATGTGGTTTGGAAATGGGTGTTTTTTGAAAAACTGTGCCTGAGGAAGAAAATGTACTGGTAAATTACACCATTTCTGCTTTTCAGTCTTTACATGTGTTTTCTTTTGTTTTCATTATTCTTTATTTCAAGTATTCTGTATCATGCTACTAGTTGATTCAAGCTTGAATTATAAATGCAGAAGGCCTGTAACTCTCCAGTGACCACAAGTAGGGTAGGCAGGCTTTATTCACAAGTGGAAAAGCAGGGTGTAAGTAAAACATGGTATTTTATTTCAGACAGACGTGATTGATTTAACCTGTCTTAATATTCTAAATGATTAATGTATTGCAGTGATCATTGCTGGTCACAGTTGAAGGAGTCTCATTTTACTGTGAATTTTTTGTTCTGGTTTGATTATAACATATGAGATGTTTTTTCTCTTGTGGCTGTACAAGGCAGAAAGCAATGCAACTTTTCTGGATTTAGTATCTGCTGTTTTGTTTGCCTGTGACCCATGCATTCCCTTCCTGTCTTATGCAGCTTTCATTTTATATTGTAGTGCTCCTCATTATGTTTGCGTGTGTCCCCTTTCCCCACTTCTGAGCAGAAGCAAGCTTGCATTATTGAAAGTAATGCATTTAGATTTGTTATGCTTGCCTTGCAGATGATAACATGTTCTTGCTTAGATCAATTGTTGCTTTTTATAGCCTAATGAAAAAGTTAACGTCTGCAGTATTGTTTCAGCTGCTGTATGGTGGGTTATTCTGCCTTACGTGTTACTGCAGTTAAGAAGCTTCTTCTAGATGGAATCTTGGCTTAAGAAGGAAAATGAGCCATTTTTCTGATGTAGCTGAATGTTGTCGGGTCAGTGTTAGATGAAGATCCTGATCTTTTAGAAGCTAAAGGAGTATAGTTTCTGAGACCTAGGCTGTGTTTCTCAGTTCAGATGTTACGGAGTTATGCTTTTAGGCTTCCTGTCTTCTTAATGGACTTTTTTTGCTTGGTTTTGAAATGCGGACAAAAAAAGCCACCAGTTATGAATGTGAATTTATGCTAAGGCTAGGGTATGCCCATATCTTTGAGTTTCTGAACTTACTGTTAAGATTCTCAGAGTTCAGTTTTTCTGGTGCTTTTATTTCACTTGCTGAAGAGAAATGATCAGCACTCAAAAAAGTGCCTTTTGGAGAAATGACCACCTGTAGTAATTTTGAAATCTGGAAGCTTACGAGAGTGGAGAGAATTGTCTCAGGATGCAGATATTCTTTTATAATTAGATGTGCTTTAACTTATAAGTGGGTTGAGCTTAGAAGTCTTCAGAACATGTACGTGTCTGTGTCTTTATCTTTTATCAAGTGGTCTGAAGGAAGCATCTCCTAATGCTCATCCTTACAAAGAGGAAGACAATACTCTTTAGGCTAGTAAGCTGTATCAAAAAAGATTAATAGTCTTGGGAAACTGGTAATGAAACACAACCTTACGATTCCTCACATCACTGATTAACATTCAGCTCCAGTTTTAGTGTATGAAAGTCATTACTGTTTGATAGATCATTTAGCTATATCCTAGAGGATAAGCATTTGTGGTGTCACTTTTTTTCTTGGTTTTGGTAATCTCAAAACATTAAGTCCTATAGGTCCTATGTCTGAATCTGGCTGTTACACAGCAAGATTATTTTTTTCTTTAACTTTTTTTAAAAAGTCTGTATAGTTGCAGGGGAAAAGCCTTGAAAATGCGACTCCTGAATATTAAAAAGACAGAGAGAGTTTAACATTTTTAATTAAAAGTTAACACTTGCATATATAAAAACTTCTTGGCTTGATGGAAAGAAGCGTAAAAATATTTTTCTTTTTTTCAGTGTTACAAAAGACAGGTATTTACAAGCATCCTTGTAAATGCTGTTTTAAAACAGGTACTGTAACTGCTCCCTTGGCACAGAAGCTCAGGAGCATGCAAGGTGAGGACTGAGTTGTCTCCCTATTGGCAGTATTTTCGGGGCGGGATTGAAGTGGGCTGCTTTAGCTTTGTCAAAGCTAAGTCGCTTAAATAGCTGTCAATGAAAGTAAAAGGATATTGATCTCCAAGATTGCCAAAATGTTGTCCGTCTTTCATGAACACTAAATTATATTGAAAGGAATTGTACTAAAACTGTCATTTGTTTTAATGTTTTCTTTTGTGGGCTATCAATCAAGAAGGCAAGATGCCAGTGTATGCTCTGCCAATAAAGACATCCACTAGCACATGTCTGTCTAGTGCTGCTCCTCCCAACGTTGATTCCAGTTTACCATCACGTTCTCTCAACATGTTTCAACATGTAAATGCATTGGCCTATATACAGCAGTATGGCTGCCTTGGGCTTTAATCTTGGCCATTTTAAGAGTGCTGATTGAACTGCAGGCTAGAAATAGGCTTTACTCGGACATGCTGTATGCTGTCAGCTGTGTGCTGCTTGGGCAGTTTGTTGGTAACACGACATAATTAAAAGTTGGCAAAGGAATAGGTGGAACGCTGTCCGGTGATTTCTAGGATTTTATGCTTGAAGAATGCACCTCCTTAACTTGATGAAGTTGGCGAGTATAGTTACACTTCAAATAAGTAACTTATTGCATTGTTCTTCGATAGTTCTGGTAGGCTGCTAAAAGAATGCCCTTGCTTTAAAACTGTTCTTTAGATTGATGTTGCTTCTGTGGGAAAGTCATTGGTAATAGACCATAGCATTTGGAAATCATTACTGCTAGGTGTGATCTGAGTGACAAAAAGGAGATTAGAAATATTTTTCAGTGACGTGTAAGCTGAGCTATATTTACTTCCTTTATGTTGTTATGGTTTGTCACTGATATTCCCTCAAATATTTCAGAAAGATATATTCAGCTGACAAGGGGAGAATAGCTTGCTATCTTGTGAGTAGTCATCAGCTAGTGTTATTTTAAGAAGTCTCAAGGGAGATTGATTAAAATTATGCTCTCATGTTCTTCATCCACCAAATTAGATTTCTTGAAATAAAACCAGTAATCTAAATGTCTGAGATAATTAAACACCAACTTGTAAAATATGGTTTGGAGAAATATTCAAGTGGGGGAAAAAAAAAAAGCAAACAACCAAACAAACCACATGCACACCTATACCCCCAAACCCTCAAAACCTTTTTCCTCAGTGAATTCTTCTGAAGGAACCAGCAAGGGATGCAGGCTGCCAGGTGCTCAATCACTGTGTTTAGATGTTAAAATCAGGGAAGTGAAAACAAGCTACAAACAATTACTGTAAAAATATTACTTTCTTGGATTATTGTGTGTACACATAGACGAAATTAAAACAGTTATACCTACCTTTGTGCTCTCATGTTGGCTATTTGTCCACTTCTAAATAAGTCAAGTCAAGACCAAAGTGTGTTCTGTATGTCAGTCAGAGGAGGTTAATATTGAATTCATGCCTGCATGTTATTTTTTAACAAGCTGCCTGTTTGACAGTTTTTAAGAAAAGTGACTGACTCATGCTGCATTTCTGTGTGGTTACTAATAATTTGTATGATTTGAGTTATTCCTGAAGGCAGATTTCTAAGAGAACCAAAGGCTGATGGAGTTGAGGTGATTGTACGCAAAAAGAAAAAAAATAAAAAGCGTGAAGGTCTATAAAGTTTCCCTGGCCTAGAAACAAGAATACAATCATGAGCAGGCTGTTAGCCAAATTCAGTATCTCTTGTAGACTGTGCTTTGTCAGTTGTAACTGTGTGAATAGGTGTTATGCCAAGGTATTTTGCAGAAGAATCTAGGAACTGAAATCCTTGTTTATTTTCAGGTATCTCTGTTAAATATTGATAGGATTTATTGTGAGAAATTCTATTTGGCAGCTTGGGGAAGTTTATGAGTGATTTGGCATGAGTGTTCTTACCAAAGTCCGTAACAGCATAGTTGTGTAACCTTGCACCTGTCCTACCAGGGAATTTGACTCTTATATTTGCTGCTGCAGTGGAACCAATTTTGGCTTGATTGTAAAGCTGTCACCACTGGGCAATGACCTGAGTGTTGCTCTTATAAAGTGTCCACCTTTATGAGCTACTATTTGAAATGGGAAAACCTGTTTACTTAATCAGAAGCTAATTACTGTGTGTAGTTTGCTTTTGTTGTGGAGAAGGGAGGTGAGAGCAAATCCCCAGCCACAGAACGCTTGTACAAACATATTGAGGTGTTTGGGTGATTACAAAGGCCTGCGTAGCAAAGCAGTGTTTGTGCCATCTCTCATTCAGTATTGCAGCCTGCAATGTAGCAGAAGGTGCAAGCTCAGTTTACAGGTAATGGTGGTTTGTGAGTTGCTGTGAGTCAGCCTCCAGAAGAAGACAGATTTTGGTCATTGATAACTACTTTGTTAGTCTTGATGGATGAAACTATGGTGATGGGTATTTTGTGTATGGAACAACTGTCTTGAGTAACCAGGCCTGCTCCTTTCTTCCACCTTGGGTAACAGTGGAAGAAACCTTGCCTAGGGAAAGGCTGTACATGTTCAAGAAAAGTGCTTATTTTAAACCTGGAAATAGTATTGTAATTTCTTGGTTCTCAGAAGCAGTTTCTGGAGGGCCACCTATGAAAAGGGTGCAGCCATAACGTGCAGTGCTAATGAAAAGATAAGCTGGTAATGAAATTACATTTAAGCTGTATGTTGCAACCTAATGTTGAAAGCTTTGTGTACTCATGGCCATATTAAATTTGGGGAAATATGTATTGCAGAGATGCTTGCACTGGGTAGCATCAAGCTGACTTGCAATTTTTTGAGGTCATTAGATGAAGAGCTTCTGTTTGAATTTGTTGAAACCCCTGTACACAGAAGGATATAAGTAGTGGAGCTACTAGTCTAGTGCAAAAAAAAAAACCCGAACAAAACCCTTGTAACAAAGACAAAGCCTACCTTGCCCTTGGGTGCACATGTACATTTGTGGCAGAATGGGGAATGCAAAATAAGTGTTCCCTTTCCTGTATTAATTTTTGGGCAATAGCAATTGCTTCTTTCTAGAAACATGAGAGGTTTGGAGCCTGGACCATTGGCTCTTTGGGCACTGGAGCATGTGGGTGGGCGAAGGAGAGTAGCATTTGGGATTCCAGGAGAAACCCTTCAGCTGAAGGTCTCTTAATGGCAAAATTGGCATGAAGTTTAAATACCAGTGTTGCTGCTGGCAGATTTTAGAGTTAACGTTTTGTTTATGCAGCTCTCCTTTGAGAGTTGTGTTGTGCCCTTCGCATAGTCTCTTAAACCTGTACGAAACAAACCTGTACAACAAAGGCTAATGAGCAAGCCTTTATTGATGCCTTGTTTTGTTCTTGTCCAGGAGAAAACAGGTTTATACTTACTCTGATATTTTATGATTTGGGGGCAGGGGAATTACTTTGCTGTCTTTAAATTCTTCAAGCTTCTCTAAGTGAAAATAAGGTTCAAGTAGTATGTCTATTGCTTGGAACAAAAAAAGAACAAAAAAATTAAGTCTTTCCAGCTTCCCTGAAGTAAATGTTAAACTTGCACCAGCCCCTGAGAAAACTTTCATAACTGACTTCACGAATGAATTGGTGTCCAGCTATTTCATTAGTCTGGAGGAAAAGTGATACTTAGTCTCATCAGTGTTACAGCAGCATGTATCTAAATTTGCTGAGGAAAACAGTGTCTTTTTAATGTATCTTAGATTACACATTTAAATTATGGTTTTAATATATTAGTTCAATGTAAAATGCCCAGTTAGAGAAAAAAATAGTCCATTTGGATACAGTTTTACTGCACAAGTGTAAATCTCACGATTGAAAGTAGTTAGTTGGACATTTGTTTGAAAAATTTTTGGGATGAAAAGTTTTACAGAAACTGTCTTAAGCGGTTGATTTGGAAACAGAGTTCTTGCCAATATTCAGTCTCCTCCTTTGCCTGAAGGAACCGGTATCTCCATTTCTCACCTCGCAGGAGAGGGCTGTCACTGTTAAATGCAAGTGGACCATTCCATGTTTGTATTAAAATACAAATACAATGTACAGGACAGTGGTGATGTTTGACAGTGACACAGGCTGCGATCACCCTAGTTTTGGCATGTTGAATTAGGTAGTTCACACAGGGAAGGTGTTAGAGACTTGCCTTTGGGATGTGCTTTTTAAAATGGGCTTAGGAGCCTTTTAGCTATTATGTTTCTTATTAGATTTCTAGTAATATTTGGAATAGTGTTAATAAGTAGGAACTCAGTTTAAAAAAATAGTATCAGTTTTTGCTATAGTAATTTAAGTCATCTAAATTGGAAAAAAGTAAAAAAGGAACACATAAATAGGAACCTTAATAAAAATATCACATTAATCTTACTGTTTGATTTTAGAACAGATTTTTTGAGTCACCATCAATGTTTTTGGAGAAACCATAGAAAATGAAAGATGGGAAGACATTTCCTTGAAAAAATACTTGTTGTTGGAGGAACACACCATGTTGGCCTATGTAGTGAGAGACTCTTAATGTGTAAGGTGCTTTCAGCACAAAAATATTTTAGTTAATTTTACTCTTACTTAACCAGTGTGTTGTCAGAGGTGAGGATATTTTCTTTATGCTCTTGATGATGGAGTGCCAGCTAATACTTTGACTCTAGGCCAGACCTTAAAATAAGTAATTTTGTTATTTTCCTGTGTGTCTCCATAGCACAGTGATGGATGACTGGCATTTGGAAGCCATTTTCCTACTTGCTTAGCTATTGCTGCTGAGGTTTTCTAGATATGGGTCAGAGGAGGCATTTTGCTTGGAAGTTTGAGTCATCTGAAGTGGATCCACTGGACTAGTGGGCCATGAGTATGGCCTTAATGTGCAGCTCAGCTGGACTCTTGAATGTTACTTTTCCAAGACCTATTTGTAGTGGCGCAACAGTTTAAGAAGTAAGTTTCTATAGAGTACTCTCCTTGTGTAAATTACAGTAATTGTTTTATTATCCAAAACCAAGGTGGTACTTTCAAACATATTTTAGATATTATTTGATTACTGAATGGACACTTAGTGCCTTTATAGCACAGCTGATACAAATCCTTTATCCTGTTTTTTTCTTGTGATTATGTAATTTTATTGTCTATTGCTGCTTCATTAATGTGCTTTGATCATGCTGTCAAATTATTCAGTGTTCATAATATAAGACTAAACAGCTCATGGTTTGTACTTGCCTGTTGAACTTGATAGTTCTGCTTTTTCTCCTTCCTTGAAAAAAAAATACACCGTACTTGATATTGGAATGGCTTTTTTGTCACAAGCTGTCATTTAGGCTTGTATAACAGCCAGCCAGCAACTGCTATAGGCTTTGCATGGATTTTTTTTGCATTTTTTTAATACTGTTTTAGGTTTGCAAGCAAATGAAATGTTACTGAAAATTATAGAGCTATGTGAAGCTTAATGTATTTAAGGGTAACTCAGTGGAGTGGCTTGTAAATCAAAAGTACTCTCAGCAAAAGTTTAACCATAGATAGTGATGAATATAGATTCCCTTCTCATAGCATCCTGCTGAGGTTTTGGCAACTGCTATGTCCTTTCTAGTCAAAGGAAAGTTTGTTATCATGACTCCGTTGTTAAGCAATCAGGGCTAACCCTTCAGGAATGGGAATTACTGAATGGTGTGATTCCACTCTTTGGAAGATGATCATAGTGTACCAAAAAGGTCTGTGACTGGGGAAAATAATCTCTTGAATATTTTTTCCTAAATGTACCACTGTTCTCAAGTGTGACTTGTGTCACCTGATGTTGAATTCCAACCAAGGCTATAGCAGGAGGGAAGCAGGGATGCCTGGGTTAGCCCCTGATGTGTTATGTTTTCATTTGTATGCTGAGGTGCTTTTAAATGCCTTTCTGCAATGTGACCCTGTGTGCCCTAAAGCTATGTAAGTGTTGTTGTTTTACGGATTCAGTTTTCTAGTTTGGTGTCTCACCAAACTGAGTGATTGAGAGCTTTTTCTGTCACCGTCTCTTGGACAGTTGCCTTTGCTTAGCGGGGACCCTGCTCCCCCTACAGCTTACAGGGACATTAAGGTGCATGAATATCTTTTAAAATCTAGACCATGTCAGTACTAGGGATAAAAAAATTTACTTCATATGCCCAGTGGCTGAAAACTTTAATCCACTGATGCTTTAGTTCTCCAGAAGAGCCCAAGGTCTCACTGGTTGTGGCACAGGCTGGCCTCTGACCAGCTCTCCTATACAAATTGACAGGTGGTCGCAGGGGACCACATCGGGTGTTCAAACCAAAAATCAAGCTATGAAGTGAGTCTGCTAAAATTCATGTGAATTAAAATCCATCAAACAAAAATGTAGGTGTTATTTAGCTTGGCGTGGCCTTATATCCTTGTCATGTCGGCTATCTTCTCTTTGCTGCTGGCTCTGTCTTTATAGCCTGGCACAGTTTCTCAGTTGCAGTTTGATTGTCACCTAAACAGAGGTTGAGGTGGTTGCTGCTCTCACCTTTGCCTGGGCAGCCTGTGGTGAGGCTGGAGTTAATTTTAGGACAGGGACTGTCTGTGCCAGGACCCACTAGCCTCCACTGTTGGGGCTTTTTGGGGGCCTGTGGTCGCAGCCCATGTTTCTATGTTGAGTGTAGCAAAGGAGTAGTAGGAGGAAGGCAGATGAACACCAGGCAAGGTCCTGAAACTTAGGGTCCAGTGGCTGTGGTGACCAAGACTGCAAACACTATAGGAGGATTTTCTTGCTCCTCTGGTCTACTACAGACAGGAGAACCAGCATTGTCAAAGCTAATGGGGGGAGCCTAATGCTAGAGTTGAGAGATCCTACATAAGCTTAAAAAGCAAAGCTTCACCCTCAGGATTTCTGTCTATCATGTACTCGCAGCATTGCTGTCTTTTGTATGCAATGCTGAACGTGTTGTGGTTCCCCTCCAGCAAAAGGACAAAGTTACCACTTACATAACAATTACAAAGTATAGTAGAAATTGACTGCAAATCTATACTTCAGGCTGTTGACAACCCCCTACCCTGATTATTTAATAAGTTGTTTCTAATGAAGGACTGTATTTATTCACTAGTAATCAATATTTTGTTGTGGTTCTTGAAGGGCAGTCAGGACAGATGAATTGTGTGTATTAACTTTTCTGTTGGTGCAGAGGGCTTGCAGTTACTCATCAGTGTAATTTCTTGTTATAAACATAATGCAATTTAATATCATAAACACTATGTCTAACTGGAAAAGATCATAGATTTCATTCTGTACTAAAAGTGTTTTGTGTCCCAATAAACATAAAATCAAGATGTTTATATTTTTTGCTAGTGCAGTTCATGGTACAACTTCTTACAATTAATCTATTTTATTTTTTTTTTTAAAGATTATCTTCTCTGAATATGTTCAGGGAAAACAGCTAACTGAGACAAGAACAAACTGCCTTGAGAGCTGAACAAAATTACATACTCTAAGCAAATCCTTGTAAGCTAGGTTGCCAGAGTTTTCTACTTTGCTCTGAGATGCAGGAGGTGTTGAAGATGACTGTGTGTGCAGATTTGTAGAAGAGCTGGGCTTACGATGAGAATGAGAAGTCAGTGTATAACCATGATTATGATGAGATCTGACTGTTATTCTAGAGGACACTTACTTTTTTGTTTGGTCCCTACAAATCAGGACCTTCACCTCTTTCTGCTTGGTATTTCCTATTTTTTTTTTCTTTTCTTTTCAATCTGAGCAGTCTGTGTGCTCAGAATATGTCTGTCCCTACAGGTGGCCATGTGGAATCCCAGTATCTTCTTTGGGAATTGTGTCTGTATATCTATGAGGAGTAGTAAGTGTTGCCTTCAAGAGCATGTAAAATAAACCTGCAAACCCAGTCCTGTATAGTGCTGCCCAAAATGGCAGCTGACAAATTTCCTATTTAAGAAAAAGCATGTGATACTGATTTTTCTTTCCAGCATTGCTTGCTTAGAATTCCTGTGCTGCTTTCAGAGGGGCTGGGGGGAGGAGACAAAGCGGCAAAGAGAAGTAACATACTTTTCTTAGATGGGTATGTGAGCCTTTGCTCAGGTCTGAAATAGAAGTATGAGCTCTAAGGCCTGAATGTTGGGAACACTTTGCTGATAGTTTAACTGGATCATGTTAACACAGTAAAAAACTTGAAAGGGAAGATGGCTGGTAACTGCAGTACAGAGGCAGTGTTAGCAAAGGTAGGTAGTCCCTGTGCTGGTGGGGAGGAAGGGGCAGCAGTCAGTGCCTGTAAGACATTGGAAAGTTACCTATTGATGAGGAAAAGCAGAGACACACATGACATACTGGCTACTGGAAAATCCTGACCATCAAGGGTTCTACATCTTAAAAGTTATTTTATAGGTCTTCACATCATTAAAGCTATAGCAAGGCAGTCCACTTGAAACAGTAATTTACAAGGCCTGTAGAAATGGAAACAAGCCCTCACTTTGGCCTATTTCATGTAATAGCAAATACAGATTGTGTGTTTTCTTAATTATATTCTGCCAAGTTTTGCTTACCTTAATGTGCACAGCAAGGACAGACAATATGTAAAATACTTCAAAGATGCAAAGGCTAGGAAGACTTCATTGCTACTCCCAGTTTTAAATGATCCTAAATCCATCTGGTGCAGTCCGCACTCATAAACCATGAATACATTTGTAATAATCCTATAAGAAATTTGTTGGAAAGAAAATATTCATGGCTGTCATGCAGAAAAAAACAAGTTTAGACTAATAGATCTCTGAGCCATCTGGAAGAGCCGTGAATTTGCTGGTGGAAAACCTTCTTGGTGAAACATCTGGGGCTTATTTCTCTGTCTAAAACCAAATAACCTGAAAACTGTTTGAAGCATGTATTTAAACATGAAAGCTAGCAGGATGTTTGCTCTACCAGTGAAAAGCAATGAACTGCTTCTGAAAAAAAGGACACAAACTCCAAACTGAAATACTGCTGTTGTAGAAATTAAAGTATCATTTTCAAAAAAGGAAGAAAGGGTAGGAGTGTTTTCTCATGTGTAGTTGCTCTTTGCACTGAATTAATGCTTAGATAAAGTGTTTTCTTTTTTGTTGGGTTTTTTTGTTTGTTTGTTTGTTTGGTTTTTTTTATGTGGAGAGGGAAAGTGTATTTTTAATTTCTTACTTTGAACCTTCTTTATGCATGACAAAAAGGTGCGTTCCTCTCCTGTTTTAGGATGATTGAGTCAGCTATTCCTTGCCTGGCCAAGCTGAACAGCCATAGCTGTTGTTTTCTTTTATTTGGGCTTCACAATGGCTTTTGGATCATCAGAAACTTCCTACTACTTAGGTTGTCAGCAGTTTTCCAGTCTGTGGATCTTTGTTGTTGGCTTGTGTTTTGTTTGGGTTTTTTCCTTTGGACTACTGCCAGGATGGGCTTGAATGTTGCCTCTTGCTTTTTTTTTTTTTTTTCTTTTTTTTTTAGTTGGTGGGGTTTTTTTATTTCAAATTTATTTTTTGTTCCAGGAAGTGAAAGGTCATCCAGTGGGACTGGAGGCAGAAGAAGTGTGAGTCTCCATGGCCACAGGGATGCCGCAAAGTCCCTGGGGTTGCCATGGCTTTGCAGCAACCAACTACAATAGCAAAGCACCTGTGGAGAATTTCAAAACTTTCTTCTTTCACTGAGTGCCTTTTGAATGCATCCCCCATAACTCTGTCTTACCCCCGCCTTCCTTTCCCCTGTTTGAAATTGAGAAGGTCTACCTTATCAACAGGGGAGGGTTTGAGCACTGAAAAAAAAAGTGGGTAAAAATCTGGCTGGGTGGCCAAGCCCAAAGACCGGTGGTGAATGGAGTTACATCCAGCTGGCAGCTGGTCACCAGTGGTGTTCCCCAGGGCTCAGTGTTAGAGCCAGTCCTGTTTAATATCTTTATCGACAATCTGGAAAACGGAATTAAATGCACCCTTAGTATTTTTGCAGATGATGCCAAGTTCAGGGGGAGTGTTGATCTGCTGGAGGGCAGGAAGGCTCTGCAGAGGGATCTGGACAGGCTGGGATGATGGGCCGAGGCCAGTTGTATGAAGTTCAACAGGGAGAATTGCTGGGTCCTGCACTTGGGTCACAACCACCCCACGCAGCGCTACAGGCCTGGGGAAGAGCGGCTGGAAAGCTGCCTGGTGGGAAAGGACCTGGGGGTGCTGGCTGATGGCTGGCTGAACATGGGCCAGCAGTGTGCCCAGGTGGCCAAGGCAGCCAACAGTGCTTGTATCAGAAGCAGTGTGGCCAGCAGGACCAGGGCAGTGATCGCCCCCCTGCACTCAGCGCTGGTGAGGCCGCACCTCAAATCCTGTGTTTAGCTTTGGGCCCCTCACTGCAGGAGGGACGCAGAGGTGCTGGAGCGTGTCCAGAGATGGGCAATGGAGCTGGTGAAGGGTCTGGAGCACGAGTCTGATGAGGAGCAGCTGAGGGAACTGTTTAGTTGTTTAGTCTGCAGAAAGAGAGGAGGCTCAGACACCTTCCTGCTCTCAACAACTCCCTGAAAGGAGCTTGTAGGCAGATGTGTGTCAGTGTCGTCTTCCAAGTAACAAGTGATAGTAGAGGACACAGCCTCCAGTTGCTCCAGGGGAGGTTTAGATTGGGCATTAGGCAAAATTTCTTCACTGAGAGGGTAGTCAAGCATTGGAACAGGCTTCTGGTTGAATCACCACCCCTGGAGGTATTTAAAAGACCTGTAGATGTGGCACTTAGAGGCACGGTTTAGTGGTTGACTTGGACTTGATGATCTCAAAGGTCTTTTGCATCCTGAATGATTCTATGATTCTGTGGAAACCAAACAAAAAGTATAGGCCTTTTTGCATGTTGAAAGGACTTGTTTCTTATTTCACTGACGCACTGTTGGAGAACATGACATCATCCCTGCAGGGCTGGTAAAGTTACACCAGTGTATAGATGGTGAGGTTTGAGTAGCACTGAAGACCTTGATGCTTGGGAAACTGCAGTTGGTTTTATGCTGCCTTTTTTTTTTTTTTTTCTTTTTTTTTTCCTTACAGAAGGGGTTTGCCTCTGTCATTTTACTGTGTACTACAAGATGGCAGCTTAACCAAGCCAAGCTACTCCTCCCACTGTAAGAATTGCTTTCAAATTAATTGGCAAACAAAACCTCCATGAATAAAACACGAAGCACAAAGCTCTATTTCAGAGTTTTTGATTGTAGCTAGCTCTCGCTGGAGTGTGTGAGCTATGTGAGACATTTGCTGGTAATGAATGAAACTGGAAGGATGAATAGCTACAGCTCTGAGGTAAAGATCAGTTATGTTATTGTGGTGTAATAGTGGTTAATCTCATATTGAAAATAAATTAGTTCTTGCTGTAATTTATAGTAAAATCAATACTGGAGAGACAGAAATGGTTAATTTTTTTTTTTTTTTTTGATGTGTTGTATGTTTCTGGTTTAGGGCTGTGCTACTTGTGTTTTTTAAGTCAGAGAAGAGAAAAATATGGTATTATAGGGGGAGTATGGAAATTGAGAGACTCGCCTGTTTCTCCCCTTCCTACTACTTGTTCCAAATGCATGCGGTTTGTACTGGAGTCTTACATTGTGAGCCAGATACTTTTTAATGAGATTAAAGCAGCTTTGTCGAAGGGAAACCTATTGTATGGATTGTTATTAGGTAACACAATGCTTTTTCTATCGTAAAGTAGTATTTAAGGAATTGTTGCGTCAGAAGAAAGCATATACTTTTGAGAATGCAGCAAGTACCAAAAGGCCATGTTTGGAGAGGAGGGATGAGCTTGTGGTGAATGTATTGATCTAAAACCTGGGAGAACATTTGTTCTTTCTGAATGTGCCAAAAGCTTGCTATGTCACTGTGGGTCAGCCACTTTAGGGCTGATTCTGCTGAGGGAAGTGTGATTCTTCCCACTGTTTTAAATTTCCTCCTAGCTTTGTTCCAAACTGCAAGTATTGGGCATGTTTCTCCATGTGAAAATCTTCAAACTGTTTTCAAGTTTTGGTATCAGAGTTGGAAATTCGCTAGGTTTGTGAGCGTATAGTGTTCCTGCCCCTTCTGGGAAATACCTAAGCAGCTAGCCCGTAGAGCTTCATAGGGTAGGTCTGTGTGAGAGAGAATTCCAAATTACTTTGCTACAGGCAGCTGTGAGGAGCACTTGAACTCAAGCAAATGGTTATCAAGGCTTTTCTGTGGTAAAAAATGTTACATCAATTTATTTGGAAATACAGCTGTGTGTAGGCTAGGTCAGCTCCTCAGAGCATACTCCTAAGGGCCATATCCCCCTCCAGTAGACTTGGGCATCTCTAAAACAATCTTGACAGCTCAGTCTTCAAAAGATGTCCACAGCATTTTCCCCTTCCTCACTATTTCTTGGTTATCTAAAAGTTAGTTCTTCCATAATGCATTGGCTTTGGTGACAAGTCTGCATCAGACACTTCCAACCAGCTGTTCCTGGGCTGTTTTGACAGCTTGGTGCCCAGTTGCATCGCAAAGAAACACAACCATTTGTCGTGGGGTAGATTTTCAAAGTGATCTAGGTTAAAAGTAACCACAAGAAAGTTGTTGGAACTGCTGGACAGGGAACTAGAGTACATACACAAGGCTAGTTGCTCTGAAGTTGACAAGTGCTAACTTTGCTGACAACTGCATGTGGATACATAAAGGTGGCATGTATGTTTGGTCTTGTAGGTGTCTGTGAACATTCCCAGCATCTTTTCTGCAGGCAAATAAATCCATTTGGAATTGACCAGCTAGACATCTGTAAGTTTAAGCAAGTACTGCAGAAATTCATGTTCAATCTTAGTGGGTTTGACCCATGTCACCGATCAAATCCCCTATTTGTGTTTTATTTGGTCATTCAAATGCTTTTAAAAAATGTTGGGAGCAAGCACTGAAAACAGGCCCAAATGGATTGGTTTATATAAACTTTTATGCTTGTGGCAAAGTACAGGTATGTTGTGGTTCTTTCTTGCATAGAAGCTGGGGATAACTGTGGCAGCCATCTACAGAAGCTAGTACCAAATGGTTTAGGGGATTGCCAAGGCGATGAGTGCTGCTGCAGCCACATTCCACAGCCCAACATCACTGTAGTATTCAAGGGGTTTTCCTGAGCCAGGGAAACCCCAGGGAAGTGCCAAGACCTGGCAGGAGCCAGTAGTTCCCATGAGAACTGCTGATGAGTGGGCAGGGCTGGGGTAACAGCAGCTGCTCCCCGCTCCCGCACAGGGCAGCCTTGGGGGGTGCTGCCACCAGGGCCTGGGGCAGCAGTTAGCGCAGGAGGGTGCTGCTTCAAAGGAGGGACCTGGGACCTTCCAGTGTGTGGAGAGACTTGAAGACCACGTAGCCCAGCATCCAGGCACTGTTCTGTGACCATGTGCACTGGTCAAGCGTGCTCGTCCTACCTGACCCTAATGGCAGAGTGGTGGGCACTTGTCTGAGAACAAAGGCTGCAGCTCTGGCAGGGGGGTCTGCACCACCTACCCCGGCAGCGACCAACGCCTCCACCCAGGCAGAGCTGCCAAAGGCAGAGGCTGCACTGCAGGCCTTGGACTGCAAAAAGTGCCTTGACCTTTCTCCTGGGGCAGGGACAGGCAGCAGAGCAGCCTGCAGATGTGCCCAGGTGGAGGAGCTCCTGCAGCAGGTGGCTGAGTTGCAGGAGGCGGTGAGAAGGCTGTGTCACATCAGGGAGGCTGAGAAGGAGTTAGATAGCTGGTTCGAAGTGCAGTCTGCAGTGGACCCACAGCCAAACAGCCAAAACGTCCCCGGCTGGCGCACACAGAAGGGAGTGGGGCCAGTAATGCAGAAGAACGGAAGCTTGCAATGGCAAGGACCTGCAGGAGGAAGGCACTTTCCCCAAAGCCTGAGGTGCCCTTGCAGAACCACTTCGCTGCTCTGCGGAGTGAAAGAGGAAAGACCTGTCACATCAGGTGAGATGCTGCAGCTGAGTAAGGCACCCTGATCTCCCCCCTGTATAACAGCCAGCACAAATAAGGAAGGGCGATGGCTGATAGTAGGTGACTCTGAGCGGTATGGAACACCCACTTGCCAACCTGATTCACTGTCTAGAGAGGTGTGCTGCTTACCAGGGGCTCGTATCAGGATGTCGCCAAGAGACTGCCAAGTCTCATACAGGCCACTAACAGTTATCTTCAGTTGTCACACGTGGCCACTAGTGATACAGCCAGGAACAGTCTGAGGAGTGTCAAGAAGGATTACAGAGCCCTGGGAGTGGTGGCAAGGGACTCTGGAGCACAGGTAGTTTTTTTCATCAATCCTCCTGGTCAATGGGAAGAGGTTTGAAAGAGCCAGTCAAATCTGGTGAATCAGCAAATGGTTACAGGACTGCTGTCACAGTCCAGGTGTTTGTATACTCAAACCATGGGACTTGCTTTGAGAAACCTGGTCTGCTGGGTGCTGGTGTGGTCTATCTGTAAGAGAAGGGGAAGAGCATCTTAGATCGTAGACTAGACTTGCCAAGCTGGTAAAGAGGGCTTTGAAGTTGCCAGGAAGGGGAACCTCAGCCCATCCTACTCATACCAGTTCAATGCCAGTGCCAGCAATAGATGCCCAAAGCCTGGAGAGGGATTACAGGAGTGCACCTGAAGAGCAGCACAAAGGAATTCCAGCCACTCCAACCAGTAAGTCAGCTGCATTTAGGGCCCAGCTTGAATGTCCATTAACAAGCACATATAGCATGGGGAATAAACAAGAGGAATTGGAGATGCTGTGCATGCCTGCAGGGTTATAATCTTAACTGGCATCGTGGAGATGTGGTGGAATAGCTTCCATGACTGGAGTGTTGTAATGGAATGATACAGTTTCTTTAGGAAGGACAGGCAGGGGAGATGATGAGGTGGCATTACCCTCTATGTCAGTGACCAGCTGGAGTGCATGGAGCTCTGCCTGGGGGTGGATGAGGAGCTGACAGAAAGCTTATGGGTCAGGATTAAAGAGAGGGCAGGGACAGGTGATGCTATAGGGGAAGGGTCTGCTGCAGACCACCTGACCAAGAAAACTGAGCCGATGAGGCCCTCTATAGACAGGAGCAGCCTAACAGTCACAAGCCCTGGCCCTCATGGGGGACTTCAACTACCCCAGTATCTGTGGAGGGATAACACAGCAAGGCACAAGCAATCCAGGAGCCTTCTGGAATGCATTGATGATGACTTCCTTCTCAAAGTGACAGAGAAGCCAATGAGGAGAGGTGCTTTGCTGAACCTTGCTCTCACCAACAAGGAGGGGTTGGTGGAGAATGTGAACTTCAAGGGCAGCCTTGGCTGCAGTGGCCATGAAATAGTGGAATTGAAGATCCCTGAGGCAGCAAGGAGGGTGACCAGCAAGCTCACTACCCTGGACTTCAGGAGAGCTGACTCAGGCCTTTTCAGGGGCGGGGAGAATGAAGAACCGCCTGCTGTAGGAGATCATGAGGTTTGAGACCATCTAAGGAACCTGGAGTTGAACAAGTCCATGGGACCTGTGATGATCAGAGGGCTGTAGCACCCCTCCTATGAAGACAGGCTGAGAGAGTTGGAGTGGTTCAGCCTGGAGAAGGCTCTGGGAAGACTTCCAGGACTGCTCTGGAGCGGCCTTCCAGTACCTAAAGGAGACCCAGCAGAAAGCTGGAGAGGGACTTTTTGCAAAAGCATATCATGATAGGACAAGGGGTAATGCTTTTAAACTGAAAAAAGGTTGGTAGGTTTAGATTAGGTACTAGGAAGAAATTCTTTACTGTGAGGGTGGTGAGGCACTGGAACAGGTTTCCAGAGAAGCATCTTAGATCGTAGACTAGACTTGCCAAGCTGGTAAAGAGGGCTTTGAAGTTGCCAGGAAGGGGAACCTCAGCCCATCCTACTCATACCAGTTCAATGCCAGTGCCAGCAATAGATGCCCAAAGCCCGTGCATTATGGGATGATGCCCCATCCCCGGCAGTGCTCAAGGCCAGGCTGGATGGGGCTTTGAGCAGCCTGGTCTAGTGGAAGGTGTCCCTGCCCACGACAGGTGGGTTGGAACTGGCTGATCTTTAGAGGTCCCTTCCAACACAAACCATTGTAAGATACTTGAGTACCACCTTAATGGACGAATTTAAATAATAGATACTGGATAGATGATGTCTTGAAATATACATGTTTTGTATGCTCTGAATTACAAGAAATTAGTCTTTCTATTCCTAAGAGTATTTAATTGCATTTGTTCTCTACGTTTTTAACTCTGATTATGAGCCCATTATATACTGTATTTAAGCTCACTTTTAAACAGTTTTGTCTTACTTTCCTTTATTTATTCCTTTGTTCCTAAAAAGGCTAAGAGCATAACGGACTTTTATTTGTTTGGTTTTGAGTACCATGATCTTATCTTGCTTCTTCTCAAACTATCTCAGTGGTTTTGTTCTCTTATGGCATCACCTAGTCCTCACTGGTACTGTTAGCTGCCAAGGAAAATAAAACAGTAGTTTATTACTAAAGCAATTTGTTTCTAGTTATTTTCTCTTTACACCCTTTGAAACAGGATGATCTGAGTGTAAGTATGGTATGAATGTTGTTGAGATATGGCTGGTAATGCTGCATCCATTCTTTACTGACAGAGCTATATTTTGCTTTTAATTGAGTTGGAGAGTATGGTTTTCTGTTTCAGTTTTGTTCAGATGTGATCCTAGTGAATGCAGAGGTTCTCTTTTATTTGATTAGTCTAGTCCAGACAACTGTTTTAAATCTGGGGGTGGAAACTACTTGGCAACTAATCAAACAAGGAAGAAATGAATGATTTAAAACGACAACAACAACAACAAAAAACCCAACAAAAAACAAACTACCAAACCCCAGAAAACTACGATAAAGTCTAAGTGCCAAATAAATTCTGCTCTAGGGTAGAAAATCTGACTTCAGATTCCTCGTGTGCTTTTATACAATTTGGAAGTAGTATTTAAGAATGCAGCCACAGGGAACATATATTTTCACCATTTTTTTCAGTGTTCTGGTATTGAGTTTCATTCTCCTAAATGTTTTAATCATGCTCTTTTAATGACATCCCAATTGATGTTTGGTTTTGGAACCACCAAGCCTTTAAGAGGCAGTCTAAGTATTAGGAAGAGTTGATGACTGTAGTCATTAGAATATTGTTAGTAGACAAAACCTTTCATTTAAACTTCCAAGATTCAGGCTGTGTTGGAAAAAATATTCTGTTGACAAGTGTTATGTTGGTCTCTTTGGCAATCCTGCCATACTTTTTCTTTCATATTTCAAACAAAACCTCGGTGTGAATGTCTTCAGTGTATTTTCCCGTATCTTAACCCACAGGTAACATGTGGATTTGTGCTAGTGTTTTGGTGTGTGGGTTTTGTTGTTTGGGTTTTTTTTGGGGGGGGGTGGTGTGGGGTTGGGGTTTTTTTGTGCTGTTTTTGTTGTTTTGATTTTTTTTTTAAGCTTTCAGATAACTAACCAGAAGCCTCCCAGTCAAGTTTCAATTATAACAAAAGACAGTTTACCATGGGGTTCCTGTTTCTTTTACAGACTCTGACTCTCATTGACTCCAAATCTCCCCTCCTTTGGCCCTCAAAAGTTTGTGAATTTCCTAGGACTGCAGTCCTTTCAGAACTACTGCCCACTCCTCTCCCTCTGAAGCTGTCTTGTTTTCTCTAAAACATCCCTGCTCTGGATTTCCAAATGTCTCTACTTCCTCTGTGTTCCTGAGTTTTGATTTTTTTTTTTTTTTTTTTCCATAAAGGAAGAATCATGGATGCAGACAACCTCTTCTCTCAAATACTGATTTTAAGTACAGCTTATCTCGGGGCTGATATTCTAGCTGTGCTCTTTTTAAAAGGGTGCAGATATGGGTCATACAGGTGGAAATGCAATCTGCACGTTAGGTTAGGGATTGGTATCTTTGGTGTATTGTCTAGTAGGTGTTTAGCTACTTTTGTCAATGAAACCATTGCTGCTCAAGATGGATTGCACTTACTGCTTACTGTGTGCTTCCTGAACCTCTGTAAATGGTGCAGGTGGTTCTGCAGTAGTCCAGTGTTTTAGTTTTGCAATAGGGTAGTGAGTGACCTGCAGTGTCCCAAATGCAGTTAGAGTAGTGATGGTGCAAGATGCAACAACCTCTGTCTTTCAGCTGCTCAGGCAAGGTGGAGGAGACTAACAGAAAGTTTGTTCTCAGGGACATGCATTGAGAATAAAAGGCTGCAAGTCATAGGCTCATTCTGCTACATCACTTCAAAAAACCCTTTTAAAATATGAAGTACTTTACAGTTTTCAGTTTAATAACAGAAGCACAAAAAAAGCCAGATGGAATTGTCACAAAGTAGTTTTAATTTTTGCTGTCCTGGACTAGTACTTACCTTTAAAAGAATGATTTTTTAGATTTTAAACTGTTTTTTGCCTCCACGCAGATACACACACTCAGAACAAAAGATTCCTCAGATGATAAACTCCATTGAAGCTAATCCTTTCCCCCCTCCTCTCACTTTTCTTGACCTATCTCCTTCTTAGAGATTATTTCCATTTCCTTGGATACCTTCACAGTAATTCCAGCCAAATGGTAATGAGAGTGCGTCAGCTGTAGACATCCCCTGTGCATCAGCCAAAAAGTTGTATATACTTCCAAAGAAGGGGGTCTGGTTCTTACGGTCACTCTCCTTTCTGTTCAGCTAAAGATGTACTTAACCATGATAGTGAAAAGAGCTAGCTCTTTTTTGTCTTGATTAGGAAAAGCTGAACATGGATAGGGAAAGGGAATGGAAGAATCGAGGTGCCAAAAAGTTGATGAGAGGATGCAGAGATTACATTATTCTCATCCTATAGGTCTGTTATGTTTGCTGTGAGAAATCTAGAACATGCAGTAGGTTTTTAGAGTTAAAGAGCTGGTGTGGTTTTGGGCTCAATTTGACTTTGCTAAGTTCTGTTGGCTGTTTGGTTTGTGTGTCATTGCAGACTTAACTAATTTAACTTAAAATGATTGAATTAGGTGGGGGTGGGAAGAATGTGTGTTAGTTCCCCATGCACCATGCTATACTGCAGAGTTTTTATGCAGAATTTCACTTTTTTCATGTTTTCCATTAGCTTTTTTTTTTTTTTTAGTTTATATGAAACATTGCAGTAACCCTCATCCCTAGATGAATTTATTTTCATTTTCTTGTTCCATATCTGTTGACATTTTGAGCACCGTATGCTTTCTAATTTCTATGTGGCTGCTGTTGGAAGCCATGGTGTCATATTTAGACACAGATACTACAGTAAACTCTAAATTGCTCCCTGCAGAGCCCTGTGTTAAAGGGAATTGCGAAGCAAAAGGTCTGAGAGTCAGTGACATAATTGTCTAAGAAGAGCAACAGGTAGGCATCTATAGGTTATACTTTAATTGTGGTGTTGCCTGTAATTCAGAGACCCCCAGAACAGCAGTTTCAGAATCTTGAACTCTGAACTTCCTTTTGTTATTCTTAAGTCAAACCCATAATATTAATATAACAGCTTTCTGTGTTTGTTTTCAGTGTCTTTGTTATTTCAGCAGAATATTTTTATTGGCAGTGTATTTTTCCAGTGGCTCTTGAGGATTTAATGTGGCATTTATGTTTCACTTCATGCACTGTATTACCTGACCCCAGGAGTATTTTGTGGCGACTACCAGGCCAGAGATAAAAGCTGCTGTTTCAGACTAGGAGTGCAGGCTACGTTCAAAATACCAGCATTTTCTTATCAGAGTAGCAGCTCCTTTTAAAGTAATTGTGCTCTGATGGCCCTACCCCCAATTGCACAAACCTTCAGACTATGTGTGTAGGCACAGCTCCATGAATGCAACTGCATATAAGCTCTGCAGAGTGCACAGAGTTTTTGAAGTAGTTTGACAATGGCAGTTAACCATGCCAAAAATAAACCAGAGGTGTGTTAACATTAATAACACTCCTACAAGCAATGCTAATAGCTCCTGAAGTGCTGCAAGATCAGGGAATGCTGTTGTACATAGTAAATTACTTATTATGTAAAATTACAGATCTAGCAATTCTGTTGCAGGTTTGTGTTTGTTTTTTTTTTTCTCTAGCCTCTAAATGAACATGGAAGACTGAGTTTGCTAGAATTCAGAAACCTTGCTGACTTTTGTGAGTGTGGATGACTGAAGGTGCTGCAGCTGCCTTCACCATAAATGGTCTTCTATACAGAGACTGTGCCTGACCTTACTTTCAAAACCCTGACCTCATAAAAGTATTGGTTTTATTGCAATTGTAAAGAATTTTTAGAGAAAATAGTTTGAGTTACAAAACTATATTTAAAAAGAAAAAAGGTTTGGAGTGGGGGGAAGGAGTATAGTTTTGTTTCAAGCAATTGCAGTAGATCTACTTGGAACATAGGGACTTTTGAATAAATACACAGTGATTTTATGTTGTGTTGAGTTGCTGTCGTACTAGAAGATGGGAGCAGTTTTTAGTGTACGCTGTTAATTTTGGGCACTGAGATTTGGCTTACAGATTACTTGCTTTCCTTTTATCTCATTAATGTCAAGCTTTTTACTTGAGATGGGCCATGTGGCATCACTCCTGGGCTAGATGTTTTGGTCTTTCTCCATCATGTTGCCCAAAATGATGATGACTGGAACATGCATAACCATGGCACAGCTCTGAAGCCAGAGGATTGTTCTGGTGGGTTGGCTGTGATCTGTGGGATGCGATTAGACCGCTCCCTTTTTTCATTACTCTGTGAGAACTAACAGTGACAGCAATCCTGTAAAGTTTTAAAGGGCCAGCCATGTGCCGGTGCAGAAAACCTGCATCTGTTAATCTGCAATGAAATTTCAAAAGCATTAAAATATGATATTTCCTGAAAATAGCATGGTCGTTCCCAGTATGAAGCTTGGCCTTGGCCTTGGGTGGAACTGTATGCAATATTCATTTGCACCAATCAGTTGGTTTGGTTTGCTTAGAAATATGGAATATGTTTGGGCTGGTGAGCAGACAGAGCTGTTTTTTGTTTTTAGTAAAGAAGGGAGGGAGATAGCAATGCAGAAGTAAAACTGGCATTTGTTGGCCTGTGTAACAGGATTGCCATCATGCTGGAAACAGCTGAACCAGAAGAGTGTGCGTCTAATGAACTATGTAGCTGGACTGTGAAAACGTGTCAGACTTGTGGTGTGTCAAGCAAAATAAAGTTTCGGATTTAGAAAGGAAAAACTTTTTTGAAATAGTTCGACAATGGCAGTTACCATGCCAAAAATAAACCAGAGGTGTGTTAACATTAATAACTACTCCCACAAACTATGCTAATCACTCCTGAGTGATTAGTACTCACTGAAGAGTGTAAAGGAACTTTGATTTTTATCAGCCCTACTCTGCAAAGCATGCTGTAGGTGAATAAGGAGCACGCCACCACTGAGGAGAACTATTGCCACCCAATAATGTTTAAATGAATGATGATTAAGACACCTGAGTAAGATAAGGATTTTCTGAGTCTGCAACCAGAAGCTACAATTGAAGAGGAATTTTTATTTCTGCAGCTGGATACTGGATTACTCTGATCCCTCCCTCTCTGATTCCCTGTCCCTGTAATTTTGGAAACAACCAAATAAGCAAAATAATCTGTCCAGTAGCTCTAGCCTGAATTAACTGCAAATCTGGTGAGTTGCTTGTGCTTCTAGTTTGTGGCTGGTCCAGTGATTTGTAGTAACACCAAGGAAACAATCATATCCTCCTATCTCATAATGCAGGGCCCTTTATCCTGCGAATGTGATCCTTGATCAGTCTCTGAGCTAAGTTTTTGAATGGTGCCTACCTTTATTTAAATAGAAGATAAAATCATGAGGATGTTTACCTCAATCTTTGCACATACTGGCTGCTAACTTGGTAACATCATCTTGGCATTTAGGTGAGATGTATATGGATTCTCAGGGCAGGGGGCTGGGTGTGAGGAAAGAGCACTTATCTGTGATTGTTGAAACATACAGTTCTGTGGCCTTTGAACAAACTTGGAAGAGGAGAAGCTTTTCTAATGCCTTATGGCTCTGCTGTGCTGTTTGAAAAGGCAGCAGGGTGCCTCTGGAGTTTCCCCCCATTAACCTCTGCCAACCTACTGCCGCCTTGGGACAGAGAAATTAAACCAAGCCAAAGGAAAGTCCACTTTGGATGCATGCTAATCTAGCAAAGCCTTCTGGAGAAAAACAGACTTGCAGGAGTTTCTGTTGGCATGGTAAGATGTGTGTTGCCTTTGCACTGAATTATTTACCCACTGGGCTTCTTGAGTGAGAAGATTGGCATGTACGTGGAGCGCTTGCAAGCATGTGTGAGGAGGGGCAGGTGGCAGTACTCAGTCTGTGGGTGGACGTGTGGGTTGTATGTACTTGGAAGCAGGAGGATTTTTTTGTTCTCTCCTTGTACACCCCCCACCCCCCCATTTTTAGGTGTTTCTCTTGGACTGTAAGCTAAAGGCCATAGATGAAAACAATGGCTGATCTCAGATATTTTTTTCTTCTTTCCATTCTTTCAGCTAATTTCTGAAAGTGGCAGCGGTCACTTACTTTCATCAGGTGATATTGGTCATATATTGGTGTCAGGTAACTGGGTGATTGTTGTCACCTTTTCTTGTTGCTGCTGCCTTTTTTTCACCCTGTTATTCTTTGCTCTTTTTGGTGATGTGCTTCAGTGCTGAAATTCAGAGAAATGACAAGCTTCCCTGTTGCACAGCAAGAATGGCCTCTTTATGAAGAGAAATGAGTGTTATCTCTTTCTGTGGGTCAGTGCTTTAAACAAGAGAAAAGTCATCAGTGGTTACTACTATCAAGCTATTTTAAGTCCTCCTCAGCTTGATAGCCTCATTGCAAAAATGATTATGTCCTCACAGGTTGAGGGACTAGCCTTTACTTAGCTGTATTTGTTTACCTGTGAAAGAGGATGACCGAGATTCTGCTCTACATTCTTGATTTCCTTGCAGCCTGTAAGAAGCACTTGCATGAGTTGGTTGCTTAATTTACCCGGCCTGTGTGTGTTCATGTGGCAGATGGGCTTGTTGGCCCTGAAGGCTCTCTGGGTGCTGGTGGGGTGGGGATGACCCCCAAGACAGGGCAAATATTGAGCTCTGCAGCTCTGACTTTGCAGTGACTGTTTCTGGTTACAATCACAACCAGGACACCCTTCCTCATATTGCGTCATACAGTTTCCTTTTGTCATAGGTTCAACGGCAAAGGATGCGGGATTAGGAAGCTCTGCTTTTGAATGTTCTGATATTTTAACCATTTAATCAGATGTTTGCTTTTATATAACAAATTGTGCTCAAGTTCTCAGAGTGATGCTTGTAACAATGGAAGTATAAATTTATAAATGTATGAATATTACTTGTAATCTTATGGTCTTTTTATGTACTTCCTGTTAATTTTTCTTACATTTACCTTGATTTTTTTACATTTTAATTTTTCTGTGGGAAAACTATTTCAGGGTTATTTAAAGAGTTTCTAATTGTGGTGATAACTCACAAGGACATCAGTAAAACTTGTACAGAAACCACCATTCTGTTTCACTTTAAAAAAAACACTATACTTAAGTACTTACATGGAGATGATTACAACACTTAAACATATATTGTACATAAAATAAAAATTGTCATTGTAACCTTGATTTTTTAATTTATTTTTTTTCCCCATTTGGACACATGTTATGAATTGGTCATTACTGATATGATTACAAACTACTTAATTCTTCATATCTTGCCTTATTGCAAGCACAGTGTGATTCTGCTGTGAGAACACCTGCACAATGCTGTGTGTGACCTGTTTCACTTCCGTGAAGATGTTGGGGAAGTGAATGAAGCAGGAACCTGCAGGAGAGAAAAAGTACATCATGGTTACGGACAGTTGATGATGCTGTCCTGAATTTATGCTGGTGCTGTCATGTTTATCTGTACTTGTTTGGCTCTGGCTTCTCAGATGAAGCTGTTTCTTCCCTTCTGAGGGCTTAACTTCTGGATCAGGGATCTGATGCTTAAATTCGGGCAGTTGCTACTTTTTTGAAAACTGCGGGGGAAAATATCTATATGTTGGGATGGTGGTGTTTAGGTGTCTGTGTGTGCACAATGCTTTTTTGGTTTTCCATTTGTGCCTGTTATGGTTGCAGCATAGGTACTGCAACTGATGATACAGTCAGTTACCACTGTGTGACTACTAGCTATGACCTGAGAAAGTTCAAATATCTCTTGGTTTCTGTTTTGAAACATTTATTACAGAAAAACTGGTTTAATTTAGTAGCTCTACTTGCATTTCAGGCTGTCCTACAGAAACATCTGGTTCTCTCACTGTTTTTATGTTTCTTGTCGGTTAGGGAAAAATCTAGAAAGAACTTGTGAGGTCAGTGCTGCTTGTGATACCTTTTCCAGGTTCTCCTCTTGTGCAAACCAGACAGCTATGGATCAGTGAATCAGCACCTAAGCATCTACTATTTCTTAATGCTGATCTTGTCATGGCGAGTACAGATCTTAGTATTTCAATGAGGTTTCAATATGAACTGAAGATGATAATTAGTACATCAGTTAATTTTTTTAGTGAGGAAGACTTTCATAAAGACAGCCTTATTCTCCTTGCTTCCTTCATGTAAAACCCAGTAGGAGGATGGTTGCTGATAGCTCTGGCTATCCATAACTGGTGCTTATGGCTAAAGCACTTGTTTTGATGACAGTTGCATGTACTTTAGCTTTTATTCCTTCACTCCTGTGAAAGAAGCTACTCCTAGGTAGACCCATTCTTTATAGAGACAAGAGAATTCAGGAATATCCATAAGGATTAAAAAATATGCTCTAGTTATTTTTCCCAAAACTTAATTTGAGAAGATGAGAATGTAATTGAAATGTATACATAGGGGATTTTTTTAGCTTTACGGAGGCTTATGATACCATTTGATGTTTAAGCTAAAATAAAACATGGAAGAAATTGAAAATGGAGTAACCATGTGTTTGACTTGGAAAAAGTAGCACTACATCTGACCCATCTGATGTTGTCTTTGTGTTCATGATTCTGTGATATCTGTAGTATTCTTTTAATATGACTATAGGTAAGTATGGAAAACTGCTGTAAAACCTACAAGATGAGTTGCATTTAAATTACTTGTGTCAACCTTTTGGCTCTTCTGGGCAATACAGGAAAGTGTTATACAATAAATGATAAATAATTTGAAGGGAGTGGCAAGAGTGATTTTAGAAAAAAATGGGTTTGTAAGCTTATGAAGAGGTCTTGGAAAATCTGACCTTGTGGCAAGACAAGCGAATTCTGCCGTTTAATAACAACAAAATGCAGACCTGAATTTTTGGACCAGTAAAGTATACTGAAGAGTTAAACAGAAGTGTGAAGAACAAAGTGAAATAAATGGGATTAATTTCTAAAAAGTTGAATAGCAGTCTCATTCATTATTATGGAAAACAGCTCAGTTAAATGTTCTTTGAAAGACTGTCTTTATGGATTCTGCCTTTTAATTGTCCTAAGAGAAGACGGTTGTTAATAAGGATTTTAATGTGAATTATGATCAATGGGAAGAGCATGTAATGAATGAAGTAGATGGGGCCATTTGTGAGGGTCTCCAGAGACAGGAGAAGTGATGTGTAGCAGATAAACACCGGATTAACATTGAGCAGATGGGAGGGACTAACATCCTGAATTGTTACTAATAAGCACTAATGAGTGAACACCAGCCATCCTTTGTGTTGAAAAAGGCAGGCAATTTACTAATTAAAAATTATTCATAAGGTGGCTTTTTTTCTTTTTTTTTTCCTTTTTTTTTTTTTTTTTTTTTTTTTTTTTTTTGTATTCTGCCTGTGAGATCTGTGCAAGTGAGGCTTGGAGACAAAGTAGCAAAGTGATACTATAAAGAAGGATTTAGAGTTCATTGCCTTAATACTTAATGTTACTTTTAAAAGCCTTGTTTTGCTCCCTTCCACCTCTGTGTGTACACATGCAAGAGAAGAAAAAAAAATTGGGCAAGGCGCAGTGTTAAGTAATGGAAATAAAAGATACTGCCATTTCTCCCATTAGCCTAATTCTTATTAATGGATAAAGTGTACAATTTATAGTGCTTTAAAGCCTGAATGAATACTATGTTCGACTGAAACTATGGAGTTGAGATGAACATAGGTAGAATGTACTGTTCTTCTCTATTTTGTACATGAAGTACTTGCTGTTTTCATCATGCTTTTTATAGACTAAAGTCATAAGATATTAGTAAACCACAGTTCCTTTTCCCCAATTATGCAGTATAATTGGAAATTGCGGGCGAATCTCCTAATCTCCATAGTGACAGCAGAACATTTATCTAATTAGTAGTTTGCCTTTTGGCATTACTTTGAATAAATTAGCATTTCATTAGATACGCTGGGCTACTGGGAAAAAAAGTTTCTCAGGGTGGTATTTAGTCTTTCTTCTCAACAGAGTGTATTTTAATTTAGCATAGGTTAATAATATCCTTTGTAACTGGAAAGACACAGAGTAGTAATACTGTTGTTATTCTTAATATCAGAGGGCTGCACTTGGAGGTTCTTTGTTTTCCTTAAGCCCAGGAGTCGGAGTAAAAATTTATGTCACCTTATTTGATGACTGACTTTCCCCAGGTGGAAAAAAATGAAAGAAAAAAAAAGGAACAGGTTTGAAATACAACTTGACCTTCTCCTTCTAGCCTTTCTTCATAGGATGAACTTTTTGTTCAGATTGCATAGCATAATGCTGTGGACTAAGCCAAAAGCCACACTCTATCACTTACTAATTATAAGTGAGCTCTTCTGCAGTTATTTCCCATGCAGCTAATCCAGAATAATAAAAGACTATTTGTATTATTTTCTTGATTATATAAATCAGTGATAGGAAAGCGGGTGACTTAAGTTTTGTTATTGACCACCAGATAGTAAGTGTGGTTACTTACCGTGCTTTTCTGAACAGCTACTGGCAACAATGACTTTGAGGAGTTAGGTAATTAATCAAACATAGGTTCTCATTGATTTTCTTTCCTAGTCTTAAAAAGAGCAGAAGGAAAAATCCATAGATGTGATAAAGGGCTGTAATTTTATTTCCTTGAGTCATTGGCTGTTTCAGAGCCTTGCTTACCCCTTCAGAGAGGCATTGGCTGCCACTTGTGGCAGAAGATTGGTATGAAGTATGGTGTTAAATACTCTCCTCTTCCCAAAGTGGCCTTTGGAGCAGTGATGTACGTTTACACCACCAGTGTCATGGCTGCCCTTTGGTAGATAGAGGCAGGCAAAGGACCTGTTGGTGTGTTTTGCCAAATGCAGACGATAAAAACATCTTCTGTTTGGCGGGTCAGTCTGAGACTGCTCGGCTATCAAACTGGACTTTGTACCAAGTAGCACAACACATTTGGGGCTTACAATATTTGTGAACTTGGAACCAGTTAGAAAAGGACCCCCAGTGCCGTGTTGACACAGGAAGGTCCACAGGAGCCTGTCCAGCTGGGCTCAGTGATGGCAATTTCTCTGCTTCTGGGCTGGGCTCTCTGAGCAGCTGGTCACTTACCTCCCTAGTGATGAGGTCGGACAACCCTGTACTTTCACCTGCCCTTTGGTAAATGTTTTCTTGTTTCCTTGCCCTGGGAAGGATTTTTCCTCATTCCTTGTGATATGGCACGGGGGTATCTCATGGCAAGAGAGGAGCTTATGTTACTTCATAGCTCCTCCCTTGGGCTTCTTCGGTTACCCCTCTTGATCCAGTAACTATTTTGCATTTCTGTGCAATGACTTAGCCAGAGTTTTGGGGTGGATCTTCCTAGACCTTTTCCTGTGATGAGTTCCTTGTAAAAAGCCAGAAAATTCCTTTTCTAACTTTCATAAAATCTGGCTTTTTTTTTTTCTTTTTTTTTTTCCCCCTTTTAACTTCTGGAACAATTAACAGAAAACTTGAAGATAAGGGAAGACAGGATAGAAATAAAGAAGGTTATTAATTGCTCTCTTCTTCTTCAGCACCATTGCAGGCAGGTTCCTGGTTTCATGTCTGGTCCTTGTTTACCTCGGTACCTTTGTGGGAAGTTGGTATGGGTGTCCAGTGGTCCCCCCTGGTGCCTAGGAAGGTCTTCCCTTCAGCCTCAGAGGCTGTTTAGCACCTGGCCCTAAAATGAGAAAACCAGAAAATCTTGGTCTGGGTTGACTGCACTCTCCCTTGCTGCAGTGCCCCAACTCTTGGCTGCCACACCTTACACTGTCCCTTGGCTCTATCCTTGCTCACAGGGGATGTTCATTAGCACACAAAACAGCTGCTTCTTCCTTCCACTTCCATCCAAAGGCTCAGAAACTCTACTTAAATGTACTGTGAGAACAGAGAGCAGTCATTCATATCCTAGACATGCATTTAACTTATTTTCCCTTACAGGATTCTAAAGGCACTGTGATAAAACCCTCTAATCTCCTTCTATATGTTCAAGTAAATACATTTCTCTGTGTTTGTTAGTTGTATTGATATTGTTGTGACCAAGCATGGGCTAGTGAATATGGACTTGGGATTGCCAAACAAGCACCCATTTTCTTACCCACTCCCAACATATGGTTTGTTTCAGGGAGCTCTTGTCTGGGGACCTGGAAAATAGGAAGGTGATGTTAGAGGCATGTTAGAGAAAATGACTGCTGTAATCTAATGATCTGAATTTTGTTCTACAGCTTGATGACTGCACCCTGCAATTGTCTCACAATGGTACCTATCTGGATCTAGAATCCACCCTCGCAGAACAAAGAGATGAATTGGAAGGCTTCCAGGAGGATGCTGGGTAAGTAAATATTTACTAAATCTACATAAATAAGCACATTTGTCTAGAAGTTTTGAGGTTTTGTTAGTGCATGTGGTTAACTTGGTACATTCAGGTCAGCACAGGAACAGAAAAGATAAAATTCTTTCCCCTGTGTGCACGTGCCTCCCCCTTTCTCTTATTAAGAATGTTTTGAATTCTCTCTATATTCACTCTTACAGTTTTTCTAGAAGATAGCATACTGTAAGAAATCTGTAAAGATGAATGTCTTGACTAGTCTAATTTTTTTATCGTTCTTTGGAACTTGATAAATGAGAGTGGTTGGTTCTAAGAACTCTAAGACCTTTCTTATACAATAATAAATTGCTGTAGATGATTTTTATTGGGGTGGTGCTCCTGAAGTTATAAACCTAACTTCTTTGTGCCTTGAAATTTAAGTCTGTCTTTTATATTCTTGGAGAAAAGACCCATATTGATTTCTTTTTTTACTCCTGGAATTGATTTAGCCAGCTTGATGTGTGTGGTGGTGTTTTTTCAAATATTCTCCTCTTGACTTTCTCCTCCTTTTTTTTTTTTTTTTTTTTTTTTGTTTGTTTGTTTAAAAGAAACCCAAACACTATTGATAGCAGACACAGATTGCTGACACAACTTTCCATAAACTCTCTCTGATGAAAACTGAAAGTGAAAACAAAAATTAGCATCCATCTTGTCTGTGTGAATATATGTATAAAATTTTGCTTTTTAGATTTTTTTTTTTCTGGGCCCTTTAGATGTTTCTCTTGTTTAACACATAAAATTTAAAGCCAGTCTAGAGCTATTTTTGCCTTGCTGGTTGCTATACTGGACTGGATAGTTGTAACTAATTTTACGGGTCTGTTTTGGCATGGACTTCATGCATGTGGATAATATAGCTGTGCCAGAAGGAAATTACCTGCATTTTGAATTGGTCAGGGCTTGTTAACACTAAGTGGTGCAACCCTTTTGCTTATACTGGTTTCTCTATTTTTTGTGATAGATGTCTTGCCTTTGATTAATACTTCTCGAAGTTTATAAGATTGTTTTATGTGGAGAAGAATTTTAAATAATATGTTACAGATATTCATGCATGTGCATTTGTGTATGTCTTTATATGCACCGTTTTTTTATAAAAGGGGCATGTTTTTATAACTGTGGGAAGATACAGAAACTGTCCTGTCAGAAAATAGTTGGAAGAGTTCTTCAATAGACAGAGTAACCAATACAGCTGCATTGAGCTTCCCACCCTATGCAACAGAAGTGTTGAATATAGAAGTTGGTCTAGTCTTCAGTTTTATGCAGAGGTGATAAAAATTGCTGCGAAGGACAGCAAGTTCCTATTTCTAGCTAACTTTATAATCAGTTGAAAGCAAGTAAGATGGAGGAAAAACTTTCTCTTTTGATAGTTTTTTGTAGTAGTATGCATGAGTTTGTCACACTTGCTTTCCATTCCATTGATGTCTCAGTGATAATTCTCGTGATTTTAACCTCATTGCTTTTGATACCTCACGATGGCATCGCTGAGAAATTCAGCATGCGAGAGACAGGTGCTTTTCCTGCCAGGCTCTGCATGTCAAATAGCAAGCAACATTCCACATCGCTTTAACTTCTGCTTCCTCTGGGCACATAAAATGAATGGTTAGAATCATGTTTAAGGAACAATTCGTATTTTCTCTGTTGTGGCTATCCTAGGGGGAAAAAAAACCAACAAACGTGTGGGATTAAGGATGCTGCTTGGAAGTGCATGTCTACTGTGTTGTTCTGAGCTCAACTTTGTATGTGTGGGCAGGTCTCCTTAATTGCACAATCTGTTGTCAGTTGAATAATTCCTTCTTCCAGTGGCTTGTTTGGCCAGGTAATGTGAAGTGTGCTGGGCAGGCAGAAAATTATCAAAGGGGAACAACTGACTTGTCAGCAGCTTGCCAGGAAAAGATCTGACATTTTGGGGAACCATGATTAGAAAGCAAATCAGTGATTATGGTGCTGTGAAAAAGGTAAGGGGCATCGTAGGGAGTAAAGCTGGAATTTAGTGAAATGCAATGAACTTGGTGTTTTCAATACTAGTGAGGTTTCAACTGGATTTCTGCATCCTATTTTTGTCCATGTTTTGCAAGAGGAGGAAGATAAACAAGAACAACCAGAACACTAGGAATTTGTGGGATAGCTTCCCTGTACGACTTAGTACCATTGCTACTTCAGGGTAAATGCAAGTCTTGTGATGTTGTCCAGAAAAAAGGAATATTCTAGATACAGGGTAGCAAAGGCAGACAGTAATGTCTCCCTCCATCCCAGGTTTCTAGCAAACTAAACTCCAATTTCTGGGCTTTTCAGCTGGAGTGCTCCTGAACTGGAGCTGCGTCCCACAGACATTGGGGGCTTAGCAGCAGCCCACTGTCTAGGAGGGACTGGCCACAGAAACCACTTGGTCTCTTTCTTTCTCTCTGGGTCATTTCAAGGCCCTGCTCTTAATCTTCAAAGGTTTTAATTTTCTGAGATTAGGCTACCTCAGGGCCTGCCTTTCTGCCATGCCAAAGTTGCTGTGCTCATCAGGGTCACTGAAGCTTGCTAAACTCTCAATGAAGGGTTTAGTAGCTGGATATTCATGGCACTTAAAATTTTAGATCATCAACTAAAGAAACTCCTATTACAAGTGACCGGAATGTCCTGAGATCTGGCTGTTTTCCAGATTTTTGTTTTGCTAATTGTTCCTGTTTGCCCAGGCAAAACTATGAAGTTTATTTGGGTTTGGTTTGTTGGTTGGTTTTTTTAACACACTGCTGAAAGGACACATATAAACCACACAGCAAGCAAAACCTTACTAATTTTTATTGGTGTGAAAGGCTGCAAATATCTTTTTTTCTCTTGGAAGGATTGGATGAGAGCATAGTGAAAAGCAAGGATTTTTCTTCCGAAGGAAGAGAAGGGTAGCAGGCTGGAGGCTTATGATTTATATCTTGTAAATAAGAGGTATAAGAAACACATGCACTTAATACACAATTTCAAATGAATCCTCTTCTGTTACTGATTATAATAAAAAGATGATTTTGGTAGTTGTTTTCCACTCTAGCAGAATTTAAACTTCTGTTTAGGGAAGGAGAAAACCCAACATACATGCCCTCTTTGCCCATAGAGCTAACCCTGAGCAAATTGTTTTCCTGTGTCCACAGCTCTCGCTGCTGCCATTTGCTGCACATTTTGGACTAGCTGTAGGATTCAGGAGAATCAGATTGGTTTTATATGTTGGGTTTTTTTGGGGGGAGGACAGGACAGGATGAGCAGCTTTTTTGTGGTGAGACAGCTAGGATGAGCAGCTGGCCGGGCAATGAGGCTTGCCCTGCATAAAGTTTCAAGACCAGGAAATGGGTCAATAAGAGCACTTAGGTAGGAAAACTGCCTTTCAAGTCTGGCATGTATTCATGGTTTATTTGTTTGTTGGTGTAGTTTTCTTTTTTTGTTTTCCTTGCTCTTAATACAAGTTACTTTGTGGATGCTTAATAGTGTAAGGAGAAAACAAGGGGGTAGTTTAGGTGGGCTGCATATTTTGTTAAAGGCGCCTGTACCAAGTAATGCCCTTTTCTTTTGCTTGCTTGTGATTTTATAGAGCAAGCAAGAATTGTCAAGAAGTTTATGTATTTAAATACCTATGTAATTGTCCTTTTTATGGGCATGCCTTAACAGGCCCTAATGGTAGCCCACAAGGTAACACAGTCCTAAACTGCAGAATACAAGTTTATTCAGACGGCATGCTGCAAGCAATGGAGATTTCCACGGGGAATACATTTTCAAGATTTCTGTTCAGCCGAGATTGTTTTAAAGTACTTCTGACAAATTACTTCAGTGCTAATGTTTTTGCATTCCTTCCAGACACCCTGTCCCAAACCATTTTGGCTGGGTGAGTCCTGTTTAAGTTGGATAGCAGACCTTTTCCCTCTTGATGCTGCTGTTCATTCTGGGCCCATTTAGAATCTGTTGAAGGCAATGAAGGCTGGCAGGGATCTTCATTGCTCCTTTTCTACTTATGTACTGTGTTCTTTGCCTGCTTAAGACTTCACAATTAGCACAATAGTGAAAATGAAAGCTGATTGTCACTTTTTTACATGAGGAAGTTGGGAATGCACCTGAAGGTTAACTTGTTTTTTGCTTAATAAAAATTACGTGGTTCATTCTTGAAGCAGTGCTGCAAACTAGCATAACCTATGCTGATTTTGTGTTAGTTCACTGTTGGAAGATGCTCTGAATTAATGACAGTTTTGTTGTGATGTTGTTTCCATTATGTTTCTCAGTTCCGACAGAAAGAAAAATAAAGAAGGTGCCTATGAAAGATTGTCATGGTGTTGCTGTAAAGAGTAGAGACTGTGAATGCCTATTGCCATGACTTACTCATGTTTTGAAAAATGCATTAGTCCACATGAATATTTTGATTTACACAATGTTAATTATTACTCTGACCAAGTGCTGAACCTGAAAAATGTAATGTATGGTCACAATAAAAACATGCCACAAAGCAAAAAAACCCCACCAGCTTAACAAACACACCTCCCCACCGCCCAAACAAACAAAAAACCCCAACAGCAACACACCCCACCCCCCAAAAAAAAACCAACAAAAAAGCACCAAACCCAAAAAGAAACCCACAGAACACAATCTTAAACAAAAAAAACCCTAATCAAGGCTAGCTTCTTTCTATCAAGAAGACTGAATTAGTTTAGGAAGTTGGTGCACACTTAGAGCAGGTGCATTGTGGAAGCCTTTCTTGTGTTTTGCTTAAGGTGCTCTGTATACGTCCCATAGCATCATCTGTATTTACCCAGGTGCAAGGACCAGAAAGACTCAGAGCTGTACAGGAACATAATGCTGTGTGAGGCTGAGCGAGAGTGACTCAAATGACACTGCTTTTATCTCTGCTTTTGTAGGCCTTCAGTGGTCTAGTGTGTTCAAGTATTTTCTTAAATGGGACCCTCCTGCTGTCTCTTGTGCTCTTTGGTTAAAGTCTAGATGTATTCAGGCTGTCCTATAGCTGAGAAGATTTTGGAGGGTATAAGACTTTCTACAGTGTAGTAGTATTCCAGTCTGTAATGTATCAGATTAAGATGTTGAATCATGTTTTGAAGTGAATGATTAGCTAAAAATTTACTGTTGCAAAATAAATGGTAATAAAGATTAAGTTTTTCACATTTCTGATGAAATATTATTTTTCTGGATGACTAGGTTGGTGCTTTTTTATTTGCCCCTCTTCCCTCCTAAAGTTTGAGGGCAATAGCTATTACCCATGTTTTCAAAACTTTATGCATCTTTTTAACTTCTTATTTTTTTAATCCTAATAAAATACCTTTGTTTATATATATAATCATTGGATAGAATGTCAAAATTAATCTTTAGGTGTTACTGCAGAAATTAATTTTCATAGTTCTCTTGCAATATGCCTTGACAGCAAAATGAATTAAAATAAGAGGTCTGCCATGCTTTCCCTGCCCCAGAACAATAGCAAGGCATCTCTGAGCACTCATGCTTCCAGACCATGTAATCAATAATTAAGCAAATGTGCATGTATTTCCTAGAGGCTGAGAAATGAGACATGTGACTTTAAAGGATGTGCCCTAGAAGTAGGATGGAGGCAATTAACACTTGAATGTTCCACCTTACAAACTATTGACCAGTTATGAGATAAGGATTTCTTGTCAGTGGATCTTTCTTGTGATTCACTTCTGGTATCTTGTGAAGATGAGAGTTGTCAAATTAAGCTTTCCTACGAGTAGTAAAATTCTAGTGCTTTTGTAGTTGTGTGAATTTCAAATGTATTTAGAAAACAAGCTTCTGAATTAATAGTAGCAAACAAATAAATTTTAATGCAGACCAAGGCTTGCTTTCTCATGTACTCTCAGCTTTAAAGCTGGCCTGATGGTGTGAAAGTAAATCTCTTCTGCATATGTCTAAGTCAGAGACTGCAAACAACTTTGCTCACACCAAAAGGCACAAAATGCAAGATCCATTTGGGCTTGTGGAAAGAATTTGTGGTCACCTGTTTTGGTGGGCTGGCCAGGAGGGAGCTGGAGGGCAGCAGTAAGTGCAGAAATCACAGTGATCACGAGTATCTGTGGTCTGTAGTTAGTGTGGGGATATCAGATTTGGGGGGCAGTCACTGCACCTTGTAACTTCATTCCAGTCTAGAGGGAGAACCTTAAGTCAAGTATCCTACAAAAAAGTTGAGATGCTGCATAGTCTTACTTTCGTTGATGTGCTGATGGGACGCAGAGTTGGGTTTTGCTCTTCTCCCGGTGTCCCCAGTCTTCCAAGCTCTGCCATACTACTTCCAGCTGAGGAGGAGTCAGGATCCGCAGCAAAACCTTCCCTGGCTTGAATGAGGAGGCAGGTTGTTGCTTCACAAGCTCTTTTGCCTCTGTGTGGTTTTGATTCTGGGGGAGAAAGAGCCTGAGATTAGTAGACCTGACCAGGGCAGGTTGTGGGCAGCTCTTGGAGTTGATGTTTGTGAAATGTGAAGCGACCCAGTCACTCCCATGTATCTGGGAGTAGCATCCAAAGCTCACACAAGCTTTTGGGGTGTGGAGCAGCACCGCAAATCCCAAGCATTAAAATGTTCTGTGGTCTGGTTTTGTCCTCCTGTGGGGGGTTGTTTTTGTAATTTTCTTGTGGTTGTTTTTTTTTTTTTTTTTTTTTTTTTTTTTTTTTTTTTTGTGAGGGTGTTTTTCTGTTGTTACCAAGGTATGTGTGGAAGCATTTGAAGATTTGCTGCTTTTGAGTTTTAGTGATTACTGCTGGCAAATGAATGCAATAAGAGTGCTTCAAAGAATGATTTCCATTGCAAAATGTATTGCAAAACTATAGTTGTGCTTAGAAATCTCCCAGCTCATTAAGTACCAAATACGATGCCAAACCAAAAAGTGTGTGAATAATTCTTACAATGTTTCCTAGGACAAAATTTTTTAAAGATAGTCTAGTTTGGTGTTCAGGTTTATGTGTGAAAATACCTGTAGAGTCCAATATTTTAGAGGGGAAACTTAAATAAAAACAGCTTCTAGAAACAGCTGATGCCAGATGTTTTATTTAAAAACATTTAATGTTATTAACACTGAAGCTCCTTAATAGCTGTGATGCACTCAGCCCTCCTCATCGATGATGAGGTTATAAGCTAAGTGAGCAGCTCTCATGGCTTGGAAATGTGTTTCTCTTCAATTTGTGAGGAGGAAATCCCTTCCTCTTTCTATAAACAGATAAATCTTTGGGGTATCAGGTAGGGCTGCCAGAAAGCGCTGTAGGACTGCTCTGAAACTGATCCCTGGTTGTGAGTAAAACCATTGATTTGAGGATCCAAATCTTGAACAGCAGCAGCACTGGCACACCCACAGTCCGCTGGTGCAGCTTGCAAACCGGCATAGTATTGCAATGTAAATGCCTGGAGCATGTGGGTAGCTGACTGAGTTTGTGCTGGGTAATTAGTAAAAGCTGTGAACTTGTTACACTTCCTATTCCACAGCGTCTATTTGGGTGCATGCTCCTACCCTGAGGTAAATGCAAACGAGATTTGTATAAGCAGGCTCACACACTGTTTATCTAATGGGAATTCATCTGTCTGTGTGCTTGGTGTGTGTTTGTTTTACCACTGAATAAGGTAATAATCTGCTTCTGATAAAAATAAATGTCTCAGATTTAACTTCCAGTTGTGAACTAACAGTTTAAACCACTGCAAATCTGTCACTAGCTCAGCATCTCTGGTAATGGTGGTGTGAAAACTAGTGACGTGGTTAAGACCACAGTAGTACAGCAAAACAGTAATTTATTTCATGTTTGCTGCTCGGTAATTTTGCTTGCTAGTATAAGCATTGATGGCCCAGCAATAAATGCGAAGCCCATTTCCTAAATGAAATTAATATGGACAAATAAATGGCCTGAGGGTCAGTGTGTTATATTTAGGAACTTTTATGTGAAGTTATGAAGGAGCTCTTGCCAAATATGATGTTAATGGAAAACTTCCAAAAGGCAGGAGACCCAAAGTAGTATGTTGAACAATTCAAAGTAGAATTCATTTTTGTGTACTTACTTACACAGATGCAAGTTCTACTGCAAAGTAGGACCATTTTAGAATAGTTCTTGCTGAGTCTGGTTAAACTGATCACATGCTGAGAAAGAGCATAATTGGCCAATTAAGCCAGTAGGAAATAGCTATGAAATGTGTTCTGTGTTGCTTTGTATAATCTCTTCTGTTTGTTATCTTTTCAGTCACAACAATGAAATTGGAAAATCACAGAATATAGGTTGGTTTTTTTTTTTTTTTCCTTAAGGTATTAGAGAACAATTTCTAATAGAAAGGAAAGGTTTAATGAAAACCTGCTAAAATATTTCTTTTTTTACAAACTAAGTCAGTTTTTTGCTTATTGTAATGATGAAAAAAAATTAAAGTCTTTTTTTGGTACTATAAGTCAGAGTCAGGTCAGGTAGCAGGGGCCTTTGTGAGAATGAAAATGATTATGCAGGTGTCATTTGCTTCTGCTCTGCAGCTATGGAACTTATAAGTGCCAGGCCAGCTTCATTAGTTTTTCTGGAACGAAAACTGTGGGTACCACGGTGTGTTTGGGAGCACCAGAGGGACCCTTTGCTTGAGGAGATGGAAGCATCAAGTGACCCTGCTGACAGACTCATTTATTTGACTTTCCTGCTTAGCCTTGTCCTGTAGGTTCTCAGTTCTGTTGTTGTGTTGGTTTGTTTTTTCTTTTTTTCCTCAAGAAAATCCGGATATTTCAAGGCGTCTGTTTCTCCAAGTGCAAAGAGCTTTTAAATGAAAATCTTAATGTAACATGAACTTCAAAGCACAGGTGATAACAAAACCACATGACAAGAAATTACCTGATTAAAAGATTCCTGTGAGGAATGTGCAGCAAGAGCTACTAAGCACTGGAAAGCACTGGTCAAGTGATGTGTCATCTTTGTAGAAGAATGTGATGTGAGGTTTACAAGAAGTGATGAAAACAACACTCTGGTTTTGTGTTTTACCCAGAAACAATATTATAGTTACAATACCACTTCTATTGCAAATCTCCACCATTTGCCAACTTCTAAGTTTGTGTTTTCTTAATGCAGAAATATAAGATGGAGATTTAACTGATTCAGTGTTTCACAAAATGACAGGAATAAACTTCCTGCTTAAAACAGTTGTATATGGATTGAGCTTTTAGGATGGAAGGGACACAGCTTCATTCATGAATAAGGACAGCTCTTGAAAAGCAGTCACTTGATGACTGTGAAGACAGCAGTCAACCCTCAAATTATTATAGGGTCTGTTAGGAGGTAGATTATTGTTTTAATATGTGGAAATCGAGCCATTAGCAACTGAGAAATAACTGGCATGATGATTCAGAAAGTAGGGGAAGGGATTCTCATCTTCCAGCTTCTGAGGTTTGCTTGCACAGAAACCACTAAAAAGGACAAATGGAACAAATGTTCCTCCGTTTTAACTCAATGCATTTCGGTGTGTGAAAGTGATTCATTGTCTTTTGGCAAAAAAACTTTGCCTTGTGTTGAGGTACACAGAAAATTCCACCCAGACCTTTACTCACATGTACTCAGACTGTTAGTAATAAACAATTAGGCACCATTAATGTGGTTTATAACATATACTTGCTGAATACCTAGAATGTTTCAGTTGACCCTTTGAGTTTTCTTCCCCCTTCTTCTTCTGTTTGATTTTTGTTTCCATTTGAAAAGAGGAAGAAAAAGAAAGATGAAAACACTGCCTTTTAAATGCTGCACTTGGGAAGTGTGGGTAGATATGAAAATCCAGCACGTCGTGGTGACAGTCTGTAGGTAGTCCTTATTTGCAGTTACGTGGGTAAGGGTGTGCCAGCCAGGTTGCTGCTCTTCTCATTGGCATTCACATGTAACTTTTTTGTGTGGTATGTAGGTTGCTGGTAGGGAATGAGGCCGTTAATTGTTAAATTCATGTTGGCAAACATGGAACATAATAGTGGAATAATCTGCAGGGAAAAAAAACACGTACAAGTCTCAGTATACTTTGTTCCTTTGGATGCTGCTGCTTACACTAATGATTGGCAGGATTTTGCCTGCCTAGCTTTTGTTTAGGGAATATGCTGTTGGGATTATTACTACCCAGATTAGTCAATTTTTAATTACTTTTATTTTTTAAATGAGTGAACAGACATCTCAGTTTACTTATTTTTACCTGCTCTTCTCAAATGGTTTTTACTTTAGAAATGCGTTATGGTCCAGGAATGCTCTGAATAAAACTATATTAACTAACTAGATGATTTGCAGTAAGAAGAACAGGATGCAGACACATTCTCACTTCACACTAAGGTTTTAGGTGGAAAAACTGAGGTAAGAAAGGCAAGTTCACTGACTTCATTTGAAGATGAGTGTGTGTCTTCAACTGCCTGTCACGTACCAGAAAGGGTTAGTAGTGCTGTCATGTGTCTGAAGTGTAGTTGAGATGAATTTTAGGATTGAAAAGACTTCTTTAAAATTTTTTTATTTCCTGGTCTCCTTTCTTTCTTTTATTCAATGAGAATAACATGAGGTTGAACATGACAGTTGGATTGGTAGGTGATGATCTGTGAAGAACTTCTAAAAAAGGTTATTTGTTTGGATAAGATTTTCAGATGACTTTCAGAGAGATTCTTAATTCCTCTCTCCATGCATGTGTCCTCTTGCTCTCTCTCAAAAGAATTGGTTTTTATACAACCTTTAAGTGTCAGAATTTTTGGGGGGCATATCTCGAATCTGCAGTTGAACGGAGAAGCATATCATATTGAAACTGCAGTCAAACTGTATCTTAACAGCTTTGAAATCAAAGCCTAGAATTTATGCTGTCTGATTAATAGCAGGTTAAGAAATGCTTTCCTTATTATGTTTTTGCTGGCTTGCAGATTTTTTTCAAGGAAAACCTGATGGATTCAAGTGCATTAGCTCTGGCAAAAATTTCATCTCTTACACATTCAGCAAGGGATAGTTTGTTTTTCACTGCTTGATTTGGAGTACTTAAACTGTGAAGCAACTGACTGTGAGGCAATACGCCATTGCAGAAGCATTTCCATTCCCTAAAAGGTGTGTGCAAGTGAGGATAGAAATGCATGGGTGCTGAAATGAGCATGTGAAAGCTACTTCCAAAAATAATGCACTTTAGAGTGTTTCTGTTGTCATGCATTTGCTTCTGGTGACATGCTACTATCCAGGCTTCTGTTGTAGGAATCAGTGCCTCCTCCTTGAGCTTAGGGGTTGTTGCTGGGTGCTGTTCTCATTAAGCTGCTCCTCTTCAAAAAACGTGGATGTGATTACTGGAGAAGGTTGATGGTCCACCAAGAAACCTACGTGCTGTGAAAGACTGTAACAAAATGTGAAGTATGTGTTGTGCATATGTGCTTTGTAAGCTTTCCATGAAGAACAGCATCTGTATTAGGTTTTCATAATGGTTAGGTTGTTGCATCAGGCAGAAATATATGCAGAATCGTTATAGGATAAGTTCTCCAGTTAGGCTGCCTTTAAATGGTCGAGTCTGAAAACATTTTCAATGTTACTAAGTTGAGGTTATTTTTTCATATGGCCTATGCCCTCCTCCAGATAAACAAGCAACAGCCCACACTTTTGCTTGATTCAGTAGTGCGTTGTTTGCTTTGGTAGTGGCCATGAGATACAATGGAAATACCATCTGATTATTTCAAGAGAGGCCTGAGACAAGGTAAATGGATGCCTGACTGATCTGATACCATCTTGTTCAGAGCTGATCGTGCTGTGACCGATTTACTGATACTGAACATTACAGTGTGAAAGACTGAATATGGTGGGTGGGGGGTGTTGAAGGTTAGGGAGTGGGAAACCTTCCTGTCTAATAGCAATTGAAACTAATAAAATGCAAGATGCTATACTGTTTGCCAATGTCTGATTTCACCTTTATTCTCCCTGATGTGGTGAAACTGAAGAGGGCAAACCCTTATGTAATAGGTAGATTATATAGTGTTTCAAGATTTCCATGCAGGCTGCAGCTGTGAACTGATTGCCCTTAAGCAAGATGAGGAAGGGCATGATCTGTGCTATTAGCTCAGTGTCGAGGGGCAATGGGAAAAGTAAGGTATGTGCTCTGAATCTCCAGACTTAGAATCCCTTTACTGCTATTGCCAGATTAAATCAAAACATTTAGAACTTGTTTTCTTCCACATCTATGCTGTCTTTCTGGAAGGTCAGCTGGGATCTGAAGGAAATAATACCTCTTAGTTTAAAAACCAAAATGCATACGTGGAAAAGTACTGAATTTTTCAGAGGTTTTGTGTGATTGTCCTTTCTAGCACAGTAAATGATTTTTATCTCTGAGTTATCCTTGGGATTTATCCCTATCTAGAACTGACTGGTCACAGAGTCATAGAATGGTTTGGGTTGGAAAGGACCTTAAAGATCAGCCAGTTCCAACCCACCTGCCATGGGAAGGGGCACCTTCCACTAGACCAGGCTGCTCAAAGCCCCATCCAGCCTGGCCTTGAACACTGCCAGGGATGGGGCATCCAGAACTTCTCTGGGAAACCTGTTCCAGTGCATCACCACCTTCACAGTCAGAATTTCTTCCTAATATTGAATTAAAATCTACCCTCTGTCAGCTTAAAGCCATTCTCCCTTGTCCTATCACTACCTGACCTTGTAAAAAGTCCCTCTCCAGCTTTCTGGTAGGTCCCCTCTAGGTAGTGGAAGGCTGATACAAGGTCTCCCTGGAGCCTTCTCTTCTCTGGGCTGAACGAGCCCAACTCTCTCAGCCTGTCTTCATAGAAGAGGTGCTCCAGCTCTCTGGTCATCTTCATGGCACTCCTCTGGACTCACTCCAACAGGTCCATGTCCTTTTTAAGTTGGGGGCCCCAGACCTACATGCAGTACTGCAGGTGGGGTCTCATGAGAGCAGAGCAGAGAGGGAGAATCACCTCCCTTGACCTGATGGCCATGCATGTTCTGATGTACCCTGGGATTCGGTTGGCTTTGTGGGCAGCAAGCACACATTGCTGGGCTACAATGAGCTTCTCATTCACCAGCACCCCCACATCCTCCTCCTCAGGGCTGCTTTTAACTTGTTCTCCACAAAGCCTGGCCTGCGTTTCTGCTTGGGATTGCCCCAACCCATGCACAGGATCTTGCACTTGGCCTTATTGAACTTCATGAGGTTCACATGGGACCACATCTCAAGCCTGTCAGGGTTGCTCTGGATGGCATTCGTTCCCTCCAGCATGTCGACTGTACCATACAGCTTGGTTTCATCAGCAAACTTGCTGAGGGTGCACTCAATTCCTTTGTCCATTTCACCAACAAAGATTAAACAGCATTCCTTGAGGAATGTCAGTCGTCGCTGGTCTACTTGGACATTGAAGTGTTGACCGCAACTCTTTGAGTGTGACCATCTAGCCAGTCCTTATGCACTGAATGCTCCATCCATCAAATCCATGTCTCTTCAATTTAGAGACAAGGGTGCTGTGCTGAACAGTGTCAAATGCTTTGCACAAGTCTAGGTAGATCACATCAGTTCCTGTTCTGTCACCCACTAATGCTGTAACCCTGTCATAGAAGGCCACCAGATTTGTCAGGCATAATTTGCCCTTGCTGAGGCCATGCTGTTACCAATCGCCTCCTTATTCTCCATGTGCCTATGGAAACTCCATAGTTTCCAGAAGAATCTGCTCCATGATCTTGGTGACCACAGAGGTGAGACTGACTGGCCTGTAGAATCCTGGGTCTTCCTTATTTCCCTTTTTAAAAATGGGGGTTATGTTTCCCCTTTTCCAGTCAGTGGGAACTTCACTGGATTGCTGTGACTTCTCAGATATGATAGGGGCTTAGCAACATCGTCCGTGTTCTTTCAGAATCTGTGGATGCATCTCATCAGGTCCCATGGACTTACACCCTTATGATAACACTATTCTGAAAGGAAGAAATCCTTGCTTGGAATGGAGTAAAGTGAGGATTGTGGGAATATGCTAGTTTAAAACTGCTGTGAGGGTAGGTTATGATCGTTTATTATTTATTTATTTGTTTGAAAAGCAAATAAAATCACCCCAACAATATGTGTCACTCTTAAAGAAACTCCAGACTCCAGTGTGATTGGTTGAGTGGTATAGTCCGAATCATAGATCATAGAGGGATTTCACTTACTTGCTGTGTAGCTGTATAAATGTATGTAGTGCTTCACAGAAGATTCAGGCCCAAGTTTGCCGTTATGGGGTTAAGTTTGCTTATATTCTTTAAATGTTTCAAAAATGAAAGAATGTCGAGATCCCAGCAAAGAGTTTAGATACTCTCTTATCTATGTTATCTGAAAGGCTCCATGTTGTTTGTGAACTAAAATCACGGCTTCTAACAGCACCAGACTTTGTTTCTGCTGGTCATGGCCTTTTGATTCAGGTGTCTGTGCAACAGGGGTTTTTTTTTGAGCGAGTATAATGAAGAATAGTGAGTTTGCTTTTCAGCCAACTATGTTACTTGAGAGTATCATTAAAATCCTTGTAGCTTTGCTGCTGCGGTATACAACTCCGGCTTTTTTCCATGGTTGTGAAGTATCATGTAGAAAGCAGAACAGGGGAAACCCAGAAGGATGTAGCATGACCTTTTGTGGAATGAACACCCTCTAATGTCAAAAAAGCCTAATGACCTTTTATTGACACATTAAGTAATCATTAAGAAAGCTTGAAAATTAATTTTTTACTTTGATTTTAAATGATGATGCGTTTTCATAAACATCAGATTGTTTTAAAAGAAACTAAATTTATTGGATTGAAATATTCTAGGCTTTCAGCAAAATATTAGGAAATCTGAATGGCTGCCCATCCTGAAAGAAAGGTTCACCAGGAAAGAAAGAAAACCTTGAAATAGGAGAATACATTAATTAACATACATTTTCTGTATTACAAAGGTGAACTTTAACAGGGAAGTGACTTCCTTGCTAATAATGACAATGAATCATGACCGGATAATAACATAGAAATCCAATTTTTGATACCAGCAACTCTTCAGCATAGATCTGAGGAGGAGGGATGTCTGTGTCATCATAACATAGACTCCCTTAAAAATTCCTTTAAAAGCTTCCTCGAAACATTAAGAAGAAAACTGGGGTAGTGGTGGAGTTTTTTATTTGTTTAGCATTTGTCTTCCTGTCTGTCTTTTCTCTGAAGCAACGTTCTCAGTACGTCTCTTCTAGTCGAGGCAAGGAATTGCTAGGTTCAACCGCAGGTTTTACGTTGGATCAAGTAACAATTTAAGACAGCCAATCTAGGTGGTATTTTCAAAATGTCACATAAATTATGTCTTGGAAATGTATAATTAAATGAAACCATTTGTAATACAGTACATAAACAATGACAAAATAAAGCATTTATATGCCAGAAGACAGGCACTCAGTGAACTGTTGGCATGTGTTTCTTTAACAACTTCTCTAAGTTGAATGCAGAGAACATTCTGTATCTTGGTAACTTCAAAGACTGGAAGCTAATCTAATAGCAATAATGATTCTGATATCAACATATCAACACAATACGTGAAATTTACCTACTGTACTGCTGCTAAATTGCAGCTATTAAATACTTGTTGGCTTTTTTTATAAAGACTAGCCAGTTGCACTCATGAGAATGTATACTTTTATTTTTTAAGTCATACCAAGAAAACTGCAAGCCTTAGATAAGAGTAGATTACAGGCTTTGGTATGTTATATGCCAAGGTTCTGTTTTTAAGAAATGGAACCTGTTTGGGATTATTTTTCACAGGAAATTATTGAACGTCTTTTTGTTTTGATGCAAATGCCCTCTCTGTTCCACAGTGCATGTGCACACACACACCCCGTTATCAGGACAAACTTGCCTACAGGTATGCTTTTTAATGCTGTTTGTCCAGTAGTTCATTAGGCTATGAAATCCTGACAGATTCAGTTACCCCATTTTTGGCATTTATTGTTTTAAGATGCTTGCCCCTAAATTGATGTGTGTAGAATCGTGTATGTAAGAGTTTTCAGAGGTGATCTTCCTTCTGCAAAAACATTATTCGTGCTGCATGACAGTCAAAAACATTCAAAATTCAAAAAGAATGCATATTTTTTTAGTGCTTTACATATTACATATTACAGAAACAATTAGCTTCTGTGTGGGAAATCTAGTATGCTTAAACCCCATTAAATGACTTTCTTGAGCTTTCATCTCTCTAACTTCTGCGATTTGAATGCTGTTGATTTTGGTAGACTGGAAAAGTTGAAAATAATAACCAATGATAGAAGAGAACAAAAATTACTGTTTGTGCATGTGAGAGTTTTCTGTGTTATGAGGTATATAGTTGGGTTGATATTGTAGAATAGAATTTGTAGAAGAAAGTTTGAGCTAAGTTTTGCTCTAAATTTTCAGGGCCCTCTGTAGGGAGATGAGGTAGAGAGGGAAGTAGCACCACTGTTGAAGCTTGGCTAACTACTAAAAACCCCCCAACTATTGTTTATATTGAGAAACATCATGCATTATGTTTTTAAAAAACAAGGTAAAACTGTTAAATTGTGATGAGCCTGACTGTTTCTGGTGACTGAGCACTACTTGCTGTCCAGTTCTTTCAGCAGATCACCACAGACCTGCAGATTTCAGCAGAGCCCTGGCAAAGTCAGCATACATTCTACACTACAGACTACTGAAGAACTAAAGAATACCATTATAACAATACCCTTTCGATGTTACATTGTCATTAGCGATTTCTTTTAGTTGATTATGTCTGATTATGTAGGCTTCCTTTTTCTTTGCTAACTTGAGCAAAACTGATCTGGGTTATCTCTTTACAGTTACTGTTCTGAAATAATACAACAATCTCTACTCAATTTTTCCATTTTCTGATTTGTCACCTTGGAGGATTTGTTTATGTCGGAAGTACCAGAGTTCAAAAGTCTGGTTTATTAGGACCCTGAAATTTACGTTGAGGTAAAAGAAAGGCAATTAGAAGGTTGGAATAGGTTGGTAAGCTGAAAGTTGGACCTTTGATGTTTGAGGAGCTCAGTTTTGGATCCCAGAGGAGTGAAAGCGGTCCTTCATCCAGCTAGTGGGAGTTTGCCAAAACAAAGTGTGGGGAAGAGGTTTTGGGAACGTCAGAAGTGGTGTTCGCCAGGGCTCTGTGTTGGAGCCAGTCCTGTTTAATATCTTTATCGACAATCTGGAAAAGTGGATTGAGTGCACCCTCAGTATTTTTGCAGATGATACCAAGTTGGGTGGGAGTGTTGATCTGCTGGAGGGCAGGAAGGTTCTGCAGAGGGATCTGGACAGGCTGGGCTGATGGGCCAAGGCCAATTGTTTGAGGTTGTGCATGTCCTACACTTGGGTCACAACAACCCCATCCAGTGCTACAGGCCTGGGGAAGAGCGGCTGGAAAGCTGCCTGGTGGGAAAGGCCCTGGGGGTTCTGATTGACAGCCAGCTGAACATGAGCCAGCAGTGTGTCCAGGTGGCCAAGGCAGCCAACAGCACCCTGGCTTGTATCAGAAGCAGTGTGGCCAGCAGGACCAGGGCAGTGATCGCCCCCCTGCACTCAGCGCTGGTGAGGCCGCACCTCAAATCCTGTGTTCAGCTTTGGGCCCCTCACTGCAGGAGGGATGCAGAGGTGCTGGAGCGTGTCCAGAGATGGGCAATGGAGCTGTGAAGGGTCTGGAGCACGAGTCTGATGAGGAGTGACTGAGGGAACTGGGGTGGTTTAGTCTGCAGAAAGAGAGAGAAGCTCTGAAATCTTACATTCCCAACAACTCCCTGAAAGGAGGCTGTAGGCAGGTGGGGGTAGGTCTCTTCTCCCAGGTAACAAGCAACAGGACAAGAAGAAATGGCCTCCAGTTGCTCCAGGGGAGACTTAGATTGGGCATTAGGCAAAATTTCTTCACTGAAAGGGTGGTCAAGCATTGGAACAGGCTGCCCAGGGAGATGGTGGAGTCACCATCCCTGGCAGGGTTTAAAACACAATAATACGGTTCTTAGGGACATGGTTTAGTGATGGCCTTGGCAGTTCTAGGTTAATGGTTGGCCTTGATGATCTCAAAGGTTTTTTCCAACCTACATGATTCTATGGTTCTATCTGGAAGATAGTTGGTTTGTTCTAATGAGATATAGCCAGTGCAAAATTCTGTTGGGAGGCTGTGTGAAGCGTTTGGCCCTGAAATCTCAGCACAGTCATAACGTGTATAACTGAGGAAGGCTGTGCTGGTTTTGAATTTGCCTCTAACTTGTATATACAAGTGGGTCTCAGCTTTGCATGACACAAACTAAGCTGCATCCAAGTGTGTTCTAAAAACAGTTCAGCTTCTTGCATGTTTTCCTCTGATAAATTCACAGAATGGCTGAGGTTGAAAGGACCTCTGAAGGTCATCTGGTCCACCCTCCCTGCTCAAGCAGGGCCATGTAGACCTGCTTGCCTAGGAATTGCATGATTAGTTCCAGAGAAAAGAGGGAGAATATGCTGCTGTACAAATGGTAAAGGCATCTGGCTTTTCTTATCCTCCCACCTTCCACCAGCTTGGATGCAGAGGCAAAGAGCTGGCCATGTCTTCATGCCAGTCTGTGGTGTAGCACCTAGAAATAAAGGAGAGAAGAAATGCAGCTAACACTAATTTGTCTGAAAAACACTTGAGGAATGTAGCTGTTAATTAAGATGGAGTTATGCCATTCAAGACTAGGACAGAAATGAGAGCCAGAGTGAAGGATGACTCAGTTTTGCATCTTTGCCTGAAAAACATATCTGTCTTTGTGCTTTAAAGACAGATTAGGGTACATGAGCAGATCTGTGAAATCACAAGTACCCTCTTGTTTAACCTTGCATTTTCTTTTGGTGCTTATCTATACCTAGCTTTAAAATATTTCTGTGAAAATTAAAATGTGCAGCTGTAACTTGGTACTTCTGTAATAGGGATTCCTGGAAAGTCATTGTGGTGGGTTGACCCTGGCCAGCTGCCAGATGTTCACCCAGCCGCTCTCTCACTCCCTGTCCTCAACAGAAGGGAGGGAAAAGGAGATGAAAAAACTCATTGACTGGGATAAAGACAAAGAGATCACTTACCAGTTACTGTCACTGGCAAAACAGGCCTGATTTGTGGAAAACTAATTTTTTGCTGATTAAAATAGAGTCAGATGATGAGAAAGAAAGACATAACTTGTAATACCTTCCCTCAGCCCCCATCCTGTTTTCCTAGGCTCAACTTCACTCCTCTACCTTCTCCCTATACCTTTAAATATTTTTCCTTTCTTTTTAGGAGGGGCAAGAAGCACAGTATAATTCTGAGGACCCAGCTGTCGGTGAGAGTCCATGCCTGCATTGGTAAGTGGAGTTCCACATGCCTGAAAGAGAACAAATATACAGAATCTATCTTTGAGAAGCAAATCTGGGCAATGTGAGTCAGACTTGCTGTGTTACAAATTGAGGATAATGGCCAATAAACTGATTTCTTCTGCTTGTTGCATGTTAAAATTAGGTTGTATTAGTTACATTACCCTTAAAGTATGTTAACAGCCCAGAGTAGCATAGCATTTGACAGTGAAGTGGGATGGTTGGGGGTGCTTTGGAGAATCTGGGATCATCTGTCTTGTCACAGCCTTTGTGTGTGCCTGAAAAAGACTGTTCTGAATTGGGAAGGGGATCTGGAGAATTGTTGGCTGACAGCTAAATACAGTGTTTTAATAACATGTAATATTTATTACTTCACATCTTGCAGATCTTGGCTGTCTATTTGTCATTATCATAGTGTCAGTGTCTTAAAAACTTTGGTTGAAACAATGCCGTCCTGAGGAAAAGTCTAATGAAAGTCATAATGTGTGTGTTAAAAGAGCTTTAAGGTTGCACAAATGGCAGTTGATGTGCTGTGTTAGTATGTTCTCCAGCATTCTGCAGAGCAGAGTGTTTCACTGAGTGGTAGTGGCAAAGCTAATGCTCATGTTGCGGAGATATGATAGATGCTATGGGCAGTTGGTTTAAAACAAAAATAAAAAATCCTATGTCCATGTGCTATGATTGCCTGTCTTGTTTTCAACTTCTTCATAGTATAGATTCAGCACCGTAATGTGTTTTGCTTGTTTTTGGTCTTGCTTCAAGAGGTTGTAGCTGAAGCATTGAAATATATTTACCTTAAAAGGTAAAGAAGAAAGTAGAAGTTTTGTATTATTGCTATATGTATTATGCTACTGCTGTCAGAGGATTCATGCTTTAAATGTGACTAAAATTTTTTCCCCTGCCTCAAGAACGTGTTGTGAATTGGCCTTTCTGGAAATTTGAACTGAGCATAGGCAACCTACAGAATTCCTCGAATACCTCCCATTGACAGCAATCTCTAGGCTGCCTCATGCAGGAGCAGATTATTCTCTATTACTGTTGACTTGGGGAAGTACAGCAGAGCAAGCCTGTGCATTAAGTATTAGAGGAGAAACAGAGATGCTGCAAAGTCTAGGCTGATTTTATAAATGTGACTGAAATTAAGAACAGCTTGGAGAAGTTTGTTCTTGTTAGGTCTGGGAATATATTTGGCAAAACAGACTAGTTGCAGCAAGACAAGGTTTCATATGTTTCCTGGATTGAGGTTTTATAAAAACTATTTTCATGTAATTTTTTTTTTTCGTCTAGAGTGCAGCCATAGAGGAATTGGAGCACACCAGGTACTGAGCTTCCACGCTTGGTTGCACTGTTGTTATCTGTTTGCCTTCAAGCTCACTGTGGGCAATTAGGCATATTATTGTACATGTATTTTAGTTGTTCCTGTATGAAAATGCGTTCCTTTGTCAGGTGCTGTTATTCTCTGGCAGCAGTGATGTCTTCAGCGGTGAGTAAGGAGGAAGCCAGGTTGCAGAACTTGAGTCCAGATTTCAAACATGTAGAGCAGAGGTGTGCTTGGATGTGGGCTTTTGGCTTGGTTTGTTATAGCAGAAAAGCCAAATGCAATATCTGATTCTGATTTCCAACCCACTGCTGCAGTTAAGAGTTTTAGGATAAGTTTTTGTTTCAGCCCATCGCTTGATGTAATGTCATTTCTTTTCTCTTATTTTCTTTTTTTATTTCTTCATATCAAATATGTCTCATTTATTGGTATGAGGTAGTTTGAAAGAGTCAGGGATGCTCGGCAGTTCTCGGTACTGACCTTGTTTGGTGACCTGTGCCTGGCAGTTAAACTTGTCACAGAATAGGAGGCTTATTTCATTGGTACAGTGAATACTTTCCTTCACCTTGCATATACTTTCACATCAGCTGCCTGTTAATGTCTTTTTAGAAATATAAGAATTAGGTTATAGAGGATAAAAGATGTATTATATATTTGGAGTGGAAGCTAGGAGTTAGAGCAATCTGAGTTTGTCTTATGTGGAATAAAATGGTCTTGCTTTGGCTATTTTTTTTTTCAGTCTTCACAGTATCCTTGGAAAGCACTGTGGTTAGTTAGCGATGTTACTGATGCTTTCAAAGTTCCCAGCTGGTAGCCAGGACTGCTTTCTGGGAAGATGTGGTTTGTTCTGTAGCATGCTTGCCATACAGCCTCCTTGTGTTCAAGGTTTTACCTTGCTTTGAAGAGCTGAGAAGTGTAAAGAAATAGCTTTCCTGTAATAAACGCTGTCATTTGAAAGTTGGACCAACTTTCTTTTTTCCTTCTCCCTAACATGTTGTACTTTTAAATTGTGGGAAATACACAAGTGTTTATGTTCAGATGTCCAGATAAATTTTTCCATCATTAGTGACTTCATATCTCTGGGGAATTCATTTGGCTTTAGTGTCAGAGGATGTATTGACTACAGGCCAATATTTTCAGGAGACTTGGGAAACTTTAGCAAGTCCCAACTCAAGTGGAGTGGGTTTTTTTTTTGGTTTTAAGCAGAGCAGAGAAAGAATAGAGCTTAATAACTCGAGTGCAGAAGTTGTTAGTGGTATTTTCTACTCTATTGCTTATCAGTCGCTCTTAAGTATCTCACTCAGTGCATTAATGCTTATTTTTTCTTTTCAATTTGAGTTCTTGTCTTGTGTTCACACTTGGGACTTTCAGCATGGAGGAACAAATTCTCTTTTAAATACCACTCCTTTTCCCATTTTGTCTTGATCCTGATTAAGTTGTCAGGAATAATTTAAAACCACTTAAATTACCTTTTATACAAACTGCAATATTTTTAATGATTTTTTTATATATCAAAAGACTATTGCTAAAACCAGTTTTGTTCATAAAACATAACTAATTGAAAATTATAGACATACTTTTGTACATGTTGATGTTAAAAGTCCTTAGTGGAGGAAGATCAATCCTTAAATCACATAATGACAATTGGTTTTTCACTACAATCTGTCAAATTTGACTTTTTACTCAAATCAGATTTTTTGTGAGTTAATACCCTGTGGGAAAAGTCTTTCTTGTATTTTTGGCAGCTGTATGACTTCCCTTGCCTGTATTTAGTTGTGTCTTAATGTCATTTTAATTTGTATGTATTTAGCAATTACGGGGCTCAGCTGAAGCCTTGATAAAGTCCAGTGTAAATAAGGATGTAGCTTTACAGGGTGAATGCCAACAGTGCCAAAAACATTAGCCCCTGAAGCCAAATGGGAGGTTTTAATCAACTCTTTGACAGTGAAATTTTGAAGAACTTTAAAAGCCTCGCTGTTTCTGGGTAGTGACTTTTGGTTTATTCGTTATGTCCTTGCTTGGACAGCTCTTTTTGCAGCTGCTGCTTCACTTGTCTGTACATTGCTTCTTGGTAGTTTTCTCTCAAAATCTCATGTAGTTTCTATGAGTAAAGGGATAATTTACTATGACATATCTATATGCAGTATTTAGCACAAGAGAGTCCTATGTTCTCTTTTAATTATGCCTGTGATGGGGAGTTGGGAGTGCTGCTGTCAATACCGAGAATGAGGTTTGGACAGGGACCTATGACGATGACTTAGAATGATTCTGCAAAAAGAAGCTTGACATAAGTTTCAGGTGCTAATACAATGCAATACAAGAAGAATGCAAATAATGAAGGTTGGTGGCAATTCTGAATACATGTATTGGCCTGGGATTGCTCAGAGTACTGTAGCTTGGAAGGTCAGCAAATATCGCAAGGTGTTTTTCTTAAATTTTACTTCTCATTTGTGTCAGTTTATTATTAAAAAAAAACCACAAACAAACAACAAAACAAACCACATACACCCAACCCTCAAGTAGTTATTTAAAATATTTTTGCATTATCTAATTTTGGTTTTGTATAGTTATAACTCCTTCTTGTATTGTGCATAGTTTTTCCTTTCTCTCTCTCCAGATTAAAAAAAAATATATAAAAATTGCATATATACTTGTGCATTACATTTCATAGATTGATCCAGTGAGATCCCTAAACAGTTTGCAAGTATATTATTGGAGGAATCTTGGTAAGCATATATTATAGCTTCATTATTAGGCATTATAACCATTTTATAATCCTGTTTTATTGGCTTTTGCAGATGGGCAGTTGCAGATTTACCAGAGCACAGTGCTTAAGTGATCTACAGTGTGCCTACCCTTCCCCATCCTTCCATGGGTGATCAGCAGTGGATTATTCCCAAGTATGTGACATAATAGCAGCCATGCCACATGGCAGCTGTTTCTGGCCCATGCTATTAGGGCATCTGCTTTAACCAGCAGCGTTATCCCCATTAATACAGCCTTTCCACGCAGCTGTCTGGATTGCCTCATTGACATCCGCTCATTCTTGGTATCTTTTATGAAACGTAGCCATAAATATCTTCTTGAGCTCCTTTTGTTCTGAGATACCTGAGGAAAGCTGTAAGCTAGATGTAACTAGGAGGCTAGTAGAAGCCAGCTGTTTTCATTTGTCCTGTAATGGCTGAAGTATGCAGCTAGTCCTTTTTTCCATGTACAGTTTTCCCTTCTGTTATCCATTATGCCAACTTTGTTGCATGTATTACAGCAAATATGATTAGGTTCTGCAAATGTTTATTCATCTATTGAACCTGGTTGGACCTGTCCCTCCAGGTGCTTTAGATGCAAATTCCTCTCCAGTGGAACCACAGTACTTTCAAGAAGAGTCATGTCTTGAGTCTATAACTATATCTGACACTTGTGCAGCAAAGTTAAGACACATGGACAGAAGTGGTGAAAAAACATGGTTTGTCCTCTTACAAGTATAGTATTGAAGTGTAGAAAAGCCAGTGTGATTTTGGTTAAGGGAATGTGAAACGGTGCTGTTTCATTCTCTGAGGACAGGGTTGCCTACAACCCATGCTATTGATAGTGTCTCAGTTGAGGTGCTTCTCCCTACAAATATCATTATCGTATTGTATCTGCCTGGCATGTTTGCAGTGTACTGGCTGCATAGCCATGGGTGCCATGAAGCTCCTCCAGTTCATACTATAAAACTTTGTGATTTCTTTTTTTAAAAGGGAATAGCTTATTGAATTTTAAATAAACAGCTTGGTAAGGGGCTTCTGAATAAACTAAGAGAAAGACTTTAATTAAAAAGCCTTCTTAAAGGAGGTTTAATTGTGGCACCATGAGCTCTTCCTTTGGGCAAGTAGTGATTGGTATGTTCCACTGAAAGTCTCAAAGAGAGGTACTTTGGGTTGTTTGAAGGCCATTTTACAGTTTTCTGTTCAGTGTTAGGCATTCCTAATAGAAAACATTTTCAATTTGAGAGAGAGAACATGTGGAGAGCATTAGCAGTTCAGCAAAATGTGCAACCAATTCGAATTTAATTTAAGGGGAACAAAAAAGGTGCCTTGAGAATTTGTTGGAAGCGCTGTGGGTTTGCCTTCTTTGCACTAATGGTAACGAGAGAGAGAGGTGAGTTGAAATTGCTTTATCAAATATCTTCTCAGCATAATTGGGACAAAAAATTAATGGATTTAATGGTGTTGCATAGGGATCCTGCATGCATTACAGATTTGTAATGACAATATGCTTCCTATCTCTTGCTGTAACTTTGTAAAAGTCCTGGCTTAAATGAAGATAATAAACAACATGTTTATTAGATGTAAACTCCCATCACACAAATTGAAAAAATGTGAAAAGGAATGCCAGAGCTTGGGGGGATTTATTTTTCTTTTAAGGGTTAGGCTTTTTTTTAAATAAAATAATTTGAGTTCTAGTTAAGACAGTGCACGGTACTGGGGCCTGCTTCCAGATGTGATTAGAAATATCTGGTTCAGCTCTCTTTCAATTTGAGTGAAACATGAAATAGCTGCAAAGGCTATGATAAAAATACCTTTTTCAGGTTTTTAGGATTATTTAAACTTTCTTTCCTGAGAACATGGACTGCAGATGCTCTAAGTAAAAATCCCCTAGTTCCCAGATCAGATTGCTCTGTGAAAAATCTATCGATGTAACGAACTTGTGGCTTTGCTCTAATAACATACACCTCTTTAAACTGAAATGTTAGACTTCTGTTGTATTCCTTGTGCACGGTTTTAGTTGGCCTCCTTTGTGGGGATGAACTGCACAGTACTTCCCCATAACCTGTGACTTGACTTTCGTATGTCACCTCAAGAAACCTCTCGGCTGGTCCCATAGGATTTCAGAAGGTGTTTTTCAACAAAGCGGGGAAATTTCCAAGATTTGTCTCTGCACGTTTCATTTAAATGAAATCCTTAAAATAGGCTCTGCAGCAAGAACCAAGAAGCTGTAGAGTAGATAAAGCCTCCATTAGCAGTGGGTTCTTGCTTTAAAGCAGTGGATTCCTGCTTTAAAGGGGCTTGTTCCAAGTTTGAAAGGACTGCTGTAGAGTGTGCTAGTGGGATGCTTTTCTCATCTGGGGAAGCTTTGTGTTAAAATGTGAAAGCTTATCTGACTGGACTCACACCGGGAAGTACTGCAGAGATCTCATGAAATGTCTTTGAACTGGGATATCTTCCTTCTGACTTATTTTTTTCTCCCCTGACAGCTTAGATTTCCATAATAATTCCCTTTTCTTACAATGTGTAAAAATTTGCAAGGGAGAAGGATCTAATTTGAACTCTTAAAACATAGTGAGATTTAAAGCAAATCTTGTTTGAGGATTTCTCTTTCTTTATTTATAGTCATCTTCAGTGGTACCTCAAAAGAAACCACCTCCTTATAAATTCAGAAAGGAAAATAAGTGGATTTGCTTCCTACCCCCCAACACAAGCCTGTTTAGACTTGTTTCAGATGTTGTTTTTTTTTTAAATTAAAAATATTACTGATGTGGTATTTTTTAAAAGTGGATTTTTTTCATGCAGTCTAAACATTTTTTGAAGATTAAAAAATTCTAACAAAACGCAATACTGCTTTTACTCTTTGCAACACAGTCTCCCCAGTGCTTTGAAAGTACAGTACATCTGCTGATAAGTAAAATCTCACAAAAAAAAAAAAAAAAGGACTACTAAGTTAATTAGTGATTAACTTGAAATTACTGGAGTATACTGCAGTTGAAGTTTCTAAAATTCCATGTCTAGAAGAGTCATGTTGCTATTGTTAGGCCTAGATTTACCACCTTTTTGTAATCTAAAGAGAAAAAGACATTGTAAATTTAACCTCTGAGATGAGTGAGAAGAATTTTGTAACATTTTAAACTGTTTGTGACTGCTCATATGGACCCCACTGGAAATAACTTGTCACGGTGGTAGTATCTACTACAATGAGGTGTTTGTGGATTTGGTAGGGGTTTTGGTGTTCAGTGTGTTTTTGTTTGTTGTTTTTTGTTGGTGTGTTCTTTTTTGTTTGTTTGTTTTTGTTTTTGTGGGGTGTTGGTTTTTAGAAAAAACAGCAAATAATTATTTTTATGGATTATTTTGGCATTTTTTTAACTACTTCCATGTTGTTCAATTAGATTTTGAGAAATACTTGCCCAATAAATAAATGAGTACACCCTAGGAACTGGCTCTAACATTCCTGTTGCAGTTCTAGAGGAGTTGTTGCAAAGGCCCAAGGCTGGTCCTTCGTGAACTGTGGGAGCTCTTCAAGGTTAAATATTTCATGAACTCTGCATGTTTCTGTGGTGGGCAGGGGGGATTTGGAGAACTACTGCATCAATTTCAGAGCTGCAAAACTCCATGATCAAGGCAATCTCATCATCTTGTTCTGCTACTGGTGATGCTGTGTAACTGGGTTTTTGCAGGTTCATTTGAGATGCAAAACTCCCCTTCAGCACCGCTTACACTTGGTGTGGCCTTTCCACCAGGGTTGTCTGGGCATCAGTCTTTTCCAAATCACAGCTCGTGACTGTTACGTCACTTGGCTATGGCTTGCTAAGAGGTGGCTGTAGCCTTCCTGCTAAGGTAGAAATCTACAGAAATGGTTACTGCTGTATAGCTAGTTGTGAATGTGACAAACTTCTTTCACTTCATTGTTAACAATCCCCAGATTTTCAAAGGGATATCCTAGATTTCATTAAGTAGGAGTTTTTTTTGTTTTTCTTAAATATAAAATAAAATAACAAACGTCATGCAACCTCTTACATCAATAGCTGTCATTAGTTTTCATGTAGTTTCCCTTTTTAGCCATTTGCACTTCCCACTTTGTGTGTATTGATAGACAAAGTGGTTTGTACTCTTATGGTGAGTGTTCAGACTGTTGAACTTATTTTTCTGTAGACTGAAGCACAGCATAGTCAAGCTCTTAACTAGGGAAAAAAGGTTAAGTTCATATTAAGTAGCTTCAAATAAATTAGTGTTACACTCTGAAGAGAACAGAGTATTTTTTTTTCCTGCCTCCATCTAAACCTGTTCTATACAGGAGATATAAACCAAACAAATGATTTGGGTTCAGATTAGTTCTCTTGAAACCATGCACCACTCAGGCCTGTTTTAAGCTTTACCTAACAAAACTTCTTTGACTGAAACAGAATTAAGCACCTAAACTATGGAAGAGAAATTAGGAACTGCTGCTTAAAAACTATAGGTTTGGAATAGAAAGTGTTGGTATTTCTTTGGAATGTTGTTTTAATCCCTGCCACTGATTTAGCCTTGTTTGTAAGGAAGGTGGAGGGATGCTGATTTTGCTCAAGTGGAATTAGGGTAAATATAGTTCCTACCTCCCCGAGATGTTCTGTATGGACAAACTTTGCTTTGATTTATGAACAGTCTCTAGGCATGTATATGAAACACTGCATTACCATTAAATATATAGTTTTTGTCTAATAGCTTGTATGTTTAGAAATGTGACATTCTTTATCTTGCTCAATTGTATTTAGCTCTGGATTTCTGAAATTTAAGGAGCTGCATAATGATCCTGAAATTGGCTGCAGTGCAAGTTGTGCCTCTCACCAGAATTTTTGGGTAGAAAAAGAACTGGATTAGTGATGTTTAATTTTCTATAATGTACTTCTAATGTAGTAAAAGAGAAGAGGTGATGTTAGCTCATAAAGCAAGGAATTGTGCTACTATGGAAAGAAGGCTTCTCTTCAGAATGAATCTATTACATGTGATGCTTCTGAGTGGAAGCCCTGCAAAAGGGAAGAGTTTTAGCATAAGGAAAATCTGTATACTCTGTTTAGTACTAACAAAATAGTAAATGGAAACCTCTACGTGTCTAGAGAATGTCTGGGCTGATTGCTGATTCCCCCCCCCCCCCCCCCCCCCCAGTTACTGGAGGAGCAACTGTGGAATAAATAGGGAAACATTTCTTCTTCATTGTATTCTCTCCGGTATGGTGGGTTTTTCCATCCATTGCATGTCTGATTTCTGCTCTCTGATGGGTAGTTCTGATCTCTTAGTTGGCTGTCATGTACCACAGATGAATGTATGCTGTCCAGAGTGCCTTATGAGGATCTATTTTTGATTAGGTTAAAATAAAGCATATATGCATATTATTCAAATGCAAGGTCAGGAGATGCATGTTTGAACATTATTAGTCTGCTTCAGTCTGCTTATCTTGAAAAATGGTGAGCAAAATGTGCATACTCATGGTCAACTATGCTTCAAATGCATGCTGCTTGCTAACTTTTTGTGAGCTCTCAGCAAGGCCAAGTCTATGGTTTTCATCTTTTCAGACAAAGTCTATGTAGTTTCAGTCCTTATAGGTATTGAAAGGATTAAGTTTTGTTACCAACTCAAGGTCATACAGTGGAAAGTGATACAAAATATGTGTGGTTTCATAACACTGGACTGATTTTTTTTTTTTTTTTCATCTGGTTTATTAACTCTCTTCACTGTGATAGGTAGTGTTAAATGCACTATCTCTTAATTGAACAGTCAAGAAATAGTTGTGCTCTTTTAAGTTTTCATCGTGGTATTCAAATGTGCTATTCTTTCTTTGCCTTCAGTTATGCTATTCCTCTCTCATTTATATTATATTCATCCTTTTCATGTGCAACTGCTTTTATTTCTGTAGAAATTAAGATTATTGAATTTGTAAATTGGGTGCCTCTCAATTTATTTATTTCTTGAAAGAAATAGTCCAAAGACTGGGGACCTTAATTTAAATAGGTGTTACGGTGCCCTGATGTAACACATGTTGTCTTCTGTGAGATTTTACAATGAAGTATCCGCCAAATCCACCCAGTGTCGAGAAGAAAATATGTACTGTAATGTGAAATATTGCAATGGTACCTTTGGAAGCCTTTAAATAAAATGCTCATCTGCACTATTAAATACTATGTAATGCAGAAGGCTTCCGTTTTCACAGTTTTTCATGTCTTCATGTTATTTTTAATCATGAGCTTCTCTTTTCTGTGTTTTCCTTTGGTTTTTTGGAGGGTTTTTTTTGGTGTGTGGTGTTTTGTCATTTTTTTTTTTTATGCACAGCATTTGTATTGTAATGATAATAGTTCCTGGTAGTCCCTTTTTTTTTTTTTTTTCCCCTGCTTAAGACTTAACAAAGCATATAAAAATTTAGCTCCAAACAGATAAAGTTACAATCTGTTAATTTAAAACCTCAGCAGAAGTTCCCGTGGCTGAGCAGCATGCTACTGTCAGTGGTAGGACGTTATGAGCCATGTCAATGCATACTTAGCAGTTTAAGATGAGTCTGGTATGTATGAAGTTATATATCAGGTTTCTTTTGACCTTTCAGACATTAAATATTTAGCTCTGGTCTTAGTATTAAGGCATGAAGAGGAGTGTGTTGGTAAATTGTGTCCTTAAAAAAATAAATATAATAAAACCTGCTTCTGCGGGTTTATGTCTCCCCGTGACTGTTGACTAGGATTACACTTCAGCTTTAAGGGCCAGATGTAACCTCAGAATGTCTAAATCTGGCGTATCAAGTGAACTTGTTGCTGTGCTGAGGAGGAAAATATAAATGTTGGATGTGTTCCTTGCTTCTTCCATAATCCTAAATTTAAAGTTCACTGGCCATTTAAGAGCCTGTTCAGCACCACATGCCACTGGAGAGGTTTGCTTACCACTTGACTTCGTGTGAAACAGGGACAGCTGAGTGTGGAAAGCTCCTCTGCAGGTGGGGCCTGGGAGGCGGGGGCCTGGGACTGGTCTCACCCATGTCTGAGGGCTGGGGTTTTCCTCAGCCCTTGTAGCATTACGCTTATTCTGCAGGGTGTGGGGGCATGGCAATTGGTTCCAAGGAGGGAACGATGGTGATGATGCTGGCAAGATCACAGCCAGCTGTCATTGCTTTTCTGCCTCTTGATGCTTAGAGGTGCATGCATATTCCTCTGTAACTGCATCAGTAATGCATCAGGAGGCTTCCCTACTTTTTTTTTCCTTTTTGTTTTTTGTTTGGTTGGGTTTTTTTTGCTTTCATCCTGAAATGCTTGGTATTGCACTGTGGAAAAAACTTGCTGTAGAAAATTTGGATATTTGGTCCAGCATCATACGTAAACTAACCTTAAATACTTTGTTAAAGCTCTCACAAAGGTATTCTGCCATATGATGTTCACTTCAACGATAGTATGTTGAAAAGTATTAATTTTAATTAATCCAAATATATTAAAATTCCCATTACAAATATTTGAGATCCAAAAAGAATGGGTGAGGAAATAAAAACCTCCCTGTATCTTTGCCAGAATAGCCAGGTACTGCTGTAATACTTGCAGAGGTGGTGTACCCTGGGAAAGGGGAGCCACAGGGATGCTCTGAACAGCTCTCTAAAGCCCTGTGTGTGAACACATGCTGTGCTTTTGTCCAAAGGTTAGTACAAGCGATGAGTACACAAGCACCTGTGCTTACTCTAGATAATACACGGGAGCACTCTGGTAGCAGTGACCGGGTCTCATGGGTTTTCAGTCCAAGGGTACTGGTCTGCACATTAATGTCACTGTGGTCTTCCTGTTATGTATTTGTATCTGTACTTCAGGTGTTGGGTGTGGTTTTGTGTTCTGTGTGTTGCATGTTTTGGACTCTTTAGTCAACATTCAGTCATTTAAGTGCATTTACTAGAATTTAGGGGGAGTTTTCCTAATGTAACAGCTATGAGGTTGAGTCTCTTTGTTTTAAAGCCAGTGAAATACATATAATATGGTACCAACTAACAGGACCTAGAGGACAGTCTGTGAGCTCACAGTACCTGTTTGACTAGCTGCCTGTTACACTGGAGTGCTGGGTACCATTTCCAGCTGGCCGTTGGGGATGCTTGTTGGGGAGGCAGGAAGTGTGAGCAATCCAAACACAGAAATGTCTAAACAGTTCCTAAATTTCTCTGTAGAAAAAACCAAAACAAAATGCCAAACAGAAAAGTGCATGCGATGCAGAACAAGGATTTTTGTAATTGCAACCCTTACTCTTATGCTTACTAAAAAAAAACAAACCCAAAACAAACCAACCACAAAAATCAAACCAAAAAAAAAGCCACCACTACCCCCCGAAAACCCAAAAACCCAAAACACCCCACCAAAACACCCAAAACCATAAAGCAAAATCCCCCCAAAACAAAAAAAAAAAAAAAAAAAAACAACAACAAGAAGACAGCATGGACTTAGCTCCTTCCTCTTTTCTGCTTTCCTCTGTTGCAGGCCTAATTCAGCTGACAGGGAGCTTCATGGCATTGATCATAGTTCTTTTCCATATTGCTTGAGTTGCCCTTAACTATGGTGTATGTAGGGAAATAACTTTGTCTTTAGGTGAAGCTTTACTTCTGTACCACTGCCACGAGTCCTCTTCTTGTCAGCCTCCCAGTCATGCCCGGCATGCAGCTTGTCGGCTGTCTTAGCCACCAGGCTCCTTCTGTCATCAGTGAGCAGTCTGTGCAGAGGGCACTCCAGAGCATCTCAGTTATGTTCCTGCCCTGAATTGCTCTTGTTCCATTGACCATAAAGGGAACAGCTTAGGGAGAGGAACTGCCTGGCTGAGAGGTACATGTATTCTGCGTTGTCCCTTTCTGGTTCCTGTCTTCAGAGTCCTGACAGTCATTCTTGGATGACAGCAGCTTCTAGTGAAACCTGGTTCTTTGCCAAGCTCTGAAAATAGTTGCACTGATTTCTTTTTTCCCTAATTTCTATCAGGATCTAATGCGTAATTTGTATATGTAAATTTATTTGTTGGAATAACTCCCATGAAGTTATGATGGAATGAATTTTGGTAAGAGCAAGTAAAATTCAGGGTTTCAAGCTATGAATTACCTTCATTGGCTCTAAAGCCCATCATAGGGATAGAAGCAAATGGAGACTGTGTTTGCTCTGTGGTTGTGCCCAAGTGCTTTTCTAGGACTAAGGCAGAAATTCTGGATGTTAGAGCACAAGACTTTCTGGGCCAATCCTCATCTCCCAGAAAATGGCTTGGGGTGAGAGTTGGTCCATTCTACCTTTGTGGGGCATGGGTCCTACACCCAAATGAGATGGTGCTTTTTGATAATTTGTACCATCCTGATTCCAGGAGGTCAGATGTGTGGGAGCATCCCTTCCCCAGAGAAGGGAAAGTTACAGCTTTACTCCAGCTCCCAGCACGGTGTTTCTGACAATACCTCCCTCAGAGAAAGCAAGCTGCTCCCTGTGTTGCAGAACCTGGTGTGTTACATGCGGAGCTACGAACCCTGAAGAGTGCCTCTCCTGTTGCGGCTGTTTACGTTTTTGTATTGCCTTACCTTCTTCTGAGCCTGATGCCCTGCGGCCAGCGGTTTCCAGAGATGGCTGCTGCCTGGGCCACCTGTTGACAGATGGGCTGGGGCAGGCAGGCAGGCAGCCCAGGCGCTGCCCATGCGAGCTCTTGCCCTTCCCTCCCTTTGAGAGTCAGATCAGCTATACCGTGGCATTAAACTCCCAGCTGGAAAGATCTCTTCCGTGTTTCCTATGAGTAACAAGTCAAAGGAGGACAGAGTCATTTCATGGGCTGTACCTGTGCTCTCCCTGCCAACAAAACAAGGGATTGTTTTCAGGGCAGCTGCACATCCTCAGCATTTAAATGCAATACTTTATTGAAGGTGGCTGTGGCACCTGTCAGTGTTCGCCCCTTTGATGCTGGCTTCTTGGTAGCTAGTGAAATTTTGACTTTCACCTATCAATACTGCCTTCGTTGTGATACCACAGCCAGCAGTACAGCAACCTAGGTATGTCCCAGTGACCTCATCGTATCTCTTGGGGTTTTGTACCGCTATTCATTGCGTGCTTGTGCATGCACAAAAAAGTTGCTTTTAATTTTTCTCTTGCCTCGTTCATAGTATGTGAAGTGTATTACAGCCTTATTGTTTCTTATCAATCTTATCACTTGTTTTCTCTATGAATAAAAGCAGTGGCATAGTTTGGAAAAAGAGCTTGAATTCCTATTTGCCCACCCTTTCTTTTCATTAATTCCTTGGGGTTAAGTAGCATCAAAATTATGCAGGGTAACACTTTTGTCAACCTCTAATTGCTGAATAAAGTAGCTGTTACAAATGGAGTACTTGCTTGCAGATGTGTGTTTGTCGTTTCGGAGCACCATATCTGATTCAGCTATTATTTTCATCATAGAATCATTGAAACATTACTGTTGGAAGAGACCTTTGAGACCATTAAGTCCAACTGTTAACCCAGGAATATTCTTGGCTGAGGTAAACTGGTGTAGGTCACTCCAGTATTCGCTGCTTTTTCTGTCCAGCAGTGGTCTGGGCAGCCATGTCTGTCTCTTGCTGTCGTTTTAGCACTTTTTTTGGTAATCCCATGGTCCGCAGAGAGAAGTGTGTGTGTGTGCAACTGAAAACCTGGCTTCTTCCCTCTGAACCAGTCTCCCAAGCCAGTGCCTCTTGGCTGATAAAGTAGGCAGCTTGCTTGTGGGTTTCAGTGGTTTTAATCAAACTGAACAAAACAAACAGACTGGGGAACAAGGTGATATTCATATTCTTCTGTGGATTCCTCAAATGTGTAGCAGGTGACTGGATCAGTTCTTTCTTTCTGAGGTACTAGGGATTATGTTTTCAGGGTCACTTCCTTGACAATCTTGGTCAAACAGGAGGCAATTAAATTTCTTGGAAGAACGGGTACTCTTAAGGATGGGAATTTCTTTTCCATTTTGACTCAGGAGACTTCTATGAAGGCCCTGTTAGTGACTAGCCCAGTTTTCTCAATCTTGTTTACTATTCCACGCTCTCTTGAATGAGGTAACTGCCTGATATTTTGCCTGCTCATAGTTGCACAGGTAGGAAGGTTGTGGTGTGCTGCTTATGTTCACAAAGAATGAAAGGACACCTCTGGGCACCTGCAAAAGAAATGCTGATTATTAGACACTTGGTTCTCTGCTTCTAGTTCTAGAAAATTCGAGCCTGGATTTCCCTACTCCCCCATCCCTATCTCTAAGTATACTTTCTCTCTGATTACTCCTGAAATCTATTATACCTTTCCTTTTGGCACCTCAATCACATGCGCAGTGGGAAGAGTCTTAGTGTCTCTTTCTTGCCTGATGGCTAGTGTGCAGGTAGGAAGCAGGGAGTCTATGGGCAAGATCTGTGGGAGCATTCTTTGGTAGGAAGTGAAATAAAAGCATGAAAATGTATGCTGTTTTCTAAAAGGAAAATAAATGAAACCACTTCCTAATCCCTAGCAAAAAGTAGAAAGAATAATAATCTATGCAACCCTTGCAGTAAGGGTTTGCAGATTTGGAAAAATAATCAGGTAATAATTTACTGAGAAATAACTCTGAGCATCCTTAGGAAACAGCTGTTCGTAGGAAAGGTGTGTAGACATTGTCTTGCTATTGTGTTTTAATGAAATACAGACTTGCAAGCACATATGGCCAATAGTTACAGTGCAAATAACTGCAGAGCTAATTTGTTATCTTCCATGATCGAAAGAAACTATGAAGGTGATTGCTTTATTTTGTAGAACATTATTTTACATAAATTATTTATATTATTCCCAGTGGATAACTTTTGAAAGATTTTCATCTTCCCTCTTACAAAGAGTGGGCAAGCATGAAGTGAATCACAAATGGGCTGTATAACAAAATGGCCTTGCTGGATCAGATCAAAGGTCCATCTAGGCAAGTTCCCTCATCCTCCCCACTTCCTTCTTCAATAGCTGGTAACAGTTGCTGAAGTGAAAAATATAAAGAAGAGAGCAAGTATTTCATTCACCAGTATTTCCCAGCCTCTGGCAGTTTGGTGCTTCAGGGATTTCAAGGTGGTGTCTTCACAGCTGGTCACCCTCTGTGTGGTGTGGGGTTTGTTTTTGGTTTTATTTTCCTTTTTTTTTTGTTCTGGAAACATGCCCAGCTGCTCTTCAGACACTCTTCAAAATCTAGTGTATAGAAAATATCACAGGTATGAGTTCCAGCTGTTCAACTACATCTGAGTGAGGGAGTGGCTCTTTTTGGTTCTTTTAGACTTGAAACTTTAATTAGATAACCTGTAGCTGTATTGGAAAAGGAATTCCCAGTTAACCTTTAGCTTTCTGCTGAAAGCTCAGCAACAGTCTCAGTTTCCCTCCCACCCTCTCCCCAGGTCACGTCTTTACAAGGTGGAAATCCCTGTAAAGGATTTATGAATGACCTAGGTGGCCATTTCTCCAGTGGAATATGGACTGTCTTCTCTGTGTGATGCTTCCTTAAAACAATTCAACAGTTATTTGGCATTAATCAACCTTGTCATAGTTCTATCTTTTTTAGTTCTGCTATGTACAGTGTTTGAGACTGGGGATCTCAAATGTACTGACTACTGAAAATGTGGGTACCTAATTTCTTTAAACAGTATTGTAATGATGCTTTCTGCTTTGTTTTGTATTCCTTTAAAAATAATTCCCAGGATTATTTTGCTATGGAGAAGTTAAAAAGCAGAATTGCTACAGAACTGGTATTATCTAAGCACCTTCCGAGTGATAAAATTAAATTCAAGGGCATAATTATATGGAAGGTTTGGGCAATTAAAAAAAAAAATAAAATAGTGTAACACTTCTGTGCTGAGTTTCATGTAATTTTTATCTTCCAGTCAGTCAGTATTGGATGCTCCTTTGGCAGTTCACAGTTGAAACTCCTCTTACCTACTTCGAGTGACTGAGAATGAACAAACTTTGCTCCCTTTGATCAGCACAGGCCCATGCATCAGTTCAGTTAGCTAGACTCTGAATTAATTTTTTTAAAGTATAAATTGGATGTGATTTTGGCTTTGGACTTTCTGAGGGGTTAATGAAGGTCTGAGTTTGCCCCAATACACCTGTTCTGATGTGAAAACAAAGGTGTAAACTGATGCATTAGGTGTATTGAAGGAGCCAGAACTAACCCTTATGTTCATTGTGCCAGGGTGGGCTTGTCTTAACCGGAATGTGATTAATCGTCACACATCTGTTTTCCATTCTAATCAAAATGTAAATAATACTTCTTTCTGTTTGTTCATCATCACTGTTTTTTCATGGATCCGTAACAGACTCAAGAAAAAAGTTTGGTATATTTAGATAAAAAGTGAGATAGTTTTTCTTCTCCTCAGTAAAATTACTTAAAATGACCAGTAAATCTTAATTAAGTAATAATGACTATAATTTGATAGAAAACACATCTTTGCTATGTGAGCTCATTACCTTATCAGAAATAACACCACTCCTCTGTTACTACACTTTCCCCACCTCTTGCTGAACTGCTGCAGATGCAGCACTTGCAGGAATGATTTTCTCCTCTTACGGTGGTAAATTCATATGGCCTGAATGCAAGAATTTTCTGCAGACATTTGCTGAGGAGGTTTTTGAGTTTGGAAAGGTCCAGAAGTTTTGTGAGCCCGATGATGACTTTTAATAATTAGGGTTTTAAGAAGTTTCAGGGTGGTGTTCCAACCACTAGTGTTGTGGCTTGTGCACATATGAGGAGGAAAATGAAATACTGTAACAGCTGTCCACTTTGTGGTCAGTTTGATATTTTGGGCAAGCTGAAGGACGCTGTCTGTTAAGATTAGCTAAATTCAGGGTATAGTTTCTAAGGGGAACATGCTAAGTGCTGCTTCCTGCCCCTCCGCTGCGTTTCACCATCCCCTCAGCCCCTGGGAGCCTGTGCTGGGCTGTGCATCCTGCTGAATCACCAGTCCTGGGATTAACTGCAGTCTCTGCGCTGGCACAGGGGGGAGATGGACTTCAAGCACAGATGGCTTGAGTCATTCGATGTGCAGAGCAGCCATCCCCCTCCTGCAGCTGTCGCTGGCACGGTTGTGGAGGTGAAAAGGTGCAGCCTGAGAAACAGAGAGCAACAGCATTTTAGTGCTGGAGAAAGCTTGTCTCATGGTCACACCAGTAGCTCATCTGCAGTTTTTGGCAGTGCATGGAGTGGGAATGGGACTGCTTTGATGGTAGTTTGTCATGCTTGCCACTGGTGTGCACAGAGGGGCTGGCTCCATCCCTGCACCTCTCTCCTTTCCTGGCTTTGCTTTTGGCTACAATTAGCTTTGCTTGTCGCTTGCTGAAATACTTGATTGGTTTCCCCTAGATGGCATAGATGATATAAATAACTAATATCTGTCTTATGGGAACTTAAAATCATAGAATCGTGGAAAGGTTTGGGTTGGAAGGGATCTGTAAAGATCATCTGGTCAAACTCCCCTGGTGTTGGCAGGGATATCTTTCATTAGATCACTTTGCTCAAAGCTCTGTCCAACACGTCTGTGAATGCTTCCAGTGTTGAGGCGTTGGAAGTGATGACTTGATATGTCAAGAGCTTAATCACACCACCTGGAGAGTTTTTGTGTGGACTTTAAAGGCATTTGTGATTAGGTAGGGACCCCACTTCCATGAGGTTTTGTTGATGTCACTGTTGGGATTAAGAGGTCAGATACATCTGGAGATGCCAAAGCCTTTTGATCAGACCCTGAAGGTGATAGACCTGGTCTGTATGAAGAGTCCGTATGTAATGGAAGAGCTGAAAAGAGAAGGCATGTCTTCTCTGCTATCCTCTGAGGAAGTTCTGCTTTCCATAAAAAAAAAATACCTTGTTTGTAGGCCTGTGGCCCAACTCTGGGCAGTGTTGCCAGCAGTGCAATGTTTGATTACACTGGATCTCTCTGGCTTAAGCTGCAAAATGAATGCAGTGTTCATAAGGAGTCCTGAAAACAGCCATATTAAAACACAGAAAATCTCCTCTCCTTTTTAGAAAAAGGAGAACTATTTTTAAAGAAAAAAATGTACTGGTGCTAAAAGACATTGTATGCACTCCTCAATTTTAACCACAATAGATCAGCTTCCTGTTTTGAGAAATTACATCTTTTTCAGGTAGATGCTAAATATAGGAGGAGTAAGAAAAAACAGTCTGCGTCACCTGTGCAAAAATGCTCTGTTGAGAGAAATTTTTCCTTGTCCTGATTTATCCAACACATTTTAAATCTCCTGATGTCTTTCTCCTCCTGTTATTTACATTCTCTGAACAGATTTTTCCCAAGTTTCCAGTTTGAAACAGTTGCATCAATTTCTGTTGAAGCTCTAGGTGTTTCGCTTGTCTGAAAATCAGTCCCTTGATTTGTCAAATATTGATGTTTTCAAGATTATTGTGGTTTTTTTCCTTTCTGCTTTGCAGTTTCCTAGAGCTGCGCACTTCAGTCATTGGTACTTGTTCACCAGCAGGCAACATGCTGATGACTTCAGTTTTATTACTTAGTTGCTTGGTAATTGTGAGTTTCCATTTGAAGTTGGTTGAAAATCCTAAAGCTGCACAGTCTGTTTTCATGTGTAAATCTGTCCCACAATGGCACAGAAAAGTATCGGGGTGTTGAGGGCAATTACTGGTGAGTGGGGAGGGCACCTGATACAGCCTGTATGCAGAGGAGATCAGTTCACCGTGGAAACTCACAAAAAGTGTCTGCAAATCTGTTACATATATCAGAAATATAAAGCTACTCAGGAGGTATAAGCTTTGCTTTCCACAAGAAAAAAAGAATCCTCCACAGCTATAGTTTTTATGCATGAAGGCGTTTATGGATATTAATTTAAAAACTCATGCATGTTTGCAAAACTGTGTGCTATAAAGAATGTGCTCTGGGAAATCAGTGGTATTTTTGCACTGTTCTGTATTAAAGTTAGTTTACTACATCACATCTAGTAAAAATCTCTTCAGACAAGTATTTCTTTTCTGATAGTCTGTATGCAGGGGTTTAAGACTGGAAAGGGCATCCTCTGACAGTAGTCCTCTGCTATTAGGCATTACATAATCCCCTCTATAAACTTGCTACCTAATATACATGAACATAGCAACAGCCACTTTTTTGCTTTCAGCTGCTTTTATGAATTGCTAAGTTCACTTTGTAGATCCTGGATAAAACTGAGTTTTTGCTGTCCCTACAGCCAGAGATTTTAATTACTGCTGACCTGACTTGGCATCCCAAGTTTGGGAACAGCTGCGTGTGCTGAATCAGATCTTCAGCCTATGCAAACTAATTCTCCTGTAAGTCAGCTGAGAAGCTGGTACAGGCTGCATGTCATTTTTGTCACGTATAGATGCAAAACACTTATGCTGAGCTTTGTTGCTCTATAAATTCTGGGTTCAAAGCAGCAAGGAGCTTCCAAGGTGGAATCTCAGGGTGGAATGAAATCAATATAAATGCATTTGGGGTAGAGATAAACAGTCGAAGAGTAATTAAGGTCTCATGACCAAATTTCAGATTGGACATTTCTGTTCAGCAGCAGTTAGTCTGAAGGGATTCTGCAGAACTTGTTTTATGCTGTGTATATTCTCATTGCATTGTCTTTAAACAGCAGAGCATTGTATATGGCATGCATTCATTGAATATTGAAAACCTGGAAACACGGACAAAATTCTAGAGTGGTGGGAAGGAAGATACAACAGTTTGGTAGCTGAGTCTTGAATTTCTGAATCCGGGCAATTTATCTTGAGCAAACTGTGGTAGGGATTGCTGCTGGATGCTGCCGTGTTGTGTACCCAGCAGGTTCCCAAAGGAGCAGCTGTGAAGGCAGTTAAATTCGGTGAACACTTTCGCTGGTATTACAGTAGGGTATTTGGCACTGACAATGAAATATGAGGACGTAGAAATACTCCCGAGGCTACTAAGCTAACTCAAGGGAAAAAAACCAAAACCAAGCAACAACCCCATAACCTAATCCCTAAGGGAGTGCCTCCTTCTTCAGGATGAGGAATGTGTAAGTGGGTTTTATATATATATATATATACACACACACATATATATTAGAGTGGTCTTGGTCACAATCATATCTAAAATGAACACTTGGATTTCCTTGTTGCCTTAAAAATGATGGTGTCACTGAGGGGAGATATGACTGGACTAGCTGAGAAGCCTTGAGTGCTGCTGTAAATGGATACCTGGGTTGAAATGAAGCTGAGTTAATTCAGTACAGTCTCACTCCTAGAGGATAGGTTAGTTGAGCAGAGGTAAAATACTGCTATAACAGATGGACAACTGCTTGGGAAAGAGATTATTTGAAATAGAGTAAGGTAATTAGGGCAGGAGACAAACGTATTGCATGACACTGCATACATGACTAGGGCTAGAATCAACAAGTACCTTCCTGGAGGTCTTTGGCTGTAACATCAAAAGAAAGGAGTATAAAAGTGGAAAAAACCCAACATTTCTATTATGATTTCTTTTATACACTTATATGCAAGGTACTTTCCAGATACTTGAAAATAATAATCCCTGCTTCAAAGTACTCATTTTTTAACTACACAAATATAGACACAGGTTAGGGGAAAGGGCGCTAAATAAAGAAAGTGTATGTCATTTAAATGCCTAATTACACATCCAGAAAATATTTGAAGAAGTCAAGGTTAAGTGTTAAATCCTCAAAAGTTAGGAAGCAATGGAATTATGGTAGACTTCAAAGCTTTGATTATGATACATTTCAAAGATTTTATTTGTGTTTCTTTTCTTGGCAATGCACACTGTAGAAGAAGGAAAGGCTGAATGGATGTACCTGCTTAGGGAATTTAGCTCCTGGTACTTCAGGCCCCTGTGTACATTGGGTACTGGGTGAGAAGGATCTGTGAAGCGTGTTCCATGGGTCACGGCACACTTCTCACCATCCTGCAGGCAATTGGAAGGCAGTAGTGATGTATTGAAAGACATAATCACAGCATAGGAGTGACAGCGGGCAGTGCAATTCCCAGATGCGGTGTTATATGTTCCTTAATTAAATATGGCATAGAAGTGTTAGAGTTTTGTGCTCAGCTAGCAAAGCTTTGTGAAAAGGACTGACAAATTCTGCAGTGTTGCACCTAAAGCTGGATGCAGTGCTTCTGGGGAGTCTTAGGTGAGTGTGCATCATGGACTTTTGGGCACTGCTGGGGTACTGTCCTAATGGATGGCAGAGGAAGGTTGAGGTCCTCTTCTGGAACTCATGTTTTGCTGGTAGTTTTCTCAGTTATTTGCTGACATGCAAAGTATATTGATATGAACAAACTTTCATTTAACTTAAGGTGCTGGAGGGAATTTGCTTTAGAAACCACAAATTTTTCTGTATTGGTAGCTAGATTTTCAAGCTACTGATAGAGGAGAAAAGGGATAAAGCAATATTTCTGTTTCATGAATGAACCATTTTTTCCCTTTTTATCTTTCCTTTACCTCCCCCTTTGCCTCCCAGGAGGGGGCGAAGAGAGGAGGGAGAACAGACCAGATGGCTAAAAAAAATAAACAGCAAAGAGTAGGGTCTTACAATAACAAGTGTTAGGTGACATTAAGAAGACCAAAGCTACCAGACTGACTTGTAACTAAACTACTGATGTCTTCTGGGCCAAAAATGTCACTTAGAGGTGGCTAAGGATGACTGATAATACAGCTGCTGCTTCAATGTCAGTCTAGGGAGAAGATTCTCATTAACTAATAATTAAGCAAATTAATTTTAACTATTTGATATTTCTGTTACTGAAACCAACTTGGTGTAGTGCACCATTCATCACCCACCCTCCCCGGCCCTTTATTTTTAGGTCAGTAGTTACTCAGTGGGATAATTTCCAACATTTAGTAGAGAAATTCAGTAGAGAAGCTATACAAGAAAATCTTTAGCAATAGAATACACATTTGAGCTATTTTTCTAAGTCTGCTTTCAAGACCATATTCAACTGTTTGGATATCTTTTCAAAAGAAGGTCATTGCCAAGGACTTCTTGTGGAGGTATATCACGTGTGACTGCCAGTACCTCCAGCAGGCAATGTATTGCAGGAAAAGCACCATGTTAAAACGTAAGTACGTCAGTTGCCAAACATTAGATGATGGACTATGGTGGGGGTATTTGCCGCTCTATGTGGCCATTGCGTGTGTTGCGTGCGATCTCAAAAAGTTCGTTAAGGTGGACCTTGTTTACTACTTTTCCTTTTCATTTTTTCATTGCTTCCCCACTGTTATAATCACAACCTAAAGAAATGTACAAGTCTATTTCTTCTCTGTATTGATATACAAAAATGGCACTCAAAATCTTCTATGGTTTAATTAAAATGAAATTTAAAAAAAAATGTTCTCTGCTGTACAGCAAATGAGCTAGGTGTGGAGACAGGGTATATTTAAAATAACATCTGCTTGTTTCTTCATGCCCTTTTCTAGAGATGGCTAAAACTATGGGGAATTTAAGAGGCTTTATTGTTATTTGAAATAAAATGAGTGAAATTGTGTGTGTAATCATGAAATTAAATGTAAATAGATGATGTTGCTAAGGATTCTGCAATCTCAATTTGATCTAGTTATATTACTTTAAGTTTTATTTTCTTAGGTAATAATTTTATTCAGGTATTTATAGCTCATTAATTGTTTAAGTATCTGATACTTTTTTTTCTGAAGAATCTTTTCAGCTTTTCCCTCCTTTTTAGGAGATGTACACAGCAGTGTGCACATCCATTCTCCTTTTACTTTAATTTAGATATGTCATGGAGCCTTGCAAAGAACTGGTTTCTGTAGAAGACTTTTATAAATAAGTGTCTGGGACAAATGCAAAACATTGCATTGCAATCCAATGGTTGCAGGGCCCATTTATTGCTGCAAAGCTTAATTTTCACTGTTAAGGCCAGCTTGTTAGGGCTGTCCTGCTGTTCCTGCATTCTGCAGGCCCTCTTCAGGCTGGCTCCTTGCTTCTGCCATAGGCTGCATTTCTGTAGAAAATTCTCTGGAAGAGCAAATGTGCTCTAGGGTCTCAAGTGAGTAAAGATTTTAAAGAGCTGGGCTGGAGCTTTGAAAAATTACTGTGACCAGACTGGCAATCTGTGGGTGGTTGCTAAATGGGCATTTGTAAGTGATTGACACATAGTGTGTGAGCTGCTGTGTGCTGAGCTATCACCGACTTACTCCTCTTTGGATGAGTACATACCTCAGAGGCAGAGTGTTTTGCATCATGTTATTAAGTGTCTTCTTGGACCACCTTGACAGCATGGGGACATGTACAGTCAGCCTTGGCTGACACACAAGTTTCTGCTGTTGCCTTCAAGTAGCTTTCGTTCCTTGCCATGTTATTTCTGTCTTAACAACTTAAAGAAAACAAATAACACACTAACTTTGCAGAACAGGGTATCCCCAAGCTCTATTTATAAAGGCTGCGTACTCGACATTACACTGGGGAAACTGCATAGTGAAGCTGTTATGCTACATACCATACTCTTCCATTACGGTATTGTAATTTCAGTTCCTTTGGCTGTAGGATGCAGTGGTTGTTGTGGATCATGTTTTGGGAAGTGGGTAGAAAATACAGTGTCATTGAAGTAGCATTTTTGTTTATCCACCTACAGGAAAGGTTGTGATATCTAAAAAATGATCAACTGTTCACGTGGCTTTGTGTACACATGTAGCATACACAGTTGTGTGCACATCCGTGTTCAGCAGTATGAGGTTGTTTAGCCTTATGGGAATTGTTGTACTCCCGTTTGCAAAAGGGGGCAACAATGAAAGAAGACAACAAGAGAGGATGTCTGTTAAATCTCAGTATTTGAAAGAAGGGAGGCCCTTGCCTCCTTTTTCTTTGTAATTTTCTAGAAGCTGGGGGTGTTTGAGCTCTTTCTCTTGAACTGAGCAACCAAAGCTCCTTTGGAGGTCCTTCTAGAAGAAATAAGGCAGCAGCAGTATTGCTGTTTTGTTTTTGTTTAAAAAAAGGGGGGGGGGGGGGGGGGGGGGGGACGGGGACGGACGGACGGACCTTAATGCATATAAATTTCAAAAGCATTTTTTAGTGTAAAAGATAACTGATAGCTAAAAGTAAGCAGTCAGTAACTCTATAAAATATGCTAAAATTTACATCAGTATGTCTCACAACTCTGATTATCTTGTACATATTTTTTTGTGAAATCTGTTGGTTTGTTTGTGTCACAATTTTGACAAACTTTGTGATGGGTCATTAGATCCTTATGCTAGGTGAAGATTTGTCTCCGTTTTCTGAAATAGTTAATTCTTTTTTAACTAGACCAGAAAGCTTGTTGTATCTTCAGAATCTGTAAGCTTCTGTATTTGAAGTGACTATGTACTGGTATACCACAGCAATGCAACAGGTCTGTAAAAATTCCATAGGTAAAGTTTCTAAAGCATTGCGTAATTATTTTTTTGTCAATGTCACAGATCAGGCATCCTGATTACCTGCAAATTATATTACTGACGTTCAAGGGAGTACTGTTACATCTGAATTGCTTTCTCCCCTACTAGCATTTCAAAAGACTAGTGAAATATTTCCTGGATTAGAGTGAACAGAAAGAAATAGTCAAATTAATACAACGTTTTGGCCTTTGAACCTCTTTTGCTTTCCTACAGTTTGGATAGCACATGTTGGTAATCAGATGTGGTTCCTTGCTGAAGAATTTTTCTGGGTACTAGTGGGCTGATCTGTCTGTCAAAGGAAATCAAATGAAAGGAAATCAAATATCTCCTCTTATGTAAGTAGAAACACGTTAAGATGGAGAAAAGAGCAATTACAGTTAAAGGCAGATGCAGCACTGATGTTGTCTTGCATGTTCTTTAATAACAGGTTTGTTCTTTGTGATTGCTCACAGGCTTACATGTAGAAGAGTGCCATAAGGGTTAACATGTTGTACAGGTGGTCTGCCTACAAAAGGGAGTTGTTTTCTTCCTTGGTATTAACAGTCACTGAAACCTGACAGGTACAGCTTTTCTCAAAGCTTGAAAGGACACAAGGGTGGTAAGAGAGCTTGTACTTAGCAATTTTATCTAAAGGAATCAGGTAAAAGGTAGAACAAGGTTTTAAAAAGAGCAACAACATTTTTTTCCTCGCCTCCCTGAGCTGAAGTCACGATAGACCTTTGGTGCCCCACTGTCTAAATTTCAGTTTTGAATGTCAGAGATCTGCAGGTGCCAATGATGGTCAAAACCAGAATATGCAGTGGCTGAGACTGCATATAGGCTATTGGAAATTGTGGGGGCAGGCTGCCCCCTAAATCTCAGCCTGTCCTGTGGGCTCAGGCACTCCACGTGCACAGGATGCACAGGCTGAAATCTGTCCGTGCTGGTGAAGTGGGGTCGGCAGGTCTGGAAGGCTTTTTCCAGGTACAAAGCAGGGACAAGTAGTCTCTTCTGATGTGCAGTGGGGTAGTGACAGAGGAAGGACCTGCCCCTGGTGGGCTGGCAAGAGCTTGCCTACCAGCACCTTCTGACTAACCACAGGAGGGATACATAGGCAGCTCTCAACAATAGGAGTTTCCTATGTAGGTTTTTTGGTTTTGCCTCTGTCCTTCAGTTGTTATTTCCCTACTGAAATTTTGAGAATATTTCCAGTATAGTGCAAGTATTACACTTAACTGCATTACTTATTCCATATAGTTGATTTCTTGTCTTTACATTGGTAAGTAGAAAGCATAGCCTCCTTGTGTGTATATATATTTACCGTGATTGTATGTGAAACATACTTTGTGTCTCCTCTCTTGAGATTCCATTCCTCTCAAGGGAAGGGGAACATCTAAATCCCAAGTTGCTACTGTCTTTAGATGTGCCATATCACTCGCTTTAAGAAATAGTTCCCTTGTTACACTGTAGCTATAACCTCATGGCCAGGCCAGGGGTTGAGGGGGCAAAACAGTTGTCTTGAATAGGAGAACTGAGAAGAAAAATACATACCAGTTATGTAACACTTCCTAGAGCTGCCTTAAGGAAAAGAGCAGAGCAATGGCTGTCCCAGTTCTATCTTTGCTGAATGGAGGCTAAAAGAGTTCTATTGAATTTGATTTAACTTGTTTTAGCTTGAAAGTTAGGTTCATGTTTCTCTTCTACACTGGAGAAAAGTATACATCAAAGAAATGGTAGTGTGACTTGCTTGTCTCATCTGAGCATTGCTAGTTAGTAAATGTTTGCTTTGCTGCTGGCATGGAAGGGAATCTTCAAGTGACTGATGAAATGAAAATTACTCATGGTAAAGAGCTTCCTATCATTTCGTCTGAAATAAATTCTTTCTGCATTTTTCTTGCTGCTTCAAGACTGTGTTCTGCTAGGCTGGCATAGCCCAGCATGGGGCAAAGACAGATGCTAGTGGTAGAGTTAGAGTTTTCAGAAGCTTTATGTACTTTTTGTGTGTATTCTTCCAAAATAAACAATGTAAAATTGGTATCTTTGATATATTGAATTGGTGTATTCACCACCCTTGGAAAACAGGTGGTGAATTGTATAAGAAAGCAACTGTGGTGGTAGTATCTAGCCTTTCCTCAATAAAACCTCAGCCAGAAGCTATCCTTAATTTGCAGGATTTTCACATTTAACATTTTTAATTTTAAAAGTGGATAGTTTCTGTTCTAAGAGAGCTGTGTATCAGGTGGGATGAGATGACGGTGTGTCTGTCATGGTACATGTTTCAGGTGTGGGTAGCAGTCCTCATGTACTGCCATGGGGGTTCCCTGGGGAGTTTTTAGTAGGGTGAGTCTTCCTGTAGAGTGTTTGCAAACAGGAGACTTGGGCAAAAGTTTCTAGTGTTTCCTACACAGTTTTGCTCAGAAAAAGGAGTCAGTTTGTTGGTTGGTTTTTTTTGTTTGTTTGTTTTTTTTTTTTTTTTTTTTTCTTTTTCCCCCTCTTTAGGTTTAAGAAACAGAGGGATCTGGGCATATGTTTTTATCCTTGGGATACACAGGTACAGTTTTTCCCCGAAGGGAAACTGTAGGAATTGTAGAATTTGCTATAAAAGTGCAGGGATTGATTTGGCTGATGGAGGAATCATTACTTTTGAGTGGGGCACAAATATTATAGGTTGAGTATTTTCTGATTTTTTCCCTACTGAATACAACTGATAACTGGAAGTAGACAAGGACAGTAGCGTTCCTAGAGGAATTTACAGAGATAACCAAAATAATGATTTAGACTAGAATTTATACAATTTTTTTCTTTTAAATTGGTCATCCCAATGCCCTGACTTACATGGCTTCCCATCAGTTATTGCTAGGAATATAAAGGTAGCAGGAGATCAGATTTTTAACTTCAAATCTGTTGCAGCTGGTGTAAAACTCCTTTGGCTTGAAAAGTGCCGAGAAGGTGTTCCTTCTCACAGAATTATTTGCATGATTTTTATGCATTGTTAAATCTAATGAATTTTACTAGGCTTTACTACCAGATTTTAGTTTCATTGAATTCTTTAACTGATATAAGCGGCAACTCCTGTGCTCATGTTCAGGCCACCCATCTTCATCCTGTGCAGTTGTATGCTTGATGATGCCCCCTCCTATATAGGGATTTTAATTAATGTCCTTTACTTCATTTATTAGTCAGCTGGCAGCTGAAGGTGGCCTAGTGAGGGACTGAAGCACATGCTGCCAAATATTTGATTTCTAGAATACAAAAGAAAACAATGAAAGCAAGTAAGTATCTTGCTTTTACTGCAAGGAACAGGTTATGTGTAATTAGAAGCAGAGTCTGGTATCTTTAAAATCTCTTTAGTACTGAAAATAAGGTGGAGTTACATACAATGATAGCTGTTCCTCTTGAAAGATTTTGCAGCACTTCATTTCTGGATGTGGACAAATTCCATGAACGTTGCTGCTTCTATGAAATTGCAACAGATGCAAGTGTTTTTGCACAATAATGTGGGAAGAGGGAACCCTTGGAGCGTGACCCTCATTCTTTGTTCCTGTGGCCAGCACTGCAAGATCATTAGTAGGGTCCTGAGTGAGCAGGAGCTTAGATTTTAAGCCATCACTGAACACTACAGTTTTGTCAGAGGGGTAGTATTGGCTTTACTGCTCTCAGTAGTATGTAGGACGAAATTGGCCTAGCTGAGATGTGTCCCCCGTGTTGCAGAAACCCTGATCTCACTTGGATTGGGTCTTCTCAGGTTACGCTGCTGAAAATGAGAGCAGGTGTAGTGTTCTGTGGTGGGGGGAAGCATGTAGTTCATGCCACCTTTGTTCATGGTGCTAGCAAGGTTTTGGGAAACCACCCAAACATTTAAAGGTTTTCTGTAGTGTAACTTTGTAATCTTTTGTTGTTTAGAGATTAGTGAGTTAGTGCTTAAATACAAGCATTTCCGTCATATGCAGAATATACTCTCCCTGACCATTGTTGTAATGACTGTTTCATCAATTGCTAATTTTATGATATCAGAAACTGTCATATTCATAGCAAAGTTTGGATATTAGATTATTTTTTCAATATGTTATATGGGGGGAATTAGGTTTTACTTATGTAACTGGTATCAGAGTAGTTTCCTTGATTGATTCTGATTGTATGAGTAATTTATTAGATTTATTTAAAATGTAAGGTCATGAGCCTATAAACTTTGGGGCAAACTTAAGCAAAGCTTGGCCTGTTGTATTTTGAGATCTATCAATAACTTTTGCAGAGTTTTGGGGCAGTAGGTTTTGTTCATAGTATGTATATGACATACTTTATGAAGTCCTATCTAAAAGGCAGGAATTTTTTAGTCCTGACTCCTACTTTATCACATACAGATCTCTAGAATCTAGGATCTAGTTATGTGCAAATTAGTGAGTAATTTGGTGCAATATAATCAAATCTGGACCCTGATATGATTGATGTTGAGATCTCTAAATCTATACTACATACAATTTGAAGAGTCCATGCTGCTTTTAGTTGGTCCCCTGGGCTCTCTCACCCTAGCATGTGTCACTCACAGCTGTATAAGAGAACAGTCATTAATTTGTACTTTGTTCTTAGGAGTTGGAACATACTTGGTGTGGGGCTAGAACAGAGCTTCTAGTTTAATATATCTCCAAAAGGAGAACATGTTAGCATGCACCAAAACTGCTCTGTAAACCAAACCAATGAATGGTTAGTGGGAATGAGCAGGGGATTTATTTTTTTTTTTTCCCAGAACAATGGCAGCTGCTATAAAAGGCTAATTTAGCTGTCAAGAGAGGTTCCAGAAATTCAACTGATGGAAATGCTCCGCTGTAGTCTTCCATCTAACCTGTTGTGTCTAGCACCATCACTTATGCAACAAATTAAAAATAAATGCTGTTCAACAAAGTACTGCCATTGATGTCTTTCCTTTTGGGGCTGTGGTAATGATTTGCTATTGGCCAGAAAATATTCTGTTGCTGTCTTAAAACTGGTACCATTAGCTGAGTGAAATAGAGAAGTGCTGCTTATTTACATTTCTGGCTACAGCTGTTGTCAGACTGCAGGCCAAATGGAGATCCTGTACCTTTCAGTGCCAGGCTGTTATTTTTAGTGACTTGTGGCAGTGGGTTGTGTTTGCTGGTTAGGCAACATGACTGGAAATGCAAGTACATGAGCTGGAGTGTTATTTCAGAACTGGTGTTTCCCGCATGCTTAGCACACTATGTAAAAGCAACCTGGGTGTATATCAGCACCCACCCTCTAGAGCACATTAACATCAGCCAGCAGGCATTAGGGAATCCAATAAACCTGAGATCAGTTGTATTGCTTAGCTAGGGAGCCATAAATGCCAGTTTATGATACCAGTAAGAAGAATAACACTGCAGTTACCTTGACTAGGTCTTGGAGGAGTTAACGTGTTGGCAAAATAATTTTGCACCTCTCAGGAGAGAAGTATTGCTTTGTAGCATTTGCAAATGCCTAAACCTGAATGGTATGTAGCATGTATGATTCTTAATAATGAAGAATACAGTCCTCATATTTCTGAATTTCTTCCTTGTTAGTAATTTGTGTGTACTTATTGAAAAAATTATTTCCAATACATTAAAAATACAAAACATTAAATGTTTACTGTACTACCCTTTCTACTACTTCTACTACTCTTTATGTATGTGCCTTTTTACTACGCTTCAATGTACTGTGGCTTTTTGCCTTCAGAACCTTGAGAAGACTCAACTCCCCAGGCTTCAACTTTAGCATGAAATACAAAAAACAATGCAAACAGAGGTTTTGGTCTTTATTACATTAAGTACCCCTGTAATTTCAAATGAATGTGTATAATATGGAGTGGGAGTCTGTCCTAGAGGAACAACATATACCAGGTATTTTGCAACTGCTGTGCCTTTTATTCTGAATAATAGCACTATTACATCTCTTTCAGTGTCTTAATTCTTAGGCTATGCAGTTTGCACTGTGTATAAGCGTGCAACTGTAAATTGTATTAAAATGTGGTAGAAATTGTGACTAAAAGACTGCACCCCTACATTCTGGACCTGCTTTGTTCTTGCACACTTCCAATTATTTATTGTGGGGGGAAGTGTGGTTTGTTTTTTTTTTTGTTTTGTTTTTTTTTTTGTTTGTTTGTTTTGTTTTTTTTTTGGGGGGTGTGTGTTGGTTTTGTTTGGTTCATTTTTTGGGGACTGTAAATCTAAAGTGAATTCAGGCTTATGTAGACTAATATTCCCTTTCAGGGATATGTGCACTCATATGAACTGTGATGCCTAGGCAGAATGTCAAGGTCTTTTGGATTTCTCATCTTTACTTGTAGGTCTAAAAGGTTATTTTAATGCATTGCTTTGAGAGTGCTAATATGGTGGCCAAGTTCAGGAATCTTGAAGCTTGTGGAAAGCTGGAGGCTGAAATGTGAATGCAAAAAAAAGGCAAATAGAAAACCCTTATACAACCTACATTGGCTGCATCCAAGTTCCATAATGGTCTTTGCAAAGTCATGGCTGAGGAGACTGTATACATAGTCCATGACCACACCAAAATTCAGGGCGAGTGAAAAATAACGATTGTTTGTGACTAGCTTCTGAATTTGACATGAATCCATTCTGTGTTCTCCTTACATTAATATCTTTTGTTAGTCTCTTTAACTGCAAACTGAATTGCGAAAACTGCATTAGGAAGATACATACCATTCACTATATCACTACAGATCTTTTCTTGACATTGAAAAAAGTCTTGAAAAATGCAGACACAGTGTGTGGTTTGTAAGGACGTAGCTCTCTTATCCCAGAGAACAAGTGACAGGACAAGAGGAAATGGCATCAAGTTGATCCAGGGGGAGGTGTAGATTGGATATTAGGCAAAATTTCTTCACCAAAAGGGTGGTCAAGCATGGGAACAGCCTGCCAAGTGAGGTTGTGGAATCACCATTCCTAGAGGTGTTTAAAAAACACTTAGATGTGGTGCTTAGGGACATGGTTTAGTGGTGGACTTGGCAGCCCTAGGTTAACAGTTCGGCTTGATAATCTCAAAGGTCTTTTCCAACCTAAATGTCTCTATGTTTCTAAGATTAGGTAGTAGGGGGGACTCCAGGGAAGCCACCTGTTTTTGCCCTTTTCATTAGTGTTGTAAAGTAAAAATTCTGGACTTTTTTCATTGGCTTATGTATTTTTTTCAATGAGATCAGGAGCCACTGGATTAAGTTTGGGGTGAGGTTTTATCGGTCACTTCTTATCTGGTCCTGTATATTTCTCTAATGTGTTCATATTCTCCTTAGTCCTCTCTATATTCCTACCAGCAGCACTCTGAGGTGAAGACAGCAATTTTTCTCTGAAAAGGAGAGGTTATTTTCTGTCCTTGCAAGCTACATTAGCTTGGAGGTTTAAACCATGCATTGCGTAATTGCAAAACCAAACAATCAAAAAAAACACCCCTTCTTGTGTGATACTGTGTAACTTTGCATATGTGTGCAGAGTTAATCAGAGAAACAAACTACTAATGTGAATTAAGTATAGCAGTCTCACTTATTTTATTTATCCTGTTAGTGCCTAATTGTGAAGCGTAGACTGTCATAAACAACAGGGAAAAAAAGAAAACTCTTAAATAATCTGTTCCTTTGCTCTTCCAGTCTAGGCTGGTTTTAATACTTCTCTTTTCGTTAGGTTTCCAGTCCTGCAAATATCCAGTGGCACAGATTCCACCTCTTCCCTTGTGATGGCGATCCATGTTTTAATACACTTAGTTCTTAATTTCTTGGCGGTATTTTTCTATGTCCTCTCATTATTATCACTGCAGTATTTTTTTACTGCATTTAAATAACTTGTATTTTACTAAAACTTTATTTTCATAGTCTTCAGAAACATGGAAACTTCTAATCACTTGGTTATTTGGCAATTAATTTTACTTTTCTTGGTAATTTGGTGCTATTTCTCAAAACACTTTAATCTCGAATGCGTTAATTCGTATAGTGTTTCCATAGCTGAGCTCTTGATTCCAAGACTGGAGATGGAAAGAAGTTTCACTTGTGGTACCTTTTTTTTTTTCCTTTTTCTTTTCCTCCTCCTACACAGGATATTTATTGTGCTCCAACCACCCTTTTTAATTTTTTTTCAAATCCATCAGAAGTTTTAAGCAAAATCTGCTTTTTCACTAATGAAATATAAAGCTGCATCACCCGTCTGAATACAACCTGTTGTAGCCTAGCTGTGGGAGTGAGGACTGTTAACTTCTTAATTCAATAGTTTTGTTCCACTTCTTTCAGAATTTTGTATTGTAATTATGTTAATGCTGCTAACACATAATTTCACCATATCTTAGCAGAGTCTCCTTTTTTTTTTGTCAATGCACTAAACTGTTTTAAACTACCAGCTTTCATGTTTATCAGTAATAAATAATTCATTATTAAAGAACAGGGCTAAACAAGCCAGCCTTTGTAATATGTTCACATAATATGCTGCCTTATGTAGCAGCTCAAGTGTCCCATTTGCAGAGACTGTCACAGCTAACACCAGAAAGCTTTGTATTTCTGGTGCCTATGTTTGGTGTGTTGGTTTGGGTTGGTTTTTATTTTTTTGTTTGTTTGTTAGTTGGTTTTTTGTTTGGTTTTTTTTTTAAATAGAAATTATTTTTCCTCTTTCTTTTGATGTTGAAGACACCTGTTTCAGTCTGCTGTGGTTCAGCTGGTATGAGATATGCATGTGATTCACAGGTGCTAGATGCTTCCTTGCTTACTGTGTGCATGATCTGGCATAGCTATGCTCACTTTGTGTTACTGCTTTGAATTGCTCAGTGATCATGGGAGGCTTCCTAAGACTGTGGTTGCTATGCTGTCTAAGCTTTAGGAAAAAACAGTCCTTACTCATTAACATTTAACATACATGATGCTAAAATTCTGTACATAGAACTATGTTTAGGATTTATTTAGCATACTTCAATTGCTACTGAGTGAGCATTTGGCAATTACAAATCTTATCTTCTGTAGCAAATTAGAGAAGTTGTTTGTGCTATCGTATATCCAGTTGCATCATGCTGTAAAGCTGTAATTATGTGTACATACTAAGAGTTATACATCTCATAATGGCGCTATGTAGGAGAAACAAGGAGACTTCTGCAAATACTTGGATAAATGCTTTTCTGTAACTTCTGCTTTTGAACACAAGAAATAAGAAAATGGGAAGTGCTTTGTGGGGGCATCCTACTTGTTAGGAAAATGCTAATGAACACTTTCCACTTGTGTCTGTGGAAAAACATGGATTTGTTGATACCAGCATGCACGCATCAGGACAGGTTCTTTGAAAACAGTTAAGCTGTGCTGGTTAAATCCAGTGCAGAATTGAGTCCACAGGAGACGTGTCAACTGTCCTCATTTGACTCCCTCCCATGCACCTGCCTGATGTATTTCTAGTGAAGTCTGTGCTATCATTTGTCCTTGCTCCCAGACTCCTGAATTTCTCTTGTTCAGTCTGAAGGACCTGTATGGAAAGGAGCCCTCCTGGAAGGAGCCTCTTCCAGTTGTGCCATTGTTTTGTGGCTCATACCACGATGTGCACAGAAGCCATCAGCACAAGAAGCCAGAATAAAATTTAGAGGCTTCTTGTAGTTTGCCTGGGAGCTTCCGCATTTTTGAAGTATTTTTGGTGGAAGCACACTGACTGACTTGAGCTGTCAGATTCAAGGCATGGGATGGCAAAAAGTTTGAATGTAGGGCTAAAACAAAAGGGAAAATTTTCTTCTAAGTGTAATTGTTCAACAGTTTATTTTATTAGGAGATATATAGATACTGCCTTTGAGAGGCAAATACAGGGTAGCTTGCTTACTAGTGTGGAGATGAAGGATGTTGCCCTGGAAAGGTGACACACTTGGCCTGCATAGAGACGCTTGAGTGTGCTTGCCTGTTCTTGTGAACATGGCAAAACTTGTGAACTCGTCAATACTGTATTTGATATGTACATCCAAAATGCTGTCATTTTTAGTGAGCAAGGGGTGTAGTCTGCTATGTGCTTTTTGAAGCAAAATTAGCAGTCCAGTTATGTCAGGTTTTAGCCTCTGAACCATAGGCATTTGCACTCTCAGCACCCTGTGGCTTGGAGGAAAGTCATGCTTTAGATGCTTGCTGGATGGTGATCCCATATACCCAGAAGTTCAGGCGACTCCTTAGAGTGAAATCCTCATCCCAATCAAGTCAATGAGAAAATTATAATAAACTTCAATTGATGTTTCTACTAGAGGGAGGTTGTTTGTAAGCTAGTTACTCGTGCCAGAAGGGTAAGAGTTGTTTGATTATGCTAAGAATAATTTAAAAGTCACATGAAAATAAGCTAGCATATGTTGAAACAGAAGGCACTAGAAGTTTTCATATTTAGTTATCAGTGCTTGTCTTCACAGTATCAATGTGTAGACTACTGTGACTAGTTCACTGCTGTGGTTTAATTTAAATGTTAGACCTTCAAATCCATCTGCAAAACATCAAATATTCATGCTTGCATGCATGTGAATAATGGCAAAGGTTTTGTGTATTAATTCAGTAGTTGCTATAAAGACTTTCCTGTTAAGATGTGATTTTTAAGGTCTTCAGAAAGATTCATCTGATGCATCAAAATCACTAATGTACACTTGACTTTGTGTCAACATAATTGCTTGACCCTTCCTACAGAGTCTGTGTATGGGCCTGTTTGTTATTAGCTGGTTTTATCTCCTTAATTTGCCATCATCATAATTTATGTTCTACCTTCAGCAACTTGTCACAAGCAGAGAAAGGTACGTACTTGTAAGGAGACGGTGTCAGGCAAAGTGTTTGGTTTGAGCTAGTGAATAATTACAGGTGACTGACTACTAGGGAAGGTACTCGTTTTTCTCCATGCTGAAGTTACACCGCCACTGAAAACATATAAAATTGGTTGCAAGTAGGTAGTATAAAAGTTTCCTTGAAGTTTATATGCTTTATTAATGGCAATTCAAAAACCATTTTCTGTTTGCAAATAGACTACTGTTCTTTTATAGTTCTACCTGTAGAAATTGTAGAGATTAGCCCCTTAATACCTCAGTTATATTGAAATCGAGACAGTAAAACAACGGGCAGTGAACATAATTTCATAAGTCTTAAAAAAAAATAGGAAAACTGTTGTATTTCAGACATTGAAACATTTTAAAATCCTGGTATCTTTGTAGAATATATTGAATTTATCAGATTTGATAACAGAACTGTGATATAGGTAAGTTTATGTGTCTGGACAGCTACTTAATTAACTAGAAAACAGTTCTGGTATTGCTTCTGTATTCATCTGGTGTTACTGGTTAGATTGAAGAAATGTGGCTTGGTTGTAGTTTGCAGCAGGAGCTGTTCCTGTGGAAAATATAGTCTATGCTTCTCAAGTCCAACCTTTCTGCAGTGCGCTTGTAGTCTAGACTTCCTTAAGGAAGTCATTCTGCCTGACTTACAGATTAGAAATAGTTTTCCTAAAGTTGCAGTTAGGTCTCAGAAAGTTTTGGTGATTTTGGTTTTGTTTTGTTTGTTTGTTTGTTTGTTTTTTTAGCTGTTGAAGCCTGTTGAATGATGAATATCTTGGGGGTACAATTGAAATATTTCTGGATTCAAGGCTAAGAGTGATTCAGGTGTTGTAGGGCTGTTCTTTGTGAAGAATATTCTCCACAAATTTAGTTTTGGTTATGAAAGCTTGAAGAGTGTTGCTTTTCACCTTGATTTTATTTCTGGAGTGAGATAAATGTAATGTATTCCATGTTTCTCAAGAAGCACTGTCCTATAAGGAGAAAAGCAAGTTGTTCTTTCCTAAGAGTGGTTTTAGACAACTTACCACTGGAGTCAGATTGTATGCACTTTGCATTTGGCCATTTGACATGCTGATGTGTCTCCACTGAATTTGAACAAGTAAAAGGGTGGGAAACATCTTGTCTCTTAAATTCTTTTTTTGTATCGTTTTGTAATTCTTAGAGCTTGGGTCTTCTGAGTTGCTGTGTGTGGAGTTCAAATTATTTAACTGTATTTTCTGTCTGCTTCAATCTCTGTTTTTAGAGACTTAATTTTCTAGTCAGTCATATTAAAAGCCCATTTGTTTATGTTTGTTACAGTACATAGTATTGCCTATGCTGAGGGTGAAGCATTTGTCATCTAGTAAGAATTCTTTGTTCAATGCTTTTGGGTTAGCACTGAGGAATAACAAATAAAGAGGGAACAAGTACTCACAGCTCATTCTGACAAAAGCTGAAGTAAGAAGGTGTTTCTTGGGACTACATTTCCTGGTGGTGGTCTCTTTGATTATTTTTGTATAAAATTGTCATGGAAAGGAAGGGTATCAGTGGCACCATATTTACAGCTGTGTGTGGTAGGGTAAGGTCTAAATGTTGCTTCTCTTGAGCATGTGTTTTTAAAGACTTTTTCTTCGTCTGCAGGTGAAAAGCCCTTAAGAGGAATAATTCAGTAGGCTGTGAGATTCAGTGAGATTTTGGTGCTGATGCTGTCTTGTAATAATACATTTCTAACAGGTTGCTTTTGACTATTTGATGTTTGGGTGGATTGAATTTAACTTTGTCAGTGGATTCAAATATTGCGCGCTCTGCATTTTAGGACCTCACCCTGCCTTCAATAAATTTGAGTTTGGGAAACTACAGAACTGGCTTCTTCATAGCTCTTAAGATAATTTGCATTAATATTTTGGGGTTGGGTGTTTCTGGTTGTGGTATGTTTGTATGGTTATTTGTTTGATTTGGGTTATGTTTTTTTGGTTTTTTTGGCGTGTGTGTGTGTTTGGTGGTGGGTTTTTTTTTGTTGTTGTTGTTAAGAAGAGAGAGGCTAGGAGATGCTTGCCAAGGAAGAGAAGGAGAAGAGTAAAGGAAAGACTATATTTTATATTTTTGTATACTTTACATCTCAGGAGAAGGAGGCAACTGAGTAGCAGTTTTGTCTTAAGGTCGTCTTAGGTTGCGCCATTTTAATCAGTAAGATTATACATGCTGTCTTATGGGGTGTGTTGTATTTAATGGAACAACTAATGAGGAATACTCTTACAACTGGAGAACCCAATCAAAAGGCTCTTAGTTGGAGACTTTCCACTTGCCTTGCTGAGCATTGGATCAGATGCTCCATAATCAGCTTTCAGAAAGGCTGAGAAAACTTTCAAATGCAAGAAGCTGCATTTCTAGGTCTTCTTAAGAAATTGTCAATGAGACCGTGCTGTCAGAGGAGGAAGCAGTTTCTGAAACCTGTGTCAGCAGTGGCTCAGATTCAGCCTTGAAACTCCCAAGACCCCTCATGGGACCGGAGTGTCCCTTGGACACAAAGTTTAAGGCTTCAGAGTCTTGTTTATAAAATGTACGTAAGCATGCTTGGGCTTTTTCCACAGGATCTGGGTGATTGGTAGTCGCGCCTTATCAGAAGTAGATAAAATACCTCTAGTCTCATGGGTTCAGTGATTGAGGTGGTTATTATTTTTTCTTTTAAGCTAAAATTTGTCTTGTAAAAATGAAAGCCAAAATTCATATGCAATTTCTGGATTGCAGGAGCTGGATCTTAAGGAAGAATATTCTCTTGAGTGAAATACTATGATTCAGTGGGTTGCAATGTTGTGCTGTTAGTTTCAGCTGTGTTTCAATCTTGCCTAAGGCTACAGTTATTTGTATGTAGAGGCTTATCTATGATTCCAAATTTTTATTTGTAGTAAGTCTGGGTTCTAAACATACTTGTTTTATGCCTATATATTATTTTATGCTAAATTGATAGGTTTATTTTCTTTAATAATGAGTATATATATATGTATAAGTTAAACTTAACAGGATCACCTGCAAAACGTATTACCTCATTACTGTTGAGGAATCAGCCATGCCATAACTGTGTGCAATGTTCCCTTCGTGAAGATGTTACAGAGCCTGGAGTGTAGTAATCTGCAAGGTGAATTTAAAGTTGACAGTAGCCTTGCTTTCCTTAACTGTTGTTTGCCCACCCCTTTGAAATGGCCTGTGGCCAAAGCTTGAAAATTGGCAGTATAATGCGGAAAATGTTAAGAGAGCCTATACAGCATAGCTCTCGCAGTAGGATGTAAATACAACAGCGTGTAGCATGGCTGTGCCTGCGCTTGCAAGGGCTGGCTAGAGCTGGGTGAGGTATAGCCCGCATAGCAGCATAACACTGAGACATGCTTCAGATGCTTGCTGTGACGAACTTTGGTTTCTATTTACAGCTGGCTATTGTATAGTCTGCATTCCTGCCCAAATCCCTCCGTTTCGCTGGAGTGCTGCTCTTGGGTTGAAGTCATTAGAGAACTGCTTGAAGAGCTTGCTTGTACATTCTCCATATAATTTTAGCAGCCTGCTCACAGGCTTCGTTATGCCAAGCATGATACTGAAGAGCATTTATTATCTTTGGAAACCGTTGACATGACAAAAACATATGGGCTAGAAATTGTTCTGTAAGCTAACGCTGTAAGCAGCTGAAATCAGCCATAGACAAAAAAAAGTCCTATCTGTTTTCTGAGTAGTCGTTTCATTGATAAATACAGTGAAACTGTAGTAGATTCAGAGGGCAAAATGAAGGAAAATTAAATCATACATACCATTTTATTCTATTTATATCATAATATTAATCTTATATTTTAAAAATAAATAAAATCGCAACAGTTTGTAGTTGTCAGCCCCAGAATATTACTTGCTGCTTTTAATTCCTAATTCTCTGTTGAGCCTCACTTTACAAAGATCCCCCTAATTACCCGAAATTTCAGGAAGGATGAGAAATGGTATTTTTGCTAAATGCTGGCCAATAACGGTCATTTAAGTTGCCTGTGGAGCTGAAGTCATAGTGATGCTAAAGTTAGGACAATTTTGAGGTTCTTGTGCTAGTCAGAAAGGAGTTAAGTGTCTTTAGTTCCCAGAAAAAAGAAAATCTTAGGTGATTTCTAACAGAAATCATGACCTTTTTGGATGCCAGTGTAAAATTAGCATCGGTCAGATAAGGGTGGGGATTGAAATGTTAGGTCATGAGCATTATTTGATCAAGTAGCAGCAGGTTTTATTTCCCCGTTTAAGGGCTCTTGGAATTTCCAGCTTTTTCTGGTGTTTAGTTCCATTTCTTTATTTGACAAGCTTAAGCAGAATGTACAAAAAAAAGGAGGGATGAGATGGATGTACTCATGTTAAATACATATATAAATGTGTTAAAGACAATGAAGAAGTCAGAGTCCTGGAAAGATTAAAAATGTACTTCAGTGTAGTGTTGAAAGAAGAAGCTATTGTTAGAAATACAACACCAAGTGGGATTTGAAAATGCTTTTCTTGCCAGAAACAAGAACGAATTCCATTTTATTTTCCTGGTCTTATTTCAATAAGAAGGATTTCTTCTCATTCCTGTGGGAATGGTCACACTTTTGAGCGGATTGGTCGCTCTTTAATTAAGACCTTGGATATATCACTGCCCAAAGTTTCCATGTAACAAATGCTTCTTAGAGAAATGCAGATGCTGTTTATGTGACTATTTCAGCATGAGCTTGTGAGAGAAGGTTACAATGAAGAAACAAGGGCAACAATGAAGCATAGAATGTAGTTTATGTTCATAAGAAAGAGGGAGGTAATGAAATGAGGTAATTTTAGGCCTGTTTATGTATTCTGGTTTGTGTTATGTTCTTCCTTTCATAAATGCCGGATCAAGCCCGTCTTCAGATCTTTTGGTTTTGCAAGTGGTTTTACAGAGAGGTTCAGAAGTCATACGAATGTTTCATGAAAAAAGCATCACTTTTCACAGATCAGTTAGTTGTGGAATATAGACTGTGTGCTGTGGAGTCATTTTTCATGTACCATAAGGATCAATCCATCCTCTCATCCTGTATGTGTAGCCTTCATAGTATTTTCACAGAAGTCGTTTTATCTTCCTTTTCTCATTTTTGCCCTATATTTGCTTAAAAAAAATAATATTCCAACAACAACAGAGGAAGCCAATCTTGGGAAGTTTTGGTATACTAATGAGCAATAAGCATTGGTGGTAGGTGTATTGCTCATGCCAAGGTGCACAAGGATGGGGTTTTGTTGCCATTGGCTTCCTTCAGTAATGTGTGCAGCAGTGGTACTGTTAAGAGTAAAGGAAGTGGTTCTGCCCTTCTTGTCTGCTGTGACAGCCATGGGCCTGAGTTTCAAGTTTGTCTATAATTAGCTTGTGGATATCTTATTTCATTTAGTCCTGCTTTGCACAGATTGGAGCCCGTTATGAAGTGCAGTTTTGGCTGTTGAGTCAGTATCATGTATGCATGTTCTTGCAAAATGATGACTGAAGATTCCAAGCAGCCTTTCTCAGAAATTAATCATCCTGAGGGGTACTGCACTCATAAGTGCTTCCACTGTAAAGTCCTGCTTCAGAATTGCTGTACTTCTAAAATAAGCCGTGCTTTACAGTGTGAAACTCAATACTTAAAATCTCAATCTGACACAAAGGAAGCCTTTTTGAACAAACTGAAAAAGTCCTCCTCCCCATTTTTCTTAGTGTTGGATTAAGTCAGATGTCACAGGGGCCCTTGGTTCTATGTTTATTACATTGTAATAAATGTAGTTTATCCATAGTTTTCTTAGCTTTGAAGTGTACACGTATAGGGTAATCTTCTCTCCATCTATACCTTTAATATTTTTAAAGGTAAATTTTAAGAAGGCACTAAGCATTTTGTCAGGATTTCTGTTTGTGGTGTTTACAGATCTTTGTAGTCCAGCCATTCTGGTCAGTTTGATGTCCTTGGAGCATTCACCAGAGGTGTCAGCTATGATGCCAGAGGTGTAGGCTCCAGCAATGCTCCCATCTGTTTCTATGAAGAGAAGTTCACAGGTAGTGGAAGTCTGTCTTGATTTGCAAGAAGCAGGCAGGCAGCTGCACTGATGTAGTGGCATCCTCTGGCATGTGTGATTTCCTGAGTGAGAATTGTTACTGAGATTTTGCACAGAGTGGTGAACATAGGTCATCTTTCCTCACCATGGTGCTCGTTCAGAGCTCTAACCCATTTTTTTAGTTTGTTGTTTCACAGATCTGTTACACCTTTCCCATTTCCTGTACCTGCCTGCCCTGGGTCATCTCAAGAGCTGGGGCCTTAATCAGGTTGTGAATGAGAAACCTCTCTCTGTGATGGGGTGGTTATTCTATAAGCACAACCCACCTGTTTGAGCTTCTTATGTTAGGATGCTATCATAAACTGTTAATAATACTTTTTTATTGTTTTGTTGAAATTAGTCCTTTTTTTTGGTGGTCGTAAAATGTTAAGAACATCAAGAATATTAAAATAGAATATTTCAGTTGAAAGGGTTGTACAATGATCATTTAGTCCAACTGCCTGACCAATTCAGGGCTGACCAGAAGTTAAAGCATGTTATTAAGGCCACTGTCCAAATGCCTTTTTAACACTGACAGGCCTGGGCCATTGACCACCTCTCTAGGAAGCCTGTTCCAGTGTTTGACCACCTTCTCAGTAAAGAAATGCATCCTAATGTCGAGTCTAAACCTCCCCTGGAGCAGGTTTGAACTGTTCCTGTGCATCCTATCACTGGGTATGAGGGAGAAGAGATCAGCAGCTCCTTCTCAGTGTCCGCTCCTCTGGGAGCTGTAGAGAGCAATGAGGTCGCCCCTCAGCTGCCTCCTTTCCAAACAAGACAAGCCCCAAATCCTCAGCTGTTCCTCACAGGACATGCCTTCCAGCCCTTTCACCAGCTTTGTGGCCCTCCTCTGGATGCATTCCAGGACCTTCACATCCTTCTTGAATTGTGGGGGCCCAGAACTGCACACAGTGCTCTAAGGGGAGGCTGCACCAACACTGAATACAGCGGGGTGATCTCCTTTTTACTGGCTTGTTCTGCTGTGTTGATGTACCCCAGGGTGCGGTTAGCCCCCTTGGCTGACAGGGCACACTGCTGTCTCATGTTGAGCCTGCTGTCAACCAGCACCCTGGGATCCTTCTCTGTAGGTCTGCCCTCCAGCCATTCCTCTCCCAGTTTATACTTGTGTCTGTCCTAGGTGCAGAATCTGGCATTTGAACTTGTTAAATTTCATCCCATTAATCATAGCCCAATGCTCCAGTCTATCTAGATCCCTCTGCAAAGCATCTTGTTCCTCAAGAGGGTCAACAGCCCTTCGCAGTTTGGTATCATCAGCAAACTTGTAATGGTGCATTCAGCTCCTGGATCCAGAACGCTGATAAATATATTGAACGGAACTGGCCCTAGAGTTGAACCCTGAGGAACAGCTGGTGATGGGTCACCAGCCAGGTGTAGCCCCATTCACTACTTCTGAGCCCTGCCCTTCAGCCAGTTTTTCACCCAGCACGCTATAAACCCACAGTTGGACAACTGGTCCAGAAGGATGCTGTGATGGACAGTATCAAAAGCTTTACTAAAATCCAGAAAAACTACATCTACTGCGTTTCCTTTCTCCATTAGGTGGGTGACCTTATCATAGAAGGGTATCAAATTAGTTGAACAGGACTTTCCCTTTCCAAACCCATGTTAGTTGTGCTTGATGATTGCATTGTTGTTTAAAAGCCTTTCAAGTATTTTCAAAATGCATTTGAAAATATTTGCATGAAGAAGCAGAAGTTGTGCTAACTATCTTGAATCTCCAGGAAAAGAATGTGACAATTTGGATAAAAGTTTTTGCCTTTCTGGGACAGTGTTAGATATATACCACCTCTCTTCCCAATTACATTAATTATAATTAATGTAAAGCTCTTCTTGTAACAATTAAAACCTCTTCTCCAAAAGGCAGTTTAAAATGTCCTGCAAGTCGGCAGAGTGTTTTTGCAGGGTGTGTGTGTAATTACACCATCTACAGGATGAGCAAAAAGTTTGGTAAGTGGTTGTTAAGCCTTTGAATGGGCTGTGTAACCTTTCAGTAAGATAACACATGGAACATTTAAGTGGCCATTTCTTTTCCTGGTCTGTTTACAGATAGCAGTGCTGCTTAAAGGAGTTCTGAAATGTGGCACTTAGGCTTACTTGTGCAAAGTAGTTTGGTAGTCTTTTGTTTGCTTGTTTGTTTTCAGAGTTCATTCTATTTTTTTCTTTCTTTTTCTTTTTTAAGTGTGAATACCAGGAATAGTTAGTTCTTTCATTTACAAAAAGACTTGTGGAAACATCATTTGGAGTTGCTACTTCAGATGTGTTTGTAGTTCTACTTTAGTTGAAGGAGAGAAAACCTTGACCAATTTTTTTTTTTTTTTTTTTTCTTTTGAAAGTGTTGTTAGCTGCTAGAAATTGTGGAAAGTACTGAAACTTCAATTTTTTATTTTTATTTTTTAATCTTCTGTTCTTAGTTCAGTGTTATCCTCTTTATTCTTACCGTACTCTCATTTTACTATCAGGAGGACCCTTATGTTAGGCAAGATTTCCTGGCTGGTTAGAGGCATATACTAGTCAGTAGTGATCCTGCAGTGATTGTAGCAAACCTCCATTTGGCCTTAAGTGTGTGCTTTCCCACTTGACCTATCACATTTAGGAAATGCATTTTTGAAAAGAGGAAGGGGTTTATGTTTTAACAGTAGATACTCAAGTAAATTTGTTCATAGCAGTGACTTAGTTAAAAAAGCTTGGAAGTCTTTGCTCCATTTATTTCTGTTGTGCCAGAAACTGAGAACACCCACTTTATTAAAGTTGATCGTGGCATTTTCCTGCCTGCAGTACTTCCATGTGGGAATGGGAACTTTTAAGTGTGCTCATCCAACTGGGCTTTTAAAAACTGCAGTGCCTGCTTGTCATGCAGAACGAAAGATGAAAATCTGAGGTAAGATAAAACAATAGGAACAATAGGGTGGTTTTACAATTTCAAGCAGTTCTTGAAAATGAAATATTACATGCCAAGATCTGACACATCGTTACTCTGTTACTGTTGCTCTTCCTATGTGGCAAGAAGAGAACAAATAAAATAGGGCAACGTGAATGAATGCCTGCATCTCTCTCTCACTAGAGAGGAAGGTGTACTGAGAAGTCCTGCTTACCTTGTATCTGCCACTGCTTAAGGGGAACGGATCAGAAAAAACCTGCTCACTGAAAAACCTCTCACATAGTGGGGATTTAGAATATCTGGTGGACTATCCACTCCTGATACTACGTTTTTAAAATGCAACTCTGCTAAACTCCAGTTTATAAACCCCTGTTTATCATCTGTTACAGTGTACTTAGGAAATTGGCTAATATTTTGTGCTTCTTCCTATTTTTTCTCTAACTGCATAGACTTACATTACAAGGGCAAGGAAGGAGCTGCTGTACATGTACCAGGTATTCACCTGTATTCACGTTTAGATGGGTTGGTGTAGCTCAGATCTAGACTTTGTGTGCAGGCTGACTTGTTGCTATGAAAAGTGTTTCAGGAATTACAGGCGGACATTGATTCAACTCTAACTGGATCTGAAGAAAGTTTACTGAGAAAGCCATAATGCTTTGAAGACTTTGCCTTTGGACAAGCTCACCTTTCTCATATGTGCATTTGAAGCAACCCTTTGCAGGGAAACCTGTGATTTTTGCAAGGTTTGTTCTGTGCAGAATTTCTTTTCCTGGATCCTTTTTGTATTTCTTGAAAAACACTGAACTGTTGCACATCAGCCAACTTTGCTTGACTTTCTGTGGATTCAGGGTGCTTCCAATGCAGCTGGCTTTCCAGTGGTCTGGAGAACATCCTTGCCATCTGCTACAGATTCCTTTATTTTCCACATATTTTCCTTTTGGTGGGAAGACACACTGCTGTTGGTTTTCTGTGAGTCTGTCTGAGGTTGGTGAAGGAGCCCTTTAACCCAGCCCTTATGTTGGTATTGGAGTGACAGAGTGGGTCTACCAGGAGGTTTCCAGCGGTGCCAGCCTGGGAGGGTGCTGGGTCCACACACCCCTGCTGAACTGCTTGTCCGTACCTTACATCTCAGATATTTATGTAGGGTCTTGGAGGGACATGCATGCCATCCTTCCTGCTCTGCTTGTGTTTATGGGAAGAGGCTTGGGGCCTAACCATGTATTTTGCTCTCATTCCTTGTTATTTGAAACACATGACTATAATTCAGTTAAAGACTTTGTGGTAGCACTTTCCATGCCTCTTACTCTAACATAAACATGCTGGTTTGCAACATGACTTTTTGATCTATATAAAACCGGGAAAGGGAAGGGGGGAGAGGTGTGGGATGGGATTGAAGGGGAGGAAATCTGGTACAAAGACAGCAGGTGGAATACATTTTTGCCTGCTTCATTAGATAACTTTACAAAATAACAAGGGTTCGGGGGGGATTTATTGGCTGAGTGCCCGCGATGAAGAGAGATGCATTTCTTTAACCTGAAGGTGGTTTATATGCCTTGCCACAAAGCTGTTACTGTTCTTAGGATCAGGCAAACATCTGTTTTCTCCTAACTGTCTCCTTGCCTTCCCTGATGCTTGCTTGAACAAAGGTAGTCTTACTAAGCCAGAACTTGCTTTGGTGGTTCATGGTTTACTGTTGCTGCAATATATTGGGGGTTATGTTTTTGCCTGGTGAGAGAGGTGTTTGGTTGTTTTACCCTCTCGAGACATGTATCACTTGTGCCTGATTTCTTTCTCACTCAAGTACCAAGACTTTATGGATTAAATATGAGACAGTATTTCTGCTAAAACAAAGCAGTAATACAGTATGTTAATGCTTTATCTGAGCTTTTGTGAAGCCTTTTTTAAATATCATTTTTGTAGCCTTGTCCACTTCACTGGTGCTTTTGGTTATTTTTGTAAGTTCCTTAAAATGATAAAACTAAGCTACAAAATTAGAAAAAAACGCAAACCAACAAAACCTCTTTTATTTTCTTATGGCATAGTGTGGAATATGTTAGAGCTACTTGGCTACAATAGCATCTTGCACCACAAAGGGGAAGGTGGTGGGATTATTTACTGAGTGACTAGTCTTCCTGTACAGATCTTGCTTTTAACATATGTCCTGTGTTAGAGGCTGAATTCTTCCTTGCTTGTCCCTGCTTTGATGGGTACTGGGTTCCATCACCATTTTAATTCCCTTCATTTTTCTTCTTTGTCAAAAAAAACCCTATGATTTTGCTAGAGGAATTTAGTTCCCCCCAAAGTAAGGATGAGACTTGCACTGCTGGTCCTTAGCTACTGCCTGCAGAACAAAGAGGGGGAAAAAATCTAGACAAATCCCAGGCCGCTGATATTTGTTTCATTATTGCATTGATGGTGTTAATTTAAAATGACAACAAAAAGAAAAAGCATGTTCATCTGTAACAGAAAAAAAAAATAAAATGTTTTCTTCTGTTTCTCCTCCCTCCCTTTCAAAAAATTGTTAACAGCAATTCTTAAAAAAAAAAAAAAAAAAGCACACAAATGGCTTTTTTTCTTTGTAACTTCACCCAGCAAAACCAGGGCAGTGTGTGTCCCTGACTCTGACATGTCCTCCTGCACGGGGCAGGACATCTTGCGTAGCTGGAACCTGGCAGGGGTAAAGCGTTTGGCATGGAGTGGCAATAGAAATCGGGTGCCTGCTTATGAACTGCCTTCACTACTGTAGCTTTCGGCTATAGGCAGTGAGAGAGGTTTTTGTGATGGGTTAGTTTCAAAGTGATGAATTCTTTCAAGTCATACTTGTGGAAATTTGTCCTTTCATGGAATGTTTTTATGAAGTCCTTGAGAGTTTTCATTGGGAGTGTGTACAGTACTGATGGACCATGCTACCACTTTGAGGGAAACTGAAAAATAAATCCTTATCTTTTTGCCACAATTAAACTTTAGTAATATTTCTAGAAGGGATTTTTTGTTCAGTTTTGTTTTTCTTTAAATTAAACAAAATTTCAGAAAAGAGTTGCAGAATGGACATCTGGACAGCTCTGTGACATTGTTAAATACACCTATCAGTTCATTGCTCTTGCCTATGAAGAAAAGGGAGTATTTTGTGTAGTTGGATTCTGAATTTTGCCTCAACTCAGCCTAGAAAGCAAACAGGCCATCAGTGACAGCTCTTCATCTGCAAGAATGATTAAATAGCAAGAAATGTCAGTATCAGCAGATGAACACCATTGAACAAAATATAGAGTGGATGTTTGTGAAAAGCCTCTTGTGGAAATTCAACTGAATATTCAGAACATTTAAATTAAAAATAAAAGAAGCCAGTTGTGGCAATACTTCGGGTTTGTCAGTTTTCTCCACTGCCCCCTCAAGTTTTAAGATATCCACTTTCTTGACTTTTAAAATGAGATGCAATTCTGTATTTTGAAGATGGCTGGTTTTAGGTATAAGCCAGTAAACTCTGAGCAGCCCTGGCATGTGCTGCAAATGGTGTGAGCAAGCGTTCAAAGGACTTTTGTTTGCTGCTTCCTGTGTGCTATTGTGTTGGTTTGCTGCTCAGGGAGTAGTAGGTAGGCATAGGAAAGAATAAGCTAAAATAGTGAATAGTGGAGAAGTCCTAAAGAAATTGGTTAAGGTCTTAAGTAGCTGAATGGCTCAAAACCAATGCAGGCTTGCTATTGTCAATTTTAATTTTCTCCGGGTGCATTTCACATGTTACTTGCATCAGTCATCATACAGAATAGTGCACTGGGTGTGCCTTAATTCATTGTGACAGTGCATTTTCTACTTATGTTTATTCCTTGTAGTTTCACTTATTCAGTCTTCTGAGATCCAAGCAACAAAGATAGGTGCCTGATATCATCACAGCTTAAGAAATTTAATCATTCACACCCCTTTGTACTTTCTTTAAAATATTGTGGATATTTTTGCATGATCCAGGTGACGAAGATCTTTGGGTCATATTTGGAAAAATGCTCTGTGATGAGTTTTGGCTACTCTAATAAATACATAGACTGAGATGGAAGGCTGCTGCTGCAATTTCTTTTTTTTTTTTTAATATTTTAATAAATACAGCTATTAATAATGATTTAATTACCAAAAAAAAAAAAAAAAATTAACAACTTTTTTGAACAGGTCTCTTTGCTTTCAGGAAATATGGTCTAAAATTATGTCATTAGCAGATGCGTCAGCAGTGAGTTTGCCGTCAAAGAACCAGCCAGGACATGCTTAGGTGGCAGGATTTAGGAGCAGTGGGGACACTGTCAGAGTGCCCATACTCTTGCACACCTAGACAGTACCCAAATCCTACTGCAGCTTTGTGCCAGCCCCTTTAGACTGGGCGGTAGTGATTTGCATAACTAATGATGAATTTGTCCATATATAATGAAAGTGTGCTCCTCCGCATTGTGTTTGAGTTCTGTTTCTGGGTAGGGTTGCCAAAAAGCTGATGATTAATACCACTCAAATGTAATGTACTTGGGATAGTTTCAGATAGACACGAACCCCAGAAACCAATGGGTTCTCAAAAAATATCTCAAACATTATCTAAAAAAAAAAATAATAATCTCAAAAAAACGGCACTTTGAGAAACTCAGGAGTCCTAGTATAAACGTTCACTGTGGGCGCTGTCAGTGGTGCCAGTGTGGATCTGGAATGGGCAGGGGGCTTTCCCAAGTCACTTTGTAACAAGTTATCACGGGGCAGCGACTCTGAGCTGCACCACAGCCAAGTTGTTTACTTTGTAATGTTTTCATTTTAATTTGCTGAAGGGCTGTGCAGTGTGTCAAGTTTTTGTCCGGTTCAGGGCTGCAAGAAGCACAGATTCTTTAATTGCTGATGAAGTTTAACATAATCTACAAAACTGACCTGTGGTTAACTGAGTTTTGATGTATTGAGAAAAAAATACGCTGTAGAATAGTGTGATTAAAAAATCTAGGGATGTAACTATAGGAAATAAAATGTGTATTTAGAGGAACTTTTTGCATGTCTTTACAACACTGAGTAGTTAAGTAGCTTTAATGACATTATGCCAGAGATGAAATATAGGCTGCAGTAACTTAATATGGAGAAAGGGAAGGCTGACTTCATAAGTATGCAGCAGTGGATACACAAGGCTTGAGTCTCAAAAAGTCACTGTTTACAACACATGCAGAGCATTTTATTAAAATATACTGGATTTAATGCAATTCATTATCTCTATAAAATCATTACTACATATTGTGCTGACCACAGTGCACCAATCACTGCTGTAGCAGCGTATGGGATCTAAGATGGAATGTAAAGTATAATATTAGGGGCTTTTGCCTTGTTTTTCCTTCATCATTTACAGTCTTGAATAGCAGGAAGGTTCTCATGAGAGGCTCAGATTTTCTTTGTTTCCTTGTTTCCAGATATCTCCAATGCCATCAAACTGCTGAGCATTATAAAGTCTTTTTGTAATGTTGTTTATTAAATTAAATTTGAAGCAGTTATTCTCAAGCTGTTTATCTTGGAAGTTTGTTACTTCTATATTAAGCCTGAAGAAACATTTGAATTTCCTTTACATTTCCTTGCATCTCCTAGTTGAGTCCATTGCTGTGCTATCATTCTCTACAAACCCTGCTTTGAAAAATATACTGCATTTAAAGGAAAACCATTAAAATCACTAATAATTGGACACATCAGAAATTCTCCAGGAAATCATAGAAGTTTCATTATTAGAATGTTTAAATGTTTTGCTTTCGAGAGCCTGATTCCAGTGAGGTTTGTCCCTAAAATTGAGGTGCATAAAATCGCACTTCATTTTCCAGCTCTTTTAGGTCTAGGCAAATTGAAACAAATCTTAAAATATTAGATAAAATACTGAAACAAAATCTTTTGAGGCCGATGTCAATCTAACTTCAGACACCCAAGGTAAATGCTCTCAACTACCTTCTTGGAGGGTACCTGCCTTGCCCAGTACGTATGTACATACACATGTGAAGACAAGTAAGTACCTGAGCCCTTCTCTAACCAATCTCTACTTTTCTGTCAGGAACTTGAAGATCCCTACAGCACACTCACATAACTGCTTAAGAGTGGTAAAACTTTGCCAAACATAGCTGCAGTTTTGGTACAGAATGACATTATTTCAATAGGAGTTACTGCTTACTGAGAAGGAATGAACTAGACCAGCTTCAGTCTCCATGACAGTAATGTAACTGCATCCATGGTAAGGACTGTACCAAAAGAGCTTTTAGCTGATTTGGAGGGGGGAACCCACAAAAAAAAACCTCAAAACAATTCTGTAATCTAGAAGCAGTACCCATCCAAAAACAAAATCTTAAGGGATATTCTGGACTTAAGAATTTGATTTTTGGGCAAAAGGTTTCTATTCTTATTGTAGTCTGCTGCGTAAAGTTTGAGCTTTCATTGCTTGAGTAACCAAATTTTCCAAAGCAGCCTGACAAATTCCTACTTGATAGCTTATAGCTTGAATGCAAATTGCTATCTTCATCACTAGCAGTTCATTTTTCATTTCCCTGTGCTAATGAGTCCTCAAGTAACTTTTGAGTTTTCTCATTATTTTTTATAATTTTTATAATTTTTTATTTTTTATCGGTGGTGGACATTCTGTTCTTCTCTTACTACGCTAATGAGTCGTTGGTAAGATTTTATGCAGTGAAGAACAGTTCACATTGCAAGTAATCTGCAATTTTCTTAATTGCATAATCTTCAATTAGTTACTGCAAGGAAGGTTTGCATAATTCTTGCAGGTAGTGCTTGTTCTCCAGCTTATTTGTGAGAAATTCATTGCTAAGAGCAGTATTTCAAATCCCAAGCTGTGTTCTTGACCTCCAGTAAAACCCATGGATTAGGTGGTACTCTGATCTGTTCCCCAATGTAAGAGCTACTAGATTAATGTGCATTTATAGTGTAAATATTTGTATTCGCTCTGAAAATCCTCCTCTGCAGTAGTTCTCAAAATAATACTTAATGTGCATTTTTTTCAGAAAATCCTACCAAAATCTTCACTAGCAGCTCTATGCAACACAACTGATGCAAGCTTGTTTTTCTTGGACCTGTTTTAAAAAAACTCCTCCCCCATAATCACTCATGATTTTATATTGCAACTAAGCGTACATGTTTTCAGTAGTATTTTAAAAGTTTGATACTTCAGAAATTGTTGATTCTGGGTTTAATCACCATGTGAAGAACAGCTTATATGAGAAACTTTTCAGATGTCTTCAACTGATGAAATCAAATTGCCAGACTTTGGAAGATGGCTGAAATGTGAGGAAGAGTTTCCAGTGCAGTGTTTGTGGAATAGTTCAACAGAACCTGTGAAAAGCATCCAGTGCCACTCTGTAAGTGGCATCTTCATTGTTATTTCAACTTCAGGCTCACCAAGATTTCATCAAAGATAGCTTCACTTACACAGGATTTCCAGAATGTCAGTAGAACAAGGAAATCATTCATTCACTTTCCCTTAAACCATCTACAGGCTAAGGAGCAGGAGGAAATGGGTACTTTTGATCTGCAGTTGTCCTATACCAATAGAGGCTGTTGGCATCCAAATGCTTTCTTTTTTTGAACTGTGCTTTTCTTTCCCAAACACGATTCCTTGCTGTTATGACAGATGAAAGCCTAGGCATCAAATTGAAGCAGTTACTTAAAGAATAAGGAAATGCAGATATCTAATCAAGCATGTGCGGGTAAACAGCAGCAAGCATAGGTGTTTGACTAAGAGCAAGCAGCTTTTCATTTGAAGGGAGTTAAAGGGCAGTGCTTCAGCTGACACTCCTGTGCATAGTACCATTGCCATTCACATGTTAAGTGGAGATCACGGCAACAGCATATGCTGCAAAGCAGGCCCGCAACTGAAGTTGTGCAGTTTCTTTGAACATCTGTGTACAAACACATGTGCATACCCTCAGCCTGTAGGAGCATTTGAAACCAGATGGAAGGTCTGCTTAATGTTCACAACACCTCATACCGTTTCACATGTGGCTTCTTCAAAGCAGGCAATAGTAGCCGTACAGCACAAGCAAATACCTTAGCTCAGTCACAACTGTAGCTTTGCTTATTATCTGAACTGGGTGGTGCAGATGCCTTCTGACAGTAAATACACAACAGTGATATGTTCTGTAGGATTTGCTACATTTGCCACAGCAGTGCCACAGATCACTTGCATCCAACAGGTTAAAAAGACAAAGCAATGTGATGTCTATTTCTGTATGTACAAATAGGATTTAGTTAGTTACTACTTAAAGTAAGGCTTAATTAATATGATTTTGGAGGGGAAGGGTGGGCAACAGGGAGAAGCTAACTGAAGTACCTCTCGGAGCACCATGACACAGACAGAGCCTTATATGTCTACATCAGCAATTTAAAGGGAATCTATCTTACCTAGTTGGCGTACATGGCCCCACAATCAGCTGCTGTGAGAAAATTGCTAGCGTGGACTTGCTGTCAGCTGCAAGAGCCTTATGTGGAGTGATCTGTCCTGTCTGAAACTTTATTTGTCCTACCCTGTGGGATGTATGTTTAATGGTGTCAAGGAATTTGTTTTAAAATGGAGATGCTAGAAATCCCACCTGTTTTGAACCCACTGACTTCATGCACACGCATGCAGACCCAAATGTAACTGAAAATGCATAACATCTGGGAGACGGCTGTAAATGCCATTGGCTTTTCCAAATGGTAAAAAGATTGGATAATGTTTTATGTGAGCTTCTGATAATATCACTTCTAAAGAATATTTTTTACGTCTGAATCATCCATTTGTTTTCATGCTGTTTTCTGTCACTACAGCTACTTCAAGACTTTCTCACATGAGCTGCCAAATATTAGTCACCAGCCCTGTGACGTCGTGTACAACCTCCTTTTCTCCCAAGGGTCAAGGGTTTTATTCCAGTTGTATTCTGGTGGTGGTTTGGGTCAGTGCTTTTGTTGTGGCTCTCTAGAGATGGGTTCTCAGATTTTGGCTGCTGTTTGCTTTAGGAATCGAGAGGGTATAAAAAGATCGTTTTGTGGTAAGACAGCAGAAACATCTGCTGAAGAGTGGGAGGAGGAGGTGGCTAGCCAAATGCAGCAGCAGGGAGCTTGCAGTTCCTCCTCCTCCACTCTCACTGCTAGATGTGAACCTGCTGTAATAAAAGGGCTGGCACCACAACACAAGCCCCCGAGGGAAACAGGTCTCAGGTCAGACAGCTAGAGAAACCTCAAAAGAACATACTAAAACTGAATAAGCATTGGAAATAGTTTGGGAAAATTAATTCATTCCTTTCTGTCCCTAATGCCGTTCAGAAGTTGTGTGCAAACTCTAGGGAAAGAGAAAGCGAGGCAAAATTGTGCCGTCTGCTACTTCTGAAAATAATGTCATCCCTTACACATCAAACTTTTGATTCTTTTATCAAAAAGAGAGACACAGATGGAGATAAAAAGATACATAACTAGAGGTAGGTTTCACACCATACCCTGCAGTTACTGCCTGAAGCATATGAACTACTTGTTTGCTGCAATGGGGTGCGTGCCGGCAGTCTCCTCCTTAGCTGGCTTGAGGGATGAGAACAGGTTTCACTTCTTTCATGTGCAGCACGCAGAATGTTTTATCATCCTCTCAAAAGCAAACTGCTGATTAAATTAGTGATGATTTATTACTTTTATTAGGATCAGAAGGCAGAAAAATTCTGAGAAGGGGTAGAGAAGGTAAGGAGGTAGGTTTTTTTATTAAATGAGCCAGAATTCGGATCTCAGAAGTTGCAGGAGTGAACTTCCTACAGGAACAAAACAAATATACACTAGAAATTTTGTAAGCAAGTATTAGATCATCTTACTGAGAAGATTTTTTTAAAAAATAGGTGAACGTTTTAAGTTTCCACTGTCTAATGTAAAGGTCAAATTGTTGGCTTTCATAGCTTTACTGCATCCTTTCAACTTACTGATTTAATTAGTGTTCACACTGTCAGAACAAGATGCTGAGAGAGCCAGAGCAGAAACCAAGTAGCAGTGTGTGTGTTTAATATCTGCTCTTAAAAAAAGACATTTACCCTTAGATCTGGAACTTTTTCTGCTGCAAATTCCTTTTTGTGGGATCAAAAGATGATGAGATGGGCAGGATTGAAACAGAGCAGTTGTCCTGCCTGCCTTGCCTGGTACTGCCCTGTGTTGGGTGGCTGGGGAGTCTGGAGGAGCGAGGTGGTGTCAGTGTGGTGGGTATCGTGTGCCATGGGGCAGCAGCCCCAGCTCTGTGGGATGTCTGGCTGAGAGGCAACATGAGCTGCCCTTGTCCCATGCTCCCCAGCCCAGGGGAGGAAAGGGCAGGACTTTCAAACGGGTTTTGAAGCCATTTTTTCCCCTCTCTCTGCTTTTCAACTGCTGCTGTCCAGGCGTTGAGCAAGGAGAGTGTTTGACCCTGCCACAGTGCTAAGCTTGGACGTGCTCAACAGAGGCTGCCTGCAGAGTCAACACACCAGCAGTTACAGTGAGGACGCATTTATATTCCAAATACTTACAAATGGCTGAAGCTCAAGACTGCAAATACTAGCTTTTTGTGGAGGGCTCTACAGAATAAACCTGAGTGACCGCTTTCTGCCTTTCTTAAGAAAGCACAGCCCTTGCATAGTTGTCTCCTGTAAATGCCATCAAGCATAGATGTGCTTGTGTCTCATTGGGAAAGCTCTTGTGAGGATCAGTGTCTGAAGTCTATGATTTGTAGTAACATAAAGCACGGTGGGTACTTATACTTCGTTAGTTATATTTTATTAGTTGTGGCCTTGTAAGTTCTTATACAGTTGGAGTAATACATATTTTGTATCAAAACTGACTTAGAGTCTTGCAAATTGGCTGTCAAAATAGCACACTGGATTGTTGCCAGGTATCATAGATTGGACAAGTTTTATGTTTAACCAGTACAGACAAGATGCAGAGCTTATAATTGAAGTGCTACCAAGAAGTGTGGCATCACTCAGTAATCAGGTCCGTGTTTACAGCGAAACAGAAGGCGATATGGGTTTAACAGCATCAGTACCTGTCATGCCTGGAGTTTTGGTGAACATTGCCGTGCCTCAGCTTTGACCGACAGGAAGGAGAAGGGTACCCCTTTACTTCTGGTGATTCATTTGCGTACTAGAGGAGGTGGCAGACACTGTAATGGGCAACTCAGTATTGTGGCATTTTGGTTTTTAATATATTAAAGGTAACAGGAAGAGGCTTTGCGTGTGGAACTTCTCTTGTCACTATCTGTATTTCTTTGTAAAAGGTCCTGCTTCTTACAAGAAAAGTGATTCAAGTCTGGATTGCAGAGGAGCCCAGAAGTCATATAGTTGATCTTAGCTGGTTTTTCTTCTCTTTGCTTTAGGTGGCGGTGGGGAAGCCAACCTCGTTGTGGTTTAACTTCCCTTTTAAGACAGTTGAAATTACTGGTCATCTTTTGTTTGTGAAGGCATTGTTTGGTTTGAAGAAGAAAGAGCATTTAGGGGCAGTTATTTGTAACCTAGGTCAGTCAAGCACTCTTGCATTTTGAAAGTTCAGTCCCTTTAATTTCTTGACAATTTTCATTGCAGTTTTCCTTTATGCTTTTTTGTTTTGTTTTGATATTTTTCTTAAACCTTAAAAACTTCCCTCCTCCTTTTTCTTGTCATTCAGTCAAAAATGTTGAGGAACTGAAGTTCCTAAAACCCCAGCTCATGGAATCACAGGTTCCTACTGGAGATTTCAGCTTTGGGTGGGAACGTAATTTCATATATTGTTTTTTGTTTGCTTTATTTTAAATAAGAAACTGAGTTTTGATGTGCCTAAACTGAGCAAAAACCTCAAAAAGGAACTAAAATAATCCAAAGCATACTGCTTATATAGAGTGAAAACTGTTAGCAATTTTTAATCATCTGGGAAGTTTTAGTTTGAGTTTTAATGCAACATTTTTTAATGCAACATTTTCCTAACATGCAAGTTTACTCTTTTTAGTGTTTAGTGTTGGGGTTTAGTCTTTGCATGCAGGTATAGGTGCTGACTTACAATCCAGCCGCACCCACCCCCCCACCCCCCGCGGTTATAAAATACTCTTTAATACTTTCTGGAACCTAAGTCATGCCTGTCTCATGTCATGAGGTGAAAGACTATTTCCTCTTGCAGACTTCTGTGTGCCACCTGGGCCCAAACTACCAGTGATGAATATTCATCAGTGATGAATATTCTCCTCAAAGCTTTCTACCAAGAGAAACTAAACTTCTTCAGATGACTAAAAAGTCTATGTAAAGTCTGGCTGGCTCAGAAAATGTTGAGTTATGAGCTAATGCTCTGGGATGGTTTTACTTGGTTGGAATCCATTTTTGGTTATGTTTTATACTGAGTTGGCACTGCAGTGCGAGACCACTTTGTGTGCACACATAGTGTGACATCTGGATACTTTTCAGTGGTGGCTCAAAAGGGCAGTTCAGCCTGTAACTGATTCCTGGTCACTAAACCATGGCATAACATAAAGAATGACAGAGCATGTCGGTAAAACACTATGCTTTTTTTTTTTTTTTTTTCTTTCTACTTTTCGTAATTATTCGTTTGTGATAGCATATAAAATAAATGAATGAACTAATTCTCTGGAGCTGAGCAATGCTGGGTAAACTGGTTGTATTTAGTCCTTGTGAATGTACCTGATGTTAAACAATGTTTTATCTCTGTGTCTGGTGGTCTTCTGCGAACACACGGTGCTTACAGGGTCACATCGCCCAGCGCCCGCCGCCAGGCCTGTCAGTGCTTTCATCTGAGCTGTCCTTACTCTTTCCTGCTGTGAGAAAGGATGACAGCTCATTTTATCTGCCTTGTGAACAAACACAAAAGCTGGATTTCCTGCATGGTGGTGGTTTTTTTTGTGTTTTTTTTTTTCTTCCTCGCTGTGGGGATGAAGGCTTGTATATGGAGAGTTGTTGATTAATTCCAGCTGTTTCATTTGCAGCTGAGGATGGGGTCCCAGCTGAAATGCTGGAGACATTCACCACTGACAGAACCTGAGCCCAGTTCTGAGATCTGAAGCTGTTTCCCTTCAGTAGGCTTTTCCAAACCCAGAGTTTAAACACCTCAGACATAAGAGATGGTAAATCTAGGCCTTAATCTTGAGACTCAGTCTTCTGCATTATGTGTTATCTAATCTGTGTTGTGTACCTAATCTGCATAAGCATCATTAAGCCATTATAACACTCAATACTAAACTGTTTGCCACAGGTTTTGTAAAAAGGAAGTGATAATGCCACTGGAGGTCTGAGAATGGTGATGGCTGCAGGACAAGTGACTGATACAAGGCTTTTGATACAAGAGTCGAATGGAAGGTCTGATTGGGGAGTTTTGCACTAGTGCTTTTCTTACCTGCTGCCCCCCTTTTATTTCTGCCCCTTTTATTTTTACCATATATCATCCCTCTTCTTTCTAGAAGAAGCTGTGAATGGTTTTTAGAGAAGGAACAAAATCTTAGCAGCAGAACAGACATTTTAAAAGTTATTATGAGAAAGGCATCTTTGTAGACAAACCTGACGCATTTTACATATCCTTTCCCAAAAGGGGAATGGACTCTGAAGAGCACACTAAAGTTGGTTTGTAAACTTGATACTATGGGAAGGTCAGGGCAGAGGAGAAGAGGACAGATTAGGGGCACGGGAAAGAGGATTAAATGTCCAGCAAATATTTATATAATATAAAGCATATCAAATCTAATTTTAACCTAATGGGATATATCTATGTGCTTTGCTTTGGTTTTTTTGCATAATCTGTATTCTAGAAACTTGTGTGGAGTATGTATATCACTTGAAGCATAACATTCTTTCTCGAGTTTTGTTGACAGATAATTGTTGATACTTGCATGGGTTACTGCCATGTGCTGTAGGGCAGAAGCAGGAAACTGGCTCCTTTACTGAGGGCCAGTGAACCCTTTTGAACACCCTTCTGCTGGCCACATGTTAATGCATATCTTTATGGTATCTCATGATAGCATACAGAAAAGTAGCCATTGGTCATATGAAATTAAGCTGTAGACTATCCATCCCAAGAAGTGGTGGCTGCTGACTCCCATCGCTAATTTATATTCTGTCTTAATTTGGTTTAAAAAATTTAACTCCGTGCTGTATGAATCTCATGTTATATAGCTAAAATATACAATGCAGTGTTTGCCCTTTCAGCCTAGTTCTGCACCATACGCTTTCTAAAAAGGAAGTTAACCTCTTCATGTTTATGTCTATTTACATGATTCTGCTGTAATTTCAGATGCCTGATTGACATGTGTAGGAGAGGAAACTGTAGAGTTAATTGGTACAGTAGAGGTCTGGTTCTCCACCCACAGGTGACTGCACATGGTGCTTTCTGGAGACCTGTCCATGCTAAAAGCAGGTGGAGCATGTTCAGGTTTGAATACCAGCATTAGTTTTTGATGTAACATGAAAATGGACTTTGGGCATTTTTATATGTTTTCAGCATTGAAAGAGACAGTACAGTCCTGTATAATTTTTTACTGTAACTTTTAACATCGATGTGGTATGTATTTTGGATTCCACCACACAATACTTCTTTTCACAATGATACTTCTAACTTATTTTCTTGAGGATCCCTTTCTGCTCTTTCTGCTTTCCAATAGTCATTTGGCAAACTTCACAAAAAAGTTGAATATCTTTGAGAAATGTATTTTGCAACGTGGCAATTACGGCTGGCATGGAAGTGGCTCAGAATTATTGGTTTTATGGATAGCCTGTTTTGTTTGACTTTTTTCTTTTTAAAGGGTCTCTGATTATTCCTTATTTTTACCCATGATGTTTACTGTGATCTATAATTTTCTTTCAATCAGATTCTAAGCCAGCTGGATTCATGTTTCAAAACAAATTGCCGCCTTTTCTTATTTAAAAACTTTTTTCTTAATTCCCTTCTTTTTAGAAAACTTATAACTTGGCAGGCACTTCTAATTTAATAAAACTCTTTGTTCTTTTGGGGGTGTTGTAGCCAAAGTCTTTATTGTTTTTTCTCTGTGGGAATAAAATCCTGGTTTAAATTTTATTTTTCATTGTGTATTCTATTAAACTGTAGATGGATTTTGTGGAGTTGCAGTTTCCTGGAGAAATTTCTCAAAGATGATCCTGTCTTGCATGCAGCTGCATACTTTGTCCAGCTACCTGTTTTTGTGTTGCTCTTGCACATTGCTTGACTTTCTCTTGCATTGTCTTTGTGAATCCGTTGTGTGTCCTTTGCTCTTATTCTCCACTTTCTGTATAGCTTCCTGCAGCTAGCGGCATTGCAGATGGAGGTTTTACAGCTATGCTGCCTTATTTCTGATATTACATAGAGCATTGCAGATGATGGTGGTCTCTTTCTGTTACTTACAGAGCTTTTTCACAGCAGCCTCTACAGAATGAGGATAGAGGCTGGGACAGAGAAATTTAGACTTACTTATGAAGAGCTGTGAAATGTGCAATATAAATCAGTACACAGTGGTTTAGAGTCATTTATAAAACTTGCAAATAAGGCAGCAAATACGTTTCTCCTTGAAAGCATAGCTGAGCCTCTAAATCACTGGCATCACTGGATGCTGATTTTAAGGGCTTGAGGAAGCTTTAAATATGGCTATAAGATAAGGGTGGTGGGACAGCACCGAAAGTACCAAGGTGATACGCAGTGGATGAGAAGAAACAGTACAAGCTGTAAGAGCAGCCGTGTGGTGGTGGGGCTGCCCGTGGGAGGAAGCTGAGGCTCTGCGTGCCTGTTGGCTGCAGACCTTGTGTGTAGCCTGCCCATCCACCTGCCTCCCGGGTGCTTCCCTTGCTGCCTGGGGAATGTCAGCAGTAGCAAACTGTGTGGCCAGGAGAGGGTCAGAAATAGAGAAAGAGGGGGAGAGGAAATCAGGGCTAGGAAAAGAAAAAGTCTTAGTAAATCCTAGAGTAATGCATTGTGTTGATGTTGCTGAATTGCTGTGTGTTTATGCATGTTGATGTTGGCTTTCTGTTGTGTTTGTTAGAAGGATCTGCTTAGTGTTTGTAAAGGCATTTGAAGATGAAAAATGAATTTCCTAAGATGTATTGATGTGGTTATTCTAGGGAAAGCTCAAGGCAGGAGCAAATGACACTTTAATCAAATTGCTGCTTATATTTGTATAAACCAGCATCTCTAACCTATTTATAACTAAGAGGTCTTAATATCATTTTACTTAAAAACTGTTTTACCTGATTATTATTTTTTTTCTTGCAGTTGTACTCTATTGAAGTAATGTGTTTGTGTAAATAACCTTCCCCAATAAGAGGCCCACAAGAAATATGTGATGAGTTCAAGTTCTGTGTAACCTGTGGCAATTAAATTGCAAGGTTAAGGATGAAAATAAAAAGCGTTAACAGAGATCAGATCTGGGCTTGCAAACAATGCCAGACTGTGAATTGCTTATAAAATTGTAGCAACAGAATAATTTTTAAGGTGCTGTAGCATCCAGAACTACTGTTTTCTTAGTTTATGGGGCTTCACAAGCTCCTTTGAAACAAGAAAGCACCATCTGGGATGTGGTACCAACTTGCAAAATATAGGTAGTTCAGGATTCTCTGGTCTGCTTGTCAAGGAATGATAAGGTATACAGTGTAGTTTTGAAAAAAAATAAACCCACCACCCCAAAATAGCTAGATATTTGCACTAAGCTATCCCAATTAATATTATGTATTATAGATGATTGTTTTGTTCCATGAACCAGAAATAATTATTACTGTATTTGCAAGGTGAGGCCCAGAAAGAGGTTTGACGACTCCTCCCCACCTCCAAGATTTTTGTTTGAGAAAAAGCTTTGTAAAATTTCTGATTCAGGGAACTTTTCAGTTTCCATGATTGACGACTGAGCACTTGAAAAAATATGTATTATGGCATAGATGTTGTTTTGAGTCCCAGTCTCTGATCTTCGGTATCAGCTTTTGCTGTCCCTTGTGGGTGGTAGCACAGCCAGCTCCCTGGGACCCTTCCAGTTGCCTTACAGCCGATTTCTTTTGGAGAACATATTTTAGGGTAATTGCCTCCAAAAGAAAAGAATAGTCTTTGGTCTTCTCTGGTAAGCACAAATGTTGGCCTGACTTAGGATCCTTGAGAAAGAAACAAAACGGGAGTGCTGACTGGCATTGTAAAGTAGTGTCTTTTGTGTGAGAGGCCCTTGGCGTGTTACAAGCATCTTGTCTTTGGAGAAGCCTCTGCCCAATCAGTCAAACGTTGCTGCCAGCCCAAATAGCTCCGGCAAAGAGTCAATGAACACTCTGTTGCATTCCCTTTGTACGGCCACGTTTTAACAAAGCCCCTGTGTTTGCAGGGTGGTGGAAATGCCATTCCTTGCCACAGTAATATAAGTGGAGGCTACATGAAAAGTTTCCATCTTTAGCTTTTCTTAAAATAATGAAAGGAATTGTCTGGGACATTGTTGATATGAAATGAAACTTTGAACTATTGAGTAAATAAAGCCACTGAGTGTATGTGCTGTGAAGTTTTGAAGAAGCCACTATGAAATGGTTGGATTTCTTCTTGCCTCTACCTGGAGCTAGAGATGACGTTAGCTAAAAAATTAAAATAATAATAATAATTTAAAAAAACCCCACAAAACAACCAAACAGCAGAATCATTTTTATTCTTGTCTTTAAGATAAAGTGACATTGCATCTGATGCTTAAGAATCAAAACCCATGTATGTGCAGATGAAAAGCTGCAGACTAAGTACTTGGGAAACACTGTGCCCTTCCAGGTGAGCAACAGGCCCCTGGCCACTGGGGCTCCGTCTCCCTGGGCTGTTGGTGACCACTCTGTCCCAGCACAGGGCTACTGCCCACACCTCCTCCTCGCAGCTCTCCAGGGGGGAGGTGAGCTTGCTGTAGCCCCCAGCCCCACTGGTGCCAAGGTAGCACCTGTGGTCAGTCCTGTCCCCATGACAGGTTGTCCTCATGGCAGGAACCACCTGAGAGCTGGGGAATGAGGAAGAAGCCTGGCCCTCCTTTAGTTAGCCTCAATTATGTTTATTTTCTGGCAGATTTAGGCTGTTTATAGTAGCAATTTCCTAACATTACAAAATGTAGGAGCTTGGGAAATTTGCAACTTGGAGAAGGCTCATAAATATTTTATTTGGTATTTCCTTGCAAAAGATTTTTTTGCTGCCTGGAATGAAGCAAACATGTGTGTCAGAATGCCATTTAATGACAATCCTTAGTGTTTTAGTAATTGTTTTTTGTTGGGGTTTGGTTTTGTTTTTGGTTTGGGTTTTTTTTGTTGGTTGGTTTGGGGTTTTCTGTTTTTTTTTTTTTGTTGTTGTTTTTGTTTATTTTTTTAATATATATTTATATCTATATATACGTAAAAATATGAAATTGTATGAAAAGTTGACTTCCTAACCGAGTTGACTTGCCATTTAAATCAATAAAAAGCAGGTATTTCTTAGACCTTATTTATTTGTTTTTTTGCTAGAGAATAGATGAAAGCCATATAGGTTATAGAGACATTACTGCATTTGTGTCAGGTTAAGTTTCAGTGGAATACACTGATGCCTCAGCCAAAGCAGATAGATCAGTGCTCAGTGTTTCTGTTAGTTGCCCAGTATGGCAGGTATGTTTGTAAGAAAGGATGGAAACAAAAGAAGCAAAGAGAAAATGGTGTATGAAAGCCCAGGGAAAATTGCTTTTCCACATAGGTCATGTAAATTTGGACTACATTTTTCTTAAAGATAAAATCACTGGCATTCATGGTGTGTTGTTTTATTTTTTCAGTTTGTGACAGAGCTTGCTTCTTTGTGCTTTCCTGAATATTTACTTGCAAGCATTTTTTTATGGTATTTATGGGCTTATTATTTTATGGTATTTATGAGCTCCATGTCATGCAGCTCGGTGTTAATTTCCATATTCTTCCTCCTTTACTTGCAAACATCAGCCCTGTCCTTCAACTTCTGTAGGTGCTGTCTGGCAGCCTTCCTGTTATACTCCCCTTTCATTTGAGCATATATGTTGTTTTCTTGTTATATGGAAAGATATTTGAAGGAAAGCTGAACTACTGCTTCTGAGCAGTAGCTGGTAGAGCCAGTAGTCCGGTGGTAGCTGTCAATCAGGCTGTTAATACACTCAGGAAGATTTTCCTTACATACAGTAATTTTGTAGCTGTTATGCATCTATACATTGTGGTTTCAGTCCTGTGTCTGAGGCTTGGTTTTCTTGTTTTCTTTGTCATCTGTGTGTATCTTCTTTGCGTACCATGCTTTGCTTTGTAATGTGTGAAGCTCTTCTTTTGGCTGAGGGGTGCCTGTTTCCCACTTTCAAGGAAAAGCCTAGTGGGTGGGCCTCTGCCTCGACCATCCACCAGCTGCTGGAGATGTATATTTTGGTGCTATTGTTTAAGACTGAGTTTTTCATTCAGAAGTCTCTTGTGTGTTTGGCTACGTAGTTAATATGCCTAAAGCAAGATTTGCTGCCATTTCTACTGGAGTAACTAACCAGAATTTGCACGGACTTTAATCATGCCAGACTTTCAAGGGTGTGAGTAAAGTCTGAATCTATCTCATCTTTTTCCAAGTTCTGACTCTTCTGGAAATTGCAGTAAACAGAATGAGTAAATTCACAATTTATTGATTTAAACTCTGCAAACTTGTGTCATGGATATCTGACTTGCTATCAGGAACTGTTCCTGGACTGAAGCGTTACTGATGGGAAGGGAGTCAGGGCACGGTCTTTGCGCCTGGCCCAGGGGCTTTAGTGTGTAACTGGGATTGCTACCGTTCAGCTGCAGTGTTCCAGGGATGAGTGATAGAAGTTTTTTGTTCTGGGGAAAACAGGGAGCTGTGGTTGTACATGTACCACCTCCACCCCGAGTAGGCATTGCCATTCATTCCTTTGAATACAAGTAGCTTTATATAATGTAGACCGTGTAACACGGATAGAAAGTACTTTCTGCTACAGACAATTCCTTCGTATCTCAGCAGCTCGGAAATGTGCTGAACAGTACTTAGCATAATGCACGGAAAAGAATACATTTGCCAAAAGCAGCCAACACACATTTGGCACTTTTTGCTTTCCTTCTCTTTTGCTTTCTTTTCCTTTTATTATTTTCTTCCCCCAGGCTGTGTTCTGAGGGATAAACTTGTTTCTAAGAAACAAAAATGGTGCTACAATATTAAGGAGCAGTGCAAAACACAGCACTAAAGTGGCGCAACTAGTGGTAGAATCTCAGGAAGGTTCATTACTTCACATTAAATAAGATCTTTCACTCTAGGTTGCAATCTCCTACAGACTTGTTGCCCTTTCACTAGGGGACGTATTTTTAATCATCAATAAAGGTATTAAACTCCACACTTGAGACCTAAAGCAACCCGTTGCTCATTCAGACTGAGAGGTGAAGGTGGTGGGGTAGAACCCCTGGTGTTGCACTGGTGTCATGGACCTTGCTCCTTGCTCTCCTGGAGCTGCTGCTGCCCCCAGCCTGAGAGAGGGTGTGTGAGACCAGGCATTCCCCGGGTTTGGCTCTCATCCCAGTTCTCTTTTTCCTAGAAGATACAAGAATAGTTGAATGATACTCATTGTTGACAATATTTACAAGTGCTTTAATAAACCTCATTTCTTTTAATAAAATCGGTCTCAGGGAGGGCAAGGTGTTTGGGTGAAAATCTGGGGTAAATTTTAATTAGAAGGAATTTTTTAAATATCAAGGTCTTGGGTCATGAAAATGTTTCTGAATGTCTCGTAAGAATTGAAATGGGAAGTAAAATAATTCCTGATTTGCTAGTTTTAAGATATTTTGATTAAAAAACCCCACAACAACAACAGCAAAAACACACCAAGATTTCTGAGCAGCAGAGTTTGACAGCATTGTGTAATGTCAAGCTTTGAAGATGTCGAATACCCTCACTGACATGTTTTGTACCCAAGACAAGAGTAAGAGTCTGCAGCCCATGGCTGGTCTTGGAGTTAGCGTGCTTTCAGAGAGAAAGCAGAGGCTGTAAATGTGGGAACATTCTTCCCACAGCTTGGTGTTGTGTGGCTGAGCCGCAGCAATGCCAGATTTAGCAGTGGCTTTATTAATCTATGATAAATCTTACACTCCCTTGAGTCTAGACAGGCAGAAAGCTGTAAACTGCACAGTGTAGGGTTGGGGTGGCATTATTCTTCTGCTGAACTTAACCACTGACTGCTCCAGCTGTTGGTGTTGCTCTGCATTTAATGCTTATGAAGAAAAAAATGGAAGAGAGAGGAGTGTTCTTTGTCACAGTCAGATTTACGTTATGATTTTGTCAGATGCTTTTAGACAAGCATAATTTTTTTCTGTTGCTGAAATCTAGGACTGACTTAAAGTGAATCTGCTCTTTCTCATATTTCAAAGCAGAACAAGAAAATTTGATTCAACTTCTAGGGGCTGAACCAATCCCTACTGTTTGTTTCTAACCACATTTCGGCATTGTCTTTTTTTCCCCTTTTTTTTGTTGCATGACTGAGATGCATCCAAGACAATCTCGTCTTCATTCCTGCTGTTCAACATGCCATTGAATTTTGACTGCAATGAAACTAAAATTTATCTCTAAGTTTGTCTTCAAGCCTGTTTATTAGTTCAGTTTCATTTGTGTCCAGATAATTTCTTCTGAAACTAGTATACTTGAATTGCCAGAGTGGGAGAAATACAATTCAATGATGTATATTTTCTCTTGGACTTACTGCCTATCAGAATTTAATGTGGTCTTACAAAACAAGGTTGACAACCATATCAAAGGCTTATAGTGATACCAGAGTGTCAAAAATCCCATGTCTTTTTAGTATTGAAAGTGTGTCCATGCATTGGGAGCATTTTCCATTTATTGGTGTGGGATGATTAACATTTCCACCAAGTCTCCCGAGGCAAAAGCAGTGGTGGGACTGGTGTTGCTTGGCTCGCAAAAGCTGTTTTTGTAATCCAAATGCATATAGAGGAAAAGATAGTTAAGAAAGCAAAACAAATTGAACCAGTAAAACTGTGTAAAATTAATAATTAAGATGGTCCGATGAAGGTACAAGTAACTGCCAATTCCCCTCAGAAATTTTGTGCAACACCACTTCTGAGTCAGAGGGGTTAAAAAAATGTGTTTCTTTTGAGGCAGAGGGGAGAAGTAGCTGGCTGAAAATAGAAAATGGAAAAAAGAGCTTTTAAATTAAGGCTCAGTCTTTGAGAAGTGCATAGGAAGTCCAGGTGAGCAGTCTGAGGCCTGCAAAGTCTGAGGATGTTGACCATGTGCCAGGTGGCCTTCAGGCGTGTTGGAAGGGGCCAGGAGAGTGACAGGAGACTGAAGGAAATATTGGAGGTCTGTCAGTCCAGGGAAACTTTAGAGGGGGTCTCAGGTATTTTTTTTTTCCTTTTTTTTTTTTTTTTTTTTTTTATCAGCCCGGGACTAGGTCCAAGTTTCTAGTTGAGTGTCAAATGTGCAGATAAAGACCTGTACAGAAACCTGGCTTGTAGTTGCTCTTTCCATTTACGCATATATAGGTGACATGTTTCAGCTATTTCATTAACCTCTTCTGGTCTAGTCCGGAAAAATTTAACACTGCAAATCTCTTAAATGTTACCACATACCTTAAAAGAGCAAAAGTAAAGCCAAATACAGGTGCCCAGCTAGGTGGACTGGGCATGAAGCTCTGGACCTCCAACTCCCCAGCTGCAGCCATAGGGGCTGGGGAGGGTGCCCTTCATCCTGGGCATCGCTAATTTTTCTCTTGGTTAATGTAGGTGAAAAGAAATTTCAGTTGTCAAAGAAGTAGTCTCAAATATAGACCAACATTTTGTTAGTTACATTTCAGCAGCCAAAAATGTTTTGATTATCCATGCCTGGTTGAGCTTGCAGGGTACGAGAGTGCTATGGGGCTAACTGGAGTCACCTGGAAGTCACCGGTGTCATTGAAACCACAAGAAGATCGATCTTGATCATTGATTTTTCTTAGGCTGAGGGTTCTTCACAGCTGCAGTCTTGAACACAGAAGCTGAAGGAATTTCTTTTCTTGACCACGTGAGGGGTGAGGTGACCGAGATATTTGTCCAGTGTTGTTAACAAAAGTTTACTTAATGCAACATGGAATTCTGATCTGCAATTGCCTTAATCCGCATTCCTCAGTTTTCACCCGATTGCAACCAACCATGTACCAGTGCTCCAATAGCATGCACTGATTATGGCAGCACACCTGTGTTGGGTAGTTTTTCTGGCCAACTTTTTCTTACTATTTTCCACAGTTTTATTTTCAGACTGTAATAATTTTGTTCTTTGCAAAGATCCTTTATCAAGGTAATGAATTTCTTTTTCTTTTCTAAAGAAAAACTTCATCCAGTTATGTGCAAAATTAATCCCTTTTTAAAATAACCTGCTGTTAGTCAGTTTATGCCCCTCCTAAGAAATTTAGTTAGGTAAAGTGTCTGAAAATGGTAATACTTTCAATTTTCATGGTAATAGTATTATATCATTAAGAAATAAAAAAGGAGACAAAACTGCTGAAACAACAAACAAGCTATCAAAATGAGTGATAGTGTTCTGACCACAAATCAATAATTCTGCTGCTTGAATGCATTTTATGTTTTGGGGACTCTGAAATACAAGCAGCAAAAGCAAGCAAATTTTATTGAACTATATACACAAGGTCTGCTACAAATTAAGGCAGATCCTTACTGCTGGAATTCCAGTGGAGCTGGGATGTAATCTCTTCTTCCTTAATAAATGAGTAATGTTGGTGTTGCTAAATAATGAATATGAAATGAACTATTTTTTTCATTATGTTCTCTTTTTTGTGTGTGCTTCATTTCAATATGTGTTTTATATCATAAATATACTTGCAGAAACTGGTATTGGTTTTATTGATTTTGTTGATCATTACTGTTTTTTTGAGTGAACTCAGCTACCATCCCACTCTGTTCTTATCTTTTTTTTTTTTTTTTTTTTAACGCATGGTGACATAAGTGTCCCGTAGCAGATGAATAAGCCTTTTAGGAGTATATCAGAGTAAATGATTTGATACTATATGAGAGGTTTTACTATTTTGTTTTGACTTTTCATTTGGTTAGTAATGTATTTAATTTTCCTGCTGTTCTGTAAATCATTGTATTTCAACACAAAACCAAATTAAGGAATTGTTCAGCAATGAAAAAAATGTGTGAATTCCCATGTCCATTTGAGGAGTCCTGAAGTGGAGCACGCAAAAAAGTGGAGTTTTTTAGGTTAGAGTAGACAATATTTGCACAGGTCTCTCCGAAATACACATGCCTGCTACGTTTGCCATATGAAGGTTACTTTCTGACTTGTAATGTTATCTACCTTGCAGGACTTCAAGCAAATGCCACTCTTTTCCATACATAGTACAATAGTTAGAAAATTCAGTGGCTTATTAGTCAGTTACTTATGGGCAACCTGGTGGTGTTGGTTCACTTAGTTTTGGTCAAGTTTTCTATTTCAAATTTTGTGAGAGGGATTTTAGACTTACATCCCAGTATTAATGTAGTTTCATTTTTGTTGTTAGAGAGTCTTCCCACGTTTCACCTTTCTTCTCCCTTTCCCTGCACACTTTAAAATAATGGATATTATTTCTGTATGTAATGAATTTCACTGCCTAGATTAGTCTCCAAGTACCAAACAAATAGGAAAATCAGGTGAAAACAATTTGATTCCTGCCAACGAGGAGGTCCCACCCATGGAGGCAATGCTGATCATCAAGGAGTTAGGAAATTTGTATAATGTTTTGATCTGGCTTTTTAGTCATTAAGTCAGTTGTAGAAGCAGCTGTCAGGTTGATTGATTTGGGATCTGCGTTTGATCATACCTTGAGTCATAGGTGCAGCAAATTCAGCTTATTCCTTCAGTGATGGAGATGTGAACACCTCCAGCTGTGGCAGTTAAATTGAAAAGGAAACTGAGAAGTGTCTTCCAGCACATACTATGGGATACACTCAGTGCAGAGAGAAGCAAGTAGATGAAGTACAGTGGCAGGGAAACAAAAGGAAGCATTGAGAGGAACCCATAGAGAGAAGTCATTGCAGGGGAGACTTCATAAAGAAATAGGAATAACAGATGTACATCATAAATACAAAGTAAATTTCTGTATTTTAGTGCATTTCAGTACGTTGTTTTATCACCAGTAGTAGTAGTCTTTTTAGCAGTGGCTAAAACTGAGACAGCTGTCATCAGTTGTACCAACCCCCTCACCCCCCAAAACCAAACCATCTCCACGCTGAGAGACATTGAATTTTAATGCCTGTGGAAATTCCCCAAAGGACAAGAAATGTAATTATTTACAGCCTGGATAATTATCCATGTATTGATATTTTGTTGTAAGCAAGTGTGGTCACATGCTTAATCTTTATAAAAATCTGAAGCATGCGTACTACCCTAGGCATTAAAAAAAATCAAAACATGTTCTGCATTAGCTCCAGTGTATGGGGAAAAAAACCTTTGTGAATAAAGGGCAGTTTAGACATAGGCCGGTGACTACATGACAAAGATTTCTTCTGCAGAAAACCCAGAAATTATATATATATTATTTCCCTTAGTAAGAAGCTGTCAAAACGTGCTCTGAGCCTATATAGATGTACACGTTGGAGTGGAAAAGATGAGTGGCATCACTTACCTCTTTGGGCCATCAGTAATTTTACGGAATGGAAAGAATTTCTCAGAGAGAGAATACGAAAATGGTACCAAAACGGCACGTATTACAAGGACTGCAAAGTAAAGACTTCTTTAAAAACAGTATTTGAAATATTGTGATATATTTTCATCTTTCATTTCATGTTTGACCAGGTGATACAGTACCTAGATATCTGAGATTTATTTCCTCTTTTGTAATAAGCTTAAACGAATCCTCATCCTTCCTCTTCTTAGATGCACATAGGTGTTAATAGTACCAGGGCATCAGTATTCTGCTGCTTGAAGAGTCTTAGGCCTTGCTTACAATTAAGAAAAAGAAGTGGTGAAAGAATGAATAGCTGGCAAAGTCCAATAGAAACAACATTTGCATTAAAATACTTCAGCTGAGAAGGGAGAGTTTATGTCCCATTAGAGAACCTCATTTTGTTTGCATGGTTTTCTTCAGCATATATTCTTTAGGGGTTTTGGAGACTACTTTTTGTGTTAGGAAAGCATTAACTGGAATAGTGTTTTATGTGGTTTAATCTGTATGAGGTATTTCATTCCTGGATATTCCAGTTATGACTGTGCAATATGCTGCCATCTCTTTTAAAAATTGGAAGCAACTAAACAACTCCCTTAAAAAAAATCCAACCCCCCCCAAAAAAAAAAAAAAAAACAAAACACCACCCCCACAACTTCATTTTGTTTTACTCAAAAATGTGGATGATTTATTCCCAGCTAAATGTTCATGCATGTGCATATATACATACATAGAGCACACCCTATGTAATCACATATATACACATATATATATATATATATGCACAGAAGCATATGCATTAATCAATCATGACACAATTGCACTCAGGTAAAGACTGTATATAAATTATCTTCCAGTAGCAGCCACTCTGTTTTTGCTGGATTTCTGGAACTGCTCATTAGGTATTACTGAAGAGAGTCTCACTTGGTAAGTGATACCATCATTATTTGTAACATAAACATACACCCCTACCTTTGTGGTCTTTTGACATATGTTACTTGAAAGATTGAACTCGTGGGGAACAGATTCCTCAGTAAAAGTATTTCCTTAACATTAAGTCTCTCCCTCTAAATCTTAACCTTATGGAGTTGTCAGAGTTTGGTATAATGTTCAATATATCGTCTTCTACTAATGGCTAGGCACTTAAAAAATTAGTATCTACTTATTTTAGGGCACTGTTTTGTATTTTGCAGTGTAAAACTCTAATGCTTCTCTTGAAAGTTGGTATTAATCTTTCCAGAACAGAGGACTCTTTTGCTGGAAGTGAAATGTATGTGTAAATCACATAGGATAATAAGCTGTATTTCATTTTTCTGTCTTTCCCCAGCCCATCTCTCTCCTCCAGCCCCTCCTATTTCTAAATTATTAACTTTCAGTTTTCTGGATACAGTGCTGTCATGATCCTGGTGAGGATTCAGTGGTAGTAACTAATGAAACTTACCTATCAAATATTTATTTAAATCTTACGTGTAGTGAATGAGTTCATAAAGGGAGCTATGCTTGGGCATGTGACCCTCTTGAGGAGCTGACAGAAGACTTCTAGCGGAGAGTAGCAAAGTGTAAATCATAGAATCATTTAGAGTAGAAAAGAACTTTAGAATCATCAGGTCCAACTGTTAAACTAACACTGCCAAACCTACCACTAAAGCCATGTCCCTAAGTGCCACATCTACAGGTCTTTTAAATACCTCTAGGGATGGTGACTCCATCACTTCCTTGGGCAGCCTGTTCCAGTGCTTGATCACCCTTTCAGTGAAGGAATTTTTCCTTAAAGTCCAATCTAAACCTCCCCTGGTGCAACTTGAGTCCATTTCCTCTTGTCCAATCGCTTGTTACTTGGGAAAAGAGACTGATATCCACCTCGCTGCAACCTCATTTCAGGTAGATGTAGAGAGCAATGATGTCTCCTCTGAGCATCCTTTTTCTCCACTTCCTACTTCCCTCAGCTGTTCCTTGTAAGACTTGTGCTCTAGACACTTCACCAGCTTTTTTTGCTCCTTTTTGGATGCTATGAGCTGTGAAGTTAACTCATAGCACTGCAGAATATAGGTGCAGAATTGGGATGCTGGCGTAAGTGGTGCGATAGTGAAGATCTTGGTATGAATGCAGCTCTTAATTACTATTTGAAGGAACCGTAAGTACTTCCACTGTCTTATTATAATATAAACATCAAGGAGTGTATTGATAAGGATTAAGATACAATAAATAGTCTCTAGAAGCTAACATCTTTTCTGAATGTATAAAAATACTTAGGATTATAGTTGTTACATGCTTATCAAGGGATTTATTTTTATGTCTTTGGATTGCTTTGCATAACCTATAGATAGTATTTCAGACAGCGCAAGAATTACATGGTGCTTCTCTCCTGGGGGACCAATCACATAAAAGACAAGTAGCATCCTCCTGAGACTTGCGTTTTGTCCTTTGGCTGGATTGTCTTCTGAAGCCTGGTAACAGGGCCAACATTGGGATGCTTCACTTTATTTTTGTGTTCACTGTGGTAAAGGATATCCTGCAAATCCTTTCAAGCAGAGAAAAAGAAGCTTATTTTGCGGTAGCTTTAGTTTCAATGGCTTGAGTACCAGAATTCACTCAGTTTCTTCAGTTGTTTCCTCCATTTGTTTACTAGCTTGAATAAAATAAACTGTCTGTAAGAATGGATTTTTGCTCTGGTGCTTGGTTGCAGACTGAGGGAACCAGGGAACAGGGTTTGGCTCATCCCTACCTTATGACTCCCCAAAATAAATTTGACTAAAAAGTTAAATTTCAGATTGATAAAAGCTCTGAGATGCAGCTTTTCCACAGATGCATCATGTACCTACTTTACTCAGATTTCTTTGTCCGATAGCAATCCTGTTCTATTAGCTGACCTGAGAGAGGTCTTGAGTTACCTTTATTTTTGAGGAGAAGGTTAGTGGTAAAGTATTTTACTCATTTGTGTGCAGAAAGACCCTAAAACAGCCACCAACCAACCAAAAAAACCGCCACAACTTGTGTGATTTAGTCCCCTTTCAGTGAATTTCCTGTGACTTTTGAAGGCAGAGTTAGAGATGTCAAATTTGACTTGGTTAAACCAAATCTGACTTTGTCCCCTATGACTTCTTAATGTAGATGATAATGAAATTTGCAGGAAAACAGATTTTTATTGGTAGCTCTAATTTAGGAATCTCAGAATCTTGAGCTAATTGAATTGAAGAATTCAGAGGCATTCCAGTTTGTATATCACATAAGAAATTCCTGTTTATTTTACATATTATGATTAATTTTGCTAGTATATTTGTTTGCTTTGGATACTAGGAAAATATTTAAGGTAGTTCAGTGTTTTAAAATGAATTACTATAATTTTTGTTTACTAAGACCATGAATGATTAGATACCTAGTTGAAAAGAGAAGCCTCAGCTTTCTTCAGGAATTTATAAGCATTGGGAAGACTTTTTTTGCCTCTTTATTTTCTAAAGATATTTTTTGCTAGAAGTCCTAAAGAAAAGCCACAAAGTTCTCAGAGATTTACTGGTAGTTAGGGCAAGAATGATAAAGGTCTGCTTATATCATGACTGCCCTTTTATTTGATGCTGAGTGCCTATTGGCATAGACCCCAGATACTGACTGAAACTCTGCATGTGAAACCAAATAATTACTCCTGATAGGGATAATATATCAGCACTAGGACACTGATAGTGGTAATTCTCCATGTTATTTAGATAGTAGATAACAGCACTACAGCAACTGATAAATGATTAGCTCTAAGTCATGAAATGAGGCACATGTGTGTTTTCCTAGTTAGGTATGTGAGTATTACACTTACTTTTTATTTATAGAGGCCTGTAACTTAGACAATGATTTCAGATAATGGATTTAGTGAGACAGGAGGAGAAGAATGTTTTTTTCAGCTCACTGGTAAAGATACCCTTCATTTTCCTTCAGTATTTCAGAGCATGTGGAAAGAATAGGAAAGCTCTACAGGTCTTGTAGAGATGTCCCTGAGTAAGACAGGAGTAGGTATACACCCTCCCCAGTCTGTAGTGAGTTTCCAGACAGCCTCATATTCATAGGATGCTCCCTCTTATGCTACTTTCAAACTTGAACTGGAGGGGAGCTGGAATGAAATGTTAGTAACTTCTTTTTGCTTTTACTAAGCTTTTGGACACAGGGAAATACCTAAGGAAAGGGATTAAATCTGTCCCGTCCCCCCCCCCCCCCCCCCCGAATCCTCCTCGTTCCCCTGTAAATCTCTGTCTGGTTACTGTTCATGAAGATACAGTCCTAATCCAATCTCTTATCTGTTAAGAGATCAAGATGCACCTCAGGACACTGGCTGATTATCCCACTTCTGTCTGTGATGGAGGTCTTGCAGCTGGCCCTTGAGCAGCTGGGCTGTGCAGCTGTCAAGCGATAGTGCCTCCACTCTGATTTAATATGGCAATTTCTGTGTTCCTCAGTTTCAGTTTTGCCTTCCATTGTGAACTGATTTTCATTTGATTCTGAAATTATGAGCAAAATCACGTATAAAATATTAATCATACATTCTTTAAAGCAGCCAGATGTACTTCCTTAATGAAAACAATGAGCCAGAGGTAATGAATTTATTAACAAGATAGAAAATAGAACCTCTGCCACACAAACTACCTATTTCATACACTTGGAGCATAGAAGCTGAAGTAGTTTGTATGCCTTTTGCTCCCCAATTTGTTTTGCTGATAGTCACTGATTTTTGCTATGAATTTGAATGAATTTATATGAAGAGAATGGTAAAAGGCACATGATCTCCTGAAATTAAGCTGGGAGCAGATGTTGTTAACAGGGTGTTACCTTCATACCATTTTTTTTAATATATATATATTCTTCTCCTAAAATGTGACTGAGTTGTGCTTAAGCAACCCAGTCTTGAAAATCTGTCTGTGTTTGATGAAAAACAGAATGTCATGTAAGATATATAGAAAAATTGCAAGGAAAAAAGCAATGTGGAAGAAAAAACAGATTCAAACAATTCTTTCAGCCACTCACACTGTCACAGCAAAGCTTCAGGAGGGAAGGACAGAGGGTTTGGAATTAATGTGGTTTTGTTCAGACCTTGGAAAAAAAATATAGGTCATGTTCAAAGGGCCCTGTGGATGCTTGTAGGCCCAACAGTGATGCCTTTGCCCATGCTGAGTGGTACCTTTCTGCCTGCTGAAGTTACTGGGACTGCTGAAACAGTGCAGCATTCTTCAATGCATTTATGAGTATTAAAATCATACTTTTGGCTGCAGAGGTGTTTTTTTGGCAGATACGCTGCTTTTGGAACGTTTAGAGGAGACACATGTAAAAATGGTGTGCTTAGTCCAAGCCACCCAAAAGAGTAATTACAGCTGAAGCAGAGAGGAACAGTCAGACTAGACTGTGTAATCACTTCTTGCACATCTTTTGACTGCTGGAACCATGATCAATCACTATAAATCCAGTTTTATATAAAGATAATTAGAATTCATTACAGCTTTTTGACAGTTTATGTTTCTGTACTGCCTATTGATACATGACAAAGCAACTTTAATCTTGTCTCTCTGACAGCTGGAAGAAGAAAAACACATAGGCATCCACAGGCTGCAGAGGAATCGCAGAAATACACACACTGGAAAAGGGGGAGAGGTAGAGTTTAGCATTGAAACCCTGCTCATGACTAACTTAAAATATTACCCTTCAGCTGTGAAAGGCTGGATTTCAGCAGCAAGTTTGACCAGACGGACCACACAATGAAGTCATCAGTGCTGAGACCCACCAACTTGGAAAAACAATAACCCCTGGTGTTAAGACAAATGCTTTGAAGAGTGGTTGATATTAGTCAGGTGGTGCTACTGGTTTGGAGTTCATTAGTCATTCTGTATGAATAAAAATGCTGATAAAGGACATAATAACATTACAAAGCCAAGGCAGTTTTGTAACACAAGAAGCCACAGATCTGAATCCTACTTAGGGGGAATTGGTCAGGGTCCATTTCAGAATTCCTTAAGCCAAATTCATCTCTGGGCTAGCTCCTTTGAAGTCACTGGGGTTACAGAAGGAATTAATTTGGCCCCTTGGCTCTCTGTGTTAGCAGATATCTGACCAGTGATCCTGCTTGCCCTGTTGAAGGCTTACCGTTTCAGTGTGGTTTCCTCGGGGGAACTCCCAAGACAACGCATCGTGTTTCCACTGTCAGCAGCCCTCGTCTTCCCCACCCTGTCTTCCATCTGTTTCTTAATTGCTGTAACAGCTAAACAATATATTGCATGAACTATGAAAATATCTCCTTTCAATTTTTGAATGTTTATCTACAAATATATTTGGTAACCTGAATAGAATTTCTAATGTGTCAAAGCTGGGCATGGCCATGGTTCACTGAGAGAAGTCAAAATTTGGTGTGCCTGGCTGCTGGTAACACAGGGTTGGATCCAGAATTGTTTCAGTCTGACAGAAGCGCAGTGTCTGTTTCTGTCCTTCTCCCAGCAAGCAGTGTTTATCCAGCCACATGGTGAGCTGGGCCAGGGAACAAAATTGATTGAAAATTAACCCAGAAAATCCATGTTCAGCTGTCTCTCAGCAGAAGAGGATGTGGTAGCAGAAATGGGGGGCTGAGAGCTGGCTGGAGGTGACTGGCAGTGCTGGGTATAGCCTCCAATGCCCTTGGTGGCCCTTCTGATGACCACTGAAAGGAGAGGAATCTCCAGCCACTGGCGTTTTTTGGATTTGGGGGGCTACTGAGTTTTGTGTGTGTCTCGTCTGTCAGTGACTGTTAGGAGGGGTAACAGGAGGAGGAGATGGGCCTGGCAAACTAATGGTAAGGCAGAGGAGCAGCTGGTAGTAGTCCTGGCAAAGCCAGAGGTACTTAGGGAGCTTGTCTGGTAAAAATTGTGGGGTCTCAAGGGAAAGACCATCTTCAAAGTTTCCTGTTTGTCTGTGGGTGATAACATCTAATTCCCATGTCAGGGATCTGTATCCATTAAGCAGTACTCCAATGACCTGTATGGATGTTAATGGATGTCCAGAGTATATGTCCATGCCCATAAGTGTGTGCAGAGCACTGAGCCCTAGCTAGGCTCTCTGACTGCTTGAGTGCACCTGAGTGACCATGCTCTCAGATGCATTAGCAGAGCTAGTGTCTAGCACCTGACTCCCTGGGAGATGGGTCAGGTCTGTGATGAGCAAGTGTCATTGATCATCTATTTCTTTGTGTGTGAAGAGCAGCGAACTGGAAAGAGAACAGTACTGGTGTCTAGCATTTCTATTAAAATCATCTTAGAGATTCGAAACATGCAAAATATGTAACACTGTAAGTTTTTAACCCTGCTGAATGCTATATACAACCAGGGAAAAAAAATATAATAATTGTGCAGGTATATGTTACGAAGTAAGGGCAAGCATTTATGAATACAGGAGCAAATAATTTTTCACCTTTTCCACTCTAGCGCTCTCTCTTTCCCTTCTCCCCCTTTTTTGGGGAGAAGGTTGTTACTCAGTGGCCAAGTTGATGAGACTGACATCTATCTTCTGAGTGGCTGCTTTTGTAAAACCAGATCCAAAGCCTGGTCTATAAATTACTCCCATATTTAACATGACAGTCTGGGGGATGTGGATTGTTGAAGAGTAAGATAATATAATACTTTGAGAAGCTGAAATACCCACTGTGTTGCAGTGTTTTGCAGTGTTTTTTTTCTTTTTCATCATAAAAGAACATTTTAAAATATAGCAGACTGATATCTAAATATTATTTCTCAAAATACATGTTGTTGTGTTACACTTGCTTGTGTCAAAGGATACTTCGGATTACAGTCTTGGTACTATGTGAGTCTTCCCCTGAGAAGTCCACATGTTTTCCCTTCCATGTCTGACCAGCCACAGGTCTTCCAGGATGGTGAGCAATGGAATAGTTTTCCAGGTATTGGCAGAAGATGCTTGAGAATGTAATTTCTCCTCTAACAAACAAGCAAACAATAAACGAGCATAGTGGCACAGGGAATCATGAGATGAAAGTCCACTCTGTAATTAAAAATTTATAGTAAAAATCTTTAAATCTTACTTCAATTATAAATTTGATTGCAATCTGTTTTTCCACCAGACTGTGGTAAGTGGACAAAAATGTGGTATTGCAATGTATCATTAAAATAAAATGCATAAGGTAGTGAAAAGGATGTGAAGCTGAAAAAGTGAAATCTGTCATGTCTTTCTGGAACAAAATGGTGTAAGTTGTTTCAATTGGCAGATCCCTTTTTTTTTTTTTTTCTGATTCTTTTTTTCTCTGAAATAAATTGTTTGGGCTTGATCATGAAATTGATCGATGTACATATATGGATAGGATTAAGACATACTTTTACCTGTATGCTGTAGCACCATGGCAAGTAAAAAATATGAATTGTTTTGTGAGTGTTGAAGGGGCAAGGTGTTGTGATTAGGAGACAGTTAGATGGAGGCCAGTCACTGGGTCAGTGGCTTTCACACTGAACAGAATCTGAATATATTTTTTTGATGAAACTGCTCCTCAGCCTTTGAGGCCCCTGATGGAAGAATCTTGCTGCCTTGCACGACACCAGCTGGCACACTGTGACTGTCTTCTCTGCGGGAGACCCCTGTTCCCATGCTTGGAAATTGTTGATCTTCCAGCTTAGTGACTTAAAACTATGGTTTTATTCATGCACGTGTGCCCTAGATTTTCATTGTTTGATCTCCAACTTCATAGCATATGCGGTATTCTTGATAGACTGGTGATGAAAATTTGTGATCACACTGAAGGATTTTGATAAACTGAAGCCATAACTGCTTCACAGTCATTTTTTTCAGCGTTTGTAGCATGTTGAAGAGGATAATGGGTAGTTGATTCTTCCAAGTTTTAGAGTTCAGAAAATGTGTTCTTTATAAAAACCCCACACTTCTAGGATGTCTAAATAGTACAGCAGATGTTACTGGAAATAATATGAAATATATTGTTCTACCAGTCTATATAAAAGTGAGAAGAATGGTATTTTTAAAAGCCTGTTAATTTTTCTGTGGTACTGTGTTATGCTTCTGCAAGCTTAAGATAATGTAAATCATTCTCCCTTTTTGTATAACAGATATTTTAGGTCTAAATCTGAACTAGATTTATGCAGGTGCTTAATTTTTAATACAAAAGGGGATTACATATAGAATCGTAGAAAGGTTTGGAAGGAAGGGGCCTTAAAGACCACCTAGTTCTAACCCACCTGCCATGGGAAGGGACACCTTCCACTAGACCAGGATGCTCAAAGCCCCATCCAGCCTGGCCTTGAGCACTGCCGGGGATGGGGCATCCACAGCTTCTCTGGAAAGCTGTTCCAGTGTCTCACCATCATCACAATAGAACATGTACATGAACTTCACTATGCAAGTAGATCATGGAGCTTTGTGTAGGCTTAAGGTAAGCTTCTGCCATCTTCTGTGTGCAAGGGATCTCTTATGTTTCCTCTGAAGGAGTCTCAGCAGAGTGGTCTCATATGCAAGACCCAAATCCTTCACCTGCTAGCTCGATAAATTTTTCCTTAACGTACATGTGTTGAAAGAACATTGCCAACCTGAAATTCATGAGAACTTGTTCTTGTTTCTAGAGTCAGTGAGCTCTCTGTCTTTTGATTTTTAATGTTTGAGTGATTCCTTGATAAAAACCAGGAGATTTGCATCTTCCTTCTGTGGATTTTATGTAGTTTACAAAGCTCCTGTCGTTCTGTGCCTGGCTTCTGAGCTTCCCCAGGGGAGGTTGAGCTCTCCCTAGGGATCGGGGAAGCTGGATGCCACCAGACCTCTCTTTGGGTTGAAGTTTGTTTTGCTTGCCTGGGCCTTGCAAGTGGTGGCAGCAATGCCTGCAAGGCTGCAGGGCTGCAAAAATGACAGGACATGTTTGTCTGGACTGTGTGAAGCCTCTAGAGCTTTTTCTGCCTTCGGTTTTCCTGTGGTTTGATTCTGTGTGGTTCCGCATTCAGTGCAGTGGACATTTGCCAAACCCCTCTCGAGCGAACAGCATCGAGTGAATTTCAAGAGGTGCATTGGGGCTTTGAAAGGATGATAATAAGAAATCCAGTCAAATTTTAATTTAGAATATTCATGTTTCAAGTTGTCCCCAATTCCTTTGCTGCTGTTGAGCTTAGTATGTTCTTGCTTCCAACAAAATTATGGTTTTGCTGACCATGGAAAAAATGCAGAAATGACACAAGAAATGTTGGTTATGAAAGCATATATGCAAAATCCTCTCTTGGATACAAAATTAGTCTGGATCAGGTTGGGAAAAGTTGTGGAAAAACAGCTTTTAATTATAGCATAATCTTTTGAAGGTTCTCACTACCTGGAATGGTAAAGAAACATTTCAATAAGAAACAAGAACATGTTTATTTTTATACCGGTTTTATGTGTATGGCAGGAAATACTGAAAGAGGGGACTGTGGCCTGCCATGGTCTAATGTGGCTAATTTCCATTGGTGTTTGAAGACCTAAATGAACTTGAGTTTTCAGAAGCAAAATGTCAGTGAGTGACATCTGAAGCAAAGTTGGGACCTGGGGTTCTATGGGCTCTAACAGAGCTGTCAAGAAATCTTCTGGCAGGCTTCTTGGCTGTGTTTCTGAGGAATTTATAGACAGTAATTGAGTACAGTAGTGCACTTCTATTAATTAAACGCTCTGTTTATGTATGTAGTATATACATGTAGGTATGTAGTATGTTGGAAGTAGAGGACAACCACAAAAGGTCTGGTAAAACACCTGCTGATTAGTTTTTCAGGATGACAGTTCAGTTTTCATGGTTGACAAGCGGCTCCTTGCAGTGCTGTCTCTCAGAGCTCATTCTTCCAGAACGGCTCAAAGCCTGGGCTAGATGGACCCCTTCTTCAAGGAGCTGAGCTGGCTGTGGGTCAGTGACTGCTGCCCACTGGATTCTGAGCGCTTGAAAACACAGCCATAATTGACTGTACCAGTACTTGCTGAGGTTTCAGCATGTCTCAGGGTCAAACATTTCTATACATGCCAAGGTGTAGGCTCTGCAGTCTTTGCTTTCCAGGTAGGAGCCAGTGTCCCCTCAGTCATACATAAACTATGCAGACAGTAGCATTCCTTACATTGTCTGAGGCATTGGTGCCCTCTCCCTTAGTGCTTCAGGATAAATGCATACCCCAGATTCAAGTTGCAGCAGGTATTAAAAAAATAAAGGGCTCTGAAGTCATATTTATTAAGCAGGTTTGCACATTGTCTTTTGAAGAGTGTATGGAAGGTGACTTAAAGGCTCATGTACTCGGGTTTTCGTTTATAAGAAAAAACTTTTTGGTTCACCTTTAGAGTGAAGTGAAAATGGAAGTCTTCCATTGCTGTCTCTGAATTTAGTGCTCCTAGCATGCTTTATCAAACTTTGTCAGGAAGTTACACCAAGTTGCTCGTATTTTATTTTACACACATGGCCTGCAGAAGTATTTTTTCATTTATATTTTTTTAGACAAATGACAGAAGGAATTTGAATATTAAATAAATCTGCATAGATTAATATAACTTTCACCAGAGCAGCGTAATTGTGGAGAGAAAAATCATTGTTGTTACCTAAGGTAGATGGGCATGGAAGTGTAATTTAGTGGAACTGATGTATGCAAACCTATGGGTATTGGACTGAGCCTCAGTGGACCTGGATTAACATTCATGAAATGCTTTCCTCACTGGGGAAGCATTTCACATTGTACAGGGACAATGTCTTTCCCTGAGAAGCACTTAAATACATGCTCCCAATTATTATTATTTTTAGCAACTCAGAATTTGTACTTCTTCAGAAAACAAAAGCAATTAAGGTAATATCAGCTAAATTAATTAATGAGTACATAGTTATCTGGAGAAGCCCAGGGAGATGCAGCCCATGTATGTTCCCTGCCAGAGGACCATGTCAGTGTGTGTGAAACTCCATTTTGAGAACTGCAAGGTTAAATCCAGTTTACAGAATCTAATCTTATTTATATATGACATCTTGATGCAAAAGCCGCTTGAAATGTGGAGTACTACATTTTTGTTAAATAGTCCTTTGTTCATGAAACACTTAGAAATTTATTTAGTGGAGTGTTTTGTTCGTATTCTGCTTTTTTGCCTTATATGGCTCTTTTGCAACTATATGTTAGATTGAAATCTTAAGACTATGCTTTGGTTGTAACCAAAAAGGAATGGCTCCTTATCTTTTCTGGAACTGACATTCTGTTCTGTAGCTTACTATGTATTTGTTTGGAGAAACTATTAATCTTGTTTCTGTGCTCTTTTTATTTTCTCTCCACACTTGCACAGTGGCTTTCCCCTGGGCCCGGTCGCTCACATTCAGCTGCTGACACACAGTCCCTGCCTGCTTCACTGTGAGTTGTGTGAGGCCAAACAGGGTGCTGAACCTTAAATGCTCTTTGTTTCTTTGGGCTTCGCAGGGTCTTTATAGTCATTCTCTCACTGTAGAACTAAGTGCCTTTTTATCATAAAATATTTTCATATATTTTAATAAATGTTTTGACTGGTCTGACTTAAACCAAAACTTTGAGAATGATGGTAAGAGATGTCTTTTCAGAGTGTAGGAGTTTCAAATCTATACTATAACACAGTATACTCTATAATATATTATTATATTATACCATGGTACAGCACAGTATAACTCCTCCAGTTGCCAAAGCCTAATGCTAATATATAGTCAGTGACATAGTAACACTTGTAACAAAAACAAGAGAAAACATGTTGAAATAATCAGCTGATTTTGCAACATTGCACACTGGAATGACCAGTTTTTGTGTTCAGGTATGATACTTGATGAAATTACCTTTCCTAAATAACCCAGCTGGGTTGTTTAGGTCTTTTTTTGGTGACTTAGATACACACTGTAATTGGAGATGACATTTAAGATGCAACTAAAGCAACTAAATCTCATGACTTGTTTTTATATGTATTTTTTTCAAGTTGCTGTTAACCATTAGATTTATCTACTGAAAGGTAAAATCTTAGGAGATTAATTTTCTGTCATTATGAGATAAAATCTTGCACGACTTTAGTTTACCTGAATTGGAAAGAAGACACTTTCATGACACCTCTGGTCCAAAATCAGATATAAACCTTTATTTCGTGAATTTTAAGTGCAACTCATCCCTCCTAAAGAAAATATTTTTGTTGTTGTCATATATTGCATGATTTTGTTATTTTGCTCCCCTCCCCTCTAGAAATAGTAATTCCTCCTGAGGGCTGTTTCTGCAGTAATTTTGAGGCTACTTCATCCAAGGTGGCTTTTGCCCCTGCCCAAACCTTCTGACAAAAGTCGGTCTCCTAAATTGTACGCTTTCAGAAGCCCTTACACACATTGTCAATATGTATCTGTCATCTTCCAAGGTCTTTTCCTACCATGCTCCAGGGCCTGGCCAAATTGGTCGTCTGTCCCAATACTGAAAAAAAAAAAAAAAAGAAAACAAAAATAGTCCCCCTCTGATCTAAAAAAAGGTTAGAAAGACAGAAACAATCCCAGTGGGCTCCAGAGTGTTCCCATCGCAGTTGCCTTCGCTTTTCTCTATGCAGCGAGGGACAGGCCTTCCCGCCTGCGGCCACCTCAAGCCCAAGCATGGAACACAGCCTGGGGCACACCACCACACAAAGCAGGAGGAAAACTGTGGGCCAAGCAGATGGTCCAGCGCTGCCAACTGCACCTCAGTTTCTTTGCTGATTTTAGAAATGGCACGGGTACTGTCACTGTTACTTCACCCTTAGTTATATGCATTCGTGTTGTAAGGTTATTCAGGATCCATGCTAGGATCTTTATGGTGCCCATATAGGCCCACTAGTGGGCTTGGGTTATCTTGAATCTGCCCCACAGTGAGGCGATCCATCCGATGGATGCCCAAGTGGGATCAGACACTGAGTCACTGGACGTGACAGCTTCCCCTGACCCTGCCTCCCAGTAGCATGTGTCGCTGTGTCCATCTGTAGCTGTTTTCGTTTGGCTTTGGTTTTGTCTCAAGAGGAAAGATGTTGCTTACAAGAAAGGCTATCTAGAACTAGGATGGACAAAACCACTCAGCTCTCTTCACATGTTGGGCTGCAAAAAAGATTTTAGCTGTAGGAGTCTGAAGTATCCCTGAGCTTTCTGAAAGTGAGTGTTTTATAGACGTTATACAGCTCCCCTTCATCCAGAAAATATTCATGTTGAGAGTTTGCTGAAGCTGACACGTTGGCCCTAATTAACTGGATTCAGTCCATGATGTTCACATCACTTGGCCTTATTAAATGTTTATGTGCATCTGTGAAAATTCTCCATACTCATTCCTCACTCTATCCCATGTCTAAATATTTCAGACAGAACAAGTAATAAATGACGCTGAGGAACCAGTACTGACTAACGAGATAAGGATTAGATTGCCTGTGCTTGGGTGATGAGTGAATTATGATTCACAGGGTGATAAGGCTGGCTTGCTGGTGCAAAATGAAGTTGTTGCTAAGTGAAGAAAAAACCTAAACCGATCTTGTTATAGAAAATCAGTGACCAAACACCTTTCACGTGTAAAGGCTTTCTCTTCTTAACATGCTGCAGAACAAGACCTGTGTAAATATCTGTGTTTGGCCAAAAGCAGTTTAGAGAAGAACAACTCACTCAACAGGACAGAAAATGAGAAAAAAATGTTGTGGGCTCACTGGAAACAGTTGAGTAATTTGGTCTGGCAGAGCTGGTGGGCTGGCACGATGTTGCAAGAATATTCTGGAGAATAAAAATAATTTGTAGGTATGTTCACTTCCCTATTTTTTTCCTCTCTTGTAATAGAATAAACACTAGTTATTATAGAAACGTTGCAGTGTAATACATATCCATCTAGCACACATTTTGCTGTAACAAATGACATGTTGCAGACAGTCTCTCTCTTATAGAAGTAAATGATAATGATTTTCAAATTTAAATTCCATTTTCAAAGTTGAATTCAATTAAGGAGTAAATTTGGTAAAGATTGAACAAAAATAATATGTGAATATCTGGTGTCATACGGAAAATGGCTGATTTTTCAGAGGTTCTTAAAACCTTTTTGGTTTGTAGCATTTCAGATTCTGAGGGGTGCACCCAAGCTGCAGGGGCACAGCATTTGCTGAGCTTCTACCTAATAGTTTTTCTTTTTCATTACCTTTCAGTGCTAACAGTTGGTCCTCTCAAAACTGAATCCCATAGCCACCTTGATGGGTCTCACACCCATATGTGTGCATTTTAAGCAGTGATTTAAATGGGCTAATTAAGTATATTGCCCTCTAGTCCTTATAAATTTCAGTAGTAGTCTGTTACATTTAAGACACATTAGAATTACACAAGCTTTAAAGTTACGTAGATTTTTTTTTTTTTTCACTTGGGCACATTCGTTACAAGATTTTGTATTCATGTGTTGCCAGGGTTTGGGAGGTTTCTGAAGGCTGAGATAAAAGCTGAAGCAGAATTTTGCCAGCTTCACGGAAGGTGAAATCTCCTCTGCATTTGCAAAAAAAAGTGTCTTTTTTGTGACCACAAAGAGATAGTACTTTGGTTTTACATTTTCCTTGCAAGACCACAGAAAGCCCTAGGTTGTGTGCCCGTTCTGCCTCACAGGAAAGAGCAGTATTTAGGCTTTTCTCTCCTAAATGCCCCTTAGATGTCTCCCAGCCATGACTAAGCCAGGCATCCCAAATCATCCTTTTTTTGTTCGTTTTTGGGGGCTTGGTTGGTTGGTTGGGGTTTTTTTAATGCTGCTTCTTCTTGGGAGACAGAGGGTCAGGAAGAGGAACTCTGCACAGGGATTTCTATTTTGAAAATGGGACTAAGGTGAATATGAAAGGAAGATTAAAAAAATAACTGCAGGGGTCCAGATGTGCTCGTTGTATTCTACATAACTTCAGCTTAGAGGGTCTCTTAAACCTAGGTACTTTCTTGAAAGTTTCTATATGTAGGGATGGGAGAGAAATAAAAGCATTCTTTGTAGGAAGACATGTTAAATCCTGAGCAAAATGAGCATATAATTTTGTGGTGACTTTGTTTACACATGCATGACTCTCAGGTGTGAAAGCAGTGGCCAAAGTGCACTACACAAAAATGATGACTCCAGTAAGGGTCTGAGTGCAAGCTTCTCCACGGCAAAATGTGTGGAGTCAGGTCCAGAGCCTATCAGCCACCATGACATTTTCTCTCTCACTCTGTGCCTTTCTTTAATTTCTTCTCTGTAGCAAGCACTTGGAAACTTCTTGCAAGATAAATGAACTGTGATGGCAAAAGGGAAGCTGAATGCTTTCCAGGATTTAAAGAAGAGGTGTAGTATTTCAGATTTAAAGAAAACTCTCTCAGAGAGAAAGAAGTGTGTGTTGTGAAAAGTTGTTGACTAAAATACTTCATGTGTGTTGCTGCTACGTTGCTGAAAATCCAGGTGGAAGGCTTTTGTTTAATTTGCAGAAGCAACCAGCAGTGTTTTAATGTAGAGCTTTACAGAGGCACAAATTTTGCAGTGTATAGCCTAGAGTGATAGGTCAACTGAGTTTATCTGAAGGATGGGAACACAGATAGATTAATTAAAAATGTTTGCTAGCTCTATAATATTGAGTGACAGGATGGAAAAATCCCATTGGCCCTCATTTAGAAAGCAGCATTGAGTCTACCCACGATCTGGTCGTGATGGTAAAATCTGTGTCCTTGGAAATGCAGTTCTTGCTGTCCTCAGGATTTTCTGTGTGAATTGTAACTGATGAACTCCTGACTATGGTGCATATTCTTTTAATGCTTTGCCAGCTTGCAAAATTCTTTGCTACCTGTGATTTGCAAAGGAACCTGAGTTCTGGAATTGTGCTGATGCAGTGTTTTTTCTTAAAATTAATGCAAGAGCACAGCAAGCCAAACAGGACAGCATCCAGGTTACCTTGTGCTGCTTCCAAAAGCAATGCCATTAGAAAAGCTGAGAGAAGCAATCTCTGTAAAATGGAAAAGGACATTGGGAATGTGTAAAATATGATTAAACTAAAAAATAAGAGTATATTGCAAAAAAATTGCTTATTTTATTTTTAACACACACAGTGGTAAAAGTGCTTGTCATTTATGCTCAGAGCAGCAGCAGAATAGACGGTTGTCATTAGGCTGAATGACTTTTTTTCTGACTTTCTTTGCTTTCTCTCTAGCCCAAAGCATCCAGTGACAACGTGGAGGCCAGATACCTGTTCCACTTACACCCTCATCTCCCTTGTTCAAATCTGCTCCCTGCCCGGTCCCACCCCCTTGATAGCTACTTGCTTGCATTTTAAAGTAGATGGTGCTGCATCGCATTTTTTGGGGTGAAACATTGATAAACTCCATGGCATAGGCACTGGTTTAAGGCAATTATTTCTCATTGCTTTAACAGGAGTAGCTTTAATTATCTGGCTAGCGTTCATTCAGAAATCCTTAATTCAGTCAACATGGATTTTGCTGTCAGAAAAATCAAGTCAGGCTGACCATGTGAAGCAACAGTCTGATTCTGTCAGACCTCGCTGTGAAAGCAGAAAAGAGGACTGTGAGCGCTGTTTGCCTCAGTGAATTGCCGATTCACTAAAAGGGTGAAGAGTGATGGACTGGATTCATGCTTATTTTAAACTGGTGCAGAATTAGTTCTCTTTCCCTTTCCTAGTTTTTTGAAAAATATTGTTTAAAATCGTCAAATTAATTTTTAAAGAAAAGTGGTAGTATTACCATGTACAGGTAAAAATGTGAAGCCTGTATTAAACTATTTTCAGGAATTTACAGGGACCTGAGAACATAAAAGTGAGGCCAGAAGTGTTAGATGATGATTACTTGAAATTTCACAAAGGCATAGTTTTGTTTCCACATATTGATTTAATTATTTTATAACTTTGAATGTTTGAGGGTTTGTTTTTTTTTCAATTGCAAACTTTAGAAAACTGGAGCAAACAAGTTAAGAAAGACAAGACTAAATAAATAAAACCACTGATGGTAATATGCATTGTGTGACAGAGGTCCACTGATAAACCAGAATGAATGACTATGAATGCAAACAGATTGTTACCACAAATAATAATATGCAACATATGTCTGTGGTTAAGAGCATGGCTTAGATGCCATGGGAAGCTGTGGTACATGTTTACTGTAAAGAAGGCAGTCATTGCTAGTATGAACACAAAATTTCTGACCATACCAGAAACTTTCTGGTCTGAAATGGATAAGGATGATCTACTATTTCTGGAAATTATCTAACATGATGAACCATCTCATGAAATTCTTTGATCATTTCATGATTTGAGCTCCAAAATATGGCCATCCTTTGTTAGCTTTTACTGTGTATCCCATATTTTTCAAGCAAAAGATGAAGCCGCATTCTAAAAACATGGTAAACTCTGTATGTGTGTGCATGGCCATGAAAAAATATCTACAACTTCATTCCTGAGTATTTTCTGCTCCTACTATAGAGATCAAGGGAGCTGAATTGGTCTATTTTAGGATGTATTCTCCAGTTATTCCAGGGAAATAGGAAATTATGTTACTTATCAGAAGGTTTTGAGACACTTTTCATTAGCAGCTTCCGAACAGATGGTAGAATATTAAACAACATACTTCAACGTACAGATATCTTCTGTGAGTTTTGTTGTTCAAAGTTTTCAAGTACTTATGTTTAAATAATTTTTATACTGACTTCCACTCTGACAACTTTCCCCATTCTGTTGTTTAATAAAAGATGATTCATTGATTAGTTTGTGATAAGTCTTCTGTTGATGTGACTTATCCTTTATTTTAAGGAGAAAATATCCTGGTTTTAATGCTTTAGGTGTAGTAAGCAGGAAGCCTCAAAAACATTTCACCAGCTCAGGATTTTGGGTTGTAGTGTCCTAGAAAAAAACAAATTCACTCTTATTATTCCACTTCTTGGAAGATGCAGCCCTACATTCATAAAAAATGATGCCCTCCTTGTGTCCCGCTGACTTAGTGTCCAGGCTTGAAGAGAGGATTATGAATGTTTTGTGAGCAGCTGTATCACCATTGCATGTGACAGCATTTTTTCTATGTAGCAATTTTCTTAAGATATTGAAAAGCTTCAAAGCCATTACACCTCTAGTAGAATAACATCTGCATTTAACCGTGCCTCTCTGTATAAGCCTAGTCTTGGACAATGCTGTCTGTCCATGGCTCAGAAAAGCATTACCGTCTGAACTGCATCTGGTTCCAAATAGTTTGACGTTTTTGCTGGAGAATGGAGAAATCGTGGTGAAAACCACAGAGCCTTTTGGGATACAAGAAGTAGGATGTGTCAAGTTTTGGAATTTAGTTTCCTCTGAGTCAGTCTTTTGAGGTTAATAAGCACTCATGCTGCTTTCTGTGGGATAGCTTTCTAATCCTTTCTTCCATACTCTTTGTTGACCGCAGGAAAACATTGCCTGGAAATAAGGGGGAAAAAGAATTTTATTACTGGCTAATTGTAGAGTTAGGATACAGCTAAGGGTGCAGTAAGTGGTCATGCTGATGTTGTTTTCAAAATTTATAGGCTATTTTTTCATTATTAATTTATTTATCTAAGAATGATTCTAAGTAGTCTGGGTTTTTTATGGCTAGACTGTGGTGTTATTTTCACAAATGTTTCAAATTTAGAGATTAGCACTTATATGGGCATCAGAAGTATAAATTCATAAAGATGAGTACAGAACATGGATACACTAGACAGGTAATTTAACAATCTAACCCCCTTCCCCCCCCCCCCCCCCCCCCCTTATCTATGTATCTCAGAAGGGCCTTTTCGAACAGTATTCTAAAAGTGGCGATCCAGCAACTGGAGAGGCCTATCTGTTTTACCTAAAAAATGGCTTTAAAAGGCTAACATCGCAGAAAACAAATTAAAGTCAAGGACAATTTAAACATCAAAACCAATTTATATCTCTTGGTAACTTGCTATTGGCAGAACTGAAGATCTTTCACAAGGGACGGCAGCCCTTTTTGCCTCTGAAATTGCTTTCACTGTGAAATTCTCTGGTTTTGGCTTTGTGATGGATTTGCTGATCATCAGAGTCAGTCACAGGACAACTGCCACACCAGTCCTCTGATTTGATTTATGTTAATGTATCGCATTAGGAAAAGGAGAAGCTCAAAGTGATTGCAGGGTCTTTCAAGGACATAATTGCAGGAAGGAAAGGCCAGTTTTGCACCTCAAACACACATGAAGAAGAAAAGCTAATATAGACTAAGGCTTCGTAGAAGAGTGGGCACTTTAGAAGCTGCGGAAGGCAACTAAGTCTGATGTACGGGCAGTAAGATTAGATTCATTGACCACAAGGAAACAGTAATAGATGTTCATGTTTAAGTTGCAACTTGAGATTTTTCTGCTTATTTTTTTCAGGGTACTGGAAAAATAAGTATTTTACACAAATACTTGGCTTGAATTGTTTTACATATTCTCCTGTGTGTCTCAGAGTAGATCCTTGAGCCGAGCAAACTATTTGGCCTCTGAAGCTATTATATGACAGACTGCTTAACATATCTGCTAATCTCAAATACAGTAAGCATATAACTGAAGTGTTTATTGCCATTACAAATATGGTCTTGAATCTTTTTTGGAAAGAATAACCTTTGAGTGATTGCAGCCTTTGTTTCTTTAAGTTTTTCGCTATCCTTTTCCCTTCCCTTCGCCCCCCCCCCCCCCCCCGCAAGATGCCTTAACAGTAAAGGCACCTTACTAAGGGCTGTACATGGATTCCCACTTCGGTAGTGACTTACCAGTTGTTCATCTTCACAGAATTGCATAGACACAGCAAGAAAACCATTCAGCTCCTACCAAGAGGGTTTGCAAGGAAACATTAGGTGCTTGGTTGCTTTTGAAACCCCTCGGGTGTTAGAGGAGAGGGCAGCACCTTCCCTTGCTCCATCTTCTATTGTGATCGGTGTCCTGGGAGTTTCGTTGCTCGGCAGCCACGGTCACGTTGCTGCATACAGCCTTTGGGAAAGCTTACCTGATACATTGTGCGTAACAGCAGGGGGAATTGAGAGAGCAGGATCTTCAAGTTCCAAAGATAACTGCTGTCATGGCTTGTTGGGACATTGTTTTTATGTCAGGCTTCTAGTCACCTTAGGGGATGAATCCTTCAACTCTGCATGAACAGACTGCGGTTGTTTGGCTACAGAGCCCTGCAGGTCTGTGTAATTGCTTCAACAAGCTGAGCTTTGGCTCAATATTTCCTGTCCTGTGTTTCTTGGTTCTTGAAACAGAATTGCCCAACAAGCAGCTGCCTTTTAAAACACAAGACAATAGTTTGTGCATATGGGTTTTTGCCATAAGCGTACATTTATACAAACTTTGTGGGGTGCTTTTAGTAAGTAAGCCTTGTAAACTCAAACTTTGAGTTTCTCGTTACTTTGCCTATATCTCACTGCTCACTCACAGTTTTGCCCATCAGTCTCACATCAGCCAGTTTGTAGCTGGAATTCCCTTAGTCTAGATTGCAGTGGCAATTTTTATACATTTCTAAGTCTTTTTTTCTGCTTCACAAAGTCTGCCTTATATCCTCTTTCACATGAGAACAACAGTGGTCTATTACATTAATTTTTACATTGTAAGGGAATTATATTAACTTGTGCTCTTTGGCCTGGGCCCCAGTCCAAGCTTGAGAAATGAAGCCTCGTACCCAAGTATCAGTGCTTCTGTTGTTTTTCCATGTATTTGCAGCCTGGGTCTTAAATTGGGTGATACCCAGTAACTGCATTTCTGGTGCTTAGTTCTTCACCTACCGTTGTTCTAATTTTTGCAGGAACCTAATCATCAACGTGTTCAGAAGGATATACATAACATTTATGCAGGGAAATGCAAGTCACAGAATTACAGAACGTTTGAGGTTGGAAGGTCATCTGGTTCCACCCTGCTGCTTAGACAGGACCACCTAGAGCCGGTTTATGGCTTTTAAGCATCTCCAGGGATGGAGACTCCACGAGCTCCCTGGGCAATCTGTGCCAGCATTTGGTCACCCTCACAGGTTCTTGAAAATTCAGGTGGAGCCTTTTGTGTTTCCATTTCTGCCCGTTGCTATTTATCCTGTTGCTGACACCACTGAAAAGAGCCTAGCTAATTGAACGCTAATTATTCTTCATGTATTCCATGAGTTTCTTGAATCAGTTTCCATCATTGCTCGAAATGCTATGCAGGTTATCAGCCTATTCCTGTTACAAAATGCTGATTCTAATCTTTACAGCCCTGGGCCATGCAAGGTTTTTTTCTTTTCCTGTATTGTATCAGTGCTGAAGCCACCCTTAAATATGAGAAGTATCCACGGGATTTTCAGGATAGAGGTGTATCTGAAAAATGCTGGCATCAGCATGGCTATCCTCTGTCTTATTATGATCAACCAAGCCATGGGTATGAAATGCGAAGTGTGGCATAGAAGGGGCGTCATGCTCGGTGCCTCCTTTTGGTGGCTGAAATGGGTTCCAGCAGATGGAGGGTACAATAGCCAAGCGTGGACTATGGAGTTCTCAGGTGCCTGCCAAATTACCATCATGAGCCTTTGCTGCTACAAATCAGCATAGTCTTGATTAACATTTCACATAATTTTTATCATAGACATGTAATCACCTGTTGAAATATAAAAGAAACATTGATGTTATATTTTTGTCCCACGGATATAGTCTGTGAATCTGTGATTTTTCTCAAAGCAAATATAGCAACACTGCACAAAAGGGAAAAGAGATTTTTACCATGCCTTTTCCCTCATTAAAAAGAAGCATTTATTAAATTATGGACTTTCTGTTAATATGAAGCATCAGTGGACAACAGGAGGAAAGGAAATAAACTCCCTGATCTTATTTTATTAGAAGATTTTATTGGATACTGTAAAAAAAAAAAAAAAAAAAAAAAAAGTGGACAATATATCAAAATAAGACTTATCTAGGCTTAATTTTCTTTGCAAGTGGGTATTTCCCAATATGTAATGTAAAGAGCTGTGATGAGTTTGCTAAACTACAATCAACAGGTTTTGCCCTTTCTGTTCCTGCGCACAAGTCTGTGTGTCCTGCAGCAGTACAAAGAAAAATCTGATTCATAAACTGAGCAGCATTCCTAGGCTAAGCTCAGTTCTTCATGCTTTTCTGCAAGTATTGTTTTTTTACTCAAAGATTCAAGAGCCAGAAAATTAGTTTACCAATAGCTGAAAGTCAACTAGAAAATACACAGACATGTTCTTCAAGTTTTTCACCTCTTTTCTTCCTTTTATGGTCTTTTTGCAGAACATTTGTGCTCAACTCGCTTCATATGGAAATAAAAAAACTCCCTTGATATGGAAATAAAATGTTTTTGTTTTTGTTTTTTTTTATGTATTAGCTGTAAGTCAGTGGGCTGAGACTTTCTAAGGAGTCTTGAAAACCAATGTTTTGTGAGAGCCAGAGGCAGAAAACACAGATATGTCCCATACTCTTTGTTTATTTGTTGTTGCTTAATTTGCTTGACAAAATACTGTTTTTCATGCAGTTTAGCTTTTTTTTCTTACTCCTTAACTCAAAATGTTCAGGTTCTTGTGTTTAATTGTATTCCAGTCCTGTCTGATTTTTCAGAGTGAGAGTTCGGTTCAAGTGTTACTGTTAGAAAATAATTTGGTAACAGGAATTAACTACATGTGTGATCTACTCAATTTGGTGTTTGCTGTGGGAATGCAGCAGCCCATTTCTCTACAGCAAGCTAAGGTCTGAGAAGTCTTGACCCTTAGCTGAGGGACTGCTGCTTAGGCAACCTGGGATGTGTTTGCAAAGTGATGGTGGAAAAGATGACTTAAGATGCATCAACCATTTTAAATTATTTTTATTAATTTCTTGATCTTGGAAGGATGACTTGTCTTGAATTCTGAAGTGCAGGAGTTTCCGGCACATTCCTTGCTTGCTTCGATGTTTCTTTAAAAACTACCTTGACTTAATTATCTAGAGACAAATAAGAAAAAGAATACCTGTAAATCTTGTTTTTGATTTGAGAATTATTTGTATTATTACTCTGTAGCCTTTGATCCCATATGTTCACATAGTTTTAGTGAAACTGGATGGTAAGTGCAAAGCATAACTGAAACAATTTATGATTATTTTATTTATAATTATTAACCACCCCTCAAATTAGAATGTTGTCTATTACGTATCGGGAGGCTTTTTCTGTGTCATTCTTACTTTCCGTGTAATAGTAATCTGCATTTGTTTTTAGCATGGTATCTTCTGTTTTTTCCCCCCAGTTGCAGTGTGGTGGTCTATCTCCACCCTGAGTCCCCATGCAGACCTGTATAGCTTCTGGGGAGGGATGTGGAGACCATGTCCCCTTCGTTACTAATCAGGGGTAAAGTAACGTGTTTGTTTTTTTTATATCCACATGCGCTGTATAATCTCATGTGGTATGTAATGCAAACATATTTCAGAAACTCCTTGAAAAACTTGTTATTTTTTGTTTCTACTGTCACTGAAGAAGCACTTTCTAAACTAGGAATGCACAAAAGCATGAGTTTGGAAAGAGTGTGCTCAAGTTACCAGGCTTAATAACATTTCTGCAGCACAACACAATTGTACTGGAGGTCCCACATCCAGCAGGAGGGAGTGTGGAAGCTTATCCCAGGGGCTGGGTCCAGACCCTGGGGGTGCCTACTTTGAGCAAATGAGATATTGAATGTACCTGCCTTTCTCTTGCCTCTGGCATGTCAATCAAAGCATCAATGAATTTGTGATGGTATTCCTGTCTGAAAGCACTAGAGCTGCACGAATGCAGGAGTCTCCGTTTCCTATTGCAGACATACCCAAAGCTGGGACTGACCAGCTGGGCAAGGGCAGTGGTGCATGTATAGATGTTGCACGGCTCAGCAGATCCAGCTGCCCTGAGAGCTGGGGTAAGCAGCACCTGGAGAGAGGTGTCAGCCCCAGGAACTGACTCAGCTTCTGCTGAGTTCCTATCAGCATGCTCTATCGCTGGCTTGGAAAAGAAAAAGTATGTATTTGATACTGCTCTTTAAGCATTTACGATCCATATCCTAGATCACTTTTTTAAGATTTGACCGTGGCTGTTAAGCCACTTCACTGCTTTTGAAAGTTGTTCTGAAGCCTACAATCAGGTTTTATTATACCGTTGAGCTTTGGTAAATTCTTGAAATTGCAGGTAAAATTTCAGTTTTACTTTTAATACGTAACAGAAACAAGTAGGAGTTTGATAAGTACATGGTTAAGATGTTCATACCTATTGAACTTTTTATGCATTTGTTGACAAAATTTGGTCAGTGGAGGTGCACAGGAAAAAAAAAAAGTAGTTTATAAATGAAGATCTGCTTGAAAATGTGAGCAGCTTGTAATATTCCTGGACTTGTTGGATCTGAGTAATGAAGAGCTTGTCCCCAGAATATTGGATGCTGTGGATCAGAGGGAACTAGGATTCCTCAGCTCATTCTGGCAACGTGATTTGTCAGCCAGCTTTAAGCGCAAGAGGTGACTGCTGGCCCTTGGTGTAGGCATCTCATGCTCCTTGGGTACTTCATCTTCCTTGGCCTGTATTCTGAGAGTACTAACCAGGTGGTTACTTCTTGTCAGTTGGAGTCGTTTGGTTGGTGGGTGGTTGATCTGTGAGACAGCCTGTTCCCCGTGGTCCCTCCCTGTCTGTGCTGGAGTTGGCACAGATAGTTCTTTACCCATGGCCTTATGGATAACACAAGGCCTTGTTCTTTTCTAGAAAGTTTAACACAATATATTATTAATCTCGGAGCTGGAAAAGACATGGGAAAGTGGAGTTGCAAATACTTGTATTTTTGTAAATCCTCCCCTTGGCTGTCTTCTCATTTCACGTTTTCATAGCACTGGAGAAAGCATTGCCAGTTTGAAGTGTTTTACCAGGCTGTGCAAAATCTCTTTTCATAATTTATAGCCCTGAGGTAAAACTTCTCTCAGTGTATTCTTGTATTTTAGTTAACTAAAAGAAATGTCTGGTTTTTATTTCCATACCTGGAGAACACAGGAATATGATCATCATACACATCTTGGGAAACCTTGCTACTTTACTGGTGGATGTATTTCAGTGAATTTTTCTGGCTGATGCTTTTTGGCCTATTTCAGACGGTGTGTTTTAAGGATGGCTACAAGACGGGTTTCACTGAGCAGTAATCCAGCTGTAGGAGGGGCTTTCCCCAGGCTGCTTCTGGGGGAGGCTGCTCAACTGTGCCCGGGCTTTGTCCTGCTGCAGGCGGTGGGGAAGACAAAAGGCTGTGTGTGACTGAGGGCTGAAAGGAGCAGGTCAGGAATAAGAAGATTGATTACCTTCCAGTAACATTTTGTGCCTGGGTAGTTTCCCAGTATTTTCCTGTCAGTCTTTTGCATCTGAGGGGGGTTTCAGACCATATTTCAAACCTAAGGCAAATTACAAATACACAGTGATTTTAGAAAAGACTATAACTAAAGATTGGATCTGGTGCTACACATAACTCTCGGACCTAAAAGGTGATAAGAATAAATTATAGGCTTGGCCCTGCCGTGGAATTTGTCTAAAGAACATAGAATAACCCAGGATTAAAGAAGTGACACCAAAATGTTTGGTGCAATTCTAGATCAAATTATGTTTAAAAAAGAAAAGGAAAGTGAAATTAAGTCTAGGATACTTCCTCAGAAATGTGGTGTTACAGCCATAACATCTTTTGCCTGTTTGGACAGACTGTTACACATAGAAATGCCTGTTTTGTGATCAGAAGTAACTTTTAATGAAACATAGAAAGCACTGCCAACTGCGAAGCTCTTTGTGGTACCACGTTATGGGTAGCACAGAGCAGGGTTGCAGTAAGGTTCTCATCAGTCCTAAATATATGTCATTAGAGATGTGTGCTGAATGCTGATCAGCCTTAGCAGCACTTCAAGCGTGGAAACTGCACGCAGTGTTGCTCACATGCACACACAGTTACTTAGATACCAGCAGAAATGCAAGGGCAGATGCAAGATGTGTCTCACCGTTGTTGTCAAGAGCTAACTCACCTGAAATTTCTGGGTGACATTCATAGCTTGCTAAGGAGGCACACTTTAGCTCCCTGACTGCAGGATGCCTATGCTGCAATAAGGCTGCTTTTGGTTTTGAGGGAAGTGTGGCAGAGAGGAAGTTTATACATTTGTGAAAACTTGCTTTTGGTTTGGGGGAACTTTACATTTCAATCTGCATTATTGCTGTTAGGGCTGAGGTATTTGAAAACATTTTACAAGATAGCTTCTGAATTCTGTGTATTAACTGTGTGTTAATGTGTCATTGCTGTAGAAGTATGAAAGGATCAAGGGGGAAAAAAAGTAAAGCCAAAAAAAGGTGAAATAGTTGAAAATTTACAGGATGGAGAGTTCAACTACAGGAAAATCCATATGCATTTGTAGTTATATGGTTTTCTGCAGGATTAGAAAATGATGGAACAGCTTCAACTGGTAATTGTCCACAAGCTATTTCAGAGTTGGGAAAGTTGTAATCCCAACTTGCATTGCCTTTATGGCAATAATATGGTAATAATTACAACTTTTAAGACTTTAAGAGATGGAATCGAATTGTTGTCACGGTATGCCATTGCAGGTTAATCTTGATTACCCGCTTACTGGAATATTTAGATATATATGTCCAAATAAAAGAAATGGCCTTTGAAGGATTTCAGATTCTCATGAAACATGAGAAATTCACAGACAACTTTTAATCAATGGAATTTTACTAGTTGTTTGATCTGAAACTGGTATGTAGCAGGAATATATCAGATTGTCTTTACAAGAGCTTGGTTATGGATAAGTTCTGATGCAAGCTGTTTATTTTATGGCATTAAATCTTAACTGCTGAAATTGATAAGATGTCACGAACTAAACAGGTCATGGTATTTACAAGGTTCTAAACTCAAATGTTTTACTTCAACATGACTTCTGAGAATCTTTTTTTTTTTTTTTTTTTTTTTTTACTGTTAACATGGATCCAGGTATGCCTACCCAGATAGCTTCTCAGATAAAACAGAAATGTTCTTCCCACGTTACTCTTATTTAAATGACATCCTTAGTTACTGAAAAGGAGAGGTATCAGCTCCACAATGGGACTGAGGGTTATGCATAAATATCCGAGTGCAGATAGTCATGTGTTTCTTCTTTTGTCTGTCCAAATTGCAGCCTCATTTTGAGACACTTGATCTCCTCTTATCATGCCCTGCGGAGACCTTTCAAAAGTGGGAGTATTAAATACGTGACATATTAAACAATAGCTAAACAGCAGCTTTCTGTTTTGGTGCTTAATTATGGCTGAATATACCCTTTCACTAAAGGTGTTACTGCAGCATTTCTGGCGTCAGTTCATGTGGTGGTGGTGCTTAGGATCCAACGTGATGTGGTAACATTCACTATCTCATGCTCTGCAGAACTATTGGTTATTTTTGCTGCACTGGCAGCTGTTTAATGGGGCTAAATCTGAATGAGCAGAGGCTTATTTTCTGTAAGGAATTACACAATTGGCATTTTGGTTGTGTGCGTGAAATATTCCACCCTGCTGACTGGAGACTAGAGTCCATAAGCAGAACAGGTGGACATGGGCTTTTTGTTTCAGTTACAGCCCATATCACCCCCTGCTTGGAAGGCACCCCTCAGCCCTTCATGCCATTATATATTCCCTGTGGCAAAGCAGCCCTTGGCTGAAGGGCTGTTGTTCTCATTAGAGCAGACACTAGAATGGTGAGAGAAACGTCAAGAAATAAGTCTGGGCTGTGGTAGTGGGAACCATAGAGGTAGTGTAATTACATGGTTTATGTTAGGGATACCTTAGGAAAGCCTCTCTAGAGGGAAATCACAAAGTCTCGATGGTTTAATAAACAAGGAGTATAGATGACTTTATTCACATAAAGCTATTTCCAAATGCGAAGAGATGTGCAGTTATCAGAGTAATTGGCAATACAGTAACGAAGTAACTGCCAGGGTTCAGGCAGAACTCAGTTATTCTTACAGGACACAGAGAAAGCAAATAAGTAGGCAGACCAGTAAAGCAAAACAGATATTCGTGGCTGTATACAACCTTTTGGAGCAAATGTAAAGCTGTCCATTGTTTTCAGTGAAAACAGGATCACATCGCTCGTTCTGCCATTTGCCGAGACTTCGCATGCCTACAGAAAGCCTGTGTGGAACACTTCTAATGTGAATTGAATAAACTTTGCAAGCTGCTGGAGCTACTCACTTGACATAGCAATGTGAGCAAGTCCCTGAAGTCCCTACCTTTTATAGCACTGAGAAGCACTTCCATTTTAAAACTGAAACTCATGCAGTGAGAAAGACAAGAAGTATCCCTGTATTTTAGTCTTTATTCAAATGCTTTCAAAGTGTAGAAACAAGTTCAATCATTAATGATTTCTTGCCCTTTTTCTCCCCTTTCTTTTTTTTTTTTTTTTACCTGTAATTAGATCACTCCCTACATTTATTCCCCCATTTGCAAAAATGTATTCCTGATTGATTTCTGGTCAGCTCTCATTCTCAGCTCAAATGAGATGATTCCTAGAGTATGGACTTCTTTTGCTCCTGGGTGTAAATTTGGGTTCCCTTTTAAGCACTCTCTGTAGTGTCTCACCCTTTGCTTCTAAGCAATGTATTTTTGAGTAGACAGAGCTATTTCAGTGTAGAAGCCCAAGCAGTTTTAACAGCTGCAGATTCTTGGGTGTAATGGATGTCTTTGGCTAGAAAAAACAGCCCTTGAATGATAGCTCCCTTTCATTTGACAGCCATTCACTGAAGGAAAGAGGATCTGATAATTTTCTTTAGGGCAATGGAGACTTCACAATTAGATGGATTCAGCTGCGGTCCCATTAAAGTGAATGCTGGAACTGGGTGTTTTGGCATTTTCTGGTTTTACTGCATACAGTGCAGCAGCTAGCTCACATGTAGCTTTTCAGAGCCCTGCGTTGAGTTGCAGGGGTTGGACCAGGTGTCCTTGACTTCCCTTCCAACCTAAATTATTTTTGATTCTATAACTTTATAAAGGTAGGGAGGTTTTTTTGCTGACTTGGGTGTAGAAGCGTGCATGCACCTTGATTGCTCATAGCAGATACGAGAGACTGAAACCATGGCACTTTGTAATTAAGGATGATTAGAGGAGCTCTAGGTTGACACAGCTGAGCTGATCCGTTGTTACAAGAGAAGAGTCCACTTCTCTCTGCATGGAATAAATAGAGATCGGCTGCTCCCGTGTTTTCCTTCACCCTGCAGGAGGAGCCACTGTTTTTGCAGAATAGAACCAAGCACAAGAGAGAGCACCTCTGTGAAGGACTGAGCTCTGGTTTCTTGATTCTCGGTGCAGTTAACCAGTTTACTCATCTTGTGATTTATACAAATCCCAACTTATGTTGGAGACCTTTTAATCCCATGTTCATCATGTCGTGTGTTCATGGGCTAACATGAGAGTAGGTTGTGTGAACTAGGACCTGTAAGCATGCTGCACAGCAGTGTAACCAATGTCGCTCTTAATTTAGTTTGCAACAGGTTTGCATCAGCGATCAGGAATCCTGTTTTGATATACCAAGAATAGTGTTTTGCACCGCTGAGTTCTGTGCCGCTTGTGTAGATGCTATAAATTTGGGGACTGTGTAAAAAGCTGTTTGGGAGACACAACTGCAGCAGTGAAGCCTTGGTATTAGGGGCAGGGGGCAGGTATCTTGAGTAACTGAAGAACTCAGAACATCTGAATTCTTCTGGTTCATTGATGGAAAAATTAATTCCTCTACAATTTCTCCTTTCTAGTGACTGCATCTTGTAGACACACTGTGGCTCATTTGAGGATTTGCTTATTATTTTTCATGGCTTAGGCTTGCTGTATTTTTGTATGGGTATAGAGCAGAACACTATAAATGTATCTTACCCAAACAGGAGTTTACTACTACAAAAACTTGTAAGGTTAGTAAAAACTAACTTTTGGAGGGATTGACTCTGACTCCTGTCACTAGCAAAAGAAGAAAAAGAAGCTACTAATGAATTCAAGTTGAGGAAAAAAATTAATCAGAGAGGAAGCAGTTGAGCGGCACAGCAGATGCTCTCCAGAACCGGTCTAGAAAGCTGTTATTTCATTTAAAAAGCAGTCTGGGCCATCTCCTAAGCATCAAGACTGATGGTTTTTGGGAAGCTTCTCCACCTGTTTCCACAGAACTCAGCAATGAAAATTAAGCTATGAATCAGATGGATTTTCAAACAGAGTGGGAAAAAAATGTTTGTGAATCCTTCCGTCCACTCACAGCTTCCACTGCTATTAAAGTTGTCCCATTTAGACTGATTGAGCAATATGGCCTATCCTCTGTTTAAATGCAGCAAAGTAGCCAGTGTTACTGGCTGCAAAGCTCTGGCACTGTTTTTTATTTGCAATACCTTTGTACTGTACTGAGCTACTTACCTCCTTCATTTATCATGGACGTAGGTCCCTCAGTATTTTGAAATTTCCTGGAGATGCTCTGAAGTCATTTGGTTATCTGAATACCTTTGAAAAGCTGACGTCTGGCTATAAAATATTTATTGAGAAAAACATGTAAAATCACCTTGGGTTTGTTATCATAAGCAAACTAACCAGATTGCATTACCAGCTTGGAGATCCCTAGGCCAGCTTCATTTGGGCTGGCTTCAGTCAAGTGGGGTGCAGTAGCTCAGGCATCAGACATTGCTGTCTTTTCTTGTTAACATGACACTGAATGCAATGGCAAGTGCAGTATAAAGTCGTTTGAGCTTAATTCCCCGAGATTAAACTCGGAAAGCAGTAACATTATCCATATTTGTTCTTTAAGAAGAAAATCGGTGTCTTCTTCATTCCACAATAGGACAACTAGTGGAGAGTTGACTTCAGAAAAATGTTACTTAAACCCAAAATCCCAACTTCTGAGGTCTAAAAACCACCAAAAACTTAAATACTAATAACATTTGTGTTTAGTGCATGTGATTTCCATGCATTTTGTACATAGATAATATTTTTGAATGGTGTCCCAAATTTTGCAAGCTATGGTTTTGAAAAAGGGATGTTTGGGATTAGGTTTGGGGAAAGAATCACTACAGGGCTGTGAAAATGTCTGGTTTTGATGAAAGACAGGGCTTGATAAAGTGGGGTAGTTGATCAGTCATCAGTAATTTTATTATGCGTTATGGGAGACATTTATCCAAGAGTTAATAAGAGACATTCCAAGGTATATGATATGCTGAAGATCAGACAAAAAACTTGTGATATCCTCCTGAGCATGTCTTCCTCTCTTAATTGTGTTCTGGTAGTGCCCACAGGAGAGTAGTGTTCTCTTCATTGGTATTTGTAACTCATCCAGGCTCAGAGTCGCTTGTGTTCCAAGAAGATAAATGATGGGGGAAAGCTGAAAAGATTATTAAAAAAAAACCCTTACTCAGTCAAAACATGTACAATGTAACCTCCAAACCTGGACAGTATTAGTGAACTAACTATTTTAGGCACCATAGCACAGTAGGGTTTTGGTGAGAGCGTCATTCCTTAGCAAGAAATATAATACAAATCTTTTAAAGAATTTCTGGTCTGAGTAACAAAATGAGATACATTTTCGTCACAGAGGGACACAAGGTGAAAAGTTCAGGTCTGGATCCACTTTGAGTTTGGTCTATTTATATGGATAAATCTGATAAAATGCAGCTGCAGGCTTCAGATTCATGTTTTTCTAATGTTTAGGAGAACACGGAGTCAGTTGGGTTTTGCACCTTCTGCAGTTTCCAAGTGTCTGCTGCCAGGGAAGGAGCGGTGTCACTGAACAACAGAGCTCAACTTCTCATGCTGGACTTGAGCAGGAATCATGCTGTTTCAAAAGTAGATTGAAATCCTACATCATAGACCATCAGAGCTAAAGCATCTTGACAACTCCCCCTGCACCCTCCCTTGCTACTCTAAAATTATTTTCAAGTCTGAAATTTGCTGAGTAATAAAGCAAGATTCCATTCAGGTCTCTGATCTGTGTCTGAATAGCAAGAAAATTGCTGGCTGTGCAGCTAGGTTCCGACTGGAATAAAATTTGTTAAGTCATTCATCTCCAATAACCAGCTGTTAGAAAATGCAGGTGAAAGTTGTGCATAGCAGCAAGTCATGTACCTTTCAGGCTGTAGATTGAGATTTTGAATAATTGTGTAGGATGCGTCAGATTTGCCTCTGCTCCCTTTCAATTAAAACTAGCCTGTTCTGAATGTAACAAATGTTTGGTGCCGTCTTGCACCCATTATCTGTTTATGTTTGACTTGTTTTTATAAATCTATTATATAAGGACTTAAAGTAGCCGGCTCAAAAGGCATATCTGAATTTCTGTTAAATATGAAAACAATATTCTTCCCATTTTAAATATAAGAAACCAGCCAAAAAATAGCTAAGCAAAGATTCTGCTGGACTGATACTTAATCTTTGCACACAAATACAATTTTTGACTTTGGGGCTTCATTCACAATTAAGAAGCATTGAGGAATTTATTAGGTCAAGGCATAGCTTGCTTGCAGGAGCGGGATTGTGTTGGGGTTGTCCAAGTGCAAACCAGTTGTTCTGCTCCCAGATCACTTTCGTGATTGTAATTTCTGGTCTGGGAGGCAGTAGTTCATATGTAACGAGAAACGTGTGCATGCAGCCAGATGTATCTCCTGCTTCTCTCACCTGAAAGCTTAAGCAAGTGCTTACCTTGACAGGATTAGCTTGCAGCCGGCAGAAGCTGTCAGTTGGGATACTCAGTGAGAAGGTCTTGATCGAGCCTTGACAAGCACTTTAGTGTGAAATCAAAACTTTGCCAGAATGTATTGGCATGCTTGAGAGTTGTCTCAGCCACAGTTGCTGTCTTTTATGGGGTGCTGTTTTGTCATGTGAAGGACAAATTGCACCAGAATAAAGAAAATGTTCCTGGCTGTAAATCCTCTATTCTCCCATCTTTCCTGCACAAAGAGTCCTGTCTAGAGAGCTGTGGTTAAATTTAATACCACTAACATGATACTTGCTACTTCGTGTGACACAGGCAAAAAACGTGGGTTTATCAGTTGAAAAGCAACACTGAATTTGTACTCCCAAATGTTGCTTTGTGTAAGATGAAGAAAAGGGTGTAGTGAAGGAGGTAAACGTTTGAGGCTGCTATCAGTTTAAGGGCAGTGACAGTGAATTCAGCCTATCAAAAAGCTTGAGTTGACCCTAAGACCATTCACAAATATGCTTATGATAAAGCTCAGATCCTCTGGGGAAGCCTGCTAAGAAAAAACTATCACTACACATATCTATTTGCAAAGTTGGCACGCTTTTTTGCCTATTTGGGCTGGGGAGAGCAAGGAAAGAAGGTGGATAGATTCCCCTGCACGTTACCCCTACAGAGCTGCCCCTACATAGCTGCCACTACCTACCTTTGCTAGGGGATTTTGAAGCTAAACAGAGGGGGTTTGGTCTCACCAGGTTCCCAGTGTTCTGCAGCACCTTCCAGAGCCCTGCCACCACATGGGTCCCAAAAACCCTAAGCATTGGTGGTGGCTGAGCAGGAACTGCCCTGTTTGTCATGTTAGCACTTGGATCCTGAGCCAGATGGGAAGGAGAGCCAGCAGGCTTGTGCATGCTGCAGTGCAGCAAATGGGCCAGGCTGTCTAGTATGTTACCTAGTGTTTGATGAAAAAAACATGGGTTTTTACTTCATATTGTAACACCTCAGTTACTTTTAGGAAGGGCCAGGGATTTTGTCAGATAATGTTATGTACTTTTATTATTCCTTGGTTGAATGTATCGTGGTAGACCATGCTAAGTATGAAGTCAGCATTGTAAAGAAACAGCTTGTTCCCATCTTGATAGTAAATGAACACTGGAAAGGGCTTAGTTAGTTACAATAACCAAATCCCAGCATCCGCCAAAGTTATATTCATATAATAATAGTAAATTTCACATTTCTACGGCATAGGAAATGGGTATGTGACTGGAGGGCAGGACCACAGAGCTTGTTTGATCCCTGCTACACCTTCCTCTGGACCTGAATTGCTGGCATCTGTATTGCAGTAATAGGTTATGTTTATAAAATATGTTTTTCTTTGAAACCATCTCTTCAAGATTTTATTTTAACGATGCCAAATCCCAGACAGCATCACATGACAAGTCTTTATAAATTACTTCACCAGAGAAGTTTCAGGTTATACACATCTTCATCTGATAGTTGAAATCTGTGCCTTCATCAGCATAGGATATTCAGATTCTGCTATGCATGGACATCTAATACAAATTTCTTGTGGATGTCTTGGTCCCAGCTGATGAGTAATTCCATTCTATTTAATGCACTGGTGTTTGTGTGAGTAACTAATTTAAAGCCATACTTGCAATTTCAGGGAAATGCTTAGTCTGTAAATTGTACCCATACATTTTCCAAGTGGCCTAGCAATTATACTAGCACTAACAGACCTTAGCTGTAATTATGGAGCTGATAGAAGAATGGGATGCCCCAGCGCTGGGTTCAACACAGATGAAAACAAAACTGATGGTCAGAATGGAGGTGTTTGGTGTCAGATGGAAGGCGGTCAGTGAATCAGACCAATAAACTAATCCATGTGGAACTGGAAGAGAAAAACCCCAAAATTAAGTAGATGGCAGGAAGCAATTCACAGATGAAGTTTCCCAAGCCAGTGCCAGGTAGCAATCATTTGAATATATCAGTGAGTCATTTTAAAGAGTTGTTGGGTGTTTTTTCTTCCAGAAGCCCTTTTATGCATTTTTTTAAATGGAGAAAACTATCTAGGGTGTCAGTTGTGTTGAGTAACAGAGTTGTTTGCACTGTCTCCAGAAATATACAAAATAGAAGACAAATCCTGCTTTCTAAAATACATCGCAAAATACATATTATTTTTTTTAATAGATCCTGCCATCACATTGAATGCTAGGAAAACCTCATTTTTGTTTCTCAACAAGATATGCAACCAGCCACACACTTTTCAGTTGGGGGAACGAGGATCCTGAAGCAAACCAGTGTTTTAGAGAACCGTTTTTATCATCACCAGATGGGGAAGGAGCCTACATTTTAATATTTGTGCACATCTAATCCCACCACTGTCAATGGGATTTAAAATGCCTACTAATCAATGTGATACATATGGTAGATGTCACGGAGTGACTAATGCAATATAATGCAGTAGCCACTGTATATAGAGAAGCCTCCCATGTGGCTGTAAACATCTGCTTTTGTTATCAGTGACTCTGGAGTCGTCATAGTTGGCTAAGGGGAAAAAAAACTAAACAAAGGGAGGTTTGCAAAAGAGACTTTGAGCTTTCATCTATGTGGGGGCCCCTGAAGTGAGATGCCCTGTTGTGAGCAAACGGAGCCATGTATGTCCTCTCTGTATAGGTATCAAGTAGCTCTCTCTGCCCCCACCGAATGGTTATTCTTTTTGAAGGGTCCCAGCTTCTACACACAAATCACTCTGGTGAAGGGGTAACAAACAGCAAGTTTTTGTGCATGCATGTGTGTGAGAGAGGAGAGATTTACAATGCAGAGATATCTTGATTTGCTTTAAACTAACGGTTCTGTCCGTGCTAATGATATTACTTGTTACTGGCCCCATGCATCTTCTGACCCCAAAACCACAGCTCAGTTAGTCTCTTGAGAGCGGCGGGTATGTGCAGTGTGGGCTCATCAAGCTCCCAGCTGCAAGGGAGAGGCTCCTTGCATCGTCTGGCAGGCTGCAGCACAGCCTGGAGTACCGTCTTTTCCAAGGGCGGGCGTCGGGGTATTGACTTCATATATTTTGGGTGTATGCCTTTTCAGGCCTCACTTCTCATCTCAGATCTGTAATACCTGTGTCCAAAAGGTAAACCAACTCACCTCTGAGATGCTGATGAAACGCCATTTTCAAGCACTGTGTGTGGACTGTGGCACGTTGGTGGCCTTTCTGAAACGGCAGGTGAAATTTTCATCATCTTTCATTTGTAGAGTGGATCTTTCACAGGCAAGGTGGCTCAGTCCAGCTGTGTTGTGCTGTCCCATGCAATCCCAGGAGGGAGGGATGGAAGCGAGCCTCAATGGATTTACTTCCTGATAGCCTTTTTGCTTGGGTAGGCGTAGGAAGAGATTGCTGCTGTGTGTGAATACACATGCTGGCTTTGGCAGGTAGAACAGTAAACGGAGAGAAGATAGGCTCTGGGAAGTTACAGCTCCCAGTACCTGAAAACCTGTCAAATGTTTTAAACTAATGCCGTAATCAAAATATTCACTTGTCGTTTGCAAACTCAGGCACAGGCACTGAGAACTGTGGCAATGTTTTGCCTGCGTAATCTTCATCTGTTTCACTTCTGTTTATAGAATTAGGCTTTCTGGTATTTTCATAATACACGCTGACAAGAATTGTGTGGGTGTGTGATATTTTAGTATGTTTGCTGCTTCTCGTTACTAATTTATATTAAGGAAAATCACCCTGAATCTGTCTTAATGGAGTATACGGACAGAAACATGATCTAAACTTTAGCCACCTCATCGACATTTCGCTGTTGGTATGGTCCCTGTTACTCCATGTGAGTCTGTAGAAACATGGGATGTCTTATTTGAATGTTGACATAGTTAAATTGTCTCTCTTTTTGAGTGTTTTGCCGCATTACTAACTCAAGTACCTATTCCCATTTTATATGGTATTGTTCAGTTACTGTAATGCAGTCAGAAAGCTCTTAAAAATATTTTCCATGTAAATGGTTGCAGCTGGAATTGGATACAACATTCTTAAGTATCATACCCCACCCCCCCACACCCCCCACATCATTAGTCTTCTCCCCCTCACTTTCCCTGAACACAAATGTGTGCATGTCCTCTTCCTCATCTTAATTTCTGTTGGATGTAATACTTTCTGGTTAAATCCCGTCTGTTGTAAAGGAGGTTTTTATATATAGGCTCTTTTTTTAAGACAGCTGTAGTGTTGTCAGGCCCACCCACACTGTGCTGTCCCCATTGCTTTGAAGCCAATATTTCAAACATAAAATAGCCGTCAAGTCTTTGCTTCGGTTCCGCTTGCAGGGGATGGCATGAAAACAAAAGTTTTTATGTTCTGGGCTTTCATCTAAGTGAGCCAAATAAGTAGAACATTCATGGATTTCAATCAAGGACTTGCCATGAATGCTACTTTGGACAAAGTTTAGATGAAGAGGAAAGCGCAAACAGTGTGCATGCATACCCTATCTCCACCACAGAAATTTAGTTTTACTGAATACACATTAGCTTTTCAGTGGGTTTTTGTGCTTGTTTTGTAGGTGGGGAAAAAAAGTTCATTTTTGTCCTCACTTAGTCTCTTCAGATTTGGACAGAACTTTAGCTGTGGATTCTGCAGTTTTGATGTGGAAGAGGAGGGAGAGCGGTTTGCCTGCAGATGGTGTGAACTAGCGTGATGTCAGCTTGCACTGTGGGACCAGCACTGTGCTGCCCCACTGGAGTGGTATGGAAATGCTGTCATGTGAGGTCATTCCCATGCCGAACCACTTACACAAATCTATTAGCAATATTTGTACTTCAGAAAACAATCTGAGAGAAGACAAAAATTTGACCAGGGACACACAAACACATTCATCTAGTGGCAAAAGTTTTTCGTGGTTAGGTAGTGCAGGCTGTAGCCTGGGAAACAATTTCAAACTACCTGCAAAATATTTCTTTTACTTCAAATTTTCATAGGCCAGCATCTCAAAAAGAAAAGGAAAAGGAAATATTTTTTGCACTGTACTGATTTATTGTAGTTTAGTGCTAAATGAGTAACACTGCCGGTGAAAACTGAAGCCAGATATTAGGCAGCTAGGATTCCCCACTGATTTAACCTGCCTCCAACAGCACGTGTAGCATGGCTGGAGTGCTCCAGCTTCGGGAATGTTGATTTCTTTAGGCAAATTCTGATCTAATGACAGAAGAATGGTGCTTGATTTTAATTGCTTAATAAAGTCTAATTTGTTTAGATAGTCTGTGGAAAGAGCACATTTACCATGTTCAGGCTCATTTATGAATCCAGGGCTCAAGTTAATTGAATCTGAAATTCAGGTCCAGGGTTGCTTCTCACAGGAACTTTTGAATTTTTTTTTATTTTTTTAATCATTGTTTTCTAGCTTTGAAGATTTTGAAGTGAGCTGAATTTCTGATTGTGTATAACTACCCAAGTCGTTTATCCAGGGTATTTTACTTATGATCTGTAAACTGTAATCTCTCTGTTGTCACATCTGTTCATGCTGGGAAGAAGGCCAGCATGCCAAAATAAAAGCAGTTGCAGTGGGTATTGATTTACATTTTTCAGGGCATTTAATTTTTCAGTGAAATGACTCTCGGTGTTCAAGTGTTTAGTAAATTACCAGCTACATTATTGGTAGAGGAAAACAACAGTGTATTTTGATCAGAAGTGTGACTAAAATGAAGACACCAGAAAGATGTGAATGACACAATATACTTCAATTATTTGTGTTTGTTAAGCATTCCACAAAAACTTCTTCTAAATTCATTATATGATTGCTCATTATTGACAATGGCCTTGATATAACAGAGCAGAAAACCAGGTAGTTCCTGCCTATCCATAGCATCTGATGTCCTGAGGACTTCTGTAAGTTGTGTTATACCCTTGAAAGAAATGGGATGTATGGAAGTATTTAAAAATCTCACTATGTCTGGCTGTATAAGCACTGTAACTAATCCAGTCCTACAGCTGCTAAAAGATCAATATAAAAACATACTGCTGGGCTATGGGAATTAACCTGGTACAAGTGTAATCTGTAATTATGCTTCTTGCTCTTCATTAATTTCTATCTGCTCTGTTATCATTGGAATGGGGTTTAGTTCTAGTTTTGCTTTGCTGCCTGTCTTGTCACAAACAGGCTTTGCTAAGGGTGGAAGAAGCACCCCAGAAACTGAAAGCAGGAATGATTGTAGGTAAATGATTGTAGGTAATAAATTAGGTAGCAAATCTGGGTTTTTTGGTAGCACCTCAGAAGCTAGTCCCTTTCCCTCTGAATGCCTGTCTGGGTCAATAGCGAGTCAGGTATGATTCTCAGAAATATGTTTTTTTGGAATTAAGGTCATATATATGAAGTTCTGTGTTTCAATAATGTTCTGCTTTTTTTCTAATTGTTTTTTTTTTTTTAATGTGGCCATAACTGCAAGCCATGCCAGCAGAAAGGATGGAGTGCTGCAGGGTTTGTTTCTGGACTCCTCTCCTTCCTGTGCTCAACCAACAGGGCTGTCATGCTGTGTTTGCAGAAGTGTGTTGCAAAAGCCAGCAATGGGTGATTGCACCGAGCCTGGTGTTACATCTGCGCTCTGCCAAGGCCGGTGCTGGTGCCGCAGAGCGGGCTTTGCCATGCCCATGGTGCAAGAGCACGCTCCCAGAGCCACGCATCCCGGCAGCCAGATCTTTTGCTTTGGCTCGTTCCCAGCTAAATGTCCCAGGGGTACCTGGACCTCAGCTAGGGGTGGTTGCTGGGTGGCTTGAAATGTTACTGTGTGGGAAAACAAGTTAGTCTAGGAAACACGGGTATCACAGCCAGACAGCCATGGGCAGTGCTGGAAGAGGGCTTCTGTTGGCTGAGAGCGAGCTGGGCCATCACTGCGGCGAGCACCGCATGGGAAACCGGGTGGGGAACAGCCACCCAGACCACATGGGAATGGTGGTCCCTTTGGCACCAGAGGCCTCTCCCCAGCAAGGGCGGCCCGCTCGCACAGCAGGGCTGGTGCTCTGGGGCGGGACCCAACCCCAGTGGTCCAGTGGAGCCGTGGGGGGCTGGAGGAGCAGTGCTCTCTTCTCCACTGCAAGCTGCGACCCAGGACATGGGGCAGAGAGGGTAGGTCAGGGCTGCCATTGAAAGCGGTGTGTGCTGGATAGGGGCACAGCTGCCAGCATGTAAGCTCCTTTTTGACACGCACAGCTCCCTTAGATGTTGGCTGTCCACTCCTGCCTTGGGAGCGCAAGGAGAGCAGATCCCCACAGCCTGCCGGGCAGCGCGACGTGTGAGGGGTCTTGCAGGCAGGGAAAGGGCAAGTGTCTCGCACAAGATTATGTGCTCTCTGAAATGTCTGCCTGTTTGAAGGATGCTGATATGCCTGTCTATGGCTAATGTCTGTGCTTTGCAAATGGGGCTGAAAAAGCAAGTGACTTTTACGGCCGCCATCTATCTGATCTGTGGATGGGTTTGTTGTGACCAAAGTTAAAACTGCTGTACCCTGCGGAGTGTGCCTTGCCTGTAAGGTGGAGAGAGACCTGCTAAGTCCCTTCTCAGTTGTTATTTCTCCTATAAAAAGATGCCTGGATGTTGTTATGTCACAGGAAAAGGACGGGTTTCTCTGTATGATTTATTTAATTTGATTAGCTCTTGTCTCTGTTAATTAAAGTATGAAATACTCCAAGAGGGAGGCTAGTTGACCTTCCAAGGCTTGCATGGGGAAGTGGAAGGAAAAATAACCGTCCCCTGCTGACTCATGGTGTCCAAAAGAATAGAGGAGAAGATGTAAATAACACATATATACTTTATAAAGACAGGAGTCAGAGTAAGCCAAAGTTGCCTCCCATATTTTTCTTTAATTGTGTTATAGGAAATGGTTTTGAATTGTTTTATTTCCTAATAGTCACATCCTTATTAGCCTCATGTTTTTCCTTCCCTTACCCCTCCTGTGGGCTGTGTTCTATGTGGGAATTTCTAGCCTATAAAACCTAAAAATCATGGATAGAAAAAGTTTATAATTTGTAGAATTGTTGGTCAGTGTTCTTGCCCGCTCATCTACGTGCACATGCTGAAGTATCCCATGTTTTATTGTTCTTAAGGACAATGTTATGATTATGCAGACTTTTTAACTGCATTTTTATTATTTTATTGGTCTTCATAAATTAAATGTCATCTTTATTTTAGGAAGGACATGTCAAAATGTCAGAATGAGGGGACTGAGGGGAAAACTCCATTGTTCCCTTCAGATGCAAATTCTTTTCTTCCTCTTTCTCCTCTGCACTTTGTAGGGTGAGTGGTGTAGCAGGGCTTGCCTGAAGTTTGAGCTCCCTTTGCAGGGAACCCTGTGTTGTTACCTTTGTAGTTAAATGTGCAGATTTCTTTTTTTCTTTCTGCTATTCTGAGAAACTAATGAAATCATAGCAGATTATTCTCACTTGAATCCTGTTTAAGTTTTGGAGAAAAGACCACTCCTACTTTTTTTTTCTTCTTCCATAACTATATACATTTTCAGTAAAAGCCATTATCTGTGTGCATTGAAAGATTATTTGTATTAATTTTGTTTAACCATTTTATTGGTTTGATTCCTAAATGTTATCAGTGAGTTAGAGCTGAGCTCTTTTAATTCAAATGGCATAATGCCCAATCCTCTGAGATTAGCTGGCAAGTGATTCTGGGCATGGTGCCACCTGGCATTTCACAGAAAGGGGCTGCTAATGAAACACCGGAAAAAAATAAGATTGTTCCAGACATGTAAAACCCTGAAGTTGCAGGGAGCAAGGAGTGACAGAGCTTTCACAAACACACCCAATATTCTGTGGCACAGATTAGAAACTGCTCAGGAAATACCATCTTAATACCTCTGCAGAAAAATTATATTGAAGTAAAGGTACTTTGAGTACAAATTAATTTTGCCTTTCTTAAATTTGTGACTGAAATGCACATTTCTCATTTTGCAGCACTTTGGCTCCAGGTTGTGCTCTTTGGGATGCCAACAGTGCAGTTTGAATTCCAAGAGCTCTCAGCTTTTTAGGAACTGCAGTTTTGCCTCACCATGTGCAGCCCCACAGCTTCTCACAGCACTGTCTTAGGGCTGAAAAACGTATCCTTCCATGGTCCCTGGGTTTGTGGGCTGCAAGAGACTTTAAATGCAGTGTTTCTAACTTAGTGACCAACAGTTTCTGATTATAACTTTTGTTTCATCCAAAAACCTCCAAAAAAGCTCGATTCCTGGATAAATAGGTCCCAAGACATTTAGGGCTTTAGAGGTCTAGACTAACATCTTAAAACTAGCAGGTTGCCCATGCAGATTATGCATCACAGATTTAATATGCTCATGAATTAAAATGCCACTTAACAAGCAAGTGGCCAAATCCTGCGCCAGCTGAAGTTTTCTGTATGCTCTTGAGAGGTTATCTCATATACAGCATGTGGCAGTAGGCTGTAAGGCATTGATTTGCATAAGAAGCCTAGCCAAGAGCAATAAAAAAGAAGTAAGAAATAGTTCTTCAGTCCAAAGACAAAGGATTTTTTTTTTTCTTCTTCCTTACAGCATTTTGTCCCTTCAACTTCAGTGTCTGCTGTCTGTATGGAAGATTAGTACTGGTTGCAGACCAGGAGTGCCACTAAGCCAACCTTGAACAACTGGTTATTTCTTCATGGTTTTCCTTCTGTAGGCAGTAGTAATAATATAGCCTGTGTTTCTTCTAAGAAACCACATTTTCCTGTTTTCTGAATGTAACGGAATATAATCAGATCTACAGAACCTATTGTTTCCTTGCTGGAGCTGCCTTCTGTACTCATCCCCCAACATCATCCTTATTTTCCAGTGCCTTTGTATAGACTTTAGAAATAATGACAGAGTGGGGGGTGGAGAAAGGCAAAGGGGTCTGATCCATACTAGGTGTCAGAACTCTAAAAGTTCCAGCTGACTTAAGGGAAGCAGAGATTTTTCATTGTCAGTTTACTGCCCCGCTTCTCTCTGGGCCTTGCTCTCCTAGAACATTTCTGTCCTTGTGAGGGTCCCTTAAATCATGTATAATTTGCTCTGCATTTTTCAGCCAGCAAGTAACATCAACACAGCATAAACTTACCACTGTACATACCTAAATCTTTTCTTTTTTAAAAAAGATAAGTGATCCAGCATTCCTTTCAGATTCAGTCTGACAACAAATATGTATAGGATTCCTGAAGTGGGAAAGGATAGGCTATTATTTATTTTCTCTGAGGTCTGCACTAACCAACTTGTGCTGTCAAGTGAAAATGTTATGCCATAGTTCATAACGGTTTTTTACACAGTTCTTCAAGGGGAAAAAAAAAAAAGTAACACATGAGACAGCCAAGCCATGCAGCAGGCAGTTGCAGGTTTCTCAGGAACACTGAATGGGTCTTGAATTCTTGTAGCCTGTATGACACTTTTTGAGCTACTTTTTTTTTTTTTTAAATCTGGAAAGTCTATTAGGGACCCTGAAGAGAGGGATCTCGTCCTTTTAATGTTCTTGCAGATCCTAGCTGTTCACTTGCTTCTAGTTTTGTGGTTATAGACTTTTGCCATTATGATTAACGAGCAATGTGAACTATGCAAAAAAAAAAAAAAGGAACAATGAAAGATCTTTCTTCTGCAAGAGACAAGTAAAAAGGCAATACAGTACTTGTGCTCAGTAATCACAGAAAGCAGAACAGATTTTACTTTCCAGTTGCAGGATCTGATTCAAACTACATGTGCAATAAGTGAACTTATGGATTTGATGTTACTGTGTTTTGCCATGGCTGGGAATTGAAAAATTTCACATTGAGTAGCAGAATGTACGTGGCGTGTGTGCTGTAGTATGTGCATGCATCAGCTCTGTCAACTGGATGAGAAACTACGCAGAATGACTGCATAGACAGAGGACTGTTCACACAATCATTGAGGCTGGCTGGCACTGCGGGAGGTTGTCTTGTCTAACTACCCTGCTCCAAGCAAGGTCAGCCAGAGCAGGTTACTTAAGACTGTCTAGCCAGGTATTAAATGCCTTTAAGGATAAAGACTCTAGAACTGGTTGATTATTCTAATTTATATACAATATATACCCTGTGTTTGCTTTAGCTGAGCTGATAAGGAAACAGGAAAATTCCTTGCTACCTGAGGAAAAGAAATGGTAACTTCATGCGCACCGTTGTTATAAATCCATTTACATAAAAGTCCTATTGAATCTGTCACAGTATTTCCTAAGTGGAGTCATGAGGGCTACACAAATCCACAAGTGCTTGTCAAGGGTGAACCCTGGGGGACTGGCTGTTGTTCATGGTGCCAACTACTCCTGTATTTTGCTTGGTCAGCTTTGTCGTTCAGGAATGGGTGTGTTCATATGTGAGGATGTTAAGTAGCTAAGGTTGTGTAATGTTGCAACTGAAATAGGGCCTGTAGTTTCATGACCTTAAGATTTAGCAAGGTCAGTTTTGTAGCTAAGACAGGAGTGCCGGTTCTGTGGGGTGGGACAGAGCTTGGAGGGCCTGACCAGCAGGAATCAGTCATGCTGAGAACCTCCACATCTTTTTGTGCTTGAGGGATGTTGGGTGGTGGTGTAGGGATGCAAATAAAGAAATCTGAGTGAGTATTCATCCAGCTGACAGAGCGAGTGGTTAACTTTTTCAATGTAACTTCTTGCATCAAGACCTATTCCTGCTATGGTAAATGGTAACACATTGCTGTCCATCAAGTGTAAGCTTTTAGCTTACAGCAGGAAATTCAAAATTATTCATGCTTTAGTAGAGGGACTACAGCTGTGCTGTGCTGGGAGTCTGGTTTTTGCTCCACAGTAAATTGCTGTTTCATGGGGTTGCATCTAGAAAAAATATTTATCAGTATCGGCAGATGGAAGGGGTAGAGAAGAGTGTGTGTGTCATAGGTGAGTAATGCAGGATCATTAGTGAATGTTGAAGCGCTTGATGCAGCACATCAGGGAAGACTGAGCAACACCCTTGATGAATAACTTTTGCATCAGTATCAGTGCTTGCCTATCTTTTTCTTAATGGACTTAAGAGCCAGCCCTAATCATCACATTGTAGTCATGGTGCTACCACATGTTTTGGGCAATGGAAATTAAGGTAGCTATGGCTGAGAAGCACAGTGGAAAGAGCAGGAACACAAATTCTGGCATTTCTGAAGAGGTAATTGTAGCTTTTACTTGCTTATAACCTGTGTAAGGTCTTTTGGGAAACTGATATAACCCAAGGTTAGGTTAGCAGAACAGAAGGAACAGAGCTGTGGCCTTAAGGGTCACTGTGCTCTTCCAGCTCTCCATAAACATGAGGGAAAGGGAGGCACCAGTGTGGAAGAACCTTACATTTTGCATAGAGAAACACTTTGCACAGCAGCTGGCTGTATTTATGTTACAAATTACAATTTCAAATCCATGTGGCAATTAAGCTTTTCTTATCACATGGATCCTCCTAAAGAGAAACAATTTATATGTGTAGAATATATATAACTAATATCTTTATTATTAATTTATGAGTATATATAATATGTATGTGTATATATAGTGTATGTGTGTATATAGTTGATATTCTTCCAATTAATTAGGTAAGTAGAGCTAGAGGTTTTTACAGCCAGTGACTGAATGAATAACAAACAGAGAAAGATTTAGTACAGCTGAATGCTTTCGTGTGGCTTTGGTCAAATTACTTAAGAGGTGGAAATAATCAGTGGTTGAATTAAGCAAGAGGCCTGATACATACTGGAAAACCTCCATCATTTATCAGATGTTTTACAACTGTGATGAATGAGTTTGAATAAATAACATGAACATGTGTTAAACAAGTTCAGGCCAAGTGCCACATGGTATGGTAAACAGAAATTGCACTTGAGGAATGTTTGAAAATATAAATGGATGGTAGGTGGTATGTGGAAAGAGCTGTGAGGGTAGCCTTTCCTCAGGGGAGGGTAAAAGGAAAACTCTTCTTAGGTGCTTCAGAAATAGCTTTTTATTGTTGTTACTGTTTTTAACAAATACAGATATAGAGGTTTGCTGGTACTAAAAAGAATTTTATTTGTTTGTGCAGCTGTTAAGCTGCAAGCATGATATTTTGTCCCCATTGCAAACTTGCCTCAAAACTGCCCTAAGCCAGTGCAGGACTGAGCCATATAGAAAGGAACCCAATAGCTTGAGTGACTTTTCATTTAAATTATTTGTTAAAAAAAAAACCCCTGTTGATATGCAGGGGTTGAGAGGGAAAACATAAGTGGGAAATCAGTCTAAGAGAGACTAGATGTGCTCCAAGGTCTGTCTCACCCTCATCTCTGCACACAGCGAGAGAGGTGAAAAGCTGGTGCTCCAACCGGCAGTGCTCTGTTGCTTGAGGAGGCATTGGCCAGCTTTTGTTTCAGAAGGGAAAATCTGTTGCCAGAGCAGTGGATGGTTTTGTGTATAAGTTTCTGTCATGCTGCTAATGTAGGGCCTGTGTGGCTAATGCATTTAAACAAACTCATTGAATTCCAAATGCAACTGGGAGAAGCATTTAACACAGCGGGTTTTGTTTGCTGTATTTGTTAATGGGGGTGAAATGATTGCTTAGATATTGGCTTTGTATTTTCTGTCACTCTCACATACAACCATACTGCTGTGGAGCCTACCAGCATCACGCATCTTGTTCCTGGCAAATCCTGGATATTTCTCACCTGTGAAAGATGGGTTAGTATTTCCATAAGTGATGACCATGGTCTTTTATCAGTCATTTCCTGATTTTAGTATGTGTGGCTTTGGGTACCTCCCTTTGTCCTAACTGTGGTACTTGGAAAGTGGAGCAGTACCCTGATTTTACCTGATTTTTATAAGGATGTGAGTATTTAGGCACTTTCACTGCTAAATCTTTGCGTTCTAATGTACAGGTCCTTGAGAGAATATGAGTCTGTGTCCCCTCTGCTGCAAACCCTTCATATTCACAACTATATGGGCAGTAATAAAAAATAGCAATTGGATGAAAAATAAATTGCACAGGAGTAAAGGATAGCAACTTCAGCACTCTCTTGCAGGGCTCTTGGGTGTTCCATGGGAAATTTGAGACTGTTGGCTCCCCCGTGGTGTTACCTCCTTTCCGTGTGTTAAGCTTATCACGGTGCCTGTGCCAAGTTCTTGGTATGCCTGTTTATGTCCCCCTTGCTGTAATGCACAGTATGGCAGATGTAGCACGGATGTGCCAGCCACCTGCACCCAACACATGCCAGTGTGACCCAGGAGGTGGCGAGGCACCTGGTGCAGCAGAGGTAAAAGTGCTGGGAGGTAAGTTGTGCAGCAGGTAGTGGGGATGTCCGAACCTCCCCAGGTTACTGGCCACAGTAGAGAATACAAGAACAAGAAGGACTGTCAGAGATTTAGGAAAGATGAGCTACAAGTTAAGTTGTTTAATGTAAGGAAGAGGCTGTTATATGGAGGCATTACAAGAGTTTTCAGACTGGAAAGGTCTGAAAATTAAATATTAAAAAATGTTTTAGAAATCACTATTGTCATCAGTAAATGTAGTGAAATATTGAAATAAATGTCCTGGAGATGCTGTGGCACTTCCATTGGAATTCTTTGCTTATTCTGTTTTTTTTTAAATAATTTTGGGGAAAAAATCCTATAGGTGAAGCTCCACTGCATTTGGGTGCCCCCTCTATAAGCTTTCAAGGAGGGATCTTAAGGACTGTGTGGCTGATGCTTCTGCGTGATGCTGAAGTACAAATAAATATTAACCCTTAATATATATATTGTGTGTCTCAGTCACAAGTGCATCTACTGGTTCTGGTATGTGAGGATTTTGTGGTGGATGCTTGGTCCGGGCTACTTTTTGTTACCAAATGGTAAAAACAACTCCAGCATTGATTTGGAACCTGTTGCCCCCAGCAGCGTGACTGTGAGACGCCTCAGGTATTTGAATGAGAGCTCAGGTATTTGAAGTTGCACACACCATTGCAATCACTAGCAGCGGTCTGAAGGAAACATAGCTTTATCAGATTTTAACCATCAACTGATGATGATGCTCTTTTGCCTGTTGCCTTGCTATCAGACGAGTGCTCCGCACTTGCTGTCTAAATCTTTGAACAACCTCTGATGAAGTCAAACTCATGCAGTTAATTTGAAGGCTGCATCCTCTGAGGTCTGAGGCTGGTTAAATCCTGTTGCACTTCCTAAGGATGGAATGGGATCACTGGAACAACCTAATCTTGGAGATAGCCTCTGACATATTTTGGCATGTCTTAGACAACAGTAAAACTTGGTCTGAACTTGAAGCTCAGGAGCTCATTCACGTTCTTGGCACAAACTTGTGATGTGTTTGCACTCAGATGTTTTGCCTCTTGCCAAGCTGTCAGCACGGATAAGACATCCCTAATTCCAGGGATAGCAGGTGTGTGCCTAAATTTTTTGTCTTTTTTTTTGGTGATAGATTGCTATAATTTGCTAGTTGCTCTTTGTTTACTAATATTGATTGACATTTCAGGGCAGCATGTTGGCACTGTGTTTAAAATGGAATAAAACCAGAAAACTCAAATAATGACGAGCACGTGGTTATTAAGTACTTGTTATCCAAGAGGCACTGATGTGCTTGTTCAGGCACAAACATACAAGTCAACAATTCGAAGATCTAGCTGTAAACTAAAACAAATGTTAAAGATTGGCCTCAATGTAGAATTTTTTAATGTTTATTTTTTAGCTTCAGATTGGTTACAGTAATCTCTAAAGAAAGCAGTAAGTTGTTCTATATTATTTTCTTTTCTAGCAATTTTCCCTGGCCCCATTCTCTTGAATTATGTAACCTATATTTTAGTGTAACAACTACTTTCCTACTGTATTACTCTCTAGGGAACAATTTTGTATTTGTAGGGGGATGAACAAGATGACCTCTTAAGTCTTTTCCATCACCACTTGCTGTAATACGGTGCTGTAATATTTGACCTTGTTACACAGCCTTTTCCCTTCTGTAGCCCTTTGACTTTTACAGAAGAGCAGTCACAGCATTTTTTGGACATGCAGAAGTGCCCTCCTTTGAAGTTATCAACCCGAAGTACTGCTTCCTGCACTTCAGAACTAAAGAGCATATTAGTGCCTTTTCCATTCAAGTGGAGAAGACCTGTATAAATAAATCATTGCAGGGGAGTACGCTGGAATATTGTTCCATGGCTGGAATAAATAAGCTGAACAGGCAGAGGATCTTTATTTTGTTACTGTGTTGGCAAAACTGTAACTTTCGAATATGCCTTTCTAATGTTGCTTTTTAATACATGGAAGTAAGGAAGACTGAGCATATATGAGCAATATATTCTAGATCTGCACTTCACTGCTGTTGTTTGCAACAGCAGGCTTCCCTCATATGACCAAAGTTATCGGTAGGAATCACACTAAATGGGAAATGTAACTGTAAAGGGGAATTCTGTATTCTAGCTTGCAAAATCAGAAAGTATACATATAAGAGAAGTAATTTGGAAATGGAAGAAAAGCTGCAGTGATATTCCAGTGATAAGTGGATTCAAAGATGCCTTGCTGTTCTGCTTTGTTCATAACTTTCACCTTATAGAGCGCAGCAAATGCTTTTTGTGGCGTTGGCTCCAGCTCCAGCCTGATCACGAAAGCCCATTCTAAGAAAAGGGTTTTTTTCAATGAACACCCATTGCATTTTCATTATCTCTCCAGAGACAAATAATTTATAAAGCCTGGGGGGTTTTTAATCATTGAAATGTTCGAGCTGTTCAAGTGTCTTGGGGTTGTTGCTGCTGCTTTCTGTGCTGTTGATTCTGGGTTTTAATGTCCCATTCCAAATTTTGCTTCACAATTTAAACAAAATGTTCTGTTGTGCTCTCCTGCTGATGGGCTTTTTTATTGCTTATGTCCTTTTTTTCCACAGCAGCAGTAGGAGGTAAGTGAGAGAGGTTTCTGCAGTACAGAGCTGAAAAAACAGTAGCAAGCAGAGGTATAAAAAAAAAGTACTAGCCCTTTCTGTCAGCCAGCTTCATTCTGCTCTCAGCCCCCATCAGCCTACGTGTCCTTCCACTTCCTTATTAGTAACTGGGGCCTTAATACACTAAGTCAGAAACACAAGGAGTGAAAGGAAGTTTTGACACCATCAGCTTTTAAGATCTTAGCATAATGCAGTGCAACATAAAGTACCAGCTTCCACAGCTGTACCCCCCAGGATCCAGCAGATAAAAACTAAGGTTTCCTTTTGCACTTAACTACATAAACACTTGCTGCATTTTAGCATCTCCCTTTAGCATGAATCATTGCCATTTGTTTGCTATAGTGTGTACAGATAGTGCGACAAACGTTATTCATAGTTTCGCATGTATGCATATGGGTCTACAGGAGCAAAGGGATAATAATTAGGGCTTTATGAAGGGGAAACTCTGGCTAATGGTTTATTCGTTACTCATGGTTTGCTTGAAGCCAAGCAAAATAAACAGAAGTTTGGTAAAAATAGTCAAAAAGAGAGATCACTATAGACCTGTTAGGCTCCCGGAGTAGAGTATGGCAAGACTGGAAAAGTCCCCTCTACCAGCTGTATGTGTAAAAACCTATCCTTTTTAAATCTCACTGAATTACTTAGATGTTACTGTAGTTTATGTGTGTTGGTAATGAATCACAAACATTGACTAAAACCTGGGATCAAGGGTGTGGGAGTGTCCAGGATGCTGAGGAATGATGTGTTCGGAGAGAAAAGGACCTACCCTGAAAGGATGATTTCTGTCTCTTTTACACAGATGATTCAGTTTCTCAGTCAGTCTTTCCCTGCTTCCTAATTCTTTAGTTTTTTGTAGGTGATTGTTTAAGCATTACTGCTTTCTTTAATCATTATTGTTTTCATATTAGTGGCACTCCAGACCTTCACCTCCCATGCTGTCTTGTTCTCCTTCTTACTGACTCCCCTCTGCTCTTCTGTACTTCTCTCTGTATTGTGTCTCTTGATGCATGTCTCTGATCCCTCATTCTCAGGGTCATCTTTTTTTCTCCTCAGTCCTCTGGAGTTTTCTTTTTGTTACTCCTTTTCCTGCAAATGATTGAAACTCATTTCACATGTCTTAGAAATACAGGAGCAAGAATCAGGGCATACTTCAAGGGGAGGACACTTACATATATCCATTCTTCCAGGTGCATCTCAGTGTATTTAAATGTGTAATCATTCTTGTGCTGACAGTTTTATGTTAATTCCCTTGTGGCAGAAGTTGCAACATTTGGCGCTTCAGAAAGATGTTCAAAAAAGTTTAGCACCAGACCTTCTTCCCAAAGCAGGATTTCTGCCCTGTGTACTCTCCCTGTGGAAGTCCACGGGAATTTCTTCTGGCTGCTTCTTGCAGTGGCAGGAAAGCAGACTTGTGCTCTCAAAGAGGCAGAAAAGTCCTTCAGAGCAATTGTGTATATTTGCATTAAGTGCTGGTCATAATGAGTGTTTTTGATTCCCAGAGGAGATCCCGCGCTGGAGCTCTCCCTGCTTGCCTGTCCGCAGTCACAGGCTCCCTGGAGTTTGCAGTGGCTCTTTGCACCCTCTGCTTTAAGCCTCTGCCCGCGTGGCTTTAGGTATGGGGGTAGGGAAGGATGTCCGAGGCTGGTTTGTGGCTTCCCCTCCTCCCACTCCCCACCTGCGGGTCTTTTCCAGAGAAAGGGAATAAGGATGCAGGCTTGAAGGGGAGCTCTTCTCATATGCAGACGTAATAGGATCCTCTTCCCACAAAGGATCTCCCTCTCCCAGCGGGGGCAAAGGACCCTGCTCGCTGAGGGGACCCACTGTCCCAGTTAATTAGCTAAGCAGCTGCTGTGTGTTTGAATGGAAGGGAGGGGAGGGAGGTTTTGCTCAGAAGGGGAGCCGGGGCAGCATTCCTTAGAGGCAGCCTGCACATTCCTCTGAAGCAGGCTGCGCCGAGGGTGACTTGGGCTCGGCGTGGCACCACCGGGCTTCCCGAAATTTGTAGGCAGCCAGTTGCTTGGCCTCGGGTCCCTTATGTGGGAAAAGTCCTTTTCCTCAATAAGTTACTCATCGTTTGCCCCTGGATCAGCGGGATAATAAAATACATACCTTGAGTTCAGTTGTGATGTATTGCACTAATCAAAGCATAACAATTCACAGAGAGAAAATATCATCAGATTCAGAGAAAAAACCAAAGATTTGTAATATGCAAACCAGTGTAATCTCAGCAGAAGCAGCAGTTTTGTTAATGCAATAGTGGGCAGTGTGTCTGTGAACGAATCCCTTTTCCATACGTTTTTTAGGGGGTCCAGGAGGAAAAAGAGAGTGCCTTGTCTGGCTTATGCATTTATGACTAGCTTTGGTGGACAAAAGCAAAACTAAAAGGAGAGTCTATTCTTGGCATAGGACCAGGTCTTTTCTTAGAGGACTGCTTTAACTTGTTTGACATACAGTCAAAGACTGGCACACTGCACTAATTAGTTTTATATACAGTTGTTCTATAAATCTGCAGGACTATATATACCCACGGGCTCACTCGAGTAACCCAGTGAAGTCTACCAGGCTGCTTCCTGAAACCTGTTTACAGGACTGGACCCATATGCCTGACTTTTTGCTGTGCTGTTCATATTTTTTTTTACTAGTTTTATAATTCTGTAAATTCATTCAGATAGAATAACACCCATTTAAGATTAAAATGTTTTAGTAATAGATTTGGAAGCATGGTACTTGGCATTTGCAGAAAGAGGTTTTTTTCGTTGTTACAAACATTTTTCCTTTAACACACACACACACACACCCCCCGTCAGTACTGGTGGAAACCTAGGCAGTTCATTTACATTCTGAAAGACTTTTACAGTTAACTCAGACTAATATTTCTTCCTCATGACCACTTAAAATAATGTTTTATTCATTGGTGCAGGGGCAAGAATTAAATCTTTAGTTTCTAAGTACTAGCCAGTTTGCAAGTGGCTACTGGAAGCCAGAGAATATTGCTACTTCTGTCCCATGCAAGGACTTTAGAAATGAATGGCAGGAAATGTTTCAAATGTTGTTTAATTAGATCTGCACCAGGTACCCTGCTAATGTAATCAAATGTGGAGTTAATCTCCCTTTTATGTTTTTGTAAGGAAAGGAGCTTCATCTTTAAATTATAGTTTAAAGAAAAGAGGCATGGATGGGAGATGTGGAGGTCATTCAGGCAGCAGCAACTGAAGCAGAGCAACTCCCATTTGTGCTCAGCCAGATGTTCATGAGCTTTTGCCAACAGCTCAAAAGGCTGATGCTACATAAATTACTATATCCCAGGGACGAATTCAATGGGTGTGATGGAAGAGGAAGGGAGGATGATGGTACCCTGTCGGTCAGAGGTCAGGTGTAACACATGGGACTGAACCAAGCAATACTCAGCCAGTTCTGTGTTTTCTTTTATTGTTGTGGATTGAAAACACTCATTTTCCCTTAGAGAGCAGAAGTCAGTACCTTCACTAATAATATAAAGACCAATTATTATTTTCTTTAAAACATTCCTTTTCCCGTGTACTCAAGAGTTTAATACCCAATGACACTTAAGTCTGTGATGGTCATCTTTGAAAATATAGAATCTCCCTTGAAAGCTACCAGTGCGGTGGCCTGATATAGTAAAGATCTTTAAAGGCTTCTCTTGCTTTCTGAAAAGATGCTGATGGCAAACTGTCTCCCTTCCACTGCCGTATTTGTACCAAATTCACCTTGAGAAATCCCTTTTCACCTAAAGTGAATTGTTTTCCTTTCCTTTCTAGAAGAGTTATTTTTGCAAAAGTAAAAGCAAACAAACCCCCAGAGTAAAAAATGATGGGTTTATTTTAGAACGTGAAGCCTTCTCTTGATCCAAGTGCTGCTGTTGCAGGGAAGTAGGCACTTGTAAGTCTCCATCTCTCATGCATGTCTGTTTGTATCACAAGTCAGGTTATCTTTGATGCTCTGCCTGTAGAAAGAAGTGGTGAGCTAAGGGAATCTTTTCACCTTTCAAGAATATATACCTGCCTGTTATGATGTGAAGGGTGTTTGAACAAATGTTACTCTTGCTTCTTAACAGAAAGGTAAATAAAACTCAAGCCTGTACCAGTACCTGGTTTTCTGTCAGATAGTTTCAAAATAGTTGATTATGATTCTGAATGTTTGAGGTGGGCAGTGCTGATACTTTTTAGTTTCTCGGGGTGACCTACAGCCTACAGATAAAAATCAGGGTTTCAAAGTTAGTGAAGTACCAATTTATCATCCCAAACTTATTGCTTAATCGGTGGGAAGCCCATGGAGGGACAGAGTGCCTTTTCTTTCATAAAATAAAGAAATAAGCAGCGCCCTCTAGTGTTCCTTAACATCAGAGGGAGCCACCAGGAGAACTGTATATCATCTAGGTACCTGCAATCAAACCTGTTTCACAGCTGCAGAAGGAGCTCTTTATTTCTTGAAGAAAAGTAGTACAAAAGAACTGCAATACCATAGCTTATCAGGACATAACTGTCAGACACGCAGTCATTAATAGGTAGATACAGTCAGAAAGCTCAAACTCTCTGACCTGTTTCATCTCTGATCTTGAAGGGTATGAGTGTAGTAGGTCTCGAACTTGTACCTGGGAAAGGATGGGAGGTGTGTTTCACCAAAGGGCCAGAGGCTCACGAAGTCTCAGGGAGAGGTGGAGCAGCGAGTGTTCCTGCTTGAAGTTCAGAGATTCAATTTCTGGCATAAAGCCATCCTAGTGTACATATTCAAGCGCATCTACAACACGTTATAGCAAGACAGTGAGCAGGTAGGACAAGCTGAAAACTTTGGGCTGTCCTTGGAGCCCCTCAGAAGTTTTTGATTCGGGTGATAGTAGCAGGTTGGACTCCTGTCTCCAAGTTATAGATATCACTTGTTTTAGTTAAAGACAACTCCGCCAGGGATGCACTTTGGGAATTACAGTCAACTGTTTGCTTTAGCATGGAAGGCTATTTCTCAGTCTGCTTAAAAGAGCGCAACATTGTAAGTTGCTAATGTAAAACAGCAAGCATTGAAAAGCATTTGCTATCTGGTTTCTGAGTCATCTTCACTCTGAAAACATTGCAAGCAAATGTGCCTTTCCCTCTCTGTTTTTTTTTAATTTGATTTTCTACTGTAGAAAAAGAGCTTATGACTGACTATTGTCTTTCAGTTTCTGCTGATATATTTTCATAGCCTTGGTTGCAGTCTGGGGCTTTTAGGAATGAGCCCCAAGGTCTCTGTGCCATTAAAGTTACTGTTGACAAATGGGTATTGTGTAAGGCCTTGAGAGCATCTTGCCTAGTGTCCCTGAGCTGTAATCTGCTGTATACATTTATCACTTTCTGAAAAACAGCACACAGAAACACAACAAAAATACCGATGCAGTACCTTGGCTTAAGCAGGCTTTCGTGCCCTGGGGGAGATTCACCCTGGACTATAGTTTCCTAAATGAAAACATTTTCTGATGTGGCATGACTCCAAGGAGTGACCATCTCACTTTCCTCCTTGGGTTAAGCTCCGTGAATGTTTCTGATGGCTACCAGCACTGTAAGAAGTGGGTGCCAAGACTTATGTAGATGGTCAGTATATTGCCGTGTGTAAGAGCATCAGGTGAAGAGGTTAGGAACTTGTATTTCTGAGCTGATTCAACAAGAGCAGCTGCACATGAGGAGGGATCTGCGAATGTACATTGTCTCTGTGGAGCTTGCTCCACCCTGGTAGGAGATGTCAGAAATGAGATGATTTACCTGGGCTGTTGCTTCTCAAAAGGGGTGTCAGACAAGCTGAAACATTTGTGATACACACTGCTGTCTTGCTGCCACTGCTGTTTCCAAACTGGATGGTTCCAGTAGTTGTTGATTCTTCCGCTCTAATGATAGACCCCTTTTTGAGCTGCAGTTAATAACTTCTGTCCTCTGCTACATGCCAGCAGGAAGAGCATTGTTTGTGCTGATTGCCAAGGATGCCGTCACACTCTGTGACACAACCAAGAATAAAAATGTTCAGCATTGTTCCTCTGAGATGTACCAAAAATCTGCATGCACCAATGAAAGCAACCAGTGTTACGGTATCACAACAGTGGTTCGTTAGGACTTTACCATGGGCTGGGATGATGATTGTTCCTATTTAAGACCCAGACCAACAGATGGCATTTGTTAGGACGCTGATATTTATGTACAAAGTTGCCAGCATTTTAAGAAATGGTGCCTCTCTTGATTAAGATGATAATGTATTGCCTTGTTTGGAGACATTCTGCTTGTAATGATGCTGGTGAATTATGAATAGAGGGAAATTAGTAATAACAAGTGCCAGATGAGGGTATCTTTCAAAGAGGAATATTTTGTGTAATGTGGCATGTAAAGTTGACGGACTGGGTCTTAAAAGACCTTTATTATTCTTTAAGCTTTCCTGACAAAATTACTCTATCCTGCCAAGAAATGTAGTTTCACATGCCAGTGTGTTTTTAAGCGAGAGTAATTAAAGTATGCCTCTAAGTTTATGGCTTGAAGTGAAATCTGTTCCTCCAATGTTTTGTCAGGAATCTATAAACAGTGCAAGGAAGGAGACAACTTATAACAACAATAGTTTTGCCAAATCTACACATTCTGCCTTTGAAATCAGAGGCAATTAGGGATGAATAAAACTACTTTCAAAGTTTTTTTTTTTAAAAAAAGTGTGAGTTTTGCTGAAGTTTTACTTCACATTTTTCCTTTGGTTGAAGATGACTGTTGGGAATAAGAAATGTTTTTTTTTAAATTAAAACCTGTCGCCTTTGATTGAAGTAAAAAATGATTACTGGGTTGTAAATGCATTGAAGCTTCAAATGCTAGGCCCTTTTTCGTAACTTCCTGAGAGATGGAAATAAAACTTAATTTTATTTTGTAGTGTAAAGTAGTAATTAAAAGAGAACTAGTCAAGAGGAAGTAAGAAATAAAAATCCGGAGTTTGAAATTTCATTTTCTCATCAGAATACTCTGTCTCCATGAGCATTTCATCTCATGAGCTGCTGGCTGCTGTCCATTGCAGAGAAGGTCCTTTCATGATAATCTGTGGGTGACACAAAGTGCGTCATGGGAGCTGACTGTGAAGATTTGATTTTCCTTTGTAATTGTCCTCAGATTGCATTAGTGTAAGAAAATTCAGTTTAGGACTGCAGAAATGTTGCATAACGTCTCTGTCAGGTACGCCAAATGTAGTAGACCAGGAAGACTGGAAGAGCATGCCCTTTGCTGCATCCATGCATAGTCACAAGTAACTTTCAAATACACAATAATAAACTTAAAATGCACTGTCCAAAAATTCTTCCAAAGGAGCAAATGTTGTGGCAGGGTTCAGAAAGATAGAAAAGTTATTTTGTCATCTTTGAATTATTTCTATGAGTATGTATTAGTAGGGGAATAAATGAAGTAATATGTTTCAGTATTGGATGATGAAAAGAAGGCTTCTGCTTCATTTAGAAAAAGATCAAGATCAGTTTTCATGAGAATAAAACACTGTTTTGAATTATGCTTAGAACAGACTGTCCGACTATTTCTGGTATTAACGTTGATTGCCATTGCAGAAAGGATTTAACAATAGAAAGATGAGAACATGAGAAAAGAATGTCTAGAGGGAAGGCAGTCAAGGATGGGATTCAGTGGCTCTAGCTTTGATAACAAAAGCAAAGGGTGCTCTTAGTTGAGACTTTTGAGACTAATCTGGTACTTTCAGTAAACCTTAAATTTATCTTAATGCAGAAAGAGCAGTTTTTCTAGCCATTCTCAAAAATTCCTCAGAGCATTGTTTCTCACTGATCTTGTTAAAGCCATTGTAAATTTACCTGGGAGATCTCATCCAAAATTATGGATGACTAAACCCTGAATTTACTTGCACTTTTTAAATGAATGAGTATATATATAAATAAATAAATACATAAAAATAATAAAGCTTTATTTAACAGCAGTCTACGTAATTGGAAATAGGAATTATGACATTTCCACTCTAACTCTTTTGAAATCAGTACTGTATTTTTACCATGTTTTCAGTTTTATTTATATTGAATTTTTTTCTGTTGTCTTTTTTTTCCCCCCCCAGAAAAACTTTACAATTCCAATGGACGGGAGCTGAGACGGGCACTTTTCTCCTTGAAACAAATATTTCAGGTGAGCATATAATGGCTGCCCATTCTGTGATTTTAACATGAATTGAACTTCTTTTTTTTTAATGTAGGGAATAACTTACAGTTTCTGGCAAAAGAGAATTTTAAGACTTTATTTGTAATGTGCAATTAGCCAATTGCTTCTTAGGTCTTTTCTCTTTATGGTCTGCAAGCCTTCCCCTGTTCCTTCAGTCTTTCAGAAGGCAGGACCAGATGTGGAATAATGGTAGAGTTAGTTGTTGGAACCTGCCAGAAAATTAGAAAATTGGGACTTTTAGATGGAAACTTAGGCTGCTTGTTAGACAGTGGCATACTTCTGTATTGGGAAGACTGGGAGGCAGGTGTGAAAATAGAAAACCATGGGTTGAAGTGATGGTCCAACATCAGCCAAATAATTGACAAGTAAACTATGCTTAAGCCACATCAAAAACTGGAAAAGTATGTGAGAGACATGGGACGGATCTGATGAGGAACAAAGATGTAGAAGGAGACCTCTGAAGGTGTTAGAATTTAGACTGAGTTTAGAGGAAATTATTTACTGATTAGCCAAAAGGATGCTTCGTAGAGCTGAGGAGGTAATGGTAGCGACTGCTCAGTTTAAGGAAAGGCATGGATTTGAATGTGAGTGTTCATTATGGAGAAGGCCTGAAATCAACAGGATTCTGTGGGGAAATAGCCAATGCGATAGACAAGTGATGTGGATGATAAAAAAGTTAATTGAATAGAAAAGCATGGATTTTAGGTTGGTTTTACTGGGCAAAGAGAAGGACTTCGGAAAGTTGCAGGACTGGAAGGAGACTTCTTGCAGAGAACAGGTCAGGAAAAATGAAAAGAAAATGTTCGTGTGAACTAGAGCATACTGCCAATGTGATCCTAAAATGGAATACAGGATGACACATTCCATTTCTATCAGTAAATATAAGTGAAATTAATAAGAAAAGCACCTTTTTCCTTTACTAACAGGTCCAAATGGAGGATGACAACCTATGTTTTACAGCTACAACATGTAGGTGCAAGTGTTTCACGCTGTTAGTTTAGTATTTTTTGCTTTGTTTTAAACAGACATTTATTTTTAGGAAGAATAACAAAGTTATGCAAATTTCCAAAACACATAATGCTTTTTGCAGATTTCAAAGTTGAGCATTCAGAATTTAGAAAATGCCAGAATGAACATATTTCTGAAGAGTAGAAGTAGATTGTGAAGGGTGAACCATTTATTGGAAAATTTTGGTAATTGAAGGTGTCTTCTGGGTCAAAAATAGTACCATGAATTTTGAAACTTTTGGACAATGAAAGAGTTCCAGCTCCAAAACAGTCTGGTCATCTCATGGCAACAGATTGGGAGAGCCATTGTCTCTTCAAGGCATTCCCAGGGAAAGACCAAGAGAATGATGGAAGCTGAGTTTTCCTGTGAGCTTGTCAAGCAGATGGACTGTGTGCTCAGAGGAAATTAGGCAGGTTTCCAAGAGCCTTCTTTGTTTCTTCTCTTTTTGTTCATCTCAACTGTTTCTGGGAAGTAGTTGTATTTCTCTGAATTTATGTATTCCACAGGTTAATCTGGGCACTTGGGCATATTTAGCAATAAATACTAAGTCTCTCTTCCCACCCATGCCATACCTCCCATTCCTCCCGTGATGACTTTTCCCAGTTTGGGTATTCACAAATATTCTCCTCCATGTATCTTATTTGAAGTCTAGTAGGTGTTTCTGAGCACATAGTGCTCTGTGCTTTCCGTGAACACACCAGTAAGATCTGTCTTCCAGCTGATTTACATAGAAATGTGTTTTAAATATTTATCCTATTAAATGTAATTGGAGTTGACTAGGTTGAAGAGGAATGAGAGAAACGGGAAAAGCGATGTGCACAAACCCATATCAATGTGTGAATTTAGTTTTTAAGTGAAACCTGTCTGACAGTTTCAGAATATAATTTTCCTCGAAGAATTCAACTTCCCTGCTTCCTAATATGTATGGTACGGAAAGGACTTTGGGAATTATCTATTACCACTTTAAGTAGCTACTTCTGGTAGAACGGTGGCTGTTTGTTAAACAAATGTACCCTTCTAAAAATCTTCTTATACTCTCAAAATACAGGTTTTCATTAGTGGATAATTGAGAGAAATTTTCCTCAGGCTGGAGAGTGTTCATATCATATGCTTAAATACTTGAAGCAGTACACTTCAAACTGTAAAATGAGACCCTGTATGATTTAAGCATCTGTGTTCACCTTTCAACTTCGATGTCATTGGCAACAGTTACCGTCATTGCTAAGGGCAACTCTTGAATATCATTTTAGTTTATCTCATAATGAACCATGAGTCAGTGTAAGATGATTTTTATATCTGTTTTAGAAAGAAAAGCTGTTTCAGATTTTTAGTAAAGAAAAACACAAGTTAATATATATTGTAGAACAAACAGTATTGCCCAAAAGGTCATACTTGGTTTATTTTTTTTTTGTCGATGACATTAAAGTGTGTCAGTATTAGAAAACTATCATTATGTTAAAAGGTGAGTTTTTTAAAATATTTTTTTCAACATAAATACTCGTTTGATTTTGTATCTCATTATATTTAGTATTTTAAATTCCTTAAGAGTATAATATTTTGGAAGAAAAATGTTGAGTTCAAAACCAGCCTTTATTTTAATTCTAACAAATTTTCAGAGTGTTATGGAGACTTCATCATGTCTTTAAGTGCCAAGACAGTTCATACCATCATGTTTTTATAATCATTTCATCATAGCTGAGTTAATTTGGCACAATTCTGAGTCACTATCATTTTTATTTTAGGGAGTTTCAAGGTAACGTGCAGTCTTTTATTTGCATTAAGTGGGAACAGGCCCAAGTTTTACATCAAATAGAAATTCCAAATAGTCAGAGCTCTTGGTTTTTCACGCGAGGCCTCAGCAAAGCTTAGCAGTGTTTGGCAAAAGCAATGCCTTTGTTTCAGATTTTAAATGAAAGATTCATTTGACAAGTACAAGCTTGGAATTTCTCTTTGTTTCTTCTGATGGGCTGTTTTTGGCAAAATGATAAAGGTTGTGCGGAGTATTTTTCTTTAACGGTAATGTTATTCTGTTCCTGTCATTCATTCTGAAGGGTTAAGATAGCCACACTCATCATCTTTTGCTGGACTGTGCTGCAGTATTCTTCTGATTTACCAGTATGCTTTTTGATGAACAAATTTACAGAGTAAGGAGACTAATGTTCAGACTAGAAGTATATGAAGCACTTGACCTTAAAAGTACTGAAAAAAGATACACAGATATAACTGACAACCTGTTGGAGTACAGTTTAGCTCCCTTTGAATGTATTTTCTGACAAACTTCTGAGCTGCCTAGTTGTTGTGTTTATCAGAGATTCATGAATTTTGTGCAGAGTCCTAAAACTCCCAAAGGCATCTAGGGCAGAATCCAGCTGAACATGGCGCTTATAAAGTCAGGGCTGAAAAACATTCTTGCATTTCCTGATTGTGATGTCGTAAGAGATACAAAAATACAGCTGCTTAAAACATTTAATTCAGTATCAATCTTAAAAAGCAGAAAAATTGGGTACAAGCACTATAATATATATAAATAGTACTGTGCAATTTATTTTATATTAAAAAAATATTTATCAAGACCTCTGATACAACTAGATGTAATATAAAGCAAGCATGTTTTAGAACCTATAAACAAAATATGTTTTAGAACCTATAAACAAAAGTGTGGCTTGTAGTTGCAAATCATTACAAACCATAGTTTCAAATCGTGCTGATTGCATCATTTCAAAATATGGAACAACTGGGTAAGAATATGGTGGTGTAAGAAAAATAAGGAAGCTATAAAGCATGTTTCAAGTCTGTTGAAATCTATAATTATATGTAAATCTGTTTTTTAAAGTTGTGGAAAATATTTTTAATCTATCAATGCATTAGGTTTTCTAGACAGCAGACCTAAAGGATATATTTTAAAGTGTTGAGGAAAAAAGCCAGTTTTCATTTAGGACTGTTTTCCCCACTGTTATTTGACAAATGCAGGATATCTCCCATTATTTTTCCTGAGGAGCCTATATTCCTATTTTGTGTTCTGATCAGAATATCAAGGGATGCAGTTACAAAATTCTCTTACAGAATTTTCTTCTATTGTTAAGAAATACATTAATCATTGAACAATTGAGCTTTGTGTAAAACATCACAAAGAACAGCTATGTAGGGGCCCTGGAAACATTAACTAGAAGGTGTTTGGATAGACACAGCCTTATCAGTGACTGAAATCAAATGTCACACACTTCAGTGTCTAAGGAGTCATCAATCATCCTTAGGAGAGCAGAAGGAGTATTCTGTGTTTGCCTCATTGATCTCAAGGAAGGAGGCTGCTCCTTCCCCTCTTGCAAGCATGACTGATGACTCCTGAGGGTTTGAAGCTATGTGACGCTTGATTTAGGGGCTGCTGTCATCACTTGTGAGGCAGGCTGCCATCTCTCCCCTTTAAAAGCCCTCTTGGAAGGGTTCTTGAGTCATGAAAAAGAGAAACCTTAATTTCTTTCAAAAATCAAATTCACCATGGTTCTGCATAGCAGCTTATGTTATCTGTTTAACACTATTTTACAAAGGATATGTCTCATTACTGTTTAGAGATTATAGATAAAATACATATAACATGTTAAATGTCAAAATCAGTTTCTCCATTTCAGTGGCAAAAAGGCTGTCGTATTCATGCCTAGACAATGTTATGGGTTGAGGTCTAAACAGTTCTTAATGAGACTATAAAATGTGAACCACTTCCGCCACAAAGGTAACCTAAAAACCTGGAAAGCCACCATTATTCCTTCGCTAATCTGCACGAATCTTGGAACTGGAACAGGAAACCTTCTTTTGTATGGAGCCTATCTGCTTTAGCTTCCTCAGGTATGTAACACAATGCAAATGTTTGATCTGTTGCTTAGCTGCCATGAAGAATACTCCTGGTAGGGTCTGGTCAAGGCAACTTTTCTAGTAATTTTTAATTCTTCTATTAACTGAGAGGAAAAACCATTGTATTGATGCACCTGCTGTCTACTGAAGGTGCAAAGGATGAAATTCTGTCCCAGCAAGTCAATGGCATAAAACATCTTTAGTCTTAGTGTTATTTTTACCTGGTGGTTGAGTGTATACAGGTAAAAGTATTGTGGTAAACAGGCAGAGGCAGCGACAGCAAATCTTTTTATGTTTGTTTCCTGCTAAATGTTTTGTCTTCATAGGGGGAGGCAACCAAAGCTTTTCTGGCTAATAATTTGTGTAGATTAATCTGATATTGAGGTGTGACTTATTTTTGCTTGCTTGCTTCTTGCACTTACAGGTGAAAAAAGTTATCTGGGGGAAAAGATCCTGTAATTATCTGTGCCTTCATTAACTGAAATAATAAAATTATTTCTGGAAAATACTGGAAACAGAAAGTTACTTCCACATGGTTCAACTTGCTGAAATAGTAGCAGTTTCTTTTCCATGTCCTTTCTTTCAACCTGAAAGGCGGAATGCATCGATTTATTGCTCTGTACAACCCAAAGAGGTAGCCCACCATTGTCAGTGGTAGAACTTGATGGTAACTCTGGGACCTTTCTTATGTGAACGTGGCATCGTGGAACTGCAAGTTAGGTGCAGTGAGAGCACTAGAAGCAAGCATTATAGTGTCACGGTGAGATGGCTTTCTACCTGCAGCTCCCTCATCTGATATAGGAATCAGGAAGGTTAGTTAAAGTGATGATGTTAATGACCAATGTCACTGAAGAAGCAAAACACCATGTTCAGAGAAAAGAGGAAACAGAGCTTTCTTGGAGAAGATGGTGGTGAATATCAGGCAGGATCACAATGATTTGACCTTGGTAACTGAAGCAAGCAGACTTAAAACAAGAACTGAAGTGCGGCATGGGAGCAACTTTGCTGTGCAGGCTAAGATCCCTTCCCTCTCTAAATTTTGTCTTTAATCGACTTAAGCTATGAGTGATTCTTTGGGGGTCTTGGTTACATCCACTGAAGATACTTTTGTTTTCGTCTTAGAGATGCAGACTTCTGTTTCCTTCGTTACATGTACGTGCCAATCAAACGTGTGTTTTACAGAATGATTATCTATCAGAAAAGTTTAAATATGATAGACATGTAGGCTGATTTTTCTCCTTGGTCTTCTAAGAATTTGGTGTATATATCCAAAAGGAAGAAAACTCTTTATGAAGGGAAATGCAAAATCTTAAAGGAGCAGTTCTTCATTCATATACAAATAAGTTGCATCTACTAAGGAAGAAAAAGTAATAAATGAATGGGAAATGGGTGGTAATAAATGATATATTGGACCTTGATAAAATAATACAGTTATGAGCTAAAAGTTTTGGGGTTTAAATTTATCCTTTTCTTATGGATGCTCAATAGGAAAGAGCAATTATTCAAAGAAGTTACTTTAATTTCACTAGACAAGTTTGTTGTTTTTTTTTTTTTTTTAAAAAAGGGAAAACATAAGAGATTGCTAAGAAAGTTTAAACATTTAAATCCTTTTATAAATGCATGCAATATTTGTTGTCTATCTTCTACCATAGTTTTTCTTCTGGGTTTTTTTGGGGTGTTTTTATTGTTGTTTTTTTTCTGGAACTTGATGCTATAAACATACCTTAACTGTGTCTAATAAACACTGATTTGACTCTGAGGAATCTCAACAAATCTAATCAAGCAGGATTTGATACTTGTCTACTACTTATTTCCTCAAGATTTTTTTTGTCATATGCTGCAGGACAGCTACTGGGATACCTACATGTTTAATGCTGGGTAGATTGGGTATCTGCACACCTGTCATTTGAGGAATTTGACAAAGACTTTGAGAAGTCTTTGCATTACTGAAAAGTTATTTATATGAATGTCTTGTTTCAAGTTTTATATATTTGTAAAAATGTGAATAACTGAAAAAAAGATGTTTTAACGTCTTATGGGTTAGAGTACTTCCCGGTATTCTCAAGCTTGAAGAAATCCTGTCTGTAAGAGAATTGCATATGTGTATCAAGATATAAAATACTGGTTAAGTTTTCACTTTTTTTAATTTGCAAAGTAATGTTAACTATTAAAACATTTATTTTGCCCCCATGTATTCTTTCAACTATCCAAAAGAATCTGCAGAAAGGTTTGCAATTTAAAATGTGTCCCTATGTGAAGGAGGTGTGAAATAATAACTGTTGCAGCTTTTCTGTTTTGCTAACAAGAAACACTGACAAATACTGTATTTGTTTTGCTGGTATTTTTAGCGCAATACAAAATGTGTTCTTGAGAAACAGCATTTTTTTTATTTATTTCCTGGACTTGAGGGTATTTCAGAGGGGAGACTACAGGGAATTAATGGCTGTAAAGCAAACACTTTGGGGTGAATTTCTGTATCTATTTATTGGTACCAAGGTGGAAATCAATAATAAGCAAATGTGGTCTGTATTTGAAATGTTTTCAACTTGGAAAGAAAAAAATATATTATTTTTTTAATACTTAAGTTGTGTAGCGTTATCGTTAGCTGGCATCGATGTGCTTAAAAGGCTGGCAAAAAAAATTGCTGGCATTTGGTGATTGCTGCTTAGGCAGCTTGTCTCATGACAAGGATGTGCAACAGAATTGATACTTAAGGGTGAATTGTCTTTGTAATCATCACTTGAAGCCCAACTTTGCATTGCAGGCTGCTTAAATATATTACCTCACTGAAAGTAAAAGGGGGATGGTCATTTCCATGTATTGTTGCAAAATGTTGCTCCATGTAAATAGATGGGAGAATAGGAAAAAAGAGAACAATGTAAAAATACTGATGTCTTTATATCATGTTATGGTCACTCTTCTACGCATATGTACATGTGATGAGTTGGGAAGGTGTAAAGTGTGGGGGAGGGAAGCGAATAAGGAGTGTGGCATCAGCACGAAGTTGTGCAGGGAAAACCATGGAGGGCAGAGGAGCGGAAGCTGTGGCACAGCTGCTGAGGGCGGTAAAGCGACTGAAGTCTATTTGAAATCAACAGAGATAGCAAGGGGAAGGAAGTTCCATTGAAGGACAAACTGGCTGTTTGGTCCCTGTCAAACCCGTCACCACTAAAATGCTTCTGCCACTGCCTCAGTTACCTCTAGCAGCTGACTGCAGTTTTATGAACATACCAGTCCAGGGCACCCGTGTTCTAGATGTGCTGGTGGGATCCTGGGGGAAGGAAAACAGCAACTGCACTTGCCTAGCACCCATATCTTGGGATAGTTTCTGAGTTGCCAAGTGTCAGGGAATGAAAAGACTTATTTGAAGAGATGGACTCTTTGTCACAGAAGACTCTCTTCTGCTGCCCCAGAGAGCTGTATTTGGTTCATCTTCTAAAAGTAGTGTCCTGGCTCAAAGTCGAGCTGAGATTGCATGGCTTAATGCAAGATTTGCCTGCTTAAGCACTGGCTCATCCGGTCCATACATAGAATTGTGTTGTAGCTGCTTAAATAATTTAGGTTGAACTGGCAATACTATCCTGAGGGACTCATAGGGCTTAAGTTTATGTATGTTTGTGTGTGTGTGTGTGTATATGTGCATGTGTGTGTTTTTGGAATGATTTCTTTGTAGATTTGCTTGCAATAGATGACTTGGCTTTTAAAATGGACTGAAATAAACAGTGACAATTGAATTAGATAGTATCAGGCACTTCTGGATTGGCAATCTAGTATTTTAATTATATGAATAATTATGGAGTCCATAGAACAGAACTATAGTTTAAAGTGTGGGAAAGTAACTATAAATTATATCTTGGCAGTCTATGCTCCTTCAATCACTTCCTGACTATGTTTACTCAGTTTTCAAGCCAAAATGAGCTTTTCTAACTGCAAACATTGCAAGCCAATCTTGATCTATAAAATGCAACCTGTTGCTTAAGCCAGTAAAAAAGCTGGACTCCAGAAACGATCTGGGATTTCTGTTTCTAATAGAGCCACGGCATAACTCTTTTATTACTACATCATTGTAGTCTTGTCAATGGGAGTAATTATTTTGCTGGTAACTGTAGCAGATGTGATGCATACTGAAGGCAGGTAGCGATAGTTAAAAATATTCTTCTGGAGACTTTATTGTATTGTATTTCTAATGTAGACTCAGATCACAGACCTAGGCAGCTGAAAGGAAGGCTGAGAGGAATTGGCTGTTAGTTTTCTGTTGCTACAGGGACAAAGCATCATATAAGCATTTGAAATTATACGGGGAACCTGTGGACATGAAGGATGTCAGGTAATGAAAATGCATTCTGGTCATAAACCTGGACTGCCACATTGCTACTGCTACCCAGGGCAGTCAGGTTAGGAGCAAGCTATGGGGTTCTTTTGTTTTTTGTATACATGAGGGTTTGCCAGAGCCAGACCAGAGGATGCTTGGGAAACAAGATCAGTAGAATTCTATTCTCCGTGTACTATTAGGAGTAGGAAGGGTGGGACAAGCACCTACCCATCATTGATGCTGTTGCTAACAGAAACCTGGATTTTATCATTCTGCCTTTATTCACTTAGTAATAGAGGAGATTTTTCAAGTATATTGGGCAGTAGTCCTGCATTTTACTGTCTTGTAGTGGAGCGCCAGATTTCTTGTCATCTGAGATTTATGCCAGCAAAAGCCTGCAGTCACACATGGTTTGCTCTTTGACCTGCTTCCTCCTTCCTCTCTTTCCTCAGCAGTCAGCTGCTGTCCCTCTGCCTCTAATTTACATCCCCAAATGAATGAAGCTTAATCCTCCTAAAACCAGCTGAACTTTGTGATCCTATCTTGACTAAAAGGAAAAGGGTGAAAAAAAAAAAAAAAAGTCACTTCTAAAGTGGATGACCATCATTTATATTTGGGGGCGGACTTTCTGCAAGTGCACTGGCATTTTGGTGATTATGTATTTTTCCTTGTTTTATTTTTTTTTCATATTGAGCTTAATCATCTGGGATTTCTGTTTCAGTTCTGCCTCTTTGCTGTGTAGCGTCTACTTTTGGCAAGGGAATCTGAGGAAGAGGAGTTTCCAAGGAGACCCTGCTGTGATGTATGAATGTGGAGTGGGGGCAGCACATTTTCCCAATACTATTTCGTAGATAAGCATAGCAATGAGTGAAAATTTCTATAGCTCCCCCTCTTATAAAAGTAGTGATTGTTACTTCAGGAGCCAGGCAGTGTCTGAACGAGCTGTGCTCTGTCTGCCTATAGGACTCTGTACTGGTGTGCTGCCAGCATCTTGTCCCACAAGAATTCAGGCAGCGGGGGAGGATGCTCCTTCTCTTTCAATCTGGTAGAGTTTGCATTTCTCCTTTAATGCTACGTTGCACAGTGAATTGGCAATGTTAATCATGTCTTTTGCCTAGGTGAATTATCACAATGTTAAAATATGAATGCAGTGTATCTTTGCGAAGTTACCATTTTTGGTCTACAGACAAAATCAGAGCTGGCCTGAGAATCAGAGCTTAAATCTCTCTTTATAGGAATGTTGTAGAGTAACAGAGCAGAGAGGGAAGCTCTTCCTCAGATAGAAGGTGAGGTGCATCAACCACTGGAGCTCAGCGTGAGTGCAGTCCCCTCCTGTAAGCCCATAGGCAAAACTTAGCCAGAAGATTCTCAGGGCTATGGCTGGTACCCCAGCTGCCTGTGCTGCTCTCAATTCTAGGCTGGATTACAGCAACTTTTACATTTTGGAAAGTTTGGTCAGTACTGAATGTGATTGCTGGCTCACTCAGAAACACGTCATGTAGAGAGCACAGGCTGGGGAACCCCATGGTTCTTTATTTAAGGAAATGAACATTATAAAGTGTGTGCAAGATTTAACTTTGTTACAAAAACAGGAGAGAGTTGTACAGTGCAGGATTAAATATGGGAATGCTCAAGCAACCAGAAACAATGGGATATCTTATGAAAGGAAAGTTAAAAAAACATTAAAATGAGGCTCTCTTTGGTGGAAATCTCATAGGCTAGCATCTTGCTATGATTCCTCAGAAAGACAGTATTCTGCACAGCTGTTAGCCACGTAAGGGAGAAATATGTATGCACATATCCAAATGTGAATATTCAGTTACTAATCCAGTTTCCTCAAATACTTGGAAAGGAGCTTTCAGCAGTATTTGTTAGCTTAAAAAGAAAATAATCATAAAAATCTCCCCTTGAGAAACTGTGTTCCAAAACCTTGATTCTTATTAGGAAGCAAAGGAACTTTTTTTTTTTTTTTTTTTTTGTGGCATAAGAATAATCATGCTTTGTGTAAAAGTTTTCAAACATATGGCCTGCAGAAATAACAGGCTTCAGAAAGATTTATCTTTAACAGTATGTAAACAATTTATCTTTGCACGTGGAAGCTGCACATCAGATAAGATGCATTCTTGCAAAGTGCCATTTCTTGAAAAAAAGTCCTCAGTCTCTCCCTTCAGATAAGACCCCACAAAACTGTGTTAGAGAATATATCAAGTGGCACAGAGACAGGAGAGTGGGTAGGAAAGAAGGGAATCCCGCCTACACTTATTCTGCTATGGCACAGGAGAGTACTGTGTAGACTGCTTGATCACAGGGTTGTGAGGTCTTGTTAATAGCTAGGCTGAGTTATGGAGATGGAAGTAAGATTTATGCATTTTGTCAACCACATAAGCAAGCTTTAAACTCACCAGCTTGAATATAATTAATGTCTTTTTCATTATACATTGGACAAAAATAGAACTCTACTAGAAAGCAACATACATTATCTTGTTTTTAATTCCTCTAAGATGCCTAAAGCAATGAAGAGACATGATCCATACCAAGTCTGTGAATGAACACGTAAAATAGAGTTATCTGACAAGGCTAACAGTATCTTTTCATAAAGACTTTTAAGTAGCCAGCCTTTGTGTCACAGCACAATCTTTATGGTTGCAGGAGCTTAGCAGGAAGCTTAGAGAGCTTTGCCTGTGTTTTCCTGCTTTTCTCATCAGTGCCTTAATGCCTGCTGATTAAGGGGTCATAAATCTTTGCGATATTAGCAGAGGAGTCCATTTCCATAGCAAATGACAACCTTTCCCTGCCTCCTTTTAACTGTTATCACACACATGCGGCAGCTACTTGTACATATCATTGTCACACACACACCATATATTCCATGCAATGAATGCTCTCTTCCTGGAAACCTGAACCTCTTACCACTGCTAGAGAGTAGCCTTTACACTTGAGGTCATCTAACTTGGCAAGTCAGTGAGTTAATGGGTCTGAAAAGATTATCCTAGACCAAAATCGATGTAAACATTATCCTTTCAATGTGGAACGTATGGGCTTGAATGCCTTTCATCTTTCTCTGCACATTCCAGATGTTTGCTTCTTTCCTCTCATCGTGTATACATGATGGGATAGATAACATACCGAGTTCAGATTTATGTCTAGAACATGATGTGTTTGTACTCTGCTTCATTACACCTTCTTTTTCCCTTTTATTTGGGAAAGAAGTACCTTAAAAGCCTTTTTTTTTAATTCAGGTTTGATTTGTATATTCAGTGCTTTCCAAAAGCAGTCTGGTTAGACTCCCTCATCCTCTTCATTTCCTCTGCTGTTCCCCTGCAATATATCTCCTTTCAGTCAAGGGTGACTCTGTGCTGCAGTGGTTTACTCCTTCGGCTTCTTTGAAAAAGTTCCAGAAGGCAGATCTCACAATTTGCTTTGGAAAGGTCCTTGGTTGTTTTTTGGAGTTTTTTTGTTTGTTTGTTTGTTTGTTTAAAAATCACTAACATTAAACAGATCTTTAGCATGGGGTATTTTGAGAATTAAATGCTAATTTTTCCCCAGGTGATACTCTAATATGCATTCACTATTTAAGACTATGGGAAACATCTTAAAGTTATAATAGATATTTCAAGTTTTGTCTTTCACTAAATGGCAACAGCCCTTAATGGCTATGTGCTGTTAAAATTTTTGTTTTCTTTTTGTGTTCAACTTGAAGGTCTTTGAAGCTGAACTACTGTTAACTTCTCTAGCATAGGGACAAATTTTTTTGGTATTATGGGATGTCTTTTATTTTTCCAAAACAAGTGTGTTATGTCTAGTGACAAACATCAGACTCCACAGACCAGTTTTTCCTCCTTTTTTCCTGTTTCTCCAGTCTTTGGGTTATTTGACTGTGATTCAATACAGAATAGATTTTTCTTTTTCCCCTCAACTCAAGGATGATGCAAAAAAAATTAATGCAAAATCAAAATGTCTACTAAAGTGTCAATAAAGGGATTTAAAGAAAAAGGGAGTGTATCCTGAGCTAGGACGCCATAACCATCTGAAAAAATAATTTTGATTATTTCACTCAGTAGTTTATGTTGTTATGTATCTTGTTTCTCTTAAATTAAACAATGGTGTTGTCAATTAAAAGATGCATCTATTTGTCATCAGATATGTAGAAAAAATATTTTGGAGGATGTTTTCCCCACAACTTTCTCATTTCTGCACTATGCTACCAATTTATTTTAGTTTTTTCTGAATTCTGTGTACTCTTGTCCTTTCTGCCCTTTGCCCTTGCTTCCACCACTGCACACTTTAGGTAGGGGAAAAGGGCAACCTTCTCTCTTTAGTAGCAGGGAATTTTTAACTATTGACCTTGTCATACAGAGTAACTTACTTTCTAGGCATGCAAAGTCCTTGTGAATTACCATGGCATGTAGCTTTAGTTTACCTGAACCCTGACTATACTGCTTAGTTGACAAATTCCAGGGATATGTTCCTCTCTCTTTGAGTTTTATGAGAAACAAGATGCAAAATTCTTGAAGAAGAGGAGATTAATTGAATTTCTTTGAGTTAAAAACACCATATACAAAGGGATGTATGGGAGGGAGCAGATGCTTGGCAGCCAGCGAGGAGACTCCTCTGTGGTCCCTGGGTGCAGTTCTGCCCCCCTTCACTGCTGGAGGTGGCTCTCCATAATGCAAGACGATCTTGAATTTTGCTTGCTATCCGGTGTGATTTGCATCTGTATATTGCATGCATGAGTATTTGTTTATGTATTTATTTTTAGTTGCTTGATTCTAAATCAAGTGCCCCAAGTTCAGGGGGAATGAGCCTGAGAGATGCCTTTGATCATCCAAAAGCATTTTGTCTTGGGTCCTTTTCTTACCTTTCCAGGACACCAGTTGTTGTAAAACATTGTCCTGGAAGTTCACCATGTGAATTTTGGCATTGCTGCACAAATTAACTTTAGATAAATTGTTTGAGAATTAAGAGTTCAGTCCTCTGACTGGTGGCATTTGGGAAGGGGTTTGTTGGAGGCCACTGGTGAGAATGGGAGAGGCAGAGATCCACGTGCCCTGGCTGACTGTGCCCTTTCCTACGCTCCTGGCCCATGCATTGGGATGTGCTCTTTAGGTTGGCAGCTTGGCCAAACAGACAGCAGCCTCGGTGCCAGCCAAAGGTCCCCTGCTGTAAAGATGTCCTTTAGCTGCTCAGTGTGAACAGCCACCTTAATTCTTCAGTTCTCTTCTGGAATGGTAAAGGGAATTCCCTGGTGGGCTGCAGTGGAGGTGGATCTGTGTATGCACCTTTAAAACAGTTACGTACAGCGGAGGAAACCAGGTTGTAATTAGCACTATGTGTATTAGCAGGTGGATTGTGAGTGTACTCTTCCTCTACTAGTAATCCCACCATATTTTGAGTACGGCAAATGGATAGAGGAAATTTGTTGTCTTCATAAAACTGTGTTTGTGTCTGTAATGCCCTGGTCTGACATGGGAGTTTGTAAACTTCCTAGCTCTTCAGAAAGTGTTATCAAGGTGTTTATCTATCAATAGAAAAAAATAGCACCCTCAAAAAATGGAACAGTGAGACTTGAGACTGAGAAACAAATAAAATTTTTAGCTCAAGTGTGCACAGCAGTGGATTGTATCTTCATATTTTGGGGTTTTTAATACACTTTTGCAAAGATATGGGGAATGCTTGTATAATTTCTCCTTATATACTTTTTGGGGATAAATCAACTCTTATCATGATAATTTATTTTCTCTATACATGACTATAATACATCTTGAAATTATTTTCATAAATTTGACCTTCTAAGACATTAACCAGATTTTATTGTTCATAATTTCTACATTTCTCATGGTTGCTAAATCGCCTTTCAGTTTTAAATATCACATTTGGTCAAGCCTTTAAGATTTATGTAACTTAGCTCTGGTGAAAGAAGGAAATTCAAAAGTGGTAAACTGTCAGGCAGAAAGAAATTTGCAGTAAGTGAATTGTCACACTAAAAGGAGCTTGATTGTTTTATTTCCATTGGCAGTTTTCTAAGTACTTGCAGTGAATTCAGAAAGCAGTCTTGACAAAACTATCTGCTGCCTGGATCTTGGCTTCTCAGGGCTGTGTTATTGGAAAGCTGAAAATTTATAACTAATACTGTTGTCTATGAAAACATATGTTAAAAATACTTAGAAGAAGGATTTGGCAACTATGATTGTCCATGGAAAAATTATCTTCCATTAATATTTTAGGTTGGTTTTGTGCCTAATTTGTATGGCTAATTCAGTAACTGTTTTTAATTAAGCTTTTAGCAGCCTCCTTTTTGTGTACATGAGCTTTCTATAAGAGGAGAAGGCAAGCTTTAGATAACAGTAGTTTGTAGTCCCTTGATATAGTGTTATTATGCATGTAGTGCTCAGCAAGGCCCTCCTTTCCCTGCTGTCACATGTAGCTGTGATAGGGGGTCATTCTGCTGCACTCTGCTGTGTAAAGGACTGATGGCTGAAAACAAGTGAGCCTCATTAACAAGTATAAACTCCATGAAATACTAAAGAGTGTTCTCTTATGTGCCCTGTTCTTCATCGCAATGTGGAATATTATCTACTAGTGGTCTTATATTCAACACTACACTTTCCCACTCTAAATATAATGAATTGATATTAAGATAACGAATATAATATTATGTTGCAAGAAACACCAGTTTTAAAGTTTTGCACTTAAAATAATTAAACTGGAGTTATGCTAAGGCATAGAGATGGCCTTCTCCTGTTGATCCTGACACTTCAAGGCTTTCAGGATGTCTGTTTGTGATATGATGAGACTATAGTATTGGGGAGAATGCCTGCAAGCCTTTAACGAAAAAATCAAAAGTCCTTTTACTGATTTTAATCTTCCATACTTAAAAGTAAAAGCTTATTCTTTCTTGCTTTGCGTTGATGTATCTAATTCTGATTTTAAAATTCAGATTTCTTCTTTTGGTCTTCTACAAAACAAATTTCATACCAACTTGCTTACATTATCTGAAACATAAAGTCAATGTTGCAGGAATGCATTTAGTTTTACATTATGATATATCCTGTTTCTTTGTCATTCAAAATTCTAATGCAGCTTTTGCTTTCTCCTGTGGCAGGATGACAAGGACTTGGTTCATGAGTTTGTTGTTGCTGAAGGTCTGACTTGCTTAATCAAAGTGGGAGCAGAGGCTGACCAGAATTATCAGAACTACATCCTGAGAGGTAAAGGAAATGTATCAAAAAGTTGTTTTAATAGCTCTGAAGCTCTCACATGTCTGCTGCAACTTGTCATGTTAAGTGTTTCAGAACATATTTCTCAGTTTGGTACCAATTCTTGCATTATGCAGGAAAATTAAAGGGGGTTTATTGCTCACTGCTGAGCAGGATGAATAGTAAAATGTAAATATTGATAGTCCTTCCATTGTTCAGCTTTTCATGTAGATTATACTGAAAATCTATAATTCTAAGCAAAGGCATTCTAAAACTTTCACTGTATAATTTTAAATGTCAAAGGGCACAGAGCAAAATAACTTCTTGGAATGTGATTAGTAGCTATTGAATAAACAGTGAGACGGTCATATCTTAAGGTCAGTTGGCTGGAAACAATTTTGAGCTATCTGATATTTTGGATTTGTACAGGTAATCAGAGGCTTGCAGTCTGTTCTTGGCACTTAAAAGATAACTTGCAAAGGTAGGTTTTGGAAAGCAATGTGGAAAAGGTGTGTAACTGGATCAGAAAGCTGGTTTACTGTATTGTGGCCCAAATGAACGCCTGTGATTTTTCATCTAACCTGAAAAACAAGGTTGCAAATTCAGAGAGTACCTTCAATATTTCAAGAGGTTATGAATAAGGGGAGAACTGTCATGCCAAGGGATCTTTGCTGCTGGATGATCTCACAGGAAATAGAGAGCACTAATGAGTGCGTAGTTGTGGTGGATCGCTCATTTGAATTTTCTTAGACTGACATATATAGCTGTCTTTTAAAATGTCACTTTGATGTATTTAGCTGCCAAAACTGAAACTGCAAATTGAGGAGTAAACAAATATAAAAGGAGAATGATTTTATAAGATCCAGAAATGCTACCTTATAGAAAGCAAGAATGCAAATAGTAAGTGTGGGCTTTATGTGAAGAACTTGAAAACCAGACTGCAAAACCACCAGCTTTTGGGGGTATAAAAGAAACAAAACCAGAAATTAAGTTTTATGTCAGTAGTTGTGCAGTGAAATAATTGTACTTGAATAGTAGCTTGTATGTACTCAAAAGTTAAAGACTATTAACCACAATGAAACTAGACAAGCTGCAGAAACATGTGAAAGAGAAAAGACTGTCTTTACAGCTGAAAAAGAAGTTTTTTTGGAGAAAACTGGCCATAGATGCTCTCAGAAAATTCAGATTGGAAGCAAAATATAGATGCTGTATAGGACAGTCTGGCCTGTAGCCTAGGAACTTATTCCTTTTTCAGCTCAGCATTGATGTAAGTGTGTCTGGATGATGTCTTTGTCCTTCAGCTTTTTGCAGCAAGATATTAAACAATCAAAACAAGGAGGTCAGATAGGTGTTTACCCTACCTGAGCGGTGTAGTGTAAATGGCCTCATAATCCAAACACTGGATAGCCCTGAAGCGCTTCTGCTCCAGTGTCAAATAATGTCCAGGGCACTGACCCTCACAGGTGACAGAATGATCAGCTGATACCAGACAAATCAGTCACGTTTGAGTGATCTTAGCATGTATTGCATGTACCTTCATCTTACTGAGATCTCATTTTGACATTATCTATGTATGCACTGGGAAGAATTAAACTCCCTTCCACATTGATTGCTTTTTTCTTTTCTTTCTTTCCCTTTATTTTTTTTAAAAATAAGAATAAAATATTATCTGTATTGCTAGGATGTACCCTAATGCATCCAGAATTCAGGGAGATCACAGTGGTGTCTTTGCTGCTGTGGCTTCTCTAGCTTTCAAGAGCTTGGTGTCCATGGTCTGGTTAGATATTTTCCACTGAATTCAATAAGTGCTAAACAGAGCCATAGTGCCAATGTCCACGGCGTCATATTAAGGAAACTGCAAGCTCTTCTTGTTCCATTGTTATGGATAAGTGATCATAGCTTGTTCAAAATAAATAAAAAACAAGCAAACAAAAAACCAACATAAAGTAACCATGCATTATTTATAGCATAAAGTATGCCATAAAGCTAAAAACCTTACTTTAAGAAGATGCTTTTAGGGATTGGTACCTTCTGAAATCAGGTCTTTTTTTTCCCCTGCTTTGCTGATGTGTGAAGCTGAAGTTTCTCTCTGGGTAGCGTATCCTAGCATCTCTTAGAATAATACGATTTTTCTGTGTGATGTGGGTTTTATTTCTGAAACTAAATCGGTCTTGATTGTCTTTCAAAGTTCAAAGCTTGTTACAACTCCAAGGTTATGTCAGCTGGTGTGCAGTACCAGGAGCCAGCATGTACTTTCTGAATAGGTCTGCATGCACAATGAGATAAATACAGGTTTGGAAGTAGTACAGTGTAGCCAGACAATCTTATCCAGATACATTGAGGAGTGTGCTGAAAAGAAACGTTAAATACGTCATGTAAGAGTGTTTCTGGTATATTATTTTTGGAAGACCATAGCAACTGGCTGGATTCTTCTGTGACAGTCATGTGTATTATTGCAGTGCTGCATTTTACTAAACCCAGAGTACTGGTGAATAGGTGAATGAATTAATGAATTTTACTGAAGATACATCATGCTTAGCACTGAGTTGGTCCCATAAGCTTTAAACTCAGTGTTAAGTGACAAAGATTTTTTTTTTTTTTTTAAAAAAGTAATCTTTGTCTAGAATTTTTGTGCCTTACTGCTGTGGTGTCATATTCTGCAGATCCTTTTGAAGGGGATTTTTTTTTTTTTTTGGGGGGGGGGAAGGGGGCGGGGAATTATCAAATATTATATATATCCCTATATATAATTTCCTATTATATATCAAATAATATATATATATTTCCTATTTTTATCATTTTTTTCAAAAAAATCAAATATATAGCAAATATGAAAAATATATTTCCTATTATATATCAAATACCCCAAAATAATAATACCCTTCTTATTTTTGCTGTATGTACCGTGAATCATAAAGGGATGGGATTTCTCCTCAGTTTCATGTTCTGGCTGCATTACTCCAGCATGTTTGGTGTAATTCACTGTTTCCTTTTGTGATCCTAACCCGCTCTGCAGGGCTTGTGACATTAAGTGGTAGCCTTAGACATGGCATTGCCTCCTCCACCTCCAGGGCAAGCCCATGCCAGGCTGTCTGTCATCTTGACTGTGTGATTTCCCAGCTACCTGTGAATTTGTTTGCCTGCACTCTTCAAGAATAGCTTTGGACCTAGGAGGGAAAATATTTTGGAAACATATGTATAGGTAAAAGTTGTAGGTGGTTCGATGAGTTCCCAGGTACAAGTTATTTCATGAGGATATTGCTTTCCTTTTTCCAAAGGTCTGCATTGTTTCACTCTTGTATTTCCTGGTTATGAATTTCTGTTTAGCGGTTTAACTTGGCTCAAGCCAGATTGAGCTGCCAAAAAGATGACTAAATATGAGTCATGAAAATTTTAGTTGCTTTAATGGCTAGAGTGAAGGGAAGCTAAGTGTGGCTTTTCCGTACAACACTGAGAAATCGAGAGAGTTTATTTTTGAGTGCTGAGGAGTGACGGTGTATTTCTGCTCAGGTCTCTGAACTAGGGTTGTTTGACAGTACTTTTCCCAAAGTGTTCCCTTTTCCCAGTGTACAGCCTATAGGCTCTAAAGCAACAGACAGCAGGGCTTCTCTAGAGAGTTACTCTGCGAAAGCCTAGTTCAGAAAGCAGCTTTTTTTTCCTCATTACTTCAGTCTAAATTTATTCTTCACTATTCCTTTTAATTATTAGAAATCTAAAGGAACTGTGTTTTGAGGTCCCGTCCATACCCGCCCTGAAACAGGCTTGCTTTCCTTCTCTGCCCCCTGCCCCTTCTTTTTTTTCCCTTTGGTGACAATGATCCATAAGGATGATGAACTTTACTCATAGCAATGAAGTTAAAAGTTTCTTTCCTGGTCACAAGATTGCAGGATAGTGGACATTGCCTAAATATTCAGAAATAAATGGAAATGGGTGAAAGATAGATGAAAATGACCACAACTGATGAGGATTAATATAAATCTTATCGCAATTTCGAAGATATTTTTGATATAATTTTGAGATCATCTGTTCTTGCACAGAATGAGAAAGCAACACATGCAATGCCATGGCTGAGTGCAGACTAATTAAATAATTGGTAGAATTATGTTAGTTTTCACGTTTTCTGTTAATTTAGCCAGTGCTGTTGGGAAGCTGGGAAAGAAAACCAAATTGTGTAGACCAAAGCTTAACTGTTTTAAAAATATACGGAGTTTGTGAGATAGGAGGATTCAGGGATGAGTCTGTTGACACGAAGATGTGGGAAGCTATGCCTGGTGGGGTCCTGTCCTGTCTGTACATCACATCCAATGAGGATGTTGCCAAAAGGTCATCCAACCTTCTTTGCAGAGTGTATTTGTGTACTTGGATTCCTAATTGCTTGCTTATGGATTCAAATTAGTACTTAGAGGTGTGCATAATTAGAGGAAATCTAGTGTTTGTTCTTGTGGCCTGAAAGCACAAGCCAAGCATCCAGTCCAAGCAGGAAGAGGCCTTGACTTTGCTATGGTGCAAAATTTCAAAGAATTGGGGCTGAGGAAAAAAATAGGATGTCAAACTGTGCTCATACTAAACAATATCTGAATCAAATTCAGCTTTTGGATGCAGCACTGGTTTAGTGAGAGCTGTGTGCTTATATGGGGAGTAAGAATTTGGATTTAAAGCCTGGATGAAAGGTGGTTTTAATTTTGTTTGGCAATTTTGGATTTTTAATTTTGGTTGTTTTTTTAAAAAAAGAAGAAATGAAGGAAAAAAAGTGCTTGAAAGGAGTCTAAGAGTTATAATATGAAGCAATATTTGTGCTTCAAGTTAACTGCTTTCTCCCAAAATCATTGCTCTAAAATTAAAGATACGTAGAATCGTAGAATCATTTAGTTTGGGAAAGACCCTTAAGATCATTGAATCCAACTGTTAACCTAAGACTGCCAATTCTACCACTAAACCACATCCCTGAGTGTCATGTCTACATATATTTTAAATACCTCTAGCAGTGGTATAGCCTAAACTTAATCAATCTATACTTAATTCAATAATTTGGGCAGAAGACTAGGTTGCAGTAGAACCAGTTGTGGGTTTTCCCATCACAGGCTCACTGCACTTCTGATAAAGTGATAAAGTCTTGTTGGTCTCAACAGATACTGGTGCAAGCACAGCAGATGAAGATGGTCCTGAGTGAGGGATATGACATAGTTTGAGGGATAATTACATATCTTTTAAGAGGATTAAAGGTTCATACACAGCATCAGCATCTTCAGTCTAATAGAACAGCAGCTTTATTACTACACCTGCATTTTTTTTTCCTTATAAATATTAATGGTGGTTTGTTTTGGAATTGCATTTGTACAAACATGCCTTTATCTTTGTGCAGATAGAATGAATAAGTAGAAGCACTATTATTTTTGCTCTTTTTGCAAGGCCTTTCAGGACTTGTAAGTGATTTTATGGGGGGCTTTTACCAGAAAAGTCCTATGTGAGTCCTAAAATGTAAATAAGAAAGAATTAAGTATCTTAAAAAGGCTGAAATCATATGTGAAAAGTAACTCCAAGGCACATTCCTATCTTTGCAACATGTTTAAATTATGCAGGGATCTATTAAAATGATGTCCTTCAAGCATGATATCTGCAATTTGCACAGTTGTGAACTGCAAGTGATGGAGGAGTTCCCAAGAGGAGCAGTGACTTCCCAAAGCACAGGAGTGGGAACTGAGGACCCCGAAACTTTCCAGTCCCCACTGGGGCATGAGGATGGGGGAACCTTTTGATTCCTCTCCTTTCTAGTCAGTAAATGAGAGGCAGTCTTTGCAGAGGGGTAGATGGAGGGAAAGCATGTAGTCATATCTGGGTAGTTAACCTTTCAGTAACCTCTACTTCCTACTGCAGCAAGGTATTTCTATATTTGTGTTTTACATGTGCTTTTAATTAATCAATATAGTGTAGCTGACAACAAAATGTGCAAAGAAATTGTTGTAAGAGCTACTGGGTACCAAGCAGAAAGTGATTTTGCTGTTGGAATTAGGAGATGCTGACCGGTTTGACAGGGTGGTCAAAGAGGCATAGGAGCCACCAGAGTCAGAATTGCCAGTGAATGCCCAGGCAGGGATTCCAGCAACAGGCAAACAGCTCAATTGCAGATGTGTACCAAAGCCACGAACTGTTAGGCCTATTTATAAAGCCCGTGCTATAAAGAGGCATGCGAGCCCACCTGCATGCCAACTTTAGAATGAAGAGCTGTGCTTCGTATTCTGGGAAATCAGATTAAATTCCTGAAGCGACTCACTGCTGGATGGTAAAAGACCATCTGGTTATTGTCTGTCATCAGGGCACTGTGGGCCTGAAGATCTCAAGGAGCTAGAGGAATTCGAAGGTGAGGGTGAGGTTTTGCAAGCAGGCGGTAGAAGCTGCTACTGATAAACCTTTCATTCTGAAAGCCAGACATGAATTTATCAGGGAGCCGGTGGCATTTCTGCATCAAGCCAACTGCTACTAGGAATGCTTGGGGTTTGTAAGTGTGCTCTGTAATGAGGGGATGATCCATTTCCAGGAACTGGAAAGCTGTTTTTATCCAAAGGCCCCTCATTGTTACAAGGGCATGGATGCTTCCAGTGCTCTTGAATTTTCCTCCCTCACCCTGATAATGATGTGGCTTTGTCCTTTTGCATTAAAGGTTAGGTATCACAAAGCGTTTAGCGTGGGGAATCACATTCTTCTGCAGTAAATGCACGTGAAGCATTGTATCATTAACAAGGTTTGTGTAAATATCAAAAGACTAGAAATAAGGTCTATGTCTATCCTAAATAGATGTGTCTTTCTGGGTATGTACCACAGCAGTAAACCAGATGGCAGTAATGTAAGTTTAGTTTGTGAAAATTGAGCTGGTATTATGTATCATGCATACCCTTCCTATTTCAGTGTGAACTGGAGAACTGTTTAAAGTTTTCCAGCTGTAGAAAAGTATCACAGCCCCAAGTATATAGGAACAGACAGCACATGATTAGGCTTACATTTGCATTTCTTTCTTTTCCTGAAGTGAATCATGAAAACTTTCCTGGCTTTCTTCTCTTAACCTTCAATGTGCAGGTATCCATATGTGACTGTGAAGTTCTTGCACACATCTCACCATATTCAAGTTGACTTCTTATGTGCAGTCCTTTTAAATTATGTAAATTTCTCAGCTGATCTCAAAGTGGCTGTAGTAACAGCCTCTGCTATAAAGAGAAACCAAATGCCTAAAGCACCATTACTTAGGAGTGTTGCTTCTGAAAGGGTCTTCCTGGCTCAGTCTCCCTGTAAATTTATTGCTTTGATCTTTCTGCTGAGTCCTTAAGAAAGCATATCAGAGTTGGATGCTTGTCCTGTGGGGATCTGAACTTTTATTTTATGCTGGATATCATATCGCAGTCCCATGAAACCATAACCAACAGATGACATCTCTGCCTGGAAGCTGTTATGTCCACATAGTATGGGGCAGCTCCACATGGAGATAGAGCATAGGTTCCCCACCACCACTACCAAAAAAAGCCAAACCAAAACACACCAAACCAACCACAGCTATGTTAGAAAATCAGTAATTAGTGTACCTGTGCTTAGAAGACTTGTTAATGAGCAGCACTGCTGAGCTTAGATATGGCATTGCTGTGATGCAGCCATGCCATCTCCCTTTGTGAAATGGGCTACACTGCAGCTTTCCATCAGTGAGCTTTGCAGGTGCCGTTTGTTGTAGCTCATATGAAAAGTAACAGTCACAGAAAAATCAGACCTGTACCTGATGGCTCAGAACCTCTTCTTGCTACGTGTATGCAGAAAGCTCAAGACGTGCCTTTTTTTGTGTCTTGAAAAGCCACGGAATGAAAAAATACAAATGGATTTGGCATCGTGATTTATGAACTCTTTAGATTAGAAATAATGAGATTACAGTGCTCTGCACTGTACCAGAAAAAAGAGCACATTATACTATCTCCACGATTAATATTATAAACATTAAACCTCCTTGGCTCAGTAGCTAAATCCTCTTTCACTTCTGCAAATATCTCTTTAAGAATAAATGCATTTGTTTACTTGTACAAGAGCAATTGGGAGAGCTCTTCCTTGGAAACCATGCAGTTTAAAAAGAGAGAAAACATCATCTTTGCTTTCCTCTTTATGCTTTTAGTGTTTCCTTTCTCTATTTCTAATCTGCCTATTTTAGAATGATATTTACTAGACTCGATCTGTGCATGCATTTGCCTGAGTTTCCTACCAAACACAACAGTAAGCAATCCCTGAGTCTGAGCACTGCCCTCTCTTTTCTCCGCCTCCTCCTTCCCTGCCTCCTCCCTGAATGTGATTCTGATCCATGATCCATCAGGAAGCAGAGCCAGATGGTCCTCACACACAGCATACAGTACGAGTTCTCCCATTCTGGGATGGGAATTGGCACTGAAGCAAATTTGAGTTCAAAAGTTTAACCAACCTGTAGTAATTTACACATCTACAAATAAACAGAGCTGTTCCTTGCACTGTACATTATATGGAATGACTTTCTCGTTGGGACTGCTTGTGAGGAGGATATAGGGTTCTCATGGTCTACATGGAATTCAGCAATAACACCACCATAAAATTATGGATTTCCCTTGTTTTTAAAGCTGACAGAAGCTGGGAGGCTTTGGGTTGCTTTCTGTCTCCCTGAAAATGAATCTTCAGGTTTTTTGTAATTTTTTTTAATGCTTTGTGAAATTCCCATGAAATGTGATACCTCAGGCTATGCATACCCTGTGTAAAATGAGGAACTGAACCATGAAAAATGCACATCCTTAAGTACTAAGCAAAGAATAAGTACTTGGGAAGTAGTCCCAGGGGCCTTTAAAGGCATGGTGGACATTATATGATTTAAATACTCAAACTTCATGAGCAAGCTTTGAAAACAATGTACCGATTCCAGCTGGTAGAAGCATATTACAAAGTATTTTTGCCTTTTTGTAGTAATATTGTAGCCTGAATGTATCCAAAAACTGATTCATTAGAGAAGGAGAAAATATACATAAAATAAAAACATTCATAATCCAGCACAGACATTAATGCTTGCACAAAATATGCAGCTGCTGGAAATGTCACTATTAATTACTTGTACTGAACTATATGCACATAAAACATGGTAAAATATGGTTGGTAATTAGTGTTTGATTTTTCCCATTTCAATATTAGATGCTTCCCCAGCTATCTGCGGTGGTGATTGCCAGGGTGTCACACAGAGTGCTGCTCTGTCCTGATACAGAAGCAGGGGAAATTAAGGGCTTTAAAGGAGGGGAGGGTCAAATATGTAGGATAATTATAAAGTGCTGACTGTTATTCCATGAAAGTGATTATTGTGTGACATAAGGATGCATCAAAAATGAGATTCTTCGAATGTCTTCAGAGTTAATTTCCATATCCAAATATATTTGAATTATTTTTTTACATCTTAGACCTGTCTGTCTGGATTTTTTGCAAATGGGCATGCATATGCATCTCATAGGTGCAATCAGAAAACTGGAGCAGTGGACTGTAAACTCTTAAAATACTTATTTTCATTACCGTGAGACAGTGACCTTCATTAAGTCTCTGATTGCTACTGCATCAAAATTTAAAAAAAAAAAAACATAGACAATTCAAGAATCTAAAAGCTAAACCACAGGACTTGCATGTAGTAGCACAGTATTAATTTCTAACCTATCATAAATGCTGTGTTCATACATATGTGTCTAAGAAAAACTGTACAATATTCATAGGCTGATAACAGTGAAGGGTAATCTTAGCGTATGGGAATATTAACATCTCTGCTGTTGTGGAGGGGTTCTGCTCACTTGTTCTTCTGCACAGCCGTGAGGAGCGCATGCCCCTTTGAAGATGGAAGTAGCTAATAGCTGTGTGGGTACGTAAGTTTAATGTGGAAAGATGGAAAGTCTTTTTGCTGCTTTGTAATGAAGTATAATGACCAGCTTACCATCTGTCAGTGCTACTTACTGCCCTCCTCCTCTCCCACCTCCACCACCTCTCATACCCATGACTGGAGCTACTGATGCTGGCATTGGAGTGAAGAGAGAACATGGGCTGGCATCCTCCCACTCCTCACGTGTATGTGAAGGTTGTCAGTGGATGCTCAGGCAGGGACTGAGCAGACCTGGTAAGGTAGCAAAGCTGAGGTGCTGTGGAAATGTAGACATGTTACTGTGTCTTTCCTCTGCAAGCCAGAGGGAGGAGAGTTGTGGTTGGAGGTCCCTGCCTGCTAGTGGGGGTGAAGCACAGGACTGTCCTGTGCTTCTGAAGTTTTTAAAAAAATGGGGATTCATAAACTATGAATTTATTAATTGTGACACAATTTCTTTCTCTGTATTTCCGGGCAAGAAAGATTTTTTCCTGTTTTCACTGTGACGCATTTCCAGCTTTTTCTGTTTAAGTTTCTGACACTAAAGCCTGTGCTGTTAAGCCAGGAGAGGAGACTGTGCCCACGCCCTGCTCACTAATGATGCAGGAGCACCAGCTTGCACTAGCTGCTAAAAACAGTACCTCTGTTGTTTAGGATTGTTTTTTCAATAATTTATCATTTTCTTTGAAGTTTCTTCCCAGAGCTTTTAGTTAAGAGAGTTTACTGATGTGTAGGTGCCATGCAAAATAAGTATTTTTTTTTTCTTTCCCTCTAGTAATATGTTGACAGCAATGAAAGCAAATAAATAATCTTCCCTCTTCCAAATTTACAAGTACTATGGTTCATGCCCACCCCACCCCTGACCCCGCACCCCCCTGAGATGACAGAAGTGATCACAGAAGAGAGGGAGGGGATATTCAGGGTGTGTGGGAGCAGGGAGGACCACAGGGCCGTGGACTCAAGGCCAAGGCTGGAATGTTTCAGTCCCACAGACTGGTGTTCCCAAAAACAGTTGAGTAATGAGTAAGTTACAGGAGTGAGGTCGTGTATTGATGCTGAACTCAGTAATCTTAAAATTTCTGAATTAAAGAAAATATAGCAAGGAGAAGTTTAAGGTTTGCACCTTGAGTTTTTGACATTGTATCAGGCCTGAAAGAACACATTAAAGGAAGAAAAGTGGTATGTGAGCTACTGAGAGGGTCTCCATAAAGAAAGATCTCCCTGCTGCTGGGAAGCCAAGGAGCATTAGCAACCCACAGGAAAGACTACTGTTTTAGGGCAGATCCTAAGGGTTGCCTTTAATGAAAAGCGCAGGTGGACAGACTTTCTTTAGGAGTTTACTACTTTTTCTTTTGACATTTCACAGTTCCTTGACATGGAGAAACTTTAAAAATACTGATGTTTTCTGGGAGAAGTACCGTCAGATGGCTCTGCTGGAGTTCACTGGAGTTCACTGGAGTCACTGGAGTGCTATTCAGGATTTAGTATATCTATAGTGTGTTTTAAGTGTGTTTGTTTAAATGACGGGTGGCATCTTAAAGACTTCTGCCAATACTGGGCAATATCCTCTTTCCTCCTACTTAACCTATCTCCTACTATACATTATCATGTGCCCAGACAAAGATCTCAGCTTCCTCCATCCCTGTCTTTCCTGTCTCTGTCCCTGCCCTCCGCCCCACCCCCACCCCCGACTTCCTAGTTTTGTACTCCAAATATTTGCTTCAGAAAGACCTCTGCTATTTTTAAAGTTGTGCCCCAAATTGGCTTTGGGTACAATGGGGTTGCACAGCCCTTACTTCTGACAAGCTTTGAGTATGTGGAGTAACAAGGGTCACTGTCATCAGGCTTTCACCCGGGGTGCTCCACATCTCGGTAGCCAGCCCCTGCGCGCAGGGAGCAGTCTCAAGGAGCAGACACTGTTTTCTTACCCAGGCATTATGGTGGGCAGCAGTTTTGCTTTTAAAGCAGCAATTTTGAGACATGGTTTCCAACTTCCCAAAAATCAGTAGTGGGTCACCATATGATTGCTTTTAGTATTTAGGTTAGTATCAGTGATGGAAACATTGGTTGTAGTATTTATTAACCAGATATATTGGTTGCTAAGAATATTCTTTTACATGTGTTTTTGGGAAAGGTTTCTGATATTCTACAAGATGATTACCGATGAACACACTAAGAATACTGTTAAGGTTGGTAAATAAAACTCTAGTAAATTAAGAAATACCTGTGTGCCCTTACTTTGCAGAGATGCATCCCCCCTTTGTGTGGAAGCTGATCCAGCCTTTGATCGCATAGTGGTGTGGCTTTTCCTACAGCTGCTCTGCTTCAGCTGGTGGGCACCATTGCACCTGTGCACTTAACAAACACCTTCTGAATAGCTCGTCCTCTTATCAGTGCTTCCCAAGGCTTTGGGATTTATTTTGTGCTATGCAGGTTCTATTATAAAACATTTGTTTTCCTCGTGGATTTTTCTGTGGTTTGCCAGTAAATGTTATCCAAGAGCTGAAAGGGCAGCATTATCTTTGTGTTGCAGATAAAGAAATGAGGCACTTGAAAACAGACATGTTCTGAATTCAGAAAGATCAGGAAGCCTAAATGTTATGTTTGGGGCTTGTCCTTGGGTTGGTTTTTCAAACTCTATATGGTACATTCTGTTTATGCCTTTTTAATCTTTACTCTTAACTCTATATGGTGCATTCTGTTTATGCCTTTTTAATCTTTACTCTTAGATCTTCTTTTCCCATTTAGACTCTTGCCCAGCCTGTTCTAGTTTTCTTTCTCTGATCTGTATGTATTTTCCCCTTCCCACATCAACTTCCTTTAACCTACATCACTTTATCAGTTCATTTACATCATTGATCCATTCATCAATTTTCATAAAATAATTTACATTAATTTCTTCACCAGTTTAAGCTGACTTAAACACCTTTTGTTCCTGTCACCTCTTCCCACCTTTGAACTGTCTGTCCTGGGTTCTGGCACCACAGCTGTGTTTGTGTAATGATGTAATGATCTTGACAGAGTGTGTTCATCTTAAAAAAAAATGGTATGAAAAGGTGGATATTTTGATGTTCTGGATATTTTCTTTTTTTAGTACTGTTGAATTACTCACTCTGGTTCTCAGTGGTGGGACACTAACAGCAAAACCGAGTTTGACCCGAGACAAAGAAATAAGGGAGAGCATTGCAGTGCCACTATCAAGTATGTAGTCACAGATTTGGTCTCCTATGTCTTGTCCGTTGCTTTCTTCAACATTGCTCACAACAGTCCTAATCCCTACATCCCCCCCAGCCAAATAGCGTTTAGTCTTTTCCATTATTTCCCTCATTTATCTCAGTCACTTCATCTCTTTTCATAACTCTCAGATGCTCATCAGGCTTTTTGTCACTGTGCCTCCCTTAACTCTTTCATTTCTTTGAACCTCTCTGGGTTTAAATTTTGTTTTCTTGAGTGTTCAGATCAGAGTTCACCTCCCCACCATCTAGGTAACAAAACAGTTCCTTTAAAACAAAACCAAAGAACCCTCACAAGCTGCCTGCTCTTAGAGTGCTCTGTCCTTCCTTGGTGTGCAGCAGCTGGGAGCATTTTTTGAGCTCCAAGGACAGAGTGTTGAGAGGTTTCAGCTGATCGCATATGTTCGGCAGAGCCTGTTGTAAGTGTCAATGGTTATTTCAAAACCTTATCAGTACACAAAGTTTGGATGCATTTTAAGGTGGTCTATATGAGTTTTTTCACTGACATGAGATTATAATTTTCCTGAGTTTTCCAAAGACCTCAAAATCAAAAAATCTTCCAATTTCTAAAAATATTATCAACAGTATTTTTAATTCCAGTGAGATCTCCTTTCCCTCCTTCCTTCTCCTGCCTTCCACAAACCCACCCCAAAAGTAATGTGTTAGAAATTTTCCATGAAAAAATAAAGTGTTTTGTTTCAAACACCACAAAGAGAGTTTCAGTCCAAACTCAAAACTTGAGGAAATTATGGATAACTAAACTTAGAAATGTTTCCATGGGAACTGTCAGGCAATTTTAGTAACAAGCAACAATACCTGTCTCATATGTAATGAGCCTTCAATTTTATTTTCATGAGGCTGATGGCTCACTTTAAATACTGAAAATACACAGGAAACTAGTGCTTTATGATAAATGACTTGTGTTGCTTTATTTTGGTCTTTAGATGTAGTACTTTGATTTGATAGGGTGACCTGCTAAACCAGTTACACTCAGAATATACTTGTTTGATTTTTACATACAAAGAACAGACCTAAGAATCTTTTGAATTTAAAGAGGTGTTCTAATGTTGAGCTTTTGTGTAACGTCATCATTGTGAATTGGCAGAGCAGGACCTGACTGAGAAGTGTTCGTCAGAAATGCCTGTTGGAATCTTGTCTTTATATCAGTCCTCTGGAGTATGTAAGGATAGTTAAACATGTAATAAGTATCATTTAAAATAATATCTTTCGGCTGGATTACCGGGCAGGATTTGTCTCTCCTAATTCCAGTTACCTTGCCTCAGGTAGTTAGCTAGAGTCCTTGAGCAAAAGATAATACAGCATCCCTGTGTGATTGAAGTGGATTTGCTCCCTGATTAGCAGTTTGCTTCCTGTCTGCTGTTGTCTTTTTTCCTCTGTTTTCATGTGAGGTCATAAGTGTGTGTGTGCACTTATAGTTTAACATAAGAGGGGCTTGAGTAATCTACTTCATTTTAATCTGAACTAGTTCCTCAAGAACAGTAGAGGGAACTCAGCAGAAACTACTTCAGACCTGTACGCTTTCCCAGTTCTGACAAGAAAGTTACTGGTGATAGAGCCTCAGTCTGAATGTCCATGGTCATTTCCCTCAAACAATGAGTCTAGTCTGTCTTTGAAGAGGTTGAATAAGCTGGTTTATAGTTAGCTTTGTGAAAAGCATTTATCCTTCAGTAACTTTTCATTACATTTAGTGTGTGTGTGTGGAGGGGGCATGAGATGAGGAAGGAGACAGAAAATCCCCTGTCAACCTACTCCTGAACTCAAGAGTTGCAGAGCGTAAATGTCTAGCACGTTTTCAGGCTGTGGGAATCCTGGTGGTGTGACATGCTTATTGCTGTCGTTTATAGGCAAAGTCAATGCTTACTATAAAAAGCCATGGCACCATTATGTGTTTGGTGGGTATAATGTTTCACTGAATCATCTAGTAAAAGAGGAGAGCTTTCCCTTTGATTTTAAGAGCATGTCAGGAGGAGTATGCTCCTGTATTTGGTGTCCAAAGTTGCATACTGTGCATGTCACCTTTCCCTAGATCTCTATAGACAAGTAGGAAATGGAATGCATAAAAGAACATAAGATTAGGAACCAGCTTTGTAATGTTTTATACTTATTGGACATGTACTATAGAAACAACCACCCCTGTGTAATACATACCTTTTGACCATGCTGATTCTAACAGAACAAGACAGAAAGGACATTTGGATCACTTGTAGACTCAGAGACTGGATCTCCTATGAGTACACAGAACTGTCCTGGCATGCTTGGGACTGCCAGGCTGATCAGGACAGGAGTCTGCCTGCCCCACAGGACTCGGTCAGAAAAAGACTCATGTTTTGTACTTGATTCCACTGGAAATGAATGACACGCAAGGGCCCTGTATTTTTGAAGGCTGTACTTAGTTGCTTGCCATGACTGGCATTCACGGGTGGCAGAATCATAATTTCAGAGGGTTTTAGCCTCATTGCCTCGGTTGAACAAAAACCTGAGTAGGTCTTTCAGAAAAGAAAGTCCGAATCATATTTATTAATCCACACCAGCAAAGCCAGCTTTTGGCCAACAGAACTATAGTGCACGTGCTTCCAAAGCTCCTGTAAGAGCTGTGTGGTGGGATGTGCCACCTAAAGCCCGTCCTTGCATGTGGTGGCCTGTGTCAGCCCCGAGGTGGCCGGCCGAGTACCATGGACAGGGGCAACTCAACTACAGCTTGTACAGAGCTTGGAGCCCAGCAGCATCGTTGGAGAAGATCTGGTGAGTCTGCACAAACTTGTTTCCAAACCAGTCATTAACAACTGCATGCGAACTAGATAAACCCTCCTAAGCTTTTTCTCAATTCCAATTTCAGTCCTTCTGTGCAATTGTGTTAGGTCCAGAGCTATCCAAGGCCCTTAAAATTCTGTCTGACAGATAAAGAAAACTACTCCTGCCTGAAAGCGCTGCAGGTGCAGGCTCCTCTCTCAGTGTTTCCCTCTTTGTGCCAAGAAAACCCTTTCAAATGCCTTTTTGTGTCAAATGAATTTTGAGAAGTCATGACCTGCATTCTTTATATGATACTTCATTTGACCACAGTGATGTTGTGATCTTAAGCAGCCTTGTCCCCAAGCAATATTAGAACTTCATGTGAGCTAACCTGTAGCTGAAGCATTAACATGCTTCTTTCAGATGGGTGCCAGAATATATTACTTGGTTAAAACCAGAGTATTCAGACTGGTTTTTGGCTGTGGGTTACCCATAGATAGTTTTTTTTTTCAAAACATGCCCTTGCAAAGGTTGTGGCAAAAAAAAACAGGTTGGATTTTTTTGGTTTTGAGTTGTTTTTTTGGTTTGTTTTGTTTTTCCTAGTCTAAAATATTTCACTAATGACAGTTGACATCACCTGCTTCCTTCAGACAAGACCAGGTACAAAGAAAAGAAAAAGATCAGATATTTGGGTCAGGAAAACAATGTTGAGAGATTAAGGCTTCTTATTTCGGTTGTGCTATAAGGATGCTGAAATGTAAAACGCCACCCATGCTAAAGGTACTTGAAGAGATAATGATTACTGTAAAGAATCTGTAATTTTATGGTATGTGGTCAGTGTGAGTAAGGCAACACATGTTCTGTCCTTGATTTGTGAGTTCTTCCCCCATTCTGCATGTCTAACTGTCAGGGAATCAGAGGAATGTTATGGCTGCTCTGTCCTTTGTGCATGGCGTAGGGAAGAGCTGTGCACCAGGTCATAGCAGACCCAGGGGGAATGATCCATACTTGAGCACATCTTCAGCACTGTAATCACTGTACGAGCTCTGGTACGGTACCTGAAGATGTTATTTCTCCCCAGGCCTGTGGAGGGGCATCACAATAATGATGTTGGCCTTTGTATTAAATATATGCATGGATTAGAGTTAAAGTAAGTTCCTGGGAAACTTATTTATAGTTAGTTTGCTAGTTTTCCCTTCACTCTTGTATCATATTATTTTGCAATTACCGGCATAATTCAATTTACACTTTGAAATCTATAAATAAAGTTAATATTTTAACTTTCTTATCTATATATCAATGCATTGCCCAGATGTTCAGGAATACATTGGTTAAGCATGTGTTCTCAGCAGCAGCTTTTTGCCAGCAAAACTGAGGGAGAGCATAGCGAATACCAATGCTCTGAAGTTGTAAGACATGCTTAAATAACATTGAGTTATTGGAAATAAAACATGCTGGATTCTTTGCATTTGCAGACTGATTTTTGCACATAAAAGGTCTAACTTTTTTAAATTCTACCCTGCTGCCAAAAGACCAAGAAGCTTGGCGGAGATTCTCAGCTAATGACATCACTCAAGACCTGAGGTTGTAGTTAAACATAACAGATAGCTGTGGAGTTACAGGAACTTCTTTTCAGGTGATGGTGATAGAAATACTGTTCCTTCTGAATGCAAATTACCCTTGAAACTGCCGCTACTACATACAGGCATGATGTGTGTTGCATCATGACGAACGGACACAGTTCTGTCTTTAAATGTGGTAAACCAGGATGGTGCTTACCAGCAGGAATTTGCAAAATTTCATTTCAAACTAGGTTAAGACCTGACGGGCTTGTTTGCACTTTTGTTTATCTGAATAGGATATAGGAGTTAACGTGTGTGTGAAACACACAAATTGGGTCTGGAACTCTTAAATAATTAAAAACTTAGCAGTCTCTTTCATAGTTAATTCCCTGTCACTTGTAATGTTCAAGCAAACAAATACACAGAAATCCAGAATATTATGTTGATATTGAAAAAGTAATCTTTATTTTTTCTACATGGCTGTATTGACACTTCCTGGCCATTTTTCATTTCAAAGGCACCATGATAATTCCCTTCAATCACAAGGGCTTTTTTTTTTTTTTTATGTAAATGCTCTGAAATCTTTGGAAAATGTCATTAAAAATAACCAGGGTAATACAGTGCAGCTTTAGTTAAAGAGCTCATTTTTTCAATAATGTTGTTTCATGTCAAAGTTAGAAAAAAAAAAAAAAAAAGTATTAAGATGAAAACATCTGATTGATGGATTACCCAGTAAGAACCACAAACACATTACTGTACATCATGAAATGCCAGTAGATATCTTACTATATACTTCATGTAGAATACATAGGACTGTGGTTTCTGTAAATACAGGGATCCTTTTTGGCACTTCCACTCTTTCCCCAACTGTTGAGTTCCCAACAAGAGCCACATTGCATTTGAGGGCTTTTTTTATATGCTTTAATAATGTGAAAGAATTTTAAATCTATGTTATTCTTGCTGCTAATGAAGAACATTGCATGCTATGTTTTTGGAATTTTTTGTTGTTGTTATTTTTCCAGTCAAATGGAATTCAGAGAGCTTTCAGTCAAAGAAAAGACAATTTACATTTTTAATATCTTCTTGAGAATTCACATCTTTTTTACACCACCATTACTGTCAGCAGATAAGATCCAGCAAATCAAAATTGTAAAGACAGCTTTGCTTTTATAAAGCAATATTCCCACTGTAACAGGCATTAAGCTTTCCTTTGGCATCCCTTTGCAATACTGTAGGCATTATGTATGTCTGTCAGTGAAAAGGTAGCTTCTGCTGCCTCTACTGTAGCTGGAAGCAGAATAAAATGTCAGTCCCTCCCTGTCCTCCTGCTCTATTGGTGTTTATTCCCATACCCCATACCATCCACTACATTGGTCTGGAATGTGGAGCTGGTCTGGGTTAAATTCACTGATTAGCTGGTTTTGGTGGGTCAGTTGGACTTCTTTCAGTTCTTGAACCAGTTATTCATGGGCGTGTATAAACAGATGCAGCAGCACAAGGGTAAGCAACTCCCTTGAGCAGGAGAGGGCCATCATCTTCCAGTGATGGTATTGTTTTTTTCAAAGTGCAAGTGAAGTTCTTGCTCCAGTGTCTGGATTGAAACTTTTTTTTCCTCTTGCTGTTACTGGTGTGTGTGTTGATCTTAAGCAAGGCAGTTTTGATTCCAGCTGTTTCAATTTGACCACCTGTAAAATCTTGTGCTATTAACTGTTTTTAAATACTTTTTTTTTCTCTCCCTAAGTTTGTGGGCAAAATTATATATTCACAGTTTTCTTGGACATGCATGAAGAAGACTTCAGGCTTCTCCCCGTTGTGATCAGAACTGGATTATGCTGCTTGAGGGCAGAGGCATCAGGGCCCTTTCTGTTGCAGGAGGAGGAGGAGGCAGCAGTGGCTTGAATGGGAAGGGCTGAGTTGGAGAGAGCTGGGAAGTGACCAGGAGAATTCTATTTGCTGCTGCTGCTCCAAAAGAGATGGAGGGGAGCAGCAGGTGGTTTCTACTGATTGAACACATTTCCAGTAATAACTGCCACCCTTTCAGCCTTGCCTCTTCATTTTATTGCAACAGTCTGAACCACCCTGGATTTTTTACCACAGAGAAGCAATAAGCCGTGGCTGTTTGGCTTCTCTACTAGTCTGCTGCCTTAGGAAAGGACTTGTACTATTGGGTGTATTGCACTATCACTATGTTTCCGGAGCTATTTCTCAGAAGATGCTGCTGGTTTTGTTAGAGACTGGGTAGAGAAAGGAAACAGGAGAATATCTAAGTTAATGTTTTTCTTCTCTCCTTTGAAAAATAACAGTAGAGAAGTATTCATGCTATCCAACATTACCACCTAACTTGGCCAAATGAAGAAGCTACTTTCCTGAGGGCCACTGGGTGATTGATGGAGGCAGACTTCTCAAGAGAGCTCTGCAGAGCAAAGCCCATTCTTTATTCATTTACTTTAGGAGACTAGGCAGATAATCACTTAGATACCTAAAGTGAGCTGATACCTAAAGAGACAAGTGCTGGGAACAGTGTGGAATTCCTCTAAAGCATGCCAAAGAATCTGTAAACGCTTTCAAAGTAATGGCACAATGCATAATAGGCATATTTGTATTAGAGTGTGTCAGAGAGAGTGTGGTGTGGATATCCACAGGAATTCATGTACCTTTCTCTAAGTACTGTCATATATGAAGCAGGGTTAAGGTTGTTACAGGATTGATTTCCTGTATCAGACTAAAATGTAACAGTCCAAAAGTTATTGGTGTGCATTATGAGACACAGAGGGTTTCCATTTAACTTGCCATTTAACTATGTGATTTATTCAGGAGCAGTGGTATTTGAATGGAATCTCATTGCTGAAGATAAAGGAAAATTGACACACTTTCTCTGAATTCAGTTTTACTCAGGTGTTTGAGATGCAAAATACAAGGAGAGTGAAGCTCTCTAACGCATTACAGATGTTGGCTGGGGAAGAAGGCAAAACTCCCTTCCTGCCATCCTGATTGCCGTGCTTAACCCGTCCTGTCCCTTCAGACAGGTTCCACCTGTGCTCAGTTTGCCTGCTAAGAAACAGATGGGGTTTTGTCTTGTGGCAATTCCTAATACAGTGGAGGGTCCATCGGGTTCCTGCCTTTTTGCAGTGTGGTTTTGTTTCAGAGCATGGTGCAGCTAGCACTGTACTGGCTGGAGAGTTGTGGAATATTTCTCCCAGGTTATGTGTATGATTGCAGTTCTCTGTGTCAGAAATACTGTATTTTAGGTCTCAAGCTAAAGCTCCTACTTTAGCAATCTTTTTTTTCCCTTAAGCAAAAGGTGACATAAAAATGGCAGCAGACTCTCTACCTCAGACTTTTCTTTTGTATTGCACTTATAAACAAAAGCCCCAGACTAAATTATCTTGAAATGAAAATTGTGTTTATTAGTGCTGTATTCAGCACTATCTATTCTGCCCGGCCTCCTACTTCCATTAAAACAGCCATGTAACATGAAATCCTGCCTTCCAGCACTGACCACTAATAAGTCACATAGACTGCAACAAGCAACCATCGCTTGATATCTCATGTTGTAAGATTAACAATAGATTAAAGTGGCGTTGGGAGCACTTAAGTGAAAATCAGTCTTAATTAACTAGATTGTCTCTTTCATTAGTAAAACCAACAAGTAGAGGGCTGATCTTCACAAAGCTGTTTTCTGAAATTAGTGTAGGTTTGGATTTTTCATTATAGTCTTCATCTCAAAACACTGGGATATTCTTACCAGGCCTGTGAAGGTATGACAGTGCCCTTTTTTGTCAGTGCTCACTGAAATTTGTTTGCATGGACATTGGTGAGGTGTCCTGTAATGACTGCCTCTTCTGGTGTTCTGCTTAATTTGTGTCCTTAATCCATGAAGCTTCTGTCTGATGGAACGGAGAAGATAATTTAGGACCCTGGCTGTGACTTTCAATGGAAGAAATTGGCTTCCTTGACATGTGTGAATGTCAGGAGGGCAAAAGTGTCCATAAGCTAATAACTGCTGGAATTTGTCCAAAGGAAAGGCCTGTCCCTCTTCACCAGGAAATCTGTTTTCTGCTATACTAACGTAGACTGCCACATAGGTAAATTAAGTTGTCTATATAGCTCTGCTTACTGTAATTCTCTCTCCTGAAAATACAGCTTAATGAGAAGGTACTTCAACATATTAGGAAGCAGTAGAATCCTATTATTTACATTTTTGACATTGCCTTTATGGCTTTCTGTTGCTATTCTGTAAGTCATTCAGAAAAAGTCAGGAACAGGGAAATAATGTGCATTACTTCAGTTTTCTACTTACTGTCATTTTCATAATATTTAGTCCATTAATCAGATGTTTACTTTAGCCAATAGAACATTCTTCTAAACCGATTTAATCTATAGTCTCTCCTCTGTATGCATGTACCTATTACCAGTGGAAATGCTCAGATTTCCATTTTATCTCTTTCATTCTTCGGTTTTCCTGCTCTTCAATTATGCCTATCATACCTTCCGTTTCTTATGAGATTATTGCAAATGTTGTTCTTCCTGTTTACAGAAAGAGTTGTGTGGGAAATTGCATCATTTAGGCCACTTTAAAGTGAGAAATCACAGGCGTTGCTCATATGTTTTCATATTCCTTCATTTGGCTTCAGAAACTTCTTGCAACAGTTCCTCTTTACTTTCTAAGTGACAACATTAGTTGTGTCTTTGGATTGACTTTTTGCTCTTCAAAATTCAGGCTATAAAGATGCCTTGCATTGGAGCGCTGAAAATGAAAGCAGCAGAACCATTGTTCTTTCACTAAATACTATTAAGTTGTCATAAACAGTGATTTAAAATTTACCTTTGATAAACTTCATTGAAGTAGAAAGAAAAGCCTGACAATATTTCTAGACTGGTGGGGAAAGGCTAGGTTTAGAAATCAAATTTTTTTTGAGCTGGCTGGGATTTCCCTCTACAGCCACTGAAATGATATTGTAGTCAGGAGTCAATGATGAAAGTAGTGTGAAACATCAAGTTTTCTCTCCACATATATCATTATATTAGACCCTAAAGAAGGCAATGGTGTCTGTTTGTAGCATGCATTTTGTCTAAAAAATAGAATTCTGAATACACTGTGAAGGTCTGAGCTTTGAAAATGTTTGAGAGTTCTTGTACAAATAAACAGCAATCCTTTTTTTAAACTAATTATAAACACATAAAAGCATTTATAATGAAGTGACCATAGCTGTAGTTTGGGGGTTTTTATGGTATGCTAAGACTTGAATTTTAAGAGAGGGATGTGTAAATGCAGATACATCTAGTTAGGTATGCATAGATATATGCAGATACACATCTGTATACATGATGTATATTTGTAAGCAGTAATATGTGCACAAACATAGCCAAAACCAAATACGTGTTACTGCAAGACGCAGAAACAAACAAACAAAAAAAAAAAAAAAAACCCACACATTGCTGGACTGTAGAAATTACCTGGAAGAAGTAACTTGCACTGCAATAATGCATTTTATCTGCATATGGAGATTTTCTAATCATCGAGCTCTCTGAAATGTATTTGTTTAATCATAATTGTAGGTGCTAATGTAGGTGGATTTGGAAAACTAAGGGGAAAATAATATCCTGTTTTGAAGGCACAATTCTTTGCATAGGTCTTGACTGGCCTTACTAGGTCCAGAGTGTTTGTGACTGGTTGTGCAAGGAAACATGCAGAAGAAAAAGTGCAAGGGAAAGGCAGCATGACAGTCCATCACACAGAGAATAAAGTATAGCTAGCCTTTGAGTTCCCCATGCTATAAAATATATTCTTCATGTGAGTTAGATCAGGAATGTGTATGGTGTATGCTGTATACAGAAGGCATTTTAAATTTGGCCATCTAGATTAAAAAAAAAAAAAAGTGATGAGAGAAGACACAGGAGGTAGATGCAGTAATATCTGATTTCAGCTTTATAGCTGCTGAGGCTCTGAGGGCAGATGTCAGTGTGAGCCTTGAAAACCAACTGAAACTCTGGTACCTTACTATGTCTCTGTTTTACATTTTACTCTCCAGCTTTATGAAATGTCATATAATTAAACCCTTCAATGCAGTGAAAGGTGACTGTTGAATCTCAGGAGCTTAAACATGTCGGGTTTTTTTCCTCTTTTACTTGAATTTCACTGTTTTGTGGTCAGAAGATGAAAAGCCATGCAGGATCTACAACTTTTTCATGTGCATTTATGAATAAGGAATTTTAAGGAGATGGTAAACACACCTCAGGTTCAACACTTAGCTCTGCAGATGCTGTTTCCGTGAAGTGGCGGCCACTTTTCATGGAGCGTGTGAAGTGCATGGAAAGGTTTTGCTTGTTTTGTTAGTTTGATCATTTCCTTCAAGCATGTTCTTAAAGCCCTTTGACTAATGAGAAAACTATAAAGTGTTTCTTTTGGCAACAGATAAATAAAATATCTTGCTGGAAATCATCCAAAAAAAAAAAAAAAAGTCATTCGCAATGTTCAAGAAAATCCCATCTCTCGCCTTCTGAAAATTTCTGTTTAGAGAACAAGTGAAAACTCCTCCTTGTGTTTCCTTCTACAAGGTGAGGGAAGGAAGGGAGGAAAGTAAAGCAAAAGGGCAGTATGCATGTGGTCAACCCAGAATTAATTGCTTTGCTAATGGTGCCATTCCACTGAGTAACCTTCCCAAGGTGTTACCGTGTTTACATTATGAGCTGGACCAGCTGCCTGAAATAGGTTGCATGGTGGTAAACGGAGTTCCCTCCCTTTGACCCCACTCAGGAATTCAGGAAGGGAATAAGGGAATTACTTGAGTCTTTCTCAGAGGCAGCCACAGCAGTGGTGCGGGGTGCCTTGTTGCTGTAGGGTTTATTGTGGGTTTGGGGACTGTTTTCCATTCCCATTTCGTTTAGTAAACACATGTAAGGAAGGAGATTCATTCTTCTAAGGAAAGATGCTTTGGGAAAAGACTGATTGAAGATTTGGTGGGGAAAGAGAGCTCTCTACTAGCCTTTCCTGCTGAAAAGCAGCATTAGGAAGAATTGGAAGGTTTTATGGGGACAGGGCCATGTAGTCTGGAGAGTTTGTCTAGAGATTTATGTAGTTTGGATAAGCATTCTGGCTCTGAGCCTTACTGTATGTTAAACTTCATATGAGGTTAAGGAAGGTGGCAAAGAATAGACTTTATTTTTTTAATACTTGTACTAGAATGTTGATTCTTTCTCTCACCACTTTGTATTTCACTTCTTTTTGTAAGCTCACTTGAATTCGATGCATTATAGGCAACTTTTTTATGTAACCAAGTTAGAAGCTCTCTCATAAGTTGATATGCAAAAATAGAGATCTCAGGTGTTCACACAGAGCAGTGTGTGTGTGAACACTTCCTTGGGAAGATGTAAAACAGTTTAGTAACATTTATTATGCAATAGCTGTGGAAGTTTTTTACAGGTTTAAATCAGCTATATTAGTACAGTGTTGATTTTGTACAGCTCTTTGAGATTTTCTTACACAGTAGCAAGCAGCTATCCTTATTTAACTGATAACTACTATTTACATTTATTTTTTCCACTATTTAACTGTAAAATATGAGTTACTGGCTTTCAGAATTTTCTGTTGCTTTTGCACTTTGTGCTAACGTAAATTTCTTTGGATCAAGCAGTGAATCAAAATGAGTATATTTTACTTCCACTTTATTCTCTTCACCGATAAAGCAACTCAGATAACTTTTCCATTATTTGTAGTGTATGAAAAGTGAAAGACTACCTTCTGCCTTGAGCAATCAGAAGGGATGAGATTAGTGAAAACTAATTCCCAGATAGAACTATGGAACAAATTTAACAGCCCTAGAGATAGTAGTGATCGTTTTGTAAAGAGCAAGAACTCTTTCAGCTGAAGACAGCATACGCCCATGACATAGTTTATTTTTATGTGGACACAAATAAATAATTTGCCCCATTTTGTCTGACAACCTTCTGTTTCACAAGCAGAGGTCGTTCTGGATGCTAGTGATTATCAAAGTGTTAGCACTTGCTCTTTGCAGCGTTCTCCCAGATGTAAGGATAGCAGCCCCAAAACAAGGTGAGATGTTTGTTGAACAGATGCTCAGATCTAAAGATGCTCTTCCAGGAGAGGTGGGAGGCAATAGGAGCAGCAGCCTGGAGGAGCAGTGGCCTGAAGCAGATCAGAGGTCTGTTGTCTCTCCCCATCTCATAATCTTCACTTGCCAGAGTTTGATGTAAAGAGCAGCAGGTTGCTCATCGTTCTCTAAGAATTTGGTAGGGTGATGAAAAAGTTTTATTAGAGTTTGGTGACATTTTATCAGTGCTGCTATTGAGGAAACAGGGATAAAGAGTTGTCCCAAAAATGGAGAATAGATTGGAGAATAACCAAGCTGCTCATGATGGATGGTGGGTGGTGTTTTGTGGAACATGGGAAGTAGCTCAGGGATATCAAAACTCTGATCTGCAAAGGACCTCTGGAGGTATCAACCTGAAATACTGTCCATCTGAAATAACTCTTGCTTCTTCAAACTCCAAGTGTTGTTGCAATCATGGCTTGAACTTTTTAAATCATGTCTGATGAACCAATTTCTGATGATGTGACATCTATTATAAACCAGAGATGGTTTGTAGATTTCTTTGTTGTTTTGCTTTAGGGTATGTAAACAGTTAATAGAAATATTTATTTTGGGGATGACGTCAGATATTTATTTCTTTTTAAACCACTACCCACCTTTTTTTTTTTAAATGAAACAAAGACACCAGCTAAAACCAACCCCCACTACCCCCCCCCCAAAAAAAAAAATCCCAAAACAACAACAAAAAAACCCAAACACACACACACAAAAAAAACCACCAACCAAAAAAGAAGATAAATGAATGTAATGTTTGTAAACCCAGGTTTTCCATACACTGCAAATAAGGCTGCCAGTCCTTAAAGTTCCTGGTGGAAAAAGGATGGTGGTGTTACTCTTTTTAAGGTTCCTGACATGGAAGGGGGGTGATTTTAACTGAGCCTCTGCCATAATACAATGTAATTGTTAGGCAAGTAATTTCAGTTCAGCTTGTAAGAAAGTATCATTATGTTCCCTGTTCATATTTGTTTGGGTTTTTTCTGTAGACACTAATTTGAGACCATACTGCACAGAGCTGAACCTCAACTTGGTTGCAGGTCTTCTATGGATACTTGAAGTGCTATTATATCAAAAGGTATTCTCAACAATCAGATTATCAAGTGTCTCAGATGTGACATCCATAGTTAGTGAAAGCTCCAACTTCTCTGCAAAACAGAACAGAATTGTTTCTTTATGTCATTGGTGTGCTATGCAGAAAATGTATTCAGGCCTGCGAAGCACTCACTATATTGATTAACATTGTAGAAAACCCTGCAGGAAATTAAATATTCTGTCTTCACAGGAGGTTTGCACAAAAACATTTCTAGGACCACACACGAAGAGAGTGGTTTTTAGACAGTATTTTCCAGTACTTGCTTTGAATGAGGTTGTACTCCAAAGCTTAGAAATAATTTTTCTTTAAATTGATTTAGACATGGTTAATTTTGTGCAGCGAGTAGACTGATAGAAGTTTTCTGCAGGATTCTTAATTCTGTCATTTCTTAAATGTCTTGTGCTTGAATTTTGTGTGCCTAACATTCTTTAACTTCTAAGTACCCAGAAACTCTTAATTACCCATCGTAGACTTGGTTGTGAACTAACTATGCCATAGATGCATGTAGTCTTCTATGCCAGTGGTGGTTTGGGTTTAGTCTGCATCACTTACTGGAGGAGTGTTGCACAGAAGTGTCTGTGATACTTACAGGACCGGTTTGGGTCTGGGAGTAATTTAGCTGCTTCCATGCAGAGCCCGAGGTTATTGCTTACAGAGTAGACATCGGCAACTTTGCTCCAAACTATCTAAATGAGGAACTGTTAAACTTCCCTGTCTCCAAATCGCCTCTGCACCATCTTCTTCAGCGTCAGTGTTACCCTGGGATCACAGGCCTGCTAATGAGGTGCTGACCAGTAATACAGTCATAGAAACACGCTTGCATTTGTACTGAGGGTTACCAATTATGCTGTGGTCAATGAATTGTAAAAACATCAACAAAATGGAATAAAATCACCCAACAATGGTTTTGGAAATAAAAAGTGATTGTTCAGCTTCATTTCTCATTTACATAGTTACTGGTATATAAGAAATGTAGACTGTTACACTTGAACAAGTCCACCACCTTCATCTTCATGTTCAGCCAGCAGGTGATTGTCTCTCCCTGCTGCCACACAGGTGACTAGTCACCAATGACAGACCTTACATTTTTAGGTCAAATGAAGCTTTCACCTGCAAATAATTTTCTTTTGTTCTGAATCTATTTTATTCACTTTTTTATATGGTAAAGGAATGAACTGAAAAGCAGAGATTCTGTAATTATCTTTCTATCAATTAGAAATTAGGATTTAATACATTTTTTGTGGTTTTGCCTGAGAGCTTTGGGGAGGGGGGAAATGGGATTGGTGTGCATTCTGCTTAGCTATTGACCTATCTAAATTCAGTCAGAGAGGGGTAAAGTCTGAGCGTGACACTGATAAAGATGATTTCACTATGTTTTCCTTTAAGAATTGCTGTAGTAAGATGGGATTCAGTATTCAAACAAGTTCTCACTGTCACCATGCTGATGGGGGAAAAAAAATAATAGAGGGATTAGAAGAGAATTACTCTTAATTTGGAAGGAATCTTTGCTCATTATCTGACATGAATGACCAGAGACACAAAACAGCATTTTCAATCAATATTTTGGAAGAGCATGAGCTCTGTACTTAAAGGGATTTGTAACGATGTCTCTTCCTTGCACCTTTTTCTCGTGGGAAGTCTACTTCAAATGGGAGATATGAACTTGTGACTTAAGCACATTCTTTACCGTGAGATTTGAAAGGAAATTGTATAACCCTAAATGTCACATAGCAGCAGACATTCTTGAAACAAAAAGAAGAAAAAGCACATTTAACGAAGTGTTGTATCTGTTTGCTTTCTAGTGCTGACTTTGGCTTTGTTTATCCAGTACTTAGAGTACAGTCTTTCATTCATTTGCCCTAACAAGCATAAATTCAGGAGATGAAAGTTAATTCTATGATGGCACACGTGTTACTGCAGGGTGAAGTCTATCCAAAATGTTACAGACAGGCTGAGCATGCTGAAAAGAAATAAATATCTGAAAAGTTCATCAGGAAATCAGTTTTGGCATCTGTCATGATATAATTACGATGAAGAAATTAGGAGGATAGACTCAGTATTGTTTTTTTAAAGGTGGCTCAGTGAATAAAAAGTGACAGATGCATTTTTTATATATAAAAACATTTGATATTGGGATGCATTCCTCAATAGACAAAGACACAAAGATCGTGATTCAGTCAGCTTTTATTTTCAGGCTGTTCAGTTTGAATCTTTTGTAGCTAACACACCATGGTGAGAAGGCTGAGATGGTGAGAAAGCCTAACTTCCAGTCTTGGCTTTGCTTTAAATAGACACGCTTCCTTCTCCCACTTTGCTTAAGAACTCTTTTAGTTTAGTTGCTGAACTTAAAGCATAGTGAATTCTTATTTATCCTACTGATTTCTGCTCTTGAATCAGTCCTTCCTGAGCAGGGGAGGAAGCTTTTAATGTACTATTCATCAATAGTTTTGAATGGCTTTGAATATAGTTAGGAAAAATGTGATTTTCTGTGCTCCTCTACAGTGCCCTTTTAAATCAGTTGGTTTCAAGATGACAAAAGCATTGGAGAAATCTGAAATTTGTAGTAAAAAGCATAATTATGTAAACAAAGCTTTTAATTTTTTTTGATATTTCGAGCACACTCAAGTATCCCATAATGATCTTAATACTTCTGTGCTATCTGTGCACTTGTTCCATTTCTGTCTGAGATGAAGAAAGCCAATGCATTCCTTCGTAGGAACGTTTGGACCTGTGTAAAATCCTGTAACTGTTGTCAGTTTAGCTATAAGTATTGAGAAACATTAGAAGTGATACCTACTTGAAACATTTTGTAGGGCTTCTTAATGTATCTTCCACTGCAAAACGTTTTCACATGTGGTCCCTTATTTTGGAAGAATAGGGAACACCATTTGGAATACATTGCCAAGTAAAGAAGCTATGTGAGAATTAAAAAACATATAGAAACAATACAGCTGGAGAAATTTACTTGTATTTTTTGTTCTCAGTGTAGCTCTTCCATGGTGTTCCCCAAGTAAACCTTATGCTACCAGCTATAATAAACAGCGTTTGAATTTTACTAAAAGCTGGATGGCTAACAAAGTGTCGCTTTTGGCAGCATGCTTTGTTTCCTGCAGAACCCCCCATGGGAACTGATGTGAAACACCAGTGGTAGGATTACCGATCTCAGTGACTGTCATTCTTCTTTCTTTTGTTGTTTTTCTGTTCTTCAGGAATATGGTGTGTATCATTTTTAGAAGTCCATGCTTACTGAGCATGTGCTGCCATATATATGAATTTTGGAGACTGGCTTTCAGCTTTTCAGTAGCAAAAGTAACTTTACGTGCCCACTGAAATAATTTTGACTCTCTGTAAGCCTCCCTGACAAAGGCTAGTTTAAGTGTATTTAGATATTTTAACAATTGCAATGCTGTTATTTCGGGATGCTAAACTTAGCCCATGTTTACGTGCCCAGCATAGTGCCTTGGAGAATGAAGTTTAGCTTAAAAAAAAAAGGAACTGCAATCCTGGTAAATATTACTGCTCACAACAGCAACAACATGTTACTACATGACAACAAAAGAACATTGATCAATGTTTGTGCTTTGCAAAGACTATGCTGAAGTCTGTGGGGTAGAACTGTAGTTTCAACTGGCACAGGAATTTATCTTTTTTTTTTTTCTTTTATTCTTCTTAATGTACAATAATGCTAGGAATTCTTGGTTTTCCTCTTTTTACTTCCTGAGAATCTTCCTTTTTGTTTAGGAAAAGTGTAAGTATTAGGAAATGTTACCTTTTTTGCAAGAGAAATGGGGTGGTGGGGGAAGCGGTGAGTGAGAATCTATCATTTGTTCACTTCAAAACTGATAGGTTTCATCCTGGAAGGTTGGAATACTGTTGCTGACTAAAAATGCTCCGTATGTGAACACTTTTACCCTACCGTATGTCCTTTTTCTTCTCTAGTGTTAGTCCATTGGTAAAAGCCGAGCTGTGTTACCCCTTGATTCTCTTGATGTTCCAGATAGGACAGGAACCCCATGACAGTGTGCTTTTTTTCATAATCACTGCAAAAGTGCCTAACTGTAGTCAACAAAGATCCTATTGGCATATAATAAAGAAAAGAAAAAAAAATAAAAGCATGTATTCCCTCAGATTTTTCTCTGCCCCAGGGGCAAATGCACTAAATCTGACAATCAAAATCAGCTTGATTTTGCTAAGACTGAATTTCAATTGCATTTTCTTCTGCACTTAAGTGTGACATTGCAGTGTTCCCCAGTCCGAATGCTGAGTTCATTCTCAAGGCTTAGCTTTTTGGCATGTAAAGGAGGTGCTGGAATTCCAAACTGATGTGGTGTATGTAATTGATAATGATTGATAAAAGACAGCTAGCACCTGCAGGTCCTTTCTTTGTACAGGGTAAATAGGTGTCTGAGGAGTTCAAGAAAGGGAGCTGCAGAAATTATCTTTTCCATTCTGCAAAGGTTGGTTTGTGTTACCCTCCTTGTACCTTCAAAGTCAGGATTAGTATTGTTTACACAGACAAAAGGCTTATGTTCATGATTAATGGAGAGGGAAAGGCCTTGCAATGCATCACATCTAGCACATTGCCAGACTAAATTACTCAACCGGCTCCCAAATAGAAGGGCTAAGGTGTCACTTGGAAGTCTCACTAATTTTCCCTAGTTTTATCCTAAATTTAAGGTAAATTTTCTTTTGTGGCCTCTAGCTCAGTGTAGTTATTGTTTCTTGACTATGGGTTAAAATTCAATTTACATTCAGTTGAATTCAATTTAAATATTCTGGTAGGGACTAAATCTATGATTGGATGGAGTAAAGAAGACAGACTTCAGTGGTGCGTAGTGAAAGGACAAGAGGCAAGACATGGGCGCTGGCTGAAATATGGGAAGTTTGATTTATGCTTAAAAACCAACCAACCAAAAAAATACCACAAAAAAAACACCACAACTGTGAGAGTGACCAAGCACTGGCACAGGTTGCTCAGAGAGGTTGTACAGTTTCCAACCCAAGAGATATATTCAGCACCCAACTGGACAGAATCCTAAACAACCTGCTCGGGATTTCCCTGGTTTGAGCAGAGGGTTGGACTCGGCAGCCTTTCAGAGGTGCCATCTAATCTCATCCAGCCTGTGATCTTCTGATTCAGTTTTACTTCTGTTGTAAAGTGCTTGGATGCCTAAGCATGGTAAACCCATTATAAAAAGTTTAAAATACATTTAAAGATGAGTCTTCTCTGAAATCAATGTGTGAACTCTTTTATGAGAGATGAGAAGAGACACCTCATCCTTACAGCAGATCTTAATTTCTGTCCCAAACCGAAACCACTTCTCTTTTGCTGTAGCATCAGTACTTAGTACAAGAAGTCATAGCTGGGAGTTGCATGTAAACCCATTGGAGTTAATTCTTCGGTATTTCCATGGCTAGTGTCCTGCACTGGCATGATGCTTTTGCAAATACCTTACCTCACAAGAAAATCTCTCTGGTCATCTCATCATCGTGTCCTGCGATGTCCTGTGGGCCAATGTGGAAGTCTCCTCTGAAAATCCTGTAAAACTCCAGAAATATAAATTCTTAAGAAAAATATGTAACTTCATACACATGTTGGAAGAACATTGTTCAGTTTTCCAGCCTATATTGATTCAGTGAAGAAGCAACTGCCTTATTTCAGCTCTGTATATGCATACGTTATGTCATCTTAATTCAGGGCTACCACACATTCTTTTTTTCTACAGGAGTTTTGCTTTATGAAGCACGAAGGACGAATTGATCTTTTAAAGCCATCTAGTTCACCTTTTGTTTTCTTTTTTTCTTTTGTCTTTTTCCCTTCTCCAGTCTTCCTTTCTTCCTTTAATTATATCTTTCCTTTTTTAATTTCTTTCCTTTTTTTATTATTTCATGCTTTTAGTCAGCTTGCAAAATAGTGGTCTAATGCTGGAGTAGACTTGCTCGTTTATTAATGAAGTATTTTAATTATCTATTTCTTTTTAATAAGGAAATGTTTTTACCTTTTACTATATAAGCTTTACCCAACTTATTGTACACTGATGTTATTAATCTTGTAAAGCATGCTGGAATGTAGTGCATTTAAAATGTCAGGGCTGCAAAATAAAATAATGTTTAAAGCAATTAAGACTAATCGTGCAAAGCTTTTATAAAGCATATGTGTAAGCCAGATTTCAGTTCATATAAAAAGGCATTCAGCAGTTTAACTGCTGACAGAGTCAAATTCTCTTTTGCTGTAGCATCAGTACTTGGTACAAGAAGTCATAGCTGGGAGTTGCATGTAAGCCCATTGGAGTTAATTCTTCAGTATTTCCATGGCTAGTGTCCTGCACTGGCATGATGCTTTTGCAAATACCTCACCTCACAAGAAAATCTCTCTGGTAATCTCTTAGTCTATTCTTCCTTTGTACTCAAGTAAATTGTAAGAAATATCACAAAAGAAATATTGGAAGAGGAGCAATTCCGAGGTGCTCCTTTGGCTTTGGTGGAGCTTGTGCACTGCAGATGTTGTGTGGTATATGTAAAGGACCAGCTTTGGCTTAAACACTTGAGCTGATTAAAGCTGCTTTATGCCCTTTGACCTTGCTGCACGCTGTTTTTTAAAGTGAGAAACACCAGAGGAAAAGGGTGACAGAGGAAACATGAAGAGGAGAAAACTCTGTCAGAGGTTTCTGCAGTCCTGGACTTGCCATGCGTTGGCCATCCCTTGGGAAAGGGCTGCATTGCTCTTCACTTCAACCCTGGGGACAACTGAGAACCACTGGGAAGTAGGCCGGGTGTGGTGAGGCTGAAATAACAGCTAGAGCTCTTCTAGTTTAGGAGCCTCAGAACAGCAAGTTGTGGAGGCACAGGTACCTTTCCCTGACAAAGAGAAGGGGAGGGGACTCACTACCCCCCTGCTTCCAACCACAGTCACTACCTGCTTTCAAAGTGAGTAATTAGACTTGTAAGTGCTCTGTGATCCCTGTGCCTGCTTAATTGTCGAGTTGTTATCAACAATCCATTTTTGGGGACCCAAACTGTTTGTCTGTGTTCTTTGCGGATGACTTCTGAGTACCTGCAGCACGAATGACTGTAAATGTCATCAAGGCTTCAAAACTTGGACATGTTTTCAAGAGTCTGGGTTGACTGAAGCTCTGCTCCGAGTCCAGAGCTAGAAGCCTGTTCCCCTTTGTTTTCACATAGTAATCAGCACTGAAAGAGGGTTTCTTTGCTAGTGGCCCCTGAGGTTCACCAAAACTAAGGTTATTGTTAAAGACGGACCATTGGGTAGAATGGAATAATAATAATAACACAGATATAAAGGTCTCTCCGTTGTGTCAGGAATGTCAGAGTTAAAAATCTCCTCCAGTATTTCCTGCGGGCTTTTGTGGATAGTGGAAACTATTGCTAGGCAGTGCCATTTAAGAACCCAGCGTTAAGCATGGAGTTTAAACATACACGTGCTGTCTCTTTAGAATTAAAATAACGGCAAAGGCACATTTTTAGCTGCCAAGTAAAGGAAGGATTTTTGTTTCTTGCTAAGCTTGACCTTGATTTTTAAACAAGATGTGATTTTAAGGGCAAGTTACAGCATGCTGCCTGTGTACCCACTTGGTTATAATCACAGCCAGCAACATACATTGCAGGGCTCGAGCGTGCTGCAGGAAGCCGTGTTGGTTGCACAGGAGAGTGGTGTGTCCAGCCTTCCTGGTTGGTTTGGCTTTGCCGAAGGATGGCCTCCGGACAGCAGCTTCCCTTGAGCCTGTAATCCAGGGGAAAATCCTGCTTGTCACTTTTGTCACACATTTTTTGGCATTAAAACCCATATGAGTTTTATTGTTTCTTCATTTGTTTTGCCATTAAATGGGGAAAAAAAAAAATTCATTTAGAAACCCTTTGTGTCTGCAAAAGATCTGAACTTTGAATAACTCTAGGTCTAAAGCTAGCATGCAGACATTTCCAAATACTTATGAGCTATTAAAGTACTGTGTAAGACCAAAAGGTAGACTTTAAATTGTGTCAGCTAGCATAAGAACTTCTGATTTACACTAGCAGTGTAAATCTGTACAAAACTATCTTTGCAGTTTTAGTTTATGACATTAGTTCTGTGATGTGTTTTTTTTGAAAAAAACGTTCAGTTATTGGTTAATACAGTTAATACAAATTTAGTACATGGTTAATATGGGAGTTCTGAAAATTAATTTCTAAGTGTGTTTCAACCATGACATGTGTGATAAGGGAAAGAACAAATGAACAGAGGGTAAAAAGACAAGGTTAAGTAAAGAGCTGGGATTTAAAGACATTTGGATGAGAAAGAAAATAGTCATGCATTTGTGGCCAGGAATAAGATTGTTTTTACCATCCTAGATGACGTTACAGATACGTTCAACAGGAGTAAAGAAATGGGAATAGGTGTATGAACTGCAGATTTTGCACTGAAGCTAAAACCAACCTGTACAAATAGTAAGAGAGGAAAACTCAAAACAAACAAAACCTCAAACCTAAAAAATTTAGCTGGTTCTAGTCCTGTGGAATGAGTGCGAGTCATAAGATTTGGCACAGTGCTGCTTTGTAGGATCATTTCAGAAGCAGTGGAGAGGCCAGGTCATCTATTTTATCTGATGTCACCTCTTAGAAGCAAGAAACTCTGCTGCAATTCTGGCCATTTTCAAGTAGCTGGATGGTACAAAAGTTGTATTTAATAAAGATTTCTCATCAGGAAAAAACTATCCAGTATCCTTGGCTATTACAGAGAAAATAAGCTCTTCCGTGAGGGTGCATGTGCAAGCACTGTCAGTAGGAATGTGCTATAAGCAAAAGTAGAAGCTCCTGGCATCCAGTGTGTCAGGCTGAGCTGAGCTGAGCTGGAGATTTTGTGTTCAAGGCAGTCCCAGTGGTAGCTGAGTTCTTGCCTCTCAGAGCAAACACAGAGAAATAAGTTTGAGGTAGGTTCTTTTTCTTCAGAAGTAACAGAATACTTAGATAACTGTATTATCTCCCTCCTGGGATCCCTCATGAGACAGGTATTGAAATTTTGTTTGTGATCAGGAAGCGTACTTTAATGGAGTATGCCTTTTCAGTGCCCAGGATACCATATGTAAGCTAGTAATCTGTTTTAAAATGGAATCACACAGACCATTAATTTCTCATTGGTGATAAGATTTCAACTGGCAATGAGAAAGATGACTTTCAGCAGCTGGTTCCTCCCCGTTAGTTTCATCACAGCTCTGCCTGTCATTCACGCTCACCCGTTGTTGCATACAGTGTCGCGTGCACTGTGGCTGCTGGTTATGAAGGGCTAGCTGAACCTGGGACAGAAGCTTCTCCAAGGAGCTGAAACCTGTGGTGACAGTGTCCGGCTTTGGCCTGCTTCACCCTGTATATGGGCTTATTCTGATGGAAACAAAGGCAGTCACAAAACCCATCCCTACTGTAATTCTTGGCATGATGAATGGGGTTTTGACTTGTAGGAGAGGGTAAGGCAATAGTGTTTCTGCTCATTCCGCTCTGTTGCTTTCTCTGAGGTAGTCTTGTGGTAAAATACAAAGCGGATAGGGCAGATTACAGGAGCAGGTGTGTGGGCAAGAAACAGCTTTGAAACTTTTGACACTCTGGGTGAGAAAAACAGACTTTTACTTACATAAAGTGATGTTCCTGTGATGATGTTTTGTGCTACAGTTTTTCCCCTTTGGTCCAGTTAACTTTATACAGGAAAGATCCCAGAAGAGTATCAGCGCCAATACTGGCACATTTTTAGAGGCTTTCTTAAACCTCTTATTTTACAGAAATCTATGAAGTTTCTGGCTGCTCTGTCCTTCTCTAACCTAAGCCTTGCCTAAGAAATCCAGCAATTTTCCACTTGAAAATAGCTATGGGTAAAGTCACACACTACTTTCACATAAGATTAAGGGTTTGACAAGGGTGGTGAGAACAAAGAAATTCCAAATTGTGTGCTCCGTATTTAAACCCCCCTTTCCTAGCCCCCTGTTGCACAATAGCAAGCTTTCCTAATGCAAGTAGGTTGTTGATATACTTCCAAAAAGAACTCTGGATAGCTGAGAGATGGGATTAAATGGATTAAATAGCCTCCTCATTTTTCAGTGAAAAAAAAAGGAGTTCGGTTGAAGAAACGTATAATGCGGACTTAAATGATTTTGGACTAGATTAGCCTTCCGAGCAGGTTGCTTTGCAAATTAGTGTGCTTGCTCTTGGCAGGGCACTGCATGTTGGTGGTGGTGGGCGTGTGTGCATGCCGGCACGCACACGTGGGGTGGGGGGCACGTGGAGTTTGCACTGCATTCAGCCATTTCAGCAGACTTAGAGTGTGGGCCAGGAGGCAGGCTGTCCATGGGGCAGAAAAGCTGCAATGAATAGGAAACAGTGCAGAGTGCTCTGTGGCCAGTCTGTCTCCATGCAGTGCAAAACTGGTCTGCTCCACTCGGCCAGACCTGAGCCTGGGAGAGCTCAAGAACCTCCAGTCCACCAGCCTGCTCGTACACTAGTGTTTTTGGTGGCCTCTTCCATTTTGCCACTGTGTTGTATGGTTGCTAGGTGTTACCTTTGCTTCCCTAGCACAGACACTTGACGTGGTATGAAACTAGCGTTCTCCCTCTTTCAGCTCTTCTTGTGGACTTCTTTTCCTAAGAACTTAAAAGGCATCAACTTTGTGTGAAGTACATACAGATCCCTCTTAACTTACTCTTCCTCATAATGAAAGCTGATTTCTCCTCAACCCAGCCTGCAATGTCTTGCTTTCATATTTCTGACCCCTGAAGACGGGAAACAGCAATATCAAGCTCCATGCCAAGGTCTGGCAGCAGCAGGTAGCTTGATATGTGGCAGATAATTACTGGATTCATGCCTTGCATGTGGACAGCATGGCTCCATAGCAAGCCTTATCTTCGTCATCATCATTTTGTGGTGTCCTTTGTAACTCTTTGTCCTGTGAAACTTATTGGCCACTTGTTGAAGTGGCAGCAGTAGTGATTTTTTCATATGTTACTAATTTTTCACCTATACCTAAAAGACCCATTCTGTCACTGAACGATATAGACACTGCCATATACTTAAGGTACCACTGATAATGAAAAAAAAAAAAAAAAAAAAAAAAAAAAGAGGTGGTGGGAGGGGTTCAGAATGCAAGATTAGTGGTAGCAAATTAAAATTGTTAGGAATCCCTAAAACTTTTTTTGGCTTCTTTCTAAGGCTGGCTGATTTGCCTTAACCTATTGCTGTTATGAAGAGTCATATCTAAAACGCTGAAGACTAAGGCATCCCAAATCTCACTTACACATCCACTCTAACTAGTCTTAAGTATAAGCAGCGGAATAACTTTGTATTGTGTGCATGTTTTCCCTTTAAAAGCAGACTTCAAAGTTGTTTCAAATTCAAATTAAATCTTTTCATCCTCTATCTAAGAATTTGCAAGAAAGGAAAAAAAAAAAAAAAAAGGGGGGTGGGGGTGGGGAGGGGTGAAGGGGAGTTGGTGACCTTACCATGACTAGATCTCGTTCAGATCAAGGGCCAAATCTTTTAAGCACTGAAAGGAAGTAAAAACAAGAATTAAGAACTTTCTCTGATTACTGATGGGATAGCAGTGTTCTCTTTCCTTTACCTGCAAGGAAATGCTTCAAAGCAGCCATTTATTCAGGCAGTGTAAATATTATCTCTTTTTGCTGACTGCCTTACATCTTTTATTTTACCTTAACACTTGGGCTTGTATCCCTCCCACCTGATTTCATTTACCCAAGGCACGTGTCTTTGGAGGGTGCTGAATGATTGCTTCCTGGAGAGGAGGAGTGGAGAGAGATGGGCATACCCCGGCGGCAGCCCAGCCTGCCTGAGACACCAGTTATCTCCTTGCCGTAACCCCCTGGCTCGCCGTTTCTGCGTCTTCATTGACTGTGTAGAGTGACTTTGCTTCTAGCTTGGTGTTACAGATCAGATAAGGAATAGAAGTACCTGAAATTAGTACCTCAGTTTTTCTTAACTGTAAGTCAACCAACTAGAGCAAAGAAAAAAAGAAAGAATGTAAACGTGAAAGTTAGCTGCTTAGCTATAGGGGTACTGAAGTGCTTGACTAACATTCGTGTCTCTGAAAATCTGCCCTCAAGGAAAACAATGCTGCGCTGTGCACAACCTGTGCAAAAGTTAGCAAACATTCAGGATGACTTTGGAAGATTAATAACATCATAATGTTCCTCACCCTGTGGTTTCCCTTCTCCTCCCCTCCCCCCTCCCCCAAGCAGTGTACTAGGGGCTCATCAGGTTGTGCATTAGATAATTGAGTTGTTATGCCAACAGGCTGTGCTGAAAGGTGTTACATCAGTGATTTCTTTTTCATCCCACTGTGCTTTGATCTCCTGCTATAAAGCAGAAGATCTGACAGTGGAAACTTTTGAAGATGATAGATGAATTTCGCTAATCCACTTCTCATAATCCTTACAAAAAATGTCTGTCCTTATCAGTCAGAAAAGATTTAATAGCTGCTGTCTCTAGAAAGTCTCATATTATCAGCATTGCAAACTATGGAATTATTGTTACAAAATATTTCACTGCATGTTTTGAAATGTTGTTGTAAATGCTTTAGAATAAATGAATAAAGATGCTTCTTTCTTAACCATGCTTTGGTGGTTGTATTTTCTCAATAAAATCCAAAACTCATTTGCAATGCAGCACTGTGCAATGGTGAATGTTTGCTGTCCTTATTGGTGTTAATTATCCTGCTTTAATTTCATATTATTGGAATTCACTGAAACTGTCAACTTAATCCAAATATACTAATTCCAAACATTATATGGTGCTGAAACAAATGTTAATAGTTTGGCTTACAAGATGTAAAGCATCATATGGAACCATTGTGACAGTAAGCAATGTGTAGAATACTGTTTGCAGATTTTGGGGTAATAAAACGTGGCATCTTCTAGGAAGGAGCAAGTGCCTGTACTTGTCCCTGTATTAAATTCACAATGATACCATCCAGATGAAGTCAGTAAAGTTACTGCAGTTGCTCAGGACTTTTTCCAGCACAATCTTGCCCAATGTATCTTTTGTTAGTTCAGCTCTCCATGTCTCTGTAAAACCCTGCTTACAGAAAATTGCCAGCAGTGCTTATGATTATAAAAAGTATTCACAATGTCTGATTATACTTTATCTCTTTTCTTTACAATAGCTTTGGGCCAGATAATGCTGTATGTCGATGGTATGAATGGAGTAATAAATCATAATGAAACCGTCCAATGGCTGTACACACTTATTGGATCAAAGGTAAGATGCTCTCCAAAATTCTCATTTTATAAGTTTTTGGAGTTCTTCAAAAGGATTTAATTTGTATTACATATGCATTTAGGTTATAAACAGACTGTGTGTTAGGTTCTAAATAAGAACATAACGCTCTGTGTGGAAAGCAGGGCACACTGAGCTGTTACTTTTCTATTCTTCTATGCTGTTGGCACAACCTCTGCTTTTAGAAGCAAAGATACCAAAGATGCCCTTGTTACTGTCTGTGCTGCCATTGCAGTTCACCATGGATAGGATATTTTTGGTCTTGCAGTTGCAGTTCCCGAATAAGTTTTTTGGAATGACTTTTTGGGGTGTTATTTTTTCCCTTTCCATTCTGTGAATGCAAGTCCTTTTCTAAAATTTCACCATTCTCTACTGCTTAACTTTCCTGATCACTGTTGAGAACAATTCAGAGTGATTTCCTTCTTAGAACAGAATATAATAGTTCAGTTGGAAGGGACCTACAGCTATCATCTAGTCCAGGGGTCCTCAAACTGTTTAACCAGGGGGCTGCCGCGCGGATGCAGTGGCAGGCAGCCATCTGCGGCTGCTTGGTTTCCCCCCCCAACCCCCGGCGGGGGGGTCTGTAAATACCAGGGGCCGGATTGAGGACCCTGGGGGTCATATCCAGCCTGTGGGCCGTAGTTTGAGGACCCCTGATCTAGTCCAACTTTCTGACCACTTCAGGGCTGACCAAGTTAAAGTATATTATTAAGGACACTGTCCAAATGCCTCTTAAACACTGAAGGCATGAAGTATCAACCACCTCTCTAGGAAGCCTGTTCCAGTGTTTGACCACCCTCTGTAAAGAAATGCTTCCTAATGTCACAGAATCACAAAATGGTTCGAGGTTGGAAGGACCTCTGGAGGCCATCTAGTCCAAGCCCTCTGCTAAAATAGGTTCACCTAGAGCAGGCTGCACACATCCGTATGAGTTTTGAATGTCTCCAGAAAAGGAGACTTCACAAACTCTCTGGGCAGCCTGTTCCAGTGCTCTGTCACTGACAGAGAAGTTCTTCCTCATATTCAGAAGGAACTTCCCCTGCTGCAGTTTGTGCCCGTTGCCCCTTTTCCTGTTGCTGGGCACCACTGAAAAGAGCCTGGCCCCATCCTCCGGCACTTGCCCCCAAGATACTTATAGACTTTCATAAGACCCTTTTTCAGTCTTCTTTAGGCTAAACAGGCCCAGTTCTCTCAGCCTTTCCTCATAACGGAGAGATGCTCCAGTTCCTTAATCATCTTCATAGCCCTCCACTGGATCCTCTACAGTGGTTCCCTGTCTCTGTTGAACTGGGGAGCCCAGAACTGGACACAGCATCCCAGATGCAGCCTCACCAGGGCAGAGGAGAGTGGCAGGATCACCTCCCTTGACCTGCTGGCCACGCTCCTCCTAATGCCCCCCAGGATCCCATTGGCCTTCTTGGCCCCAGGGCACCCTGCTGGCTCATGGGCACCTTGCTGTCCTCCAGCACTCCCAGGTCCCTCTCCGCAGAGCTGCCTTCCAGCCGGTCAGCCCCAGCCTGTGCTGGTGCGTGGGGTTGTTCCTCCCCAGGTGCAGGACCCTGCACTTGCCTTTGTTGAACTTCACGAGGTTCCTCTCACCGCAGCTCTCCAGCCTGCCCAGGTCTGGCTGAATGGCAGCACAGCCGCCTGGTGCGTCAGCCGCTCCTCCCAGTTCTGCATCATCAGCAAACATGCCGAGGGTACGCTTGTCCCTTCATCCAGGTCATTGATGAAGAAGTTGAACAGGGCAGGACAGTGCTGACCCCTGGGGAACACCTCCAGCCAGGCTCTGTGGGGCTGATCAGAGCCCTCTGATCTCTGCCATCAGCCAGGTTTCAATCTACCTCACTGCCCGCTCATTAGTCCACACTTCTTGAGTTTACATGTGAGGATTTTATGGGAGATGGTGTCAAAAGCTTTGCTGAGGTCAAGGTAGATAACATCCACTGCTCTCCCCTCATCTACCCAGCCAGTCATTCCATCGTAGAAGGCCATTAGGTTGGTCAGGTGTGATTTCCTCTTGGGGAATCCATGTTGAGTGCTCCCGATAACCTTCTTTTCCTCCACATGCTTTGAGATGACCTCCACGATGAGCTCTTCTGTCACCTTGCCAGGGATGGAGGTGAGGCTGACTGGCCTGTAGTTCCCTGGGTCCTCCTTCTTGCTCTTTCTGAAGACTGGAGTGATGCTGGCTTTCCTCCAGTCCTCAGGCACTTCTTCTGTCCTCCATGACCTTTCAAAGATGATGGAGAGTGGCTTGGCAATAACATCTGCCAGGTCCCTCAGTGCTCGTGGGTGCATCCCATCGGGGCCCATGGATTTATGGGTGTCAGGTTTGCCTAAATTCTTCAATTTCTCAGACCCCCTCTTTTGCCTCCAGGGTCTGGGATACCTGATGGTCAGCCTTAGCAGTAGAGACTGAAGCCAAGAAGGCATTCAGTAACTCTGCCTTCTCTGTGTCCTTTGTCACCAGGGCACCTATCTCATGTAGCAGCGAGCTCGCATTTTTTGCTAGTTTTCCTTTTGCTACTGATGTACTTGAAAAAGTCCTTTTTGTTGTCCATGATGTGCCTTCTCAGATTTAATTCCAAATGGACCTCAGCCTTCCTTGTCACCTCCCTTCTGACAATGTTCCTATATTTCTCCCAAGTGGCCTGTCCCTTTTTCCACTTTCCATAAACCTCCTTCTGTTTGAGTTTTGCCACAAGCTCCTTGCTCATCCATGCAGGTCTCCTGTCCCCTTTGCTTGGTGTCTTACTCATAGGGATGCACGGATCTTGAGTTTGGAGGAAGCGATGACTGAATATTAGCCAGCTCTCTTGGACCCCCCTACCTCCTGGAGCCCTAAGCCCTGTAATTCCTCCAAGTAGGTCCTTGAAGAGGTCAAAGTTAGTTTTCCTGAATTCCAGGGTTGTAATACCTGCTTAATACCTACTTACTGCCCTGCTTTGTCCACACAGGATCCTGAATTCCACCATCTCATGGTCACTGCAGCCCAGGCTGCCCCCAGCCTTCACATCCCCAGCCAGCCCTTCTCTGTTTGTTAGTACAAGGTCCAGCAGCATGCCTCACCTCCACACAGCTCCTCCAGACCTGTGTCAAAAATTTATCATCAGTGCTCTGCAGGAACCTCCTGGACTGTGTGTGCTTAGTCCTGTTGTCTTTCCAGCAGATATGAGGGTAGTTGAAGTCCCCCATGACAGCCAGGGCCTGTGATCATGAGTCTACCTCCAGCTGTCTGTAGAAGGCTTCATCTCCTTCCCTTTCCTGATCAGGTGGCCTGTAGTACACACCCACAACAGTGTCCCCTATGTTGGCCTGCCCCTTAATCTTTACCTAGAAGCTCTCCACTCATTCTACATCCACCTCTAGAAAGAGCCCAATACATTCCAGTTGCTTTCTCACATAAAGAGCAATTCCAGCATCTTGCATTGCTGGCCTGTCGTTCCTATAAAGTGCCTAGCCATCCATGACAGCATTCCAGTCATGCAAGCTATCCCACCATATCTCTGTGATTGCAATGAGATCATGGCCCTGCGGCCACACACAGATCTCTGATTCTTCCTGTTTATTCTCCATCATGCATGTGTTGGTGTACAGGCATTTCAGAGAGGTAACTGAGCATGCAGGTCAGGTTTCCCAGGAGGGATGCAAGAGGCTCCACCATAGCCACGCACACCCTTGAGGTGGCTGGCCTTCTGGTACTCATCTTGAGAGTACCCATGTCTCCCTAACAGGCTCTAGTCAAAGAATGTTCCATTGTCATAGAAGCCAAAACTCTCACAACAGCACCAACCACAAAGCCAGAAGTTGCTGCATCCTTTCCTCTTACTGGTAAAATGGAAGAAACAGTAACCTGGGCACCAAAATTTTTCACTTTCACCCCCAGGGCTTTATAGTCTTCCTTGATTCTGTCCAGGTTCTGGCTTGCGGCATCATTCATGCCCATGTGAAAGAGTAGCAGCAGGTAGTACTCTGTGTTCTCGACAAGATGTGGCACCCTCTCAGACCTTAGCTCCTGGCAGGTAGCATACCTAATGGGACTGCCCGTCAGGCCAGCAGGTGAGCCCTCAGTGCCCCTTAACAGAGTCACCCACTACAAACACCAGTCTTTTTTTTTTCAGTAACCATGGTGTGCTGCTAGTGTAGTTTCCCCTTGCACACCTTGCTCGTGGGTGTCTATAGCTATTAAAGCTTCATAACTGTTTTTGATTGTGATGCTGGAGCATGGGGACTGGAGTCCTGCTTTTGTTGGTCACTAAGGTCCAAGGTACCTCATTCTCTGTGGTGTCTGTTACAGGAGCGTGGTTCTGTCTGTCTTTGTCTTGGTCCCTCTAACACTACTAAAATGTCTTTTGACTGTTTGATTCAATTCAAGTTGCAGGAAACAGTGCAAAAAATGTTAAGTTTTCTTGTGCCTGAAGAGCCCTAGAAAGTCTGTTACCAAAGTCTGGTACCTACCTACAGGGGATTCTTGGTCCCTACATACAAGGAGACAAAAAACAAAAGCCAGAATATATGCCACTGTGTTTGGTCTTCTCGGATGGAATAGTGATTTATATAGTGCGCAACCCACTTTTAAGGCCACCTGGTTGGAAGTTGAAGCAGAACAGAGATTCTGCTGGCATGCCATCTTGAGGGGCCATAGGGTAGGTGAAACCACAAATACATAATTCTCTAGTTTCTTGGCTTTCCAGCTTTAGGAAGTTTATTAAGGCCTGCAGCGACTGCTGCTGCTCTTGCCACATAGACCTGTTTAGGATAGACCTGTATGACACAGTTGCCAGAACAGGGTATGTTAGCTGCCAGCTCGGAGGCTGCTGTAGTTGGTGGAGTTGAATCCATAGCGTAGAAATACTAAGAAATTTCCAGGAACTTCAAGTGGCTGAGTCATGGAAAGTTGCTGTTAGATGCTTTGATGACACAGAGATGCTTCTGCTCTCCCCCTTTCCCCTGACAGCTTTCATAACACAAGGAGAAAAACAGCTCAGTATCCCAGGGGCCTTTTTCAACCACTACAGAATGCCAATGTGCAGACTTCACTGCTGCAGCAGATTATCAAGTCGAAGAAAAGATGCTTCATTATTGAAAGAATGGATTTATCTTGTACTTATATTGATAAATATGTGAAAGTAAAACAATCATGCTTATCAAATCTCAGGCTCACAGGGTATGGTTTGGAATTGGGAGAAAATGAGAAAATTTTTCCCCAAGTGAAGTGTTCCACTGTTTTCTGGCATTACATTGGACAATTTGCCATCTTGAAAGAGAATGTTAGCCACAGTTGGAAAGGCAGTGAAAGACAGGAGAGAAATGGTTTGCTTGGTATAGATCTTCATTTCCTGTGGAACAGGTTAATGAGACAAGCAAAAAAGGGGAAAAAAATTGCCTGTGCTTTTAATTCTCTAATGCACCTATTGGCAGTGGAGCGGGGGAGAATCATGACTGTATTGCTACCTTACAAATTAAATTCTGTCTAGATTTTCTTCAGCTCTCAGGTCCTTAAGCTTCTTTCTCCCTCCCCCATCACCAGCCCAAATGATTATCTCCATGTCTTGGCTTGGTGCCTGCAGCTGAGGAATGCAGTCAATGTGCTTTGAATAGTTTGGTTTCAGGTAGCATCAAAGTTGCTTTTTCATTATTCCTTGACTGTCTTGGAAGAGATCTAAGTCCCTGTTTGTGTGCCAAAAACTAACTGAAGGTACGGCAGGCTCGCTGTCAAGAGTGTGGTGGGACAGCTGCTTTAAGCACTTAAAGGTGGTTTTGACTTTCTCTGAAAAATGAACCCCTGGAATTCGCAACACACCTAGGGTTTAATTTGCAGCCCTGCTATGCTGGTGCCTTCTCAGCAAAGGCAGCGAACACTGCTGTACAAAAAAGGAATAGTGAAATTGCCAATTAACTCTTGGGACAAATCCCTCTAATCGGATGCAGGAGGAATACAGTCATTCAGCTACCACAGCTGCGACACATGGTTTCTTGCCTCCACAAAAGCTATGACCAGGTTTAATATACTCAGCAGTGGAGGCTATTTAATCTTTTCCACTGATTATTTTGTTGTTGGTGGTGGTTAAATTCTGTAATGGTTTTGACCCTTCACTGTTACTTGCTCTGCTCTATTTGTGCAGGGCTGCTGGCTCTGTCACGCTTGCTCACTTGGAGTAGTGTATTATTACATGTGCTTACCCAGTGTAACACACATGTTCAGCAGAGGATCTTCAGGTCTGGCACACTGAGCACTACACCAGCTAGAATTTTGGTACCCAGCTCCAATATCACTTTATGCACCTAGCAGTACTTCTGTACAGGGACAGGAGAAGGGGGTGGGAAATAAAATTTGAAATTAGTGGAAAAGAAGAACTATAAACAACTTACTGAAAGCCTGTCTAGATTGTTGCTATTGTAGTCCTTAATATTGTTAATTCTGTGGCATTTTACCTCTGAATATCAGTAGATGCTTATATAGAGGGATTATCAGAAGTTGCTGATAATTTTAGCGCTGTTGTCTGCATTTGCTCTGAATAAAGTTACTAGGGAGGTGGTTAAAATTCCAACAATGTGACTGCACTGCTGCTGCTGCTTTTATGCTGGGTGAGAGGCACCAGTGGTGTCAGGGTGAGGAGCTAGAAAGCAGGAAGAAAGTTAACATCACATGTCTTGTTTGTTACTGGGCAGAAAGAGCCTTCTGTTTCAGATTCGTATCATATAGGTGCTAGATTGGAATTTTGAAGTATAGCAGTTCCTCTGCCATGTTATTTAAAGAGAAGAGCATTATCAGCACATCTCAGACTCTTAGGGCCATTGCTGGTGTTTTGAAAGACACATCCAACTATGTGTGACCATGCTGATGTGTGCCACTGGCCTTTCACAGACTGGCTGTACGCTGCTTTCCAGTCATCAATGGCTAGTACATCCCTAGCATAAAACATTTACAGCATTATCCCAATTTAAATGTACGTTACTACCGTTTCATCATATATAGGCTACAATTCATCAGTGTTTCCTGTTTAGCAACGCATTTAACTACATGTTTTATTATAGGTTACATGCTCTTGGCTTCCAGAGAACTTGAATACATAACTGAGGTCAGCAATGTACTGCTGCAGAAGTGCAGAAGAGGGCTATAGCAGGGCCAAGGCTCTGACCATCTTATATAAGCCAGAAGTAACATAAATAAGAAATATATGTCTCAACTAAGTTTTCTTCTAGCATTTGTTGATAGCATGGAACATTCAGATAGTTTGATTTTAAAAGACGGAAGTAGGAGTCAATGACTGTTAGTCAACCATGTCTTCAGGATGGCTTCTTAATTTTTACCTTTTTTTTTTTTTCTTCTCTTTTTTTAAAGTGGGTGAACTAACCTTTCAAGGGTGTTGCCTTAACTGACCACATGCCGTAACATACGTTTCAACCTCACAGCATGTGGGAAATATTTTACCACTTTCAATGTTTCTGCCAGCTATACATTGCTGCTGCAGAAGTTGGATTTCAGTTTTTGCATTGTATTACAAGTTATATTTAGCCTGGTTGTAAAGGGGCCTGAGGCATTTGTTTATGCTGGCAGCTGGCACCCCAGAGCCAAGTGGTGCTCTATGGTGGATCACCTTCAGGTAAAGTCTCAGTTTGATGGTGATGGCAGGAGCTGCTGGAAAATTTCTCTTACCTAAAGCAAGGGACACCAGGTTAAAGGCATATATGCACTAAGCCATATTAAGTCCTTATAATGTATTTTTCATCTGTTAGCCTATATGAGCTAATATATATAATCTTTCATATGTATTGGTATTCCCTCTGACCTGGTAATAGAAAGTGTGCATATCAGTGCCTTACCCTCTCCAGGACTAGCTACCGAGTATTTACAAAAAGTACATATCTGAACCAAACATCTTGGAAAAAGCCCAAGTATTTATACTGTCCACTAGAGAAGCATATGTTCCTTTGCATCACAAACCCACAGGCTTTTGCCACTCCACCTCAGTCTTCAAAGGCATGTCTAAGGTATTAAGTGGTCCAAAACCAGAGTCTGATTTCACCTTTTGTTTCCATTCATTTCTGACTGCTACTGATAATTATTTTTTTCCCATTTGATGATCCAGGCTGTTCTAATTTCCCCCAGGGGAGTGAAAACCCCTTATTGGCATTGTTTTCAGTGGAAAGTAATCCATTTTCAAAGTGGTACTGGGTAACCTCAGAAGACAGGGTGGAATGCTGGGCCCAGGCTGATACAACGAGGTTGATTAAAGATTCCTATCTCACATCTTGTTTTAATTTTTGTTTTCTACTTTGCTTCTGTCTGGGTCCTAGATTGCAAGGCTAAATAATTTAACTAGCAAGCTGTTCCCAGTGCCTTCTATGAATCTTTTGCTTTCTTTGGTATTGAAGTAATGACTTTTTGAATATTTGAAAATGTAATTCAATCCAAAAGAAGAAGAAGAAAAAGAAGAAAACCTATTTCAAAGCAAAAGGAAAAACCCCACAACATTCAAACAGAACATAGTTGTAGCAGCTGAATTTGTTGATTATAGAAGGGAAGTCCAGTAGGGCTGCTTTTCCTGCATGATGCCAGTGACATGTTAAAACATGCATATGGTTAAGTCATTTCATGAAAATTTTGAGAGAAACATTCTTAGCTACAAAAAGCACTAAAATTGTTTTTACCAGTGAATCATTTAAAGCATGTAGAGGTAAATACTTAGTTTAAGAACATGATTAAATCAGTCTCCATTTCAGAAGTTATTCATGCATGTGCTCAACTGAAGTCGTAAGCAGAGCAGACAATACCATATAATGAATTTGTGCTTTTCTCAGGAAAGTTCTCATCAAATCTTATGCAAATCAATATTAAAGTGGGTCTACAAATACATACCAAAACCTGGTTTGTAGTCATGGAGAAAGTTACAAATGTAAGGGGCTTACCAGATATGAATAGGACCAAAATAGTAGCATTATTAGTACTAAAGTCCAACACACGTTGAATTAAATCACCACCAAAACTTGGATAGTATACTTTCTTGTTGAGGGTCTGGGAAATGCAACGTATTTGCATCTCATTATTTTTTCTGGGGATATATTTAAAAAATCATTTTGTGTATGGGTGACCAACTCTGAGTAAACATTGCCTGGATGATGAGAACGAATATACATAGGAATATGCCTGATCTTCATGAGCAGGAAGCTGTGCTGTAAAACTGTCTTGCACTTTGTTCTTTATTTGTTTGGAAGGTGATTGAGAAAAGCTGGCCAGCTAGAAGAATTAAACATCCAGGAAAAATCACACAGCTTGGGGGCCTACTGTGATTAATTTCACATGTTGTCTTCTTCCCAGTCTGCTGCCTTGATGGTTAACAAACTGTCTTGCAGACTCTGACAAATGAGACCCCACATACAGCTAACATACAAGCTATATGGGTTGCATTGTCTCTCTCACCTCCAGCCACAACTCTGATAAGCCTGAGGTTTTGTCCTGTTTTCACGTCTAGCCCAGGCAGAAATGTCAGTTAGGTGTCATTCTTATAGGCTTTCAGGTTCCTTTGCTTTCTGGAAGGGTTCAGAGAGAAGCTGAGGTCATCCCTCAAGTCCTAAAATCAGTGCGGTCTCACCCATGGGCTGCCCTGCGCTCGAAAGCGTGAGCCATGGTGAACAGGCAGAGCTGCTTTGAGTTCAGTGAAACTCTGAACGTTCACGTCAGCTTAGCGGCTGGCCATTACGTCTATTCTGCTGTGCATTTGGCTATTGAACTGTTGTTATGAAAACGGGTGTGTCAGGGAGAAACAAAATCCTGGATTTATAGGAACTTTCCTGCTTCCTGCCTCTGAAGGGCTTGAGCCAACCAACGTTCATCCAGGTCGCCGGAGAGCTTCCCTCCCCTTTCACTCAGAAACTGTATTGGCACTGTTGCATGAACAGAGTTTATTTTGAATTGTATGTAATTAGTGCTTTGAAGATAAGGATCAGGATGTTGCAATAAACTTGGAATAGGATATACCAGCCAGTGCAGACTACATTATGTACTCGCTTTGGTGCATCCAACTCAGCAGACAGACTGCTACGAGTTCTACTCTTCTTTATCAACCGTATTTCTAGGTGGGCTTCAAAGTTATTGTATCAGACATGAGAGTCTGTAGTAGTCCTTTCCTGCAGCAATAACCATTCCTGTAGCTCTGTCTGTTGCACTCACTTCTGAGTACTTTGAAGACGCAGTTTTCTGTGTTCAAAATGAACTCATGTAGATTAAGGTGATACTAGTAAATTCACAGTTCCCCCCTAGCATATCAGAGATCTGATTTCAACTCGTTTAAAGTGTAGAATGAGAAAATGTAATGATTAACTGCCTACAACATGACTAATTTTCAGGCCCGACTTTTCACTCTGTCTCATCTGTTCAAATCTGCATGAGAAATGTTAGTGATGAGTGAAGTATGTCCAAATATTCCCAGAAAATGCCATGCATGTATGCAGTTGTACAAATTTCTTGTTGTAAAGGGAAGGCGTGAAAAAAGAAAAAAGCAAGTGTTATACTAAAATTAGGTAGGGGGAAGAACTGGAAAACAACCTAGAAGTCAGTGCTAGCTTTTAGAATTACCTTGGTGTCCTTCACTGCAGTAATTTAGTGTCACAGGTCTGTTACCATTCAGCTGTGAGCAAATTATTATGCTGCAGACCCTAGCTGTTTTTCTAGTAGCTACTAGTGTTTTCTAACAGGCATCACATCCAGCATTCCTGTGGAAGGAGAAGGTGCAGTTGGAAAGTTTGTCTGTATTGAGGGAGGAGATGTAAGAAAATGGAGCCTACTTTTTTCTAGCACGCTTGAAGCCACCAGCATGAAAGGTTTTTTGACTATAAAATCAATTGCCTGAAGAAGAAAAGTAGAAAATTTGCAACCATAAGTTGTCAGATGGAAGAGTGAAAAAAATTGAGAGTTGCTCCAAGGACAAAAAAGCAAGTTATAATAATCCAGGCTTATAGTACAGACCTGAGACTTTTATGCATATCTAAACATAGAAATCAGCTTGGCCAATATAAAAAACATTGTGATCATTATGCCAAACCTTTTGAGATAGCTAAGGTTTTATTTTGCAGGGTAGAAATATTATTAGTTCAAAGTCAGGAGTTCAGTAAGCTGCATTTTTAAGGAGTGTTTTAAAATTAAAATAAGCAGTTATGTCTGAGTCTTTTCTGGAAGCACTGTTTCCTGAACTGAGATGCATAATGCTTCAGTTTGCAGAGTTGACTCTTTTCTGGTCTCTGTTGCTTTTAGGTGATCCAGGGATATGTCTTTTCTGGCAGTGGCTATGATACTTGATAGAGGGCATGTGAGCTATTAGAGAGTTTTGATGAAGAGCGAGGAAAGCTGCTCTGGTACATAGTCAGTTATTGAGATACCACCAAATTCAAACCTGTTAGCTGAGACCTTTAGTGAAGGTCAGATGATGTAGTTTTTTAATCTTTTTAATAGTTAAGTGTATACAAAAAAGTCAAGGTAATCACAGAATCATAGAACTGTTTAGGTGCTTTACAATAAAGTGCATCCTTTCATTTTCCTCATGGTTTTTTTTTAATCGTAATCATTTCCCTTTGGTCTGGTCCAATCAGTCATGTTGTTGTCCAATTGTCTGGTGGTTTTAGCACTGTTACAGAAACCTTTTTTTAAGTGCCTCTTCATGCAGGCACCTACCTGTAGCCCTAAGTGTAGGCATCCTGTGGGAAGCCACTTGGCAAACTTTCCTTGCTCCCCTGAGCCCTTTTCTCCAAGACAGCTTCTGACATTGGAAGACTTTGGAAGTAATTTTCAGTCTGATACACCTGCATGTATTATCAAATATGTTTGTATGTTAAACTAGCTGTTGTACCAGTCTGCTCAATGACTGATTCTGGTTTATATTGTACATTTATATATAAAAATGTATATATATATATATATATATATATATGTGTATATATATATATATATATATATAAAAATGTATATATACATAAATATACATTTATATTCTGGTGTGTATTATTGTTCTGGGGTTTTATGACTGTTGAAGGGCATTATGGTTTATTTTTACTTATTCACTTAGATTTGAAGGATGTAGGCAGTCTTTCCTTATCTTAACAGACCTTTGGGTTGACATGACATGTTTATCACATGTTTATCCACGGTATTCATTCTGTGACAAGCATAGTTTAATTCATTTATAGGATATGGTTAGGATGCTTTTATTAATCACTTCATTTTTCTCACTGTTTATAGTAAACTTTTGGAGACTCAGACTTTGTTACCAAGTTGCTTCTTTCTCTCACCTGTTACTAACAATTTTTGAGAAGAACTGCACTCTTGGTGTAGATTACAAGATTTTGCAGAAATGCAAGCACAGTTTTTGAGGAAACAACAGCAGAAATTCCACACAAAGTCTGTTCAAATTTTTGACTGTTCAAGGATATGGTACTCCTATAAAAGCATGATTTGAATCCGCTGTGTATTCTGTGTCTGCTTACGTGAGGCATTTAGGATCCATCTTTTTCTGGATTCTCTTTCAGTTGTTTTTTCTGAATGTTCTGTCTTTCTGGAGACTCCTTGAGACAGAAACTGTATTAATCAATATTGCATTACCTTTATTTTTCTTCTTAAATTGATCTTAATTTTCTTCTTATATTTATCTGTTCTCCTGGTGGCCATATATACAGTGCAGTAGTGGAATCCTGCCTGCAGCAAAGAAAGTGGTATCCAACATTTTTCGCAGTGTCATGTAAACCAGATCCAAGACAGTTCAGCCAACACAGCAGTTAATATACCAGTGTTTTGCTTGTAGCTTAGCCTGGAAGAATGGCCCGACTAGGGAGGGAGTCCATACATTGGGAGACTGAGGCTGAATCCAGTTTCCAGGCACATTCTTGAACCAGTTTCCAAATCCCTTTGTGACCCGGTCCCTCATCTGGAAAATTGGTATTTGGATTTTAGAGCCCTGGGGGAAGAACGTGAGGGAGTGGAAGGACAGATTATACGTGTTGAAGACAGATACGTAGGTGAAAGTTGAACCTAATACTAATTGTTACCATATTTGTCCTTCTGGCATCACTAAAAAATGCTTGTCATTCCTTTATTTAGATATAGTTGTTCTTTAAAGCAACAGCTACTAGCTGAAGGTACTTGGATAACAATTTAAAAAAAAAGCTGTCTCAAAAAGGGAAACCACCAAAACATATATGATGGCTTTATATTCCGCATGTAGCGTACCCCAAGGAATCTCTGAGTTGCAGCCAGCTCGGGTGCCTCACTAGGTTGTTGCCTTAGGACTCATCGTGGTTACCTCATAGATTTTATGTTGGTCTCCTCAGTTACAGGACTAGTCCTTACAAAGGAAGACGTTTCATAAAATGTGTGAACTTCTACATTTCATAAGATCATGATGAAAAGAAAAGGTTCTCTGATATGTTTTGGGTTTATTTTTTTGTTCTGTTTTGTTGTTGGTTGGTTGTTTTGGGTTTTTTTTTTTCCTCTGCAGTCCTCTAGTGGTAGTTTATAAGTATTTTCAGAATAATTTCCAGTGTACCAGCAGGTTCCGTAACTGGCTGGCATGATACACTGAAATGACTCTCATCTGGATGTGTACTCTCTTTCCATATTCTGATCCTCTTTGATCACAGCAGTCAAACAAGGAGTTCAGGCGCTTTCTGGTTTCCCCTCCTACCTCCCCACCCACACCTACCCCCATTTTCCTTTTTGAAGACCACATTAATGAAAACAAGCATGTGTTGTTCAATATAAAAAATACTGTTACTACCTCAGCCAGCATAGGATTTTTATAGATTGGCCCCCTTTATTTTTGAACTTCCTCTTCTTATTAGAAGACACAGTACTGTAGCAAATGTATGCTTTGTCTTTTAAATTTCCAGCAGCGTGTAGCTGCTTCCTTCTTTAGTAATAAAATTCAAGCATCCTCTCAGAAGCCATTTTTTCTCCATTGTACTTTTTAAATTTCACTGTGTCATTGACTAAGCATCTTATTGTTATGATTTTGGATGGAAATGCAACACTTCGTTAACTTGCAGTTTGAGTGCTTCCCCAGTCAAGTTTTGCATATGACAGCTTGTCTTGCAGAATATAAATGGGAAATGCAGTAATGGGACAAGAAACTCCCACAGTTATTAATGTATGGAATTGCCTCAAAATTGTTAATCCCATGTGGGTTGAGTTTCTGTTCACCAAGTTTTCATTTAAATAGAAAGAATAGAAATCCATTTCTTTGTATTTTGTTCTCTGTGTCACAGCCATTCTCGGTGGTTTGCAGTGCTCTGTGCTCAGGTCACTGCTGCTTTTTGTATTCCTCATTGTAGTCTAACATCCCCATATACATGCTGGTTTCATATTTTATGGCTGTTGGGCCACTTTTCCACGCATGGGAACTTTACAGCCCCCTGTAGTAAGGATTCTGCATGGCTGTAGAGGGAAAGACATGATGGATCACCTGAAGGTAGGTTTGCTTCCAGATCTGCACTGCCTGGTGGTTTGCTCTGATGGACATCTGTACTAGCTGTGGATCTGATAGTGAGATTTGTGCCACGTTTACTTAGAAACATGATACACTTCAACCTTCATCACTGGCCTGCATGATGGCCCTTCTCACTTCCTTGTTGTCCCCTTCTGATGTGGGGATGCAACATGAATGCCCAGGTTTGGTTTCTGACAGTGGAAGGTCAACATTCAGAGCAGCACATCGGACAGAAAATGTCAATTCACAAAGTAGAAACTGCAGTATATGTCAAACAGGATAGCCTTGTCCTTTAGTAGGGTGGGTTTTGTATAGCAACAGCAAGTGCTCAGAGGGTGTCCCAAGGCGTTGGGCCATGGGACAGGATCTGAAAACTGAGCACAAGATTTTCCTGATGTCATCACCTGATATAGTATTACTGCAATTACTCATCTAGGGGGTTGTTTTGATTTTCTTCCCTTTTTGCTCAGAAGGGTGGGTTAGGATTATTTGTCATCTTTGGCTAAACAGACACGAAGTTATGTGGAACAGATGGACATCACCAGGCTGTCTTTACTTACAGGTCATTAGCACAACATGTTTTGACAGGTCTGAATAGTTCAATCCCAGTTCAATCTGCATCAGTTATGATACTATAGATGTTAAAGCACTGATAGCATCCTGATATTGCAGTTATTCTTTAGTTCCAGACAAAAGTTAAGCCTACAGAAGAATACTTCACATTACTACCTACTTCAGAGGGTTACCTTCTAAAGGTTTTGCAGTAGGTTGCCTTTCCACAGGCATGTAAGTTGCAGGTTGAGAGGAAAAAAGGGAGGTATTTTACTTGTTGGAGCATCAGGAGCTTTTAAACTTACCCTTTCCTTTGAAACCATGAAACATTAATTTGTGTGTCTGATTTAATTTTAAATCACGCTTTGTCAGTAAAAAGTTTGCTTATATGTCCTGTATATTTAGAACCAAAGGAAAATGAAAATTTGAAAATTTTTAGAGTAGATCTGAATAACTCCTGCCTCCATCTGAGGTTTCTGCTTTCCTGCGCGGGTATGGGTGCATGCAGATGAATGCTGACACACATGCATTTTCTCTGACTGCTCTGGAGAAGCAGCAGCATTAGTGGTGGCTGCCACATGCCTGCAGCAAGTAAAGAACAAGAAAGGAGACCAGCTAGGACACATCTTGTGACCGAGACACAGAAAACACTGCAGCTGCTGTTCTCTAGTAGAAGGAAAAAAATGTCAGTGAGGGGAACAAAAAGCAAGCTGCCTTTTCTGCCTTGGAAAAGCCATCCCACAGCACCACCTAGCAGACATACACATATATGAATAAATAGGCTGTGCACAGGATGAGCAAAACCTGCTGGGAGAATATGATGTTGAGCAGGACTGTGTGCTTTAAAACAGCTGTTCCATCTAATACCTAGCACAGGTCATGGATGTGAGCTGAGACGTGCTGTCCTCCATTATGCAGCTGTTACCCTTTAGCATCAGATATTTGTAGCCTGATGCAGCTATCATCTCTCTGCACATCTGATGAAATACATCGTCAGTTTGGGGATTTTTATGTACTCTGGAGTTATACTCTTTGGACCCATATATTTTTTAATGCACCTAGCTTAATCTGAGTGATGGCATTAATTGTCTTGTAGTTATGTTCTGTTCCTCAGTAGTGCAAGGTGCCAGGGGGGAAATTGCTCAGCAGCTTGCTGAGGAACACTTCCAGAACACGGATTTCAAAAAGCCTGGTAAGCACAACCTGGTCCCACTCCTGTGGCTGGGGAAGATGCGTTAGAAAATAGTTAAGCCTCAGCTGCTGTCTGCCTCCATTTTTAAAAGTAGTAGATTTACGCGTTTTCTTTTCTAGGGGGGCCAGAACACTAATTGCTTTGGGGCTGCAAATGTCAAGTCTTTGTGAAACTATAGCAACCTATCGCCTTTACTTTGTTACTTGATTAATTTTGCTCATCTCCAGACTTTAAATTGCCTTTTAGCCTTTACCTTCCCATCCTAAACAGGTGGATACAAAAGGTTCTGGTAATAGCCAGAAGCTTTCTAAGAGCTCTAAGGAAATATTCAGGGCTGCAATTAAGGAGGCAATTTAAGAGCACAAGTTATAGTTGGTTATGCTGAACTAGAGCAGCACTGGTCCTCCTATGAACCGTAGTGCAAATATATGGGTTAGAAAAAAACATGACTCAGTAACAGGAAGAAATAGTAGGACTTTCAGTTTGCGAAGATTTTTAGTTTGGCATTATGCATGTAGGCAGATCTGCTTTATAACCCAGTGGCAGTACAGAGACATCTCTGGCAGCAAGAATGAAATCCAGTCTCTTCCAGATACTGTGATCTTATTTTCATAGTTAAAGCAGGTGACTGGCTATCAAGACTCTTAATTTGCTCTAATGCGTTGAGAAAATTTATTGTTGTTAGAATTATTCAGTCAAGAACTGTACAACTGAATCCATATAGGGACACCTAAAATATTCTTTCAGATATTGTGAGACATTTACTTTCATGACAGGAAATGTGTGTATGCAGTACCTTGGAAAATTAAAACAAACAAACAAACAAACAACTTTTTCCCTATCATTTCCATGATCACTGTGGTGCTACCTTTAATGCCCTTCACAAAGTTGCTCCATGATACTTTATGGAACTCTTTAGATGTTTAAGTAAATGTTCCATGTCAAGTGCTGTGAGAGCCTACCATGAAACATTTCCTAAAGTATTTCTAAATTTCTAAACAGGCAAAATAACACCAAAAGTAAGAGTTCAGTGTGATTATAGTACTCTCAATAAAGTCACCCCTTCAAAAACTTTTCAGAGTTGAAAGGATCAAATCTCAGTTTCATTTACTTTTGGCTAAATGCATAGGATCTATTCACGTCAGACGTCACACAGCTACCACAGTGCATTTCAGTTGAGTTTTCTGGGATCCAAAGGATCATGTTTTGCAGTAGTTTATTTTACTGCTTTGGTGAACTGCTGCCCCTTGTTAGGGCATCACTGTATTTACCGCTTTTGCCTGAAGTTACTCTTGACTTCAGAAGAAAGTGGAAGTAATCTGTTGTGGTTACTTCAGGAAAAAGAAAGACTTGGGGTTTGGTTTGGTTTGTTTTTCTTTTCTCTCTCCCTCTTTCCATCTGTACTGCTCCCAAAGAACTGAAACAACAGCCCAGAATTGATCTATGATGCAAGTCAAATCACTGCTGATTATGATCTCATGCTTCTGTGGGTTAAGCTCTTTGAGCGACTGTGGCAATTACTTGGCTACAAACTATACAAGTCCCAGATGCTGAATAATTCTGAAATCCTGCATCTCAAATATGTTTCATTCTGGCAATAATGAAACTGAAATGCATATTCAATAATAACACAATAAAGGCACATCTAACAGCAGTGGCTTGGTCAAAGTTGTTTAGTCCTCAGGTTCAAAGTAGGGCACTGAGAAGAGTCAAATGAAGAGAAATCTGGGCTCTGCTCCCCTGTCCTCACCATCACTGCTGCAAACCTACCTATAGCTTGGTAGCTACAGCCTCCTAGGAATATGTAGGCATATATTTGATTTCAGTTATCTTACACATTGCTGTTTGATATTTTTAGACTTGTGGCAAGATTGATCACGTTTCTGATGAGCTAGGAGGATATTCTGTGGTACTTCTGGGACTCCATTGTCTCACTTGGGAGATAAAGAACCTAATCCAGGCTTGTCTTTGAGCTTGCACATCCAGATTTCCAGGAAAGTAGGCTGTAGGGAGACTTCTACATGCACAGACATGTGAGTTCAGAAGCCCTGCTGGATCTGTCAGTTTGGAAAATGAGCTTCCAAGCCTTGAATATTTTTCATAGCCATGTTCAGATTCTGCTGTATAGAAAACATGTTTCTAACCCTTTTGATCTGCTGTCAAACTAGACCAAAACTAAGGATTGCTGTCACAGTGGCACTGCTGAGGTACCGAAACAAATTCTGTAAGTTACAGGAGGTTCATTAGCAAGCCATCCAGTATTCTCTGAAGTGCTTGGGAAAGTTAAGTCACTTAAACTCCAGTATCACAGATGTTTACTGTAATCCCAGACCCCCTGGTCTGCAGAGAACTACTAGAATCTCATTGCATAAAATGTCTTGTCTTCAGATGATTTGTGAACTGAAAAGTATGTTTTGGACATCTGTATGGGCATCTGAATCTGAACTTATGTAGGACCATTCTGTTATACTGAAATTAGGTAATCACTGTGATCTGGTGAAAATAACAAGTGTTACAGATCTTTTTGCACCCTCACATCCCTTTCAGTATATGTGTGTTTGGGGGGTGGTATGGGTTTGTGAAGGGGAAGACAGAAAATAAGTTGCAGGTGACAAGCTTTGAAAATCGAAGAGAATCCAGGGGGTCTGCATTTTTTTTTATTAATGTTCTTGATGAGGCTGTTATTGTTTAGTCACATTTAATCATTTAGACACAGTCCTAGACAACTAGCTGTAGGTTGCTTTGCAGGGAGTTGGGCAAGATGACCTCCAGAGAGGTCCCTTCCAACCTCAGCCCTTCTGTGAATTACCCAAAGTTCCTCCTCCTTTTTCTGCTGTTGTGGTATCTATGCCTTATGCTTTGAAGAAAACTGTACAAGCCAGATCTTTTTCATTAATTGTGACAGAGAAATTTGCATTTAGTTAAACTACAGTTGGGATCTGTACATGGTGATAAATCTGAATATTAGAGTTCTCTCAAGAATGTTACAAAGCTGAAGTTTAGATTATTTAACCTGCAAACCTTTGGAATGCAAGTAGACATAGTGTGATTCGAGTTAACCCCAACTTGCGCTTGGGAAGCCTTTGCCACGTTACCAGGAGGAATGCTGTATAGAAACACTTCCATCTTCATTATCCAAGCAGGAGTCTGAGGGGTCTCTTTGCACTTCGTTCTCCTTTCTGTGATTCAGAACCAAGCATACATCTTTTCAGTTTGTATGTTTGTTTGATTTGCTGTGAAAGTGATGGTGGATGTGTTGACTGTGATTGGTACAAGTCAGAGGAAGGAAGTAGCTTGAGACAGAGGAATTACGTTATCTTCTTGAACATTGAACTTCGCATCTCTTACAAAATAGTTATCACTGTGTTATGAAGGTTCTGTTGCCTACTGTAATAACATTATACAATCTTGCTATTCCCCAGCTGTATGCAGAGGTTGCATACCCGGTAGCATTTACAAAAACCAAAATTTAAAATGTCTCCGTCTGTGCCCTCTTTCAATGAAGGATGGTGTTAGAATAGTGTGAAATTGCTAAGGCTGTGTAATTAGGCAGTACCTTAGCTGACACACAGTAGCTTGTGCCCCCATAAATCAGGTTCCTGAATGCTAGCTGTGTGGAAGAGTCTGCCACTCCATTCAGATACCCAACATATGGGAAGCTGGGAATGTGTCTGAGCTCAGTTACATTTTTGTTTTCATCATAGAGTCCTGTGGATTTAGAAAAAAGCATCTGGACTATAGTGATGATGTGAACTGGATTTGAGGAAAACCACCTTTTCCAGACTTGGGAAAGCTGTGACAAATAGATGATTGCAGGAGAAATGTGACTGTTTCTGTTGTGTTTACATGTTCCTCAGAAAGCAGCTTTATTCATTAACTTTATTTGGCAACTTGTCCAAAGGTAAATAAATGGGTCTGGTTTTGCAGTCAAACCACTGCTTCTGAGTTCCTTTTTGTGCCTGGTAATACTCAGAAGTTTGGGAATAGAGAAAAATCTTCAATCTATACATATGGTGAAATGCTAGTACTCTTACCTTTCCGGTAACAGGTGGAATACATATATATACACGTCTCCTTTCTCTGGTTTTACTGTATTAGTTACTCTTTCAAGAGGAGTTTGTGGTGGGTTTGTTCCATGGTTTTATGTATGATACTTTCAACAGTTTTATTATTTCAGTAGTTTGAACCACTAGTATGTTGCATTTTAGGGTGCCTAAAAAGGATAACCTGTTAACAATTATTTTCTTAAGAAAGATGTTGCAGTAGGTAATATATCATAGTTTGGACTCTTTGTTAACATACTAAGTTCAATTATTTCCACACATTTAATACATAGGTTGTTTTGACTGGGAGTCCTTGCTGTTGAAATGTTGTCTATAAGATTGTACAGTGTCAGGAAAGGACTGCCAACCATATGATTAAACTTACAGGGGCTTTCAGATGAAGTTATTTAAACCCAGCCACAGTTTTTGGTATTTAATATGAGTACTTTTTAATGGAACTGTTGAAAGAACAAATTTCACGTGCATAAAACCACATAATAATAATAGAATAGTTTTCCACTGTACTTGCAGACTCAAATAGTTTTGTTTTTTTTTTTCCCTAAGGCACTTGAACTCAACCTTGATATTATTTAAACAGGACATTGCCAAGGCCACTAACTCTAGCAAGTTATTGCTATCATAAGCAGTACAACTAATGAAGCAATTTGTTATCATTGTTCTCCTTTTTCCTTGCTTTTTCCTTCACATCCCACATCTCTTGGTACCATCAGTCCTGCTGTGTGTCCCACACCTGTCTTTGGTACAACTGGCAACCTACAGTGTGGCTGGTGGAAGGCTACATGAGGGCAAATTTTCTAGCTGGCTGCTTTTCAGAATGGCTGGAAATTTCCTTTTCTTTTATGAGAATGCTGACTTGGGTTCTTTTGTAATAGAGTTTTTAATTTGAGTAGGAATGTAGCTCAATTACTGTCAAATGTGAGTGAATGCAGTGACCAGATCCCATAGTTAGAGGGAAGAGTTAGTCTACAAGGTGACAGTTGGAGGGACAGCACAGCTGTCAAGGGAAACGGGTGAAAATGAAGTGTTCCTCATGACTGTCATGGGTTTCATTGGGTTTAAGTTTGTAAAGAGGTTCTGAGAGAAGGTATTCTGATAGTTACCTTATTTCTCTGTTTTCCTTTGGTTTTGGCCGTAATTCAGCAGAGCCACACATTTTATTGGTGATAAATTTCACAGGCAGGGACAGGGTCACCTCTGAGCTCCACCTGAGCAGTTCTGTGCTTTGGCCAGGAGGAAAACTAACTTCATGAAGATGCTGAAGTTTTGAGATGCTGCTTTGTACATAGTTCCTATATCAAACATACTACAAGTCTGAAATTTGTGAACCTCTCTTTGCCGGTGTCATGAGGAAGTTCTTTTTTGCATCACCTACAGGCAGCCTCTATAAATCAGAGGTCCAGCTGTGATAGGAGGTGGGTCTTAGAAGAAAGTGGTTTGGTATAGAAAATTGATGTGGAGCAAGTGGACTTCCTTCTATGTAGTTTCTAATCACTCATGGAAATTATATAATAGTGATTTATTCTTACATTTAAAGCCTGTAGTTAGAATTTAAAATGTTTCTGAAAACACGTTAGCCAAATACTTGCTTGAAGGCTTAAAGAAAGGAAATAAGATGCAATGTTACATCTTCTATTTGCCTTTTAAGTTCACATTACTTCAGCTTTCCCATATGTAAAATGTGATGAATCACAGCACGCTTCATAGGACTATTGCATGACTCGATTGATCCTTAAACGCTTTGTATGAAGTAACACATCAGTAATTTACCTTAGTAACAGGTTATCTAATCCCTTCTCTCTTTAAAACCAATTGCCTTTTGTCTTGAGTACAGTGACATTGTGTTATATTAGGTGCCCTCACAAGCCAAGATGTCACTCAGCTGCATAACAAAAGCTAAAATAGTGTGATATGAAGGGGATTTTGGAGAGGGGAGTGAAGATAAAGTCCTGTCTGCAATCAAGTTCACAAAAACTTTTCCTCTCCCAGTTTTTTGGAACTCAGCTAAGGAAATATCAGCTTGGCCCTGCCCAAAGAAAAGAAGTTGCTGAAACTGCCATTCTCTCAAACCTTTCCTGTTGCCAGAGGAAAGCATAATGACCATCTGTTGAGGACAGCGTAGTTCAAGGCTAACATCATACATCAGTGCAGAAGGCTGGTGGGAAGGATCAGCATACAACTCTTCTATCATTGTGAGAAGGAAAAAAAAAAATGGTGCCAAATGGCCTTAGTCATATTTCTCCTATGTAGGCACACACACACCGTTCTTGTAATCAAGTTTTGTTTGCAAATTCATCTATTATGTGGAATTCTAATTCCCTGTGTTTTCATATCTTGTTGCTTATTATCTACTTATCTTCCTATTACCAAAACATGAAATACCACTGTTTACAACTGTTGCTGAACAGATCATCAGGGTAGTGTTCAAGAGAGACAAGTTTATTTTTCATTCATTCTGCTCATCAGAAATACACATTTTATTTGGTAGACACATGACTAGTTCCTAAAGACCCGTCTTGTTTAAACAGTGGGACATACTTTTAAACTACTTTGACCTGTAGACCTTAGGGTCATACATTTGCAGTAACTACCAAAAAATTGCCTAGTCAGACAGTTTCCAGATGCTAAGTTGCATTAGAATGACACTGTACACGTCATGGTATTTTGATTGTTTTTGCATACGGTCAGTTTAGCATGTACCCAACCAAGGTTACGTTATCTAATGAAAGGAACAGACTTTATGAGGCAATCTTGCTCTGTGATCCATTACATGAAAATGCTAGAAAATCCTGGCTATGTATAAAAAAATTCAAGGTGCATGTTTGTAGAAGAAAAAAGAAGGTATCTTCCTTATCAAAAGCTAGTTTAATAGCACATTACATGCTAGCATGAGTTAGCAGAAATTGCTTCTCATGTTACTGAAGTTTCTCTCAAACTAAGTGTTTTATACCTTATCTAAGATAACATAACCATAATCTTTACCCAGACCCAGGAGGCAGGTCTGGATGTACTGTTGGTGTTCATTTGGCTGGAGTCCTAGAAGATACCTAGATATTCAGGACGGGTTAATAAAAGCATCAACAGGTTGAATACAATGAAACTGCACAATTTGAAGAGAGGGAAAAAAAAAAAGGAAATCTTAGTGTAAATCTTTACAAGTGAAGCATAATTCCTGTTCTGGACACAGGCTGATGGCAAATTTCCAGTGAAATATTTTTGGTCTGTGTTTTGCAAGGGAAAAAGCTAAACATTTAATTGAAACCGAACCATTCTGTTTCATCAATTTCTGAAAGAGCAAAAGAGAAAAGTGATCAAAACTGGGGAAGGGAATACCTAATAGGTGTGGTTGTGGCCCTTGACAAGGGTGCAATGACACAGTCTCAAGGGTCACCCGAGACTAAAGAAGTTTGATCCTTTAATGTCCTATAATCTCCAGGTGCTATCCTGTCCTCCTTTGTGAATTAATAATTATATGTAATTTTCACACAATGAACAGTTCTCAAGGGAGAAGCCAAGGGGATTGGTCTGGTTGTAGGGGAGGAAAGCAAGACAAGACTGCTCTCACTTTTTGTTCTGTTCTGCAAAGCTGTGAATGGTCTTCCATTCATCCTATTTTAAAACAAAGAAAAATGAGATTTTAGACTATTTCATGGGATAAGAAACTCACTTCCCCACCTCACAAGAAGATTGTCATTGATATACCAAAAGGGAGAGAGGGGAACGCCCAAAAAACCCTGTAACATCTCTTGTCTCATTCCAGACTGTGCAGTGCTTAGTTTTTGAAACAATGTCTGATTGATGTGGTGATTGCTGCATGAGAAATGCAGCTACATCGTTAGTTCATCACAAATGGCTTAATACAGGGCTGATTTGTACCCCCAATATATTCTTTTAAAGCTCCCACCAGAACTGCTTGTATTAATCTAAGAGCTGCTTTGGCCTATAATAGGCTTTTATTTGTTATATGAATTGCCTGCTTCTGTGTACAGATTTTTTTCATTTTTCCTCCTTCCGCTTCTGGACCATGACTGATGATGTAAATAATCATTTCCAGGCATGAGCCTTCTTTTTTTTCCTGTTGACCAGTCACTAATCACTACTTGCTTATCCCTGTGTTTTGTTGGTAAGCCAGATTAATTTCTTTTTAATGGCCTTCTTTCTCTTCATGTCAGAAATCTCACCACAGATAAATGACAGATACACACCACATATGTAACTGTATGCAGACTGTATAATCATTACCCAGTACATTTACAAAGTTCTGAGAAACTTCATTTATAGAATAGTAAATGCATGCATTTCTCTGCTGTTCCTAGCACTGCATGCTTTGCAGAGAGAAAAGCTTGAAGGAACATTGAGAATTAAAAGGCTGTGGATTAACTGAGAATATTTTAGCATCTTGCGTCTAAACTTATCAGGTATTTCATCTCAGTCTAACTCTTCTTTCTGCAATGTCCATGCCTCCAGTCCTGAGCCTGCAAAAGCACTTGATAACATTTAATTTAACTTATTTAAGCATCCCTATTTGAAGATTTGAATAAAAATGGCTGAATATTAAAATGGAGTCTAGCATTATTTTAATGTAATCCAACTAATAAAAATCCCAATGCTTAAAATATAGAGATGGCATCACACATGTTCTTTCTTGTTCTGGTATACCAGCCCACAGAAACATAGCTTGTTTAATATTTACATCCCTAATGATATAAAATGCCCAGGTGTACACAATAGTACCGAGAGTGGGGTTATTCACATATTTTATGCATACTGTATTTAACTGCTGCTTTCCATGCATCTCAGCTTTGTGATACCTCCACATGCCCTATGCACCGTGACTTGGGCAGTTGTTGCCTCTCTGATAAGAAAGTGGAGGAATCAGCGTGTCTTCACTGCAGCCTAGAAAGCGGCTTTTAAGGCCCCGGCTCATATAAACTCTTTCTCCCTTCTACAGAAGAGTGATTACGATCATTTGAGAGGCTTTTGGGTGTTCTTTAGGTTATTTAGACTTCTAAAATTTTCATCTTTCTGCTTAAGAGAGTCTGCCTTAAAGTTTAGATCAAAATTTAAGCTGACTAGAAACATTTGGCTTGGGTGAAACAGAAGAATCTCATTTTTCTGATCATTCTTACATTCAGGAGCTATGAACAGAAAGGAATTAGATCCTGAATAATTGTCACCCTTTTGTGGAATGAAGTAATTGACCTCAAATGTCAGTTTTGGAGAAGACAGCCAGAGAACAGAACGAACTTGGTTTGTTTCTATGTTCTGTAAAGCATTTGCAAATCCTGGTAATAGGGGTTTCCAGATGTTTTGCCCCCTGTCTTTCCCCTTGCTTTTTTGACACCCCCATGCTGGTATTTTTTTGTCTGGGTTACGTAAACGCTCTGTGCGACACATTTACAAAGCTATTTGCTCTTGCTGTAGATGTTAATGTTCTCTCCTATGTACAGACAGACCTGCATAGTTCTGAGATAGCTGGTCTTTAGTCATCATATCAGAGGTGGGTCTCCCTGCTTGTACACCCAGTGCTGGAGTTCTTGGGTGGCTTTGCCGTGCAGATGTAGGAAAGGCACAGGAAAGGCTACTGGCTGCAGTAGAGACATCCTTGTTACATAAATACAGTTGAATAGCTTGTGAAATACTGAAATTGTTCCACAGGTTCAAGAAAATAAGTATTTATCAGAAAATACTGGAATGTTTTATGTGTCAGTAAAATATGTTTCTAAAAGACTGGCTACAGATATTAAACCTTGGCAAAAAGCTTTTGTATTTCATGCATGCACATACCTGGCACTAACTAGCTGGCTGAGAAATAAGAGCCTCCTTCTGCTTTGTCTACATACTGTTTTAAGGGCTGTAAATACCTTAATTTTTTATGGAAGCTGTGCTATCCAAAGGGATGCCAACATAAGATTATCCAGTAGTCCTTTCTTATCATCATCTGTTTTCAATATTAGACTTCTGATTTCAATCTGATTTCAAGATTAGATATTTCTCTGAGAACAAGGGCAGACATGTTCCAGGTGCATTTTTATCTTCCAGGGGAAGAAAGGAAACAAAGAAATTGTCATGGTTCTGGAAACTGCCACAAATTACAGACACCTTATGCCAGAGCACTAGTAAGATAAGATTGTGTTGTGCAGTTGTTAAGAGACAAACCTTCTTTCATAGAAAACAGACAGCTCTCATTGTCCATATCCAGTAATGCTGAAGTTGAAACACAACCATGTAAACCAACAGTAAAATAGTAAGCTGGTATTAAACAAGTAGATAGAGAAAACAAAAATTTATTCCAGTACATGTGTTATTCTAATATATGTACTAGTCTCTGTATATGTGGAAGTGTGTAGGGGTGTGTATATATATATATCTATATCTGTAGCTTTACCAGGTGCTGAAGGAACTTTGGAACTATTAGCAACAACAAATATAACAGGAAACCAAAGAGCTGGATACAAACTCTAGTTGAATCCCAAATTATAGGTTGGAAATGTTAGAATATATTTTTCATCACTGCTCCTCTATACAGCTTTGGGGTTTTGGGTTTTTTTCCCCCAATTTTATCCTTGCCCATCATGTGAGATTCATCCAGACACATGTAAGCCAAATCTGTGTTTCGGTCTGACTACCCTGTCTGGACAAGAGAGACAGGTTGGGAACAAAAGATACAGAAATATATGGAACATGTAATGTTGTAAGAAGTCCTAGAGGAATCTCAATGCTTTTTTGTTTGTGCACATCTAACTTTGATAGGTAAAGTGAACAGGTCCTGTACTTATTTGTTATGGCCTTGGCAGTAACGTTGCAAGTTCAAGGTGAATGCTGTTAGGAGTAAATTTTCTCATGGCAGATTTTAACTGGCACTTTTTGTATGTGTTTCTTTTCTGCCTTTTCATTTGCCTGTGATTCTTCCTTGAAAATTACCTTTTAAGTGTACCGAGTTCTGGTAACTCTTCTTAAAAATCAGTGAAAATTACAGATGTTTATTTTAGCATCACACTATTTAATTCTGTATATCATTCTGAATAAGAGAAGATGATTTTGAACACCAGTTGGTAGTGTGCCCTTGTTTGAAAGAAGGCCAGATCCATCTGGGGCTAGGTTGGCGAGACTGTAGCCACCAAGTTGGAGGAAATGTCTTTCCCCATTTGGTGCTGATAAGACTGCATCAGGAGTTCAGGGGTCCTGTTTTGGGCTCCTCAGTGTGAGACAGATATTTATGTACTGGAGTGAGTCCAGCAGGGGTTCACCACTGTGGTTAGGTGGGTAGAGCACATGGTATGTAAGGAAGAGGGAACTGGGTTTCTTCACATAAGATAAGAAGGAAAGTGATATTAGGTCCATTCCAACTTAAATTATTCTAACATTCTCTCAAGCTCAATATTAATGTTTTCTTTCCCTTGCTTACTGCAAAAGAAAATAATGTAATACTATATTTGATATTATAATATATTGCTGTATACTTTATATATTTGTTACATATTATAAATACTGTTATTAATTATATACGATATAGATTACATATTTTATTTAAAAATATATATGTAGAAAAAATCTTCCATTCCAGAAAGGTCTTTCCTCCTTTTGTGAAGAGGAGGTGGTTTAATCCCCTTGTGAAACATGAGACTGAACTGCATTGCAAGTGCTGGCAGAATGCCAGCAGGCTCTTCCTGGAGCATGAGATCTGAAGTTTGGGGTTTATTTGCACCCCACAAGAAAGAAGGGGGTTGGCTTTCCTGTGCATCTCTCACCAGCAGGCTGGACGCTGGTTGCACTGCATGCTTCCTTAGCTGCAGCTCTGCCAGGCTGTGTTGTATCAACAGAATGAATATGGCCTATGACAGGGGTCCTCAAACTGTTTAACCAGGGGCCGGCGCGCGGATGCAGTGGCAGGCAGCCATCTGCGGCTGCTTGGTTTCCCCCCCCCAACCCCCGGCGGGGGGGTCTGTAAATACCAGGGGGCGGATTGAGGACCCTGGGGGGCCGTATCCAGCCCACGGGCCGTAGTTTGAGGACCCATGGCCTATGAGGATTCGGCCATAGTGAATCTTTAGTTAAAAATCCAATACCTATTTCTCCATTAAATTTGGATAGAGTAAATCCAAGGCAACTGCATTGCCCTGAGTGAAATATTACGTTGTTACGCAATTTTGGTTTGGTTTTCTTCCTTAAAAAAAAAAGAAAAGAATCCTAAATTTTTAAATCTGAACTTTGCAAATATTTCTTTGGTCTTTAAGTTAATGAATTTTCTGACAATGTGCCTTGTAAAGGCTCAAGCCTTTCCTGGCAAGTGGTTAACAACTGGGACAATCTCTTCCATGAGGCATGAGTTTTGCAGCCTGTTGTGTGGTCTCTTTGGCTGGGTCTGTAACACATTTCCGATTGTCTAAGTATAAAGAGATAAAAAAGAAAGGGATTGCCAAACTCCACCATATAACATTGAACGAGTCACAGGGAAAGGATTTGTAATTTTTCTTCTTCCTTTTACATAGTTGGCTACATCTTATCTTTAGCCAGAAGATGCTAACATCATTTCCTCTATATAAATTAGCTCACACGTGATACAAAACACAATATGACTTTCTTTTCTGACTTAATAAACATTTTGATACATCATTGTTTTGACGTTCAAGAATCCTGATTTAATCTCTGGACTGTTAAAACATCACTTTTGTGAGATGTGTTTGTTGCTTCAGTGAGCTTTCTTTTACCTGAGGGTACTGAGGGAGCTGGCAGAGCAGCTCGCCAAGCCACTCTCCATCATTTATCAACAGTCCTGGCCAACGGGTGAGTTCCCAGTTGACTGGAGGTCAGCCAATGTGACAGCCATCTACAAGAAAGGCAGGAAGGAGGATCCAGGGAACTACATGCCAGTCAGCCTGACATCGGTGCTAGGGAAAGTTATGGAGCAGATCATCCTGAGCATTATCATGCAGCACATGCAGGACAATGGGGGGATCAGGCCCAGCCAGCATGGGGTTATAAAAGGCAGGTCATTCCTGACAAACCTGATCTCCTTCAACAACAAGTGGAACCGCCTAGTGGATGAGAGAAAGGCTGTGTATGTTGTCTGCCTGTACTTTACTAAAGCCTTTGGCACTATCTCCCTCAGCATTCTCCTGGAGAAGCGTGGCTTGGATGGTTATACTCTATGCTGGGTTAAAATGTGGCTGACTGGCAAATGGAGTTACATGCACCTGGCAGCAGGTCACAAATGGTGTTCCCCAGGGCTCATTGTTGGGGCCAGTCCTGTTTAATATCTTTATCAACAATCTGGAAAAGGGGATTGAGTACATCCTCTGTAAGTTTGCAGATGACACCAAGTTGGGCAGGAGTGTTGATCTCCTTGAAGGCAGGAAGGCTCTGCAGAGGGATCTGGACAGGCTGGGCTGATGGGCCAAGGCCAATTACATAAGGTTCTGCAAGAAGAAGTGTTGGGTCCTGCACTTGGGTCACAACCACCCCACGCAGCGCTACAGGCCTGGGGAAGAGCGGCTGCAAAGCTGCCTGGTGGGGAAGGACCTGGGGGTGCTGGCTGATGGCTGGCTGAACATGGGCCAGCAGTGTGCCCAGGGGGCCAAGGCAGCCAACAGCACCCTGGCTTGTATCTGAAACAGTGTGGCCAGCAGGACCAGGGCCGTCATCGCCCCCCTGCACTCAGCGCTGGTGAGGCCGCACCTCAAATCCTGTGTTCAGTTTTGGGCCCCTCACTGCAGGAGGGATGCAGAGGTGCTGGAGCGTGTCCAGAGATGGGCAATGGAGCTGGTGAAGGGTCTGGAGCACGAGTCTGATGAGGAGCAGCTGAGGGAACTGGGGTGGTTTAGTCTGCAGAAAGAGGCACCTCAGGAGGCACCTTGTCACCCTGTACAAGTACCTGAAAGGAGGTTGTAGTAAGGTGGGTGTCAGTCTCTTCTCCCAGATAGCAAGTGACAGAAAAGGAAACAGCCTTAGGTTATTCCAGGAGAAGTTTAGACTGATTATTAGGAAATAATTCTTCCCTGAAAGGGTGGTGAAGCATGGGAACAGGCTGCCCAGGGAGGCAGTGGGATCACCATCCCTGGAGGTGTTTGAGAAACACGTTGATGCAGTGTTTAGGGACATGGTTTAGTGGGGGACTTGGCAGTTCTGGGTTAACGGTTGGATATGATGATCTCAAAGGTCTTTACCTTCCAAAATGATTCTATGATTCTATGTTTCTTTTTGAACTAACTGGTAGTATTTAGGATGGAAATTCAGAATTCATTGCAACAGCCAAGGTTTGCAAAGTAATGATACCAGGACTTTTTTTCAGCTAACACAGCATATGTCTACCCCTTTTATTGCTCTCTGACATGTAGTCCTGCATGAAGTAATAGTGATTGCCCTATGGATTTTAACAGAACTGTGACTGTAAAGATGATTCAGAAAGTGGTTGTGCCTGTCTTCAATATTAAATGAGAGCCCAGTAAGTCCCAGAAACAGCCTTAAAAGCCTTCATGAAGTTTTTAACAGTGTTTCAAATGAATAGTGATTCATCTGCTGGTGAATGAAATGTGAAACCTGTTTCTATTGCTGCCATTGCTGTGCCATCTGGGTACATCATGTGGAATAATACAATACCAGTAACTGGAAGAAATTCCCCTGACTTCACAAAGGAAAGCAAGAAAGTCGATGAATTCTACTCTTTTTTTTTTTTTTCCTGTTAAGCAACCTCCCACTTTTGAGATTTACAGTTATTTTTCTTGCAGTGTAGCTGTCTACTATTTAAATAATTGAAAAGGCATGCTCTGCAAACGCATTTTATAATTCACTCATGAAGATAAGTGAGGATCTCCCACTTTGACAGTCATCATAGTTAACCACAAATGGAAATTTTCTGAATAGCTCTGGTATTTTGGAAGTTGAGAAATGGTCATTCTTGGTCTTGGTTGAAACCCTTCCCCTTGTGATACCTGACACTTAACGTGTCAGCAGCAGCATGCATGAGCTGCTACAGGCACGTCAGGCCCACAGGTCATAATGAAGGGATAATTTAACAGCTGGAACATCATATTAGAGGCCATGTAAGGAAACAGACCATGCTTCACATTGGTCTTGGCAGCAAGTGTCCATGGAACAGACTTTTCAGAGACTTCTTGGTGCCATGGTGGATAATTAGAGTTCATTTTTGTGTCAGTATGTCAGGCTTTGCATTGTCATTGTGTCGGGGGGTGACAGGTAATCAGATGTCTTGGAGAGGCTTTGGCTGGCTGACGACTTCACTTTTCTAAGGGGCATTTCACTGCTTGATGATTGCCTGCTTCTGTCAAGAAGCACTATTAAAGCAGTATTAAAAAGCTCATTGGAAGATGTGTGCAAAGGTTGTGTGGGTCACAGGTAGCTAGCAAGTCCCCAGTGTAGGCATTGTGCAGCTTAGTCTAGGACTGCAGTATTTTGGTTTTGTACTTGCCCGAGGTGTCCAAAGCAGCGTGCAGGCTTAAAAGTGCCCTCAGGGATCTCAAACACCATTTTCTATCCAGGAGGAAATAGCATGTTTTAAATGCAGTTCTCAAAAGTAGTGGCTGTGCTGACTACCAGCAGAAAGCTGCCATGGTATGTATGTACCTTCACCTACAGAGTCCTCCACTTCTCAGGGCTGATCGGCTGTTTTATGAGGAGCTGGAAAAGCCCAGCAAATGTACAGGTTGAACTTACAATGTCACTCTACTAGTTAAACGACAAGCAAAACATAGCTTTTCTCATCATGCCTTTTCTCCGGTTCTGCTTCTGGGTGGCATTTATTCCTTACATTGTCATCTGTTAGCCTGTTAGGCACAGGAGGCTGGCACCTACAGACAGCACCTGAATATTCAGCTGGCTTGAGCCCTGGTCTGGTGCAACTGTAATGGGCTGCCCTGAGGCTTCACAGTATTTGCAGCGTACAAGGCACATAGGGACCAGCTCCTTCTTACAACATCTGCCATAGCCAGCAGGCAAAATTTGAAGCAAAGGTGTTGCTCTAACTTCTTTCTGGAAGACAAAGAGATTTGCAAAAATAGACATAAACCCAGTGTGTCCCCCACTGACTGCTGTCAAATGCAAACATATGGGAATTTTGCCATGGAGTAATTTTGTGTAAATGTGTCCCATTGTCACCATGTCACCAAGCCTTGAGGTTTTAAGAGCCTTCAAAAGTAATATCCAAGATTTCTTTTCTAGGAGCAGGGTCCTGATCAGATTAGTAGGTAGTATGCAAGTGGTTGTCTGGGAAGTATGTTAATGCTAGAATTGTTTACAGTAATCTGGTTACTCCTATTTTACAAAGTAACTTTACAAAACAGGTGGAGACTTGTTGGAAATTCTTTCAATATGTCTATTAAACAATTGAACTTGATTGCTAAGGGAAATGCCATCACAGAGCAGAAGCAGCAAGGTATTGGCCTGACAGGCAAATACACAGATGTCCAGTGCAATCATGGGAAAGTACTTTGTTGGTGTGTCATCAGATTTCAGTTTCCTTTAATTTGACTACCCCATGTATCTATGCAGTATCATTGCAGCAGTACATCTGCAAACTGGGCTAGCCAGGCATCTTAAGGCACCTTTTCAGGTTTGTCACCGGGGTTTCATGGCTGTCAGCCCTGAAAGTAACTGATTCAGTGACACATCAAGTATGAAAGTGTCTAGATTCAACAACAGAAAAGTTGGCGTTGCTAGTAGTATCATTGCAGCGCATTAAGCTCAGTTCAGCACAAGTGGCTAAAACCAGAGAAGCTAGGGAAATACCCAAGGTCACTGTTCACACTAAACTCTGTGTTTATAGCAGCAAGCTGCATTTTAGCTCATGACCTTGAAGTGAGCTCTGGTACGCCACTCTGTGAGTGGCAATGCAAATGCAGTAGCTTGAGTCTATGCCTGTTGCACTTCTGTCTTTTTTAGACACAGTCACTGTCTCTGCATGAAATCCATGAAATGATTAATAGTGATGCTTTGCCTTTTAGGTGAGTTGTGTTGAGAGGATGTGAAATAATGAGGGAATGGAAATGAGCTAATAATGAGGGGAAAAAAATAATATATATATCTCCCTGAAACAGTTTAGTAATACAGTATAAGGGTGTTTTTTCCTTTCCCCCAGGGTGAGGCATTTTAGTGTACAGGCAGTTATGTTTCTGAGTGCCTACCAACTTAATGTAGTGAGACAAAGACAAGGATTTTCTAGAGCATGGCTTATCTCCGGCTATGAATACATAGCCTGTATTCATCCTAAAGTAGATTTAAAAATCTGGCAAAGGAGAGAGTAATGACCATGTAACTGTAGCTGTCTTGTTAAAAATCTTATACATTGTCGGACAGATTTTTTGAACAACGAGGTAGTAGAAAAATAGAGTAAACTTACAAATACCTCTTTTTTCTGGAGCTTGATTCAATCACAGTAGGTTGGAAATCGTGTTTCTGGGACCAACAGTGTATCACCTTTTATTTAGCTTTAAATCCATAATTTAGGTTGAGGCTGTAGCAGGTTTTGTCTAGAATAAGTTCTCCTAGCAAAAGCCCTCTCAGCTGGGCATGTAGAACCCTGTCTATTAAAAAATCCCTCTCTTTTACATCTCCTTTTATTAAAAACACCAAATGTTCCCTTAAGTAAAGGTTTTTTACATACATGATCATGCCAAGCACGTCCCTAAAAATTTTTACTCAGTGCTGTGAAAATTATCTAATAGTCAAATGATCTTCTCTGGAAATGGGAGATCTGTGATGAAACTGATAGACTTAGGTTATTGATTTCCAGTAGGTCTGTATTACCCATGTTGAGTCTTTGCTGAACAAACACTCCTGGAGATGTGCAAAAAACTGAGTTTGAAAATGTGCAGGCAGAATACTCAGTTCCCGTAAATCACACATTTCCTGACAGGGTGGGGCAGATGGCAATTAAACACACTTTCTCCCAAGTTGTGTTAAATAGTGAAGATTGATCTATTTAATAATTTAAGAATTAAATAGTAACATTATAAAAAAAAGAAAGCATAAGGAGAAAGTCATTCCATCATACGGCAATTTGACAGCATTAGAAGCTCATAGTGAAAGGGGGAAATAAATGTGTTGAGAAGTAGAGGAATATATGCATTCCTAGCTCAGTAGGTTCTGTGTACATCAGGCTTTGTACAGCAATGTTGGGGATATTTGTAGGTGCATGCATAGGTGGCATGTTCAACCTTTTATTACATGTGGCAGCACTAAGCTTTCAGTTGGATTAATTGACTATTGAGACTTCCCTAGGAGAGCACTGTCTGGTGAACAGAATTTTCAACCAGCTGACTACCTTTCATTTTTTTGGTCCTGGCACAGCTTAAGCTCTTCCATTCATGTATTATTACCAGATCTGGATCGCTATGCTTGCATCTTGCCCAGTGTCATTTAGCACATCTGTAAATGCTGTGGTTTGCTGAATGACAAGTTGCACTGTTTTCTTTCAGTTCCGCCTGGTGGTAAAGACAGCACTGAAGCTGCTGCTGGTGTTTGTGGAGTACACAGAAACCAACGCACCACTTTTGATCCAGGCAGTATCTACCGTTGATGAAAAGAGAGGTGAGTAGCCTTATCTGAGGGGTGCAAAATCCCAGCACCACTGAGATCAGGGTGGCATTTCCATCACTGATTTTCAGTGGTTCTAGATTTGCTGTCATGATGCCTGCTTTGTGTGCCATACCCTTCATTTCCTGAGCAAAAGCATATTTTATGTATTCATGCAATTTAAGATTGTTTTGAGGAAAGCATTTTAGTGGGAAAGTGATGAGTGAAAAGCTGAGGAACTTCAACTGTCTTCCTGGGCAACACAGTCATTTTTCCTTCCCTGCACCCATGCACAAAGTAAGCCTCTTTGCATCTTCCAACTTTGGAGGCTCCTTTGGACCAGGCTGCCTTTCCACTTCCTTCTGAGAAGCAGCACTCTGATTTAGAAGAGAAAATGATATCTAATCAGTGTAATCCCTTTGAAGAAAAAGACGAGGTCAGGAATAGTACAGGCTTTATAGTAAAAGCAAAACCATCTGTTGTTACGTTAAAATAAAGCCCTTGAGCAGATATTATACTAAAAAATCTGTTGCCCTTCAGGCTCATGAAAAATACTTGAATATGTATACTGTATTTTTTACAAATAAATAGAACAAAAATGGTTATTTCTTGTTCTTCCCACAAAGCCATTGCTAAGCTCCCAGGGCATTGTCTTTTGATGCAAAACATTCCTTTGCCTCAAGGAGACTTTTTGAGGTTGGGAGGGCCATTGTTGTGGTCTCAAACACATGGAGGTTGAAAGCAAGATCCCCTCTGTGGAGTAACTGCCTCCATGCTGAACTTGTCTGAGTGACTTGATATACTTAAAGTGAAACAAAAATCATTGGGAGATGGGGAGAAAGGTGGTGCCAGAAATAGGAGAAAGTAGCCAGATTTTGCTTTGAGCTAGCAGAATGAGTGTGTGGAAAAGACAAAAAAACCCCAAATTTTCTCTTATGGCAGGGGAGCAGGCAGGGGCAATTCAGACGCAGTATAACGCTTCAAATGCTGGACTCTTCGGGTTGGCTGTCTGTTTTGAATTAAAACCAATAAACCTTACAATGCCATAAGCAGAAGTGTAATTACAATATTACTGTAATTCTGAGCACTATGAATTATTTTTACAGCCATTCTTAGCCTTTCCTCAGCTCTCTGAACTCACTGGTATTCTCAACATGTTCAAATTGTCATCTGTTCACATGCTAGTAAACCTCATTAAAAAAAAAAAGAGGAAGAAAGGAGGACCCTAAACACAATACCATGTGCTCTATATTCCTGTTTCTATCTGTAGAACAGCCTTAAGCAAACGTTTACATGCCTCAAAGAAATAAGAAAACTTAAGTAACCATGTGAAAAATGTGATGTATTTACTTAGATGGATATGTGTTAGGAGCATGAGGAGAGGGTTTATGGGAATTCTAATACCTGTGGGTTGGTGGATTGTCTCATAAACTCTTTGCAAATAACTTAGCCCCAAATATCCAGTTTTCCTTTCTTTCTTTCTTGTTTTAATATTAATGAGTTGCACTTAGGTACAAAAGAGATTTTTCCCCCTTGTTTTATATTTAGGCCCTTTTTTAGGTCATCAAAGTCATACAATCATAGAATTGTTTAGATTGGAAAAGACCTTTGAGATCATCAGGTCCAACCATTAACCCAGGACTACCAAGTCTACCACTAAACCATGTCCCTAAGCACCACATCGTTTTTCAAACACCTCCAGGGATGGTGATTCCACTACCTCCCTGGGCAGCCTGTTCCCATGCTTCACCACCCTTTCAGGGAAGAATTATTTCCTAATAATCAGTCTAAACTTCCCCTGGAGTAACCTAAGGCTGTTTCCTCTTCTCCTGTCACTTGTTATCTGGGAGAAGAGTCTGACGCCCACCTTACCTCCTTTCAGGTACTTGTAGAGAGCAATAAGATCCCCCCGCTGCCTCTCTTTTTGCAGACTAAACCACCCCAGTTTCCTCAGCTGCTCCTCATAAGACTTGTGCTCCAAACTCTTCACCAGCCTTGTTGCCTTTCTCTAGACACAATCCAGCACCTCTACATCCCTCTTGAAGTTGTCCTGCTGGCCACACTGTTTCAGATACAAGCCAGGGTGCTGTTGGCCTTCTTGGCCACCCGGGCACACTGCTGGCCCATGTTCAGCCAGCCATCAGCCAGCACCCCCAGGTCCTTTCCCACCAGGCAGCTTTCCAGCCGCTCTTCCCCAGGCCTGTAGCGCTGTGTGGGGTGGTTGTGACCCAAGTGCAGGACCCAGCACTGAGCCTTGTTGAACCTAATGGGTTCAACCTGTCCAGATCCCTCTGCAGAGCCTTCCTGCCCTCCAGCAGATCAACTCTCCTGCCCAACTTGGTGTCATCTGCGAACTTACAGAGGATGTACTCAATCCCCTTTTCCAGATTGTTGATAAAGATATTGAACAGGACTGGCCCCAACACTGAGCCCTGGGGAATACCACTTCTAACTGGCTGCAAACTGGACGTTGCTCCATTTACTACCTACCATTCCTTGGGCCCAGCCATGCAGCCGTTTTTTTTACCCAGTGTAGAGTACCCCCATCCAAGCCACAAGCAGCCAGTTTCTCCAGGAGAATGGTATGGATGACATTGTCAAAAGCTTTATTAAAGCCCTTTACTTTTAGCTGTGGATGTGCTATGTTTTAATTTATCTACTGAAATTAGTGGGTTATAACTGAGGGGTACCTGCCTTTAATGACTGAATTAACAGTACAGAAATAATACAGAGGGAGAAAAATCAATGTGCCTTTTCTTGAAATGTTGTCATTAATCTTGCAGTATATAATTAAGTTTAGCACTGCTTTGAAAAAAAAGTCAAATGTTTCATGTACATACAAGGTGATGAGACATGACAGACTTTCTCAATATGCATACCACACATTGTTAACATATAGAACGCCATATTAACTCAGCCTGGATTCAAAGCAATCCAATCTGTGGTTCCTATGTGAAAATGCATGCATATGCAAACTGAAGCGCAGAAATCCACAAAATGCTGGCTTTACTCTCAGATATAAGCAGACTATAGATGAATAACTGCATGACCCTCATCATATAGGAAGTTGCTCCTACATATACTTCCACGTAGCTCCCCCTTCCCCCTGCCTTTTCTTGTTTCAGAGCCCCAGAAAATTTGATCTCTTTTTGTTTAAGCATACCAGGACTGTGCAGGCTCTGGAAAGGGATGCTGGCATTGCACTCTGCTGGCTGGGGCTGCTTTATCATGAGCAAGCATTTTTTAGGACAGAGATTAAAGCCCTGTGACTGACTGGACGTTGTCACATACTATTAGTGAATTGTTTCTACTATCTGACTTGTTATGTTGTTTGTAAATGGCCCCGCATTATGATTTCTCTGCTTTCTGTGCCATTTTACACATAGCTAGATATCCACTAAGTCAGTGGCCATACTGTAGGTATAATGGAAGGCTGTATGTTCACTGATATTTAAATAGTCAGGAGTACAAGCTGTTGAGACCTTTCCAAAAGTATTACTGTCTTTCCATCCGATGGCTACTATAGACATGCACTCTGCCACAGGATGGAAAGGCAGTAATACTTTTGGAAAGGCCTCAACAGCTTGTGCTCCTAACTATTTAAATTGGTGGCGGTCCTCATGTATGGTTCTGGCCTGAAGCAAAGGTTTTCATGCTTCATATATACTGTGCATGTCCTGCGTAGTTGTGACATCAAGATTTCGTGTAAGACATTAATGACAGCATTAAATTAAATATGTAAAAATATTTTAAGGGGGAACTGAGAAAAGGCTGAGACTTATAACATTGGGCAACGTTATTGAATAAATAGATGGCCCTGATTTAATATAGGCTCGATTGTTGCAACCCCACAGTTCTCCACCTCTTTATGCACTATGTGTGACTACTTGGAGTGTTGTAAGTAGCATCACAGTTGAGGCTCCAGCCTTCCTGTCAGAGTAGCCATGATAATGAGCTGTGACGAGTGAGAAGCTTGTGAAAGGCAGCTGAGCAGTTCTTATTTTACCCATTAGAAGGCAGGAGAACACACACAAAACTCAGCCTCTGCTCTTTTACTTCAGTGAACATGTTTCATCACTCCCATCAATTTTGCCACAAGTCCTGCATGGAAGTCACAGCCTTATGGGAACATCCTAGTCTGCTCCCAGACGAATCACTGGGATACTACATCATCATTCCTTTACATCATCATTCTTCTGCATTGCAATCAGGTGGAGGAGACAAAGAATTCTCACAAAGTAAACCTTTTTGAGAATTGGCAAGTGTAAATGATTACACTTACTCTTTCTAAAAATAGACTAGGTAATATACAAATACTAAATGGATTTATTTTATTTTTACTAGAAATACATATGCATTGCCAAACCTAGATTTGAGTTTAAATTTTTCAGGATTTGTTATATTCTGACCATTACATAGAAAATGAAAGCTGTAGATTTTACTTCTGCATAATAGTCTCCTCAAAGGTTCCTCTCCATCTTTAAATGGAGAGTTTTTAATATTCTCCACAATACAAATAGTCTTTTAAAGGAAAAGGGAAAATACACATTATCTTTTTCATAGCTTTTGTATGAGTGTCATTGTTTTACTACAGCAGCCGATGAGTTTAGAAAAGTCAACATTTTTTTAGTATATGATTTTACCAGGTATCTTTCACAAAATTTTTTCTATGCAGCTTGAAAGGAGAAGTTGAATTGGTTTCTATCATGTTATCATTACAAAGATATTGCCTTGAAAATTATTTTTTTATGTAGACTCCAGCCTGTGGTCTCATCCTTAAGTGGTGACAATCCAGGAACAATATATTTGGAAATCCAAGCTCAGGGCATGAGAGTGGATGAGAGCACACACCTGCTCTAGAACTGCCTACATCCCATGCTGTTCGGATCATAGGTTGGACACTGTAGGCTCTCATTATATATTAGCAAGGAATATAGTAATGCACTAAGTCAACGGTGCGACTTCCACACCAGAATTGCCTTGTCCCCAGGTGGGAAGGTGCCCTTATGGCTATTTCCACATTTAACCCTTGGCTGTTCATCTTGAGATCATGAGGAAAATAGCATTTGAAAAGAAAGGTTTAATCTGGTACAAATTGGAGTAGCTCTATCAGTCATTGACAGTAGTGCCTCCTCCTGATATTAGTCAGGGAATAGATGGAGAATCTCAAATTTAAGGCTAGATTTTGGAAATTGCTTACGTTTAGTAGCAGCACCTTATTTAAAGCTTTTGAAAGATGGATGAGCTATTACAGGGCTGCCTTACTAGTAAGGGTGTCTGGTTAACAATTTTAAAAAATTATATTCTGAAATAAAGAAGCAGCAGGGGTAGAAGAAAATCATATATCATCCTTTCAAGAAAACAGAATAGTGATCATGAAATATTCTTTTATGATAATGTTGAAGTAATTGAGACATTCAGGAAAAAAATTAAACACCAGGACGCTGTCTTTAAAAAAACAGAACAGGATTCTTCCAATAAGAATAAAACCTGCCTGCAAAATAATGAATGACTCTCACTGAATAATGAAATGGATTAAATAATTAATTTTCTGTGTTGTTGTTAACTCACTTTTTTCCAAATGCCATTGTAATAAGTCAGACTTGCATAGTTTCCCCATTTTCTTTCTCTTTCTTATTTTCTTCCATTTGTATTTTTCACTGGAAACCACAGCAAGACATTTTTGTAGTAAGGATATCATTCCTGCCGATCATATATCATTTGTGAGCCGAGCGAATTTGTTCCACATGTCTTTTGAACATGTACTGCACAAAATGTCTGGTGATGCAGAGAATCTAGTAAGGAGGGTCTAATGCTTTTTCATTACAGCCATGTATTTGAATTAGTATTTAATTAGTAATGCACATAAATACACCTGGAGAGCTAAGACTGAACACCTACCCACCTTACCCCACCCCTTTGATTTTGCTTCATATAAGGAGGCTCTGATTTATTATTCAGTAGTAAAGATCAGAGACTGTCTCAAAAAGAGGGGGAGAGAAACCAGGAGAAACACTGCTGTCTGTGCATTCATTAATAGACAGGCTTTTCCACACCGTGGACTGCCATTGCCTTGAAAATGGACATCCTTGCTTAGCAGAGATTTTAATTCGGTGTAGCAGGATATATATATAATATCAGCAGGCATAAACAAGGGCTGTTATCACTGTGACAGAAATGCAGAGTCTCTGATCAGTCAGCAACAGGTGGCTATGATGAAATATTTGCATTTTACTGCTAATTATACTCAAACTATCATCATCCCTACAGTGTCTAGGGGATGTGGGCTGGTGGAATACTCTGCATGTTTTCCTTCATGAAATTCAACGGCTCTTGGAGTAATACTTGTGTAGTTGAATTGAGTATCTCTAAGTTAGGTCTAGCTTTTTGCTTTGTCCTTCTCACCTTTAACTTTACTCCAAACAAAACACTGAATTATAGCCTTTCACTATTGAGTTTGGTTTCCTAGATAAAATAGTTACATGGGGGTTTTCTTTAGTAAATGCAACTATCTGCCTTTTAGTCAAATTAAGTAAGATGGTTTTACAAGGTACCTTCCACACAGGAGCTTATCTTGAGTCTGACTGACATTGCCTGTCTGACATTTTTGGCATGGTAACTCACTAAGCCACTTGGTTTTGGGCATTGAAGAATAATGCAACTGCAAATCAATATGCAAATCAAGCAAATACATCATAACTAGAAGCACAAATTTTGACCTTACTTAGTGGACAAACGAGAGAAACATATCTAAAGTTCTGTAGAGGGGATTCTTATTAAAATAATTTTAATAGGAATCACAGCACAAATCTTTTCCCCTCATTGGTCATTTCTTTTATCCAAGACACACAGCCTGTAATTTTAGAGAACAGTGTTCCTCTGCCACACTGTTTTGTTAGCAGGACTTATCTTAATGCAGCATAACTCAGTAATAGCACTAGGAACGTGAACAACAGGTGCACTGAAAGTGTAGCGTATAGGATTTTATTGAAGATTTATCTAGGCCTGTATGAATCTGTGGTAGGTGGGCTAAAATTCCTCCCACCTGATTTTTAGATGTTGGTGTCAATCACACTGGGCTAACAGAGCTACCTTCATCACCAAGGGAGAGAAATTGGTACCTTTGGGGAAAGTCCATCTGGCATATTTTAGACCCCTGCATTAAGATGTACTGTAGCTTTCACTGTCTGCATTGACTTTACTTTCTGTGAAGCAGGAAAGACTGTAGAGGAAGCTGCATTTTTCCAGCTTGATCTTCCACCTGGCCATATATCCCAACTTGTGCTGCTTTTTGGATGAATGTTGATGCTATAGCTTTTGGGTTTGATCACTGTCACCAATGATTTCTGCTTTTCCTCTAGGAGCCAAGCCGTGGTCCAACATCATGGAGATCCTAGAGGAGAAGGATGGCGTTGATACTGAACTACTGGTTTATGCAATGACCTTGGTTAACAAGGTTTGTTTACTTTGCTAGCATAACTGATGGAGATAATGTTAGTATTTTCAATTGCATAATGATCTTCCCTGTTGGGAATATATGACAAAGGAGACGTGTCCCAGAGAAGTTGCAGGAAAAGCTGCACAAGTTGCAGGATCAATCAGCACACTTGTTACTTGTGCTGCCGTCACTCAGAGGCAGCAGCTGGGAGTGGAATTACTGTTTTTCTAGTTGCTGTATGGATGTGTTATGACATGGCTCTTCTCCTGACATGGACAATGCAGTGCAAAACAAAATTCAACGAACTCAGTATATTATCGAAGGGGAGAAAGAAAGCAAGTGCTGGCAAAAAGATCACATGCTCACAAAGGCTTGCATTGTGCACAATTTTCTAGTTTAGATAATTTAATAAGGTTTTTTACTGCAAACCAAATATGATGAATTTAACAGGTCTGAGTGCTCATAAAAGTGTTTCTGCTTTAAAAAAAAAAAAAAGAGGTTACATTTTTTCTTCTTTCTTTACATTTTCTGGTGTCGTGTATTATAAGTATAGTTTTGCAGTAAAATCAAATGTTTTCCCAAGTACTTGTGCTATGAGGAGGTAGAAAGTGAAAGGCCCGTAGAAGTTAGAAATTCTTAAGTGTAAGTTCTTCAAAAATTAACATCTGGTCCTAAACAAGTCCTAGGGTGACTAAAATTAAAAATGGATATTTTTTAAGAGCACAGAAGCTCAACCCTACTACTAGCAAATCAAAATAGCTGTGTGTTTTATGCTTAAACTGCATAGGCAAGAGTATTACAGACTACTATTATTGTTCATTATATTCGTTTAAAGATCCTGAGTTTATTAGTAGAGATCATAAATCAAGCTGCCAGCTTATTGTGCTCATGGCTACATGGCTGGGGCTGTGGTTTGCTCTGGTAGTTTTTTCAATAAAATGATTTCTTAATAGCAGATATTGTCCAGCAAAGATGCCCGAGAGGGAAAACCCCCTCCTGGCAATGTCACTGACGTTACTGTACTTAGTCACCCTTTCTACTGCTTACATGGTAGTAAGGACCCTCTTGAATTCAAAAGACCACCTTATCTCACTGACGTATTCTTTCTGAAAGGCATCACCAGCTTTATATGCTTCTGTCTGTAGGTGCTGTTAAATCCCAGGTGACTAGTTTTTAACATTTTGTTTTACACCTTGTTGTTTTGCATACCGGTTCCTCTTTCTGAGATAATTCTCTTCATTATCCACACAGTTGTAAGCTACTTGGTGTTTGACTTCTTCCAAAATTTTGTTCTCTGTTGACTTTTATTATCCTATAGTTGATTCCTTTCATCTGAGCTTTTCACTACATTTAAAGCTATTTTGGGGAGGAGGCAGTTTTTTAAAAGCACACAAAAAGAAAAAGCATCTCGCAGTCAAAGGAGCAAGGCAGTTATGAAGATCAAGGAAGACAGGAATCCCACAATGCCACACTTATAATTATGATCTGGCTTATGGACAGCCTTATGATGTTTTTAATGGGATTTTTTTCATGATTATAGAGAAAACAGCAAGCAGCATGTCACAGTTGTAATTTTTCCCCCCCGGCAGAGAATACAAAGAAGGCTTAGATGGTTTCAGCTTCTCCAAGCAAGGAAATGTCAGTGTTCAGTGTAGTCAGAGTCCTTATGAGGGATTTGCCTTGAGGAAGCATACTTCTACTCCTTTTCCTTTCTCCATGTACATGTTTATGGACTGTTTTCTTTCCTGCTCAAGAGCAGAAAACACCTGGCCAGACATAAGTATTGCTCTAATCTTTTTATCCTCTTCCTATCTTTTGTTGATGCTTAACCAATTTACTTATGCTAAAATTTAACCCTCTTAATTTGGGGAGATTTAGACATTAATGAATCTCTTACATGAGACTGATCCCAATGCAGATACTCTTCTGGTTATGTGTAGTTCCAGTATAACCTTTGTTTATCATCCTTTTGTTAGCTCCTGTGATCTGTTAGATCTTATTGTAATCTCTGCTTCCTTCATTTTTATTACTAAAGTCTGGATAGATTAAAGCCCTTGTGTCTATTTTCTATTAAAAAAAAACCCACAACAAACTGCTTAACAAATGCAGAAAGAAAAGTTGGTGTTGTGTTCAATTCACTTTCTGCTATAAAATCTCTTCATTATTAAGATTATGCTAGAAGCTTTGTAGTTGTAAGATTACTGTTGATTTTCTTTTTACCTGTATTTAATAGGTTTTTTCTCTTATATCATACAATACGTTTTAAAGAAGTATAGATAAAATAATTGCAAGGTACCTAAAGATTAATATGTTTAAATGTAGTTGGATTAATCACTGAATGTTGGCAGGTCCAGTATAAGACCAGAATTTAAGCACCAACTTCCAGGCCAGTGGTCACTAGTGGGATTTTAAGAGTACCACCCACCAACAGTCCATCAGCTGTAGTTGAAAAAATGCTGTCTCATGCCAGTGTGGTGTTACTACAGCAGCTGGCACATCAATTTTCAGTGACCTGCTTTAAGAACATCACAACTGCCACACTGGAGCAATCATCATCTCTTGTCCCATGTCTGATGTTGGTGGCACCAGATGATTTAGAAGTTATGTTTCCTGAGAAAACAAGTGCACAAGAGAGGCTTCTTCCTATCCCAAAGCAACAGAAAATTTGGTTAATGCCCTTAGGCATATTTATTTACCATATAGCTCTTTTTACCAAAGCATGTAAGATTTAGCTAATGCCTATCGATCTAGTGCATGAGCCCTCTAGTAAAGCCCAGTCTGCTGGATGTTTAGTAACCCCGAGCTGTACTCTTGTATTATGCACACCAAATGGGTTTTCTGTTGTCTCTATCCTCTCTGCACCACTGCTTTATCTTGTGATCACTTTGTAAATGACAAAAGGCACTATACTTATTAATTATTTTTACTAGCTAGTATCATCCAGGGCTATGCATTTCTAGTACTGCAAATAAAGAGCCGTTCAGTCGGAAGCCAGGCATACCCTAGCCCTAATTTATGTCAGCTTTTGTTCAGAAACATAACTGAGGATATGTAGTGATAAGAATATTGTACTATTACCAGTTGAGTATGTTGTCTGATAAGTTTTATCATCTAGGAAAACATTTGGCTGTTACACTCCCCTAAACACCACCACCACCCCTTTTTATTTTCCTTTTTTTTTTTTCCTTTCCCCCCCTTTTTTTTCTGTACCCCTGATACAGCTTCATTAGTTTTCTCGCCTTTCTTTCTGTTGGGACTGTTACAGCACTGTTAGTGGTAGGTGAAATGTATTATTTAGGCTTTGGTAAAAATGTAAGGAGATATAACATGGGCAAAACTCTTAGCTGGGGTTTTGGTTTTAATTTAGTTCACTATCCCAAAAACAGCCACTTGACAAGGAAGAACTCAAAGCTACGCAGGCTTTCCTGCAAGGCCTTGGAAAAGCAACTTGGACAAATCACACAATAAACAGATAAAAATCTGAATTCAGGGATGTTTCCTCAACGCAAAACTGCATAGAGGCATAGGAATGAGTCTTGGTATTCATAGTCATGCTTCCTTTGTACACCTCAGTTTGGAACAGTCTCAGGTTTGAAATCCCAGTTTTGGTCTAAGCTAGCAAGACCGTAACAAAATTCATCAAGCAAACAGGAGTATGGTTTAAACATGCTTCTTCAAGTGGCTAAATTTTAATTATTTAGAGACATTTTCATTTTGTAAGGTTCATTCCGTCTTCAAAGCAGGAGGAACTATTTGGAATTTGTATGTATGTTTTGATATTGGAGTGTCTTTTTGACCTTAACCAGGTACTCAGGAAGAAGCAAGGAACTTAGAAGGACCTGCCCAATTTACGGCCTGTACTCTGTTGTTTGCAGCTTTTGTTTCCTTGATAAAGTCACCAGGAAAATGGGGGCCCACCCCTGTATTGTAATACCACAAGCCAGAATTAATCAGTCATGCAAGCACTTCATGTCCCTTGTGTTTAGTTACTGCAGAAATCTTTCTCCTGTGCTAGACTGAACTGACCTTGTTGTGACACCAGTTGTGCCCTTTTACATCCCATTTTATAATGTTAGAAATTGAATTTGATATGCATTAGGCTCTGAAAATGGATCTGTGGGCTTAACGACAAACTGTGCAAGGGGAAAATATTGATTTCCATATTTGGGAGTTGAATTGCTCAATTCTGGCCAGAAGCATGCAGTGAAAATTGGATTTCCACTGCTGCATGATTTAAAATTATATTAACCAACTAAATCCTGGTGAGAAAAGCAGGGTTGCCAATAAATGCTACCTTATGCTACTGTTTTGCCTGCCTACAGTCTGCCTTACCTCCAATTTTCAAAAAGCTATACTTGAAGGTCAGTGATCTACATACCAACATAAAGACCATTTCCTGATATTTGAAGAAGTGATCAGAAAATCTGTGCAGAAGATCTGACTTTTTGTCCACCCCTTTGCACAGAAGACATCACATCTTACTATCCATGAATACGCTCAGGTTAGTGTAGTTACTGTCTACTTCTCTTATAAGCAAGAGGAAATCTGATAGGTCAAACTTTTTCTGTTAGAGTATTTCCATGTCCATGTTAAAGCTCCATTGAATTTACAGTGAGATAGCTTCAGTTGCTGAATACTCAGATTTTTACTCAATGCTAAGTGGCAAGTTTAGGAAGGAAGAAAATGTACTATTTTCAGCGCTGTTTAGGAAAATTAGTTTCATGGTCAAGAAGGCCAACAGCACCCTGGCTTGTATCAGAAACAGTGTGGCCAGCAGGACCAGGGCAGTGATCGCCCCCCATACTCAGCGCTGGTGAGGCCGCACCTCAAATCCTGTGTTCAGTTTTGGGCCCCTCACTGCAGGAGGGACGCAGAGGTGCTGGAGCGTGTCCAGAGATGGGCAATGGAGCTGGTGAAGGGTCTGGAGCACAAGTCTGATGAGGAGCAGCTGAGGGAACTGGGGTGGTTTAGTCTGCAGAAAGAGGCACCTCAGGAGGCACCTTGTCACCCTGTACAAGTACCTGAAAGGAGGTTGTAGTAAGGTGGGTGTCAGTTTCTTCTCCCAGATAGCAAGTGACAGAAGAGGAAACAGCCTTAGGTTACTCCAGGGGAAATTTAGACTGATTATTAGGAAATAATTCTTCCCTGAAAGGGTGGTGAAGCATGGGAACAGGCTGCCCAGGGAGGCAGTGGGATCACCATCCCTGGAGGTGTTTAAAGAAAGGATAGGTGTGGTGCTTTGGGACATGGTTTAGTGATGGAATTGGCAGTCCTGCATTAATGGTTGGACTTGATGACCTCAAAGGTCTTTTCCAATTGAAATGATTCTGTGGTTCTGTGATTTCTATGGTCTTCAGTGGATTTTACACAGAGGCTTAAGTATGCTCCTGGAGAGAGACAAATGCTTAATTAGAACCTGAAAGTATAGACTTGAAAGTATAATCCTAACACTTCATTAGTGTTTGTCCTAAGCATTCCTGTTGCGGTGGACCTCAGCAAACATAAGTTAATAGTTCTGTAATGTAAAAGAAAATGTTGTTGTGTTGTGTTTAGTTAAAAAAAATCAAAACAAAACATTAAAAAATACCTTGGTGATGCACATATTCCAGTGCCTCATTTCACAGGAAAGAGGTGCTCTAACAGGGCAGGATATGTCAGCTGTCTATTCCTCTCTCTTGTTAGTCACGTAATTCAGACCAGGTTTTGTGAATATAAAGCCTTGGTGTACCAAGGCAGCCCAGAGTGGCTGGTCTTTTCTCTACTCTGCTGCTCAGAGCCACTTTGGAAAAGCCAGGCACCAGAAAACCAGTATTCTCAGAGGGCAATTTATCCCATCCCAGGCATGAGAAGATGAAACTCTTTCTGTAGAGGGCCTGGTATTTGCATGTGCTGTCTCTATCTCTTGCACTTTCCCTTCTCTACTGGGAGTATAGGTAAGTTACTTAGTTCATTAAATAGGAGAGAAGAAACTACTTCTCTGGTGAGGTAATCCAGAATAACTGTGCTGCTTCCAGTCTGAACTCATGACTTTTGCAGAAACAGCTCTGTATAGACTGATCATTGTGATGAGGTATATGTTGCTCTGCAAGTAGGTTGCACACTATGTTCAGTAGTTTCTGCTCAACATGCACAGAACTACACTAATTTTTCTCCATCATCCATAAGGAGCAGTAAAAAATTAGCAGAAGATGAGTAAAAATCAGTGGCAAACTAGAATAGTAGTGTTTTCTGTTGCTTTTGTAAATATCTGCAGGACTTTGGTAGATGAAGTTCACTCATGCTCTGAACAAAGCTGTCCAATGCCCATGTACTCTTCCTGCGTATCACTCAGCGGTAAAGTTGTGAGTGGCTTGAATCAATCCCTCTTGTTACACGCACTGCAGTAGTATACTGCGGTAATACATGGAATACTGCAGAAGACCACCTTTCTCTTCTCTGTTCTCTGACTTCACCACTAAATTGGGAAGTGACTGTGGTAAAGAAAGTGCTCTCTCTTGAACACAGAGCAGGTGCCATAGAAGGCTCTGAACTCAAACAGTTCATTTTAATATTGGCATATTATTAGTGTTCTTTGTTTTCTAGTGTGCAAAATCTCCTCTCTAGTGTCACTGGCAACAACTTACTCCATAATCAGAAAAAGTAACTCTTAACATTTTATGGGGCTTAAGGAGTCAGTGAACCTTTAATAAGACTTTCCAAGTTGAAAGGGACGAAGGGAGGAGAAGTGTCAGTATCTCTGTAATGTAAAACAATTTTTGCACTGGGAGGATGACCTCTGCTGCAGGTGCGGAGGACAGTAGGCACATGGTGCAGGCTGTTTCCTGCTGTCCTGACATCACACAGCTGTGCGTTAGACTTTTTCTTCTTAAGGTCAAACTTGCAGGAATCAGTAGGAAATCAGCCTCACTGTTTTTAACTAGACCATTTTTTTCTCTCTTTGCTTTTTCCCCTGTGTTTGATGCTTTAACATTCTCTGTTCTTTAAATTCATCCTTGAATGAAGCCAGGAAGAATCCGACTGTGTATTTTAAAGACCCACATTTTCCATACTTTTTTGCATGAAATAACAACATTTATTTGATTTGCCAATTATTCATTTTTCTACACAGTGCAGTAAGTTGTTTGTTAAAAGCTGTGCCACTTGTTTTTTATTTTCTAGCAGTGTCTCTAATCCCACATCATGGGTTTTACTTTATTGAAATCATACACAGCACCACTCGCCACTCGCTTTTAAAAACCTTTGTTTAATTCTTTTCAAAACAAACAGATTTAAATATTTTTTCCTTTGATTCTTAGACACTGTCGGGGTTGCCAGATCAAGACTCTTTCTACGACGTGGTGGACTGTCTGGAAGAGCTAGGCATTGAAGCTATTTCACAGAGACACTTGAACAAGAAAGGAACAGACTTGGACTTAGTTGAGCAATTTAACATTTATGAGGTAACGTAACATGCCCTGTTTTATGCATCTTACAGCTTGTGCAAACTTCAAAGCCTAAAGGAGGGAGGGGAATGTAACCTAGGTGAAATTTGGTTATCTATTTTGTTTTGAAAGAAAAACATCTGGTTGGTAGAAATATTATACATATTAGTATGTGACCTGCTATAGTACATAGCTGTATTTAATGCAAATGTGTTTCATTCTAAAGCTGGGGCATACTCCAAGACAAACCAGCACATTTACTGGCCTCCTCAGAGGCAATTCTGCCTGCAATTAAAACTTTCTCAGACTGCTAGTTACACATCCTGAAGTAAGTAGAAGTTCTTTCCATATGCAAAAGTATTCAGCTCATGAAAAAGGTTCGGCTGAGCTTGGCTTCACAAATACCACTTGTTCTGCAGCTGAATACCCAGCAAGTCCTTGTTTATGAGTTTACACTGGACCAGATCCTATACAGTTTGCAGCAGTGGAGTAAAGAGTGACTCTACGTTCACCACCTAGGTATAAAATAACTACTTCTGAAGTATTTATATGTGAGGGTAGGATATCCAGTTTCTTAATAATTAGCCTCTTTTCAGACTTCAGGAAGTGTTGAAGCGGGGAAGTTTAAGGCTGAAGTTAATGCAATGTAAATGCGAATGCATGTTCTGGTGTGATGAAATGAAATGTCTTTATCACCATCTAAGTCCAGAAAAGGATTTGGTGGATTTGATTCTCCATTTTTTCATCAGCTCTACACCCATGTCACTTCACTAACTTTAGCAGTTAAATTTTATACACAGCAGTTTGCAGGAAACGTCAGGCCAAAATAGGAACACAAGAATGAGATGGCTTCATGTTCTTCTTTCTTTTTCTATTGTCAGAGGCTCATAAAATCCTTTTAAAAAATGATCATTAATCTTAAAAGCTGGGGTTTTTTTGCATGCTGTGCTTACTGAAAGACTTGCTTGCAAAATTAGCAGTTGGCTTAGTTGGGTACCAGCTTCCTCTTGACCAGGCTAAATTTAGACATGCCTATCCACGTTCTTTCTTTTTTTCTGCCAATATTGTTCTTTGTCTGAAAAATCTCTTCTTCCCCACTGAAATAGATTTTACACCCTAAGCAGAGATACATCACTTCCCCCTGCCTTTGTTTTGTTAAAAGTCACTTTATGGTAAGGTTTATCAGAAAAACAAGGCTAATAGAAACAAGAAGATATGCATTCTCATGATCACCCACATCACCCTCTTCTGTACCTCTGCCTATCTGCATGGATCTTTCTCATATAAAGGTTACTTAAATTTTATGTTGCATTTCAGATAAGATCCACTTTGTTGTATCTGCAAGCGATATCTCTTCTCATGTACCCCAAGGTAGCCTTGCTTTGTTTTTGTTAGAGATACAATCACACTAGCATGTCAGCAGCATTCAAGATACTCAGTGTTGCACCTGTATTCTACTCCTCTGCTCTTTCCAACTAATGAGCTCACACCCTGTGTCAGAAATTTCTGTCAAATGTCATTGTGGCCACGCTATTCTTAGCATCATTCTTATCTGATATTATACATATGTTCCTCTGTATTGATAATGCTTCTGAACTGGCAGGAAATACTGAATTTTCCACTGAAAGGCATACGTGGAAGTAATTATGCTAACCTAGAAATTTGGAGGCTTAGAGGAGATGTGTGGCCTGCATTTTTTTCTTTTAATCCATTGTGGTACCAGTTCACAGAAATAGTTTTGTTTGTCAGGTTGAGTTTTGTCCTGGTTTCAGCTGGGATAGAGTTAATTTTCTTATTAGTAGCTGGTGCAGTGCTGTGGCTTGGATTTGGTATGAGAACAATGCTGATGGCACACTGATGCTTTTAGTTGCTGCTGGGTGATGTTTACACTACATCAAGGATTTTTCAGTTTCTCAGGTGGGCCCTGCCAGTGAGAGGGCTGGAGGGGCACAGGAAATTTGGAGGGAACCCAGCCAGGACAGGTGACCCTAACTGGCCAAAGAGGTATTCCGTACCATGGGGTGTCACGCTTGGTATATAGACTTGAGGGGTTAGCTGGGGCCTGTGGACCATCGCTCGGGGACTAGCTGGGTATCAGTCAGCAGGTGGTGAGTGGTTGTACTGTGCATCACTTGTTTTCCTGTCTCCCTTTCCCTTTGTATTTTATTCTTTCCCCCACCTTTCCATTATAACTGTTGTTGTTGTTATTATGATTATTATTGTTATTGTTCTTTCATTTTAATTCTGTTTATATTATCAAATTGTTCTTATCTCAACCCTCAAGTTTTTACACTCCTTTCCGATTCTCCTCCCCATCCCTCTGGGTGTGGGGGAGTGAGTGAGCGGCTGCGTGGGGCTTGATTGCCGGCCGGGGTTAAACCACAACAGGTGGTTTTTTTGCTATGTTTACTTTGCAGGGATATCGATCAAAATAGATATTTTTTTTAAGAAGAATGCAGTTACCTGTACATCTACTGATCTCTTCCTTGGCTGGGAAGAAATTATGACACAATTTTAAAATGCTTTTTAAAGTAGTAGACGGTAACTTCCACTTGATCAAGCGTCATGTCTGAACGTGAGGAAATGTTCAATCAGTCAATGCATGAGAGGTTTTTTTCTGTTGATTTCACTGGAGCCAGGCCTTGACCTAAGTATTTTGGAAGGAAGTAAAGAGAGCTAGGTGTCCAACACTGCTCAGCTTCCTTGAAAAGTAAGTCCTACATTAAAAAAAAAAAAAAAAAAAAAGGCAAACAAACAAAAAAACCCCATCCAAACAGAAAACTAGGAGATACATAGATGTGTTGTTACAGGTCCTGTAGCGTTTTGTACAAGGTGTTAGTATATAATACTACATATCCTCTCTATATGTAGTACATAGTATATAATTACTAGAGCTGCTACATGACACTGATGGATAGACAGCAATTTACAGGTATAGCTATAGAAATGGTGATGGTAGTAGGAGTTAATCATGTTGAGATCAGTTAATATTTAAAGCCTAGGTGTGAAGACCTGTGGTACTTAAAGGAACTGTGTCAGAAGCCTCACCTTTCTTCCTGTCTTTCTCAGATGACACTGAGACATGAGGATGGAGATGAGAGTGTTGACCCCCCTCCAAGTGGGCGCAAGGACCGGAGAAGGGCCAGTCTTGGTGCTAGTGAGCGAAGGGGGTTAGAGCGCCGACGGAGCCGCAGGCACTCGGTACAGAATGTCAAAAGCACTTTATCAGCCCCCGCGAGTCCATGCAGTCAGTCAAACCCTACCTTCATTCTAGGCCATGGACAGCGTGTTGAAGATCTCAGTGAAAGGTAAGTGCGTAAGCTGGGGAATATCCCTTTCTTTTCCCCTATTACTTTTTGTTATGTTCATTTCACTTTATTAATATGACAGACTTTTCTTTATTTCCCCATTTCCATTGAATTAAAAAATAATTTAAAAAAAGGTATATTTAAAGTTAAAACAAGAAGACACCAACAACGAAAAGAAATGGATTTGTAGGTGACTTATCTACATAGCTAAATTCTTTGGCAACATCTGCCCTAAGTAAACACCCCCAAAGCACATGAGGTAGAGCATTTGATATGGGAACTAATCAAGCTTAAGTTCATCCATTGACAGATTTTATGTTCAATATATTCACATAAAAGAAATTTGTAACAAGAATATATTCACATTAACAGAGAACTACTTGTCCTGTATGTTACAGACTTTTTTTTTTTTCCTTTGCAATCAGCATTACAGCATAAATATTTTCCTATGAGGATACACTGTAGTAGTGAATAGTAGTGAATATATCTAATGTTTTATAATTACTGAAGGAAAGGTAGCAACCACTAGTTGAGCAGCAGTCTGCAACACTGGAGTCTGTTGAAGCTAGTATCATTGCCATCCTGTGATGGTTGGCTTGGGCCATACATACTTGGGGAAAAAAGTGAGCTGCAGATCCTTAGCGTGTCTGACTACTGCAAAAGAGGGCTGGAATTCATTTTGCCTAAGTCTGATGTCTGATCAGCTAACTTCCCTTTGATGTCAGTGGAGTGCAGCAAGCACTGGTAGGCCTTCAGTTATCTAACACATCCTACATGCCTGAAATTTCAGCCAAGATGAATCATGCTCTGAAACTGGCTGTTTCTCTTTGTTGACTACAAAGGGAATCAGGCTGACTAGCTCAGGTGAAGATACATAAGCTGCAGATAGCTAAAGCTGGATGCTGTTAGCCAGTGGCTGAAGGTGCAGTTTGCAAAACTGAAGAAGCATGTTCCGTGAAGAGCGTATCTTGTGTTGGTGATAACATTTGGGAAGTTCTGTGGACATTTCTGTTGGTTAGTACTGAATCTGAACTTGAAGCCTTAAAGTCCCTTTTTACAGGGTAAAGTTTTAAAGGTAAAGCAGCCCTTGCAAAGCAAACTGAGTTGACTAAAGTTTAATGGCCTCAGGCAATATGAAACTATAAGACTCCAAACAATTTAAACAGTAGTTACGTGTTGTGTGCCGTGTAATGGCTTCTTTTTTGGGGTTTTATTCCTTTTCTTTCTTGCTTCTTTTTTTTTACTTCTTGTATTTGGCAACACATTCATGCTTGTTTTCCATCACTTTCTGTTGGCTGGATTGTTAGTGGGCTGGCAGCTGAGAGCCCCACGGTCTTACAGGCTGATGACAAGGATGACAGTGCATTTGAAGCCAAGTTTAAAGCATCTTCAGTGTGAGTACAGCTGAGGGCTTCAGCTGCTCTGCATGGGATGCCTCATGCATGATCTTGGGCCCTGCTTTGACTTACCAGTGTGACTGGGAATCTGTATCCATGGATGTGAATAAGATATCACTGATTCTTTTAAATGGATTAATTTGGCTTGGAAATGAGGAGATGCTTCAACTCTGCAGAAACTGTTGATTCTCTTACTGTAATTACACAAATTATAAGCCATGCAGGACACCAACTTCTATCAGTATGTTTTCTCACTATTTATGTTTGCTTACTAGCTTTGTTTTGCAAATTCAAACTCCTAATGAATTTGTGTTTGAGCTGATATTTAGTATCGGGTAAGTAGAAACATGGCATATTAGTTTCATAAGTTCTTTGAAATATTTTTTTCACCAACATAGCATAATATCAATAATGTCCTATTATTCTGTAAAAAAATTGCCAGTTCTGCTCCACACCCTCTCTGAGAGTGACATAATTTAAAGCATAATGTAAGATTAAATCTAGGAAAGAATTCTTAATTTAAGAAGTCAAATTTAATTTTGTGTTGCAGCTGTGCTTGAAATCTTCTCTAGGAAAATAATTAAATTTGCCTCAACTCCATTTGGAATTTCTAACTTGCTTAGCTGCCTCTAAGGAAAGAGGCATTCAATTATGAATGTATGTAACACTGATCTGTAATTCATGTATTAGTGAAATAAATATCCTTCACCCACCCACTCCCCATCCTCTTTGCAGGTAAAGACAGGGGGTATTACTTGTAGCTAGCAAATCTTCCACCACCACCACCCCACCCCCCATTGGACATTACAGACCAGGGAATATGTTTCAGTACCTGAAAATGCAAGGTCTATGCCCACTGAATTTAAAGTTGCCATAAGAAGAAAACAAGAAGTTAGTCAACTGCTGGCTCTTCTATGAATCTCACTGAGTTTCTTGTAAATTAGCATTTCAGAAGAGCAGATTCTGTCCTTCACATGTTTAGTCTCATCATCTGCCCAAATCTGTAGTTGTAGTAGGAAGAGGAAAACCAGCCTTCCTGCTTTATCATATCCCAGCGAGTCTCTCAGCTTTCAGTGAAATAGTCCAGATGAATGCAACAGTATCTGTACACCTGATAGCTAAACTGGGACAAAAAAATAAAGTAAAAGCTTAATGGCTTCTATTCATTAACATTTGAACAGGAAAAATAGTGAAGTTGAATGACTCATACAAAGTTTTTACACGTTTATAAAGTTTGAATTAACCTTAAGTGAAAAGAGGTTTTTCTGTCTGCATTGTTCCTACTGGAATCAAGTTTGCAAATTTGATCATACGGTTTCTGATGCAACATAATTATTGATTTTAATAAAAAATCCTAAGTTTGTGCCTTGCTGCAATGTGTAATGATATTTTTAAATTTATATGTTAAAATACGATGCAGTCATCACCTGTTTTTGTCAAAAGAAATGCTTGTTGTGTTCCTTCTGCTTCCATGTTAATGTTGCAAAGACAAATCAGTACTAATCGATAAAAATTACTTATTACCTCTCTAAACTGAAAGTAACTTTTATTCAACCAGGAAAGATCTGTCTTCTGCTAATGACCTTATTTTGGTCCGCAATCCTAGTCTCTCTCAAGGAAGAAAAAAAGTTTGCAATAATTTTTTGCAGTGTTGTATTTTCTGCAAAATTGTCCTCAAAATGGATTTCAGTCTTAACCCCTTCACTAAATTTTCTTTACTAATAGGAAACATGTAATAATACTAATGATAATCTTACCGTGTTGCTCCTGCTGGTATCTAAACTTTGTGTGTGGTTGCAGATGTCTATGGTTTTACAGTGGATTAGTGCAGTTAAGTTCAGTGGAATTGCCTCTGATGGACATGGTTAGACATTAAAGTCACACTCTTACTTTATTTTGGGCAATATTCTTGGTTATTTTTGGACTTCACTACCAAAATCAGTGGAAGGTTCAAGTTCTTTCTCAGCATTCTCCTTCCCACAATGTTCATGTTTCTTTTCTTTCTCAGTCAGTCAGCTGGTTTGGCAGTTACTTTGCTTTTGTTTACCACATCAAACAGGTTGTCCACAGTCATCTGCTTTGTGTCAACCGATAAGCCTTCCAAAACGAGAAAAATCCATGGTGCCGGTAAAACAAAAAAAGACAATATTGGCCAAATTCTGTTCTGTCCCACAATACTCTATATCCAGAAAAGCTGTCTGAAGTCAATGGAGTTGCTCTGATCTATGCCAGGCTAATTGAGAGCAGACTTCGGGTTTCGAGCTGAGAAAAGTTGACCGTAACTGCTAAGGGCAACCAAAAGGAAAGCTTGCAGGCCTTTTTCATCCATTTGGCAACCTTCTTCCAAACTTAATGTTTTGCTTTTTTGCTTGTGGTTCAAAACAAACAAGGACACAAATCTGCTTTGTGTTAAAATAGTTTTCATGGAGAGTGAAACCCAGCCTAATGTGCCTGTTGCTAAATAAATAAAGAAAGAAGTTGATAATGACTACTAAAGGCTGAGGGTTGGTTTAAGGGTATGTAGTTGCTGCACTGTACTTTAAAATGCCAGTCCTGACCAGCAGCAGGTTTGCTTTGCTCAAAACATCTTTCTTTACCATGATGGCATAGAGCACCAAAAAGCCTGGGGGAAACTTCAGTCCTGTGAACATGGCATTTTAAATGCTTTCCTGAGGGCACCTCCCAAGGTTTTCTGCCCTGGTCCAAATTGAGTGCTCTCAATCTGTGGTCTAGCATGCTGTATCTTAAGCAGTAGACTTTTAAACAGATTCTTCCATGGATATTTTTTTTTTCTTTTTAAAGTAAAGCTAGCTTTTTCCAACCACACAATGGATAGATTTGAAGTAAAATGTAAGGAGTGGCATGGAACTTGCACTAGATTGATGTTATTGTATGCAGTGATTGATGGCTATATAAGCATTGAAAAACAAATAGCAATCTGTCTGGTTTTCAGTCTTAGTCGTGTCTGACATTGAGGGAGTAGAAGGCAGGTAGTTCAGAGGCTTTCAGGGCTGTATGCAGCACCGAACAGGTGCTCTGCAGGAGCCCTGTACATACAAACCAGAAACTAGTACTTCTCCCAGTTTTTCAAATTAATGTGTTTCACAATTTGCTGTGCATTTCCATTTCTTCATTTCTGCACATTGACCATCCCTGTCTGTCTCCCAGGGTGTCCCTTCAGAGCTGTGTAAGCCAGATCTACGAAACATACTCAAGGCAGCTTTCACAAGATTTACACTGACACCTCTTACCAGCATTCAAGTGACTGGCTCTGTCAAAGCCTTGTGGAATTAGCTACAATCCAAAATTGAGGTTTATAAAGTTATGAATAGCTAGGATTAGGTATTTTTCTCACTTTACTAGACTCTACTTCTTCTTTTTCATAGGTTTGATTTGGTTTATATCATCAACAATCACAAAAGAATTACTAATACTGTTCATATAACACTATACATGTTCCTCTAGAGATAACCAGCCTTCGTTAGGACTGACTTTTCAGTATTCCTGTGTTTGAAACCTAACGAGTGGAAGAGCTGACTATCATCTTAAGAACTCATCAGAGCATAGCCTGCATCCTGAATCAGTGACCAAAGCTCGATTTAACAAGCTATCTTTTTTAGACCATGAGGCTAAAAAGGTATGAGGAAGACCAACTGTTCAGGTTCACCTGAGGCTTCCAGATTTTTCAATCTGAAGGAACTTGGCCTTCAGGAGAACTGTATAGATAAGGAAAAAAACAGCAGAGGACCAAACGGGGAATTCCATACCTACGAACTGTGCTTTTTTAGGGTCCTGTCTGCAAGGCTGTTACGACTTTTCCTCTGAACAAAGAGTAGGAAAGGGAATTCTGAAGTTGTCTGAAAATTCCTGGCCTAGCTGGACACAGCGCCATTGCAAGGTGCACAGTGGGCTCAAGGGCTCTCATGCCCTTTATAGTCCTAGAAAAAAAATGGGGTTTTTTTGTCTAAAAAAAGAAAGCTGTGCTGAGAAGTCATAAGTGTCTCTTTGTTAGAAAATACATGCTTTTGATGCTTAAGGACTGCCCAGATGCAGGAAGAAATCATGACACTATTTTGCTTTTACCAGAAAACAATGAACACAGCTAAGCCTCTGATGCTAAGCATTTTTTCTGCTTAATTTTGGATTCCTGTCGAGTTTCTAACCAACAGCACAGACCTTAGTTCGGCTATTATGCCCCATTAACTGATTATTCAAATTGCTTCATGTAGAGCCAGGCCTTCAGGGATGGTTTGTCCAAAATACAGCTGAGATGTCTTTTTTTTTTATTATAATTTTCCATGTTTTCAGACATCTCAAACCATAACTGATTGATTTTTCTCTAGCATTTACTATGGCAAAATTCTAGTTTTTGTCATGATGTTTCAAGTTATGGTGACTTTCCACTACACTATATGAAATGTTTTGATTATGTAAATATTTATGGCTATAAATCAAAGTGCAGTGGTGAGTGGGACTTATTTTATTTTGAGTGGGTGCATTCCACATGTCTTAGAGTTGCTGTCTGTGACAAATATGATGAGTGGTATGATAGGTATGAAACAGCAAAGTGGGGAGACTCAACATCAGCATTTAATGAGGGTTTGGCCTGTGATATGAATTATTAAATGCCCAGAAGAGAAAAGAAATAGATTTATTTTTATTGCTGTAATAGAAGGAAAAAAATGTACTTTTTTCATAGACATTTATATATAGGTTCCTGGGTTTGGATATATAAAAAACTGAGGCATGAATCTAGACAAAGAAAACACCTCCAGGATAAACATACAGTCACATATTTGTGGACATACTAAGGATCTCTTTAATAAATATACATATAAGCTGAACTACCTAGCATTTGGCCAGGGGGATGGAGGGGGGGAAGGGGGGGGGCTTTGAAATAGAATGGCATACGATCAGTTATGGGGGAGATACTAACTTTTTCCACAATTTAATTGGTATGGGCAAAAATAAAAGCAGTCATTTTGGAAAGATTTGTCTATGAAATTAAGAGGCTTGGTAAGGTAGCATCTGGTCATAGCATCAGACCTTTATTAGTCTTTGACAACAATAACGTACAAAATCTGATCTGCTATTTTAGGTTTGGGGCAGGGAGGACACGTTTGTTTCTCTTGTGTAGGTAGGGTTATTTGACTTGTGAAGTCAAGCAAACTAGAAAGGAGAGAGAATAAAAATGTGAAATTTGTGATCTTACTCTTTGTAAGAATATCTTGGAAGCTCCTGTAAGGAATGCAATAAAGGAAGAGATGGGTTAAGGAAAAATTTCTTTCAAAGCTATACCGTAAGCAAAAGACTCCATTGATTTATAGATAGAGATTGACCTACTAATGCATGAGTAATAATAATTTAAAAATTTAGAAATTACAGCTTAATGAGTGTGTCAAGTACATGCCCTGTTACTGTTTCAGCACTTTTTACCTGAATTCAAATACCTGTGTAGAATGTCAGGTTTTGTAGTAGGGGTACTGTTTGCTGGTTGTGGATCTTGCTGAAAGGGAATGTTTTATACTTGTTATATGAGCAGAGTTCAGTTGACAGCACTGTACTTTGCTGTAAAGGCAATGGTGGATTTTTTTCCCTGTTTGAATTTTAAGAGGATTGAAGAAAGCTCTGAAACTTAAACAAAGTTATAGCTGCATGGCAAATGAAAGCAAAGTGTGACTTAGGTTTTTTTGTTGGGTTTTTTTTGTTCTTTTTTTTTTTTTTTTTTTTTTTTTTTAGGGGGTGTTCCACTGTGTGTTTAGTTTTAGTGAACTACCTGAGGAAATGTAATGCCAAACCAGGATCTGAATATGTTTCTCCAGAGGTCTATTGCAGCATTTTATGCACACCTTAGGGAGTTCACCTCCACACCGTGGTGTTCCCAGTATTTGTAAACATCAGCCCCTGAGGCCAGTGAGGTTTTTTTATACATACAATGAAATGGGAGGAAAAAGACAACAGTTTGGCAGGATGCCATTCTCTGATGCCTCCCTTTGAAGTAAGGGGCAATAACAGTGACCTTCAAGTGTCAACCAATATGCAGTTCCAAGCTCTGAAAACAGTTTCTTCTCTCTTTCTGTATGTTTCAGTATTTATTGCTCTTAAAGTCTCTTTACATCATGATTCTGTTTCATCATGATACAGCAATGCTGCTCAATGATCAGAGAGTTGGGACTCTTGAAGTCTTTGCAAACATTTCCAGTATCTTAAGCAAGACTCTGCTGTCTTGCTCTGGTTTGATGTGTCCTATGTAAACCAGCTGCGGCAAATAAGTGTCAAGGCATTACCCATGTATTACTTAGGTCTGAAAAGTTGTTACTGATCATATTTTAGGGATAAGAAAGCAACAGTAACCTTAAGATAAACACAATATGAAGATATAGTGAATACATGTACTCCAAATTATTTGTCATTTCCTTAGCGGTTTTTCTGAACAGTTTTCTTTATTTAGGATAGAAATACCAGCATAATTTTCCTTTTGTCCTCTCTAATTATGCATCTTAGTTTCCTTTCTGTGCAGAAGGCCAAATTTTGAGGCTGTGCAAGGAAGTTGTTATCCATATCATTTCACATATTTTCATCTTCACATAACTGCACCAGCTGCAGTGGTCCATTACATACATAGCAGTGGGATGGAAATGGTTAGGGGCTTAATAGGTGGTTTCCTTGGTTTTATTTTAAATGGAGGAGGAAAAGATATTGCAGTATCTTTACACAGAGTAATACACAGTAAACTTAGATTATTGCCACTTCCAGCTTTCACGTAACAGACTACTTGAATCTGTTTTGCAGCTAGGACAGAAGAAAGGAGGAAGCAACAGAAGTGTACCAGAGGATTTAGTTTTACAAGGACTTAGGAATTTGGCTATGAATTTTCTTGTCTAACCTATGAAAGTGGAATTTCAATAATAAAATAAGGACAACGGCAAGTGATCTCAAGAGAAAATAAAATTATATCCATTGTGACTTGAAAAGATCTCTCCTTGATGGGACATTTTTTGTTTTCTTTTTGTTCACCTGTGAGGGGTTCAGGGAAGCAGGTTTCAAAGTTCTGTGAAAGAGGTAGAACAGGCCAGAGGCTTGAAGCAGAGGTGGGGGGGAACTATCACCCTGAAAGAAAAAACTGTGAGATCAACTGCAATATTTCATTTAGAATAATGTTGTGGAATGGCTAACGGTGGTCTTGCTTCACAGAATGTGGCCTGTAGTCCTAGTCAGGAGCTGCTCCTCTGAAAGGCAGTGAAAGTTTAAATCAAAGTAATATGAAGAAGCTAAACTGAAAAGCACTTAATTACAAAAAGAAAGGGAGATAGAAAATTCCTCATCAGCAATTAACAACACATAGGGTGATTTTCAGAGTGTGGGAATAATGGTCGATAGATTTACAGTTCCCCAGTCCTTTCTTTGGGTTGCTTCTATAACTCCAAGGCCCCTTTTTTTCACTGAAGTCCACTGTCTGTGTTTCTTGGGAATTTCTATAAAATTCTGTGGATGGTAGCAGGTCTCAGAAGTACACTTAGGACCTTGTCTAATAGCTTGCAAAATTAAAAAGGAAATATTTAGTAAGACTTTAGTAAAGGTTAAATGACCCCTATACAAATTGGAGTCATATACCAAAAGATAAATATTTTAATGTGCTGTTACCACATAAATTAACTTTTATGTGCATTATATGTGCAGACCAGAATGTTGGCAGCCTAATTATGGTAAGACCATCTTTTGTTCTATTGTTCTATAGTAAAACGTTAGTGGTCAAATTCTTCCTGAATTAAAAGAATTTTAGGCATATCTTATACTTTTAAAATTCCCTTTGATACCAAGCACAGCACAATGTGCTTCTGTGTTAATGCTTATTTTCAGGCTTTGGTTGATTTTGGTTGTTGGGGGTTTTTTTTGTTCCTTCAGCATAGCCTTTGATTTATCTATTAGCTGTGTCTTTGGGGGGGGGGGGGGGGGGGGGTTGGAGGTGGGGAGTGAGAACGTTGTGTTCCTGGGCTATAAGCTATAACAAAGAAAGCCTGAGTTTCTTCAGGCTGCCTTCAATAAAACTCCGCAAAGGGAAGAGGTTGCGGGGAGCCTGGAGGGGACAGAGACTACATAACCTTGTACACATTGTTCAGTTCTAAGGACCATTAAGGCAGAGAGCATACTTTTGGTGCTTTGAGTTCTTGTGGAAAGTCACTGTTTTCAAAGTGGTGTCTTGGTTTTAAAATCACCTAGCTGTGACTAGGTTAGGTGTGTATTAGGTATCATGCCTAGCATCTTACAGACTTTGTCCCTGCCTTAAGCAAAACTTGTGGATGGGTCCCTGGATTATCATTTCCTACTTCTGTGTTGCTGTTTGTGTCTCTTCATCTTAGAGTAGCTATGTAATATCTGCAAGACAAGTTTGACTGGCACTCATCTCATTTCTTTCTTTTTTTTTTTTTTTTTTGGATTTATTTAAAAAAGAGAGAGGTTAATCCACTAGCTCTAAAACCTTTGCCTACATTTCATTTTGATGCCCTAGTGGTTCTTTATCCAGAAACTGCACATTCATAGTTGTTTTAAACAGACATCCTTTTTAAGGGGCTATAAATACTTTCATGTCATACTTTAGTTGAAGTAACTGAGCAAAACCTGTGCCCTAGTAGATGCTCATTGGTTGCCATGACTGACGATATACTTTACAAAGATTTGGGGGTGGGGGGGGTGGGGGGGGGTTGGCTTTTATTTATTTGTTTGGTGGGTGTGTTACCCTGTAGTAGTAATCCACTTTAAAGATGAAAATAAACACAGTGATTGTTTTGAAATTTGTTTTGACTGCTATAAAGCGTTTGTTTAAATACTTGTAATCTGGTACTGTTATCATGGAACTGAAGTAACCCAGCAATAACCTTCAGGTTAGCTGAATATATCTGATCCTTCAGCATTAGCTGAAACCCTTCCTCCCTGCTGCAGGATAAATATTTGCCTTTCATTGAATGGAATAATTTCTTCTGTGCTACTAAAAAAAAAACATGCTGGCTTCTGCAACCTTGTTTATTTAAAAACCTCCCTATGAATCATTTTTCTTAATTTTCTTCTACTATTGCATTGACACTAAATTTGCATGTGTGTGTAGGATGGAACGTGAGCTTTTCCACATCATCCCGTGTCCAGTTCACACAAAAATGAACACTGAGCATTTCAGCATCTGTCTGATGTTCTTAGCTTTATAAGGATGTCATCTGTGTGTAGCTGGTGTTTTCCTGTTTTAATTAATATTCCAGTGGAGTGGAAATTTCCCTTTTCTATCTTTTAAGAAAGATTTAGCTAGCAGGTACTACCTTTTTTCATGTACAGAGTATATGTTCTCTAACAATACTAAGAAACAAGTGCCACTGTTGCTTTGGTTGAAAAAGAACACACCTAATTCCTGCCTGTGAGCTTATCTCTCTCCTCTGATCTGAATCTGATCCACTTTCTGGGGATAGTCCAGGATTTTTCACGGATGTGCCTTCAGCACATGGATGTATTGCTCATCTTACCAGAAAAGAGCATATACATAAAAAGCTAAGGTCCTTTAAGCATAGCTGTCTTCTATAATCGTGTTTTTAAGTAAATGCTAGTGCTTATGGAAGATATATCATTACTGGCTCTGGAAATTGAGGTATCACAGTTCTGTTGCCTGGTTTATTTGTCAGCTGTTAAATTGACATTTCTGTTTTAATTCTAAAGCTGCTTGGTTTTCAGGAATTTTTTTTGCAGACAACTAGTCCTTCCAGGGTAAGGTGCTGTAAATTTTTTTTGTGAGGGAGTCATCATACATCCTAATTTTATGAAGGCTATTATATGCAGGCTTAATTTAGGGTGTTTTCATATTTATCATTAATCTAGTTGTATGGGGATCAATTTTTCCTAATAATGGTTTAGAACAATACCTTGCACAGCAGTAAGAAATCCAGAGGACTGTATTTTAATTTATTACTGCTCACCTGTAGTATTCAATATATGGTTCACTTGACAGTTCTACATTTTCTACACAGAAGCTCAGCATTTTCAAAAATAGGTGCCTAAAATTAGAATAGTAAGTCCCTGTTCAGTTCCAAACTTCAGCTGGCTCTAGAGAAATAGACGGTACAGTAAAAGTAGATTCATTCCTTTAGTTACCAATTCAGTATCCTAGTCTGATAAATACTGATTGCAAAAATTCTGAATGGTGAGGAAGGGAACAGTGTTCACTGCTGAAGATTTGATATCGACTTTAGACTGTAGGTTCAGGGTTATAAACACGAGATGTGAAAAGGGGATGGTGAGATCTCAAGGAAAATATCCAGGAAGTGTTGCTCACCTGACAAGTGTTAGTTTTAGGGGCCTGGTGATCCTGTGTTATAAAGTGGTCCTTAAACATGAGCTAACAGTCTTGATTCTGGATGCTTTTTTTGTTTTCAGCTTTTCTTTCTGTTCAGTGCAATTATAACTCACTGGTTCCCAGTTCAACTCGTATTGATTAAACTCGTGTCCTTACTACCATGCTGTTGTGTGAATGAATAAATTCTCAAAGAACTCTTTCAAATTTATGAGATCCACCATATTATATAAGTATTTCACTTACAATTTTGGGCATTTCAAGGCAGTTGAGGAGAGCGAGGAATTTGATGTCATCAATCTGGAAAGCTGGTAGGAGCTTAAAACACAGTGATAATGGGGGCACTGTTGTTCATATAAGTAATACTCATGCTGTCAGCATTGTAGGATGCATTGTCCTCTCCTTAGAGAACTGTGATCCCACAGAGCTTCACGAGTTATTTCCCAAATGTCATTGCTGTAGTACTGCCACACACAGATGTTTGCCCTTCACAGGCAATACAGCAAAGCTAGTCTTGAGCTGCTCGCTAGTAAGGAGAAGGGATGATATAAATGCTCCCTAGTCAATTAGTGAATTCTTTTTTTTTTTTTCTGGTTTTTTTGGTATACCAATATATATATATATATATGTGTGTGTGTGTGGAAGTTGAGAGGTATCTCTGTAGGGGAGGTATATTTTTGTGGAGGGGACAGGGAGATGGAGAGATGACAACTGAGATAGTTATGTCACTATGATACCTTAGGAATGTTTGAAAATGTTTATCTTTTAGTTGTTTGCCAGAGTATTGGAAAACTTCCAGGTTCTGCCATTCTCCTGATTATTCTCTAACTCCATTAAAAGCAAAAAATTTTGGTTTGACCCTTTGCATCTCACTTGATGAGTTTATGATCTCACATTGTAAATATTCATATTCTTATGACATGGAAACAATTCTAAATGGAAAAAAATGCACAAAGCATCCCTTCAGAACTAGAGAAAAGAGAACCAGATTTCAGGAAAATGCAAGGAATATGAGTGCCTTACAAACTTTATTACTGTTTGTATGTTGTTATTTTGAGGGGGTTTTGTGTGGAGCGTAACATAATGTCTACATTGTTAAATCAAGTGGAGAATGGGATCAACTGCGAATGCAAAAGAAATCCAGAGAAAGATAATTCTCTAAATCTTCCATGAGTCTGTTTGTTTGGGGAGGAACAAGCATAAATGGGAGAGAGACACGGCAGACATTGTAGCCTTTTTGTTTGTTTGTTTGTTTAATATAATTGTTTGGTTTTTTTGCTTAAGTGGTTTGTAGGTTATGGAGGCTTTGTGTGTGACTTACAGCTCTCTGCCAGAATTACTGCTGAATCAAAGCCTGCTTTGAACATACTAATGGCTCTTTAATGAAATAATTCATGTACTGGTATCCAATAACTTGAATATTGCTATTTGCAGATAGTCCTGAACTGATTTGGTATTTCTGTTATTTCTAACTTAATGGTTCACCCTGTCCTGTTTTCCAGTTGAGCTATAGGTTGCTTAACAGGAGTGGGGTTTTTGTGTTAATTTAGCAAGTGTGATGTCCAGTGCCAGCTGTCCCGTGCCAGCAGAGCGTGTAGTGTCCTTTAAGCCAAATGGACACAGCTTAATGACTAATGAGCTGAACATTGATATTACCATTAATGTTTTCCATTAATGTCTCTGCAGGTTGGGCAGCAGCAAATGGAAAGTCAAGCTCAATAAAAAACAATGGTATCTCTGGGGTCTTAAAAATTAATAGTAAAAAATGTAAATAGGGGAGAGGATAAATTTTTTGTATTGGTAGTTACCTTTGCACAAACACATACTTAGCAGGAATTTTTAGGTGGCTTTTGTCAAACCTAGGGGAGTCAAACCCCTGCCTCATTGTTTTCCTTCCATTTCTAACTTCATTGCACTTCTTTTTCTGGGGACTCATGTTGTTTTCTCTTCCACCTTCTCTCTTTCCATCCCACTGCATGCCTCTTTCCTTGGTCTGACCTCAGAGAGGAGGAAGAGTATGAAGAGGAGGAAGAAGAACAGCCAGTCACAGAGCCCAATACTGAGGATGAGGGGGAGGAAGAGGCCAGTAGGCAGGTCAAAGCCAGGTACTGGGATTCAGCATCGTTCCTCCACCTTTTCCTCAGGCTCTGGCACAAACTCACCAGCACAGTGTGCACGGCATCGACCTTTTCACTCATGTCCCTAGATCACCTGTTAAAGCCACCCACCAAGAAAATTCTTTTGCGTTTAAACCCCTTGTTAATATGTGTGTTAATGGAAACGTGTTTAATTATATAAACTCAATGCACTAAAAACTGTCTGCACTCACTCCCTTTGTACAAAATGAGTAATGCTCACAAACCCTAAAAAATTTAGCAGAAAGCGTAACTTCTAACCATGACTTAGGTTTATATTTTTAGTTAAGGCAATGGTGAAACATTGCAGTGCTTTCCATAGAATGTTTCTTGGTTTCTTAGGTTTTCGTTCCTATTTTCATGATACCACCTTATTAGCAGTCTCTGTAACTATAAGATTGACATTTATTGAAAGCTGCCTATGATTTCTATCAAATTTTTCATGTTTTAATAGAAAAGAACTACTTCAAGGCAAAGCTGATGGATATAGGTATATCATTTATACATACCTGCCCATCTGTGTATACATGGATATAAACAAACCACCTATCACAACAACATTATCATGCAAATTTTATACTTATTTCTGAGGTACATATGGATTTAGCATCTGGTAACTTTGTCCTAATACATTGGAAGAAAGTATGTTTTTTCTTCCAGACAGCCATTTGATTTGGGTTAAATTGTTTGGCATTGCAACTCAGCAAATGAGATCAGATTTTTTTTTTTTTTTTTAAATAAACCACATTCATGCAGACACTCTACAGCAGGGAAGGAAAAAAGGAAACTGTTTAATGTGCAAATTCCAAAGAAAATACTGTACTGTTGTTATTAATATATTCCAGTCTGCAGATCTTGCCAATGGCTGCCTGAAATTTCAAAATTAAGTGATAATTTCCTCAAATTCAATTCTTAAAAGTCAAAGCTAAGACACAAGTTATTAGTAAATTGTTTGAATATACTAAATACTGTCAAAAAAACCCCAAGGAAGAGCCATGTAAAGGGTGTGATGTGTTATTAGGTCATCGGTCTTTTAAAATAATAGTCACTTTGAGATAACTGGGAGATATTCCCATGGCTTTTCCAAATACTGCATTTCACTGTCACTGTAGCATAACAAAAATTATCTGCACTCTGGCATTTTGTGTTAGCTGCTGTCAGGACAGGTAAGACTAGCCTGGCTTCAGTGACTGCTGCCATGCACATCTGGTGACATAGATGAAGGTTTCCAAATTGCCCACTGTGCTTCTCTTGTGAGAACAATTACCTGGTATATGCCTGATGATTATCTTCATAATATGCTAACATATATAACATTTATTATATTTTTGTTGCATATGCTGTGGCAAACCTACACTCTTCAGATAAGGGCCATGTTTTGCATGCCTGTAGATGGATTGCAGAGGTGGTCTCAGGAGAATGGAATCAGCCACCGGCTGAATGATCCAGCCCAAAACCCATGCAAAATGTTTGTGCTGGAGATACTAGTGAAAACAGATATCCCAGAGTACAGATTCCATGGCTTTTCACCTGCCTTGCTCCTTTCGTCACTCACTAACACCTGCCTTCACTAGAGCACAGCAGAGGTGTTTTCTATTGCACTTGACACCACTTTCTATGGCACATGACACCACTCTGCAAGTCTCTATGTAACACCAACATGGTATGATGACATTTTATATGTGCCTTCAAATGTAGACAAGCAATCTGTTAAGGTGTTACTTCTGAAATCATTCTATACTTTAATTTTGAGAGAACAATGCTGATTATTTTTTTTTTTTTTTTCATCTTTGGTGGATCAGCTTTTTTAAGTAAAAAGATCAGACCACCAGGGAGGATGATAGCTGGCTTTCAAGAGGCCATACATATGTATGTCATACAGATATAAGATGTAAATCATACAGATTGTATCTTGAAGCATCTGTAGTCTGTGGACCATGTTATCCAGCATGTTGAGACTGCTTTGTACTTCTTGACAGTGCTTGCAACCTAACTTGAAATAATTTAAAATTGCTCACAAAATATTTGTGAAAAGGTTCATGACAATTACTTTTGAAGCCTGGGGGTTAAATTTCTTTCTTTCCTTTAAAGGTGAGTTGCTTTCATTCCTCAGTATTCCCAATCCCAAAAAGACTCCCACTGAGATACAAAGATATGAGTTCTCTTGCTTTATTTTAATAAAGATTATGATTGTCTGAATTTGGGAAGGTTTTGTTTGTCTGACTCTTCTTGACTTTATTTTTTTTTTCTTCCAAGCGGTACAGTGTATTGATCTCTCTCTTCCCCATTTTTCTCTCCTACCTTTCCCTTTTTCACAATGTTTTCCTCCTGCAGTGGGGTCCCAGGCATACGGGAGGCTGTGAATGAAAACCTCTCTTGGTGTTCTGATTCTTCAGCCACCTCCAGTGCCATTTCTCCAGCTGAAAGGCCTCTCTCCTGCTCTAGAGCAAAGAACTCTTCTAGCAGCTCCTCTTCTGTGCCTGATTCATCTGTCTGTCATCATAATTCTGTCCTATCATCACCATCTTCACCTGCGGCAGCATTACTAAGCTCTTCCCAAAATTCATCAGCATCTATTACTCCAAAGGCATCTCCAACGGTGGAGAAATTACCTTATGTACCACATACTCCTTTTCACCTCTTCTCATATGACTTTGAAGAGTCTCCAGCATCTGCAAAAGAAAAGGAAGCAGAAGTGATGAGGGAAAACAGGTAGATTTTATAAAGCTGACATTAATTTTTAGATAAATGAATAACAACTTTCAAGAGTTTTGTAGCAGTAATAGTGCACTCTTTGTGCTGTATTGTATCCAGAACCTAGTGTATTAGTTTTAGTCCTGTAAGCCTGTATTATGATTTGATTGATATTCTCCCCTTGCCTTTGTTGTCTTCAGTTGATCTCACTTTTCTTCAAGGTCCCTAGTTAATAAGTATCCTGGCCTCCTCTGTACAGTAGGTAAATAACCTGTGATCCGGGAGATCAGAGAAAGGAGCACTGTTTTGCTTTCATTTACAGCAATGTAATTTGCTGGCATGATTTCATGAAAATTAATGGAACTCTTCAGCTATAAAACCAAGAGAAATCAGGTTAGCATTTGGAATTCAGGGGTGAAATCCAGGCTCCTAAGACTGAACTCATAAATCCTGAATTTGTTGTTAGATTACAGTGCATATCCCTGTCATGCAATCTCAACACGTGCTTGTAATAAGGGTAGGTTAAACCCTATAAAGAGAATATAGCACTCAGAATAGACAGTTTTTCCTCCACAACATCTGCTAAGTTCAGTTGCCACTTACGCATTTCTCTTAGGTTTTAATTTTCATTTTAAATTTCCCCATCCCACCCATTTTTAAAAAAAATGTTTTGTCTCAGTGTGTTTTCAAATAAAGTAGTATGACAATAGGTAGCACTAAAAACAATACTAGAGAATCTGCTTGAAAAGAGGTTGATGATTTTTAGCTGCCTCTTCCAGTCATCAGTGTTCTTTGAATTAGGTGCTGAAAATGTACACATATATTGTGAGCATATTTATTTCTTCCTTTCTCCAGCAGTTCTTCTGAATTTCTTCATGTGAACAAATATTTTCATTCCTTTGATCCTTTTAATTTTCGATCTTTCTCTTCTAATAGGTGGGTGGTTTTCTTCGCTTTTGCATTTCACTGAAAAGCCTGTAAATCCAAGTAGCTGTTGACAAGGAACTTAGTTCACATATCTTTCCTTACCTGCAGCTTGAACACTGAGATTCCTCTAAATTTAGATTTTCCTGCATAAGATGCAATTTTCCCTTAGGCCTCCCACACTTATTTATTGCGCTATCATTGCAGTTGCTGTTAGAGTTATACTTTTTAGAGAGTAGATTCCTAAATACCTCCTGTTCCAGCAATACCTCCTGTTCCTGCAATACTTAGTATTTCTGCAGTGATTCTTTTTTCCTCTGACCGTTCTTGTGCTTCTGGTTACCACATAGGATCAAGGGTGTGGTGCCAGGAAGGATTGTGCTGGGTTTGTTTGGAGAAAAAGGAGAACAAAGCTTGCACGGTTTGGGCTATAATGTGTTCATAAAAGAGGTAAATGCCTGGGGTTTCTTCAGAGTAATGACTCCTGGGACAAGGCCGTTGCATCTGCATTGGTATGTGGGACAAGAATGGATAATTGAAGTAATAGCCACTACAGAGGAAGGTTAGAAAGCTAAACATTGTGTTAAGGATACAGACTTACCCTGGTGTGCTGGTTTTGCCTTGCTACTCTTCCAGAATCTCTGTCACCCTCCAAATTTGATATGTAGGGATGCCATGTCCAGGCCAGTCCCTCTGAATTTGATTTTGTTAATACTTGTAGGTCTGAGTCCATTGAAGGTGTATTGTCTCCATTTTAGGTAGAGTTATTTTTGGACTAATTGAAATTCCTTGGTCTGAAAAAGGATTCTGTTCTGTCAACTTTTTCACCGTGCAGAGGAGAAGAAAAGCAAGTGTAAGGGTTGATGAGTATCTCCTTTCAGTTGATTGGAATGGAAATGCAGGTTTCTGTTACTGTCAGGAACATATTGAGGTCCGAGTTGTTCTCAGCACAACAAATTTTCCTGATCACTCACTCAGTATGGGCACAGACAGAACATCTTCTGAGCTGAGCCTGCCAGAGAGAAGACCCATGCAAGATTTGTGCTACCAGGGAACATGGTGCTCCACCGGGCCACTGTCTCCAGTTTCCAGGGCAAGAATGCCAGCAAGGCAGTTATTTCCTACAAAATTCCTTTAGTAGCTTAGAAATGTGTGTGTTGGCATTTTTTTCCAAACTTGTTCCCCTGTTCCTGGGCAGGCACCATAGTGTCTCAAAAATAGATGGTGGTGGTGGAGTCTTTTCTAAAACATAAACCTGGAATTGCTGCCAAAGGGGCATGTTCTCTAAAGCATGATCCCTTCCATTATAACAACCCCTAACTGAAATCTGTTCTGATTTTAACACGGGCCTTGGCAGGCAGCAATGCTGTTGTACCCTAAGGAATGAAGCTTGACACTTTGAATGAAATTTTGCATGGCTAGATGAGTGTGCTAAATGGAGCTGAAGGAAACCAACCAGCCTTTTCAAATAAAATTGCTGAGTGAAACTACTGAGTGCTGATGTGTGTGAGAGAAGTAGCAGAGAAAAGATAGGGAGGGTATATTATATCTTATGAATGAAAATATGGAAAATTATGTTGCCTTATTTCCTGAAGTGAATTTTGTCGTTTTGATGAGTTGCCCTTGCAGAGTACTTACATAAAGAGCATCATATGCTTTCCACGTGGGAAGATGGTATTGTCGTGAACAGGAATGTTAACATTTTCCCACATCAGGAATCTCTCCTTGATGTGCTGCTTAAGTACGACGGATAAAAGGCACAGCAAAGCAACAGAAATGTCTTTTCTATTCACTACAAGAGCCAGGATGAAAACGTTGCTACAAGGGACTCTGGGCAGGTGGCCATTCCAGAAGTCCTGGAAACAATTTCTCTTTGATCAGCAAGCTGACATTGAAGTCAGGCAGGTTTTGTGTTTCTTTTAATGGTGGGAATGGCCGATAGAAATTTCTAAAGCCATGCTTCCAGGGACATATCTTTTTAACCACTGTGATGACTTTTTACAGGCATTGTATGAAATGGCTCATAAGCGATGACTTATGTTGGGGGAGGGGAACGAAAATACTGTGTGCTTGAATTGAAAAGAATGTTGATGCTTTCCATTTATACTGCAAACATTCACAAATCATGGATGTCCATGTTCACATCATGCCTTGGGAACACTACTGTTTTCCTTACTTTCACTAGATAGGAACACTGCTAACTTGGACTGGTTTGATTCCTTTTCTAATAGCTAGGTGTTGGCTTCCAAAACAGCTAATGCATTTAGGTAACTGAACAGTGATTTAAGTATTCCTGTTCTGAGTTGTCACTTGGGAGGACCATTCTAATCTTTCATTATTTACCATACCAGTAGCTCACTGTTTGAATAAAGAATGGCCATAACATGTTTGATATTAAAACTAGATAATAGGTTGCATATTTTGAAGCTGGGATTACAACAGTATATTTAGAAGGTGGATGTTTGAGATGTTCTGTGTATGGGATCACTGCCACCCCCTAAATGAGGATTTACTGTTGCATGCTGGCTTGCTGATGGATTCTTTCTGTCTCTCCCTTTCTCCTACTTTCCTTCCCATTTCTTCAGATACAATAGCTATGGCAGCAGCTCTTACTCTTCTCCACGACCTTACTCTGGTGTGAGTGCCCCTACAACACCAACTTCTCGTTATGGGACAACTCTCTCACCGCCTCAAGAGACCAAATCTGACAGGTTTGTAAATTAATCAGTGTTTTGACAACAGTTGCTTTATAGAGACAGGACGAAGGAGATAAGTGTAAGCTGTTGTGAATGGGTACTGGAAATATCTTCTAGCCAGATCTTTTCTAATGTTGGAAAGAAAACAAAGAAAAATCTAGACTTGTGCACTTCCCACTCATTCTCAAACCTTTTTCTGACTTTGTGTTAAATGCTGGATGCATTTCCATCCCACTTCTGCTTCTTCTGCTGAGATGGCTAAAACATTGTTGCTTCACAACTCTGCTGTTCTAAGTATCAAAAGCTGATCAAAGCACATATTATGTATTTCCATTTTTAAAAAATAATTTTAGACAGTTCTATTTTCACTTCTGTCATCTTAAATCAACTATAAAATCTTGGAAATGTGCTTAGCTTAGAATTTCCTAGGGCATAGTTTTTTCCTTCCTTGAAAATACATGATGCATCTCATTGTATTTCATCAAAGGAAAAATGTTTCTTGCTGTAGGTAAAGCAAACTCATAAGAATCTACTAGTTATACCAGTTATCAGCTCACTTTAAAAAAACAAGGAAGGGGCGGGCGGGAGAATAGGGAACCCCACACCACCACCAAAGAACCAGTATTTTGAGCAATCAGAATACTCTCTTGAATTATGTAAGGTACTAGGGGAAGAAAAGATAGGAAAATATTACGGCTATATGAAGGAAATTCTTCCTGGCAAGAGATTTGGACTAGCAGAAGTTAACTGACTGTTACAACCTGAAAGTAAATGACAGCCTCAAAGGATGTCATGCTGAGTTTAAAGAGGAAAGCTGTAAGTTTTTAATTAATTTAATGTAACAATAATATAATTACATAATTTCCAATTAGGCCAGATGGGCTTTGGGTTGTTTGTTGCCCAGTTGGCCTCCTAATTCATAAAACTTCTATTGCCACCCTTTTTTTCAACTGAAGACTTTTTCAGGATAATTTGTCTATATTCCAATTACTTTTTATTGCTTTTTTTTTAATATTTCTATATGTGTATAGAAATACATGTATATAAGTTTGTGTGTGCATGTATCTATGATTGAACCTACCTAATGCCTCACATCCTTTCCAGTCTACTACTTGGAATGATTCAAGTTAGGTTCTTCCAGCATGCATGTATTTCTAGCCATGAGGTACTGATTTCATCCTTTTTTCAAAATGAGTAATTACATTAAGTGTATCTTTGGAGAAAGGCATTGTTTTTCATTTGCTCATCTTCCTAGAGTAACTTCCCTTGATTTGTCTTTCCTGATCTGAATTAAATTATTGCTGAGTGAAACCTTAATAAAAAACTCTAAATCAGCATTTTTACCCCCTTTTACCTCAGCAAAACGGTTGCCAGATAAGCAAGAATTAAAAGTATCCCTCTGCTTTTGAAGTTTTACATTTCCAAGCCCCTGCTGTTCTGAGCTTCTGATTGCTACTGCAGCAAAGAAACCCCAAAGTGGTCAAACACTGAGATGACTAAAGTTCGCTGGGTCCGTCCTGCAAAAGGTTGATTGCACTGGCCCAGCTCCAGTAAAGGAAGCAAGTTTTCTCTGCAGCATGCACGTAAGTGCATTGCTGGTTTGGAGCCAAAATGCCTTGGCCCCACAGGATGAAGCTGTAAAATTCACAGATTCATGGGGAGTCAGGCCAAAGGGAAGCTCTGTAATAATCTGTTGTGACTTGTAATGGGTCTCACAGAAGCTAAATGAAAGACCCCTGTACGTTCACGTTTTCAATTGGCAGTGCATGACTTCTCCTGGAAAACATTCCAGTATTTATCATCACTGCTAGGAAAATATTTTATATTTTGAAGCCAGTTTGTCTAGCAGCATCTTCCAGCCATTACACGTCTTCCTGCTTTTCTCTGTAAAACTGGAAAGTACTCTGCTTTCAACTATCAGATCTCCTTACATGTTCTAAGTGTCTGAATACAATGCTCAGAGTTGCATATCTCTCTTTCCTTCAGGTTACATTTACAGCTTTCCACCTCACATGATAAAAATATCTCTACTCTTGTTTAAATTTGCAGCTTGCTACTCATGGTAGTTGAATTCACCGGGATTTCTGCATTTTTATATTTGAGGGATGTTACAGCCTGGTGCTTTTTGTATGCTAGTCTCTGAGAAGTGTGAAAAATGTGTGTATGCCACAGCTGCATGTTGCCGGAAGAATAGATGCAGTTGTTTCTGGAAGGATAATTAAATTTACAGGTTCAGATGCCATTTTGCATCAAGTCTTGGGTTTTTTGAGTGCACTGCCATTGCAGATGTATAGTTCAGCAAGCTCTAATGGAGTGACTGCTCTGAAGAAGGGCAGAAGCCTGCTTTTATTTCATTGTCCTGGAAAACATGCGTTACAGAAATGCGCATGCAGAGATCAATTAACAGAATTTGCTCATTGGAGAGTAGGCTGTTTAGTGCATGATGCAATGCTCTGTGCTAATTAGTAAGTGGAAAGTATTGTGGAAGTTTTCATAGTCTTCTATCAATGGTGTTTGCCTTAGATTATGTAAACATTATTTCCTTCTCCTGATGGTAAAAGTTTACACAGATTCAGACACCTAAAAAAAAGCTAAAAGATGAGGAGGGAGAGGAAGACACTTGATAAGAAGCAGATGCATATCTGTGGTTAGCTCCAAGGTAAGTTTTCTGCTTTCAGTTTAGGATTATAGTTATTCAAAGCCTCCACAGAAAGATTCCTGTCTTTTATCATGCAGGGAAGAGCTTCAGATGCAGTTCCTGGTACTGTTTATCTGACCTTCGAGAATGAGGAGGAAGGAAGAAGCAGCATTTAGAGCAGTGCCCAACAAAATGATTCATGCTCCATTCAGTTACCCTGACAAGCCTTTCAAACCCTTGACTGCATTTTGCTTATGTAAACAAGAGCTACAACTTAGGTGGAAAGAAGCAGTGTGGCTGACATTTTGATATTCATGCTTTTTAAACCCTCTTTGACACAGAATCCAAAAAAGCAGTATAATTCAGTGCAAAAGTAACTAGTTCTGTTCTTTGAAACCCACATAATGTATATATTTCTGATTGTACAGCAGAAGAAAAGGCTTACTTTACTGTTTCTAGGTTTCTAAATTCAGCTGCAGCCTTTTGCCAACTTCTTGCAATACTGTTCTCTCTCATTTCTCTGGATCCCTGTGGAGAGCCATATTTCTGAAGTGCATATTGCAGCCATGGGAATCCTGGAGGGCAAATTGCAGGGCGCTTTCTGTTCAGCCCTTCATTGGGAGAGAAGAAGGGGTATAGTGCTTTGCTCAAATCTCTGCTTGTGAAAGTTGCTTCTAATGTCTAAGAAGTATAACCCAGTGCTCCTGTTTTCCACTGCCAATGACTGCTTTGCTCTGTAAATGTACTCTCCCACTCTTCACAACTTAAATCACCAAGTAACTCTTTCACCCAGTTCCTAAAGGAAAAAAAAACCCTGTCAGTCTTGATTTCTTAACCTCATAAATTTTGGTAGCAAAAGGGAAGAGCAAGACATAGCTGGAGCATTCCAGGGAGAAAAGCATTTTTCTGTACCTCCAAGTTGCTGCCTTGCCTGGGGGAAGAAGGTGGTATAGGACTCTTATGTGTCTCCATGACTTGTGCTCACACCTAGGATATTCCTGTTTAGCCAAAGACCGTTTTCTCAGACTCTGAATCTAAGATAGTCACTCAGTTTGAAAGCTTCAGCCTGGAATCTGTAGCTGAACAGCAGACTTATTACTTGCAAAGCTTCACACCCCCTTACAGTGTGTTTTTGGTGGTGCAGTGTATGTGTTGTTGATCGTGGCCATAGTTAGAGAAGACCCTGAAGGAGTCTAACTTCTAAGGCAAGAGCTTCTGAATTCAGCACCAACTTTAATTAATTTCATTGCCAGAAAAATGTTCTGCTGGTGTGGTTGCCAAGGTAGGTTTCTTCTAATGCATTTGCCAGGAGGCGGTTCCCACTGGGCTTGAGAGCTAAACAGTAGCACAGTTAGCCTAGTTCAAAAAGCCTTCTTCTCGGGCCACTGTGTGCCGAGGGAGCAAGAGTTCACGGCCCCCATTCTCTTGCCTCTGTTAAATCAAATGCCAGAAAGTTCAGCTTGCAAACCTCCACTTCTGGATCCTCTTGGCCATGCACTGTGAACTTAGTCTCCAGCTCTGGCTGGTTCCTCTGAAGTTCTTCCAAATCTCCAAGATCGGTAGGGGCCTGCTATGGTGTCTGCAACTTATTCCTGTTTGATGCACTCTCTAACTTTTCCAGACCATTAGAAAATAGACTAAATAAAGATGAAATATGTTTCCCAATCCTTAATCTGTTTCCTGTCTTACTTGCTTTATGATCTATGGCAGTATGTTGCCTTAGGCTCCAGTGATGCAGGGCCTTGAGTGTTGAGTGTTCATCTCCATGTTCTTATATGTCTTTTAAAGGAGATGTACCTTCAAGCATTTATTTCTACAACAGGTGCACACAGACACTGAGATTAGCGTGACTAGGTTATAGGTGATTTTTTCTGCACTGATTTTAAAGACACTTTAAACACCATACCTGAAGCATAAACTTGAAGTGCAGCATAAGTCTGCAGATAATCTTCTTTTGAGTTTTATTCCCTCTCTACGTGCCTGGAACAGTGATTTTCTGGCAATCTGGTACTTTTCTTTCAACTTTGTGTCTCTTAAAAGCAAAACAAAACAAAGAAAACCCACCTGCTTGAGAATGCTAAACAGCTTTTCAGTTAGACTTTCTACTAAAATTAAAGGTCCCTGTAATTGACAACACTAGGTAGGTGCCGCTGGATGAAGCTTCTTGGCAGGTTCTCTTTTTTTTTCTTTTCTATTTTTTTTTCATTAGCCATTCATCACTAATCTGCACTCTGGAGTTACCTTACTCCAGCTGTTAAGCACTAAGGGAAACCAAGAAACCTATGAAACAAAACCCACTATACAGCCTACACAGTTGCTGCCCTCTCAAGAACAACCTTTTTTTCCTTGGCTTTCTATTCCACTTCTACCATCTCCAGTGTGTCCTAATACACACTTCTGGGCTCTCAGACCAGAGACTGTGGCCATTTTTTTATGTGGTAAATGCCAGGCAGATCTTTCACTCTAAATAACATAATGAGGAAGGGATAGCTTGGTAGTTGATAATAGTGGCCTAGGGCAAAAGCCTCAACTTTATTGCTGAGATTTTAAGAGGAAAAGCGACCTTAGGAATTACTTGATGATTTACAATTTGGGAAGCAGTGGTGGCTTACACTGGCTTAGCTGCTTGTCAAACTACTGTGTAAGCAGTATTCTTGGTGCAGCTTTGGAGGCTTCACCATAGGGCATATGTTTAAACAGAAAATTGTGAGCTGGGTTACAGTTTCAGACTGCAACACGTTGCTGGCTGAGCATGCAGCGCCAGGTGCTGGTGCTCAGGGGAGACACGTACCTTTAGCCAGGATCTATGGGGCATGGGGGCTTTGCAAGCCATTCCCGGGCAATTGGTGACTTGCATGAGGATGAGAAGCTACAGCCTGGAGAAAGGCAGAACCACAGTGTAAAACCTGTACACATCGAGCTCTGAGAGGAGTGCATATATAGAAAGTCCTTGCGCATTGCCCTGGCTCTGCACAGCGCTGCCCTGCTGCAGCTGGTTTTTGTGTAGTCCTTCAGGCCGGTTAAAAGTCCAACGTTAATCAGTTTTTCTCTTCATCATTCTCAAGTTTCTTTCTCAAAGGAAGCATTAATCAGTAGTTTTATCTCTCAATTCTCTGTTTATTTTTGAGAGAAGTTTTGTAAAGATTCCTCAAGTAATGTTTAGTCTGTTTGCAAAATCTTATATCAACATGCTTTTGAATTTGCCATGTCATGTAGGGAGACATAACACACAGAGAGTTTAACTGTGAAAAGCAATATGGCTCTTGGCAGCTTTGCCTCCTCTTTTGTTTCTTTCTAAGATGGAAAGTGGATTTATTTTGTTAAAGCCAAGAGACATTTAGAATTACTTAATGCCTGAGTAGGAGCTGCCGACTTTTGTTCCCTCTCTGTAGCATTCCCATGACTACTGGAGCAGGAGTACTTTGGAAAACTGGGTAATTAGTGCTTCCTTATTAAGGTTATTAATGATTCTGACCCTTGTTATAATAAAGAAAATCCTGAATATTAACCTTATGACCTAAAGGGATTTCCTCTCGTAAGTCATCTGTGATTTTTTTTTATATAGTTCCTAAAAATATACATTTGTATTTAGTATTCTTGCTATAGATATTAATTTCCATATAGCAAATTTTAAAAATTCAACTAATGGAGGAAAGCACAGCCACAAAAGAGTATTTCAGAGTTAACATGAATGAAGAACATTTGAAGTTGGTAGCTGTGAGTTTGGTGGAATGAAGTGGCTTAGAGTAAAACTGAAATATTTTCTTTAATTTTCAACAAGATTAGAGTAATTCAGGTCACATATTCCCCTTTGCGCTATATAGTCTGTGATGAAGTATTGTCAGAAAACTGAAAGTACTTACAAAAAAGTGTGAGATATCTTTTGTCTCTCTGAGCTTGTGTTTTTAATAATGATTGCTAATTCACTGTGTGTCAAATGCAGAAGGTCAGGTTACCTGAATTTTTATTCAGAAGAGTCGTGGCCTACAATCAATATTTTCATTTTGTTGTCCTCTGCCCTGTATGTATAGATATATTTTTTTTCCTTCTTTTTCTTTCTTTTTTCCCTCTAGTCTTTGCTTTTTCCTGTATTCTTCCAACAAAATAGATACCTAATGACCTCTTTGGCCCCAAGTCCTGATGCAATGGTGTGGAGCTATATTCTAAAATCCCCAGACTTAGACTTGCTCTTGTTGCGTGTTTTCTTTCTGGAATGAAAGTGTAACAATATAGCTTGTTTAGCTTTTTCTGGTTTTAACAGCAGGCAGAAGAAGGCTTTTCTTAATATTTTTATATTAACAGTCCATTTTTAATAGCCTTGTGTTCTCTACAAGGCTAAGAATAGTAATCAGAGTAAGCATCCTTCTGGATTGTATTTATGGAATTGAACAAATGGTTGATATTACCAGCTGGTAATGTATGACACCAGCCATACAATGCTGGCATATATTAGCTATAACCCGCTTTTGTGAGTTATGCTTTCATAGAGTAATCACATGCTCTTTTCTGTTAAAATCTCTTGCCACCTTTGATTCAATGCCAGGATTTTTTTTAGCCTTTTCCTTACTTACCCATTTTTAAAAACACAGACTGTGACAGTGAGATTTAAATATTCCTGAGGTCTGAAGGTACTGTCACCCTCTAAACAGCACCAAAGCACCAACGTTACCTGGCAGCTGAGCCCACACCTGTCCCACCACCTTGTCTGGCCACTGCCGCTGCCATTTGCAATTCAGGTACGAGTTCAGAAACAGGGAATGTTTACTTTAAACATTTTTACCAGGGGAACACAAAGACAAAAAAAACAGGTTTTGAGGCAAACCAAACATAGACAAATCTCTTTTCAAATTGTTTAGAATATTTGAGGAATATCTCTTACCACTTGCTTTTCCTTCTGGCTGCTTTACAGGTTTGTACACCCTGAAAGTACCACCTGCTTCCTCCAGGTTTTGTTTATGCTCATGTAGTAAATCAAGGATGGGGTTTACTAGCTACTAAAATCTGCTTATTTACAGTTGCACTTCACGTTAAAAAGAGGATTGATGCACCCAAATACCAGCTGTGTTACAGTGTTTGATAGCAACAGTGAAGCTGTGAATGTATGAGGTTTCATAAAGGAAATGGTCTCAGCATATGATATGAAGTGTGGTCTTCACCAAAGGCAGGTGTCCAGTCGAGTGCACTGGACGCCACAGCTTCTAACCACTAAGCGAGCATTAAGTCAGCAATATCAGTGCTGTTTCTTTGCCTGTTCTTTTCTAAATGTGACTGAAAACCCAAAACTTGACTATTTGTGTTTTAAGAAGTCATTGCCACACAAGGAGTCAGCTGCCCATATTCCTGTCTGTTTAATTATGACCTGTTTCAACAGAACCTTCTTGCAGCTTTGACTGTTAGTTTTGACCATTTCATGCAATAAACTGTTGTATGTAACATGGCAGGCCAGAACTGACTGTGTTTGGGACAAATTGATAGAATCAGGTATCTGTGTGCAAGCTGAGCCATAGCTTGTAACTCAGCTGACGTGTAAACTCATAAAATAACCAGTGGGAAATACCAAGTTTTGGCTAGTTATTATTGATTTGATTTGTTTCCAGGAGGTGACAAACTAATATGGAACATGGATACTCATTTTCAGTTTTGTCTTAAACGTTGGCCTTTTTTTCTGACTGTTTGGCTGTAGATCTTTTATTTAGATTGTGAGGCAGCTGTTCATACATTGCATATTTTAGCCAAGTGAGCAATGCTAGCCAAACTGTGCTAGATCAAACCTCCAAACAAGGTGTTTCAGCATTTGGAGACATTTTACTACCAAGTTCAGGTTAAAATCCCATCTGCAGGACTGAGCTGCACATCTCCATGTGATTCCCCTGTAATCCCGTGGATAAGAATGTGTCTTTGCTGTGGAGCCCCAGAGCTTAGAGCTGAAGGTTTCCAACCTGCTAGATGCTGTGCAGACCTACAATCATTCTTCTGGTCTCTCAGCACCACCGCATCCTTCCCCTTAATTTTCTTTCAGGTTCTATGAAGTCATAACTTCCTTTCATTCCAAATGGAGTTTGCAGACTTCAGGGCAGGCAGCTGGATAGGATGGAATGGGATAGGATAGCAAGCTGAATACACAGAACAGATTGGACACTGACTTGATAGCAACAATTTTGCCATCCCTTCCAGTTTATTTTCAGGTGTCTTCACATGGAGGCAATGTCCTGTTTTCCCCTTCCGAGAGCAATTTCTGATGATATATCCAACCTTGCTGCCATATTACTAGCTTTTGAATCTTAGTACAGTGGTGCTACTGTTTCTGCTGAGAGCTTTCTCTTGCAACATGCACTAAAAGGTCAGAAGGTAAAATAAATTTAAAATATGTTCAAGGAAAAAATCACCACACGTACTTGACTGTCAGAGTCTGAGATTATTTTTTTCTTTTCTTGGTGCTGAGGCATTTTTTTTTCTGCTTTTCTTGGTGCTGAGGCATATTAGAGATTTTTATGGTTTTGAGCGTGATCCAGCATTGATACTGTAGCTCTGGAAGAATGCCAGCAGGGAGCCTTACAGAATATCAAGTTTTATACCATCTTATGTAATGTTTATGTGGGTGGGATAAGACATACTGAAATTCAGTTTATTGAAATTGTTGAAATTATATTCATACTGCCCTGATGCCAGTGAGACTGAAATGCCTGTTTTGCGGCATTCCTGCTCACACATAGACATAGACACTCACGGAAGAAAGGTTTGTGTTAATGTTTTTGTCTTCTGCACCTATTTTCACTGGTGAGCTGGTGCCATTACACTAAATGCCTACATTGTGCAGCTATAAGCATGTAAATAAATAAGGGAAAGGGTCTGAGTTCTTAAAAATAATGAAAATTTATTCAGGTTTGCAGTGCTGGTTTGAGAACCTTCCTTTAGAAAGCGTTTAGTTTCTTTTCAGAAAAGGCAGTGTCTATTTCTCTCATTAATCTTTTCACTGCAAAACTCATGTTACAACAATGCACAGAAACCATTCTACATAAGTTATGTCTTTTTTATTTTATCAGTATAATTCAATCATTGTGGATATATTTACATCTGTATAAAGCTACTCTGTACAATACAGATTTTTCCTGTCTTAAGAGACAGGAAGAAAGACATGTTTACACTGAGATTACTCTATTACCATGTGGGAGTTTGGTGGTACCAATACCACCATGTTGGGGGAAAGATACGTGATAGGAGCCAGTCTCCTAGCCATTGTACTACTTGCAGTAATAAAAATAAATAAAAAAATCTGTGTCAAGACCAAACTGTAAGTGAATATAAATGTAGCATTTTTGAATTGTATTTGCTACCTGAAGCTGTTTAATCTAAAATAAAGAAATAAAGAAATAAAGAAATAAAGAAATAAAGAAATAAAATAATCATTTACATATCTGAGAACTCTTTACTGTAGAGGCTGTCATTTCTGACAAAAAATGTCCCACTTTTTTGTCTGGGCATTTACTCACCGTATCTTATTCATCTTAACAGCCTTCTAAACAACAGCTAGAAGTGTGATAGTCATTGCTGGTGGGACATTGAACCTTCATTACAGTAACCTACCATGGAGTGTCCAGTTCATAGCTATTGTCAGAGGACTGCAGAGAAGGTCCCCTTTCAGACTAATTCTTGCTTAGCCATAAAACAGGTTGTAGAAGACTGGGTTTCAGGGTTTTGGGGGTTTTTGTTCACTGTGGACAGAACAAGAACGAATGGGTCTAAATGGCAAGAAAAGGAAATTTAGGCTAGACAGCAGAGAAGCCTTTCGGGCTAGCAGGGGTAGTTAAGAACCAGATGGTTGTGGTACATCCATCATTAAGGATTTGTAAGGCAGGTCAGGCAAACAGTTTTCAAGAATGGTTTGAGAAGACTAAAACCTGCTCTGGGCAAGGAGAGAAGAATGGGTATTCTGTTCTCCTTCAGCCCCGTTTCCTTGGATTTTTGAATAATGATTTTGATGGTATTTAATGATTATTATAACTAGCTGCGCTGTCCCTGTGTGTTTTACTCCTGTTTGCTCTTGCAGCATGTGCAGTAAGGAAATCATGATAACAGAATTTGTTAATGTATAAAGGAAAAACTATGCCTCTGTCTGGCAGAGCATTCAAATTCTGAAGGGCAGCTGGGACATGTTTTAATGGAGGACTTAGCAGACCTGGCTTAACAGTTGGACTTGATGGTCTTAAAGGTCTTTTCCAACGTAAATTAGTCTATAATTATGTGATATCTTCTTTAACTTTTGTTTTTCTCTATACAGGATTCTCAGGTGTTTGTGGCACATCTGTTTTTGACCTCATTGCATAACATACTTGGAAATTGCTGGGAAAATAATCCAGCTTTATTTTTTTTTCTTTACATTTTCAAAACTCCTTTACAGGATTCATTTTTTCAGTTAACATGATTAACAGTAAAAAAAAAATCTATTTAGACAATATTGCAGTTAAAATAGACTGCAGAATTCTTACACATACTTTATTTTATTTATACTTCAGAAATTTGGCAACTTAAGAAGCCTACCCTATCTCTTGTTCTTCAGCTTGTCACAGCATCTAAAATCAATTTAGCAAGAAGATACTTAACCAGTGCTTTGAAGTATCCATACATAAATATTGCCTTGTCATTCTGTTGGTTGGGATTATGTTTCTTACTGAATGATTGCTACTCATACTTTTGCCAGTATAATCAATAAAAGTGACACTGAGAAATCTGATCTTCCCTCTCTGCAGGCCAGCTTTGGGTGGTCTCCTTACATCATCTTTTCGGCAGCACCAGGAGTCCTTGGCAGCAGAAAGAGAAAGACGACGTCAGGAGAGAGAAGAAAGGTTGCAAAGGATAGAACGTGAAGAAAGAAACAAATTCAAGTAGGAACCAAATTTGTTCTCAATCTGTTACTTTAATGCATGATGGATTTGTAAATCATTGAGACATTCAATTGCAAAATAATTGAACTGATGAATAGTTTGTGCGTCTCTTTAGACACCTTTCTTGATCTAAGTATCTTAAGAATTGATAAATTAAACACATCATGATGAATTTTGGCATTTAATAAACCAGTAATCTTTTTAAAGAGAGCTATATATTCACCAATTATACTGTTTGGGTATCTGCAGAGGCCAGGTTTTATTAGCTAATATACTTCCTAAAGTATAATCTCAGTGAGGCATAGGGTTTGAAGATTAAACAGTGGGAGGAAGGGACAGCACTGAGACATCTTTTTGTTTTTAAGTTCTGCAAACTAAAAGTGTTTTGCTGTCTTGGGATGTATGGTAGTGTTTTTACAGTATTTTTTCCTGCTTTTCTCAACATGTGTCTCTTCCTTCTGGAAACAACTGTCAGAAAGTAATTAGCGAAATTATTATTCAAACCATGGCCAGATGAAGGCCTTAGCTGAATATAGGACTCTCCATTTTCACATCAGAAAACATTTTCTGTGTTGTGGGATCCCAGGGTGTGCTGCCTGAGGATAGTGAGGCAAGCCCTCTCCTTTTAAAACCATGCCTGGAAATCCTAGCACAGGCATTAGCAAAGACTGCAGTGGGCTTAGGATAGGTAAGGAGACTATACCTGAAGTGGTTTGCCTACTGTCTGAAGAGTGTACACTAAGAAACTAATTTGTTTCCTCATAAACAAAAGTGAAAATTAAATATATTGTTTAGTAGTTAGAAGACATTATGTAGTATTCTAAAGAATGGTTGGATAAAAGTTTTGTAGCCTTAGAGTTGGTATTTGTGGAGAAGATGGCACTGGGTTTCATGTGAGCTTGTTTATTAGTATGCAGGATTGTTTTCACTGTAATCATCTCTTTAGTAAGAAGAGGAAATGGTCTGTGTCACAGTGAATTTGGAAAGAGAAGTAACTTACTAGTGGGTGGGTTGGTTGAAGGAGATATTCTCCTGGCTCCAGAAGACAGTTAGTTTTGAAGCAAATGAGAGGCGGAGGGAAGGTGGAAGAGCACCATAATGGGATCTTTGGCAGCCAAAAGCTGCCCAAGTTCTCCTGAAACAGAAACAATCAGGTCCCAGTCTTCAAGCCTCTTCCAAAATCTCTCCCTCTAAGTGGTATCATCAGGCTGCAGCAGGCTGCCGTGGACAGCCAACATGATCTTTCAGAAAGGAAACTCTCAGACCAAAAAAGCCACCAGGACATTTGGCAGCTTGACCTGTTTGAATAACAGATCTGCACATTTCCATAGAGGTTGGCTACAGTCCTTGTTCTGTCACAAATAAGAGCTTCCTTAAAGTCAGAAAAAGTATTTTTTTAAAAATGTACGTCTTCATCCCATTATTCGAGATTCAGAAACTGGTTAACTAAACATTGTGATTGTGTTGCATATTTAAGATGACAATTTTTCACTGCCCAGTGCTTTCATCTTCTAAATTTGAGTTCCCTTGTCACCCAAAAGGTGTACCTTGAGTTTGAGTTGAGGGTCTCCAAAGCCACCATACTTCACAGACAGACAGCACCCCACAGTTGACTAAACAGTCTGGCAGGAGGAGGACAAAGCCACAGCAAATAATCATGGACAGTTTCGTAAGAGTTCTTGGGATTACATTATCGTATCATCAGTCTGGCTAGAAACCCAGTCTCTGAAGATGTATTTTTGATTAAAAATAGCACTTGAAATTCACAGCCTTTAAACTCGTGAGCAGTACTGGATTTACCATCATGACTCATTTGTTATCTCATTCTTTCCAACTCTGCCTCAAGAACATTGCACTAGGTTCTGGCACCGTTATTGACAAATCGAGGATAATTTAAAGGAGAGCGTCACAAGTTGTGAAAGGGTTTGGTTTTAGGAGAAGGATTAAAAAGCTTCATAAGCTACTGCTAGGAGAAGGAATGCTTTACATAATGAACATTTTTCTCAGTAGAAAGACTGTTGTACCCGTTGCATATGTAGAACAATGTCTCCTAAAATACAGGATTATTCATTGGCTGAAAGGAAGGGTGAAAGTTGTCAGAGGGGAAAGAGTTAAAATTTGCCTGCTGAAAAAATCCTAGATTTTTTTTTCCCTGGAGTTATTCCCATAGCTATTGTAATTCCAAAGAATACTCTGAAAATATTATAAAAGCGTAGCCAGTTCAGCGATTCAGAGGTTGTGGAGACAGCCTGAAACAGTAATATGTGTTCCCTGGTAACAGACTGTTGAGGAGCACTTGGAAGCAAATGTTTGATAGCTAATGGTATAGTACATGATACGTAATTCATTTGATGATACAATATAAAGGGAAGAAATAGTTTTTTATTCATAAATGGAGTAGCTCTAAAAATCTTTCTGGTACTCACAGGTTACGCTGTAGAGGAATCTAACAGATAAGGTGAAAGCCTCATGAGTTTTGTCTACTAGATTCAACAAAACGTTAAAAATATATTGTAAGGAACTATCTTGCTGTGATATTGAGGCAGGCTGGACATCCACTGGGTCCTGCTGTGCTCTGAGTTAAATTTGCATCTTCATTTGTGGACGTGACAGTACTGCCTGAAATCAGTGCTCAGGTGTCCAGCAAAGCTGACTTGGCAAAAGTTAAGTTTGTGAGTTACTTGAGGAGCTGTGGGAAAGGCAGCTGAGACAGAAGGGAGGTATCTAAAACACAGGGTGAAAAACAAAGACGTGAAAGGCTGTAACCTGTCTGGTTATCCTGCATGCACCTTGTATGAACAAAGAATTGTCCTACTCGGTAATGCCAGTCCACTGTCCTGTTTCCAATTGTGGCAACTAAAACACACTGAGAAAAGGTACATTAGAAAGAGAGGCAATACAGTAAGCTCCCTGCCTTGGTCTAGCCTGCCAGGTGCCAAGGTTCCTGTTTTGGGGTATTCTAGATAGAGCAAATGAGGAATGGTTTAACAGCCACTAATGTGTCTGCTCATTATGGATAGGACCAGTTCATTGTATCTAATTTTGGATACCAGGTTTCAAAAGGTGCTTCAAGGTCTTCACTTTTTGGTGTTTTGTTTTTTTTTTTTATAATTACTTGTAATGGTCTTCCAAAGTACTTATTTGGTGTACACATGTGGTGTATGCATGGATGAGTAAGTGTACAAACACACATTTCAGCATTTTATTTTTTTAAAAAAACTAATAATTTTTGTCAACAATAGCCTTCATTGTCTCTGATCAGCTTGTTTGTACTGCTCTTGGTTACTCCTACTGTACTTCCACTTCTGTTACTTCTCTTACTCTTCTGGTTTCCTCTGCAATTTACTGCAATTCTCTTTTTAGCCGTGATTATTTAGACAAAAGAGAAGAACTAAGACAAGCAAGAGAAGAGAGGTTTGTATATAATGCATCCATCCTTCCCTCTGGTTGTTTGCACTTGCTATATTCTTTACTGTGAAGCTGTCGTGTATTTGCATTTTTAACTCTGCATGTACAGAACTCTTCTATTCCAAAAGATTTCTATAAGAAAGCAGTTGTTTCGTTAAAGAGGAGAATGAAGTCCAGCTGTAAGCACAGCAGTAAATGAAGAGCAGTGGGACTGGAATGCATAAGAATGATTGATGATCTATCTTTTATCTATCTGTGTGGGAAATAAGCTTACTCCATTTGCCTCAGAAATTTGCCCAAATTCAGTATAGTTATAAATTGAATAAGTCTGTCTTTCTCGCCCAGTGGGTCCCAAGCTTTCTGGAGGGTCAGAAAAGGCAACTGAGGATAAAGGAAACTGGGGTTACAAACATTGCAAAACTGCAGTCACAGGCTGATGGAAATGGATCTGACCCACTCCCAGCGTATTTTAATCTTTCAGGGCCAAGTTTTCTTTGCCAATCTCTCTAAACAGCAGCAAGTAAATTACAAAGCTTAGCAGTGTTTATCACTGGGACACTGTATTAGTTTTTGTCATGGTTTAACCCCGGCCGGCAACCAAGCCCCACACAGCCGCTCACTCACCGCCCCTCACCCAGAGGGATGGGGAGGGGAATCAGAAAGGAATGTAAAACTCGAGGGTTGAGATAAGAACAATTTAGTAGGTAAAGCAAAAGCCATGCATGCTTTTTGAAGCAAAACAGGGGATTCATTCACCACTTCCCATGGGCAGGCAGATGTTTGGCCATCCCCAGGAAAGCCGGGCTCCATCACACATAACGGTTACTCAGGAAGACAAACGCCACAATGCCAAATGTCCCCCTTCCTTCTTCTTCCCCCAGTTTGTATACTCAGCATGACATCCCATTGTATGGACATCTTTGGCTAGTTCGGGTCACCTGTCCTGGCTGTGTCCCCTCCCAATTTCCTGTGCCTCTCCAGCCCTCTGGCTGGCACGGCCCAAGGAACCAAAAAGTCCTTGACTTAGTATATACATTAACCAGCAACAACAAACCCATCAGTGTGCTGTCAGCATTGCTCTCACATCAGAGCCAAAACACAGCACTGTACCAGCTGCTAAGAAGAAAATTAACTCTATGCCAGCTGAAACCAGGACAGTTTTATTGAAATACTATATTTAAAGGGACTGAAGGTTTGGGATTGTTTTCCGTTTTTAAATTCAATTAAAGTTTAGAAACTCTAGGCTAAGCTGGGAGCTATGTGCTTATGAAAGCACATTTTTCAAGGAATACTCAATTAGAGACCTTTGTCTTTCAGTAGCTTAATCTCTACCTCCACTAGTAATTACACCCTGGAGGGAGCTTTTGTTTTTACCTGGAAAATAAGCATATTTCTGAATAAATAGTAGATGAAAAATAATCCAGATTGATTCAGTTCTGCTTTTATGGCCCCCTAGAGATTACTTTCTAGAGATACTTTTGGATTGTCAAGAATTGGAACTACATTATCAAAGAGAGCAGCCATCTCAGAAATCGTGTTTCCTCATTTTGTTTGGGGTTTTGGGGGTTTTTTTTGTGTTTGGTTGGTTGGTTGGTTGGTTTGATTTTTTTCCCCCACAAAATCATCATACAGGAGGCAGTTAATTTCTGCAGCCTGAAGTCTGATCTATTGTGGCTGAAGTAGTAATACTGAAAAATTATTTTGACATCTCAAAGAGTAAGAAAAGTGGATGGGCTTTCCTTTGTCCTTTCAGCCAAAGCAATTGCAAATAGTTTAAAGCATTTTATAAAATGAAACACGTCTGAGCACATAAGCATCGTATACTGATCTTAGCTGCGTAAAATCTCTTACAATTACTGTGCTCATCAGAAAAAATTGAAACAAATTAGAATCGAGGTCTCCAGCACTTTCAGGTTGTAAGGGAATGTACCAAGTAAACTGGAGTATTTTGGGGGAAGTATTCACCAGCAGAAGGGCATCACTGCTGTGCAATGAGACAATTTCACTGGTCATTAGGAATGTGTCTTTATCCTTAGGGCTCTTTTGAACTGAAATGTTAGACTATCAGTTCTTCCTGATAAAGAGGAAAGATATGTTTACTTTGATAGCACATAAATATTGGAGAAAACTTCTGCAAGAGAGTCTTACACAAGTAGTCCATTGCAGTGGCCTTCTGTAACTAATTTTTAACAAACACCTTTGCATAAATGAAGTTTCATTTCTTATAGCAAGTTTCATGTTGACTTGTTTTAAGAGAATGCATGGACTGTAAGAAAATGCTATAGTCAAGGTGCTAAAATCCTAGGTAAAATCTGGATTGTACATTTCCTCTATGTCAGTTTGGAAAAGTAGTATATAATATAGAGCACAGAGGAAAAACTTAAAAGCACTGGTTTGTCTAAATTCTGTCAACATTTTGCAGCGTTCTGTATACTGTGGCATCACCCTGGAGCTCCAGAATACAGTCACTCACTTTTCCAGTGGCTCTGAGGTGGTCTTGGTATGAGGGAGAAAGATTCCTGCAGTTCCAAGGGGTCTGAGTGTAACTCAGCACCATTTGTTTGACATGTTCTTGCTTTTCAATTATTTGAGGCCTCTTTTACTTTGCTTGGTTGGGTATTTTCCAATGGTAGTTTAAAAATAAACCCCAAAAAGGTGAGCATCCAAGCCCTCTCTAGTGTGATTTATGGCTCAAATGCTTTCCACCCCATGACTTTGTTGGTACATAAACATTTTAAGTTGCCCTCAGGGCATTGCTCCCAGACGTAGAGAACTTGCAATGATGTTTTCATCTACCCGAAGATAGTGAGGGGAATGTCATGTTCGTGAGGTATACCAAATGGATAACCCACAGACTTTTGCCTCTGTCTATAAAGAGGAGTCAGCATAGATGTGATGATGTCTGCAGGTTTCCATGGTGTAAAGGAATATGGCAGTATATACAAAGGCAATGTGTCAGTGCTGTAGTGGAGGAAGCAACTGCAGCAGAGGGATGGTAGTTTGTCCTTTCAACTCCGTAATATTCTGGTCTTCACAAGACCTTGTGTATTTGATGCTGGCATTCATTCATTGTTAAGACACTGGGCAGAAACAAAAAATAACCTAAATAAATATAATTTTTCAAGCATTAAGTGTTAATAACTGATTCTTTAATGATTTTTATTTCTCTGTTAAATTGCTGTATCTGCTTATTAGTCTTCCCATCTGATAACTTGTTATGCTGATATGCTGCCATGGGAGTTGCTGTTCTGGTTCCCTTTTTGCTTTCAGTATAGTCAACAGACACATTTTGAGAAAGCATATCTTGATGATGTCCCCTGCTTTGCTGGTTGGCTACGCAGCACACAGCTACAGAAGCTAAAATGGTAAAGCAGCTGAAAAAGAGCTGAGGACAATAAAACATTGTAGCTCCCCCCGTTATAGAAGGATCCATCCAGATATTTGTTGTAGCCTGTTGGCAAACTGCACAGCCCTCCTCGGTGGCAATCAGCTGGGCTGTACCTGTTTGAGCTGTGATCAATCTGAATGGCTCTTCATGAGTCTGAAGTCCCATCTGCCCTCCTTGTGAGGAAGCAAAAGGCACAAAACGTAAGTGCCCGATGTTGAGAGAAGACTGGCTTTGTGAGCTGTAACAAAATGCTGTGCTAATGCCAGCAAAAGACTTTCTCCTCTATTGAAAGGGCAAAAATCATTTTCGAGAATTGGCTTCATGTTAGAACTGTAAACAGTTTCTATTTTATAACCATACAAGTATGTGGCTTGTTATATTTTCATCCAGAGTCTGTAGGGGTTCTTTTTCTTGCAGAATTTGTTCAAAGCCTGCACGTACCTCTGGAGGAATAAAAGAAAATGGGTTTGTTCTTCACTATTGCTGTTCACAGTAAAGCAAATTGCCTCTGAAAACTCAAGGACTGTTCTTCAAAGACGTGTTTCTGTGCACTATATGGATGTTTGCAAATGTGCATGCATGTGTGGCTACCATATGTAGTAAGCATGTTTGTTACCACATATGTCTGACTTCTTTACCCTGTCTGCTTTTAATGCACCCTCGTACACTAATTCGGGCTGTCAGTGAGGCAGAAGGGGGGAGGAGAGGTGTTCCCTTTTACAAAGTGTTTACAGTGGTGGGAGGATGACCACAGTGTTTCAGGGACATAAGCAGTAGTCTTGATTAACCTGTTTAACACTTCACTTGTGGGTAAGACAAACAGTCTAAAGCCCCCTCCAGCTGCATTCATGAATTTATTCCTTAGCAAATAATGGTGGATAAAATTAGCAGACATCTGGAAGGGGCACATACTTCAAAGTTATTTCGGTCGAAATGTATAAAGCACACTATGAAGAATATGATTGGTAGCTGGTCTTAATAAACAGTGAGTTCTGCCTGCCTAAAATGCAAAACAGATGTATCTTTGTTCTTTTAAAGTGACTTTGATGAATAAACTACATGTGACGTCAGGTACAAGCTATTGGATGTCTGAGTCCGGCAGAGAAATTTTTTAGAATAAAAAAAAAAGAAAACTTTCCATTGTAGACTCTGGAGAGAACAAAGTGAATTCCAGTGCATTGCTCTCAGAGCAAATAGAAGCAGGTTCAGAGACTTTAGATAGTCAATCCAAACATTTATTGTTATTATTTTCAGGGAGATCTGGTTTTGTCTGCTGCACTGAACCGTTTTCTTCTCCTTGGAGCAAGTCTCAGCCTTTGGCTATTTGCATAAATATTAAGGGACTCTGGCTTTGGAGGCTTTTTTTTTTTCTTTGGGTTTTTTTCCCCTCCCGTTTTAGTTTTGGGAGAGGGAGGGCTGGGAGGAGGAGAAGGAGGTGAACAGGAGGGTGAAAAGGAGGACACAAATGATTCCAAAAGGAGGAGTATTATGCAGACACAATACTACATCTAAAGACTCTTTAACTCTGCTGGTATTTGCTTGTATTTTGTCATGAGCAATTTAACATTTTTCAGAGCAATAGTCTTTGCTTTGGTGTGCGTTTGGCAGCTTGAGCAGGCAGGCAGTTCAGTGCTGTATCCCTTGTGTCACAAAGTCAGCTCATACTCTGCAGGTGTTTCATCCATAAACAAGCATCAGCCACAGACTTCTCTTTCTTTACGGAAACCCTCTGGAATTTAACTTTCAGATACAAATACTTGGAGAGGTTGGCAGCAGAGGAGTATGAGAAGGAGCTGAAGGCTCGGAGTGTAAGCCGAGGCAGAAGTGAGCTGTCCTTGAACCTGAGATCTCCTTCAGCCCCATCCTCACCTTTACCCAAGTGTGTCAGCCCAGCATCCATAGAATCCCAGGAAGAGCTGAAGACCCCTTCCACTCCTTGTGGGACACCTCAGCCCTCAGAAGGTAAGTGAAAAGTAAAGAGTGGTGTTTTATCATAGTTTCTCTTGGGCTAGCAGTGTTTTTTGATGTACGAGTGCAAGAATAAAACCTCTGAGATGCCAGAGTATAGAGTATTATTATATTGTTTCATGCTGTCTTCCTAAATTTCCTGGTTTTGCATAGATTTGGATGTCTTCTAGCCTATTCAAGCAAAGAATATACTGCTAATTGTTGCTATGATTTATATTATCTTTGTCTGTTGCTATTACAATGGAATAATTGGAAAATACAGCATACAGAGGGTCTTAATTTTAGCATCATGTTCCTTGTGTATTAGAAGTTACTGACTAGACCAACAATATTCCAGCCAACAGATTTTGCTTATGTGGATTCTCTGAAAGAAATGCAACAGATGAATGCCAAGATTATAATAACCTTCCAGCAGAGCACAGGCTGAATGGGACAAACAGAAAAGGTCTTGAATTAAAGGCAGGGAGGGGGTATTGGTTATTTTTAACACCAACAAAAACTCTTAAAATTGTAGCACAAGTAGTAAAGGACTTAAAAGAGACCACAGACAATTAGTAAAAAGGAAAGTATAATTAGTGTTTGCACGGTTGGTTTGCTGTCATATAATTTATTGGTGTACAGAGCAATATTTTTTGTGTGTGCACGTCATTCTGCTGCTTGCATCATGTACCCCTCCTTCAGTCCTCAAGAAAACACCCACCATGCAGATTTATATGTGCCACATGATGTTGCATTAACATTGGGAGCTAGAATGCATGTTGAGGGTGAATTATCTCCATCATTCATTTTTATTTTATTTGATTTCCTGCTTTGTGCTATTGGTGATTAATGCATTTGTAACATGCACTGCTTGGTTTTATTGAGTGTTATGGCTGGTAGCATGCTATAAAGCAAGGCAATTTAAGAAAAAAGTTACAAATACTGAATGTAGCACATGTTTATCCTTGCCATACTAAGTAGGTGATGTTTATTTAATTCAGGTTTATGTATTTTCCCAATTCTGTTCCCAGTTTTCTTGTCTGGCACCTTAAAAGTCTCAGTGGAATCATTTGAACTTAAAAAACATGGATATTTTCCTGTAACGCTGATATGCAGAAATATCCAGATGCCCATTTTTTTAGTGCAATATTGCTTTGAGAGCAAACAAGCTGCATTTTTCAACCATTAGGATTTCAGAGCTGGGTAGGGAGCAAGTATCTCTTTTACGATGGTTATTTAACGTATTTCTCCTGGAAGCATTAAAAAAAAAATGCAGTATGAAATGGAGCAGCACAATCCATTTGGAGAATAAATTTAGAGCAGGTGTACAGAGCAACTTTAGGTGGCTAGAATATGGCAAAGCTATCAACACATGGGTAGGCAGGACATCTCTACTAAAACTTCTGGCAATATCACTAGGCATCAGAGGGCAGCACCCTGGAAGCCTGGCAAATGGACTGCAATGAGACAACATATGAATGGGGCAGAGTAAGCCTTCAGCCAAGGGCAGCTGAAGTCAGATGGCCAGAACGGCACCAGAACAGGGGCCTGAAATCTGTATACTTCAGTGGGAGCTGTGCATGAGGAAGGACTGCTGTTTCAGGCCTACCAAAGGCATTGGAAAGGCCATATGAAGTAATGAGCACGTGGGCAGGGCAGGCTTTCTCCTCTGAAGGTAGCCAGACTATTGGAAATAAGCCAACAGCTGGCAAGCTTTGTGCCATGGCCTCTAGATTATTATAAGTTGCTTCTGCTCCATAATGAATTAAAATCTCAACTGTTGCTGTGCTTAGGAAATGTCATGAATCCGACTTTAACAGATAAAGAAACTGATGCATTAACTTGCATAAGCCAGTTGTAGGAAAGCTGAAATAGAGCCATGGACAGAACCCTGATTACTTGCACCCCAAGCAGTTGGTTTTGAACATGGGGGTGACCATCTTCCCAAGCAAGGATCAAACTGCAGAAGGAAAACACTTCTTTGGTTCTGTGCATAACACCATCCAAAGACTCCGCAAGAATGCTGTTAACGGATGTGTAATACTCATCTGCAGAATAAAGAACCTGAAGTCAAAAGGGAAGTGCGTTCCTATACTAGCAAAACAGTAAGTGATTTTCAGAGTCAGCTTTATTATATGCCATTTGTACTTCAGCACTCCTTTGGCCATCCAGTATCTACTGGGTTTAAGAAGGAAATGGATTTTGTCTGTGGAACTTTGTCCCATGCTGTGAAACATCTCAGTATCATTACCCAATATAAAAATCTGGATTTACTGAGCTGAAGTGTTTTCTCATATAAAACAATTGGTTCCACTAAAGTAATCAAGTCTTGTAAGACTTACTCTTGTAAAACTTGGGGTATGGCATTCAGAGGAAATGAAGGCAGTCTCATAACTGCGAAATGGAACTTAATATTTTTTTTTCAGAGCAGCTACTTCCTCTTTTGTAATTTCATTGGAGAATATTTTATGAAGTGCACATGTGCAGTAAAGGAGAGCAACAATAACAAAGACATCTCTGAAGTTAATCCACAAAGGAATTGGAGAAGAACCTTTCTCTGAGAGGAGCAGCTTTTGTAGCACTTGAGGAAGTAAGCAGGCCAACCCAAGTGCACATTGTGGACAGTAGGAAAGTTGAACATATCAGTAGCTGAGCAAATTCAGAGTTCAAATACTGCCTAAAGCATGACTGGTGAGAACATCTCGGCAGATGGAGAAACATCAGAGCATGTAGGCACAGTGAGGACATTGCAGCCTTAGCTGTAGAGCTAGAGAAACCTTGGTACAGAAGGAGGAGGAACTGGGTTGGGCGGCAAAGAAAGGTGATTTCTGATGTGATGGAGAAAGAGCCAGTTCCCTACTGGTGATCACTCTGTGCTAGTTTTTACCATCACAAGGGATAAGAAGAAAAGATTGGGGTGGAGGTGGAGAAAGAGAGAGAGCCCCTGCTGAATTCACAGCAAGAGGAATCCTGTGCTGGAGGAGCTAATGGGAGATAACAACCAAAACTTCAAGTGATGCCCAAACGATTGAACCAAGAGGGCTTGGGTAGGTATAGCCATCTTCAGACTTAGTGTATGCATCCTCAAGAGACACTTCGCTTATGTATCTCCCAGCTCCAAGTAGAGAGCAGAGAAAATTGATGATGTGGTTTCCTAATCTATTACCCTGACAGGGAATTAGATGTGGGTCCAGAGGGATGTTTTGTTCTCTTATAGGACTGGGGGGTTGAGGGCTTATCAGCAGGTACTAAGGATACAACATCTTGTGTCTGCTTCAGAGTTCGTTTATAGTTGAATATCAAAAGAAATTTCCCTCAATGTCCCTGTATAGCATTATAAATTCATAGCCACGTTTTTCAGAAGGGAACAGCTTGCTGTCCTCTGTAACCTCTCACTCAAAAGAGGGCTGTCACCCACATCTGGTCAGAACATGGTAGATCAGGTTGCTAGGGCTTTACATGACCAAGTCTTGAAAGTGTCAGAAGATGCAGATTATACCATCTCTCAAAATCACAATATCTTTACACATTCATTGAGCGACCCTGCTACTGTCTCTTTTAGTGGTGAGGATACACAGCTTCTTTGGGAGATTTCATTCTTCTGAAAAGTCTTTGCGGTTTTTTCCAATAATACATTTTTAGAAAGTAAGTTCTGGCAGAAAAAGCAGTGGGCATATGACTAAAAAATTAGTTCTTAAAGCCACATTCAGTTTTTCTCCTCCTGATTAATCCCATTGCAAGTAAAACTTCTGCTCATTTAAAGACCTCAGCTCACTCATGTATTTTAATAGGGGCATCAGAGAAAAGGTAAGACTTGAGAGTAGTGTGAAAAATAGCATATGCAAGTGAAAGAGATTACTATTGAATCTGGCAATCCCAGCTTTGGTTTTAAGAACTGTGTATGTGTAAGAACTGGATTTAAAAAAAATAAATTTGTTACTTATAATGACATCACACTTCTTGATGTCTCAGGTACACCTTTGCTGTTGATATCATATGTTCTGAGTGTCCTATCTGCTTCCCTGAATCTTTGCCCACCAGCAGAAGCCTGAAGACAAGGGACGGAGCCTGGTCTGTTATTGAAGTGTTGATATCTGCAAAGTTGCCACATAGAGTTGTGTTTTGTCTAGTGTGAAAATGGATCCAGTAGGTACGGAACTGAAAGTTCCAGCTCATTTCAAATAGGCCACCACCAAGCATTCAGTGAGATTTGTATTTAACATCTTTGGAAGTCTTCATCATTCTCAGCACAATGGATTACATGACTGAACTGCAAGTGATGAACACATGTCTAGCTTGCTGGCTTTGTTCTGCTAGTGTTTGCTGACAAATCTGATTTTTGAACTGCTTTTTGAGGGGAGCACTGCTGGAATTAGCTCACTATTTATAAGCTATTTGGGTTATAGGGGATTGGTATTATCCCTAAAAAAGGGAGAGACTGTCAAAATAAGTGTCAACCTATCCTTTTCTTCTTCTAGAAGTGCTTAGATTTGGATCTTCCTTGAAATCAAAAGAGCAGCCTGTGTCAGTATATTGCTCTTTACTCTTTATTATATATTAGATTTTGCTAAGACACCGCATCTTTCTGGTATGTATGAAATATTCCTTGTTTTAAGAGTATCCCCAATTCTTTTGAGCATTCTTATTTTCTCAAGCATTTCTTAGATCTCCCTTGGCTTTATCCTATTGAATCTTCAGTGTAGCTTCATGACCAATGTGGCATAAGCTCAGCAGTCCTGGCCGCATTTTAGTCGGCTTCTTTCTCCACCTGAGATGTTGCAGTTGACCTTTTTGGTTACTGCATGAGAGCTTTTCTTTTTGAAGAGAAACATCTAAAATTTGTATGAAACTATGATTATTCAAGGATTAATTGATGACATTTTATATGTGGACCATTGCAGTATGGCATGCTCAGAGTCTTTCATGCTACAATACCACGTTAGTTCCAGGAACTCCTGAAGGATTCCTGAGCTTCCATCTCAGTAGTATTCAAATCTTGGCTTGACTTTAAAATGCTCTTGTGCTATACCTACGCACTGACAGCTGTGGTCAGAAACACACCACTGGACTTCAGAGTGTCTGCCAACATCTTGCCAGCTGTCTGTAATTTTGATTCTTTTGCAGGGGGTGTCCAGGTTACAGTCATAGGTAAGGTACATTTAGAGAGACAAGGCATGTGCAGAGCTGTTCACTTATCTAATATTAGACCTTCAGATGCTCTCTGTGTAGAAGAGGGAAAAGGGTAGGCTTCTAATTGGGTGGGTTTTAAAACATCCTAGAGGGATTTCAGTGAGCATGGACTATCTAATAACATTATGTGTACTTTTTTTTATATAGATGTATGATATACGCATGTCTGGTTATTTAACTAGCTACACATTTAAAGTCAATAGTGAAAGTGCAGAAGCTTAGCTCCAATGAAATCAGTAGAAAAAAAAATATAATTCACAGTTTTGTATGCTTAAATTATATGAAATTACATGAAATAGTGTGCTACTGAAGATGCATTACTGAAACCTGGTTTAAAAACTTATTGTAAAATACGCATAGGCACTGTCAGAAATCATTGCTCTTTCTGTGGGTGTCTCAGAAAATAGGATAGGCACGCAACATGAAACAGTCTTAGGAAAATATTGTGAACCGTCATTATTTTGGCTTATACTTTCTCAGGATACATCCATTTACCTGCTCCCTAGAGGACTGAAATGTTTGGCTTGCCTTCCAGCGTGATACTTTTTTTCCTTCAAAGGTTCATTTGGTTCTTGAAGAAAGTCTCATCATATATCATGTGATCCAAAGACTATGACAAGTCCAGAAGACTCTTTTGCAATATTGTAATAAAAAATAGTTACAGGAGGAAAAAAACAAGTATGACTTTGTCATTGTAGTTCAGCCACCCAACACAAGATTTAATACAAAGGGGATTTGGGAAGTATGCAGAACTAACGTGCATGCCCATTTTCATCACTTTTGCATGGCATTTCAGTTTTCAGAACATTGTGAGCTGCTTGATGTGAATAGGTTTGGATGTTCTTCAGTTTCTTTGCAGCATGCAGAGAACATTTGCATGTGAAAATCTGCTGTTACAGCTAAAAACCCTAAAGGTGAATTAATTAATTTCACTGTCAGTGATAAAGCAACGAAGAAAAAAACCAAGCATTGTATCAACAGTGTTTGCTGTGTGCCAGCCAATAAAAAAGCTCATCGTATGCCATATGCTGACCAATTGGAAACTAAATTTGTGCCATATGCCAAGCATTTGGAAACTTTGTTCAGTTTTGATGTGGCTATTCTGAAGTAAATGTGCATGAAAAAACATATGGGTTTTGTCAGCCAAATGTGTGACAGTGCCATTTCCAGACTGTGCCATTCAATTGTGTTAATAAAACTAATATTTGTATTTTTTTCATTGAAGTGTACCTCATCAAGTGAAAAAAAGAACTCTTCCAGAACCCAAAGAAAATTCAGCCAAAAGCCACAATCTCCCTGCTCTTTGCTTTTTAAAACATCTTTTCCTTGATGGCTCTGTCTAGGCACTGAGCTGTCATTGTCATGCTCAGGTGGGATGCCCATTTTCTGCTGCTTCGTTCAAATCATTGTGCAAGTCCGACACTCCAGCTGTGGAAGTATGTATAAAAATAGTGGGCTGGCTCAAGACAGAAAGCAAGGGGGTTTGCCAGGCCACTCTCATGTGCAATGCTGTTGTCGCACAACATTCATCAGTCTCTTGCTCCTAATGTTCATTCAGCATGCCATGGACTTGCTTTTTATTTTCTTTCTATAAGGCACTTTGCTCTCGTTTAGAGGGAAGATCCTGAGACGACTCCATTGTTAAGTGAATCTCTTTCTCCCATTGTTCTCTCCACCAGTGAGTGCCAGTGAACCCGAACCAGAGACAGAGACAGAACCAGAACCAGAACCAGAGCAGGAGGCTGAGGCCAAGCAGGGAACGGAGACACCCAAGGAAGTAGAGACTACAGAGGTGGGACCAGAGAGTGAGGTGGAGCAAGGACCAGAGAGAGAGCCAGAAGAAAGTGCAATACTCAGTGAAAAAGAGAGGCAGAATGAGGAAGTGAATGAAAAAGACAACTGCTCTGCATCCAGTATATCCTCAGCAAGCAGCACTTTAGAGAGGGAAGAGAGAGAGGACAAGTTAACCAGTGACAATGAAACTGGTAAAGTGAAGCTTTTTCAATAATGAAGGGTTTCTGGTGGAAAAAAAATGTTAAATTAGCAGCTGTGTTGTTGTGTTAATTAGCTAATAAACCCTTTGCACCTGTCTAAGAATTTCCTTACCATAGCCAAGTCTGGTCTACTCTCTGCTTGGAAATCCACAGACTTCAATGGTGTTTCTATGTTTGAGGGACAGTAAGGCCTTGATGAAATGAGGTTTCTTTTGATTCGAGACCATTTTCTTTCCTTAAGATTAATATATTAACTATTGAATCATCATGTTGCAGCAGCTTGCATCTCTAGCTCCCAAAGAATTTATTTGGACTTTCTACACATAAAATGATGAGATGAGGGGCTGTGCTGACATGATTTGTCATAAGATTCCAGATACCTTTCTCAGCCTTTTAGTGGAAGAGGAAGAGCAATGAGGGCTAGGATGTTTGTTCGTTTCCTCCAGTTCTCCCGTCTTGGTTAGGCTTCAGAAAGCAGAGGGGGATACATAGAAGCTGCTGAAGATAGGTCTGGGCTGTCCATCTTTAGCTCATGTGAAGGAGGCATACAAAATAGACCTTGTCTGGAAAAGACCAGTTCTTCCGTGACCAGTGGTTCTGGTCAGTTATGCCACCAGGCACCTGTAAAGGCCCAGTCTTAAGAACCATTTTTCTGCCTGGAGATATAATGACAACCAGAATTTGTTATGCAGCCCAAGCAGGGAGGGAGTAAAAGACAGATTTTGACCTTTGAAGATTAGTTACTCTTTTCCCCTTTTTATAGAGAAATACAGGAATGTAATGTACTTAGGGCATTTGGTTCCTAAGTTTCCTTAGGGCTGAACAGTGGAGTTCATTGTCCTAAGTTTTCTGCATTCTAGGAAAGAAAAAAGAATTGCTTTACAATGTGAAATTGTCTTGCACTTTCCTGAAAGAAGAGGTATAACTCTGAATCACAAGGATTACCTCTCAGAGATAAACTGTCAGATTGTACTGTTCATGTTTAAACCCTCTCACTATTTTTTCTGGGAAACATTAAGTTAATTTTATTCTAAATTTAAGAGCTAGCTTCTTTTTGTCTCATTTTCATCATCAAGATTGAGTTACTTAAAATGCTATTGTACTCTTAAAGAATTTAGATGGATATATATGTATGAAAGAGAGGGGAGATATGATGGATGAAGGATGTTGTTACACTGTGGCATAGTCCAAGTGCTAGTAAGGGAGAACAAGTTACAGGTTTTTTCCCCTCATCTTAGTCTGTTACCAATCTGTTACCACTCTAAGTGTGTATGTACTTTTTGTTAAAAGCTAAGAAATGTACCCTGTTACTGAAAAACTGACATCTTAAAATTGACCTGTTACCAGTAGGCCAAAGATTTATTAGGTTGTGTTATGTAGGAGGTCTCGTGTAGTGAGCTGTTTGCTCTTTAGCAGGTGAGGAGATTCAGAAAGAAAATAAGAGTGCTTTCTCCATCAGTTCTCACATTCCCAACAAGCAGTTTCCTATCTATGAGGTGGCCCATTGGTTCTGCCCAGATGCATACAAAGGACTAAAGCCTTTGGTCCTGGCTCCTCTTTTGTTAGTCATCCTGCTGAATTTGGCTTCCAACAGGTCTTGTTTCTCCAATAGTATTTCAAAGCTTTACCTTTGGAGAGAAGGGCAGAAGAGGCCAGCAAGGTAGCAATAGTCTTCACAGCAATAATCTTTGATCAGTTAGGTCAGATGCAGGGAGACTCGAGGAGCACAAATTAAAGAATGTGTCTGGGGGAATTTTGATGAGTGGTTTTGCAAAGGGATTAAATCCTGGAAGATCCCAGCTGGTGAAACTGAGAGTGTCATGTAGGATTTGTAGGAAAGGTCCTGGGAGAAATCTTGAACATCTTTGATGGAAAGGCTGGGAGAGCCTCAGCTGGGTAAAATATATGGTGTGGGGAAGGAATTGCCTAGTCACATTGTCCAGTGAAACTACCTCAGAGACAAACCAAAAAAACTACCTCAGGTGACAAATCTTGGTGAGAAAGCAATCCCTTGGAAAAAGTCTGAGGAAAAGTAAACAGGTAATGGAAGCAGTCTAGCCTCCAGCAGGAAAGTAGAAGGAAACAGTTTTGGAGGTTGTATCCATCACTGAAAAAAAGTCCTTTTGTCTGGGGTTAAACCCTTGGACTCATTTTAAATGTGGTATAGAGTAGAGGTGAAAGTCATTGCTGTCCATATGCTTTGTGCGGTGAGACCTGTCACACATTTTAACATGATGTTATTTTAAAGGGGCAGGGAGGAGCTGGGGATCTAGATGTGGATCTCACCAAGGGGGCACCTTCTCAGAGCACAGGGCTAGAGGCTGTGGTAAGAAAGCAGCTCTGTTGACAAGGCAAGCCATAAAAGTTACTTAAAACTCTAAAGTATTGAAAAAGTTGGGAGCATAAGGGGAGAAACAAAGATAGAATGGAAGTTTAAAAGAAAGGGTAATTGACAGGTATAAAAGAAAATCTTTAACCACAAGGGGCCAAAAGGAAGGCAGGCTAGCAATCAAAATAAAATGTGTCTAAAAATTAGAGTTTATAAAGAATATGTTCATAAAATGTGTAAAGACAGTGGACAACGGAAGGAATCCCATACAGGAAATACAGTAATTGGGAAGAATTATCTTTCTCCATGTTTAATCACTTCATTTGATGCCATCTGGAAAAAGCAGCACCATAACTTTTAGACACATTACCCACATTGGTTAGCAGTATTATGTTCAGGGAAAGGTAGACGCAGAGACACTTACATCATTTATTTTTACAATTTGACCACTCAAGTTTATTATTTATAGTGCTGTCTCAAACATGGTATTTTGCAGATTATTGTTGAAAAAAAGCAGTAGTCAGAAAGATGAAGCTTCGTTACAGTGACATGTCAAATGGTTGTGATGTGGGAAGAAGGCCATTAGGCTTTCAATGCCATCATGTATTACAGGGAGAGTAACAGCATTTTCAAAACCTTTTTATAAAGGTGCTCATATTCCGGGAAATATCTTTAAAAATCTTGCTTATGCTTATACTCACTGAGTTGCCTTGACAACTGTACCCTGGGTGTGAAGCCTGCTCAAGATTCAAATAGTCCGTGTTGTGAAGGTGGCCCAGGTACCCAGCCAGAAGGTCTGAGGAACAGCCGTTTGTGAAAGCTCTCCTCCCCTCACCAGTAAGAAGTTATATGTTGACCTTGACATCAGGCAGGAAAGATCTCTTTGATAAGGAAGTTTTCCTTGGGTGGTTCAAGTTTATGGGCAGGTGAAAAGTATGATGATAACCTATTTTGTGCCATCGTTATGATATTTAAGCCCCAGCCTGGTTTACTAAAGGTTCTGAGCATTTATGCACTGTATAAAATGAGCTGGGTTAGCAAGTCCAAAGTGAAACCAGACAGATTTCAGGAGAAACCTGAACCTTGATATCTTGAGTTATATAGTCCCTCTTAAGATACACCAATTATTTTCTGCTCCCACTCCTTTTTTGAGAATTACTCCCAGCCCATCAAGATTGGGCCATATATCCGCACTGTCACTTATTTCAAATTTGTCAAAGCTACTGCTTGCCCAGTTTCAGATTAATTGTGTGTTGTCCTCCAGTTATTTTCTGGTGGGTTGAAGAGTGTTCTGGGTGCTCTGGGTGCCTCCCCTTGACTCTTTCCACCTGTGTGTGTGTGATTTCAGGTCCATGGTTGCAGACCATTCAGGATGCTGGTGTGAATGAGCAGTGCAGCAACATCCTCAACAACAAGCGGTTTATGCTGGACATGTTGTATGCGCATAACAAAAAGCCCAAGGATGAAGAGGAGAAGGAGCTGGAGGCGAAGGAGGAAAAGAAGGAGACGGAGGAAAGCGAGGAGTCACTCACTAGCCTAGCCAGTAGGATCTCTATCCTTCAGGCCACAAAGCAGGCCAAAGATGAAAGTGTCAAAAAGATGGAAATTGGAAATCTGGACAACCAAGGCAGCGTGAAGGCCTTTGCAGAAAAATTCAACAGTGGTGAGCTGGGCAAGGGGACAGCCGTGCCTGAAGATGAAATCATTGAACAGGTCCCCGAAAAAACGCCAGCACAGCCAAAGAAGGAATCTGACTACATCTGGGATCAGCTCATGGCTAATCCCAGAGAACTTAAAATCAAAGACATGGATTTTACAGACTTGGGGGAGGAGGATGATGTAGATGTGTTGGACATGGATATGGGTCCCAGGGACTCCCTTGTTCCCCCTCCTCCACCTCCACCTTCTTTTCTGGGTTTGCCTCCTCCACCACCTCCCCCGCTGTTTGGATGTCCGCCTCCACCTCCACCCTCTGCTAATTTATTGGCTCCTCCTCCGCTGTTCAGCACTCCTCAGGGTTTAGGGTCACCCCAGATTTCTAGGGGTCAGCCAGCATTTATAAAGAAGAAGAAAACCATCCGTCTGTTTTGGAACGAGGTACGGCCGTTTGAGTGGCAGTGCAAAAACAACAAACGCTGCAGAGAATTCCTGTGGTCGAAACTGGAACCCATTAAGGTGGACACTTCCAAACTGGAGCATCTCTTTGAGTCTAAATCCAAGGAACTGCCTGTCACAAAGGTAAAGCTCATATTCAGCTTGTTACTATTTTGCTATTGTATTGGTATTCATTCTGACTTAAATCTAGGTGATTTATGTTGTTTATATGAAAACAGTGGAAATTACTGGATGTGTTTCTAGCTTGGCCTATGACAGAAGATATTCCATGGCCTAAAACTAGAAGATGAGCCTAGGGTGTTGTACATTCCAAGCTGCCCTTCTGTCTCAGGTCTACCAGTTATGGGGTATCACTTCAGATGGGGAATACCAACAAAATTTTACCTTTACTTGTTTGTAGCTGAGTGCCAGACCAGGTATTGAAATTGGAAATATTTTCTGTTACATTAATATAAAGGTCATGGCATGATGATTCATATCTGTGTATTTGACAGTTCTTCACTTGGTAATATTTTCCTAATCTTTATGTGGAAAAGTTAAGAGTATCAAACTGGATCTGCTGCAAAGAGCTTACACATGTGCTTTGTTCTGAAGGATCGATTTATCAGCTGGACCAAGTTTACAGCTAAAATCTTCAGGGGTGTTGGGTTTTTGTTTTATACTAGCGAACAAGCCTATTTTAAATCCTTAATTTGGACAATGTGGTTATCCAAATTTTAGGATAAAGCTGGCACAGGAAATACCTTTGTAGCTAGGATTCCCTCTTCCTTAGTGTTGTTATAAATTAAATTCACAAAGTCTGGTGACATGGCTGTTTAACATTAGACTCAAAAACAAAAGGAAGACTTTTATACTTACATCTAGTAGGAATTTGAAGTAGCATTAAAAAAGTTATTAGCTTGAACATTTGTTTTTCATGGCTACAAAACCTCTTTTTCTCCTAAGCAGTAACCAGTATCAGGGAAACAATAGTTTTTTTCCAGTTAAACTTCTAGTGAAACTCTCTTACTTAAAAAAAAAAAAAAATAATAAAAATAATCACGTGTATGTATTCTCTGTATGCCTATATGTTTTATAGTGACGTAAAAAACAGTCAGTACCTTGAATATTTTGCTTCTCTCTGGCTGGCAGAAGTTGTTGTATATATTATGGATCATATATTATTGTTCTCTTTTACTTCTCTTTGGCTGGCAAAAGTTGTTACATATATTATGTATCATATATATTATTGTTTGCTTTTAATCTGGGGAGACTGGATGTCTCATAGTGTACGTTCTTCATGTCACTTGTCTGGGTTATTAAGTCAGAATTTTCTGATAGGCGTTCTTGATCTTCTGGGCCAAGTGGAAACATTGCAATTTGAACAATCAAGCACCTCATTAAATACCTAACAAACAACAGGTATATAAATAGATGGCTCATGTAGATAGTGCCATCTCTGTTCTTAGCTGAATTTTTTGAGATACAGAGGCATGTAGATCTGAAACATATGGTGGAGCAGCTCTAAAAACACATTCAGCTGATTGTTCATTTGGCCGATGCTGAGATTATTTTTTCTCTCTAATTCCTTTTCTGCTGAGGAAGGAATGCTGGTGACGTCGTCGTGTGTTACTCCTCATCTCTCCCCCTGTAAATACAAATCTGCCACAGATGGTTTATAGATGGAAGGAGTAAGAGCCTTTTCTTAGATCCATAAAACATCTAATTCCTCGAATTGAATGTGGAATGATGACATATTTGCCATTGCCAAACTTTAGCTTTGTGCTAAATGCCAGTATTGTAATGGATCACTCTGATTCTTCATCTTTTATTCTCACTCAAAATTATCGTAAAATGTTAAATTGTTGGAATTTTGACTTGTTTACTTTTCCAGTCGTTCACCATGTACGTTCCCAAACTACCTTTGGCCATTTTCCCTCCCTCACACTTGCTTCCCAAACCTGACTGATGCTTTGGCACAGCTTTTGGCTTCTGGCTGGAAGATGAGCGAGCAGGTTTCTTTGAAATTAGTGCAAGTCTGAGGAATGATTTAGGTGACTGCTTTCCTCTTGGAGACTAATAACTGCTCTCTGCATGAGACATTATACTTTTGGCTCTTTCCACTCCATCCCATAACACAGACATAGAAGCCTCATTGTCTCTGTAGACAATGTAGAGACAATGGTGACTAAGGAATACCATAGTGGAAGTCTACCCAGACTTCTGAGACTCCTGCCTGGTTTTAGTGAATACTAGAAAATTGTCCAGGATAGGAGATGGTCTTTAGATCAAGTGAGAGTGGGAGTAACTAAGCAGACCACTGAATTCGTAAAAGACTTGAGGTTTGGTATGAAGATTGCACTCAAATTAGGATAGCTCTCGCTTTTTCCAGACTGCTTGGTTTATTTCCAGGGACTACATTCCCCGTTGTGTCTAGTTTCTCCTGTCCAATGGCTGCAATCCAAAACAGGTTTATTCTATAATATCGTAAAGTCTGACTCACAGCTCAGTTGGTTCAGCTGAAAAAAAAAAAAGATTGTAGAGCAACAAATCAAAAGTCAAATCTCCAGATTTCATAGTAATAGATGGAAGTAGCTGCATGGAAAAGGAGCAGTCCAGAAGGATGAGAGGAAAAGTAAAGTCAGGGTGTGTAGGGGGGGCTTGGCTCTATCTTGTGCATATGCTCTTTCATACAGCTGTAACCAATTTTACTCCAGTTTCTAATCCTTCACTGTGATTTCCACAACACACAGCTATAAACAGCTACTTCCTGGCTCATGAGAAGTTTTTCATTAAACACAATAGACTGCAATAAAATAAAGTGGATTTTAAATTGTAGGATATAATATGGGAGTTTGCGGGGGGAGATTAGTGATTTTAGGAAAAACTTGGGCCACACTGGACAACTTGCACATTGATTGCAGTTAGTGGAGCAACTCTAGTTGCAGAACGTTTATTTTCTGGAATAGAGGACCACAACATTATATTTGTGAATAGAAAGAGCGTGATCAGGTATCCCCTCCAAGCCAGTCTACAATTTCTTTCCTTCTTACTCCGCCAAACAAAGCGAGTATTTTGGCAAAACACTTCAAAGTGCTTGTTTTTCTGTGAAGAGAAATGAAAACACACAGACACTACTGAATCAAATGTTGTTGTTAAACCCTTCTGCCATCCACTTGGTTCTCATTTTAAAGTATTATTTTGCTGATACCCTGTGGGATATAGTGATCTATCATGTGCCCACAGACACCAGTAGGAGGGAATAATTAAATAATGTATTTTCATGTACACATGTATATACATGCATAGACACATACTCTTTTTGAAAACATTTCTTGCAATTTGAATAAATGCTAAGACAACTCATAGATGTGGACCAGAATTTCTGAAAAATATTATATATATGTGTCCTGGACAAAGTCTGTGGCAGCTGAGTGAATCCATTTTAAATACCCAATGCTAAATTCTTGCTGACATAGAAATTACAAAATTGCATCTTACTATTAATGGATTGCCCATTTTTTTCTATACTACTAATGCTGATTGTTCTACAATTTTAAATGCAGGTAGTATTTCTGACTTGGTGCTTATATGTAATTAATTACTTATATGACCACTGGAAAAGTGATTTAAATTTTACTGCTTCCCATATTAATTAAAGCAAGGAGGCGTGTTTTAGACTATGTGCACATCAGACCACAAATCACCTTATCTGGGATGGTAATGGGTTTTAAATAACCTATCTGGACTACCCAGCCTTCAATAGAGGCGACAGAATCTGGCCAATTAAGTCTTGTAAAGACCTAACTTCAGAGATCTTTAGCAACCAGGGACCAGATTAGGAAAGTTAAAGCCCTGACAGAATTCAGTCTGGCCAGGGACATCAAGAGCAACAAGAAAAGCTTCTATAGGTACATTAGTGTTAAAAAGAAGACTAGGGAGAACATTAGCCCTCTCCAGAAGGAAATGGGAGACCTGGTTACCCAGGATACGGAGAAAGCTGAGGTACTCAATTACTTTTTTGCCTCAGTCTTCATTGGCAAATGTTCCAGCCACATCATCCAAGTCACAGAAGGCAAAGGCAGGGACAGAGAGAATGAAGAACCACCCATGAAGAAGATCAGATTCAAGAACATCTAAAGAACCTGAAAATGCACAAGCCCATGGGACCTGATGAGATGCATCCATGGATCCCAAGGGAACTGGTAGATGAAGTGGCTAAGCCACTGTCCATCATATTCAAGAAGTCATGGCAGTCTGGTGAAGTTCCCACTGACTGGAAAAGGGGAAACATAACCCCCATTTTTAAAAAGGGAAATAAGGAAGACTCAGGATTCTACAGGCCAGTCAGTCTCACCTCTGTGGTCACCAAGATCATGGAGCAGATTCTTCTGGAAACTATGGAGTTTCCATAGGCACATGGAGAATAAGGAGGCGATTGGTAACAGTCAGCACGGCTTCACTAAGGGCAGTCGTGCATGGATGGAACAGTCAGTGGATAAGGAATTGGCTGGATGGTCACACTCAAAGAGTTGCAGTCAACACTTCAATGTCCAAGTGGAAACCAGCCACGACTGATATTCCTCAGGGGTTGGTATTGGAAATGGTGCTGTTTAACATCTTTTTCAGCCACATGGACAGCATGATTGAGTGCTCCCTCAGCAAGTTTATTGATGACACCAAGCTGTGTGGTGCAGTCGACACACTGGAGGGAAGGGATGCTATCCAGAGGGACCCTGGTAGGTGTGAGAGGTGGGCCTGTGCAAACCTCATGAAATTGAACAAGTCCAAGTGCAGGGTCCTGCACGTGGGTTGGGGCAATCCCAAGCAGAAACGCAGGCCAGGCTTTGTGGAGAACAGGTTAAAAGCAGCCCTGAGGAGGAGGACCTGGGGGTCTTGGGGAATGAGAAGCTCATTGTAGCCCAGGAATGTGTGCTTGCTGCCCAGAAAGCCAACCAAATCCTGGGCTACATCAGCAAATGCATGGCCAGCAGGATGAGGGAGGTGATTCTCCCCCTCTGCTCTGCTCTCATGAGACCCCACCTGCAGTATTGCATGCAGCTCCGGGGCCCCCAACATAAAAAGGGCATGGACCTGTTGGAGTAAGTGTAGAGGAGTTCCATGAAGATGACCAGAGAGCTGGAGCACCTCTTCTATGAAGACAAGCTGAGAGAGTTGGGCTCGTTCAGCCCAGAGAAGAGAAGGCTCCAGGGAGACCTTGTAGCTGCCTTCCACTACCTAGAGGGGACCTACCAGAAAGCTGGAGAGGGACTTTTTACAAGGTCAGGTAGTGATAGGACAAGGGAGAATGGCTTTAAGCTGACAGAGGGTAGATTTAGATTAGATATAAGGAAGAAATTCTTTACTGTGAGTTTGGTGAGGCACTGGAACAGGTTTCCAGAGAAGCTGTGGATGCCCCATCCCTGGCAGTGTTCAAGGCCAGGCTGGATGGGGCTTTGAGCAACCTGGTCTAGTGGAAGGTGCCTCTGCCCATGGCAGGGGGGTTGGAACTGGCTGATCTTTAAGCACCCTTCCAACACAAACCATTCTATGATTCCACAGTTCTAAATTCACTGTAATTGTTAATACACTGCAGGTACATTTGTTTCCCACAAATTATACCACCTGATATATTTGTATTTTCTAATTAATTTTGGTTTTATGTTTAATAATATTCAGAAGTTCAGGGCTTATGTTACATACTGACACATTAAAATATGAAACCAAGTGCACTAGTGCACTGTTCCCTAAAGCATTTGAAGTCATTCTCTGTGAAGGAACTTAAAAAGCACAGTCTGAAGTCACCTAATAATGTAATAGAAATTAATAATTGTAGCTTATTTTAACAGTCATACATTTACACATGTGCAATTTCATGGCTGATAAAAAGCAATTTTTTTCCTCGCAGTAGGGTAATGAAGTTCAGAGTAGTAAAATCTTTCTGTCTTCTTCATCCTTTTATTTATTTGGAAAGGATTTCTTTGTAGCTCAGCTGTTGTTCGCAGAATGGATTTAAAATCTCTTCTGCCCCTGTTTTTTAAAAGAATTACTTACCCCAAGATTTTATACCCCATATGCAGCTATAGCTCTGGAAAATACCTACGTGCTTACGTCCCCTTATACAGCTCATATGTCTCTCATAACTTATTGCTAAGGAGCGAGCGCACTGTTGCAATCGCAATCATCTCGGCGGTTAGCATCATATGTCCCCCAAATGAATATGTCTCTCTTGTCAAACTTAGGAGCCTAAAAACAGAGCTGCAGATTTGAGGCTTACTTACCCATACCACATGTGGGAAGCTTAAATTTGTCTCCTTTCCCTCAGCCTTTTCCCTTCTGCATAAATTCTTTGGAGCTGTGTAATTTTGTACTGCGAAGGACCAGGTAAAAAGCGGTGGTTTAAAAAAGGCTTAGTGCGATACAGACTCAAGAGGAAGCAGTCTGTGGTGAAACCTGCTTGGTTTTATGTGGTCTTGGCCACTAACTGTGGTCCTGAAAATGTGATTAATGGCTCTGGAAGTAAAAGTGGCTGCTTTAAAGAAGCTGCATCTCAGGTCCTTCAGGTAGCTCCCCAAGAAAAAGAAGACTCTATTACTCAAAGAAGGGAAAGTTTGAAAGGCTTCAGGGATGCTTTTAAGGCATTAGAGAGCAGTTCTGACAGAAAAGACATACAAAAATTGAAAACATATGTAAAATTTGCTCTCCTAACATGTATCCTGTTTACTGCAAAAACGTTGTTTCTTTTTAAGTTTAAAAAAAACCCCAAAACAACTCATTACTTTTACAGATCATACACATGTGGTAGTCCCCAACTCCTGTGAACTGTATTTGCCTTCAGTCTCATCCGTGCTCAGAAGTTGCATCATACCACATTAATCGTGTTGGTATGAAGAAAGGGCTGTGGTGCCACACACGTACTGGGCAGGCTGCTGGGACCGATGGGCATACCTCTTCCTGTGCAGGCAAGGAACTGAGCTATGCCAGAAAAAGGCGTCTTTGTAATGATACAGCTGCATTCCCATTACAGGCTGGCCCACAGATGGAAATACTTTGATAAAATTGTATTTACTAACTTAGTTCTTCCAACGCAGAAACAGTGTGTAGACCTGGCACTAGGGTATTTTCTGACTCTGTGGCTGTGATGCAGACCCAAAGCAAGCGAAGAACAAAGCTTCATGGTCTAAAAACCAATCCTGAGCACAGACTGAGATTCAGGCAATGAGTATCCTTCTGGACTTCCCCCAAATCAACAAGAGATGCAAGAGACACTACCGCTGTAGACAACGGATGATTCCCTGTTCTGAACAGTTGTATGGACTGCCACATTGCAGCCTGGAAAGAGGAATCCCTTAGTCTTTCTCTTTGCCCCTTTGAGGTGCATCTGTACTAAGGGTGTTGCCAGAGCCACTAACCACAGTCCATGTAACAGGCTCTACAGGGAGGTCAGAGTCCCATCCCTGCAGCCTGCACTGTGCTGAAACACATGTTTATATATAGCAAAGCATCTCTGAGCTTGCTTGCATCAATGTGATGGTCTTCTCCCTACGCTCCTGGGCTTGACAGCATCCTTCAGCCCACCTCTGATAGGGAAAAGGAAGGGGAAACAGAGAAAAGGTGTTTCCAAAAGTTCTTTTGTGTGGAGACGGAGCAAAAACCCCTGCATATGAAGAGCAGAGTCCTCTGCTCTTGCAGCTGCCTGGTATATGGCATATGTAGTTGCCAAAGAAACACCTTCTGGCATGGGATAATGAAAGAGAGGCATCCTGCAGCATAAAAGCAAAGACCACATTCAGCACTGCATTATGCCATATAAATGGTCTGTGAGTCACCTTGCCTAGTTGGTTCACATTTTGCCACTATGAAGATGGGGAGAGAGAGGAAGAAGTTTCTTAGGTCTTCTCTAGAATGGAATTTAAAGCATATGTTGTTAGTTCTTTGTGCTTTCATTATTATTTGTACTGTAGTTTATACTGGAGGTAAAATCCAAAGATCATGTCTAGTCTCAAATAAACTTCGAAAAAGCAGAAGGGTTGAAATTATTCTGCACCTGTGATGGGCTGCATAGACATAGCATGAGCAGCAAGGTAGCATACCCTTCCTCTGTCAGCCACAGGTCAGAAAACCATGCCACTGTCTCCAGAAACACCTCTACAGCTCCTTTGCCAGTGCCAAAATTCTATTTATAACACAGGAGAGTATATGGCAGGCAGGTGGGAACCACCCTGTCTGTTTCTCAGCCAGCCACGCAGGCGAGAGGATCAGTGCCTACTCCAGGCTGACACATCCAAGAGGCAATCGAATCCTGGAGCCCATCAGCTGCCCGGCTGCTGCCCTGCCAGCCCTGCACCAGCTGGCCCTGCCACATGGCAGAGCTCTTGCCTGGCAGAGAGTTTCAGGCTTTTTTCACCAAATCCTGCCCTGAACTGCAGTTTTCCCAGCCCTTATGGGGACTTCTGTGTCTCAGGCTAGCTCTGCTTTACACAGCATCTGAGATTGTGTTCTGCTGTGGTTAAATCCTGGAAGCTCATGCTGATACCAGCAAGGATGTGGTAGAAGAATTCAGCTTTTTGGGGTAACTATAGGTGAATTAGATTTACATTCAGTGTCAGCAACCTTGAGTAGGGGCAGACATAAGTGAAAGGAGTGATATTTTTTTTCTAAAACAGGCTAGAGGAATAATATTCTTGTTCTCTTCTTCACCAAGAAAACTGCTGCAGATGGGAAGCGACAGGAGATCATTGTACTGGACTCAAAACGAAGCAACGCTATTAATATTGGCTTGACTGTGTTGCCTCCTCCCCGCACTATCAAGACTGCTATTTTGAATTTTGATGAATATGCCTTAAACAAGGAAGGAATAGAGGTAAGAAGGAATAGTCAATGTCTTCAAGTCTCTGTTTTCAATGTTTCCTTTTTTTTTTTCAGTGTTGCGCATGGTACAAGCCAGACTTCTTTGGAAAAGAGAAAAGGGGATATATTCTATCATGGCTGTTGAATCTTGTCAAATCAATGCAGTGTGCTCAGAAGCATGTAGAATTCACCCGAAGTTGGGCATGCTCAGTAAACATGGATTCTCTGCTTTCTTTATGTCTAAATTTGATTAACAATGGTGTTAATTGCTGTCAAGATTTTCAGAGTATTATCTGTTCCTCTGAAGCTTGACTGAAATATTGTGAGCAGGAGGAACAGGCAGAGAGTTACTAGAGCTGATGCAACTGGTACAGGGTTTAATAAAGTTCATGCCCAGCTAGCTGTCGGAGCCATTCTAGATTGTATATCTAATGGAAAACAAATACAGTGACTACTTCTGCTCAAAATAGCATTTCTGTGTTACTGTTGTTTGAAGAAAAACAGTTGGTATAAAGATTACAGATGATGTAATTTTTACCATTCCATGTTTGACTCTGCAGATATTCTTACTGAGATCCAAGATGAGCTCTGTTTATTTTTTTTATCAAAACATTTTTCTTCTATGAAGTGTAAAAGAAGCCTGCTGTTCCCCTGATTTTTTTTCATTGTGGTTGTATTAATTGCAAATCTTTTTTAAATAAGCCTGTATCATCTAGTAAGAGTAATCTGCACGGCTACAAATCTCAACCAGGGACTGAGCTGCAGAGGTTGTGTACTGATTCACGGTCACCTTTCAGTAGTTTGGGGCTGTGTTTCATGATTTCTCTCTTTCCACCTTCACTGTGCTGACTACAGAAGAAAATGAGAAAAGCTGGCTGGAATAGAAATGTAGTTGCCAACAGTTACATGTAAAAGAAATACTAAGGCAAAAGATTGTTCTAGCTAAAAGACAAGGCCTGATTTGTCTCTACAAGAATGTTTTCTTTCCAAAGCTATATTAGTTATTTTATAGATATGTATCTAGATAGATAGATAGATATAGATACCTTACTCATATTATGAAGGTGAGAAATCAGGCTAAAAAATTATTTTTTCATGACCCAGCCCAGGTATCCACCACTGAAGTTTGCAGTATTAAGCTTTAAAGTGTTGGAGAGAAAGAAGTACCCCTCCAGCCAAGCTAAACTCACAGACCACCAGTTACACCTCAGTGCTGTAGGCAGTGTTTCTGTAAAAAGTCCAATGTGAAATGGCTGATAAAGAAGGACACACCTTCATTATCTTCCATGCACCATTTCCCTTGAATTGTGTCCTTCTCTGGCATGCTTAACAGAAGTTCAGCTGCTCTGTGCCGCTCACCCTTTCCAGTGCCAACGTTTGTAGCTGGGCTGTCCATCTGCCAGCCACCTGTGGTGTCCACAGTTCTGAGCGCTTTGTACCACCACACCCTCCTTTGGGTGGCCTTTCCATTAGCTGCCAGAAACCCATAATTTCATTTAAAATATGTATGCAGGCAGGTTTCAAACTCAAGAAATCAGAAACCAGGAAATAATACGCTGTTGATATACTTGCCCAGTGCTAAAGAAAATGGGATTTCTGAATTCTGTGTCCACAGCTTTAAGCTAAAGATGTGAGTAATCCTGATGTGATCATTCAGATATTTAAATCAAGAGAAAGGGTAAATGAAGCAGAACCCAGGCACTTTGAGCCTTGAGGGATGAAGCCTTCATTGTTTGGGAAGGATGATGTTCATGGGGAAAAGAGCTTTTTTTCCTCACTGTTCCATATTTATTTACTTCTTATCAGGTAAAACCCTGCACTGAATTCAGATTCCCTTCCCCAATCCCCAAGTTGCAGATTTTTCTTATAGCACATTGTTATAGAGTCAGACAGACATTTATATTGAGCTAGAAGTCTGGGTCAAGCTATGCAGAATTGGCCAAGAGGTGCACAGAGAGATACAGAAATGAATCATTTTGAGTCCCACTGTTTTCAGCAGAGCCCTGCCTCAGTTTTCCATACTGCCCCTTTGATCTACAGTGCAGACAAGCTTTGTTTCCTATTTCTGTTCTCCCCTGTATCCATCTGTTCATTGGCTTTAGTCTTAGAGTTAGCCTGGAGGGAAGAGGGGTTGTCTTTTCAGTCAAGATTTTTAGAAAGTTTACTGGGGCTCATATCTATGGTACCTAAATATTAGGAATTATTTGGTAGTGATGATGCATGAATAAGTAATAGTGTAAGCATCAGCTTCATTTATATAAAAGACAGAAAATAAACCAAATTATTTGTTATATAGTGACCCACTAAAAGCTCCACTGTTGTCCTACATCCTGCTGAATGATGCTTTATTTGTGACATGTAACTCTTGTTAGTAATCCATGCTTTGGTTTTTTACTTCAAATATGTAACTAAGGAGAAAAAAATCACAAAATATTTTAAAGCCCAAGTATTTATTCTACCTAAGTATGTTACGTATTTTTAGGCCATGTGTTTGAAGTGGTTAGGTACCCCCGAGCTGTTAAAAAGGGCAGAAAATGGGGACATACTGCTAGAAAGTCAGATTTAGTTCATTTAGTATGCAGAGCAGGCCCTGTTAGAAACGTATTTTCGAAGGAATGCACAATATGTGTCTGCAAGCATGTGTCAATCCAACTAAAAAAAAATTTGCCACCTTATGTTTGCCAAAGTGGTTGTGTTTTCCTTTCTTTGAAAGCTTGGCATTTATTGTGTTCAAACAACTTGGAGCTCGCTGCAGGATAAAGAACTGCCTGCTTAGCATGGATGAGGACATTCTGTGAGCTAAGCAAAAGAGGCGACCTTAAAATCCTGGCACCCAATTTTTATGAAGTGTATCATGGGCAACTACAAGAATAGAGTCTACCAAACCAGTCCTTGGTGCTTGTCTTTAGTAAAGGAAATCAGTGGGTCCCTCTGTAGAGTGCTGCTCAGTAAGTGACCCCAGCTCAAAATCAAATTATACCACACAGTATGATTAATTTAGCAGAGTAATGGGGTAATGCTGTGAGAAAGTTAAGGTGGGTTGCTTTGTGCTTTACAATATAGCCATGTGATGCTACACAATATTGATTGCATTGGTAGGTATGGCTTTTAGTAAAACTACTTGAAATGAAAAAACTCTGCAGGTATGCTAAGCCCTCCATACCCACGTTTGTTAAGTAATTTGAAATCCAGGGGTCTGGAGTGGCTAGGTAGCCCTGTGATGTAAAAAGGGGTAAGATATGAGAACCTGTTGTTAAAAAGGTAGATGATGACATGTATAAACAAACACCAAATTTGAATTTTGGAAACTATCAATGCTAACAAACAGCAATGGCTGTCAGTTCCCAGTTTACAGGGATGGCTATCAGTCATTTTAGAGGAAGTCCCTTCTCAGAACTGGATCATTTTTGGAAGACTTGAAATAAAACTAGTGCAGGCGGCTTCACTTGCTGTGGAGTCCTGACCTTCATATGCTTTTCTATTTTGTTAGAGTTTCTGCAGGTAATGCAAACCATCAATGTGCCTTATTAATATCTGCCTGGAAAGCTGAAGTGTGAGAGCCTTTTTGGAGCTGAATTGTCTGCTGAGGCCTGTCAAATATCCAATGAAATAGCCACTAATGTGTATTTGGTTGTACAGCTTACGAATTAGTGGGCCTGGAGCCACAGAAAGCTTTGGACCCAACAACAACCAGATGTTTAGTTTACCAATTTTTTCAGGCTCCCATTCACCTGGTAAAATCAGCTGAACAGAAATATGAAAACCCAGGCACCCCTGCAACCACGGCACCACTGAGAAGCCCCATTATCTCTTCAAAGAGATAACTTAAGCACCTAATTTCTGCAGAGGCTCCAGGCTACTTGCAGTCCCTGGTTAGGTGCTTCCTTGTGTCCTAGACGGAGGCCTATAACCCTCAGGCATATGGGGTTTATAAATTTTGCCCTGTGAGTCTTGTAAGGCTTTCCTCTTAGAAATTTTTGGAGGTCATACATCAGGACAGCTGAGTCCAGGAAATAGGCAGTTTGATCCCTTCGCTGAAAGTTCAAGTGAGTGGCTGGGTCCAGCAGTTCAGGAGCAGAATAATGAGGATCCATTATTTCAGGTGAACAGGATCTCCAAAAATTACTTCTTCTCCATGAAAAGATTTCTGCACTGCTTTTCTACAGTATATCAGTCTCTGGCCCAAATATTTATGTGAGAATGCATAAAGGTGAAATATATGTATCACACATGTTAAAGGATATGAACTCAGGGTTTGTTGATAACCAGTTCTTCTTTAATAGACCTGAAGAAAGCCATAGTGGGGAGAGCATTACAAACTACTGGTTAGATTCAAAGCTATTTGTGATTTAATAGTCACATCAAGTGCCAGTAACCTTCTGCCCTGCTGTGTATTTATGCTACTTTTACTGTCAGTGGTTTAAAAAAAAAATAATAAAAATAATAATAAACTGGCAAATGGTGTGCTCATCAGATTCCAGTGCTGAACAAACGGCTCAGATTAATCATAGAGTGGAAAACAAGAGTAGAAGCATGTTACCAGTTGCTCAAGGGCACTCCAAGGATGATGACCAGCAGGGTCAGAATTACTTGCCCGAGCGGATTAGAAGTGCCGGTGAGTAGATGGTTGCTATGGGGGCAGTTGCACCCTAGATGGTGTGAGACCTGCCAGCAGCTCTGGTCCTGTTGAGGCAGGGCTTTCAGCAGTGGGGTGATCCTTGGCAGCTGGCACCACAAGTACAGGCTGCTTCGCTTGGCATTCTCTGTTTCATATACATATGTACACAGCACAGCAGCCTTGCAGCGCTTGGACTCTGATGCTTTTTGTCGGCTACATCTGGCTTGTGATGTTTACATAAAGCACAAGGAGGAGGAGAGTCCCTTTGGAAATAAAGCTTACTCTTTATTGCTCTCTTTAAAATGCCCAAAAGCAGTACAGAATCTCTGGAGTGAAGGCCCTGCATCACCACAAAATACTTGTGGGATCCCTGGGTAGCTGCCAAAAGTCCTAGTTATTTGTAGGAGGCAATTGAGAATACTGCTGAAGTGTTAGCCTTCAAAAATGCACCAGAAGCGTTTTTACATCCATCACATGGTTACTGCTGAACTCTCCATGTATGGATGTTCACATGAGCCTATTTGCAAGCTGCCCTGGCTCAGCTGAGGGAGTGTTGGCTTCTTCTTGTTGTTGAAGAGAGGACTAGGCACTAGGAGGCCTGACTTCTTCAAAGGACACTCTGCAAAACACCTTTTCTTATGCGTTTCAGACTTGGTCTCTTTTTTTATGATGAGTATTGCTTAAGGACTGAGAAATGCCTTGAAGCAGCTACTTATAAATCTAGTATGATGTTAGATATGACCTAAGTTTCAATGTGTGTGTATGGATGGGTGGGTGGGTGAACAGACGGATGGATGGATGGATAGCCCATCTCAAAATCAATACACAAATGTTATCAATCAGAACAAGCGTACATCACGAGATTTTCCAAACAGTCATTGACAGGGGAATTAAAAGCATCAGAATGTATTGATGGATTTTCCTCCTCAGCTTTTTTCCTTAGGATATTGGTTTATTAAGGTAGAATCTTGCAGTGTCCAGGTAAGGAGGCTTTTTTGGTGGGTTTTTTTTTTAACTGAAAGGCAGAGCCAACATCAACAGAAAGAAATGCTGCTTAATTTATGTTTATGGAACTCAGCATAAGAAGGTGGACAGCAATACAAATGCTGTGGCTGAAATTAAGTCCCAGTTCAACAAACAGAATATTACTTGCTTGCTTAACTTTTGTTCTTTGCCTGATTGACCAGGAAAAGTCCCTTATTCTCCACACTTATCTCCAGCGCTGTACAAGCAGGCAGATGAATTATCGGTACTGGAAGTGGGCAGTTGTGCTACTTTGATGAATGGGCTATGTCCAGCACTGCAACAAAGCTGTAGTTTGGATTGGCAGGTCTGATAGCTCTTTGGCTTTATTTTTATTATTCTCTCCTCCCCTCCAAAACAGCCTCTATCATTATAGAAGACTACAGCAAGAACATGTCATTTCTCAGATGAATAAACTAAGTGGTCTTGAAAATCTACTGCTTTGTTTTAATAGGCATTGATCAGCAGGGTAAAGACCTAAACTTATCTGATGCCTTTATGTTGCTTTGCTTTTCTTTCTGATTTTAAAATACATTTATTATGTTACAACTAATTAAGAAGCAGTACTTTGAGAAGGAAAGCTGCCACATGTAAACAAACATGAAAAATCCAAGAATTAAAGGCAAAATGGAAATGTTTTGAGCCATACCAATGGCAGAAACTGGAAATATTGAGTTCCATTTTATCAATATTTTAGTCTTTTCAGATCAAAAGAGAAAAAAGCCACATGTTATACAATGCATAACTCAACTTTAAATTCAGTGCCTGTTCCTTCTGGGACAACTTCCTGGGAAGTTGTTTTCAGTTTGGGTGAAATTTTTCAGAGTAACCTAATAAGCTGCAATAGTTGTTAAGTTTCATGAAAAACAAAAAAGATTGAACAAAAAGTAATAAATTATGAGAACAGCAAGGGAGTAGGGTCCTCAAGTTATTTCTGTATATCTTCAAGTACCCTGGAAGATCCATAGATATTGAGGTTAGAAGGACCTTATTATCTAGTCTGACCTCTAAATCACAGGCCACACAACTGCCCTGCTTCTACCCTCACTGCCACATGTAACTTGCAGAAAGATGGTTGGTTTTCACTCAGGTATATGAAAGATGAGGAGAGCTGTCCTAACCCATCTCCCTGTGTCTCCTTCAGTGTTTCATCCTATGATTAACCCTATCTACTGAGTACAAATTTTAAAAAAGAAGAGGCAAAGAGGCATTTTAATACAGATGTGTTTTTCAACAGACTGCGTACGCTTGAGATAGCAGACCTTGCTTTGCTTTCTTGTGCAGTGGGTTAATTCTTCGTTAGTACAGAGCTGTCCTGATTTACCAGCCAGGGAGTTGAGGACTTCTACTGTTGCAGCTGTGAAGTCACCCCACGTCCAACCCTTGCATGCCTCTCAACCCTGCTGCTGACACTTGCCTTTTTGTCTCCCTTTGCAGAAAATCCTGACCATGATCCCAACTGAGGAGGAGAAGCAAAAGATCCAGGAGGCACAGCTGGCAAACCCTGATGTTCCCCTGGGCAGCGCCGAGCAGTTCCTTCTCACCCTCTCCTCCATCAGCGAACTCTCTGCCAGGCTCCAGCTGTGGGCTTTCAGGATGGATTATGAGATAGTGGAAAAGGTGAGAGGGAAAGCAGGGAGGCAGGGGTGGAGACTCTTCTGAGGCTTTGCTTAATCTTTGCCTGACCTTATTATTACATGAGCATATGTTTTGAGGAAAGGGTAAACGGGTCACTTTTGTTTCAGTGGCCAACCAGGAAACAGCTAAAATGATCCTTCATAATCTGTTCCTTCTATAAAAGAAAATTAGAGATTATGCCTTACTTCCTTTTAATTAGTTGGTAATGAACTGAAACAAAGAGGAGGGCTAAATCCTTACCACATCTTCTCCAGATGTTGTTATTCAGGAAATTCTTACTTCAGACCAGTAAGGTTTTTCTTTGGATAGAGACTGAATTAGGACTACAGCATTCAATCTTATATCATAAAATGAGAATATTGATCTTACATCCATCTGAACAAAGAAAAACACCATCCATTAAGGGTTTTTTTCTGTCTGTAACTCTCAAAATTACAAACAAAAGATAAGACATCCTTCAGGGGTGTTCTGTTCAGTTCAGTCCCAGACAGTTGTTGCCACCTTCGTCATGGATGGCATTTATTCAGAGAACACTGTAATTGGGTTGTCTGTCAGGAATGATGGATCACAGGCAGAAATTTCAAAATGACAGCATGTAATTTTGGTGCATAGGTGAAACAGAATGGAACTGTGTAGGTGATTGCAGCTACTTGCTGACTTTCACAAGCTCTTCCAGGAATCTCAGTGCAGGAACATTCTTTTGGTGCATACTTCATACATTGCTCTTCAAGCAGCTCTCTCCTGCAAATATGAATTTTGTATGTGTGTCTGTGCACATACATATATATTAAAAAATTGGTATAACTTCATGTGATACAGATTCTGAGAAGACAGACATACTTCTGAGAATGCCTTACGTTTACCTAGCCATTGATATTTAACAAGTTATACAACAGTGGATTGATTTGCAGGTGATACTGACAAGATTACTCAACCTCTGCTTAATTTCCTTAGATTTTAGGAAATGCAATCGCACTCATATTCAGGACTTTTTAGATTGTGACATTTTAGTCTTAGACATTTCCATTTCTGACTTGTAAAAGACAAATTAGTTTTATCTGGTCTGATATACTTTTTTGCCAGTTTTGCGTTTGTTTTGGGGGGTTTGGGGTGGTGTTGTGTTTGTTTGTTTCTTTGCTATGATACAGCTATTTATTCTGCTTTGAAGTTACTGCAAGGCTAAATTGTTCCTTTCATGTAAACTGAATTAGCTCTAGCTGTTAATCTACCTGTATACTTAGAATTTCTAGCCAATCAAAAAGTAACATGTGAAGCACTGCTAAAAGCTAAAGAAATCCTGATAGTTTTCTTGTTGCTTATCCTATAATGTTTATGCCACAAAGTTAATAAATTGCCAGGTAAAATCCATATAGAATGGATGCTAGTATGAAATGTCTCACATCCAAAATTACTCAAAGAAGCAAGAGCTGGAGTGAAGATAGGACCAATATTTTTATTTCTGTTGAAAGGTATATAGGCCTAAGTACTGTACTTACCATAAAATGGTACAGGAAATAACATATGATAACTCATAAAATTAGAGGAGCACGTGATAAGAAGCCTATCATAGATAGGACAGACAGCCTGGGTCGTAGTTGGGTGAAGAGAAAAATATGGTATCAGACATCAGAGGTACAAGAGAGAAAAAGCAGTTGGGTCTCTCCAGTAAGAAAAGGTTGAAGTCAGAGTTTAAGTTCCAGATGACCCATGAACATAAGTGTTATATAGATTGAGATAAGATACCATGAGCATATTCAGTTAAGAAAATAAGTAGTTTGTGTTAGCAATTATGTTAATAGAGTCTCATGACCTGTTAACATTCTTCTGTTCTTGAAATTATGTTTTTGTAGAAGATTGTTCTGCAAATGGGCAAACCCTTCATGAAACTTAGGTGCCAAATCACTTACCTCCACAGTTTTTGTCATTTTTTTTGTCCAGCACTTGCTTGATCTTTTAAAAATCTGGTTTAAAATTAGGACAACTCACAACAGTTTAGAATGGACTCATTTATCAAGTCACAAATATATTTTCTGTAAGAAATGAATGAACCTTACTGTTATTTCCAGGAGGCTGGAAGTTTTATATGGTTCATTATATTAATAGAGTGAAATACCTGAGTTATGGAAGTAAGGTTGGAAGTCTCATTCATGAGACTCTTTTGCTAATCAACCAAGAACAGTTTTGCCTAAGTAGGTCCTAGCTTCAGCTCTGACAACCTGAAAGAAAAACAGCACAAAATTGTTCCAGAAAAGGGTTAAGTGAGATATTGTTCATGTTTGTAGAAAAGCTTTCCAGGCATAATGAAGGAAGTCATCTTTCTCAAATTGAATTTGATTAACTAAAGCAAGCCAGGGTACAGCTGTAGGGAATAGCCTCAGACTGTGAGGGGCTGAACTGGGTGAATGAATACTCATTCTTTGCTCCTTACAGGGAAGGGGAAAAAAAAAAGAAAAAAAAAAAAAAAAGAGAGAGAGAAAAAGGAAAACTCTTTCCAAATTATCTGTTTGATACTGTGTATACTGTTTTGAAATGTTAACATGTGTCTAAGGTACTGTATGCCTACTGAAGGTCATCAGTGGAACAATAATTTTCCTCACCTTTATTTTGGTATCATATTTTAAAGGCACAGACAAAAGAGGCAGAGTTTCAACTTTAAGTCTTCATTTTCAGACTTGATTGCTCTGAAAGATTACAGTGTGTTACTACTAGTTCTTTGTACTGAACTATTTATGATTCAGATGCTGTCAAATTTCATTATCTCAAAGGGAGTTTAAAGGTCTTAGAAAGAGGAATAGAATCTTTAGCTGTCCTAAATCAGATTATTTTTTTTCTTCAGGTCACGGTGGGCAAATATATCCTTATTGCTGACAACTTTAAAGGATCATAAATGAATATAAGCAGGTGTAGAAATGAGAAAAGTAGAACTGGTAAAGAAAGGGGCTTGCTTCAGTTTCTCTTCCAAGCAGAAAGATTAGTCCTGACTGTAGTCTCCCTGGTGGCAATGTGCTAGAGAAATAAGTGTTCAAAGAGGTTGAACTTTTGAGTAGTGCTTAAATGGTCTGAAAATTTTACATCACAGCTTTTTAAGTTTTACAATATGATCCTGATACTTTCTGTTGTTTAAAAGGGTATGATACTTTATGCAGGCCAGTCTTGATTAAATGTGAATATGGCAAATTACAGTTTGCTCATATCAAAGTTCCCATCTCAACCAAGTTTTTACCCTTCCCAGAAAAGCATGCATGTGGACTTGTACAGTGCAGTAAACTAAATTTATTACCAGTGTATCAGACTGGTAACAATGCATATGCCGATAAACTGTACAGGACGTGTGCTTTGTCATCCCGTGTCCCAGGACCATTGGATTCATTACACATAAGGTTGAGTTCATTTGTGCATGTCTGTCAAACAATATATCAGACATTATTAAATGTCTCACAGCCAGAAATTCTGGACGGATCCTCAAATTTCATTCAAGTGTAATTTTAGGTGAAAAATAAAAACATGGTAAATAAGGATACATGATATTTAAGGTTAGGAGGTAGCTTTAAATTATGTATCTGCCCTCTTTAAATAGAAGGTGAGTTTTATGTGAAGCAAGAATAGGTATTTCATCTGATTATACAGGATCTAGCACAGTTTTTTTGTTTTTTAATAGTACAATAAAATAAAAAATAATGAATAATTATAAATGTGTATTATACACAAGTCTAAGAAGGGCTACAGTGTGGCCTGCTTTTGAAGCCTTTGATTCTGCCTTTTTATTCACCTTCAGAATGTATTAATTTAACCTTTTAGAAATTATTTTTAGCAGGTTGCAAGTAATATAGTTCAAAAACCTGTGTTTTAAGCAGATGCAGAGCAGTTTGATTCATCCCCATAATGCAACCAAACTATATCAACCCTGACTTTAAAGCAATTCAAAGAATTCTGTGCAGCAGTTTATTGATCAAGTTTAATTTGATAAAGTCTTGATTTATTTACAACCTCTCCTCTGATGTATTAATTACTTTGTTCACAATGTGATCTCTTATTTTGTCTTGAATTTGCTATATTCTTTTCTTTCAAAGAGATGAATGGTTCTGTAGTGACTAGAAATGTATGTTTCCTTCATCTTTATACTCTTATTTCTGGTGAAATTTCACTACGTTTGTTGAATAACCCATTGTATTTCTCCAAGAAAGTGAGGTTCTCAACTATTTTGCCTCTTGGTCTAAAATAACAGCTTAAGTTTGGCTTATTGGCTCATAAAGAGCATAATTATTTAGGGAAAGAATGCTGCTCATGGATGCTTAGGGTGGCATTTGGAGATAGAAATAATGTGAACTGTTACTGTGCATACAAAATAAATAATCCTGGGCCTCACACAAAGACATAGAAATAAGCTCCTTCAACTCAATTACCCTCACTCTCTTCCTTTGAACTCTCTGGTGTAGTTCACTTCCTGAGGTAATGGAACAGAATTTATGTTTTCAAGCCTTATCAGTTTACATACCTATAGTCAGATAACATGTGTGGATGCAAGATGCATTACATTAAAAGATTAAAATGAGAACACTTGTAAAGCTTGATGTTTACAGTGGGGGTGGGGGTTTCAGTTTTAAAGCCACACAAGGACAAAACCATATCTAAAGCTCAGAGGTGGCCATCACTTGAAGAAAGTTTTAGGGTCGGGCTACAAATGTCAAGTCAGCCAGGGTTCTAAATTTTTTTTGTTTGTTTTTCAAAGATTAGGAAAATTAGTTATAAGAAGCTTTTTTAACAGTTGGGGCAGGGAGATGTTCATGCATCTAACTCAAATGCAGCAGTCCCTTCTCTGATTGTCTCCTGTTTGAAAAGAGAATAATCCCCAGGACAACTAAGGCAATTACATACATAAAGAAGCAACATTAGGAAAGAATTTTATGTAATTTTTTTTTGCTGTCCTTACATGTGATTTATTAGCTGGAACATGGAAGAAAGCCAGCACACATGGCCAGTTTGCACTCTATGAGATGCCAGTTCAGGAACTTTTTGTAGTAATTAATCTAAACCATAGAACTAAAAACTTAAAGCTCTATAGCCAACTGCAGCCTTCACTTTCTTGTTTCTGTTCTCATGGCAGGAAGTTGCAGAACCACTTCTAGACCTGAAGGAAGGAATGGACCAGCTGGAGCACAATAAAACTTTGGGATTTATCCTTTCTACTCTACTAGCCATTGGAAACTTTCTGAATGGAACCAACGTAAGCCTGATGTCCCAGCATTTCCCCTGCAGGTTTTTCCTTCAAAAAAAGAAGTCAAAACCATTATGACAATTGTAACCCTATATTTATTTTGTACCAGAAGAGTAATTTAGAAAACAGAACCTACTTTTCCTTTTTATTGTATGTCAGGGTGCTTTTTGCCTCTTTCATCATAACCTGTAGAAAACACGGAGCTAGGAACTCGTCTGCAGTAACTCCCTTGAGTTTAGTGCCAACGCTCCCCATTCAAATTGTGAGAACTGTGTCATGAGCCATTTCACTGCAGGTGGACTGATTTAAGGCCTACTCCTCAGCAAGTTAAAAACAAATAAAAGCAATGTTTCTTCTCCTGTAGGATTCTTCTTTTTTCCCCTCTGCCCCTACTTGGTAATCATTTTTGTCTACTAATCTGCATGGGAAGGAGTAAACATTTTAATTTTTATTTTGTTCCCTTTTTTCCACCTTATAGGCCAAAGCTTTTGAGTTGAGCTACCTCGAGAAGGTTCCAGAAGTCAAGGACACGGTGCACAAGCAGTCACTCCTGCACCACGTCTGCACTATGGTGGTGGAAAAGTTCCCAGACAGCACTGATCTTTATTCAGAGATTGGGGCCATCACTAGGTCAGCCAAGGTATGTCTAGTGGGTAAATTCTATATGTGTTTCTAAAAACTCTCTTCAAAATTAAATATTTAAGATTATGTTTTACTCTTTTATTTTATTCCCCTCTGGACACAGCACTTTTTATGAATGTGCCTTCACAGTGTCATTCCCACTGAATTTCAAAGGTGCTAGTACTCTCTCTTCTGAGCTTTATCTTTTGTCTGTCAGGTGGTTTCCTCATCAATGCACTAATAGGCAGCCACGTTATGACAGCCATTTTAATGTTATATACATTATTAATGTATATAACTATTAGGGATTATTTTCACTTTAAAATGTTATTTGAGCAATATCTTCAAATATATTTATTCTGTGGTAGGGGGGAATCTCTTTTTAAGGTAGACGACTGATGGTATTTTAAGGGGAATGGTTGGAATGAACTTTTTTGGTAATAAAGTTGTTCCAAAATGAAAGCGTCCCTGAAATATTTTGTTTACCTCCTTTTCTGTCCTCCTCCTGAAAACAACTCTGACGATTAGGAGTTAGGAAGATAAATAGAAATAAAGGAAACTTGTGACAGCACCTCTTTTTAATAAATGGTGATCCCTTGACTAATGCATAGGTCTGGAGAGTGGCTCAATTTGGCATGCAGATTATTTATTACTGCTGCTAGCAGGCATGATAGAAACACTGTAAGCTCAGTCTTGGATCTCACAGAGTATGAGATTTCATGGATGACCCTTAAAAAAAGTACATTATTGATTAATAGAGTAAACATGACGGACTATCACCAGGAGATAAAAACCATGAAAATTCTGGTTTAGAGTTATGTCTTGTGAAAATGGTAATAATTACAGCAGATAATACTAGTATCTGTCTAGTCCGGTGTCTTGATTCAGACAGTGGCCAATATCAGCTGCTTGAGAGGAGAGCACAAGAAGCTTTGAAGGAGAAGGAAAGTCTCTCCTAGAAAAAATCTGGTTTTGTTTCATAAGCCATAATACTCATTATATGTGTCAAAAAGAGGAATGATTTCTTTTCCAAAAGCCACCTTATGTGGGTATTGGCGGGGGGACGGATGGACAGACACACCCTGTATAATACAATTTCCTTTAAATTGCAAAAATCAAATCTTAGGTTTGCTCCTAGCATAGTTCTTATAACAATTAATTCATAATCTAATTTTGTCTGCTGTTGGTTGAATTTGCTAATTTCAGGATTTACTGTCTGAATATATTCAACACTCAAAACTTTTCTTCACCTCTCTATTTCATAGAATAACTTATGTTAGAAAGGACCTCTGAAGATCATCTGGTCCATCACCCTTTTCAGTGCAAGACCAAATTAAACCAGGCTGCTCAGATCCTTATCTGAGTCTCAAATAATCTTTCAACTTCTTTTTTTTTTTGAGACCCTTTCCACACTTTTTCTCCGTCTTACATTTTAGAACAGGTTAAACAATAGCAAACAGTGTATTCCAGCCTCTCCTTATAAAAGTTATACACTTATTGGTTCCATTCTGCTTGGGCTATCTTTTGTTAGATGCCCTGATGGTTTATTTGTGATTTGCTAACTTTATGACACCAGTTGTCTTTGGGCAGTTCACAAGAACATCCAGCCAGTTTCCTGAGCTGATCGGAGAATTCAGCACTCAGCCAGATGCCGAAGGAGCCCGATGTTGCGGGCACGTGTCCACTTCATTGCGATGTAGTAATGACCATGATCTGCTGAAGGAGATTTACTGCTTTCTTTCAAACCCCTATTAATCTTAAATCAGGACTAATTGATTGATTTCTTGCCATCTGTAGATTTTACCCTCTTGATTTGCTTCCTTTTTTCTAGATAATTTTGAAATACAAAGTACAAACCATGAGGCATCTGCTGTTAACCCTGTTGTCAGATAAGAATCAATATATATTCCTTCTTTTGTTCTCTTAGCCTCACACTTCGTAGGTGGCCTCCCATGAAGCTCTTATAAAAATTTGGAAAGTATAATTGTCTTTACTTGCTCATATCTGTCCAGTATTTTATAAACATATTCAAATGTAGTGGTTATTTTTTATGTCTTTAATTTCCTCTTACTCATTCTTTCAGCCAGGCTATCAGGTACAGTAACAAAGCTTGGAGCTCTACAGTTGTCTGAATCAGCCTTGCTGCTATTTTAAAGATAGATGAAACTTTTGCTATCCTCGGATTCTTTAGGATACTTAGTGTGGTGAAAGCATACTCATTTTAGCCAGTGCTTCCAGAGCTTTTTTTATTTTAATTGCTGTCAGAATTACTGTCTTCTGCTTGTTAACATCTTTGTAAGTTATCATCCTCCTCCAACGGATTGGGTTCTGCTGGCAGATATTTGAGCCTTGCTGTTAGTTCATGTTTGTTAAAAAATAAAAGCAGGTACAGGAATAGGTTTCTCCCCAACATCTTCTATAGTGAAGTTACATGAAAAGAAGTCACCTTGCTTCCCTTCCCTAACTTTTGTCATCCTCAGTTTCTTTCATCCCTAGTGATCCAGGACCTCCTACATGTTTTCATTTTTTTGGATACCATAAAGGAATTTGTGGCTTTTGTTTTATATCCTTAGATATTTGCTCTTTGGATTCCATCTCTGTTCTCTTATATTTCCTCTTGCATAGCCTATGTTTAGCTCTGTTTTATTGCCTTCACTGAGGTTGGTTTCTCATGTTTGGAAGGTTTTAATTTTTTTGTTGTTTTTTGGTTTTTTTTCCTTTGAGTGAATCTTCATCTCTTAACATTTAGATATACTTGTTTCTCATTTGCTGCTTCTTCTCTGTTAAAAAATTATTTCGCTTTTTTTTAGATTGGGACCAAGTTAATCACTAAAATAAAATTTATGGTGAAAGAGAAAAGCCCTTGTTTTCAAAAATCCACACCACCATGTATGGTGTGCTTTCAAGTGAATCTTCTGTTTTTCAGTCTTAGAAAGTGGAAGAAATTTTAACCTAATGCTGTCACTTATAAAAAATTTTTAGGTCTAAAAGCATGTGAAATTAAACACAGTCTTTCAGTCTGTGGTTTGCTGATCTAGTGGCCCTGCCCAAAGCGGACAAAATTCTGAAAGGGCCAGACAAAATCACATTAAGAGAAATTATAGCCTTAACCTTCCCCGTGACGCCCAAGGTCTCCCTCCTTGGGATGTTCCTGCATGTGTTATACCACTGATGGATTACTGTAACAAGCTCTATTCCCACTTGATCTTAGCTGCCACAAATCAAAGAGTTAGGACATGGAAGCCATCCAAGCTGCCCTCTTCAAGGAAATGTTCACAGACGAGGTGAAATCTTGGTTTAGGAAAGCTGACAGGAAAGGAGAACTAGTATTTCAGTGTGGATTAGGCTGTATTTTGAGCTCCATTTTGTCTACAAACATCTTTCAGAAACCACAAAGGCTAAACAATTTCCATCCTGTAGATAAATAGAGATGCCCCTTCCCCTGAGATGCACATCATATGAGAATTTCCTGAGCCTTAGTCCATGAAAAAAAGCCATAAAGAAAACAGGCTGCCTCACCAGAAAGGAGTTAGAAAGACCAGAAACAAAATGGTATGGTTATTGCAAAACTTGTGGCTTTTTGTTGAAGGACTAAAGTCATAAATCACAAAAAAAGCAGAAACAAGTGAAAAAATGATCAAAAACTAGAATCCTAGATAAATAAAAGTATTCATAGTTGTATAAAAATATATAAGACCATGCAGGGCACTGATTGTCTAGTATTCCATGATTAAAAGCACTTGGTTGTTTGGGGGGTTTTGGTTTTTTTTTTTTTTTTTTGTTTTTGTTTTTTTTTTTTTAAAAAAAAAAAAGCACCATATTTTAGGTTGTTTTTTCACTGGAGTTGTACTAGAACTGATGTACCTAATACTGTTAGACCCCCAGATTTCTATAGATAAATTCAGTATTATTCCTAGAAACTTCCATACCAGTATGGCAAGGAGGGGTTACATCAGCCCTAGTATCTTCTCTGTTAGTGAATAAAAAAATTATTTTTATTACAGACGTTCATCTTCTCTCTCAACCCCATAAATGTTTTTCCCCATGCATCTGAAAGCTGGCCAGCTTCATAAAGTAAATTAGTAATTGTCCTTTTCTCCCCCTAAGTTTAATTTACTTGCAAGATGCCAGACTTCTGGCTGGTTTTTAACCCCCTGCAGCAAGACACTTGGGTTAGTTTTGGATACTAGGCAGCGGAGAAGCAGGCAACTTTTAAAAGTAAGCAATAGGAACTGTTAACAATGCAGGGGAGGGGGCGAGGTTTGCTGGTAGGAAAACACTTAGGATGAGTCAAAGGCGTACACAGGGGAGAAGGAAGCCTGCAGCTGCCCTCCAAGGGACTTGGCAGGGAGGCGTGGGGAGAAAGGAGATGGCTGACACAGAAGCGCTCTTCTGGTGTGCTGTAGCTTCTGCTTGATACCTGGAAAGCAGTGAAAGGAGAAAGAAGAAAAAAAAAAAAAGTAGGGGAGATCATACTACTTCCTGTGCTGCTTCAGTGGGGTTTCTTTTGCCTCTCTTGACAGGAGGTATTTGTGTGCGATTATCATTAAGGTGGGCTTTCCCCATGTTATTTGAAACAAAAATAAATGCCAAAAGTCAAATTATTTTCCAGCAAAAAAAGTGGTTGGGGAATGCAAGGTTTCTTATGGTTGTATCATTCCTCGTGGTGCCTGCAGCTGCTACAGTTCCTGGCACGGGCTAGCAGGAGCAAAGGTAAAGATGGAGCAGGGTAAGGCAGATCCTGCTGGTTGCTGGGCAGACTGGGGCAAGGGGGAAAGATCTTCAGTGGCAAAGGAGACTTTCAGGTTTTGTCTGAAAGACAGCAAATTAAGTTTAGCACATGTGCCTGACAGCACTGTGGTGTTTCAATAACATTCCAGGTGAAATGCTGGCAAGTAGTGTTGCAGGTGCCAGATTACCATCTGAAGGAACCTACATCACCACTTACTGGTATTGCTCCTCTTCATCCCAGATTGTGGGAACTGTCATACAGCATCTGCAAAAAGATCCCATATTAGTGTCTTTATTGTGGATTGTTTAAGGAACTAAAATGCAGTGGAGATGTATATAATTGGGTATGGTCATCTGGTCATACTTCAGTAACCACCCCATCCTTAAATTTTTAATTAGTAGATTGACTCAGGTGCTCTCACTTCCAGAATTATTGTGGCAGAATCCCACCTCTTAGCCTAGAATTACAAATGTCTGGACAGAACCTCCTTTACATTTTGCGTTCTTTTGAGAGCTGCCATCTACTTCACATGTAATATGTGACCAACATCATGCAAGTCAGACTAACATTGGTCTTGGGGTAATTCTTGTGACATTCGGTGACAAGCAAGACAGTGTGGAAATACTGGAGGAGACAGAGTTTTGAACATAGGCCACAGGAGGTCACAGCACTCAGATGACAGTGTGTTTGCAAGGAGCAATTCTCAGAATTTCCTTTGGCACTGAACCAACTCAGGAAAAGAGGAAGATTTCATGTTCCCTGCCAGAACGCATCCCTGTAATAATGTGAGAATGAACGTTCTGACCCTAAATTATAAACAGCTCAGACTAGGCTGTGGTCTGCTGCAGAAACTTTCTTGAACTTTGAAGAAAGAGAGATTTTGTCTGTGATTATGTATATCTTTCTGTGATGTGTATGAAATAGTAGTCACTTTATTTTTAATTTAAGGCAACATTTGTCATTGTGAAAGCATCAGTCTTATAGTTAATGCACCTTCTGGGTAGGATAAAAATTCAGAGATCTAGGTCTTCCTTACAAAATATCTGGATTTTATATGTTCACCACTAAAAGAAACAGGCTGCAGCAATAAACAATAAATATAGTATCAAGCAATAGAAAACTTATACAAGGATACTGAGGCTTCACAACAAGTTTTTCACTGGCCTTCAGAACAAAAATTTTGGGTATTTTACAGGGATTCTGAAAAGAAGTGCATTTTAAGCAGAAACCTCAGCTTTACCAGTTTCCCTTCATTTATTTGTTTTGGGTTTTTTTACTTCAATCCAGTTGTGTCATTTTTGACCCTTTTCAAGGTCTGAATATAAATACAGGAGGTAGGAAACATGAGTATCATCAGGAGCAGCATCTTTGATTTTAAGATGGTTTTGTACCAAGTAGTGGTGGAGCTTGGCCCAGACACTAGAGGAGGTTTAGCTGGAAGAGAAAATGTGTAACGCACTTTCCAGCAGAGGGAATGCTGGAGAAAGATGACCTGCTATCTCACAGGGGCTACAGTTGTTTGCTGTGCAATGCATACATGGAATTGTATATGCTGCCCTAGGGAATACATAGCAGAAGGCGCTTCAGGTTTGAGGCAATGCATTTAATTCCCAATGTCACCTCAAAGCAACCCTTCTTCTCTCTCCCAAAAAATCAGAGTCCAGTTCCTGTGTTGCCATGAGTATTTATGGCCACACAGAGAAATGACATCCCAACCCAAAGACCAGAAAGGCTCCCTGACATGTATTGCCTGAATGACTGAGACATGGTCTAGTATTAATTAGAAAGTTTTTAACTTTTATATGCAGCAGGTGATATTGGAAGTATGGCATGGATTTGAACTTGAAAAAAACAGGCCTTTTAAAGGACCAATGTTCATGGAACCTGTAGGGCAGAGAAGTACGTGCTGAGCTGTTTGGTGGTGGTGGTGGTTTTTGAGTTGGGTGAAAACCAGCGAAAGCAGAAGTAATTTGGGCAGTAGGTGTATCATGCAATATTGAATCCTCAGCCCAATGAAGTGAGAGACTTATTAGAATTCTTTTTTGTGTTGTTTATGGCAGAGTCATCTGTTACTCTAGTGGTAAGCAATAAACAATGATATAAAGTGATTAAAATGAGTCCTGGCATTGCTGACATGTGGTTGGAAGGTTTTATTCTTGGTCTGAGTGTCTTTTGTGCAAAATATGGTGGTGCATTAATTTGAAAAATGTATATTATTTTTATATTTTTAAAGTTGTCCATTAGTGGCTTATAGCCATGGTTTCCTGAATGAGGCAGACCCTGCAGGGCTTGTATCACATAAACTAGTCTTTAAATCCTATTTGGATAGGCTGCCTCTGGCTACTCCACTCTGATGCAAAAGTGTCTACAAAGGCATTTTTCAGAAGACTGAACAGTGGGCCTAGTGAGAGATTCACAGATAAGTAACAAATAGTTCTGAATACTTTTCAGATAACGTGGTTGTGAATGGAGAGGAAACTGGTGAGAGAAAGGAGGAAGATATCAAATACATCCAAGGAGCATTTAGAAAGTTGCTTTTTCTAAATTGGTTTGCAGATGAAAATAAACATTACATAGTGTCTGAAAGAAAATATATTTTTCTTTTGCATAACAGCCTAAGACCATTCATTCTTTTGCCTGAGGGAGAAAATGATATTTTTTTTAAAGTTGTAGCAGAAGGTAACAGTAAGCAGAACCAGCAAGCTGCACATGTTTTGCACATACATGTACCAAGGAGGAAGAAGAATAATTTATGTTTCCACTTCCCTCCAAATCCTGGGGCCAGACACAACATCCGTGCACTGCTATCCAGGGAGAAAGCTGTAATGACCATTTCAGATTCCTGCTCCTTTTATTCAGTGGAGTATAGTTATAAAATAATGCCACAGCAGTTCTTGTCCGAGCACCTCCTATGCTGAGATCTCCTGGAGCCACAACTCATCTGAAATCCTTCTTAGTCCCAGCATGATTTTCCCGCTGGGCAAGAACTGGTGCATCTTTCCTTTCAAGAGAGGAAAAATGAAAAAAAAAAAAAAAACACCAAAAAAACAAAAAAGGAATCATATCTTTCTACCACTATGCAGCATTAATTCTCTAAATAAAGTTTTGGGAATAAACACGTAAATAAGAAGGTGCAATCCATGCTGCCTTGGGAATGCTGTGTGGACTGTCTGGGAAGTAGTATGGTACTGTGGATGATGCCTTTTCACATTTCCTTTATGCATATTAGATTGAATAATTGTCATTATTACTCCATACAAGTTCTTGTTCTCCTTATCATAGGAACATGTAGTTGGGGGATCATTTAGCACCACTGTTACTGATACATTTGTATATAACACTTTCAGTGTTAGAACACATCCTAACAGAACAACAATAACAGTAAAAATTACCAAAAAAAAAGAAATTGGCAAGGATATTGCTGAGCAAGGTGACTGCTTTTAAACATTTATGCACAAATATTAGATCTAGGTTTGGACCACTGTGCTTATCTTTCATGGTTGGCTACCTCAGTTAAAGTGAGGCTAAATTTTTGCTTTTCAGACGGATTTGTATTTTACTTACATTTTCCATTGATGCAAGTACCGGCAGTTTTATGACAGAAATGTGCATGAAATGGAGGAACTTGTTGGCCACGTTGTCGTTGGACTGCTGCTACTCAGAATAGTATAAAAGCTTCTTTATGACCATGATGCATTTGGCTTCATAGTGAAGAGAGTAGAGGATCTGAGGATGACAAATTCCTTAGGATCGTGCTTTTCAGTGGAATCTGGTGCTCATAATTAAGGGAATTAGTAGCTGTCTCTTTTGATTAATATTCCAACACATTACAAGGCTTATAAAATGTAAGACTTTGCAGAATAAGCGTGTATGTTCAATAGGATTTTGGTATATTTTATCAGCTAAAAATACATACTGCTATTTCAGATAGCCATGGAAAGCCAGTCTGTGTGAGAGTTGATACATACACTTAAAATACAGTAATTGTTGGCATGCAACCTGGATATTATATTCCACTAGCCTATGAAAAAAACATCACCTGGATTCTGTGTACAAGTGTCTGCAATTGCGGGAGAGTCCAGTAGAAAATCAGTGGTTAGTGGATCTTTGGCTTTACTGTGCTAAGAGATTTATGGCTAATTTATTATCGGAGCACCAGCAGTGAAGAAAAAAAGGGGATGGCAGAGAAACACAAAGGTAAGGTATGTAAATGAAGGAGAGAGGAGATACAGTGATGGTGACTGTGCTTGTCACATTACGCTGTTTCCCATTACAGAGTATCAGATCAGTGTTATTGCTGCTAGAAGAAGGGAGGGGGAAAGCTTCTTTTCTGTGGTTTGAAATGTCACGCAGATAGTACTCTAAAGCTGCAAACTATCACATTTTGATACATTTGGTAGGAGAGTCCAAATATTTTTAGCTTCAGAATTTTCCTTTTGAGATGATGCAGCCTGAATGTGTAATATCTCACTTCTGCAAGATTTAGTAGGAAAAATCTTGTCATCAGGCTGATAGCCTTTTTATTGGGTTACTTGGTTTTCTACTACAGAAAGATCTGAAGGCTGTTACCTGGTGCTCTGTTGGGCGGCAGTTTCTGCACCTTGGATAGGAGAAAGGGTTGTTTTATGGTATATCATGTGTGAAGGAGTTTCACTTAACTCCTTGCATGTAAGATCGAGAGCACACTGAATTGGATTCTGTGTCTACTTTCAAAATTTGCACTGGTGAAATAGCACTTCATGAAATACCAGGTGGGATACCTGGTTGCCTCTGAAAAATTTTGAATTTTAATATTTCACACGTGGTATTTTTCTGTAAGTGTATTCCTTTCTGTCCACACTCTGACCAAACTGGAGAGCTGGCAGCCAGAACATTTCAGATTTGATGAAGGTTTATCAGATTCTTGCTGGCACAGAACAGTTTTCATGTGGGAAATGCCCAGGCACATTATCCTATATTGCATTTCTGGCTTTACTCCTAGGAGTTTACAATTTTTGCTGGAGCAGTCACCTGTGCTCTAGAGGTTTTATTCCAGGATGGCTCAGGTGGCATCCTTCTTTCCTTCTTGCTGTGGTCTCCTTAGAACTTCCCCAGAGATTTTTGCTTGCACTCAGAAAATTCCTGTGCATCCCTTAGCCCAACCTGCCATCCCCAGTCCTTGCTGGAACTAGCCACTCTTGTGAACGCGCTGGCTGTTAGCAGATTTCAAGGGGCGGGCAATTTGCCACATCTTTTCCTTGCAGATATACCGTTCTCCAAATATGTCTCTTGAAACCCTACAGGCTTGACCCTCAGAGCTTTTTGATAGATTAAAACTCATTTTGTTTTCAGCTGTCATAAAAATGTCATAAAATTTAATTTCTCTGCTTCAGGGTCTGAAAGATTTCCCCAACTAGGCTGGATTATTCTTACTAATAAGACCTAGAAATACCTCCTCTTGGCTTTTTTTTTTTTTTTTTTTTTTTTCTTAATAGGAATAGTAGTATTTTTCTCCATGTGTGTTTTAGATATACCACCTATGGAGAGCAGCAATGTGTTTATCATCAACAGTGAAAATACTGACCTGGAAAGGGCTTTTTTAAAAAAAAACACACATATGCATTGATATGGATATAAGGAAAACAAAAACCCCACAGCTGCTCTGCCTGCAGGGCTTTTCTGAATAGTAGAACGGATCAAAGGATGTTTTTATTTCCTTGTGAAGAGGAAAAATTCATCACTTTATAAATCACAGCAAAAACAAATCAAATGAATACCAGGAGCTTTTTAATAATAATGCATCTCTTATGGCTGTCCTCAGTATAGGTCTCAGCAGTGGGTGCCGCACACAGCTAAAAAGAGTGAACTAAAACCTGTGTCTGGCGCTGGTTTTCATTTAGCGTTAAGGCATTAACTGGAGTACCAGACTGTAACATCCCCAACACTGATGTGTTTAGAATCTGAGAGCTAAGTCTGTATTTTATAGCTTGAGTTCACCTGAACTGTGAAGTGATATTATAAAATAAATTTCTCCTTTCTTCAGAATTCAAGAATATGTTGGGTAGTTCTACTTTTTTCATCTGTTGTGTGCTGTGTTTGGCTCATTAATGCATTTTGTCCAGTTGTTAGCAATGTATCCTGAATGTCTTCATAGACTGTTGCAATTTCAACACCTTTTTTGGTTAATGAATAAAGGAGAAGTGCTCTCTCACCTTCTCTGGAATGTGTTGGCTTCTGTCCTGATGAATGTGACTGTAGGATGCAGTCATTTATTTTAAATGTGTTGAGAGGCTTTCAAAGCCATTATATGATCTTATTACAAGCCAGCAAATTCATGCTGTATGACAAGGGATGAAAGTTAGTGCTGAGATCACTAAATAACATTTACTTTCAATAGAGCTTTAAAAAATTCTGGCCCATGAATTTTGTGATTAGAAGTGTATCATGTGTTAACAAGTCAGTGCACGGCTAGGGAATAGATCCAACTGCTTCCTAAATGGGAGAAGTGTTGGCTGGGTACAACAGTGAGCAGCAGACAGGGTATAAAAAGCTACGAGAAGTAGAGAAAAAGATTAAGAAAAAGAGAAAGTTTTGCATTACCTCAGAAATAACTGAGTCATGAAGTTGCTTGGTGCAGGCATGAAATTATTAGGAAGGGAAAAAACACATCACAATATTTTAATCTCTCATCTTTAGGCGTTAGGCCTCCAAAACTAAAACCAAGTGTCTAAGTGTATATGTATATGGGTAATTCTTTGTATTCAGTTTTCCGTACTAGCATTTCATGTCTAGACAAAGTGTGACAGAAAAAGCTATTTCTTAATTATTTAGCAGTAATTAATAATGCAAATTAATTTTGTGCTGCCACTACATTGACCCTTTCTTATACATATATTGCATTGTTCAGATATCCAAGGATACTACCGCAGTGTTTTCACCTAGTGTTGCATTTTCTTTTCTTTCCTGTTTTTTTCAGGTTGACTTTGAACAGCTCCAGGAAAACTTGTGTCAGATGGAAAGACGGTGCAAAGCATCATGGGATCACCTTAAGGCTATAGCAAAGCATGAAATGAAGCCAGCCCTAAAGCAAAAAATGTCTGAGTTCCTTAAAGACTGTGCAGAAAGAATCATAATCCTGAAGATTGTTCATAGAAGAATAATTAACAGGTACAGAATTGGATTAGTGACAGCAATATCTCGATAATAAATGACTTGCTAAAATTATAAATTATGACTTCATAAATATGGTTTTTGTAAGTGTTTAATCCACATTCCAGAAAGTAATGTTACCATGATGTATGTGATGCATACTTTAGATGCCATTTAAGAAAGATCCCCACTCCAGAAAGTTACTATATTTCTGATGAAAAGAAGCAATGATCCAGGCAAACATTTATTCCCAAGGTGCAATAACTTTTAACTCCTAGTCCCCAAAAGCTAGCAGCTTTATGGTTAAGCTGCTATATTTTCTGTCCTTCTCTGAATATTTTTGAGGGGGAGTGGCTTATTGTCTGATAAACAAGAACAGTCTGTAGCAAAAAAATGAAGTTCTCAATGACTCAACGGAGTTAACAATCATTGCAGTGCTTTGAAATATACATATTCATGATAAAATCTGCAGTATACCTGAGCTGCTTTTTTTTTTTTAGATTCACAAATGCACAAATGTAGCTTGAGTTGTCTGAGTAATTTTTCTGTGTTCCTGCTTTATTAATGAAATTTTGAGAGATTTTTCAACTTGTGAACAATTTCCAAATTGCTGTGGTCAAAACTAGGATCTGGATTCTAAATGATCCCAAATTTTTTGATATACACTTGAGAAGCTGATTCAGCTTTTCTTTTGTTTCAATACTGATTTGGTTTTCATGCTCTAAGCAAGCAGAAATCCCAATTGCAGTGGAAGGGAAGCGAATTCACCAGGTTCCCGTTGTGATTATCATATGCACTGCACAAATAAGAAAAATACTAACTTTTTTCTATTATATCCTGCAACTACTACTGCAGTTCTTAAAAAATGGATCTTATGTCTTTCTAGGAATGGGAAGACTCATCATCAGGGATGTAGATGGAGTTAAAAGGAATTCCCACACATTTTTAAACATGCAATGCAGTGTTGTAAATCATGCAGCATAGAAGCAATAGTAAAAGCTGCAAATAGTGTGAAAGCTCTGAATGCCACAGAAGCAGTAAAACTGAACTGAGAGTATCCCAAACTAAAGTTCTTGGTAGATAATATAATTTTATGGTCAGTTTTGTGAACCAGAAATTCTTTCCTTCTTGTCTTTGCTAGCCTGTAAATCTGCATTCTTCTTGTCTAGACTTTCCCCAACATCCTGACAGCCTCTTTGAAGTTGCTTAATACAAATAAATAACATTGAAACTTAATAAATATTTTTTCTATAACTGAAATGAAATTGGTCATTCACATGCCAAATTAGTCATATAAAGTAGATGGAGTTCCATAAACATCTTATCTCCTGCATCAGCCTGGGAAAGTGGACTAGGATGAAGTTATCATAGACTAGACTTTCATGGTTTTAATTATAAAACATGCCAGTGTTATGCAAAGCATCCATGAAAATTCTGTAGCACAAAAGAAATGATGGGAGCTAATAAAGTAATAAATGGACTCACTGAAATGTGGAGGGTTTTTTTCCAGAAAACATCAATAAAGATTTTTTTCCCTTTGCATTTATAACTCATTGTTTTCCAGATTTCACTCATTTTTGTTATTTATGGGCCATCCTCCCTATGCAATACGTGAAGTCAACATCAATAAGTTCTGCAAAATTATTAGCGAATTTGCTTTGGAATACCGCACCACCAGGGAACGAGTTTTGCAGCAAAAACAGAAACGAGCTAACCACAGGGAAAGAAACAAGACCAGAGGGAAAATGATAACAGATGTAAGTGGCAAAATGTATCTCTCACAGCATGGATTTTTAAAACTTTGTTTCATTGAATATCATATATGAAATGTTGTTACTCTTTATTTTCATTCTTGAGAGGCTATTCTACTGTAAGTAATGAACTCTGTTCTTTCAGCAGACAAAACTTGCAAGTCCATGATTGTGTATATTTCTTGCTTCATAACAGTTTGTAGCATGAGAATAAACTGAAATTAAGTATCCAGAAAGAGCATCTCTGTGTATTGCACAGACAGTGTCCAAAATAAATTTTTGGACAGCAGGAGCTGTGTGTACCTGATCAGCCAAGAATACGCAAAAGGAAGAAAAGCTAGAAATCAGACTCCTAGTTGAGGGCATGATTTAAGTGATGAACCATTGTAGCCATTTCGGTAGTTACAACTGAATTTAAGTGGATTTTTGCTTCCATCTTTGAATATTCTATTATAGTCTTTAATCTTAGTATTTTATCTATTTTTATGTGTGTGCGCATATATATGCACACACACACACAGCAGTTTTCTTCTTAACTTTAAAGCATGGAACAGCCAATTTTATGGGAACAGACTGCTTTGGAGTTCTGAAAGAACAGACAAATTTATGTTCGCAGTAGATGATACTGTGCAAACCTTTTGACTGTATGTTTGCATATTAATAGAATAAATCTAGTTTTGTCAGTATAGTAAGCTTTAAAATCCCCTTGAATTTATTTTTTTTTTTAAGTTGATGTAGTTTGACTCAATCCAAATAAAGTTTTAAGAAGTGCCAGTACTTAATAAAAGTTTCCAGCTGCCTCAAAATCCAAATCTGGAGTCCCAATTAGATATGAATGGTTCATTGCATATGAAGCTACCTCTGCCTCTGGCTCGAAAAGCCCTAAGCTGATTACAGTTTTACAGCTCAGGCAACACAGGTCAAAGACAAGAAAAAAAGAAGTTTAACTATAAATATACTTCTTTTTTTTTAAAGACTGATATAAATTTAGAGTGGTTTTAAGTCATTGACTCACAATCATTCATATCCTCTTTAAATTTGGAAATCTGTCCCATCTAAACAAAATATTAAGCCTGTATTATCTCAAAAGATTTTCCTTTTGGTCTAGCATCAGGTTAAGAAGAGGCTCTGATTTGATGTGAAGGGTATAATATAGTCAGACAACTTTTCAAAACTACCACTGGGGAACTGAGATCACTTTCTTCAATTGTTTCTTGGTTTTCCTGTCATATTCTAGAGGAACTAAAAGATAGCATTAGCCAATGAGATTGGTAAATTAAAATTTTCATTTCCTCAGATAGTTGCTATAACTTTTACTAATTTAAACAATACTGAGATGTGAAGGAGTTACTGTTTTCTTATTATATGATGTAGTGTTTCTGTATTATCTGTCCAGACGAACTGACTGTAGCAGGGCAGAAAGCTGCTCTGTGTCCTGTTCCTGCAGGAAACACGAGGGCAAAAGGAAACCTGACCGCTGGCAGCCGGGCTGAGGGCGCAGGGAGAAGGGACCCGCTCAAACCAGGAAAAGGCCTGGGGCTGACAGCTGGTCAGTGAGGAGCAGAGCCAGGGACCATGGTCACTTTGTGAAAATGCCACAAAGGAGACAGCTAGGTCTTTTCCAGAAAAATGTATTATTGGAAGATGTCTTGTTCAGCTCAAGACAGTGTTGAGATTTGACACGAATGAAATGCCATCTGACAGCTAGTGTCTCATCTGAAAATATCTTGCAGGTCCCCAGAAAGGAAGCATTTTTTGCTATCACTGATTTACAACTATGTAACAGTCCTGTTAACTTAAAAACAAAAAGCCTGCTACAGTAAAAAAACCCACGTTCTTTACAATTCCCTCATCGAAATATTCTTTAAGAAAATTGCTCATGTGGCCATCTGGTTATTTCAGGACTAAATCTTTCACTGTAGCCCAGTAATATGGCCTTGTTTACCATTTGTTTGATTGCAGCACCTGGTAAAACAGAATTAAAGTTGCATCACACTATTTGTCACAGCTACCTTTGGCAACTTGAAAGTCAGATTTACCTCAAAACAACTTTCCAAGTCAGCAGGATGGAAGATATTTATGTTTGAAGAATTATTAAAAAGGGAGTTTTAAGTTGTAGTCTTGTGTTGGAGGTGGTTTGTATCTGGTCTTGATTTTCTTGGTGCTTTATATTTAAAGGCATTGGAAAGGGAAGATACATCAGTAATGCACTGACAGTATGTCCAACTAGTTACATAACCATGATAGAAGAAACTTTAGACTTTGACATTGGAAAGAAAGTCTTTGTAGAAAGTAATTCTAATAAGGAATAGTCATGTGGAATTTTAATTTTGAGACCTAGAAGGGTTGTGCGGTTATTTGATATTTATCTCCCTGTCCTTTTGTAAGTTTCCTCAGGATCTTATTTTTATCACCTTACAGCAGAAGGAAGAGGGATTTTAGCAAAAATGGGAAAGGAATAAGCCAGAACCATCCCAGTTCTTAACGAGAAGGCACGTATCTCTTAAACCTTCGTCCCCCCTGCAGACTTGGAAGGCAGAGGGGTGCTGGCTCTTTGTATGGAGAGAGTCTGCTGGCTCTTTGCATGGAGAACTTGCATCAGCTTCAGCATATGCTCACATAGAGTAGGGCTGAGAGACAAGATGAGGAATATTTCCAGTCTTTTTTTCAGCCTTTTATGGCAGAGATCTTTATGTTTATATGTTCTTTAATAGCTGAAGTGGACTGAGCACTGTCAGTTTAAATCTTGGTGAATGTCATCTACAAGAAAGAGAAAGATGGAGGAGGGGTAAGGAGAAAAAAAAGAAGGACAGTGAGTTGCCACAGTTTCACAGGGAAAATTGCCTAGTCCCTGTAACCTTATATCTGGCTGTAGCCAATGATAGCTCTCATTTCAGGCATTCTAAAAATAACAAGCAAGCAAAACAGGGAAGAAACGCAATTATAGATACAAATCTGAGTTTTTAAGGATTTTTAATAACAGTAGGTAATATAAGCATCTGTCTCTCAGATTTATGAAGCTCTGCTTTTTACGATACTTAAGAGTTTCAATTCCAAAATTGCTATGTAATAGAAATAATATTTTGAAACAGCAAATCCACCACATAGAAATGTTAGCCTAAAGGAAAAATGTGAAGGCAGGAGGGAGGGAGATCTCAGATTGCTCTGCAACATCCAATATTGGATGCGAGGAGAATCAGGCAAACTTTCTTTCCTAAAATTAACATATTTTGCCTTTAGGAGGTATTCAGTAGAGCAATATTCTTTCAGTGTATTTTTGTAATATTACATGTTAAAGTTTTCCTGATTTATTAATATTTCTCGGTGTATTTATAATGATGAAAGGAAGAAGGAAATAAAAGGCAGAATTTACCTATCTAGGTGAGGGTAGATTCCCTTGTGAAACAAAAAATTGATTTATTTATTTTGCTACTTTGACACCTGTTAGTATTTGCTGGGGCAAATGGGTGTCCAGACACGTAAACATGATGGGGATGGTGAACTGCTCCTCCTGTGCACTGGAGCAGCTTTAGATGTAGAAGGACAGAGGTTCTAGGTGTAAGCCCACCCAGAGCTGGAGGAAGGGAAATGGTAATGCCCCGGGTACTGGAGATGAGCAAAGTCAAAGAGAGAGGAGTATGTTGCCCTTAAAGTAAGTCCACAGCAAATCACTTTTAGCTAGATTAAATGGGCACGAACTTCCCCTTTAAAAGTCTAGCTTGATGTAAAGTGATAATAGAATACACTTTTATTTGTAGCACATTCTTTGTAATGTGTGTACTCTTCTATTTCAGCTTTTCCTGAGTGCCTTTTGCATATTGTTTAGCTTAATTTTTTCTCCTCCTGTCTTTTATTTAGTAGATACATGTACATATGGATCAGAATACAAGTATATTCTTGCTTCCCATTCTTCTCCTTTCTTTTTCTTATTCATGCCAAGAAGTGAACAGTGGCCTTCTTCAGAAGAATTGCTTTATGGCATGACTCCTCGCCCCTCAGGGGATGGAAAAATCCAAGTGGACCTTTTTAATGTAAAGGCAACATACCTGCCAAGGTCACTCTGAAAAACATCTGCCTGTCTTTCGGTCAGTGCCACTGTGGCCAAAGAAAAATAAGCATCTCACTCTTTGAATAAAACATACCCTTAAAAAGTAATGTTAATGTGCTGCTCAGCACTCTCACAGCTAATGTTCTTACGGAGATTGTGCTGAAGCTGAGCTATGGGCCAAAGTAAATCAGGCTTTCATTTTTAATGATGAATGTTTCTGGAACAGAATGTATCAATCCCAGACAGAAATCATAGCTGAGATGGAGATAAGGTCAAAAATATGTATTACTAACACTAGGGAGGGGAGTAGAACTGGTGGAATGTTTCTTCTAAAAAAACAAAACAAATCACACAAATAAAAAAATACATTGAATTTCTGGACTATGTTTGTACTTTATAAGCAATCAAACTGAAAATTATGGAAACAAGGAGACCAAATATTTGAGAAAATTTGTTTTACTTTGGGAACCTTCCATGCGGGGCATCTTGCAACCCAGTGGAGAATTCCCCAGGCATTTGGAACACATCTCTAAATAGTTTGCTAATTCCCTGTAAATACCCAAATTTAAGAACACTCCATATTCCACAATATTTTGGTATGCCCATTGCATTTAATGTAGTGTAACTGTCAAGATAGTTTTACATGCCTGCTGTCACAGACGGTGAAAGCCCTGAATGACAAAGGGTAATTGCATTGTTCTAATTTCCAGGATCTTATATCAGGCAGCTACTGAAAAACTTTAAGCATTTATTCAAAAACTACTCAACATTTTATTTCAGTGCTCTGTTAAACTGGAAGTTGAAAACCCCCAGCTTAAGAAAAGGAATTAAAAGAAGCACTTAAGCATAGAGAAAATGAATTGCCAAGAAGCTGACCTCTGCACTGGGAGAAAGAACAGCCAGGACCTCCCTGTGCTGAACAGAGCTGGGAAAAGGAGAGGGAGTCCTTCCTAGTGCTCTAAATTTTCACCAGGCAAAAAGTGGACAACTAACCGCATGACTCAGCAGAGAGAAATAGGATGGGTTAGGGGTAGTTTCAGTCTGTCATTTCTCTAAGAAAAATCAGGAAATTTTTACATACACTACTGAGAGGGACAGTCTGTTCTACATACAAGTAACTAAAAAGAAAAAGCAAGCTGATTGTGTAAGGAATTAATTCCTTATACACCTTGTATTTTTGTGTCCTCCTATAACTGTGTAAACAGTACCATGGTTACCTCTTACTCCATTGTGGTTTGACCATACTGTCTTTCCTAAATCTTGCTGTTTGTCCTTCTCCACCCTGTCCTTTGTTTCCAGTGGCAGACTGATGAAGAAGAGGATGCTGAGGTATGGTTCTCTGAAAAAGCATGTAATTTCCATGTCCCCCGTGTGCTGTGACATCTAATTTCTAACTTAGATATTATGGACTGCTCAACTCCATCTGCTCAACTGGAACTATGAACCATGACATTTTTCTTGTAGCTCTTTGGCTCAGTCATAAGAATGCATTTTTACAGTAAGCTTTAATCATATGCATACCTGGTCTGTTGAATAAGGATATCCTGATCTGAGGCCTTAAGAATTTTAAGTTTCCTCATTTCATTTCCTTAATGTCTGTTTACTAAACTGCAAAGTATCCCCACTACCCAAAACATCAGTGTTCTGAGCGTTATGGGAATCATCAGTCACCTTGGGCTGTTCATTACCATGATAATTTCATACTCATTATTAAGCACTGTAAATCTAAATGGTATTACTTTATAAAGTGTTCCAAAGCATCAGGATATAGGGATGCAAAGCAAATTGTAATGGTTCTCCTTGCTGTATGAATTGTGAATAAGATAATTCAGTCACCATAGAGGTGAGCCATAGAGTACCTCATGTATTTACCATAAAATGCTCCTGAAGGTGATGTTGAAAATGGGTTGATAAATAACATAGTGAATAAGTAACTTAAGAACTATGATGTGCTAGCTATACCCAAAACAATTTATTGGTTTGAGGAGCATCTATTGGGAAGTGCATTTTTTTGTTCAGCATTACAGTTTTCTTCAATTTGCTGAACAGACTATGGCTTAATGCTCAGTGTTTCATAATGGCCATCATTCGCTCAAGAGGCTGGGGCTTGGGTGTTAATCTATGGCAACAACTGAACATTTAGGAAGTGAAATATAACTGGCTATAGAGCTTCTCCCCCAGTGATGATTTGTGTCATATAGCTTGGGGTGCAGATAATTAGTCTGTTTATGCCAACATTTAACTAACCTGTGTGAATAGTAGCTAACAGTTATGTGAAGACTTTATCCTTTGGGTTTTCTTCTGAGATGGTATTGATTTAGCTTTACAACCCATTGTGTACACGAGAGTATTCTTAATGTGAAAATGACATGCACTTTCATAGAAGTTTCTTTCTAATGTTTTTCTGTCTTTTAATTTCACATGTGAAATGCTAGAATTTGTATACTTTCCACATCAAAACATTGCAAGATAATCTTCTAACAAAAAAAAAAATTCTCACTATCAAAAATAAAACTCACACTGGTATATTTAGCTCAGTGCCTTGTAGGGATTATTGTTTTGCTACTCAGTTAACTTGCTATCCTACACTGGAAAATAATTATCTTAAAATAGAACCACCCTGTCATTGATTTCCAGATTAAATATTTTCAATTTTCAGTCTTGACAGCCCCAGGGATTCAATCAAAGCTCTGAAAGTACGGCCCAGTCTGTTCTTCCAATTTACTGTTCTCTGACAGAAAGGCGCTGCAGCTTTACATCCCTTTAACTGACTGGCTCAGTACCATCAAGTGAATAATTAATGTTGTTTATTATGCAAAGGAAGAAGAGAATGCAGCACACCTTTCATCTGTGCTGAATTGGTCAGAGTAAGAAAGATTAAAAGGAAAAAGAAAACATAATTCAGTTTCTGATGCTGAACTGCTATGAGTGAGAATGCCAAGGGGTATGATTATCTGTTGATGCCGGCTTGCTGTTGACAGAGCCGGTATTTTCTGCAGCCAGAACTGTATTTTAAATGTGCTTCAGCCTTTCTGTACACAAGAGCAGTGGAGCGAATACCAACATCACAGGCCTCTGTAGGCAGAGGCTGGGAAGGGAGAGCAGCCTAGCAATGCGAGCTCTTCCTCTCCGTAGCAAGTACCCACGGGTGCTGTTTCCATCCATTTCTGGGTGGCTGTTTTCAGCAGCCGGTGGAGCTGCTGCATCCCGGTGCTGTGTGTGCCCAGCTGGTGCAGCCGCTGTTGTTCGGTAGTCGTGGTGACAGGGAAATCATGGCGGGGGGGGGAGCTGAGGAAGTGGAGGACAGATTCCTAAATCTCCTAAGGTTTTGTTTGTTCTAATTGCTGACTGCAATTTTTGTGTTTTGGCCATGAAGTAATTTGGCTGGGTGTTTTGGGACTGGGGATTTTTTCAGTGTTACTGGTAACATGTCTTAAGGTTACTTTGCCGATATTTGTGGTTTAGAGACATTTAAGAGTTTTCTGTGCAGCGTTGCAGAGGCAGGAGGGAAAGATGTCTCTTCCCAGACTGCTCTCCCTGTTTTGCCTTCTTCCTGAAAGGTGATTGTACAGAAAAAAAAAACCCAACAATTTTTTTATTTGTGTTGTGTCTCATGCTGTCCCCCTTGGTGTCATGCCTCAGGCCCAGCCTGGGTCAAAGGTTTCAGAGCAGGTCTTTGCTTTGTACCTTATACTCTCAGACAGGAGACACGTCAAAATTATAAAGCTTGAGCTAATGCATCTGGTTTTTCTCTGGTTGTGTCTGCTCTCTGCTGTCACCCTGTTTCCAGTTCATTCTGTCCAGGGTGCATGCACTGGGAGAGGAGTAACTGTTGCCTGGCTCTTTTGAGAATAGCTGCACTCCAAACCAAGCCTCGGAGGACACTTTTCTCCTTGCAATTCTCAGTTGAGACTCTGGCCTATTCTCCATGCTGTTTTCTATTAAAACAACAAACTCATTTTCCTCCTGCAGTCTGGCAAGTTCTCCAGCAGCTCACCCCCTTGCCAGAGCCAGCCCCAGGGGCTGCAATACGCCGAGGACGCTGCCGAGCACGAGAACATGAAGGCCGTGCTGAAGACTTCCTCCATCGGTGGGGAAAGCACCACAGCGCTTGGGGTCCGCACCCGAAGCCGGGCCAGCCGAGGTAAGTGCCAGCAGTTTCCTTGTGGCCACATTTTTTGTAGCACGGTAGCCACATGGTGGCCCAAATGTGGGCCATGGTCCCCTTGCATAGCTCTCGCAGCAGAAAGGGTCGAAGGGGAAGAACACCCCAGTGGTGTTTCTGGGCTGGAAGTGGTGATTTGGGGCACAGGGATGCAGAAGAATTTGCCTGAAGTTTTAACATGTGCATCACAGCCAAAGTAGTGCCTAGAGACATTAGGAGTCCAAGCCTGCAGAAATTCTCACCTCTCCCCCTGACCGTGAATGTGGCTGCCCACTAACACCCCAATTTTTCTTCTTGTTCTCATCATGAAACAAAGAGGGCAACTGGGGAATCTTTTTATTGTCAATAGAAGCAAGTAGAAAGTAGCAGTTCATGTGAAAGAGCCTTGCAGCATTTTAGGAATGACTGAGGAGAGGAAAAAGGGTAGGGAAAAGGCGATGAATCTTTTAACCACCTCCCTGCTAAACTGCAAAGGTAGTGGTTCAAGTGGACACTAGGAGCATAAAAAGCTGCTGTGAACAGCCCAACATCTCCTTACTGTCCTGACAGATACCTCTGTCTCTGAGGCCCATGGCACTCTGCTGTTTCCAAGTGTCAGTATGGGTGATTGCTGAAAGCTGACAGGGAGGAAATGAAAACCTGACCCAATCTGACAATTCCAACACCTGACACTGATGGCACGACTATTCTTGGCAATGAGATAGAGATAGCCTTGTTTTTTTGTCAAAGATATGATTTGCTGGTACACCTCTTCATTTAAGGACTTACTAAACCACTTTATGCTAAAGCATTTTACAGACACTGGGTTAATCAGTTTATTTTCTTTCATCTTCCCCTCACCTCCTCCCATACACAACACCTGGAAGATGGTTCTGGAGTAAAGGCAATGCACCAAAATTCGTCTTCAGCTTTCTGTTCTGGTATATCTTTTCCCTCACATCTGGATATCTTATACTTTCTTGGTTCTTTTTTGATAGCACCTATAGCACATCCAAAGCATCCACCACTGAATCTGTGTGTGTGTAGTTTATTAAGGCTTGGAACCATGATCCTGTCTAATTTAGACGTTTCACAGCCCCAGTTTAAGAAGCAAGTCAACTAGCTCATGTATAAAGATTAAATAATTTAGGCTGCAGTGCACAAGGTGAAGAGCTAAAGTAATCCATTGAATGCTAATGAGCAGTGTGTCCTGATAAAGCAAGTCAGAATAGTAGAGGCAGAGGATGGGTGAGCCAGACAGAAGCTTATCAAGAGCACTATCGTAATGCAGCTGCTCTTAATGAGAGCCAGGAGACAAGGAGCAGAGCAAAGTGCTAATCAAGGCTGTTGTTTATTGACATCAGGGACATGATATAGAGTGGCCTCGCCAGTGAATTTTTAGCTGCTTGCACTTCTGCCACACCCACTCTTTTGCAGGTCGTGCTGCCAGTGTTCACACTGCGTACTAGCATTCAAATTATTTAAAAACAAAACATACACGGAACAGTAGTCTGTAGTGGAGGAACCCCAAAACGTGTCTGACTGTGGAGTAAGGAGTGCCAGAACCTTGGGTTCGGAGACATGGCTCAGTTGTTTATTTGTGGTTTTAACCAAAATTGCTTATTTAGCTTTTCAGCTTGCCAACAGCTCTTGCTTTTCTGCTCATAACGGAGCAGACACGGTTGTGCCAGGACACATACAGCTTTGTGATGAGAAGGTGAATTCTTCATTGTAAAAGGGACAACGAGACATGTCAAACCACACTTTTTGCCCTTTTCATGTTGCCTTTGCACTAGGCTGTGATACAGATGCTCAGAAATTGATTCTTTCTCTATTTTGATACAAAAGACCTGTCTTGCTAATTTGCATCAATCTCTAATGTGCCATGTCTTCTAGTCTCTGTGTAATAGGAGCAGAGGGAAACATGGTCATAGAACACTAGCAATCCTTGGCTTATAGACAGTCTCTACCAGACATTTGCCAGTTGTATGTTTGAGAATAAGACTCTGAGGCAGAAGGGAATAGAAAATTATAATTGCATTTGAGTTCTTAGTTCTCTGCTGATTCAGCAGAGACTCTAGGGTATTATTTAGGAATACTCTCCATTAGGCAGAGTCTTCTCCTTTGGCCAGTTTGAAGTAGCGATGACTGAGCTGCCTGCTATAATTCCCCAAAAACCCAACTGCAAAACCAAAATGACGCAAGAGACTTTCTGCCTTCTTTTGCCTCCATTCATTTGCTGGACTTTTCCAGGCCGTATCGGTTCATGGAATGCTGGCAACGATGATTCACCTAATGCAACAGATGACGCAGCAGATGAGATCATGGATCGCATTGTAAAGTCCGCCACCCAAGTGCCAAGCCAGCGAGCAGTGCCTAGAGAGAGGAAGCGGTCACGAGCAAATAGGAAGTCATGTGAGTATACAACTATCAAATTTCTCAAAACAAGCGTATGGTCAAATATTTATATGTATGGGTGTAGGAACCAGGCCTTTAGCACGCAGACATGTATTAGTAGTTCGTAGTAGCTTGAGTGTATATTTACAATTGGTATGAATTCCTCTTACTATTGCTTAAATGATGTTGTATGCAGTGGGTGACTGTCTTCTACAGAACTTGAAATGTCCTTAGCAGTAAGAGAAGAAGAATGGTTTATGGTGCTTTAGAGCTGATGACAGTACTTATTCATAACTAGAGAATTCAGATCAGGACCTCAAATGGAGACTGCTTAAAATGCTATAAGGTACTGTGAACTGACATAAAGATTAATAGCTGTTTCTGTAGCTGAATTTATTCATAAAGCAAAAAGTAGTTTGAGATATTTCACCTTTTAAAATCTTTCTTTCTCGTGCTGTGTACTATCCTTCCACAGCCCTGAAAACAAAATGTCTGCTGCTGCTTGGCTGCAAGGTGGTTATAGAGGAGCTTAACTTCCACTGGGAAGAAAAGGTAGCACATCTATAAGGTGGTCTTTCAACAATGTAGTGTGGCCACAGGACGGAGCTACAGCACCCGAGTTTGAGTATTTTGATTTCATGCTTTAGTAAATACAGTGTTTAAGTGGTGATGATCTTTCTGGTTAGGTTTTTATTTTTCCTTATGTGCAAAAACTATTGTGATTACTATGAGAAGAAGAAGTACCCAAAGAACATAAGCTTGTAGTGTTTAATGTCATTCACTATATATGGCTTTTTGACTACCTTTCCATCCATCTTTTTAGCATTTCTGGGAAGTTAGGACAAAGAGGAGACAACAACAGTGAGTGAAAAAACACACAGATTTTCTTTTTTGTGGACTTGTTCTAATACAGTGAGTGATCAAAAACATTTAGTATAAGCAGTGATCGCTATAAACTAGCATGTGCTGAAAGCATATTCACTTTCCTCAACATGCTAAGAAAGGAACTTCTGCATGTGGCAAGAGCAAAAGAAAAGTGGACACTCTGGTTAGATGAGCCAGACTAAGCAAAGAAAATGAGCTGACACTGGATTGTCTGTCTTTGTCATACACTGTGCCTTACCTCTGTGGCATCACCTGCTGCTGCTACCCACTAGCCCACACAGTTCTGGTGTTCTGCACGTGCTGACTGCCCTAGTTGGCTTGTGCATATCAAATAAACCTCCTGTATGTTTGACTACTTCCATGGTTTATCCCATGCTAAAATATTACCTCTGTTAGCAACACTACCTTCATGCACATACACCAAAAAATCTTATTTCTGCTTGTTACCAGGTACCTTTTTCCCAAGAAAGCACTTGCTGCCAGAAAAAAAAAAAAAAAAAAAAAAACAAAACCAAAATGGGATAATGATAATAAAAATACTGTATATTTTTCCATGGAGCTGGCTTTTATATTCAGTAAAAACATTAACAGGGATTAAGCATTCAGTAAATGTTTAGGATGGGACTAATTTCCATTGTAATTAATCATGATAGAATCCAGCTCTTTTGCTTGTTTGTTCTTCAAGATCTGGGTGAGACTCTTAAGTGGATTAAAAGGCAGTCTCAAAACAAACATAAAGTTCAGTAGCTTAGCATCCCTTTCAGCTGACATGTGCTGAAAGGAAGTGTGAAAGGAGACTATCTTAACTGAACTGTTTCACTCTGGTAGATAGTCAATATACTGGATGATGAATGAATGATGTAGTTTAGCTCTAAAACACACTTAGCCGGACTGATAATACAGCACCTCCGGGAAAGAACAGAGACCAACCCTTATGAATGCGTGATGTGAGTTAAATGAGCAGATCTTTCAGGTAGAGATATAACACAGGTCCTATTAGAAAATGGATTTTTAGCATACTTCAATGATTTAGGTCAGCAGACACTATGATATTTTTTATCTGCAGAGCAAAGAGACCCTATTATCTGATGGGTGGTTCACCACCTTCAGTCTTCAGGCTCCCATACATACCCCTTGACTTTTGCCATAAGCTTGGTATTCAATCTATTCGTGGACATCAAAGCAAAACTCAGTTGAAAGGAATTATTTTCACTGTGCATCATGCTGCATATGTCTTATTGCTTTCAGTGCAGAACTGAAAATCTTATCAGGCTTACTTAGCATTCAGCAAAGATTTCAGTGAACCTGAGCTGAGATACATGTTTTTAGCAAAATCAGAAACCCAAAAGAATTATATGCAATTGCACTGTAAATATTTCCTGTGATTCAGGTAGAAGATTCTCATGGACAAGGGATTTTTTTGCCATAAAAAAGACAGAAAAATGTGAGGTAAAAAGCAAGTGATAATCAAGTGACTTGTAACTGGGGGAAAACAGAAACAGGAATATGGAAAAGGTTAAGTTAAAGTCAAGAAATATGTGTAATGGTAAAATGAGATGATTTGACCTGTTCATTTGAACCGTTTTACCTTTTGTAACAGCAGCATGACTGTATCTGGTATGCAGAGAGCTTAGTTAAATCTTAATGACACAGAAGAGTTTGAACTCCCAGAGTAATCAGCAGAACTATAAATTGGGAGGAGGAATAAGACAGTGAGTCATTCAACGAAAGACAGATGGAAACGTCTGTGTGTTGGTTGAAGATAGGAAGAGTCACAGAAAGCTAAGGTACATGGTAAGTGCATAACAGCTGAGTTCCTGTGATGATCTGCAGAGAAAGAACTTAATTCTGTGCTAGCCTTTTCCACCATGGAGGTTTTTAGGATCAGATTTGACATTATGAAGTACAGTAACCAACTGGAAGTAATTGCCCCATGGTGGGTGTTCAGTGACCTGCCTACCAGACATACTGGAGTGGTATATTATGTGAGAAAACAAAATTACGGTTGTGTTTGTTCATTAGAAGCCTCATCAGAAAGCCACAGGATTGAATGAGCCACAGAAACTGAAATGCTCTGTCACCCCTTGAGGTGGTTATTCAAAGATAGATTCAAGGCAAGTTGCCATGGGAAACTTCTGCTGGTGTTTTTTTTCTCTCTGATGCCCTTATTCTGTGTGTAAACAACAAACCCCAGCCTCTAGAGATGTCAGTTCAGCATATTTTAAAGGCATGAAATACAAATTGGGTTAAAAATATGATGTTTCTGTTCTTGAAGACTGAGGGCAGCTTTCTGTGAGAAAGGTTTTTATAACATTATGGGGAGCTGTTCAAAAGCAAGGAAATAAAGAATAATATAATTTGGATTGTCTGGTTCTCCCATAAGGTTAGGATGACCTTCACAAATGATGCCATAACAAAAAATGAGTGCAAAGGAAAATTGGGATAAAGAAGTTTTTCGATAGTCCAAATTTCAATTAATACAATTGTTGAAGTTAATTTTAGCGGCTTACAGAACAGTGTTACGAGCATTGCACCAGTGCATTTGGGGAAATAAATACTCTCTCTATGAGATGCCACTGAGATTTAACAAAAACAGTCAAGAAAGGAGGTGATTTAATACAGCGAGATGAATTTTAAAAATAATGTAACAGAGATAAACAGAGTTTGTTCTGAAGATTACATGAAGTTTGAGGTAAGAGAAGAAATTATATAAAGAATAGGGCTGCTTATAAAATCCTCTTACTAGATGAGCTTTTCACAGCATAACAAACCAGCCTGTGCCAGTTGCTTGAAACCAGAGGAGAAGAAAAATAGGTTTTACAGCCCCTGCAGTTTGAGGCAACAGAAGACACATGAAACTAGCAGCAGCATCTATAAGATAAAAATTTTACTGAAGTACATTTAATTAAAGACTCCCCCCTCCCAAACTTGATAATAGACAAACAGGAAGATAATGCTGTTTTCCTTCTTGTCCTGGATGTTTATTTAAAACATCCATCCCCTAACATAAAATCAATTCTCTCAGGATTAGACTCTTATGGAGGTGCAATCTGTGTTGCCCTCATGGACCTGGATAGATCTGTCACAGAATTGTATGATTCCCATGAGTCAGCATCATGAAAAATCACACTCCAATTTAATAGTCATGACTAAGCATATGGAAGGTATTTGCACTAATTCTGGTATACACAGAGCAATACTTGGAAATGCTGCTCAAACAGGTTTGATTCCTGACCTCTGTGAATGGCCATGGCAGGGCTCTGAAATCAAAGGACCAAGAGAAAGTCCTAAGGATTTGTTTGAATGCTGATTAAGCCACAGGTAGTAAAACTAGATCAGCTGACTACCAATTACCTTAAGGCTAGAGCATTGACCTGCAATTACCTTCCTCCTTCTGTATGAATTGTTAGTGTTAGCAACCTTCATGCTTGAAAATGTGTCTCCTGGCTCCCTGAAGTCAAGGCAGTGGTCAAAGGGTGGGAATCCCGATACAGTCTTGCCAACAAGTAATTCCAGGTAATTGCACCAAGGAAGCAGCTCTTTAATGATGGCTTGACTATACAGCACTGTTTGCGTCCGGATCTTTAGCTGACCCTGAACAGTAAACCATAATGTAGGGCCCAGGTGTGGCCAATACTTGATGGTGAGTAGCAGAGTGGTGGTTGCCTTGGGTTCTGCTGGAGACACCACAGAAAGGCTTGTTTTCATTCACATCATTTTAGCTCAGTGTCTCTCTGTGCAGTCCTATTTCTCTCATAATTTATTAAAATTTAAAATAAGCTTTAGATTTAAGTTAGAGAAATGGGTCTGGAGCAGGTAATAATCGAATCATAATTTAATTGAGTATTCAAATGAGAAAACTTGATCCAAATTATTTGTAATGTTTAAAAAAGAGAGAGAGACATGATAATGCCTTATTGTAGGCTTTGGAATCACATGTTAGTCAAGTAATATAACTTGTGATTGACCCTTGAGATATGGAAACATCTCATAAGGATTTATTGATTTATTTGCATTATGACTTGTGGGGAGTAAAAAATTCTTACAGTCATTATGCAGAAATAGATCTGAGGCACCACCCAAGTAATCTGTCAGCCTCGTGTGAGTGGACTGTGGAGGAGATAGAAATTGAGTGGAGATTACCTGAATTTTAGACAAATAAACTCAGGGCCAGTGGATTAAATTTAACTACAGAACATCCTAGGTCAGGTATTTCATGCTAAATTGCATCTTCAGAAAAAGTGAAATAGGAGTTGGCACACTGCCATCAGGTACCAAAACATGGGAAAGAGCTCTGCCAAAGGTCCAGGCGTGGAGACAAACTTTAGACAAGTTTTAGAAATGCATGCAATGCTGCTTTGGAATAAACATGTTTGTAAGCAAACAAAATACTAGATAGGAGACTGAATCCAAAGGTGTGTAGTTGTTGTTTGGCATTCACAGGGTGCTTCAGTTAACTTTTTCTTCTTCTTTTCTTTGTTTTTTCATTATTTTTCATTTTCATGTTTCTCCACTTACTTTTTCTGGCTATGAAAAGATACCGAAGTGCCAAAATACCAGGAGGGAGACTGTTCTTCTGGTATTTATAGCCTGACTAAAAGCAGGAGTTAATGGAAATTATGCTTTTAAAAAAATAAAAACCTTACAAGAAGAAGTCTATATAAAATGCTTTAAAGGCAAGCAACTTCACTTAGAATTTGCAACTAATTATTTGGGATTTGAGTAACTGGATCCTATCAGGAGTTAGAGGAGGGGGCATGGTCAACTAGTTAGTGATACACATTTAGCAACAATTCTTTGCATTTTGAAAAAGTGAATGTATCACTGATGGTATTCAGTATCAAAGTGTGTTTGTCCTCACACAAAGTACTGAGCCTTCAGAAGGTCAATACCCAGTTAATAAAAATCTAATGATTGAATGAAAACAGAACTTGAGATAAAGCACTTAAAACTCTGGCAGCTGGAAGGTTATCTCCATTAGATGCCGAGATAGCTAATGTCTTTTGGATGCCTTTTATGTAATACAATCTTTCATCCTTAGGATGGCAAGATCTTTGCAAAAATGACAGAACTAAACTCCGTGATCTACAATAAATAAAAAATAATAAAATATTTGAAATATTATATTAATATTGAATCTATTAGTAAAAATAAATTAAAAGAAATAAAAAATGAAATAAAATTTAACAGTACTTAATGAAAGATTTATAAATACAACTGACCACAGTAAACTGTAGAAATTTATATACCTGATCAGGTTGAGGCCCGCATAGTCCCATATCTCATCTGTGCCAGAGGCCAGCATCAACAGCTGTAGGAGAATAAACAGGAGAGGCAGGATTAGTTGAGTAACCTATAGGTCTCACTATGAGTTTTAATAGTTGTAAGTCAGTGTATTTATTTGAAATGTAAGGATGAATAGCTGGTTCCATTTTTTCAGTTTTTTTCAGTTGTAATTGATGACATATATAATTGTGATTGTTGATATTAATACCATTTCTAAATAGGTATCCATTTATTTATGATTGTTCAGTTTCTGCTTTACAATGTGTATTACATTTGTATTTATAGCTTTCTTTAAAGGTAACTTATCTTGACAGACAGGGATAGACATCCTGCTTTTTAACTGTTCAAATATATAGTACCTGTGTATGTGTTTTGTTTTTGTCTGTGTATTTGTCTCCATGAGTTTCAAAGTGTACCTTTCATGTCTGAAGTTTGTTCTAGAGCGTTTCCCTGGTCCTAGCACTGTGAAAGTGAAATTGCCATCATTCTGTACAGTTCTACATCATCTACCTGTCAAAACAAAAGATTTTTTGAAAGTTTGGTCTAAAAATTACTAAAAAAAAAATTGCTAGTAAAAGATGCTTAACTTCATTTTTCAGTCACTGTTTTAGAGGAATCTATGAGTCACTTCTATAATGAGTTTCATTCCGATACAAGTTATTTGTTTTGGGATTGATATCCTTAAACTTTGTGCTTGAAACAGTTTTACTTTTTTATATAAGGGAAGTCAGATATAAAATTAACCCAGCCTGGACCATTAAGTATATTCCTTAACTTTGCATTGGATTCCAGTACTGGTATTTAGAGATACTGTGGAATCTAGTATTTGCTCAAAATTGAGCAGCATTGTTTTAATACAGCAACTGAGAAAAAGGTGAAAAGTCATTGCATTGATCTGAGAAGTCAGAATTAAATATGGCATGTTTACAAAGAATAGGTATCTTTTCTCCCTGTTTATTTCAGTACACAGGTGGAAGACAGAGATGTTGACCACTACGCAGACATTCACATGCACATGTATGTTACATTACCCCAGCACAGAGGACATTGTGTAGGTACAGGGAAATAAACTGCTGCTGTTATGGGTTGCCCTTAGTCATTTTAAAGTGGCTGTCACCTCATGGGATTAAATGCCCACCAGACACGCTGCTCTGTGGAGGAAGAGGTAGCCACTGCTCAGGGTTTGCTCTTAGCAGAGTGCATCCTGGTAGCAGGTGAGGCCTGTGTTCCAACAGGATCCCACAGCGTAGGCAAACCACTGGCATTTTCTTCTGCTGTGTCTCCAGCACTGGGAGAACCAAAAAGAGGGAGTGCTCTGCAGCTTGCCATGGGCTTCCAGACAAGGATTTACAAGTGCTGGAATTTCTCTGGCCATCTCTTCTTGGCCAAATGGTGTTTTCTTTATTGCAGGAAAGAACAAGCAGGAGGTAATGTGGGAGAAACTGACAGGACATGAGCAGCTGATAAAGAGCAAGTGATGTCAGTATGCATAAGAGATAAAGCTGGTCATGTTCCCAAGTCACAGAATATTGGTATTGACATTTTCTAGATAAATACTTCTGTTATGGTATACTCTTTTGGTATACTCTTTTTCAACTGAAGTTCTGTAGAAAAAAACTCATTTTACCTCATTTTTTTGCATCTTGTTTGCATCTTGCAAGAGATACAAGTAGTTGTTTTCACTTTTGCCAGTTTTCCATTCACTGCATCGGTGAATTCATCGACATTAACCTCTGTTGTCATTTTAGTTGGCATATTTTAAAGGTATATTTCAAGGGTTTTGAATCCTTGGCACAGGATTCATTTCCAAAAGTGGGATATATAAGTTGTAAGTATTAAAAAAATATGTATGGTTAAGTTGCACACAGTTAGCCCTAAGTTGATAGGATATGTATTATATTTGGTTTATTCTCATATTGAAGTGGTTTTCAAGTTTATCAATGGTCAGTAATTTACTCCTTATTTACATCATCCTTCCTTCCTGAAAGATGATGATTATTTTCAGCATCTGAGTAAGAAATCAGCAGCAGTGAGTTGCTGGCTGACAAGTCACAGAGTTGTTATGGAAAGTGCTTCATTTGAGAATGAGAAAAGACAGGGAAGTACAGGTCTGCTTTTCAAGTTGCTTTACAAAAGAAATACAGCAACAAAAGCGATCTCTTATGTGGCATTCCAGAAGAGCATCGCGATATCACAGCTGCCAAGGAGAGCCCTCTGCTGCCATGAAGGAGTTTAGCACAAGGATCTGTAAAGGCAGGAATTTGACTACACTTAGGTGCGAGTGTCAAACCTGTTTGGAGGGAAGTCTGTCTTAGAAGATGGACAAAAATGTTTCACACAGAGCTATTCGGAATTTATCTTGCCCCATTACTATGTTACATATATATATATATATACATATGGCCTCCTGTAGGCAGTATAACACTACCTGATTAGCATAATTACAATATTATTTTGATCATAATTATTTTTAATCTGATGACTCATAGAGATGATGCCTTTTACTGTTTTATTTCCCAGCACAGATTCCCAGTGGAGATAATTAAGTTGCTGTCCACAGAGCCCGAGTGTTCAAACATGGACCCACTCCTCTGCTGGGTCACTCTCCAACAGACAGCTCTATGTTCATAAACCTGAGCTACCCCCTTGGAGGGTCATTTTAAAATTTCAAATGGAATGTAAAGGATGCATGCGCAAAACACTTGTGTTAGGCGGCTTACTTTCTGTATCCTATCTGCCTTTTTTTGTCCTGTGCATTGTTAACGTATAGTCTGGTCTTGAAAATAGCATATAGTGCTTACATGCAGACTCAGTTGTTGGCAAGCTCTACGCTCTTGATGCTTTACCTATTAATAGTGGAATCACTTCTGACTGATGAAGTTAAGTGGGAGAAATGATGAAAGAGATGGCAGCAGGATTACTTTTAGTAGTAACGTTTTATAGTGGAATTCACAGAAGTCCTGAAAAATAGGGTTTTCTTTTTCATAGAAGGCTTTCAAAGAAGGAGTTAAATCTTTTTTGCTTTACTGTTGGAACTATGTAAATGACAATCTGTGAAATACATAAAGTTGGAAAATTTAACAGTTTCAGCTACACATTAAATATTACTTTAAAACTCGTATGTTCTTCATGCAGCCCAGATTCTCTAAAGCAATGTTATTTTTTTGTTCTCTATAACACCTGGGATATAAACCACCTGGAGATGAAACACAAGTTAAACTTCCCTTACCAAATGCTACTTTGTCGTCTTCCACTGCTAGACGACTCTTTCTGTCACAGCCACCATAAGTTACACCTGAAGATGGTTGTGAATTACAGAGTTTCGTGTTACAGAGACTTGTGCCATCTATGAAGTGTGGACAGGACTCAAAGCAAAGCTGCAGGGCAGTAATAAGTAATTATACATCATTTATTGGAGCTTTCTATGTAGCTGACCCAGACAAAGACCACATTTCAGCTGTCTGTGCTTCCTCAGAGAAGTGCATGCTAAAGTCCAAAAATTCACCTACAAATCCCTGTAAGAAATGTTTTAGTACTTTTATTAAGCATTTAGGCCTATTTGCATTAAACAATGATATATGCATAATTAAACATAAGTACAACTTAGAGCAATAGTGACATAAAAACACAAATGCAGAAAAGGATTAAAATAAGAGAATATGAGCAAGACTGGATTGAACTTTTGAGTTGAAAATTGCCATAGCTGGATTCATTGAAGTCCAAGAGAATATGTTAACTGTAAATATATGAGAAAATAGACTGTGCAAGCTGGGTGTGGGTAGGTAACAGAAAATAAAACTAAGATATATGAAATTAAATGAAATGATGGAACTGGCCTGTACGGCCTCTCATAATCTGCCCTTCCTGCTGTCCTTGCTGTGTAAGTCTTAGCCACCTGGAATTTTCTTCATTCTAAGTCATCAGCTGGCAGCTGCATTACCTTTGCAGCTGGTACCAAAAGAAAGCTGTGTCTGCCACACCTTTGTAATAGGAATGACACTAATACTGTGACTTCTTGAGCAGGAGAGTGGTCATATCTCTTCTGCATTTCAAGTGACTCATCCATACAAGTGGAGACACACATGTCAAAAAACATTGCAAATGCAAGAATAAACAGCGCCAGCCAGACTGATCTTTACTGTTCGTTGAATCTTTATTAAAAAAAATAAAATAAAAAAAAAAAGGAAAGGGAAATTAGGAACATTATCTGCTTTTTAAAAAGAAAATCAAACTCTAGATAATTATATTCTCTGTCAAAGCCACAGGTAGGGAATTACTCTTTTTTTAAAACACTCCCGATGTATTGTGAGGGCTATGTATCTGTGTAGATTTTGACCCAATAGGCAGAGTCAAATTCATCAAGTTCATCATAAGCACACTGCATTCTGCCAGGATATCAAATAAAATTCTAGATTTCCTGATTAGCAAAAAATATCACACCCTCTGACCCCAGAAAAACAACATTTAGTTTCTTGGTTATGGGATCTCAGCAGGCCTTGCTTGTGACCAGAGTAAAAGTTATTTTCTCTCTATGTTATGTTTCTTTAGCAAATGTTTTAAAAATTGCTTCAAGAACCTAGAAGGTCACTTGAAAGTCTTATTTTTATTGTCACTGCCTCCAAAATACATTCCATAACTCAGTTTAATGTGATCTGAAGCAGGCCAAGAGTTTTACAAGCCAAGATACGTCTAGTACAGTTAGAGACACGACAGAGTTCAGTGAAGAGGGGAGAGTGAAAATCTAGTTTGGGAAATGTAATTTTGCAATGCCTGTAAAACATGGAAGGAAAATACCTCTCTGTATTCAGTTTTGATGACTGAATGTGTTCATGAGCTTTCCTAAGGTAGAGGAACCCTACCAAGTGCTTTGTGAGGACATAGACAAACGTCTGAGGATATCTGTTTAACAGCATGTTAAGATAAGGTTCACCCACCTCCCAGAGCAGTCCCTGCTCCTGTCAATAACTCAGCTTTCTCCTGGCTTCATCACTCACAAACCTCCATAGTTCACAAGCCAGTGCAGAGAATAGCGAGGCTGGAATTTGTTCCTGTGTGACTCATGTGCATCCATCCACTGTATCTTCAAGTGAGGGAATTTACTGTAAGTAATTTTCACTTATTAGATGTAATTTTTACATGAAAAGCCCCTTTATCAGGCCACTTTCATCTCCCTAAATACAAATTCCTTCAAACTACAAGTGGACTCATCGGTGTCAGACTGGCCTGTTGCATTGCAGGGACAAGAATTCACTTACCTGAGTCTCGACCATGATGCTGTCAGCTGTTATCCTGGTTGCCTGTTGATGGTGGACAGCTTTAATCTTGCCAGTAGTCACAGCACTTTGCAGTATTTGGCCCTACATGCTTAGTTTATGCAAGTCAGCGTCCATCAGTGAAAAGATTCTTCACATCTTTGCTTTTTAATAACTATTTTCTTGACAATCTGTTATGACCGCCAAAGACCTACATTGCTTGGAGGTCTTTTCTTCTAACTGCTGGCCTTGGAAGCTTAGGTTACTGGCATATCTTAAATTGAAGCTATCTTTCTCTGTATTACAAGACAGCAGAGATAAGTTAGAACAATCAGCTGAGGGATGCAGGGGGATTGTTTTGTTTAATTACAGCTGTGTACGTCCATGCAATTCATTGAGCATCGTCATTCCTACTTGTTTTTCAGTGGCACAAAAAGTCCATACCTGAGGTTTGACTCTGTTGTGCGAGTCATGCAGAAAACCCAGAACAGGGCACTTGTCACATGCTGCATACAGTATTTCTTTTTTTCAGTCATCCAAGGGTTAATAGACGAGATCCTCAGACTAAGATTTTCATATGTTTGATGGGTACGCATCTGGAGATTCAAAGAGAAACCTTGCTTATGTAAATAAGACTTCTTAGTTTTCTTCCTCATTTGGCCATGAAGATGGTTTCTACCATGATATTTTAACTCCTGACTGTGACTTCTGAATATGAACTCCTCTAATTTTCTTCAAATAGGCCTGTATGTTCTCATAAATCCATTTGGTTTTTCCTAGTAAACTAGTAATCCTGTCACTCAGGATGATGGAGGAATTTAAACAACTGTATACTGCTTGGTGGGAGTTAGAGGCACACATTTCCCTTTCAGTTGCTAGACAAAGTCTCAGCCCAGATATTCGTGCAGTAATAATTGCACTGACCTAAAGAAGGCCATTCCAGAATTACATTGTCATAAATAAGAGCTAAATTTTGCTTATTCCAGTACATGATCAGTGTTAGGAGAGCACCCCAGTTCCTGTTAAATGTTTGCAAACAGGATTAGCGATTGCTTTCCCTCGCTCTGCCTGTCTTACCATCTGACAAGAAAAATAACTTTGTTTTACAGTGGTGATTGTTCTGCGTTTGCGAATATGAGGGATTGTGGTCCCAGAGAGCTGGGGATGTGTGTGAGAGCAGCCACGAATATGTTCGATTTGAAACTTCTGCAAAAGTGTCTGAAATGTGGAGATTTCTTCTGCATTTGGTTTTCCAGTTCACATTTGCCTGCAGTGAGAAGGTGTAATGTCATCTAGAGAGTCATCCAGTGAAAGTTTGGTCTCCTGTACACGTATTTATTTAACATGACTCTGCTACCTGGTGGCCAAGCTAGCTATGGTCTGTGTTTGGCTGCATGTGGTAGAGGGTACAGAAAAAAAAAAAAAATGTTCAGGGGAGAGAAAGTGCAGGCAGCTAAGTGGGAGAGCTGCATGGGGAAGTCTTTGCTTTTAGTAAGACAGAAATATTTCAATTGCAGCTTTCTTGGATTTGTTCTTTCACTCCTGATATTGTTCATTTTGATATAGAAATAAGCATTGAGTGATTCACTGATACTTTAAGACCCGAAGACATTTCCTAGCTCACGTCTAGAAATTAACATTTGCCACCGTGGACATTTGGGTATCAAATCTGAGCAGTATAAAAGTGTGCCAGTGTTGAGGACTGACTAAACAGTCCGTGTTGGGTATTCCACACCATGGACACCGGAGCATTTATTTAAGTATGTTGCTGTTCTGGTAGTACTTTTTGTGTTTCTTAATCTCACCTTTATCAGTTGCATTTCACCTTGTACTGCTTTAAGCTAAGCTTTGTTAAACTTGGAAGGTGTTGCTGATCAGTTTTGTAGGAAAAAGTGGGTATTATAAAAGGCTGCCATGCAGACTCCTAGCGGTGATTAATAAGTGTGCAAATGCTGAAGGAAAAAGGAGTGAGCTTTGAAGATAAACTTTCAAGTGTTTGGTAAGGAGGAACAGTTACACATGTGGCACACTCAGCTTATTTGATTAACCTTAGTAACTGATGAAAGCGGTTTGACTATCAAACATAGATCATGTTTGTTCTACCTGCATGGTATCAAATGTTCAACCGTGCCATATTTTCCTTCTCTTATCCTCTTGTTTTTCACACTGACCATTCCCTCCTCTCACTCCTGCTAGACCCTTGAGCGTGACCACCCAGTTTCAGCTACATGGACTGAGTATCTCAATAAGTTTGTGGTCTTAATTTTGCTAGATGATAGCGATGCAAGAAGTCCTTAACCACTGTTTGCAGTTGGTTTCTCTACTAGTTTCCTCTAGATTTGATTATTTTGGGGCTCTGGATATATTTTTTTCAACATAGAGTTGTTGTTTATGCTTTGCATGCAGCTTAAACTTCTGAATGTGCGTTTTGTACCTGAGGAACATCAAAGTGTGGAGTGAACACCCCATTTATGTCCATTAAGCCCATCCACCTGAAAATCATGGCACCAGTAAAACTAGGAGGACGCTAATGCTCAGTGTATGCAGTCACATAGTCACTTGTTTCTGAATAAAAAAGGCTATCAGAAAATTTAAAAGTTTTATGTCAGGGCTATGAAGTCAGAACACTTCATAGAAAATTTAGGAAATGAGATTTAGTCCTAGATTTATCATTTAGATTCAACTAAAATGCTCCAGACTATTAATGGCAAAGATGACTCAAATGGGTCTAGGGTGGGGGAGCATTACAGGAGAAAGGGAAGTGTGTATGAAGACAGTAGTTTTAATTATTTGAATTGACTGTAAAGTAGCCACATTTTTAACCTTTTAACTTCTGGGTGGGTTGGGTTTTTTTACACTTGTAAAGGCTCATGTAGGATTTTATAGTGTAAATTCAATTGAGCCCTATAGAGATCCAAAACCGCTTTAAAAAATCTTTATGAAACTATAAAATAATAAGGCAGATGATCCTTTCTGTAGACTGAAAATCACTTGATACAATTTCAGATAAAAAAATCCTAAAATTTCTTAAAAGTTTTTGTTGACTACATGTCAAATGACAAATGTCTTTTTGCCTGATTTGAGTTGCTGGGTATTTGATGCTCCCATGGATTTGGCACAGGGCATTATTCAGTGTTTCTGATCTTGGGGCCCTGAGCACACAGCAACTTTTGATTTGACTCAGCTTGCATGTTAACAGTTTTTTTTTTTCAGCTGAAAGTCTTCATGTAATTATCACTTCTAATTGTTTGCATTTTCTTTGGATTTTTGTTGTTGCCTGCTTTTGGAACTTTACGGCTATCCAGTGAGAAGGACACTAAAGAGTGGACTAACACCAGAAGAAGCCAAAGCACTGGGCCTCATCAGCACCTCTGAGATGCAGGTTTGATGTCCCAGAGGTGGCGACAAGAGCCATTCATCTGAAGCACATAGGCTGACAACCCTTCGGTGAGGCATTGACTTGCCAGCCTCCTCTGCTGCTCCCAACATCCTGTCCTCTGATAGTGCGATTTTAATAAGCAACAAAAAGCAAACCCCCCCCCAGCCAGGGCAGAAGAAGGGTGTGCTGCAGCTCAGCACAACATCCGGACAGTAACTGAGGAAGCATTTGGGTGCTTGTAGTTGAAAGCATACGGCTTCTTCTTCTCGTGGTGTGTTGATGTGGGTAGGAGGGGGCTCTCTCTGAGTTAGCTGTCATTATGTGAGCTGTGTTTACGTTGGCTTTCCTTGTGCCCTGTTTTAGTCATTGTAAATGTATGGCATTTTGTCAATGCGAGGAACAGTCCTTAAAGAGGCAAAATAACCCCTGTTACAGCAACACCAATTTTCCTGAAGTAGATTCATTAAGCAAAGATGCACAGTCTGTGCAACCCTGTGGTTTGTTGGGGGTTTTTTGTTATTATTTTGCCACCAAAGAATGTAAAAATGTATGTGTACCTTTGTAAATGTACAGAATGAATGTGTGGACATGTGTGCGCGTATCTATACACATACAGTCATGGTGTGAAATCATGCTCTTGCTGAAGCCAGCTGGACCGTGATTTTCGTGCTGGGGCCTTACTGTTCCACCTGGACAGGAGGAAAATAATGTCTTTTTGTAGGAACTCAATGTTATTCAATGGGATTCACCCTGTGGGGCAGGAGATGGCCTGCCATACAAGTGGAAAGTTTAGGATTCTGAATTAATATGTATTAATCACACTCATACTGTACATAGCAGCATGCACACAGAGGAGAGGACACAGAACACCTCCCTCTCGTTGAGCTATGGCTGTACTGTGCTCTTGTACAGTTTCAAAGAGATCTATGCCAACAACTTTATGTACTAGATAAATGCATTCAGATGCTAAGATCAAGAAGTTTTGTTCACTTGCCTGTGCCCTTCATGCTGCGTTTGTCTGCTGCAAGATAATGTGGTGATGATTTTATTTCAAATTAGTGGATCTGAATATGAAACAGCCCTGCTAAAAGGCTGCTGCATTTTTGCTGTTCTTTACTCTTTTTGTGATTATCCTTGATGAAAGTGGAGAGGGTACCATGGTGAACACTCCAATATGTTTGTCCTTATCTCACTGTTTTATAACTGACTTTTATAACTGCCCTCAGCATGTGTGTTTGAAGAACCTTTAGTCATCTTGTCTGCCTTTGAGGACATACACAGCAGTGAAGATGAACTCAACACAGTCACCCTAGCCAGTGCTGAGGCACTGTGAAGAGAACTGCAAACAACGGTAACGCAAAAGGGAACTTTTTAAGCCAAAGTCTGTATATGGCCAATTGATACTCAAGGATGCACAAGACTATCTCTTTCTGTTGCCTTAGCCTCTAAGATTAAGGGTGTATCTGCACATCAGTAACAGCTGAGGCTTCCTTCAAGCTAGTTAAGTGGGGAACTGCAGCAGTTTAGTCATGGTAACAGGGTTTGATTTTAGCTGCAAAACACACTTGAAAAGTAGGGTTAAGTAATAGTCTATGCTGGGCTCCTAATGCCGTGGCTTTGTTGCTTCTGGCACCTAAGCTAGGTCAGGTACTGCAAGTTATTCTACTCTGCTCTCATTAAGGGTGGGATAATTGCTGAAGATCGTTCAGGATACTTGAACCAAACACAGTAAACCTTTGAAACTTTGGTCATCCATCACAACACATTGAGCGCAGCATCCGAGTGATGAAAAAAGCAGATAGCTGACAACACTGCAATGAGTTTTGCAATTGAATGTCCTATCTATACTGTCCACCCTCTTGATCATAACATTTAATTCTTTATCTGGCAATGCCTTGGATCTTCATGTTTCAGGGTCCATGGGGTAGAAAGGTGCTAATGAGCAAGGATTCTCAAGCACAGCATTGAGTCTGATGTGGTTTTCCCCTCACCTTGTTAAAAAGTCAATTTTACAAGTAGGGAGAAGGCAGTAGTTGTGTAATTAATAAAATGAATCGTGTATTTGAAAGCTATGGAAAGAAGGAAGCTGGTTAGGGAACAGAAAGAAGTGGCATATAATTAATTTCACTGTCATCAAGCAAGACCTACAAGCATCTGGATTTTAAAGTGGAACTTTATGTGCTGCTCACCATTATGGGCTTTAAAAATCTCTCTTAAGGATGCTTAGAACAAAGGAATGAAGGTAATGGGGGTTTGTGGAGGTCTTTGAAGTCTGAAACAAGAGGAAGATACCCTGAATGTAATGGTTATGTTGAACTGTGATACTTGCTAAGTGAGAAAAGAAGCAAAAATGCAACAAAATGCATTTATGCCAACAGAGGTCCTGTATTTGATTGGAGGGAGAAAATCAATCAATTTCTTAAAACAGAATAATTAAAATGTGCTGAATGTGCAAAGTAGGTGGCTGTTGGTGACCACTTGCTAACAGGAAACTAATTTGTCTTTCATTTAGACATAGTTCAGCATCTGTGTCTGAAACACAATAGCTGATTAAATACTCATAGTTGGGTATATGTATTTTTCAAGAATTGTGCAAAAAAAGTGCAAAACTTCATATGCCCCTTATGGAGGAGAAAATTAGATATGGGGAGTGGGGTTAGAATAAGTTCAGGAAAAAAAGCTCGTTTCTTTCAGATTCTCTGGATGCAACTGTCTTAATGTGAAGCATATTCTTCCTTGTCTATTTTTCCATTGTGTTTCTTTTTCTGTTCCTGCTCTGTATGTGTAAAACCAATACCATTTTTTCTGAAGGATAACTTGGTCTTGTTTATGCAGTAGTGTACAGTCAGCTTCATTCCACTGTCTAAAATGTTTATTGCAACAAGGTCATGAAACACAGTAACAATGCAAGAACTACAGAAAAGATTTCCATTTTGGTTCCTAGTAAAAGTGGCACAGTGGCCCAATGTGCTAATCTGTATGGTGGCAGTATTTCCTCCAGAGTCTGCTGGCGTGTCCTGACTGTGGAAATAACATTTGTTCCCCTTCATCTGACTACTGGATTCCAGATGAATTGGAGGAATTGGTTATATTTGCATGCCTCTGTCTGTCTGTCTAATCAGGTTGTAACCTTCAGGTTTTGAGTTGCTGCCTGCCCCTCCATCATCGAAAGAGCCCACTGTAAGGAAGTAGCAATTGTTTTAAAATGCGTGTGAGATGTGGATTGCTTTTGTGACAAATATAAAGGTCTTGGAAACACAATGTAGTAACACATGTTCCCATTTCTCACTTAGAGCTCCATGAAGGCTGTTTTTAAACACTTGCAGCCATAATAACTACCTCTCTTTCTCATAGTACCAGTCAGCTGCAAATGTAGCACTCAGAGTTCTGTATCTCCACCGAGCTCTCAGAGTTGCTGCTGGTGTTCATTCCAGCACCCATCTGCTGCCAATAACTTGTCTGTCCGTCTACCAACATAATGCCTTCCCAATTTGGATGCTGAGGTAAACTTTAGCATATGAAATGGCCACCAAAGGGAAACTATCCTAATTTCCTTTCATCTCTCTTGGTGTTTAGAAACAGACTGCATAGCAATACTTTGTATTCCCTTGCTCCCAGCTGAGGGATAACTTTTAGTAGCAGTTATATGGCTGCGGTGAAGAAACACCCCCAGGGAATGCTGTGTGCCACAATCGAGAGTGAAAGATCCCTCACAAAAATTAAATTCATCACTCTTCACCTTTCAGTAAGGCCAGGCACCAGGCTCATGGATTCCAGATGTTTTATAGCCCCTTGGCTGCTATGTGTGACCCTTCTGTTTAGACATAGATCCCTGTCCATAATCCAAAATCAACAAAAAAAATGCTGGTTTAATGAGGGTCTTTCTTGCTCCAATAAATACTGGAAACAGCATAAAAGCAGTGTTCAAAATACATTGCTTTTTCTCTTTTGACCCTCTTTTTTCATAAATCTCTGCAGTGATCAACTCTGTCAGCAAAATAAGGCATCAGATTTGTAGGTAGACAAGACTGGCTTTTACCTTCATAGAAAGTCATATATATATATATATATATATATATATATATGAAAGAGTTCATGCCCTGATTTAACAGAAATTGGTTGTCAGAGTCTTGGTGTGACTGAACAGCAAGGGCCTCCTGCAGGGTGCTCCGTTCCCCCTCAAGATACTAGATAACGTGGCAGGCGAGCACCTTAAATCCCCAGTGTGCTATATGCTCTAGACATACCCTGGCAAACGCTAAAAGCTATTGACAAGTCACAAGTGAGGACTGCAGCATCTCCTGAAAACCCGAGGAGCACAATGCCACTGTAGGTGCAGTAAATATTTCCTTGTATCGGGCACCGCTCTACGCCGGTGTCCCTGGTAGTGTAATAACAACAGCGAGCGTCTGCCTAAAACGCTTTAGAAACAGTTGGCTGGTGGTAGTAGTCTGGATTCAGGTGTGTGTACACTGTGTGGTTATTGTTTTTACAATGCTTTGATTTCACTGAAATGAATGGGGACAAGGCAATGGCCTACCAGCTTCACACCCTTTCTCCTCCCGCTACATCTCGTAGGCAGGCGTACACGCTGCCTGCCTCGACCTAAAGGATGTGCAGGGACATGGTATCAGACAGAAGCATGAGCATATTTCTCTCTTTCCCACTCCTGTACGCTCACTGCACATGTACCACTCCTTTCATCGATTTCGAGGTGGGTTGTGCGTGAGTGTGCAGGCAGAGCCTGACCCTGTGTGCTGGGATGATGGCCCTGCATTTCCAGCCTCGGGACGCAGGAAATACTTGCCTAAACTGTAAGGACTACAACTGTTGATGTTTCTCCAAAGGAAAAACTGCCAGGTACTTACAGGCTCTGAAAGAAAATAAACTGAAGCATTTTCTTAAGAGAAAATATGTGGTTACAGGCAATTGTTGAAGATGATTTGCAAACACTCAAACAACCTGTAAGGCTTACCTTCCTTTTTTTTTTAATAGGGCAGCAATTGGCTCAATTGGCATTTCAGATACGATCCCAAGAAGTTTTTGGCAAGCAGTGTAATAGTTACATAGCAATTAATGCAAGAAGTTTCAGAGATGTTCTATAGTTTTATGTTTACGCAAAAAAAAAAAAAAAAAAAAAACGAAAAAAAAATTTTTAATTAGTCCATTTCACATTGAGTGGCATAGAGATATATTTTGTTTAATCACTATCTAATACAGAGGCTTCTGTGAAAGAAAAAGTTTATTTGTAGCATTGGGTACATTTCTCCTTTTTAAAGACTGTCTACGCGTATAGTGTCCTTTTTTGTGAGCTGGGAATTGTAAAAAAATGTAAAGTAGAAAAGGATGTGTTTCTTAGGCAAAGGAAAAATACTGTAAAATTGTGTAAATGTCACTACTCATGTTTTTTCATGTTTTGTGTAGCATAGTGTAAAATAGGCTTTCCAGCAGTGTTATTCTGTGAATTGTAATTTAAAAAACAAGCCATGCATGGGCAGAGATATTATCTACAGGTCCTTTTGGTTGAGTTTTTGTTTTTGTTTGTTTTCTCATTCTAGGTTAATTTGTTTTATGTTAAATTTAATTGCCCATAAAACCGCATTTTTGTTTCTCAGTTTTATTTCATAAAGAACTTGAATTACTCTTTAAGATTTTACTACACACAAAGCTCACCTACCATTTGTGTTGATCCTTCAGAAGCTTTTTCACATTTATTCTAAACCAGGGGATTTTCTTTTTAACACACCCCTCATCTGCCTCTTCTCCCCCCACTCTCCCCACTTTACTGTCTGAAAAGATGCAATCACACTTTTTTTTTTTTTTTTTTTTTTTTTTTTTTTTTTATCCTGTGCCATGCAGGGTCAATATGGAAAACTGACCACAAACCTGTGTCCAAAATTTCTTAATATAAGTAGTTAAATGGCTCACCTCTACAGCGTTATGTAAACACATCTTGCAATAAAGCTTTATAAAGCACTGACTGGGCTGGTTCTGGTTTTGTTGATGAAGCCAATCACGGGAGCTTCAGTGGGAAATGGGTGGGAAGGGGTAATGGGTTCTTTTTTTCATATCCTCTAAGTATCTGCAAAGCCACCATGTGGACAACAAAACAGCTGCCATTAAGCCATCTGGGTGGTCTCATCATAAAAAACTGATCTTTTACCCCTAGTTTCACAAGTTGAGCCTGATTCCTAATCTTGAGTGAAGAAAATGAAAATGTGTCTCTGGTTCTCAAGGATTTCAGTAATCCAGCCCTACAAATCCTCACTAAACATACAGGGTTACTGCTTGCTGCCATTGGCTTGGAGTTGGTTCCTGCCTTAAAAATACTCTGTGCTCAGAGCACATTGCATAAAGGTACGAGATTTATAGAAGCAAATATAAATAAAATGAAAGACTACCTGTGTGCAGGGGAGCGTTTCAGATTGCATCTGCATCAAGATGTGAAACACTCCATGTCTGCCAGGGCTTCATAACTCTGAAGGTGGCCAGTAAACGAGTCATGCCTTTAACTTGGCTGAAATACATTTCATGCATCACTGTGGAATGTAATTTTCTGGTGGCCATCTATGAGTGCACCTGGACAGGCAGTGGTCTTGCAGTTTTCTTTATTTGCTGGTGTCTGATTCTTTCTTTTCTTGCAATTTCCCCACATGTGAGAGAGCCCAAGCTGACAAATGGGATGTCCCTAGCCCTGTGGAGGGTGACCCGTAGCACAGGGAGTCTTGCACCTGCTCTGAGTGCAGGTTCGGTGAGTACAATGAGAAGGGGGTCAAAATGACACGCAGAAACTTAAAATGCTCAGATTTCTACTGCTAGTCCTGCAACAAACTACTCCAATTCATTGGTCTTCAGAGCTGCACACGTAATAAAGTCAAAGTCCGTTATTCAATGACAGCTACACATGTTTTCAGAAGCATCCTCAAAGGTAAAATAGGTTAACGGAGAGTCTGAGAGAGAATTTTTACCTGTGGTTTCAGAGATTGTAGGAGCTGATATAAAAAGCTAGGTATGTAAACCTCCATAGGGAAAAACACCACCTTCCTCCTTTTTAATTAGTTTTTAAAGCTATTTCAAATAAAAAGTTGCCTTCTGGGATATGGCTGCATCCCTGAAAGAGCTGCTTAGCATTCCAGATGCACTGGTGTAAAGTCTAGAGGATGAAAGGCTACTAGCCAGAAATGTGGTAATGCTTTTTAAAATAAATATATAAACCAAGTTTATTGGCCAGACACTTCTCTTTTCTATCACAGCATATCCATTAGCAGTTCTAAATTCCAGATGTGCAATGACAATGCATACGTATATTTTTCAGACCTGGTGCCCAGTCAGAACTCTTACGTTGTCACAGAGCAGCCTCTGGCCTGTAGTCAGAGAACTAGTAAGTATGCAGATTATCCATTGCACAGCTGCGTGCCCTGGTTTATAGATGCTTCAGAACAGTTTGAGAACACACAACTACAGAAAAAGATGCATTTTTTTCCTATTATAACTTCTCCAAGTTTTCTGATGGGAATGCAGTTTGGAAAATGGAGAGAGCTGTTCTTGAAGCTTTACCTCTTGTGAGTTTCTTTGCAGGAAATGAAGAATGACGGCTGTACTTCGTTAGTCAACTATCTGCTGAGATGGACCTCTGCTGGGAAATCCCGAAAGGAACACAGTCTACGTGAGGTGTCATGCCAATAAGGGCCTCTATTCCTGGCTTTTCCTGAACGATTTTTGAGCAGGAGCAGGACTCCTCCATCTGTGGAGGTATTCTGCTCAGTAATACTGCATTTCGGTTCCTGGGAGTCAGAGGGGGCTGTTCTCCTCCCCAGCACCCACCCCTCTCCCACCACTTCACCAAGCATGCTGTCTTGCTTAAGCTGAGTCAAGAGCCTTTCATTTGTTATTTATCTGGATCTATCTGGAAAACCCCATGGAGCATGTAACGTACAGAAGATGCGTACCAACTCTGGGGAGGGCGAGACCCTTTCGGTGTCCTAAATGGGACTCCCAGGATCACCAGGCACATTCTGCACCATTATTTCTGTAATGATGACCAGAAATGCTTTAAGTGTATGTTAAAAACTTATAAATAAGTTTATAGCCCGGTCTTGGTGAGTGTTCAGATCTCACTGCCTAGACAACAGACAAAATGACTAGTCTTAACTTTTATACATATTTTCCTTTGTTTGATCCATACTTAAGGTAATACAAGAAGAGCAGCAGTTAACAAGCAACTAAGAATAAGAAAATACCAGTGAAATCAAACGGCACTTGAAACTGGACAAACTTGAAGGCAAAGATGAGGTCAAACCCATGTCACAGACTCCAGTAAATATTGTACTGGAACTGTCTCAAGGCAACATTAGCCAAGCCTCTCTTGAAAGAGCCCCACGTTTGATTAACAGAAGTGATTTGAAATCTTCTCCCTGGTACAGGGAGCACAAAGCCCTTCCACAGGCAGGCAGGGCTCAGGTGAGGGACCGACAGGTGCCAAAGGCTCTGGAGTGTGTCCATCGCCACAAAGGCACATGCCATGACTGCCTGTTGTATGTAAGTGTTTGTACTAAAAACCTTGGAGTAACCTGTGAAAACACATTTCTTGCAGGTATCCAAAAGTTACAGCAGGGTGAAAATTCTCCTTTTTAATAAAGCAATGAAATATTCAGACTCTTGAACGAGACCTCAAAAAAATGAATCCTTCTTCCATCCTTGTCCAAACTTCCTATAACTATGCACTCAGAGGCTTAAATAATCTTGGCAAGATAAAGCAAAGGAAAATTATTGTTAAAAAGAGGCCCTGGGTATCGTTTCAACAAACTTTTTCCCCACATAAACTTACGGAAAATTATTGACCTCATAGCAAAGTCAAGAAAGAAAGAAACTTCTTAAGAAATGCTAAGATACCTATTTGAACACGAACTAGACTGCCTCCACATAGGCTTTTCTGCAACACCTCCCAAGTATACTGCGTTAATTATAGGGAACAATAGCTATATGGCTTAATAAATAACAGTCTAAATAATCACAGTATCGACACTGATGACCTATATAAAGCTAGCTGTGAGTATGATGATAAAGTATATTGAATATCAGGCAGTAGTGACTAAAGCCAAATGAAAATTTGATGCTGTTGGCTCTGTGAGCAATGAAAAGAGCCTGATGGACTTGAGTGAGGTTGAATCAAGCCCCCAAAGATAACTATTGCAATGTTAAACTTGATGGAAAATGGAACTGTTTCTCTGACAAAAAGGCCCTAAATCATTTTAACCTCATCAGTTTCACTAGGGAGTTCTCTTTCAAGAACAGATAGCACACTATAGCCTGAAAACCAAGAGTGAATCCTTGCTTCCAGAGAAATTATCTGAAATGTGTTCAGATTACAAGCATGTGGGATGAAACACAGCTAGCATCCAAAATTATATAGTCTGGAAGTTCTACATCTTTTTAGAAGCCAAAACACTGTAAAGTCTGAAAACAAAACAACCTGGAACAGTCAAATGCAATATTGGTTGGTGTGTTGGTTTTTTTTACTATGGAACATGACAACTATTAAATTTCCTCATAGTAAAATCAAATTTTAGTAGAAACTCTATCATTGTTACAAAATTCTTTACCACATCTTTACAGACAGACAAGGGTAGATGAGTTACTAGAAACTTGGTTAAGTTCAAGGCTGGTCTTAAGAACTACTGGTGTAAGAAGTTTCTTGCCATGCAATTTTGCTTAATGTAATAGCTCCTTCTCCAAACCTGCATCCTCCACGCAATGTTAACTTACACCATCTTTAGGTTTGGGTTTCTTTCCTATGGTGGGAATAATTTGGTTGCATATAGAATGATGTGTTAATTGCTTATTATTCAAAAATATCCTACAAATCTTTCTAAAGGTAATCGGGGTATTCATAAAGTTCTAATTACTTGATATTAGTTAATCTGAGAGTGGGTTTTACATTAAAGTACGTAAAAGATAAATATTCAGATTTTATAATAACTCTCACCAACATTATAGAAATTGTTTGTGGAGAGTGCATCTGTGTGCATATTTATGCTTATGGCATTTCACAAGTGGATTTTTGAATATGCAAGTAGATTTTGTAATCTGGTATCTTTTTGTTTTGACTTCTGAACATATTTTTGCAAGGTGGAAAGGCAATGAGATGGTTATGAGTGGTTTTACTTGTGGAAAGCGTTTATTGGTAAGGGAGATGGACAGTGTGAAAAAGTAGCAAGGCTTCTTGCTCTTTGCATCTTTCAGAGCATGAGCTCTCCAACCAGCAATGAAGCAGAAGACCTGGTACACTGGGATATGGATCTCCTGAAGAATGAGCACCAGTTTTTCACCTGTTTCTTACACAGTGTTCACTTCTACAGTCACAACTTCTTACATGTTTAGACATCAGAAGTTCACAAGATCCCAGTAAGAGGGAGCACTGAGGCACATGTGAAAACTGAGACTCCATCAGAGAGGGGTCCTCCCTGCAGAAAGGACACTGCGGGGTGAGGATTTGGGTAACAAAAAGGAAAGCCAATGGCAAGACCCAAATCAGCAGTACAGGGTAAAAGTAAGTGAGGGGAAGCCTTAATGACAAGATTCTTGTTTTGATATCAGGTGAATCCAGCAAAGAAAACTGAAGAGCTCATTTTAGCAGCAACAGTAAGCCCAGATGCAGTAGTAAGTTTGAAGGAGGGGGGATGTTTAGTTGAATGTGCAAGGTAGAAAGGCTGACTTTAGAGAAGTTGTGTATTAATTAATCTACATGAAAACAAGAAGGGGATGGATTATGACCTGTGTGACCATAAGGAGAGAAGGGCAATACGTACAAACAGAGAGGACAAGAAAGGGGACATCATACATTTCCCAACTGTTAAATGGATTTGCCTTAAGCAGGCTATCTAAAATCTGTTTTTAAAGAGTTTGAAAACTGCCAAGATTTATTTTTTTGCAATGAGCACCAAAAATATAAATGCAACATAAATGAGGCAAACATCACAGAAAGAAGCTATTCTGGGCCATGCTGCCTTCAGAACATCACAAATTACTTCAGTCCATGGCAGCAAGGACATCACCTCTTGTTGGGCTATACCAGGGGTCCTCAAACTGTTTAACCAGGGGCCGGCACACAGATGCAGTGGCAGGCAGCCATCTGCGGCTGCTTGGTTTCCCCCCCAACCCCCGGCGGGGGGGTCTGTAAATACCGTGGGCTGGATTGAGGACCCTGGGGGGCCGTATCCAGCCCACAGGCTGTAGTTTGAGGACCCCTGGGCTATAGTCAAATCCTGACTGTGGTACACAGGGTAAGCTGTGGTTCAGCTGATATTGTATAGAGGAATGAAGGCCGTGGGTTGATCAGCATTGAGAACATGCAGCTGTGGCCTTGCCTCGAAGGCAGTGGGTTGATTGACATGGATGATGTGCAGCTGTAGCTCCTTCCTGCTAAGTGGTTAAATAGCCCTGAGGAGTGTGGGGGAGGGGGGCTGGGTGGAGGAGGAGTAGTGTCGTCTGTCCTCTGAAGGAAGGAGAAACAGCAGGAACAGTAGACTCTGATGGTAAAAGCCTTGTTGCAGCCTGATAGTTTGCTTGTGCTGTAACAATTGGTGCCCCGTGTGAGGCTGACTGAGTTGGACTCTGACTACAACAGTGTTGCACCTCTGTCTTTGGCAGAAGGAGTGTGCATTCCTCAGCCTCTGGGGTTGATGTACAGGACTCTTGCTGGAGTGAACATCATCAGCTTTCTGGCCTGTTGCTCTCCTGTTTTCAACATTTGTATCGAAGCAGCAGCAGGCACAGAAATGACCAGTAGGTCTCCTTGGTAAAGGATACTCTTCTCTTTTTTTTCCCCCACATCAAATAGCCTTAGGGCTTCTTCAAGTAACTTTTTATACCCTTAGGATGTCTAAAATTATTGGTGAGGGTGCTGCTAGAGTTGATGAGGGCAATAATCAGAACAAGTTTGAGGCTGCAGACAAGATGCCAGAGTCTTTTAACCCCAGCAAGACAGCACAGAGCCCTCTCATCTCAAGGGGAGTTGAATATTGTGGAGATGGCTGTACTGTGCTTTGTGTTGCACAAGACCTTGTTAAGGAGTATTTCAGTCATTAGCTGGGAGGGTTTCACAAATGTGTATCTCCCCTAAACAAGCAGAAATTAGTGTAGCATTATGTCAGTGGTACTGAAAGCTCAATGAAACGTGCAGTTGGTCACTCCCCTTGTAGCCAGGGATCTCACAAATATCACTGACAGAAGCTTTGGTTAAACTTGGGTTTGTTTTCTCCTTTTTCAGTCACTCTTTGTCCACCCTGATGGAGTTATTCTCTCTTAATAAACTGTTTGGGTCAGCAGATACAGGCAAAGTTTAATGCAATTCATCCTTAGCTGCCAAAACTGATCAGAGGAAATAGGAAGATGAGAGTCAAATAGCTCTGTGGTCTCCCCAGTCAGACTGTTAGCAGCTTAACTTTCTCCTTGGAAGTGAAAAGGGTGTAATTGTGGAGAGAAAGCTGGCTTACTGCAATGCAGAGAATGTATACGTTTTCTGTATATATTAGTACCACAATTTGCAGGGAACTCTAAAAATTCTTTTCAGAAGGTATATTCTTCCTGACAGCATTGCCGTCTTTACAGTATTCAGGGGTAGTTTTCTCGCAAAGTCAGAGTACACAGAGAATAGAAGTCCTTGGAAATATTTCTGACTCCAGGTAGGTAGCGGTTGGCTTTTGCTTTGATCAGCTTAAAGGTTCCAGTTGCTTATTGTCCTATGTTTTTGTTTCTGTTAACTTTTTTTGGCACTGGGTTCCAGGAATTCATTGCACACAATCTATAAATTTCCTTGTGTGGTCTCTGACGCCAGGGTGCTGACCCAGGAGTAAGCACAGACTCCTCGGAGCAGAACCCTGACAACCCACCATTTCCCAACTAATACCACTGTGCTCCCCTTCTGTGCTTCCTTCCTGGGATCCAGAAATAAATAATCATGTACAGGACCACTGGGTTGAAATACTCATTTTCTACTGTCAGCTTAATATTTAATACAGAAATTACTACTAGCAAGTGAGGGAGATAAACAAACTTATGTTCTTTTCTATTTCATGCAGAAAATTTTCTGACTAGGCTCTATGATCAAAATCTAGAGACTCTGAAAAAGAGAACTTGAATGTAAAAGTCATCAGAAAACTCAGAGGGCAGAGAATTAAAAAACAGGGGGGAGGGGCAGAGGAGGGGACAACACAGACATTATGGAACCCAGCCTGGGAAACTAAAGTAACCAGAACTGATTTGGAATTTCTTGATGAGGAAACTAAAACCAGTGCTGTTTGGAAAGGTGGTCAGTCTTGGGGACCCTCTTGGGGAGGGGCGGGGGGGAAGATATTTTTTAAAATCGGTTTCTATTTTTTCAAACAAAACCCATGTTTTTAAAGTTCAAAAAATAGGTTAGTTTTGAAATTTTGATAAATATAAAATAAAGTATTAAGAATCTGGGAAAAAAAATTAAAAATAAGATTTTCATTTTCAAAAGGTTTGAAGTTTTTTACTTTCTTTGTGCTAATTAAGACTCTGAGACCATTCTAATACCACAAAGGTATTAATGTGACAAAAAATTCACTTTCTGCCAAGTTGCAGAGGTGATACATTGGAAAGCCAATCCAAGGACATAATGGAATATGAATTACTCATGTAAAGGAATAATTATTTATTATCTACAGTTTGCTTATTGGCATATCTTCACTGGGAATATGAGACCTAGAGAAACAGAAATAGAAAAAAAAAGGTCAAATTTAGAAATCTATGTTCACTAGACTGCAGCTGTTGCAATCCAATAGCAAAATCAAGTAAGCCAAACTCTAGGTAACACTAGTGCTTCAAAAAGAGTGTAAGATGCTACCGTTAATACCCATACTCGTGGTAAGAGTTCAAGAACTCAGAAAAAGGGAGTTTAAAACAGATTGTTCTGACATCATGTTTTTGGACTACATAAATGGATGTAAAATTTTTGAATAGGTGATGGATTAAATTTTGTAGGCAATTATATCTACTCAGCTCTGTTGACTTGGCAGATAAGCAGAAAACAGAATTTGAGTTTCAATTACTACTCCCTTATCCTGATAGCGTAAGATTTTCTTACAATTTTATGAGCTACAGGTTTAAGCTGAAATTTAACCTCACAGCACAAACTGACGAAGAAGATAACTTCTTCCTTTTGCTTTGAACCACATTAGAAATCTACAGTTTGGAGCTCTAAATGCATTTCAGAGTGGACCGTAGTGCCATTAGATACATAATTGTTTATATAACATCTAGTCATGGTTACTCATCAAGAGCCCAATGTTGAATCAGACTGAAGGATGCTTGTACAGAGTATGACTACAGTATAAAATGACACTTCACTACAGCAATAAGGAAAAGAGTCAACTTTTGCTTGTTCCCATTATAAAATGTGAATGCAGTCTTGAGTGCACCGATGTAAGAAAATTTCTGGCTATCATTAAAGCCTAAATTATTCTTAAGTGGATTTTCCACTATAGATCCTTTTCTGAGATATTTTGACTTTGTAGTACATCACAGCAAATGACTCCTTAAAAAATACATGATCCTTAAGAGCAGCAACATTTTAAATGTTGGAACCAACCAATTCAGGTCTCTCAATTGAGAGAACTGTGGTTGCAAGATAACTGCCTTGTGGCATGTGTTTTCAAAGTCTTTACTTACACTTGGCAGAAATGACATTATCCACAGCTTTGGAAAGAACTTTTGGCTGAAGTTTCTGGCTGTGATAAACCTCATGAATATAGTTATGCCCAGAGGGTAATCGGAGTTGAAGTAGACCATGAGACTTTGGAGACTTTTTTTTAATGATGATAGTATTCTCTATTTGTCACTTCTGAAGTTTTAAAGCTTGTGTATGAGGCCACAAAATATCCCTGCCATCTAAAATGTATGTCTTTTGGATTATAATGGACTGATTACTGCTGACCTGTCAGCTGGAGCAGTTGCAACTTCTACGATTTCATTGTGTGCATAAACAAGGGGTTTAGTATTTAATTGTAGACCAGTTGCATTTCCATACAATATGCCAATGACTATTCGAGTACAAAATTGTTTGCCCAGATGTTCACACAGCACAGCTGAAATGAAAAAACAAACAAACCAAACCCAGCCTGACCAAACCTATTAACTCTAGAAGAAAGTCCTGAAATCTCTCCCAGGGACTGTGGGTGATTTCACACCACAGTATACTGCATGTTTGATTAATTCTCATCAAGGAGGCTTCTGAAAAGCAGAGCTGTTGCCACACCTCACAGAGGTGGCAGGACATCTCAAATCATCCAGATATCACCTGGAGGAGCAGCCAGTAGAGACCAGCTAAAGTGCATAGACAAGGCCTTATTAAGCTGAAAGGTAGCTGTTATTAAGTGAGTAGCATTCTCTTTGTTTATGCTGCAGATCATATTTTGGCCACAGATAAGCAGGTGACCTGATTTTGCTGTGGGTCCATGTGAGCAGCTCTCAAAAACCTGAGGAAAGCAGAGAATGTGCCTGAAGAGCTTAACTAGTGCCTTTAGAGCATGACAAGTCCAGCTTAGAACAGGTAATCATCACTTAGCATAAATTAATATTGTTCTTTGCACCTACTCAACCTCTTAACATGTGCCAGCAGATGATCTGCAGGCATAAAAACACCTTTGTAAACAGGCATCAATGGCACATGGGGCTTGGCACTGTATGTAAGTAAGACTGAGACAGTTCTTGCTTAGAGGAGTTAAAAAAATTAATAATTCATTTGCTTTGCATGATAGCTGAAAATCAAGTAACTGTGGCTGCCCTCCTTGTGCTGGAAGAGCCTAGGAAAACAGTTATGGGATGTGGAGCAGTGACGGTGTGGTTCAGTCCGCTTGCAGGTTACAACAGCACCTTCACCTGATGTAGTAGGGTGTATTGCAGGGCCCACATGTGAAGGAGGTAGGATGGTGGCTTTAGGTACCACTGGTCGTGGATACAGCTCTGCTATTTTAGTGCTTTGCTCTCACATGTACATCCATGTGTTCACTTTGCCACTAATGTGGCAAGCACTGCTGCATTGATATCCTAGTCAGTTGGAACATGGCACATCAGAAAACCAGTTCTTAATGCATTTGAAGTGCTCTGTTCATGCTTTATAACATTCATTTGCATTAAAATGAAATGGAATGTATTTAAAAGAGTTAAATGCCTTCCAGAATGCCTAATATAGATTATATCTGTTTCATTACTTTTATTGTTTTCTCAAAAAGTAATGATCTGTAGTTTGTTTAAATGAATTTATTTCCTACAAAAAAGCACACGTTGATTATATCACTGTCCTTGAATACCTCCAGTTGGGTCAATACCAAATTCATTTTTCCATTTATTTTGTGGGGGATTAACAGGAACATGCTGTAGTCCGCCAGGTTATCACCCTCCGTGACTCCTGTACAGTGTTTGTATTCTGGAATCCTGCTGGTATTTGAAGTATTATTAAAAGTTAATTCCCCTCAACTAAAGATCCCCCAGCAAAAAATTTCAGGACTTTTGCATTCAGGATATTTAGGCCTTGTCATGGTTTAATCCCAGCCAAAACCAAGACAAGGCCTCATGATTTTTTCCTCGTTTATCTCTTAATGAGTACTGATTAGCAGAGTGGTTAGAAACTTACTTTTGTCTTATGAAAATTGTAACTCATTCTGCTTCTTTCCAAATGCAGAACAAAAGTACTAATGCCATGCTTCTGTCTTTTCTCCATCAACATTCCTACATTAACAGTTTTACTGCTAATGAGCTACCCTATTACAAGGATTAATGTCTAGTATATGCAAATTTCTTCTTAACATGCATAGGTCTGCCAGTCATCATTTCTGTTTCTATCATCATCTTTTCTTCATTTGACATTTATCACGTTACAGATTTCACCTTACCACTAAAAATAGATGAGCTTTTAGCAAAATTTACCTCCTTTCCTCATTTTAAATTCAAGAAACCTGATTATCTAATCGACAGCTCTCACAGAACTTTAAGTTTTCATTCACAGTTTTCTTTCTAACATTTCAGTGTTACTTTTTTCCTCTTTCAAAATTTTCAGACTTAAATACCAAAAATAATATTATGTAGAGCTATTCTCCCTGCATACATAAGCTTGTTATGGTCACAGTAATTTAATATATTTTATCTGTCATTAAAATGTTCACAAGTTAGAAAGTGTTAGAGAGTTATAGGGGCAAACAGGAATTCAGTTACAGCGGACATCCAAAAAAATCATGGCTGTAAATAACGAACATGGCAAGGTTCTTGAACAAATTCCCATACTTATCTACTATGAGATTTATTGGGCAAAATGTAAAATTGTAAAAATGTCAGTAATCACAGTGCACTTTTTCCTGACTGTGACTCCACATACATACTGTCTGTCATAAACATTGTAACTAGCCAGTTTTTCAGGCCATTTGCAAGCCTGCCAGTTAGATTCATAAATTTTGTGACTCTCTTGACTTGAGGAGAAGGTGAATTAGAGAAGTAAAAGCTTAAAAGATGCATAGAGTATCCGTGTGTCCTCACAGAATGGTGTAATTGTTTTAATGGTCCTTACTTCCTGACAGAAGAAGGCATGGTTAAAATCATGCTAAAAACAAGTTTCTCCTCTTGTACAAGTTAGGGCTGCCCTGTGCTGATGCAGCCGATTGAAGCTTGATGCTCTTGCCTTCACTTGAAAAATGCCACTGCAGAGCTTATCACCGAGGTAAAGCTTTGCTTCTGTGGACTGAACGAGAAAGCACCCTGTCGGACCCAGCCTGCTGGGTATAGCTGAGGTCTGCCCATGCAGAAATTCGTGTGTACTAGGGAAGGGCGCTGATCTCATGCCTCTGTCCAGGGAACTCCAGGTAAGGTGAAGTCCTCATGTTTGAGCTCTATACCTACCTCATTCAAATTGTAGAGTTTCATTTAGGGTATTTCACATGTAATCCAGAATGGTTTTATCTTTATCACTTGCTCATAACAGTGCTTCAATAACACTCCTCGTTAGTGTTCTTATGCCATTGGTAATCCTTTTATTCATAAATAATCTACAAAAGGGATGGAACAAGCATTTTGGAAGTTTTCTTCTCATGATGTAGGGATCTAGCAATTTTGGGTAAATTAGATTAATCTAGAAAGGCTCCTCCTAGAAATCTAGAATCCTACAAGTCCTTTTCCTATTAATTTGGAAATGTCTTTGGACATCTTTTTCTGGCCACCTAAGGAAACCCTAAGAAAACATTGTAATCTACTCTGAAATGTCTGTAAAATGGTGGCTGGAATCCTGCTCCCATTGAATCCAGTGACCCGTGATTGCTGTAGGCACTGTGGCTGCTTCCCCTCTTCTTTGATTTTCACCGAGGAAGAACTGGGTCAGGTGTACGCTCCTTGCTTGACAGCCCTCAGACAAGAAGTCTGAATCAAGACCTGCATTGTTCAGCTGAACTACAGTCACAGAGGGCAGGGAGCACAGCGGCCAGCAGCCAACATGCTTCCAGACCACTGCATGCTCCCAAGCCCCATCGCTCATTACCTAAGCGAACTCAGGATCTCCTGCTCTCATCCCTCCTTCTGCCATCTGCTGGCTTTCATTGCTCCCTTCCTCCCTCCTTTCTCTTACTCTTTCCTAACCTGTGGGTGCTGGCAGAGCTAGTTGGCGTGTCTTGCCTTCAACTGGAAGAAAGCAACTTCTTCTCGTGGGGACATAGGTGCAGCAGGTGGGAGGCCAGCCAGCTCACACGGGCACCTCGATCGCTCGCTCGGAGCATGGCGCGTACTCTGGCTTCTTGCCAGGCTACATGCTCTCTCTTGACTCTACTGCTTGCTTTGAAATCCCTTTCCATTTCTGATTTTTTTTTTTTTTTTTTGAGTGAACACTTAACTGCATTTTGAAATGTTTGAGAGAAAGTGGATTCCTGGGCTTCTGGGCATGCTAGGCAACTCAGTCTGCATCTGGTTTTGGGGGCAGGGTTTAATAAGCTGGCTCATAAGCTGATTGCTTTTGTACCTTTCGTTCTATCTGCACACTCACTCAAAACCATCCAAACAGAAAATCAGCACCTCAAACCACCAGACTGGGAATCCTTACTCTGTCTCACATACCTTTGACCACACTGACTGCCCAAAACATACTTATTATTACCAAGTTGGTAACAACCTGCTGACTTTGGATCACTCCTTCCACCCACTAAGTTTAGGATGGGGCTTTTCAGTTCGTGGCTCTCAGAGGTGGTGTCTACCTCCTTCATATGACCTAAGGGAGGAGGGTGCTTGTTCTTGCTGTGTTTCCATGGCTGCCAGACCAGATTGAAGGCCATCTTACTGCTGGCAAATAAACCAGCCTTACATCTCGGGAGCTAGGTGCTCCAGAAAGCACAAAGCTGGAGAAATATCTATGTACAATAAAGGATCTTTCCTATCTCTGACAGACTTTGAAATCTTCTTTGGCTTTTGGATTAATATTACCTTAATTTTACTGAAATACTAACAGCTCACCACTTAGTACATTTAACTGCAGCTGAGGGTGGACTCTCCCACTAAATATTCTTTATCTACTTAGTCTGGATGAAGCTGGCAAACCAGGCCAAAGGTTGCTGTCTTTTGCCTGCCTTCCCCCTCTTTTTTTCTTCTTTATCTTTCAGGCCTTTATTGCAAGGACAATAAACAGTGACCTGAATTAAAGAACTGTCAATATAAGCAGCTTCATCTTGTCCCTCCTCATTTTAGGGCTTCCCATTCCACTGGTGATTGCATTCTGAGGGTGTCCTTGGCCAATGATATTTCAGGCCAGTGTATGGAACAAAGCTTGAACCTTCTGTACCTACAAGCCTTGAGTATTTGAGGAAAAAAACTTCCATCTTGAAATCTACAGAGACTAAATAAATGTCTTTAAGCTATTTAATCATCAGGGAGGGGATGTGGTGGATTACCAGGTTACACAGAACTGCAACTTACTTGGAGGGGGCAGCTTTAGGACAGGCGTGAGTAATAATAGTGCAATCATAAATTGATGTTGAAACCAGATAGAACTAAGACAATCTCCAGGGTATTCTTCCTAATCCTTTTTATTACTTTGTTGTCAAAATTGTTTTCTAATATTATTTATTGTCTCAAATATCACGTTACCATCTCTTGAAGAAAAAGGCTGCCCAGTCTTTCATCTTCTTCTGGTTGTATTTCTTTGCCTCATTACACATTTGTTTTTATGAAGTATTTGATCATATTTTCCAAATATTATTTAAGCTTTGGGTATCTTTCTAAAAGATATTTTTGAGTTCAGCCAAGAAATTATGGGCCTAAGGCCCATCTCTACAATGACAGAAATCAGACAAGTTAACTATTGTGATGGATGTTGAGTGGGCCATAATAATGTATAAATACACTGCTGACCTTATTGTAGGGTAGTCACTGTATGAGTACATTGATTAAGTCTAAAAAGAGGCTGTAAGGAAACAATGACTCAAGATAAGCCATTCCACAGGAATAGGATAATAGGAGACCAACTGACTCCAAGAGCACTGGCGTGATTTCCTGCTGAGACTATTGGACTGGTTTTGTCTAGAAGGGCAGCAGCCCAAGAACTGACAAAAACAAAAGGAGTCCCTCTTTCCAGAGAGGAGTTGGTTATTGGAGAGGGAAATCATGCTAATCTCTAGGGCCTGTATGCAGAAAGAAGGACTGTTACGAGCAGATGGTAAGGTGAACATAAACATAGCATGAACTATGTTTAAAATAAATGCACGTGCACTTTTTGCTGGTTTTAAAACATTTAGCAGGGTTTCTTGCTTTTCTGTTATAGCTGAGGGAGCATTATATAGGTCTCTAATTCACTGTGACCTGTAAGAAGATTCTTTGGGTGTCTGTAATTTTCTATCCCTCTTTTAGTAAATCTTGTTTGTAATGAATCTATTGGGGTTATTATCTGCAGCGCAACAGCAAATGAAAGGAGTTTCTGGAACAGCAGTGCTGTGCTGTGACTCCCATGTGGTGGTATGTGGCCACATTAGTGGCATGATCTGCTGCTTTTCCTGTCACTGAAGAAGGTGTTTCCCAGGAAACCTGCCACCTCTCTTTCACAATTGCTTAGATATAGAAACTTACAATTGTCCACATACACCACTTGTAAACTCATATTTCTCAGGTATTAGGGAATTTAACCCGGAAGGGCACATGTTTCTGAGCTGCGGTTATCCCTTTTGTATGTTTGCATCCATACTCAGTGGCGTAATAAGTTTGAGTTCTGGAGAAGCTCTGTTGGTACCATTGATTTTTGGCTGTGCAGCCTGGAAGCTGTCATCTCAACCTCCTGCTGAATTCCACACAAAAGACAATCAATTTCTATATATACAATAAAAACTTGGAAATTGATATATTTTACCTGGTTCCTATTTTTGTATGATGATTCCTGCATCAGGTTGCTTTAGTTACCACCAAAAGTTATCCAGGTAACACAAATATTTAATTGCACATTTACTGTTAGTTATACATGGTATAATGATATTTTGGGTATATGTGCTCCTTGCATTAAAGCTTGAAACCTATCCTGGGTTAACAGTTGGACTTAATAATCTTAAAGGTCTTTCCCTACCTAAACAATTCTATGACTTTATAACATCCCCTACTATAGGTGTAAGCACATGGGTGTTTACCTCATTACAAGCTGTGGGGGAGGCATTATCATGCTCATGAGGATGTCTAAATGGGTCCTGAAAGTAGAACTACAGCCTGCATCCGCTGCTTTGACAGGCTTTGGTCAGGCTCAAAATCTGGAGTTGCTTCTTTTGCCCAATTGCTAGGAGAAAGGCCAGTCCTGGTCCCTGATCTACACCATGCATGTAACCTAGGCTCATCTCAATTTTCACATCTGCAACTTCCTCTGCAGTGCAATGCACCCATTCCTGTAGTAGCAATACAGAAGACAAAAAAAATCAGCCTGCACCTCAGAGCCCAGCTGTAGAGAAAGCTACCAGGCATCTCTGCAGCAGCAATCACTGTGAAAGGAAGCAGGGGAATCGCAAAGTGTCGTTTCATTAGTTACCGTTTCAGAGCAGAAAACAAGTGCAAACCTAAGACTATCTTCTGGTTTTGTGCCAGGGATATGGAAAACCTTGAGTGACTGAAGTCTGGGGACTAGTACATGTCTGAAAGTTTTTCGGAAGTTCTGTTTAATTACAGTTATGTTGTGATAGTCTCTGACTGGGGGTTGTTGATCTTCGGCAAATTCTGTCGCATCCTTCTAATGCTTTTATTAAAACTCTCACTCCAAGAAGCAAAAATATCAAGGAAAAGAATGCTAAAATTCAGGGTGTGTATATACCCTTCCAAACGTACACTAATAGTGCAATATTCTTTTTCTGTTGTTTTGACAGCAGCAGCAGAAAATGAATGTAAAAGTTGATTTAGCTTTCCAACATTTGTATAGCTGCCCTGAAAGATGTTCTTGCAATTTCCTCAAAGAACAGATGGATGATCTCAGCGCAGTCTCCCCTGCAAGTAAACATGTCCTCTTAGTTTTTCTGCTATAATCTGGCTTTTGTGAAACTGAATTACCTACACTAGACTCGCTCATTTAGCTAGGATTGGCCATAGTGCCAATATCTAGTGTTAATTTAACTCTTTGGATGGCAGAGACTGCTGACAAACATACAAGCTGGATTTTGCAAAGTTAGTAGCTCACAGACAAATGCCTATTTGTGTTGATAATACTGACACTAACTGCAGGCAGAAGCTCTGGAAGAAAGTACACGAAGCCATCAAAGAAGACAGGGCAGCTGAGGTATGGCAGACGTATCCACAGATGATCCAGCTTAATTCTGCCTGTCATTTGTGTGAGGGAATTAATACATCGTGTAAAGTTATTTGCTGTTTTGAGGCTGCAATGTACCTTCAGCAACAGAAGGACAAATCCTTACTCCATGACTACTGGCAAAACAGACTTGTATGAAACCTAGGATGCAAATGTGGACATGTTCCTGTTTTCTTGTGCTGGACTCTACATAAATAAGGTCCACGATTTCCTCTTACATTTTGTACTTCATTCACTTTAAATTATATTTTCTTTTTTGGCAGTAAGTAGATGGTGACAGATTTTCCAATGCATGTAATTTCTGTGACAAGTCCATATGCCTGATACTTTTCTCCAGTTTCACTTCAATCAAGCAGCATTAGCATTATGACCAGAGGGCAGATTTTTTTTCCAAGCAGGTGCTTGAGTACATAGAATCATAGAATTGTTTAAGTTGGAAAAGGCCTTTAATATCGTCAGGTCCAACTGTTAGGCAACAAAGTCATCCATTTTATAGCAGAGTGTACAGCTGTACAGCTCTCTTAAAAATCCATATTTCTAGTCCCAAAGAAGAAAAGTTACAATAGGAAGAGCCCAAGTAGATTATGAATCTGTAGGAGTTCCTAAAGGAATTTGTGAGGACAAATGTACACACACACACACACATCAGTGTTATGAACTCATCCTGTTGTTAATGCAGTACCATTCCAGTGGGGTGAATGATACAGTTTTTTTATTGCCAGAATTCTTCCCTGTTTCTACCATGACCTAATCTGGCCATACAGCCGTTGGTCTGACTTAAGTTTTTTTTTATATTATACCTGTGATTAAGATGAAAGTTGGTCTGCTCCATTTTTAAGATATCCCAAGGAAAAACACAAACCCAAGTATCTGCATACCTGATACCATGTGCTGCTCTCTTAACTCCTCTACAAGGCCCCCACCTGCAGCCAAATTTTGGTCTTTCCATGTGTTTGGGGTTTTTTTCTTAATTCTACAACCTTCCTGCATGCTAAGGAGCCTTGCTATGGTTTATTCTCATGATAAGGTAGAAATCAGGGGCTCACATCATCAAACATGTTTGTCAAATACCTTTTGTCAAATACAATATGGCACTTTGTCTGTTACCAGGTGCCTGGGTCTTGTAGAGCTCTAGGAAAATGTAATACACACAGACACACACACACACACAGGGTACCGTGCTCAAGGATTCCCAGCTACATGCGTGCAGTATGGAGGAACAGGCCCTGTACTCACCCCATTCAAGCTATGTCAGGCTGTGCCAGGTGTGTAGCCAAGAATTCCTCAGAGCAAAAGTTTTATCCGTGCTCAGCACTTTAAAGACTGTACAGACCAAAGATTTTCTGAGCTCTTCCTGAATTCCCACACCAAGGTTCCCTACTGTAAGGTATCTTTCCCAGTAACTTCACCTGCAGGATTCTTGATAGTAAAGATGTATTTCATCAGGTTTGTGGTTTTCATGGCTGCCTTGCAAACTTCCAAACTAGAAAATTCAGCCAGCCTGATTTTGCCTGCTGGTGTCAATCCCTCTGCCCTGACTTCTAAAAATATGGAGAGAAAGAGGAGACTGACAGAGTACAAACTTGCTATGAGACATACTGAAGTGGGACACATTGTCATCCATCATCCTACCACAAGGACAATACTTTTCTCTGAATGGTTTCTAGATATTCTTACAGAATATCTAGATGTGTCCATGGACAATCCAAGTTCATCACCAGCCTTTGGGCCTTTCTCTTACATGTACCTGCTTCAGCCCACTGCCAGCTTCATTCATTGATACAAGATACCTACATCCAGTTGACTTAATTATCCTCTCCAGATTCTCAGTTTCATTTTCTAAGAACTGCTCGACTTTTTACACCTCTTTTTAGATGCTACAGATCTTTATTTTATTGCAGATGTACTTTGATGTTTCAGATTTACAACTAAGAAAAAGAAATTAAAATAAGGGGGGAAACTGAATCACAGCAAACAAATATGTTTTGGTAACACACCATGATATACACTCCTTATAATTTATCCTGGATGAGGTATTCTCAGTTTAGTCTGGTGAATAGCTTCTGTTTCTGAAAAATCATATCTCTGACCACTTCCATCAGGCTTTTGTCTTCTACAAAAACCCTTCTCAATTTTATTTGCTATATCACTGCTTTGACAATTTTTTGATCGCTATTAAATCATTAATTTCCTTTAACAATTCCATAGAAAAGTGTTTAGCAAAGACATATCTTGCATGTCTTCAGCTTCGGGTTTTTTTTTTTTTTGGGGGGGGGTAGGATTTGGTAATAAAATATGTTGCACTTCATAGTAAAAATGGCATGCATCAAAGTTGTTTTTACAGAATTAAGGTAATAAATCCTGTTGTAGGCAGGTATTTCTGGAATCACAGGAGAGTTTTTGTAGATTCATCAGTTCCATATTCACAGTAGCTAGTACATCATGAAAGGCACCTTTGTAACATATTTTAAAGTAATTAACATATATACATGTTTGTATGTGACCTTTTGTGGATGCTAAGCTGTAGATGTTATTTTTTTCTATTTTTCTAGAGAAGGCAGTATGAAGAGGATAGTTGAAGACAGATTTCAAACCTATCAGTACTCTGTCTTTTTTGTGGCTGAAAAAGAAAGGAATATAATTACCTGTAAGTTTGCTGTATGGGTTGCAGAACATCTGGTGAACAGCTGTTTTCTAAAGACAGTTATTCACATAATCTCACTGAACAGCTTTATGGTGCTGTCTAGCAACAAATGGCAGAAACAACCTTATTATGGCTCATACATAATGATAGCCAAAATGTCTCTCTTTTCTTTTCTTTTCTTTTTTTTTTTTTTTTTTTTAAGTACTTAACACCCCAAAATATGTAGCAGGGCATGTTTTCTGGGCATCTTCACAGCATTAACACTTGCAATCCTGTTGCCTGTAAAAGCTGCTCTGAAGTCCATTTGTGAAATGGATTGTTCCTCATTAAGGACCTACATTCCCTTTGGTTGCTTGCCATGAAGTGAAACAGCAGGTCACAAGTTATGTGCAAAATTGGTAATAAGCCCATGCAAAGGAAATAAATACACCACAGCATGTTGCCAGCAGTGTCTGGAACCTTGCTCAGCACTTGCACATCATGTCTTCAAAGCTCTCAGGGAAAACATCAGGGTGGGGGATGCTCAAGCATACTTCACAACACTTGTTCTCTCTATCATTTGCACAATTTCTTTAAAAATCATGAAAATCTAAAGAAAACTCTCAAAACTTCTCTCTCCTATTCATCCTGAATTTGAAGACAGACAAGAGTTGTCTTTCCTAGAAAACTTTGGGATAGGAGACGTAAGCACTTGGCAAGCTCTCACCTTGTTGATACTTTCATCACAGGTCTGAGAGCAGCAGCAGTTGCATGGAACTGATAGTTGAAGTGGGAGAAAAATATGGAGGTGTAGTTTAAAGTGAAGCACTGTTTTGTAGAAGTGAGACATCAAATGAGCAGCTGATTAGCAAAACACATTTTTGAAGTTTCATCTGAACATTTTTGTGTGTGTGTACCCTGTTCCAGGCTGGCGGTATGAAGTAAGTCAAGATGCAGCAGAAGTAACTCAGATACTTTTAAATTGCCATACAGACAACAGATTAAGTTTATGAAAGGATGAGACAAAAAGTCTTAGGAAATGGGAAAAAATCTCCAGAGCCACCCTGCTAATCTTCTGCCCCACTGCAGGACCAATCTTTCCTGAATCATCCCTGGCAGAACTGTATCTATCCTCTTCCCATGTCTCCAGAGATGTCACAGCCTCCAAGACAAGTCTTTCCAGAGCTTTGTTAGTCTCGCTTGATAGAGTTTTGTCACTGACTAACTTAAATTATTGAATTTTTATTTACTGTAGAGATGAAGACAGTGCATTCTCCTAAGTATCTGAAGACCACTCTTCTCAGACTAAGAAGCCCTAGGTTTTTTCTTATGGGCCATGCCATCAAGGAAAAGTAAGTAAGAAGCAGCTGGAAGCTCTGGAAAGCTACTCGTCACAAAATGGCACATACTATTTTGTGCTGTAAATCAGCTAATATGCTGCACTTGACAAGGTGAAGGCTCATTTGAAGTCCATCTCACATACAATCTGGTATGTATTGATTCTGCATGTAAATATGTCTTTACATGGGCTCATATCCTAGTAGTCATCAGCCGGTTTTTTTAGGATATGTTAGGAAAAATGGGCAGACTTTGTATTGTACAATAAACAAAAAAAAAGTACATATGGCTCCATATGCGTCTCAAACCTCCAAAGGGAGGGAAGTGCTGTAAATGCTTCATTGACTCTATGCCACATTCTCGTGTTGAATCTTCACATGTGTAGCAATATGATGGTAGGCCCAAAAGAACTTCAGATTAATTTGTTTTAGAACTTCACTTTTGAATGCTACCTTAAGAAATCAAGGAATTAGAAAACGAAGAAACCATCAAGTAATATAAAGACTACAAAATGCATGCAAAAAAATCATAATCAGTTTTATTAACTTCTAGATAGTGCTTCAGTTGAGTGGATATTGGGAGCACATTCATCCTACAGGACAAACTGCATGTGGAAGAATGAAGATCGCTTCCACAGAAGGCCACTAGTGCCAAATTACAGTTGAAATTTGTCCCTATTTTTCTTGATATACTTAGGGCTAAAGAACTGATTCAAAGTCTCACCTCCAATTTTCCTGGCTTCTGTTAAGAATCAGGCTCATAGTAACACACCAGATGTTTAGCTTTTTCCAGTGGTTTAAATTCCTTTTTACCTCTCTGGTGAAGGATTCTTCAGAACTAAGACGTGCCAATGCATGTGAATGATACAGGTAGATAAGTCTTTACTTCTGTAGTACAGGCTATAGCTGAAGACATTTGAAAATAAATAACATGTACTGTGCAAGAAATAGAACTTTTAAAAAATGTTACTCCTTTATTGTTATTCAAAGTGGATGTAACAAAAAATATTTTCAGAGATGCATTACAACTTTATTTTTATTTTATAATACTCATTATACTTTTGTCTAATGTAAATAGGGGATGTAGGTCAGTGCTGGAAATCACCTTAGTAAGCTACTTGACCAAGAAGGTCCTACTGACTTCCAGCTTGGCCTTGGAGAATCATATTTAAATTAATATTAAAACTGCACAGCAGACCAGTATTTTCATTCTGCTGAAGGCAAATTTTTCAAACCCAGTAGCTTGCTTTAGGCCTCAACCATTTGTATGTACCACCTCCTCTGCCATGTAACTAACAGCAGTGCTAGAATTACAACATTTGGAGTTCATAGCCACATATTTTTATTGCTATGACAAGCCCAATCTGGAAAGTCAGTTGCACAGCAACATAACGGAGGAAGTATTTGCAAGAACTGTTCATCCAGAAGAAAACTCATTTCAGAGCTGCTTTGACAAAATTTTGAGCCATAGGGCTGCTCATTTGCTACATTTGATAAAGGCCATGTCGGGGCATTCTACCCTGTCAGCATGTAAAGAGTCTCATTTTAAGAGTGCTAAAAAAAATCCATCTGCAGATCCTCATTTTTAAGTGCTAAGAATAATGTGAGGAGAAAAAGAGTATGAGTTGATTTTAACAAGCAGCTAAATTAACACCAATAAAGACTCATGTTCCTCAAGTGGCCCTGGTCACTTCTGTGACTGTACAGAAGTGGTGGCCCAGATGCTCCCCACTGCTCCCTTGCACGCTGTTATCTTTAAGAACTTGCCATGGTGGGAACAATTTACTACTACTTTGTTGAACTGTCATTGTTATAGGCGTGACTTGGGTTTTAGCAAAACATATTTTTCTTAAGATCATATTTGCTTTGAAAAACTATGTTCTGTTCTGTGATTATTATATAGTGTATTGTAAATGATTGCTGTAGTCTTCTTCATCTGAAGCCATATGTGTAAAAAAGGGGTGAAAACCAGCAGCAGGCACCACCAAACCTGCCATATAATCCCTGTGCATTTACATCATTCAGGTGTATGAGAAGCTCAAGCATGCTCTGCCATTAGAGAGAGAGATCCAAAGTCACTGCTCCCGTGAGTCACACCAGGTGCCACTCTTGTCAGTCTCTACCAGGGACCTGATATGTTGTTTACTGATGATACAAAACCCAGTATGCAGTTTTTAAAATAGCAACACTTAAATTACACATGTATTATCTGCTCCTTCTTTGAAAAGACTTGCATGACATAAAGAACAACTTTGCATAGTTAGCTGAGTTAGGGATGTTTTAACAGTTAAAGTTTCAAAACTTTTACAGTTCAGTGTGTAAGCCCTGACTCTGCTGAAGGGGGAGAAAAGCTGGCATGATGCTGATGGTAGGTCCTTCATTTTCACCTGCCTGCCTCCCTTCTCTGGGTACATTTATAAGGGTGGCTTTAACCTGATGCCAACAGTATATTGCCTGTTGTCACAGTATGCACCTTTTCTTCTTCCCCAGTTTGCTGGCAAACTCCTCCCTATGACCTTTCTGTTCATTATGTGGTGGAGGATGCACAGCTGAAAAGCAGATCAAATGCATGACATTCATGTACATGATTTACACTACCAGCTTTACTGCAATAGAGATGCAGAGAGATGTATGCAGGAAGAAAGTGTCTACTCAGATGCAATACAGATTTGTATGCTAGAAAGCCTGGCCTGAGAATAGAGATAGATCGTCTTCTTTTTGAAACGTGTCGACGACTGCATATCTCACATATTGTAAGTTGCCCATCCCAAGGAGATTTGGATGGGGAGAACAAAGTTTCAATTTAGACTGAAATTTTAAAGAGGTGTTGAATTAGAGAATGTTTGACATAGAAAATGTATTCTTATTATTCAGTTTAAGAAAATATCTAAATTATTATTTTTTTCTCTGCTTCAGCTTCAAGCTGACCTTAGGGTAAGGTGGAAAACAAAAAAGCATTTTTCTCCTGGTGATGCAGGAGTCTCTTCAGAAGAAAATTTTAAAAAATCCTGAATACACATGGTTTCTAGGCACCCTGGTGTTGTTTCAGTGTTAGAGATGTCTAGAACCAAGATTACAAAGTGCACAGTAAAAGGACTTTGTAATTGCACATCACAGTCTCTGTGCTGAACACAACATCTGTTGTGAAATGGATATTTTCCAGGGTACCTCAACTCTACTGCCTTAAATGACATGCAGCTGAATTCATACTCTTGCTAGGAAGAGAAAATAAATGTTTCTTCAGGTATGTTTAGACCCATACTTTTTGTCCACAGCAGACAAAAGTCTGGCATCTTGCTTGTGGTTAGAACATAAAACTTTCCCCATTACATTTTTGAGATGATAACATATCAAAAAAGCACTTCTTGTTACAAGGAATCCAGAGTTCTGACTTATGTAAAATAAATGGGAATTAAATGAAACCCCCAAAGGTGCAGAATGAAAAATTATAAAACCACAGAGAACAAAACAAAAATTTTGAGAAACATAAATCTTCCCTAGGGACAGACACTAAGTGGGACAGGAAGCAGTGACATACTGTGTGTGTATGTATATTAAAAGATGCTTATCCCTTAACACAAGGGAGCAAGTAAGATTTATATTTGATGGGTTGGTTGGTTGGGGTTTTTTTGTGGTTTGTTTTTTTTTTTTTTTTTTTTGCTTTTAGCATTAGTCTGCCTCACTCATTTTCACCATACTAAGAATTTTGGATAAATCATCTTTATTTTGCCCTGTTGATTTCAGCATTGTTGAGCGCACCATATTTCTTCCCTCTGTGTGGACTTTCAGGAAAACAAAATGGAACTGGAAAGCTATGGTCTTTTCTTTATTTCAAACATGTTTTTGTCCTTCTCTGGAATAAGCTGATTCAAGTTAAAGGAGCTGCCTGCATTTACTGAATCCACTGTGTAGACATGTCTCTAGCAATTCTTCTCCTTACTTTAAAAAGATGAATTCATGGAGTGATGGTAGGTCCAGGTCCAGTGTGCTACCCTGACCTTCTAGCCCCTACAACTTTTGTCCTACATTGGTATAGGAGAGGTCAGACCTTCCCCGACAGCAAAGGCAGGTGTAAGAGACATAGGCTGTCGCTGCTTCTGACTTGCACAGCCAGCAGATGTATGGGTGAACAGTGCGGTGAGGTAAACGAGTGTGTTTGCCTGGGTAGCGATGCGTGCCCAGGGATCTGCTTCAGCAGCTGCAGCTGTGAGGAAGTCTGCAGCTTACCTGTGTTTGCAGCCATCTAAACGTAAGCACAACCTTTGGGTTCAGTTAAGATTCAGTTACATTTTGTCAGTCTGTTTCTCTGCTCTTCATTTTCCCGGTGGGTGATTTATTTATTTTTATATCTCACCACAATGACACAGAGAAATATTTATCCTGTTTTTCAACTCGTGGTTAGAAAGTATGGAGTATATTGGCTCCACGTAACACATCGCGTTGGTGACAGGGCCAAGCATTGAATGCAGAAATCTGGAACGCCAGAGCAGCCTTTAACTCACAAGGTCTTTGTTGTACTTGGAAGGAGACCACAGAGTCAATACTGTCTCTGATGCAGTATCACTGGGAATTATACATAGCCATAATCTTTATCATTGACTAGCATAGCTGGATGTTACTCTGAGTATATGTGAAATGTGACATAGAATAAGAAATACTGCATGGAGAGAAGTTGTTTTTCAGCCATGATTCTGATCTATATTGCTTCACTGAAAAACATAGCTGAAAAAAATCATGTTAACAGTGCATTTTCATGTTTCTAATATACAGGGTTATTATTGCTGTGATGATAGGATATTCCCACTTTTTACCAGAAGGTGTAATTTTAACAGCTGAAAAAATCAAGATATCCAGGAGTTTATCCTTTAAAGTAACTTTTTTTACTACAGTAACCCTATAAACTTTTCAATATGACACCATGCTCATTTCATTCCTAAAGCCGCGAACAATCCTGCTATACGGCTTTCTATTTTTTCCCTCCCTTTTCATGGCATTTTAGGATGATTTGAGATATACACATATATATTTCCCCTCCCCTGGCATTTTATATAATCTTTGCAATAAAAGCCTTAAGACTTTCAAAGTATTAAACCAAAAGACATTTGGAAAAAGAAGTTGACTTATGTCCTGTATTATATACTCTCACAATATTCAGCAGCAAGAAACTGATCTTTGATCATACTTCCAGATGAAATATTTTTGTTACTTTTTTTTACCATATGAAGTATTAATTGAACAATGATGCTTTAAAAATGTGCATATGGAGACAGTTAGATCCACCCATGTTATTGTAAAGCGACACGTTTGATGTTTCATATTGTTCAGCAGAAATAACATCATTAGAATATCCTGTCTGGCAAGAGAGGCTATCGTGTTGAAAATGAACCTTTGCCTCAGATTTTTTTTTTTCATTTTCTTTTTTATTTCTAGTCTAAATCTGAAACGCCCCAAATATGCTGCTGACCTGTGTACATCAGGCTGGATTCAGAGATCTCTGCTGCTTCATATGGATGACATTGCCTGTGCCCAGAGGGCACTGCAGGCCATACTGTCCCTGTCCCTTGGGGCTCCCCCTGTCCTGCCCAGGGCCTGGAACCCCATGTCAGCCCTCACAGTGCTGGTCCCTGCCCCAGCGCTGCCCCAGCAGGGCTGGTCTCCAGCTCCACAACTGACCGGGCCAGTTGACAAACTGGTAATGAAGAAGCACTCAGCAAATAATTATCGTATTGTAAATGCCATAAAAATGACAAACAGGGCAGGTGCTGAGCTGGTGTAAACAGCATGGCCTTGATGTGCACAGTTGTGGATCTGCTTGGCCCTGGCTAACAGGTACCACGCAGACGCAGCTGAGATGCAGCAAGATGCTCTTGCACATCCATTAGGGAACATTCAGGCATTTCTAAGATACCATACTGGTTGGTATCATGCAGCTTTGGCCAATGGGCCTTTCTAAGGGAGGTCACTGAAAGCCAGAAGGAAATTCTATCAATTTAATACAGAGTTAGAGCAGGAAGCCTCTTTTGGCCACAGAATGATAAATCTGAATTGTAGCTATAAACATAAGCTGAGAAAAGTTGACATTACTGCAGACTTGCTGTGAATTGCCCATGTGGCCTTGCTTTGCACCTGCCAGTCCATGTCAATGGGCCAGCTCTGGGAAAATTCACGCTGACCCTGCAAGTGGTACTGCAGTGAGTGATGCAGAGATACAGGCCTGGCTTGTCTCCATCCTTGGAGGTTTCCCCACCTTGTGGTGGGGGTAACGACTTCATTGCAATGCCTGCGCATCTGTTACTCTTTCTCAGAGCAGATCACATTATATAGATGCTTTGAATGCCTTTCAGGCTATTACTCTGTTGCCTTCTTAGCTGATTTGGCCCACACTGGCAAAAAAATGGAATTTTATGTTGTAAAGTTTTAATTGTTTTTCTCCAATTGCTCAATGTAATTTAGAATAGATGTGTTTTATGAACTGCACTGTATGTTTATTAACTGATTTTACCTGCAATGAACAGTTTGCTGGGTGAGTGAGTCAATGGCAATATTTTGGCAGAAAGTAAGTCTTATGGGAACATTCAGAAGTGGCATTAATGAACATAGCACTATGCTCCATTTGCAAATCAGCTCCAATGTTTTGGCATTAGCTTGCTAAGAACTGCACCCTGAACATGGAAAACACCCCATGACTTGTTATTCAAATGTGGAAATGCAAATGGAAGGGTTTTTTGAAGATAATTGCTATTTCAAGGTTATATTACAATCATTTTTAGAAAGCAAGTTTCAGAAAAGGAAGAGGGAGGGATGTGAGGTTGAAGCCCACACTGGAGCTTTTCCAAAGATTTTTATAGGCTTTGGTGGTTATCTCCTATTAGAATTAATGCACTTGGGAAGGATATCTCAGTTATTACTTGTATACATCGAATCTTTCATGGTTTAATAAACTGAGAGTAGTCACTGAGATGGATCAACAACATACTTACCAATGGTGTTTGACAGACATCTTAAAATTTATCCAGTTCCCTTGGCACATTGGCCTGTGTGCAGACTGCATCTCAGCTGATGATGTTTTGGCTAGCTCATGGTATTTTGGATGTGGATAGTGCATACATTTATATGGTTTGCCTGTGAAAAAGACTACTTTCTAGGAAAAAAAAAAAAAAAAAAAAACCACCTTCCAGATATGTGTCTTTGCCACTGGCTGGCAATTGAGCTAATGCCTGTGACATTAAAGTGCAGTCTGATGACTTCTTCTGTTATCAAGTGGAGAGAATCCAAATTGCCCCAATAAAAGCTTCTTAGCAGACATGGAAATGAAGAGTCCGTGTTACCCTCCCCTGCAGTCAGTGTTGAGTCAAGAAATGGGTAGGGTAGACTACTGCCTAGTACAGAAGCCCATGGATCACTGCAGCCTGCCTATCCTTCTAGCCCTAACAACCTGCTACAGTGTCCCAAAAAAAGAAGGTGGCTCCATTTGCAGTAGCAGTAATTGCCCTTTCCTCTAACCCCACCAACAGCAGGAGAAGGATCTGCTTTATCTGGAGGTCCTTGTCATTTCCCCAAATGTCATGCTTTTCTTCACTGCTGGGGGTGAGGGGCACTGGGTAGGAAGGACAGGAGAGTTGCCACTGGCGAGTTTATAGAGGTGTTGGGAGGGGGGGCTGAATCCTAAAAGTCTGGCAGGGTCCTTTTTATGGGGAATAACAGAGAAGTGTTGAGCTGGGGGAAGACCAGAGAAAGCATGAGACTCCCCGTTGTCACCCCCTTATTGTCACTGCCCGCTCCTGTTTCAGATACTCTCTCCCTTCAGATTTCACCACCCCTTTCCACATACCTCACGTACTCTCCCTCCCACTGATATTTATTACCCACCCACCTCTCTCTCTGCTCTCTCCTGAATGAGATCCCAGGCTTCTGCTGCCACAAAACTTTCTCCCTTTCTGGCCTAGAAGCCCTCAGCCAGCTCCACCTTATACACTCTATCCAAAAATCAATCAACCGTGCACAGGGGATACACATAATCTTCTGATCTTATTTTAGCCGTAAACTTTCAACCTGTTTCATCAGGCTCTGCAGATTTTGACACTGAGAGATACAATCTCCAATGATGCAAGAAGTTCATTTGAGCTCTTAGGATCTTCATGTTTGTTTCCCATATTCTGCACCGAATTCTTCCATGCAGTCCTTCGGCCTTTTGTTTCTTTAGTTTTTGCTGAAATGGATTAGGAATTGAAAACTTCCTTCTCATTTCAGGCCACCCTTTACTGAAATTTTACTTTGGCCTTGTCAGTCATGAGTAAAAGCAGCGTGTAAATAGATGTTATCTTACACTTAGTCTGTTTAGGTGCAATATATACTGCATGTAGCTCATTTTTTACTTGCTCTGGTTAGGTAAGTGAACCTGCAGTATCTTCCTTCTGGATCTGAATCAGTTTAGGTTTCCTGTTTCCAAAGGTGCCGGAACTGTGGGGCTTTCATTCTCAGGTATTGTAAACTATATCGGGCAAAGTACTTTATTCCACTTCTCCTCTAGCACAGATATGGAAATAGACAAAAATCCACATACAGTTAAGTGTATTTCAAAATTTTGTTAGACATAAAGTCACTAGCTCTTCTTTCCTTCTCCACCTTTTTTGGTCAGACTACAAAGTCCTCTAGCATCACTTGAACAAATTGTTTTCGATCTTCTTTTGATGTAAGTAGACACTAGGAGCTTATAATTTGCGTGGTCAAGAATTAAATAACGAAGAAACTTTGCCAATTTCAGGGTACCTTTACTAAGCAAATATCTGAATTTTTGGGAAAGAAGTTGTCCCTGAGAACTACATAATGCACTTTACATCTCCCTCCTGACTCCTTGAAACTCTTTAACCTCTTCTGGAACATGCACATATACTTATTGTTTAATAATAAAACAATTTTTAATAATTGAAGGTTTAAGAGATTCCTATGATACTCCAGTGTTACATACTGCAGATCCATTGTAACTAGTTGGACTATTGAATCCATAGTTTAAATAAAATTGATGAGCTGTGCCCTAACTTTGTGTATATTAAGCTTGTAACAGCGATAATGTTCAGCTGCTGATTGTCATTTAAAGCTATGCTCCAACAGCAACCAGTAAAATAATATTACTCTCTCTCATAATTTATTACTTCATATATTCACAGCAGCAGCTACATTTTTTCAAATGGATAAGTAACAGCGGATGGGGTTTCAGGCCTGTTAATCTGGCAAAAGCAACATAGGATTGGGATGCTGAGCTAGAATATTTCCAATTTTGCTTATCAGCAGTGGAAATACTGGCAATTGATGGCTAGTTACCAGTCACAGAATTTTTATTGTTGACAATGAATAGCGATGCTTGAATGTCACATTTACCGCTGGGCTGCTGCATTTTAGCTCTCAGCTTGATGCAAGGCTCTGGGACAAACCAAGATAAATGCCTGTTCATCAAGGAAAAAGGACAGTAGCTGGCACAGACCACAGAAATAGTTCTTCTATTGGTGGGTTGGTGGCAGACCTATTTCCTCTTTAAATGGGGGCATTGACTGGGAAGTTATATGTCATGGTCAATGGTTAGAGGGTTGGTTAGAGCTCTGAGTAAGCAAATGGAAAATATTTGAATCAGAATGAAAGGCAATGAAAAAGGAATCTCAGCACACCTTTCAGCAGGGTAGCTGCTCACAGTAGAACCGTAAGTGAAGGAGACTTCCAACTGAAAAATCCAGTGTATTTCTTTTATGAAAGCCTGGATCCTCAATGACCCTACACTGTCCCCCTTTAGGGTAGGAACAGTTATGGAGGTATAAACTGAGGCTAAAGGAAACTATCTGGCAGGACAGGAGACACATTGCCTTGGAAGGCAGCATTAGAGTTGTCTCTTGAAGGCAAACAAGTCTGCCAGGTTGCCAACAAGATCATGTTCACGTGACTTAACCAGTAGTTGTCATCCCACGCAGCCACAGGTGAAAGGCTGAAAGCCTTTTATGTTTTTTTTCTAGCTATGCCTTATAGCCTATGAATATATTATTTTGCCCTACAAATCACTTTTAAATTCTTAAGTCACCGTTGTTACAATGACACTGTAACTGCAGCAGAGACTCACACATACTCCTCCAGCTGTTTTTAAACAGGAATTTGGCATGCAGTTCCTCATCTATCAGTTTAATAATTTACTGGGTTTTGTCTTAAGATTTTCAATATAAGCTTTAGAATTAAAGAGATCATTTCCCAATAAGTTGGTAGAGGAGCCCACCACTCGACAGATATCAATGTTAATGTAACTACATGGCTAAATGTTCTACCTACTGTTCTGTAAGTTTACCCCAGATCTTGGCACCCTTCCTCATTGCTGCCTAGGTAATGCAACAACGGTGCATTTTTTGCTTTGAACAGATAGGTTTCCCAATAAAAGTAGTGTTTTCTCCTCTTTTATAGTGGTCTTTAAAATCACCGTTTGATGCAAAATACAGTAGATACTACATATGATCTCAGTAAATGGTTCTTGTTCAGAGACTTCCTTGAAGACTCTCAGCGGCCTCTTCTGATATTAAAGTATGCCACTAGGAATATTAAATTACTGTCCCACCTGTTTCCTATACTGTGTTATGTAGTCTAAAAGCTCTGCCAGAAACAAGAACAGTTACTGTGTTATCAGTAAAAGGCCCTGAAATTACATCGCATACACAGATAGTGTTTTGGTATGTTTACAGATGCCTTCTTCTACACTTATCTATTATTAAAAAAAATTACTATTAGAGATTTTTTTATTTGGTAAACTATATGGGTAGTATAGCTGTATACATCTCTGTTACAAACAGTGAAAATACACACAGGTAGAAGTTACAATATTTCCCTATAGCCTGTTCTTTGTTCTAGGTGAATGCTAAGCCTCCCCAGTATGGAAGGGCAGATTATTACAGTCACCTTAGCCAAATTGCTTTCATCAACATCATTTCAGGGGTAAGTACTTATTCTCTGGGTTAATCACCATGTTCTGCCAAGTATTATCTGGCTGTTTCCCAAATTGTTTAGTTAGACCTCCTAACATCCGTAAAGTTCTAAGCCACAAAGCAGTGAGCATGATAACATCTAATCATGATACCAAACCATATTTTCTATCAAGTATTCATGAACTACTTCACATTCTCAAAGAATAGAGAGTGGAGCTGAGCTTTACTTTTACTGAGACAAACTTATTTTCTGGAAAAGCTGAAAAACCTTTTATTTTTAGCTCTCTGATGTTGCTCATTTCAGAAAGCTTGCAAGGTTAGTGCTCATCTTCACTGGACAATTTTCCTGATACAGTTTAGACAGGCCAAGTTTTGCTGCTGATCACATTATGCAGTCCTTCAGCTAAGAACAAGTTTGTACCTCTCTGAACTTGAACAGAATCTGACTCAATACTTAATTTTCACTGCTATTAGCAAGGCAAAGTGATGTATGGAGGGGAAAAAACCCAACAACCCACCCAATATGCTTTCAGCTATCAAAGCAAGAATGTCAAATAGAAACAGAGTAAGTACTGCTGTTGCCATAGTAACATATGAATTGTAAAGAAATAGCTAGCCATCTAAAAGCTTAAATGCATCCATATGCAACAGCTTACATCGACATATGTGATTTGAAGGATTCTTGGTCTTTTCCCTGGTAAAATTATATGTCTCCAATTTGAAGTCTTTTAGTATCTCTTAGGTTCTCTTAACAAAATCAAACATGCTAGAAAATGGCATACAAATTGCCTTCACTACATTATATCATAGGAAGAGTATAACTAGGTACTAATTTAGGTTATGTAAGGTAAAAGGAAGCCAGAATTGATGTCTAGTTATCTTTCCTGCAAATATTTTGACTAGAGCAAATACAGCCTGGGAAAATCTGTGTGGTGAGCAAGCAAGATGTTTTAGCAGATAAATCTTGCCCGTCTCATGAGCTTAGGGAACGAACAGCATCCCCAGAGAAAGCAGGAGAGAGGTTAATACTTCATCAGAAACCAAGGACAAGAGATGGAGCAACAAGAAAAAAACCACACAACATTCTCTGATCCAACAGACTGGCTGGTCCCTCCATGAGTCGTCTTTTAGATGACCCAGCAAAGGAACTAATCTACATGGGACCTTCTTCAAAGGCAGAATGGCAGTAGTCAATATATAAACATGCATATTTTTATGAAGGCATCTAATTTTAAATAAATGGAAGGAAAGTTAAAGAAATAATCAATTTTTTTTTCCTGCAAAGCAAAGACAGGCTGTAAATGTCCTATTCCACAGGAAGCTCTGTTCTTGGTCCAAAACAGCTATTTCTTATATTTACCCTTTTCTGGGTCAGGATCAGATTCTCTGAACTTTTCCACAGTTAGATTTTAACTAGCCAAAAATAAATGGGAGTAGATGCTACTTTCATTTTCTCATAATTTTTCAGATGCTCTATAGTTCTCGTTACAGAGCCCAACTCTTTTCCATTAAATCCCTGCAAGCCTAGATTCACTTAATGGTAATTGTGCAAGTAGTCAGGGGTGCTTGGTTAGGACAAACAGGTAGCAGACTCATGGCAACCTGGAGGCTTACAGCATATGGAAATGCAGACTTGGCACACAGCACCACAGCAGGCACACCAGGGTTGTGGAGATAGATAAAAAGTGTGTAAGCGCCCCTGTTTTCTGTTTCACGCCATCAATAGGCTATGATTATATGCTATCAGCCCACATTATGATCAGTAAACTCCATTTTCTGTGCTCTGCAGCATATTGATCTCCCATTCCTGAGCAAACTATTATTCCCCACCTTGCTACAAAATTTCTGCTCAGCAGGTTGTTTTCCTCTGTCACACTGTTTCTACATATGCTTCTTCTTCTTCCTCTATCCTTCTTCCATCCACTCCTCATCTGCCTCTTTTCACACTGTTTCCTTGCTTCTTATCCCTCCCCTTGTACACAGCCCCTCTGGAGTGAATGAGCCCAAAGCAAGGTGAACACAGCTCAGCTGGCACCAACCCTGGGCCCAAAACACTGTAGCTGTCCCCCAGGTCCTGTGCTTCCATAAATACATCCATCTCATCCAGCACTTCCTAAAAGTGCCATTTTTCAAGGTCTCCCATGCAGTCATAGGCAAAAGTGCCTGTTGGAAACCTGTCTGTGGTGCATTTCTTTGCTGTATTTATCTGAGAGAGTGAGTTATGGTGGCCACGTATATTATAATTAATGTTCCACCCTACAGATGCAGATTTCAAAATCTACATCTTACATAGCTATGAACTGCATATATTGTAGTTGAAAAGAAACTTTATTAACTAGTTCTTCATTTGCTGGAGAGTTTTGGAAGGTACACACCACAATATCATGTATATCTTCCAAAGAGTATTTTGCATCCTTCTTGTGCTGACCAAAGACTTTTTTGTGGGTTTTTTTCTCCCTGATTTCCCTCTGCACTCTTCTGAGGATCTACCATTGGCTCAAGATGCCATATTCCTTCCAGACCTCACCAACCAGGTTCAATGAAGTATATGGTTCAGCATTCTCTGTTTATGCTTTTTACCTTGTATTTTCAAAGTAGACTTTCCAGAGAAATACATATGATATCATTCATATTATATTAATGATTACTAGCTGATTCTATAGCCATTTGCCATGCAATTGCATGGCTTGCCCTAGGAAAACTGAGTCAAACTATCCTGCCCCCATTTGTAGTTTCTGGAGTTGTCTACTTGCTGGTTGCAGTAGGCATTGATATCATTTTTCTAATTGCATGGCTTCTGGTTGTAGCTGTGTACTTGTGCTTCTCTATAAGCATCAAGCCATACGTATGTCTTAACACAATGTGCCCCATCAGAGTGCTGCTAGGGCCTTGGGAGGGAATGCTTCTCCATCCTGGAGAGGCTACTGATACTTTTTTCTTCAGCACTCATTAACAGAATTGGAGGAATCGTAACTGTGTTCACCTTGGCCTTTTACCCGTCTGTGTATGTTGGTGATGTGATGTGATTGAATTCCCATTCACAGGTAAACCCTACAGATTCACTGGAATTACATTCTTCTGGGTCCTACTTTTGGGGCTATTTTAGTGGCTGAAAAGCTTTAATATTTTCTTTAGTGGTGGCTGCAGAGCGTCTGACAGCTTGTCTGATTCCCCAAAGCTTGAATATGTGCACTGTAGTGAGGATTTCCCACTTTTTCTTCAAAGCTAGCTATGAATGCCGTGTCTGCTCGGGAGAGGGAGGCTAGCTGTTGTGATGTGTTGGTCTGGATTTTCTCTGCTGCCTGTTGCCCTGCATTGCTCCATGTAACAACCCTGGTCAGCTTTGATCACATTTGGAAATTAGGTAGTGCATCTGGCTTTTGTGGCATCCCTTCTCTGAGCTGGTTTACAAGTATTTTTATGATTAATTCCTCTTCTCAGTGATCTGGATATGATTACTCAAGTGCTTGTGTATATGATGCTATGTTGAACACTTGGTTTCTCTTAGGAGTCCAGAATCCTTAGGCAACAGGGAAAACTGCTGCCTGGCTGTTCTGGCAATATGATGGACCTGGGCACTTGTAAATCTACTTTGTGTAGTTTGCTCTAACATTCCTGCTAGCCCCTGCACAGAAACCGGACTATATTGGTTTGCTATGTACATTGTATTACATGCTGATTTTATCACATTGCAAATGTCATTTTCCTTCCTTGTCACCGTATTTTCATGCCACGGGGATAATTGGATAAAACTTAATTTACAAATTTTTCAGCTCCTCCCTGCTCCTAAGCTATGGCATTGCCCTATCAGTAAACTGTAGTGAAGGTGTATTAGGCAATTACCAGAGACTCCTGAACTATGCTCTCTTAGCAGTTTACTACCTTTTCTTATACTGTTTCTTCTGCTTGAACGGTTCCAGGCATGTTTTTCTGGTGTAAACACTGTCTTGCAAAATAGTATTCTTCTAGTCCGGACATGTTGCATTCTGGGGAAAACTTTATTTATACCTTGCTACCAATTTCTCCAGGACACAGGCACAGTGTCCTCATTTTTATGTTCTTGTCTTCCTTTGCCTCTGGTCCTGGTTTGTTTTTGCTACTTTGCACTGCACTGCTGTCAGTTACGAGTAAAATCCCAGCTTCCAAACCCCCTTCAGCATCCTGCATTCTTCTCATTTGGTGAGCTTTGACACAGTTTCTGTTGCCACACTTACATGACCTAAAAGCAAGGCATTTATGAATATCAGCCCTTCTACTGAAAACATAAAGGTCTTAGTTTTGTCTCATTTGCTCCTAGTTGTTGATTCTGTTTCAGTGTGCTTATTCTTGTAATTTCATGCTTTTTCTGTGCTACTTGATGAATTGCAGCTGTGTCTATTCTGTCCATGGTTAGCCTTCAGATGTGTTTTCTCCATTGACCTGTCTCCATGTCCAGTGATAGGTTTCTGATGGCTCTCCGAGTTTTCACAGCTTTTGTGTCTATCTTCATAATTCCTCTTTCACTATTTGCTAATTTCACAAGACAGGCCTCAACCATTTAGCTCAGGGTGGCTGTTCTCTAGCTTTTACATATTTTTGAGCTTTTTAGACATTTTCCTTTCTTACACAAGACTTTTCTTAGCAACATCGTATATCACCTCAAGTATTTCACATGGCTTATCTATGTCTTCTCCAGCATCTCTTCTCCATTACACATAATCCTGTCACTGTTCATATTTTCATTTTGCTTCTTTTCTGAGCCTGTGTCAAAAACTCAAAATTGTTCCATCAGGATGTAAAAAATATCAAATTTACAAACCACAGTCCTTCAATATCTGGGATATTACCATGACAACCTTTCCCTTCATTTATTTCACAAATGGTTTTTGCAACAGTCTTCTATCCCTTCGTTTCCACAGCACTCCTACATTCTGACTTCATCAACCTGCTGAGTTAGTTGACTTCTCCTGCCTTACTCATTTTTCAAGTATAGAATGATAAAAGCCAAAGCAGAGTGGAATACTCAGGTTTTATTTACTCCCTCTCTCATGCGCACCACTACTTATTCCCAAATCCCTGTTTTAAGCAGCACTTTTAAATATTTAATTAGCCCCTTGGAAAAATGCAAATAAGTCATCCTAGAAATAAAGGATAGAAAGTAAGCTAGCTTTGGTTCCCGTGTTGGCTGCAGTGAGGTGAATACGGTACTGACCAGCCTAGAAAATCATTCCTTTGCTAAACCTTTGTGACTGATTGATAGGTTCAATTTATTACTCCATTCATGTCAGTAAAAGAAAAAGCCATTACACTAGTGCATAGTCTATTACTGAACAAGTAAGTACACAGTCCCCAGTGCAGTGTCTTGAGTCTCATTAAGGACAAAAGTTAGTCCTGGGTGTTCCTGTATAGAAGGAGAGTTTCAGCCCGACAGTTATTTGAAATGAAGGAATGACTCACTCCTGGTTCCTGAAGGACTCAGGTGCTTGCCATCAGAAGCCCACTGAATGCTGTTAATTCGAAGTTTTACAACTGTTTATATTGACTCTTTCAGGGCTCTAATCTTCACTCTCCTTGGGTCTGACTTATCTCACTTTCTTTTCTGAGGTGGTGTGTCTCCCCCTGGTATTGTGAAGGGACGCAGTGCCTGTGACAAGACAGAATTCTCTTGCAGGAGCAGGGGGTACAAAGTCATGGTTTCTCAACTTGTGGATTAGCAGGGCTTTTAGAATTAGCAATTGGTAGTGTAGAAGCAAGCAAATACTGTCTGCAAATTTTTACACTAACACTATGATCTACAAATTGTCCTTAATCATTCACTGCTCAATTCCTCCACCCGGAAGAGTGTCCACACCTGCAGGTAATAATCACAGCTCCTCCCTGCTCTCTACTATTCAGCAATGACACTGCTGGGAGGGACTGCACTAAAAGAGATTAATCAAAGGGGAATAACATATTTAAATACCTGAGAACACAGATTAGACATTGCAATGTGTAGTGTTACAGTGCCTAAGATCCTCTATAGAGAAAGCCTTGCTTTCCTGTTTAGTATCATACTAACTGCCTCCTGATGAGTTATAACTCTCTGCGTGATACCCAACGGGCATTTGAAGCTAGTGTTGCGTGAGTAAAGGCCAAGTGCCTGTTGTCTGTCATATCCCACCCAAACCCCTCCTATTTGCACAGGACCACAAAGCATTGAGGGTTGCAGTCACCACACCTATGAAGACAAAAACATATAATGTGTGAGCCCATTCTATCCAGGTTGTTCTTGTGCAACTCAAGTACTCCACACGCAGAGGGAGGACCCAACCCAGGGCACTGCTCCCAGCCTTCCCCTATCAGTGCCTTCAACCTGATGCCACAGTATCTGCTGCTTGCCCAAGCAAGCACTGTTACAGCAGTCCTTTAGCTGCTTCAAATCAAATAAGCTTGAAAGGACAATATGAGACAAAAGATAGTCCAAGATGAGAATCGTTTTGCTCTCATGTAAGTTCTCAACAGGCCAGTGTGTAAGAGGAAAAGAATTTACAGTCATTAAATACCCTTGAGCTTTCACTTTGGAAGCAGCCCATTCAGTTCTGAGTCATCTGGACTTGTCTGATATGATGATTTTCTCCAAGATCCTTGCCCCCCCAAATGAGAGAGATCATAATGGAAGACAGTATTGTAAAGCACTGGTGTGTTTAAAATACCTGCTTTAGAGGCAATAAAACCCCCTATTCTTTGCCTGGAGCTGGTGTGATTTTATTTAATTTTTTCAGCATAGTTTTAAAATTTGGGGTTTCATTTTGATGTGGTTTGGGGGCGGGGGGGGGGGGGTTGAGGTGGGTTTTTTTGTTTTTTTTCTTGCTAGCTGTAGTGTGTTGTGATTTTTGGCAGGTGTTCTGGGCTTGTTCTTTAGCACAAACTCTGGACAATGAGCTCGTCAGTTCAGAAGCATTTGCTTGTCTGAGTCGGGATCTCTGGCTTGCACCTCATTCCAGCACTAGTTTAGGTGCCATACAGAACTTGCTGGCCTGTTTGAGATGATGACACAGACAACACTATGTGCTTAGAGGAGAGTTGTTCCAACTGTCCAAGCAGAAAAAATAGGCCACAAAACTGACAAAACCAGATCTAACCTGCAGCTTAATGCTCAGGGCCAGATCCTCAAATAGATTAAATCATCATTAGGTCATTCATGTTAATGGAAGGATGTGCTGATTTACCTCCACTGAAGGTTTTAGCTGGCCTGAATTTGTGCCTGTTGAAATGGAGAGGGGTTTCCAATAAGTGATGTGATTTTGAGTCATTTGTTTAGTACATTTTTTCTTTTATTCCGTCTTTACTGTCTGTCCTCTTAGCAGGGCACAGTCATCTCCTCACTGGCCCACTCAAAGATTATAGCTTTCCCCTTTCCATGTCTTGCATAGTCAAGCATTATACAATTGCCAATTCTAGGACAGTATATAGATTATTTAGTATCAAAAAGTAACCCTTTCTGGTACAAAAAGTAACCTTTCTTAGAGCTTTTCTGCAAACAATGTGAAGTTGAAGTCCCTTTGCCCCAGCCACTGTCTGGGCAATATACTCAGAGCTCAACCACACAACAAGGTTTCAGCTATAGAAAAGAACCAAACACGTTACTGCTATTCAGGATATTTGTTTTGGCTTCTCTGTGCAAACAACTCTGAAGATAACACAGCTCTGAAGATAACACAGCTCCAGGAGGTAACTGACACAAACCATTTAGAAAATAATGAATGCTTTTTGTACGTTGGAAGCCTCCAGCTTTCCACTCTGCCATCATGAGGGCGTAAAGAAAGGCAATGAATGGGGAGGCAGCACATTTACCCTTGACAAAAAACATATCTTCTTCACAATGCTTGATTAATCTGTGGAAGTCACTGTCATAAGATACTACTGAAGGTTCTAGAAATAGGATGGTTTTAGTATTATAGCCAGACATATAATAGAACAAAAATACTATGTACTTCAGAAAACAGCAATGGAGCATTAAGCAGGCTTTTCTGCCTGCTAGATTTGAAATTTATTTCTGTCTAAAGTATTTGGTAGGGGCCTTCTCAAGAAATTAGTTTCATGCTATGGTTCAGCCTGCCATAGAAAGTCTTATATTTCTGTATTTTGATATGCTTATACAGTATGCCTTTGCCAACTAAGTAGCAGAACAGTATTGAGTCTTTATATAAGACTTTTTATTCACGTATCAAAATACTTTCCAAATAAAATTTATGGATATAGAAACTAAGACTTAAAGGAACAACTCAATTCTTCTGGTGTTATAGATCACAGATAAAATACAGGTTTCTTAAATTAATCTAGTGACTTTTTCAATTCTTCCTGCTTAAAAATTGACTTGGAAAATTCATGTGTATTCTTAATTAACTTTGCTTTGAAGTCATTATTTTTAAGAAACTCAATTTAAGTTAGAGTAATTTTTTCAAGAATAATTAATATTCTTACATTATGCTAATGGTAATTAAACATTATTACATAACTGGAATGTCTTTTGGAAACTTTAATAGTTCCAGCAAAGAGGTGCAATGATGTAATCATAAGTCTCTTTGAGAAAATTGTATGGTAGACTAATGGGATTTTTTTCTAAGAGAGGTCCTAGGAACATTAGAAAGTAAAACCAGGGGTTAGTAGACTTCTGGGAATCCACAGACTATTGGTAATTAAGCCACAAGCTGTAACTAAGAACAATAACCCTATTATTAGTAGGATTATATTTGCTATACACAACTATGCAGCTCCACTGGAAAATGTTTAAGGACCTGCAAATCAAACAGGACTGAAGGGTACTGCTCTAAACAGACAGCACGTTCCGGGTTCATGACAGACACAGAACTTGAGATGGCTATGACTTGCTCTTTTGTTGGTTTTGACTTTCAAACTCCAAATCCTGGCTGCAAAATAGTATGAGCTCAGAAACACAACTGAAGAAATTCGTCTTAGAAGATCCACTGAAGGCTACGAAGTACAAAGAGGCAGTCAGCTGTAAATCAGTGGAGGCAGAGAAGGTGTGCTGGGGAGTATCACCACATGGTTGTCCTGCTCTTGTGCTTCTTTCTCTAGGGATCCACCAGCAGCCACTCTCAGGGATGGGGTACTGGAAAAGAGATTTCTGGTCTGTCCTGATAGAGCTGTTCTTATGTTACCTGCTTTCATAGATGGGCACTGTCAGGACAGAATCATCTTGCACAAGGAAGCTGCATCACCAATTGCATGCTCTGTCTTCAGTTCTGTTTTGGCTTTTTTTGGTTTTTATAACATCGTGTCCTGTCCTGTTTCTTTCAAGAACTAGAGAAATAATCAGCATTGTCTATTTGTGGATCAGTAATATCTTTTTAATTCTGTTAATTTCAGAGTGCTAAAAGCGTGAAAAGTGGGATGAAAGCAATACTTCTGGCAAGGACTTTTCAAATGATACTGCACACAGTGGCCACCAAATCATGAAACCTGGCAGCAGGCCCCTCAGAAAAATTTGCTTGACATTACAGTACACGCATGGCCTCTGAGAATAGACCTCATAGTGGCGCCAGCCAACTTTCTCATCTGAGGTAACCCTTTTTGTCACTGAAGCTGTTTCTCCACTTTGGGCAACAAGTCAGAAAGTCACTGTCTCTGCACTATTTGCTGAGCTTTAGTCTAGACTTAGAATCAAAAGTCTCTAGTTTCTGTGCTGCTCTCATAAAAGTCATTTCCTAGAACAATAAATAACTAGTCCAGGGTCTCAGATACTTTAAAATCTACACTTACAGTTACAGTTGGACAAATGCTGCACATTTTTAATGTAAATAACTATATAAAGTTTTAAATGGTGTACAGGTCAATCTCACACTCCTTTTACATTCGTTTCCTTGGAAACATAAAAGTGATGGAGTTTTAGCAGCACTTACGTTTGTGGAAACAAATTGTTGAGGTCATCTATACTTACATATTAGCGTTCATGAAAGCTAAACTGCATATGTAACCACTCAGATCAGAAGGGCCTTTGGTTCACATGCCTGCCCCAACTCAGTATTTGTTTGTCCATGCTAACCATACCCAGAATTGCAAAAGTCTTTTGTTACCCCAAGGTGTACATAAGCACCTAATAAGAACTTCAAAGCCTTAAGAAATTACAAAAATAACACTTATGTTTATGTTCTTAAAGGACTTAGATATGAAAAGATTGGCTTAGACATGCAAGTCTAAAATGCAGATTCTCAAAATCCTCAGTAGGTGTTTATGTGTTGAAAGTCTGTCAGTGCTCAGGCTTCTGATGTGAAAGCTTCACAGGTGCCCAGAAGGCCACCTGCTGAATTAATAACCATTCTCTGAAAGAAAGGAGTGACTCTCCTTTGGTTTTCTGAAGTATAGCCTCACACATGATTATTCAAAAGACTGCAATTTAATGAATCCAAAGTAGAGAAGATCAGCCCATTGAAGGAAGAACTTAAGGCTTGCTGCTACCTGAATGCTTTCTATTGAGTTTCATTATTTTCTTGGATCTGAGGCTCACAGCTCTGTGCAATGTGTGAAGAGTCCCAGCATCTACCTTGAACTGTGGGTTCTGCTTAAGGGTACTGCTGTACCAGGTGCCATACTAACCATGTTCTTTAATGGGCTTGAATCTCTGTACCTACCTGCATCTTGGAGAGCTAAGTGCCTATGTGCATCTGACAATTCTGCAAAGAGTCTTTCTGAATCTTCAAGCACCTCATAATCTTGGAAAATTCGACTAGCAACCTTGCCTGTCCCTGATAGGCACAAATAGATCTAAGCGATCATCTTCCTACCTCACAAAGTTCTTTTACTTCTTCATTAATTTCACAAAGCTCTGAGCTACATTTCTGATTAGAAGAGGGGGTGAACTGACAAATGCTGAACTGAGCAGATCACTAGTGTGCTGCAGCAAAAAAAAAGTAGATTATACTGATCATATACATTTGTTAGAGATTATTGCCCAATCGCAACTTGTTGTATAAACGTACTAGTGCCTAGTCTCTCCATAATCCCTATCTTGCCTCTTGGATGCTTTAGCACAACAACAAAAGCAAAATCATCTGTAAGATTAGGTGCCAGTGGTGAATTCCCTCAAGTAAAAACTTGTATTGGCATTAACTGAGCTGTTATTTTCCATTCCAGACTTAGATCTTGCCTTTTTGGGTCTTAAACACAAGATCCAAAAATTGCTGACTGAAAGGACATCAAAACTGTAAGATGTAATGGCTGGTCCTCCAGTGTGCTGTCTGCAAGGTCTAGGTACAGAACACAAGGGCTTTTAGGAGTTCAGCACCATGGTGGAATAATCTGAAAAATGAAAAAGGAACATACTTCTAGTGAATACAGAGCCCAAGTTCACTTCCCTGTATGTTAGCATGTATTTTATCACAGTAGTGGAAAGAATTAAGGACTAACCTATGAAGCCATAAAAAGAGCAAAGTGAATGGGGTGTACATGTGAATAGCAATTGGAGTAAGGATCAGAGTGTAGTTTTGGAAAGGTTTTCTAAATGTGCTGCAGACATTCTTGGCTGCCTGCAATCATCAGATAAAGGCCTATATACAGATGGTGAAAAGAAGAATAATAGCCACATTTAGAGGATTTGCATGCCTATATCAATAACTCAAGGCTAGAAGTTAAGTTGATCTGTAAGCGAGCAATATTTAGTAGGTGTGAGAAAGGAATTCCAATCATGCCTTGAACTGGAACATAGTTCAAATCCATTAAAAGCCATCAATGACTCAGTACCATCAGCATAGAAATGAAATGTAATGAAGCTTTGAAGTTCAAAGAAATCTCCAGGCCATATTGAAGAGATCAGGCAGAGCCAGAAACAGGTAATATAGCCTTGGCAGAACTTCATTGTAAACAGTTGAGCCTCAGCTATAGTCTGACATTCTGAAGACAGGACAGCAAAAGAGCAACTGTTCTCTCCAAAGTGAAAATAAATGTATGTTTTTGTTCAATTTGAAGTGGCACTTTGTTTCGTAATCAAACAACTTGACACTCAAAGAGATGCTAAAGGTACATACAGCTGGATTCACTACATATAACAGTTCAGAATACCTACAGTAAAATGACTGGTTATAGGGAGAAAAGTCACCAGTAAAGCCAAGAAAACTATCAGGTGTGAGTCACAATAACAGAAATACTCCACAGTTATTGTTATTTAATTGTTCAGAAATATCCAGTACTTAAACTTGCAGGAGGCTTGTAAAAGAAATAAATAAGCATTATTTTTTCCATTTAACCAATGTATAAACTCAGGCATGGGCAGGATTTCTAGTTTCTCTCATTGGCAATGCTGTCCCAAGACACTCAGATTATCACAGGCTCAGCACAATAGTTTTCTGTGGGAGCTCTTTAGTAAATTACTAGCAGAATAACACTGATTTGACCCTGGTTATTCAATGGTTATCACGAATCATGAACTGTTCTGGGATATGCAAGCTAATATTACCTTCCTTAATCTCATGTGGCCTCAGCATTAGACACCTGAGCCAACAGCTATGCTTTTCTGTCAGGAAGACATTGATCGAAATGACAAATTGCAAATATAGTTTACAGATTTTCCCCTTTAAACGGGACCAACAAGTGCTGTGGGGAGATTTTTCCTTTGATCTATTGGAATAGTCATTGGAAAGAAAAAACACCCTGCTCCAAACTGAACATGTTGGTTCAAATCTCCATAACAATGTGAGAGATACCTTGGCAAAACCTGTTTTGCTCCTGAAAAGTAGCATCCAAAGATTCAGGTCCTGACAATTCCTGTTCACATTTTTCAGTAGAAAGCTGATTTGCCAAAAATTGCACTACAGAAGAAAACGCCTCAGTAACAGAAAATATAGGCTTGTATTCATTTAATGATTTCTCCTGTCCTCCAGATGCCATTTTAAATGACCTTCATTCCTTATATTTTTAAGCAATTTCTAAGAACATTTAAAAATCCTATTCATTTAACTGGTTAGGATATGGAAAAACAGAAAGCCTCACAGGGCAATGAAACTAAAGGGCCGTTAAGTCTGGTAAGTGATTTTCTGCAAGTGCATCATTTTCCAAGCCCTTTTGTCCATGCTGAAGATGGCTGACGGGCTGCAAGCCTGATTGAAACCAGACTGGAAAATCAACAGGCAAGCAGGCAGGAGATGGGTAGATGAGTGATAAAAAGCACAGAGGTGGTAAGGTAGATGGTTTACATTTATACAAAGTGCAGTCTGGTTTAAAGGCAGTCTCGCTTGGAAATAACCACGGAGTATAGGAAGCAATGTCTTTATACTCAGATATACACGCTGCTCTACAGATACATAAAAGTAGTTTTTCATACTGCGGCACGTTAGCATTCAGCTCTGATAGAAACTGTGTAAAGCAAACTTCTGAATACTTCCTACTAGGCTTGCAAATCATTTGCAGGCTCTCATTAAAGAGAACTTTGTTTAGCACGGTATGCTAAGAAAGCATTGCCACTCGATGAGAGCATGCTAAAGCTACAGCAAACCATTAGAATCAGGTATCACTTTTTCCATGTGCAATGCAAGATTTTCCAAGTCAGTGTCTGGAATTCAAACCAAATACGTCTGAATCTCAGATGAGACTTTTATCTAGAGGAAAAATACTCCCACGAAACAAGATTTCAGAGAAGAGGGCAGCCATAAAAATCAGGAATGATTTACCTTCAGTCTCATCTCCGTATCGGCTTGTTTGCCAGGATCACAAAGTCTGCAGTATATCAGTGCAAGCCCTCCTCAACAGCAACAAAAATGCCATGAAAATACTAAATACACAAGATATATTTTTTTTTTAGTACCTGTGCCTGTTCCTTTGCAGCTTTCCATGGTTGAATTACATAAAAAACACAGAGTGCTGTTGGCCCTAATCATTGTAAGCCCTGAAGCCTGACAGCTGATGGGCTTCATTATGGTGCCACTGTATTTGGAAGGTAATCAACACAGCACAGAACACATGCTGGAGTTCAACCTGCTTAACGGGCCTTTAAGAGTCTGAGAGTTTCCCAGAGAGGGACTGCAGCAAGGAAAACTCTTGCACGGTGAGTTTAGGCGTTTGGTCAGGAAACAGTGGCAGAGAGCAAGCACTGACTCCCTCCCTCAAACTCCCTGACGCTGCAAGGCTTTTTAACAAAACAGCAAAGGCTGCAAATGTTCTGCTGAACCTTTCCCAGCATTTCTCCTTTTCCACAATAAAATGGGGAGACACAAGATTATACAAGGGCGACTTTCCAAAGGAAAGAGTGTTCTTTTCTCCCCTACAAAGATCTCAGAAGGCTGCATGGACACTGGAAAAGTCCAAAGTCATCAGAAGCCCTTGGTAGAACAAAATGAGAATGAGCTGAAAAGTGATCCCAAATTCCAGCTGCAAAGAGAAACTATGAAACACCTCAAGCTCCTGCTTTCTTGATGTCTGAGAGTTTGCAAATAAGAATTAGAATAAGAGCTGAGTTTGGTGGGGTAAAGCTCCTTCATGTTCTCCTGCGTATGAGGGAAATGGGGAGAGACTTCTGGGAGCCAGTGACTGGTTCCAGACAGCAGGGCTCATCCTGTGTCACCCATCCAGACTATGTCAATCAATCAATTCAAAAAGGGAAAAATGTAACCCTGTCTTCCTAGGACAAACAGCAGTTCTTTGAAACACAGCAAGGAAGGGCCACATGGGGCACTACTAAAAGATGCAGCCTCATTAACCTCCCCCAGCCTCCAGGAGAGAAATCTTTCTGTGGTGATAATCACACCTCGCTGCTTCAGGTAATCATCTCAGATGCCAAAATTAGCACTCCAGGGACCTCCCTGGTGTCTACAGTCGACGAGGAAAGAGAGGTTCCCAGAGTGCATCAAATTAGCTCCTCCACTGACTTGCTTTGGAACACCTTTCACCTTTCTCTGTTGACTACAGAAGGATCATAGATGATGAGTTTATTGATTTCTACTCAACTCAGTCTAACTTTTCTTCTACTGCTGTTCTGTGCAATGAAGACTGAAAGAAACTCCAACTGAGAGAGAAAAATCAATATGCAGTTTCATAAACATTTCAACACGCTTAACACCTTCCCTCCCCAACCCTCAATTTCTCAAGGGTATTCTGGTAGGCTTTTCTTTTTTTTTTTCTTTTTTTCTTTTTTTTTTTTTTTTTTTTTTGTTGTTGTTAAGGAAAGCAGATAAATGTTTCTCTTCCAACAGACTGTCCTGACTTAACACCTTCTTTTGCAGGCCTTGGGATGGGAAATGCAGAGATTTCTCCAAATGTCACTTTTTCAGACTTAAGAGCTTTCGCTCACAGCTGACTGCAGCTGTTGCGTGTAGGACTCAGAACTGCTGTTTGTGAGATTCTATAAACAATTCCAGGTTGCAGTGAATTGTGAGTCTTATTATTTGATAAATCATTTTTAAATACATAAAACATAACTTTAATTTAAGGCATAAATACACAGATTGGAATTAAAGCAGAGTTTTCAAACTTCACTCTGCATTTTCTGCCTGCTTGATTTAGCAGTCTTTGCTTTGCTTTAGCATTTGTTTTATTTAGAACAAAAAGTGCTGTATCCTGCTTTGTCAGCCCCAAATTCATAGTTTAGACCTTTTTCTCCCCCAGATCTCTTAAAACTCCCTCAGATTGGTTTAAAATCAAAATACTTCTAAAAAAATAACATTATATTATCTTTTCATCTGCCTCCTTAATTTCCAAGCATTTAATGAGCCTTTCTCAGTTGGGTAGGTGGCAAATATGATATGTTCTATGATATGTTCTATGCTGGCTCTACTCCCAGGTGCCTGGGGGCTTAGGTTTCAGAAAGACCCAGCAAGGATAAGTTGATGGCTAGAAATAACATGGGAGAAAGAGAAAGGGTTCCTAGGATGCTGGGGACTGCATGTTGGCTAGAAACACGTTCTACAGGTTTCACATGACAAAAATTAAGACAGATCTGGGTTTCTGGAAGCATTACACATTTAGGGCAACATCAGACTTTTTATAATCAGTAACTGCTGATCTTGGAAAAGGTGGTGCAAAAGGCAAAAACAAATGTCAAAACCACGTGGTTGCTGAGGGAATTTGATAGCAAGTCTATCTGAAGTTTGATTATTTTGGGGGGGGGATCTCTGAGCCTGCTTGGTGAGACGAATGAGGGCTTGTAACATTACAAAGTGCCTGGCTAGCTACTGTCATCTCTTATGTTGTTCAGGCACCTAAGATTGTTCTGTAAGACACCCTAGAAAGATGTGAAGGTCCTAAAACACAACCACAGAAGAATATAGATGATCATTTGGCATCCTTGCTGTGCACTGTATGTTTCATTTCAGAAGATGGAACTATTAAACCTTAACCTAGACTCACTGACTGATCTTCAGCACTGTGGTACAGGGCATACACAGGGAGAGCCGCAGTGAAGACTCTGGAGTAGAAGAACAGCTGCAAGTGTAAGTGGACTTCATCCCTAGGTCTTAGTGACTTCTTTTAATCACTTCATTACTTAGTGTATTGGAGAACAGCCTCTTTGATAAGTAGCTAGCTGGTAGAAGCTTGTGCATGGGACTGAAAAGCAAACAGATGCTTGGCAGTGAAATGCTCAGACACCCAGGAATAGTCTTAATAAACCTTTATTATGAGAATGCTTTGTTGCATCTATACTTAAGGTAAAACTGAATGGGAAGAATACAGCACACCCTCTAAATTTACAACAGGTGTCCACGTGACATTCTCAGTGTTTAGAAAGGCAGCCTAAAAGTATCTGAAATGAAATAAACATGAGTTATTTTAAGAATATTAGCATCCTTTGTTTCATCTTTGTTTACAACAATTGATAACTTTCAAATTTTCAGTAATTGTACTGTCACAGAGCTGAGCCCACATCCTCCCTCCTGGGATTTGGCACCCTGGGCTCAAGGCCAATTTTGTTAACAGAGATGTCCAGCTTTAAACCAGTGCTCTGAAAAGCTGCAGTGGGGGCCCCCCTCCTTCAAGTGGTATTTGCTCAAGGACTCAGGGCCTTGCTGTCTGTCTGTCTGTTGCTGGTTCATCTGTGCCCACTCTTGTACCTCCCTAATTCTGGCCCTTATCATTACCCACTGACTTGACTTTCTGGCTTGACTTGAGCCTGCCCCATCCCTATGGACTTGCCTGGTGATCTGGACTGTTAGCTGAAGCTGGCCATCATTGCAGGCCTGCTCTGTGAGATAAGAGAAGATGAGCTAGAAGCCAAGAGTCACATCAAGGCAAGCAGAGGCAGTGACTGTACCCACACAGGTTCAGATCCACATCAGTCAAGCAGGAGGAGCAGAGCAGGTCCAGTGTCAGCAGGATCTACTACTCAACATCTTTTTTACTTCAAACATGAGCAGCATTGCCTTCCGGCTTTCTCTGTGGTTAGTGAAATACAACACCTAATGGACAATACTGGTCAAAAGAGGGACTTTTCTCATATAAAACCTCATCTATATCCAGCACTGGTCCTTAGATCGGGTCATTGTACAGACTTTTGACCTGCTGGACTCCTTTAACTGTCATGTGGGATCACATCTCGTGGAGAGGCAAAAATAATGGTAATATTTTACAAAGAGCCAGACATTGCATCATTTCCTATTGAGGTCAGAACTAGCGATAATGATTCATGGTTACTATGAAGCCATAGGAGCTCAGGAAGATGCATGTGCTCTACGAGATATGGCAGCCAACTTGCTAGAAGAAGAGGTTGCTTGGATAATATCATATTACTGCTTTCTCCCATATGAAGCTCCCAGTGTAACATACTCACATTTAAGATGTTGGTCCTAAACACCAAAATAAAGCTATCAGCTGAGATGCAGATGCTTCAGGTACTGTATCTCCTTGTATGACTATCAGTTACCAAGGTAGTTGTGTTCCCCTAAAATTACAAAGCCATTTGGCTTGTTATGCACCCCAGAAAGTAACTGCTGAAGCTACTTTCTGCAGTTTATTCCCATAAAAAAGAAAGAGGTCATTATAATCTGGGCTATCTATCATATCCTCACTCTGTTAATTTGATTTTCTCTCAGAAAGGACTCCGCTTCGGACACCTGGAAAGTGTTCTGGAAAAGGCTTGAGTACTCTTCTTGCAATCTCAGAGTTAGGACTGCACTGGGTAGCAGATACTGTTCCACTGGGATGAAGCAATTCTTCCTTCTGCCAACACAAGACTTTGTATTAAATTGCCAAAACGACCCAATGTCATTAGAAGAATATGATGTGACTTTTCTACAGTATCCCATAATGCTTTTTCTGGGCCTTTAAAGAATAAAAGACATACTCTGAAAAATATCTTTGAGATCAACCTTAGAAGAATTTTATAAAAAGATAAATCATGAGGACATAGTTTCTCTACTCCATTTCTTTTTGAACTGAATGTTCACAATCCACCCATGACAAAGAACTGCATTTCCATGTTAAATACAAACACTTCTCTGGCACTGTCTGGCTTCCATACGCCTTTTAGTTTAGAGAGCATTTTTTCCTTTTGCAGAATGAAAAGAACAGCCTAAAATGTCAACTTGCTAAGCAGAGTGAGATTGTCACCTGTGTTATTTTGACATATGTATATCTATGATAAATTAGCTCTGATAGACCAAAATATGACTTTGCTTTTGAGCATATGGCATATCAGCATTTCTTTGTCTGCATCGTGTTCAGGACTGAATCTTTTTCTAAAAAACAGGAAGAGTCAAAAAAACTGTAACAGTCTTTGCCCATCAATGTTATTTCATTATTAACTTGGCCCTGTCTGATTTTTACAGCCATGGTGTTGAGCTTGAATCTTTTGTCATCCTTCTTTATTTACTTCTGCAACAGTAGTTACTCATTGCCAGAAATTACATATGCTGGGCAGATGCAGGATCCAGATACTATTGTGAGTTTTATTTCTCCAGGACTGATATCTGATTTTACCTTTTGATCCTTTCCTTGTTTGTGTGAAAGTCCTTCTAATGCCCTTTTCAGCTGGTATCACAGCTTTGCAACAAAAATTTCCCGTACAGTGCCAGCTTCTGGGGTCAGCTGAAAAGAATGTGAATGCTGTGACTGAAGACCATCTCTGAAAAAATAGATGTATAACTGAACTCTCTGCTTAAACACTTCAGGAACAGCCGTTCTAGGATCTGCTCTTGTTCAGACTATAATTAAGGGAGAATTTTACTGCTAATTTTTGGGAAGAAGGATGATTCCTGTAAAGTCTAGTTTCAAAATCTGGGGAAAGAGTTTACTTTCTGATTTAAAGAAACTTCAGAGGAGCCTAATTATTAAGGATAGGGATAGAGGAATTTAACCAACAATCTTAGTAATCTCTGACTCTGTTCTTTCTTTTATGGGCTCTGAAACAGCCTAAGCAAGACACATGGACATTCTGTCACATAGCATTCATGTCTGTAGTGCAAGCCTATCATTAGTGTGCAACAGAAACAAATTAATGTCTCACATTATATTCCGGAGGGCATCTGAGACGATCAGTCATCTTACTTGGATTTGCATATGCTTGCAAACAGCTTACTTGCTGAGTGATATGGTTTACTTGTCGTTCATTGATATACTTCATCCCAAGTAATGGGTACTGTTACAGCAGGCTTATACTACTTATCTTATTCGTTCCATCTCTCCTCCTTTCTGAATTCTGATGACATTGTTGCAAGATGCATCCATGTTGTTGCAGAGTAAGAGCAATTCTGCAATGATTGCTAAGTCCCATTGATTTTGGCAGAGCTATTTATACTGATGCGGGGCACATGCTTGAGTATCTTGGTAAATTAAGACTTTAAGCCACTAAATTGACCCACTGCTTGCTTTTATCCTTGCATAAAACCAGAAAAAATCTTAAATCTGATATTTGAGCATAATTTTTAAGATGCAGACATGTGGGACAGTTTCTTTTACAAATGTATCATTAAGCAATTAATTGACAGGAGTATTATGCAGTTATCCTAGGTAGTTAATAGGTTTACTCAGTTAGTACAACCCACATTACTCCATGCTAACTTCACTGCTGCTGAGTGAGTATCATAAATCATTCTTCTCTATCATTGTCTAAATAACAAATGACTCATCTCCAAGATGATGTTCTGAAGCAGGAGTGAGAAGGTAAACTTCCTCACCATATCCAGGTGGATCTGGAAAAAGTTACAGCAAGGTACACCTGGAAAGGGCTTATACAGAGAGGTGTGAAGAATGACTAACGTAAATATTGCATTGCCTAATCCTTCCAATGCAATCCAATAAGAATTTATAAACTATTTGAACAATAATGCTTGGAAGATTGTTGTTATTATTGATGACCTATATTTATGTTAGCAAAATAATAAAAATGTAATTTTGAACTTTCCAGATTTCTTTTAGCACAATAATGGATGTAACCACAGGTGGACGCTACCAAACGTGTCTTATGATCCGTGAATCCAAGATACAGAGAGGTCAATTTGTAGCCAAAAGCGATGTTAGTTTTCCTGATTCCCAGTACAACCACTAAACGTTGAAATAGATCTTCTGTGTTCTCAAATCCCCATTGTGGCAAAGTAGAATGACAGGTGCCTCGAGGAGGCAAGTGAGGATCACCCTCCCAGCTCCATCTCTCTCCCAAGGGACAAGGAATCCTAGAGAGATGGTGTGGTCAGATGCCTTCTGTTTCCTAACAGGGCAATCATTGCTGGATGCTTTACCTTTCAGTAGGTGCCAAATTTTGCCTTGTTTTAATAGAAAAGACTTTATCTCAAAATTATTATTACAATTTATTTTGGTTTATGCAAATTAGCTAAGGCAATTCACTGGTGTAAAGCTTGGTTTGGGTTCTGGTAGCTCTCTCTAGTGAGACTGATTCATCTCCATCATCTCAAGAGCAATGCTATCAAGCTTTTCTTTACAAAGTCTTTTTTTAATGAAAAATTTACTTTGCATTTTCCCCATTTTTTTAATTTTCACAGAAATAAACTTAATTTGCATGTCAAACAGATTTTTTTTCTCTCTTTTTTCTCCTCTTTTTTTGCCTCCTCATATAAGAAATTTTTGCCTCCCATCTTCCCTATGTTCCTTTCTTTTTATAAACACTACTTTGTTGCACTGGGAATTTTACAGCACTTCCATATCTTTGGAAAAATATGTCAGTGCAGATCTGATAACTGTTTCAGAATTGGAGCAAGTCTGAATAGTTGTAGAATAGCAAAGAAGAAAAGTAGTTGGGGGGGGGGAACACAAATAACCCAAAATAAACCTTGAACTTGTTAATTTTTTCCACTCAATGGAAAGAAGCAGAAACAGGAAAAAATAACTATTTGAATATTCTTTTCTGAAAGGTCACAAACATGTGGGTGGAAAAACTGAAGTCTCGATTCTTAAGCCTTCAGAATCAAAGAAACTTCAGAACAGCAATACATTTTGCAAAATTAATTTTCCATGATTTGAACCAGGTCAGGACTGAACGTTCAATTCTGAACAAAACTCACATCAACCACTGTAGTAATGTTTAATGGTCAGAAAACTTGTATGAATCATATTATGATTTATACCTTATTACGTGCAGAGAAGTTAATAGAATGCTGGGGCAATTGTGAGGTAACTGGTATGATATCTTTTGTGTAGCCTGCCAGCAGGACTTAAGAGTTTGGATGTTGTGTTAAAATACTCTAAATCATAGAGATACAGCAGTAAGCTGAATAGTCCCTATCCGAAAAAAAACCCAGCCCAACCAGATATCAATGAAAAAATAGTATTGTGCGTGTTCAGTCCCGAAACGTCCTTTTTTAATGAGTACAGATTCATGCAAGATGGGCAACTGTTAAACCTGGGATTTAGATTTCCTCAAATATTGCAGTGTTTGAAATCCAGAACCAGATCTGAATTACACAGCTCAAGCCTAATAAAATAAACACAGGTGAAGTCCATGAACCTTACAGAAATCAGTGGAAGTTTTATTATGTGCTCCAATGGAGAAAGAATTTCACTCCAAGATTCACTTGGAATTGGGGAGCCTCATTGTATTAAAGTTACACAAAAAATACAACTGTGCATGACTGTGAATTGGTCGACAATCAGAGAAATGGATGAAGAATGAAAGGTCCTATTAACTTTGCCACTGAAGTCCAAAGAATATGGGCGTAGACTGCATCTGTTACACCCAGGCTTTTCTAGATGAATGAACACCAGGATTAAATCAAGCTACATTTCAGAAAGCTACATGTATATCTGATGGCAGGAATGCCTCTAATCATGCATTTTCTTTGCCAAAAGGATTTTGGAGTTCTGCCATTTCAGAAGGGTCATCAGGCAGTAGTATCCCATAAGGACAAACTGAAAACTCATATAACTGAATTATAATAATATGTTAGCAGTTATTTATCATTATTCCTGTTAGGAATTCACAGAAAAACAATTTTGATTACAATGTATAACACAAAAAATCCATGGAAAAATGCAGAAAGAACAGCTTAGAAATCAAAACAAACCAAGTCTGGCTTTTGGTGCAAATAACTTTGTAATCTTCTTTCCGTCTTGTAAATAATACACGGATTTCTAATACTTGTAGGATTTGGATTCCTGTTGATATAGAACTCTATATAAAGCAAGCCATGTGTGACTCCAATAAGACATGATAATATTCTGTCAGCTCATCAGTTGGACCTTTGTACTGGAAATACCTGGCTCAGTCACTATGTGAGAAATCATGCCAAGGCATGAAAATAATGTGATTCTTTTAAAGAGAAAAGTTGTTTGAAATGTCCTATCCCAGTTTGTAGGCCAACCATCCAAAAAGAATTATAATACTTTGGAGCTATTGGAAGGCAGATGAGCTGAAAGCATGTTTATTTTTAAATGGTATACTATATAAAAAGCATTACACGTCTCAGTAATTTTGACACATTCCTGTTTATTTTGAGTAATGCCTTCTGCAAATTACTTTGTGATGCTAATCGATGTGATGTTTTGAAATCAGTCAGAGTTAGTGAACCTGGAAGACAGCTCCAAACTGTCTGAGCATCCATTTAACAATATTTTGTGACAACACATGTTGTGCCAGAGCATTTTTCAGGAACACAATGATTCATCCTATTTACCTAGCTCAATGTAATAGCTAACAACCAGTATTAACACCATGCAGAACCGCAGCTGCTGTCAGCAGCATGTGACGGGACCCCGACTCGGCCAGTGTTAGTGTGGAAGGTATGTCACTGCCTGATCTCTGCCCAAAAGCACCGTTCAGATAAAAGGAGGCCTGAATGGTATCTGCCCAGCTCTAACTGGTTAGACATTTCTGGTTTGCACTGCAAGAAAAAGGGAGCATAGTTACCATATGGGGGGTCCTACCTGAAAACACGTCTAAATGAGACCTGACCTACACCTGCCCTCTCCAATGGCTTAGGTGTGTGCTGGGAGAACTGGGTAGTGTGATATGTAGAATTAAAAGTACTTAATCTTCCTCCTCTTCTACTAATTATTCTTCTCCTTCAAACATCAAAGAAACACTGGCTGCAAAATATAGCTAAAGACTATCTGCTCTTTCACACTCATGAAAATAAATTCCTTTTTGGTTGTGTATTCTTACATTGAAATAAAACTAGTAGGGAATGGAGAAATATTTTTCTTTCTGTATTAAAAATACAGTGGGCTAAATCCAGTTTTCCTTGTATAGCTAGGTATGAAATCAATAGTACAATTCACATAAGTAAGCTTAGCAGAATCTGGCACTCAATCTTCTATGCAGATAAAACCAAATTCATATGTGAGTAATGTGGTTCAGCAGAACACATTCCGCAACTACCCTGTGCATATGTCTGCCTTTGACTAAGACGGGATGTGTTCACTTAAAGTAGAGCATGTAGTAGAAAATTTCCTCCATAAAAGGTAGTTCTTTTTCATTTCCATGTAGTCTTGCTGAAATTAATGAAATTGCACACATGCAAATGATAGAATATTTTGACTACAGCATCACAAGGAGGAACAACTTGTGAATGAGAGTGGAAGAGGATTAACTCTCCCAGTCAAAACACAATATTTAATTTAAAGCAGTCACAATTTTAAAGTATGTTAAAGTTGGGAGGTGGGGTGGGGGTGTCCTTGTTCATTTAAAAGTGACATTTTTCCTTGTTGGTTTTCTAGAGAAAAATCCAGCTAAGGATGTTTATAAGAATGATTACTCAACACATTGTTACCAAATTGTATGTTTTTAGTGAAGAGCTAATGCAGAATTTGTTTACCAAGAACAAGATAGTTTCCCTAGTGATGGTAATCCTGCAAAAGCTCTTTGTGTCACACTTCTATCCACTCAGGTACGTAAAGTCTTAGGATCGAGGACAGGATATATCTCTCAAATTGACTGGTCTGGAATAACAGTAGCACACACTCTGTGCCTTCAGGTTTCAAGCTGACAGACATATCTTGTACTGTACATCACACCAACTTGAGTACCAGCAGTAGCAACACAGGAGCAAGTGTGAGCATCTAAAATTATGTTATTGTTTGGGAATGAACTACAGGCCTTGGATAATGTTGGCATCAGCAACTTTTGACATGTAAGAGGTCATATTCTGAGGGGTAAAATAACTGCAGTTGTTAGAGTGACTTATCTAAAATAACTTAGGGTCTCAAGCGTAAATGAATTGGAATTAGTCTTCCAGGTGGTTTGTGTTGTGTGAGATATTTAGGTTACAGGGGTTTAGTATCATTTTAGTTTTTATGACAAAAACTGACAAGGCCAAGATTTGCCAGCCTCGAAAACTGATGACAGAGTGGTGATAACAATTCTGTGAGCAGCAGTAGGAAGAAGGAAAACGAGTAGGAAGTGATTATTTATGGTTTCTTGCAATACAAAAAAATAAAGGGAATTAACTGAAATCATCAGCAACTTAAAAACACACAAAAGGAATTAAGTTTTCAAGAGTAAAATTAAACTCTGGAATCCATTACTATAGTATAATTCTGTACATCAAAGTAAAATCGCATTTAGAAAGGAATCAGAAAAATTCAAGGAAGAAAATCCATAGAACGCAAGGATATAACTTCAGACAGGAAATATTTTGTTATTGAAATGGTATTTACACACACTATTTTAATAAAAAAAAAAATATTCTGTTTGTGACTAGAGTATAGCTGCTCCTAAAACTGCTTCGCACTAGGTATAGATCTTTTTGTATCATACATTTCTATAATTACATACATTTCTAATATCTAATAGAATATATTTCTTAAAATTGCCTTCTGGGGACAGGTTTTTTTTCTTCCATCTTTTTTTGTCTTTGCTACTGAATGCAAAGAGGAGAATATTTCTTATTCTCTCTTCCCCCTGATTTTTACCATTTTATTCCCTGTTTTCTTGGTTTTGGTTTGCTTTGGGTTTTGGGGTGGATTTTTTTGGCAATTTGAGTTTTTTCCAAAAATTTGTGACTGGGTTAAAGCTACCACAAGGCACAAAAACAAGGATGGGATTTTTTTTTAGAAAACTGAAGAAAATCACAGTGGAAAAGAAATATAATGGTACTGATGTCAGGGGAAAGTCCTAGCCGACTATTCCTAACTGCAGTCAGAAGAGAGATGCCGAAATTGTAACTCAATCAGTATTGACAGAGGAAGAGAGAGGAGACAGACACAGTCAAAAAACAATCCCCAGAGAAGCTGATAAAAGCATGTGGCCTGACAGGGTCTTGATCTCAGCCTCTTGGCCTTCAAACCTCTCCACTGTAGCTAGTCTTTAGTAAACAGATTGCTCAGAAGAGGCAGAAGAGGAACACGACAAGAACTGGGCTGCGGGAGCCAGAAACACCATGATTAATGATGTTCTGCAGACATGCAAAAGCAAAGGCACTCCATGTTCACAGCATCAAACTCAGCTGCAGTCTAACGATTCCTTAATTGTTCTCCTGGCATATGGTGCACGGCTCTTCTTCTAAAATCATTCTGTATTAAAATTCCTGGTAAACCTTGTATCCAGACCAGAGTGAACTAAGCAGTGAAGCTCGTCCTGTGGAAAGACAGAAATAACTTTGAGCAAAATGGCTGGAGAAGAGGTGGAGGAGAAGGGTCCATCTGGAACAAAGACTAAATGTCATGCTGGAGCCAGCTGCACCACTTGAATTGCTAGAGTAGAGAAGTGAAAGAACTTCACACCTGCCCTGTGTAAGGAGGCCATCCTCCTGCCAGAGAAAATTTGCCTCTCGTAAGAGCAAAGTTTTCTTCTGAGGTAAGTGTGAAGGGTAAAGCTAGGAGTGGCAGGGCAGAACCTGAGATGTTCTCCTGATCCCCAGCCAGCAGACCTACTCTCCTGAGAGCAAACCACAAGAACCCTGCTGTGGTGCTTGGTAGAGGCAAGGTCTTGGTCTTGTTTGCTGCCCCAGGGTTGGGAGAAAGAATAAAAAGGCTTAGTTTTACATTTACTTGTCCCCTTCCCCCAAACCAAAAACGTAAAAAAACCTCACATTTTTGCTGTCTTTTTGGCAGTCATGTGCCACCAAGAGTGTTGTTGACAGCTGGTGTTCATGACAGAAAACAAACTTTGTTGCTGTCCTGTCATGATCTTTGCCAGCATGGCTATTTCACTGTAATTTCAAGGTATCTGGGTGGTTCCTTTTGGAAGAATAAATCGATAGCCCTATCACACAGCCCTCCAATAGGGAGTCATTTTTATATTTCTGTACCCTAGCTCTTGGAGCTCCCACCACCACAAGGTGCAATTCCAGTGAAAAACTTCAACACAGCAAGCTCTAAAATATTCTAAAAGCAATCTAGATGCAGAAGAGTTAGTCAATAACTTAAGCTTTCAACTGAATGGTTATTCATTACGTATCTTCAGCTGTTGCAGCCCTGGTTAAAGAATAAAGAAAAAACTTGCTTCTGAATCTGCTGTCTTCAAAGGGGTTTGCTGGGAAGCTCTTGGTTTTCTTCTGGGAAATTTTGTCCAAAGATTGCTATCAGGGTCCCTATTCTACTGTTTCACCATGAAAGATCTTCTCTAGGATAGCCTCACCTTTTTTAAAGCATAATTTTGCATTGCTTTGCCCAAGACACAAGGGTTAAGAGAATCTCTGAGGTCTGATCCCAGAAGAAACACCCGGTCGCTCTGCCAGTGGGGTTGGCTACAGGTGGAATGGGGTGGAGGAAACAAAGCACTGCTCTGCCAGAAGGTGTGACCAAATGGTCATCCCAGAGGGTGTTAACGGGAAGACTGTAACCCTAGCGAAGCTGTAAACAGAGGTAGCTGCAGGCAGCAGAGATGATCTTGACTACAGTTATACGGGAGCTGCTCATTTCTCTGCTGCTTTGGGGTAGATGCTTTGTTTTGGCACCTGCTTTCTCCTTGGACCAAACATGCATTCAGGATTGACTTTCCAGGCACGCTGCAAGATCTGCCTGCACTTTGGGAAAGCTGTGATAGGGTCTGGAATTTACTAGTGAAGGTAATTACAGTTTGGGATTGATTTAATCTCAGCCTCATTGGTTTATTATACTTGTTTGCAACAGAATAAAGCAATGCCTTTTTCTTCTACGCTATTTTTTTCTAGCAGCATAGAAAAGCACTTACAACCCAGAGAAGATCAATTTTCCTATTAATGGAAAAAGGTAAATAATTGATAAAAAGGCAAGAATTACAATCTATAAACCTGTATTTGCAGAACAAAGTGAAATACCAACCAGTCTTACTATAGACATCAACTTTCCATCCAGCACCCCTTAATAAAAATAAAATCCAGTGGCCACATCTCACTTATCAAATGGTAACTTGGAGCTACAATCAGAGGTTCTACACGAGTAGCACCTGGTGGCACACAAAGCATTTATCTGAGATGTGTCATCAGAACCCTTCATTATCACACACACACACAGACAGAGTAAAAAGCATCTGTTAAATAAATAAGAGTAGAAATTGGAAGATTTATCCTGGAGACTGTTGAAAGCCTAACAGGAAAGCAGATTTTATTCTTATCAGCTGAGAAAACAATCGCAAAATATAATCTTGTTTTGCCTGGCTTGCATTTTGCTCTCTTTCTTTTTAGTTTTAAGATGATACCAGCTCTGACTTCTGTGCAACTTATTTGTTTCACAGTCATTTTTTTCAGAAATTCTTTCACTGGCAGCTACCTTTATGTCAAGATGACATTAAAATCTGTTCTGTGGCACCAATGCCGTTAATGGCATGCTGACTGCTGTTCCTTTTTTTTAGTATTCTATCAGAAGAATCTTGCAGTCCAAACAGAGAATATGGAGTTAAGTGAATCTTTTTACAGCAGACTGGAAGAAACATATTGCTAGCAATGTTACTGTGACAATACATATACTGTAATATTAAAGCTGAATTTTAAACTGAGAGTAGTTTGTAATCAAGACCAAAGGTAAATGTAAAAAATCAGTGAATATTAGCTGTATGTAATTTGAACCTCTGGGAAGTATTTCTTAGATTATGCACAATGCAATTGCAAAATAGTAGAGACAATCACTCAAATCAATAAACATTTATATGAAAAGCTTGTTCCTACTCACTTGGCATCACTGCCATCAGTGTGCAGTGCAAAAGCAGGACCCAGTGTGCCTCAATGTGCAATGCACCGCACTGCAGTGCTCACAGCATCACATGCTTATCCACATGCAGATCAGAATTATAATCTTGAATGCAGAGATACCTCCAGCAGCATTGGTTGAATTCCATTTTATCTTAAATCTGGTGGGAAAGGATATGCATTTAAGATGTACACTTGCCAGTGACTGAGTGCACAGTGTTATCAGTGAGCATGGAATGGGCTGTGCAAACTGGAGGTGAACTCCAAACACCACTGTAGAGCTGCTATACACTGGTGGCATTCTGTTGAGGTCAGTGATGGTATATATCCTCTTTGGTGCCAGTGTAAGAAAGATGAGAATCAATTTTGCCATAAAAAAGAAACTCAGACCATGAGTTTACGAGTTTAAAAAAAGGAGCAAAAAGGACTGGAGGCCTCAGTTTGTCCTTGTCGTGCTGAGAATGGATTAAAATTTCAGTTACAATGCAGATCTTGCCATTCTGACACAAGTCCGATGGCCACTTGATGCCAAATACTGTTTTCAGTGCTTTATCAACCCTCAAAGTGTACTAAGACTGAAAGCATTTGGCTATGCATCTGAACATCACAGGGATCTATAAAATTTCCAGCCTTTTTCAACTGTTAATCTAACTCCTATGTTTCCCACTCCAAGCAGCAAATTCCTCTTAGGCTGGCAAATTTTCTACTCTAAAAGGTCAAAGTTTGAAGGTAGAGAGGGCAGCATCAACTTTCTGGTATTTTTCATGCTGAATGGGAGATGATCCTTAGGAATTTCTAGCAGGCCCTTTTAAGTCTTGAAGTTATGCCAGCGTATAGCTGACAGGTAGAGAATGGTAAGGAGTAAAAACCACGATGGCAAAGGCAAACGCATCAGAGTGAGGACATCTGGCAGCCATGCATTGAATCCTGAGATCTATTATGCAGTAAAATGAGGTGCTTACCATACAGATACAGGAGACGTTGACTCAGGACAATTGTCTATGGTGTGTGGTTACACTCAGTGCACATAACAAGCTTCAGATTTAAAAAAAAATAGGCTTGAAGTCATTGGAAGGGTGGGATTTCAGGTCATTTTCAGTACAAATCATACACTAACTGGAAACAAGCATTGATTGTTTGGGGTGAGCCAAATTTCTTGGTGATATCATCTGAAGTCTGTTGGCATAGTCCTGGTACCTTATGAGACCAATAGAACTGACACAGCTCAAGGCTGCTAGAGTTCCTTTCTTATAAAAGAAGCAAAACAGGCAGTTCTGGCAATCAATAGCTCTCTGTCCTGCCAAGTTATTCTGACGCCATTTCATGTTCTTAATGCCCAGATGACTTTCTCGAGCTTTTTAGAATATCCAGGGTACGAAGGGATGTCGAAAAGACGGTCTGTTGTGTACAGGCAAACTGAGATCTGTCTTAACATGGAGAAATTACTGGCTTTATGTGATCAATTGTTGTGTTTTGAAAACAATATGACTCTAAAGTTTTGTTCTGTCTTATTAGAATATGTATTTATCTACAGGAAATTTTATCTACCTGTGCCATGAGGACTGTGTTCAAACAACTGATGATTCTTCCTCCTTAAAATTCTTTAAGTTATTCCTAGGTCAGACAGCTGGATTAGTTCATTCATTTATTCGTGAAACAAGAATGACTTTGATGACAGCTAAATAGGTCTGATTCAATATATCAGACAGTAACCAAGAACTATACAATGAGGAATTGCTTCTGCATTATTTAAATATGCTTTAAAATCTTAGTTGTTTTTTTTTACCTCAGTCCTGAACAGAGACGGGAGGACTATCCAGAAATTAGTTCTGAACTGTTGATGATCAGTACCATCACTCTGTGCAAGATGAAAATGTGAAAAACTGCTTAAATTTGCATCACTGATGCTCAGTTCCACTGGGGGGACATTCTGCCATTTTCTGCCTGGACCACAATGAGAAGGGTACTACTACAGCTTGGTGGTAGCAGAGGTTGTTGTGAGGTACAGAAGTTTACGTTGGGCACTTCATGGCAGTGGAGTTCCTTTCTGCAAAGAAAAAATAGATTATATGTATCTTAACAGTGTAAATCATTAGTGCGCGCCTATCCCCTGATCATACGGAAGAATACTCCAGTCCATAGCACTGTTACGCACATTTTATTGAATCTGTCAGGAGTGTTAAAAACTAGATATCTACCTACACTATGAAACTTAGTGAAGGAATTCTACTACATAATGTTTACATTATAAGTTCCTTACTTAAAAGGACTATGGAGGTCTTGGATTTCTTCCACTTTCTGACTTTTAAGTGATCTTTGATAACCTACCTTGAAAATCAGAATGCTTTATATAACATTTTTTATTTTCAGCACTGTACAGTACTGTTATTACTGGGTATGCACTAAAAGGGCAACACAGCAGGGTGCAAGAATCCAGGAAATTTCTGGAGTTTAGATACAATTCTTTAATACAGATGCTAGATGGGTCAAGCACTGGAGGTGCCTCTGATGGACTCCCTGCTCATGGATAAGGAAATACTGGTTGAAGATGTGATACTCAAAAACAGTCTTGGCTGTGATTACCATGAAAAAGGACAGAGCTTAAGATGCCTTCAAAAGCAGCAAGAAGGGGGAATCCAGGGGCTACCTTCTAGTCAGCCTAACCTCAGTCTCCAGGAAAATATGGATCAAATCCTCCTGGAAACCACATCCAGGCACATGAAAGTCTACCACACAGTATCCGACAGTATCTTTCTAGGAACTTAGTGAGACATAGATGAGAAAAGTGGACTACTAGGTGGTGAGCAATGACTGGATCACCAAGCTCCAAGGCTTCTGATCAGTGGTACAAAGTCCAACTGATGGGCAGTCACAAGGTGTGTCCCACAGGAGGGACCTGAGGTCGGTATTGGTATCAATACTGGTGATTGCCTACTAATCCTCATTGCTAATTGACCTAGGCAAGGAGACAGCACGTAGCCTCAGCAAGTTTGCAGCTAACAGCACGTTGGTGGGCAGATGGAGACATGGGGGAAGGCAGTCAATGCACTGGAGGGCAGGGCAGCCGTTAGGATGAGCCTCAGCAGGCTGCCAGAAACATCATGAAGCTCTAGAGAGAAAAGTGCAGAGTCCTGGGTGCTGCAGAGTTCTGGGTCTGGGGCTAGGCTGGCTGAGAAGAAGCTCTGCAGGAAAGGATTTTCAGGTCCTACTGGTAAAAAGTGGAACAGGCATGAATAGTAAGCCCGTGTGATGATGGAAGATCATGCTGTACTGGGCAGTGTTATTGCACCATCGCCAGGTCAAGGGAAGGGGTTCTTGCGCCCTGCTTAGCAAGACCATGCCTGGACAACCATGTCTGGCTTTGGGTTCCTCAGTACGGAGAGAAAAGCAAAAAAACTGGGAACGTCTCACAAAGGGACACCAGAACAGTTAAGAAGACATACAAACAGTCAAGGGACCTGAGTTTATTTGGTTTGATGAAAAGAAGGCTACAGAAGGATCCAACTTCAGCCTTCAGTTACAGAGAAGGCAGCTCCACGCTTTTTTGGAGGCACACAGGGAGAGACTGAGAGGCTATAAATGAGTTGCAGGAAAAAAGAAGATAGTGAAACTGTTTCTGCTATTTCTAAACCACCAGTGACACCTAGTTTCCAAGAACAATAGCAGTAGCTACATCAGCTCTGCAACTTGGAAAAAGGCATCAGATTGCATTTATGATGCTACAGGTTCAGTAATTTGAAGGTTCTGGATAGCATAACCTCAAACTAATAGACCTTGATAATAAAAATATGTGCATTAAATCTTGGTTCCGATAAGGGACACAGGGTTTGCAAGTGTGGCCTCTCAGTAGAAGGCTGTGACGTATCAGAGATTTTCCATGTCTGTGTCTGCTGTCAGGCTAAACCACTCATTTCTCATTAAGTACTGACTCACTGGTTATCCACACACTGCACATATTGATGTGCACTGAGACAACCTTTTGGGGGTGCTACGGCCTGGCTCCTCAGGTAGGAAATCCTGAAGTGGAAGCAGCTTATTCATGTGCAAGTTCTATTTTCACAGACCACAGAGATGCAGTTCAGCCGGACCTGACTTTAGCTGCTCTGCTTACAGTGCTCAGAAGACACTAGAGTACTGGGAAGGCTGTGAGCCTCCGCTCCCTCACAGTGGCCCCAGTTCAAGTTAAGACAAAAGCAAAGCAAATGGCCACTTTGGGACCTGGAGGACTGTCCAGGAAAAGGTCATATTCTCCTTTTTGGGACAAGAGCAAATCTCTGACAAGCATGTTGGTTTGGAAATTCTGTTTGTTAGGGACAGAAGGTCAGAAGTATGTGACACAGTGTACAGGTTCTGACCGCCAGAAGTCTGCCAGCATTGCTACAGCACTCTCATCCTTACCTTCCTTCCAAACTTTTCTGTCCCCTGCTCATCATTTCCCAAGAGAAATAAGAATCCCACTTCCATAGAAATGAGGGGCTTTTACTCCACCTGGGCAGTGGCTGTGCCCAGATGTTACAGGACAGGAGAGTCACGTAGCAATAAAGCATATAGTGGTCTGGACCACTACCAGACAATGACAGCATGTCTGATCACCACTTCATAAAACACAGATGTCTGAAGAAACATGGACTTTCCATTGCATTCACAGCTGACTCCTGCACACAACTGCTTATCCATCACCAACTCTTGGCTATGTTTTGCAATGAATATGACAAAACAATGGCACAGAAAACAAGTACAGCAGAAGACTATGTCACTAACAAATACTGGCAAAGTCACTGTGCTTGAACCATGTTCCTCAAGATGTTGCAAGAGCAAATTAAGAACCCCTATTGTCTGCACAATCTTCCTTGCTACATAACCTCTCCTCATTTATTGTTCTTTCATCAAAAAGCGGGCTTAAAAATAGTTCTGGGGTGAACAAATAAACAGCCCTTGGGAATAGCCACCTACCACTCTGGCAATTCTCAGGTATGTTTTCAGTGTAAGGAAGAGGGAAGAGCTAGTATGCATCAAAAACCACCTGGATTTTATTCATGGACACTCCCCCCCTACATTTGGGGGAACTGTGGCTAATGAAGTGATTTATGTTTTTGACAACTTAACTGACGGCTATCATGCAGAAGATATGGCTGATGGCTGAGTAGTAACAATTCTTAATAGCAGACTTACCCATGTCACTCTGCCTAATCACTGATCTGTAGGAATTGAGGGGTGCACACACTCCAGAAAACAACAAATATCCTCTGTCCTGAAGGATCATGCTGACATGCAAGTTAATCTGAATCACTCTGCATGATAGGAGAGTAGTGTTGTGTAGCTGGACAACCTATTGTGCTACAAGGAGCCAACTGACACAAGGCTAGCAAGCTAAGCCCCACAGTGTGGATTTGTACCTGAGCTTGCACAAGCACAAACCAAGTTGTACATCACTGAGCAAATGTGAATATTATAGTATATAGGCATAGTCTAGAGCATTACTCCACCATCCTCCTGCTCAAAGCTGCGTCACATATGAGGTCAGACCAGGGTGGTCAGGGCTTTATCCAGCCAAGTCTTGAAAATCTTCAAGGATGGAGACTGCAAAACCTTTCTGGGTAACCTGTTCCATCATCTGACTGTCCTTGTGAAAAAAAAAAAAAACCAAAACCAAACCCACAAACCCTTGTTCTTTATATCTGGTTGGAACCTTCCATTTCAGTTTACCACCATTGTTTGTCAGCCTGTCATCATGCATGTCCATGAATTGCTCCATTTTCTCAGTAACCTCCTCGTAGGTACTGGAAAGCTGCCATTATGTTGCCCCAAAGCCTTCACTTCTCCAGGTTAAACAAGCCCTGTTTCCTCTGACTCTTCTGGGTTCCATGCTCCAAACATCTGACCATCTTGGTGGCCTTCTGCTGGACTTATTTAAGCTTATAAATATTTTTCATATGCTAGGGGAGACCAAACCTGAGCGCACTATTCCAGATGTGGTTTAATGAGTGCTGAGTAAAGGTAAGTAAGTGCTTCGAAGCCTCAGCCCTCTGGGTATGCTTGTGATAGTACACTACAGTATGCTGGCAGCCACCATCTCCAAAACCATGAGTTGAGTACACCGAAACAAAAACAGTATCTGCTTTCTACAGCTGAATGGTTTCTAGGGCACCATGTCCTCTATTGGATCACAAAGGTGAATCACCCCATTTCCTTCGATTTAAAGCAAAATTTAAATTTGCATTTTCAGAAATTTCAAGAAGGTTCTTCACACAGTGTATCAATACATTGCAGAGTTTTCCTTTTCCTTGCAAAGATAACATTATTTATTGTTAAGAATGTGCTTTATTACTTTTATGCTGTGACTATGAGCTATATACACTCTAGGGCACATATTAATGATCCATTAATATATTGCTCAGATGTTTAAAATTACTCAGCCTAATGTTTCATGCTTTTCTACACACCTGAGTTAGTACATACCCTAGAGTGCTTTCTTGCATAGTTACAACACTGTCTCTGCTAAGGAAAACTGGAACTTGATTGCATCCATATATTAATGACAGTGTGTGTTTACATAGTATGACTTCACTTAATAGCATAATGATGAAGAAGCCGGATGTACATAGCTGTTTGGCTGAATGCCTGACTTCGAAAAAAAGGGAAGGTTTTCTACAAACATCTTTACATCTCCACAGAGGGCCAAAGAAATCACAGAAATCCTAGAGATATTTTTTTAGATTGTATAATCTATCTTTCTCCATAAAATATGGGAATGCCTTGTTGGATCATATTTATATATCTCGGTAAGTGGGGTTTTTTAATCTTCTGAGTAGCAAATAATTTCTGCTTTTAATGAATTACATTAAAAAGTGAAGTGCTTAGTGGCAAAAACTCATGTAAAAGAACAATTATTCATCCCAAGGTTTTTGGCTCCAGTAGGCAGCTCTTGTAAATTACTTCAGTGGGCTTCTTCCTTCCATTTAAGCTTTCTTTTGTTCTCTGCCCGTAGGACTTCACAGTAATTCAACTCAATTTTTATTTATTTAGGAGTTTATTTATTCATTTGTAATTTCTGCCAGGGATATGCCCTGTAACAAATGGGGTTTAATGTTTCTGAAGAAATTACCTAGACGAATTACCATCTCTCAGTCAGGAATCACTTTACAGCTTTATTTGAGGGTCATCTTTTTGTGTTTCTGCATTTTTCATGCCCTTACTGGGATATGGAAGTAGGATCACTTACACAGAACTGGACTGTGAGATGCACAAGTGTACTGTGAAAGATGGAAAAATATTTTTAAGTATGACACTTCAGAAATTGTTATACCGGATAGACCACACACTTGTAATAATAAAAAAGAACTGATATGCCAGTGCTGCATTTTTGAGATCCAGGCAGCAACTGGTATGCCGATTAACACAAATTCTTAAACAGGAAACAAGACTAGAGAAACCTCATTTGTCCTTTAATATTATCGCATCTCCTGGGTGGGACTACTTAAGAACGAGTTACAAAAGAAAGGTAAAAATTACAAAAGGCCAGCCTCATACAGAGAAAGATCTGGTCTGTTCTGGTGCAAAAGCTGGTTTGAGCTCAAATCCCACATGGCTGATGAGCAATGTTTAGTAAACCAGTATATACATAGATTGTTCTGCTGCTCTATGTAGTGGCGTAGAGTAAGGGTTCCTAAGCAATTCCAGTGAAGCATGCAACATTACTAAGGGTAAATAAATCATCTAGTTACATCTCTGGGCTTCAAGAGAAAACGATTTCTAAAGATGACAGCTGTTTGAGGGGAGTGCCCTGGAGGAAACAATTAAAGTTAAAATTGACTCTGAGACTAAGACATGTTCATATCAACAAATCAAGCAACGAGATACATAGGCTCAGTGAACAGCAAAGGAGTCAGGTGGTGTGTATTTTTAACATGGTCTGTACCTCTGGGATCTGGCAGGTAGAATGCTGTTCTGTAGAGCAGTAGCAGCCAATTGGCACTAAACTAGATGATCACTGGAGCACAGACAATGCCCAGTTTCACTGGGGCTTCGCCCGTTTTGGGTCTCTGGACGCTCTGTTAACCAACACAGACTGCCACCTTTGCCATCCCTTTGGCCCTGTCTGAAAGATGAGAGATACAAGAGATACACAGTATAGACAATCTGCCTTATCTTTCTTAATGCTGATGTCACTTTAAATTTTGCCTTTTCTCGCCAGTTTCAGAGAAAATATCTAAACCTCTGTTATCTTTTTTTATCTTACCTTTAAAATGCTTAGTGATTAAAAAAAATGCTCTTGTCTCGTGGCAGTTTCCTTTTGATCATGCCTCCAGGAGAACCAGGAGCTAAGCCCAGACGTATTTGCTGAAGGGCAGTCCAAGAAACTCAGTTCAGTGTTGTGATGATCAGCTGGAGTGGTTCAGGCAGAGAAAGAGCGTGCATATAGGTTTGTGCCTTGGGGTAGTTGCTTTTGAGAGAGCCCTATAGTAAAGATGTGTGCCCCACCACTTCAGCAGCAGCAAGCCTTCTCTTTGAATTAAGACTGGATAATAGATAAGCTCAGATATTTGGGGGGTGGGGGTGGTGTAAGAAAAAAAAGAAGAAAAAAAAAGCAAAGATGTGGACTGATGTGTTCTGGGTTTTTTACCTTTCCCACAAGGCACCATAAGCATTGCTATTTTAGACACAGGATCAAGCCTTCTAGTGCTTAAACACTTCCTAGGATTCCCTCAAGGTAACAGAACATAAAACTTCCAATTGTTACAAGGGCTACATTCCCCTCTTACAAAAGGTTTTATGTGGATGTCCTTGGGTGTGGGGAAAAGAGAAGCAAAAATTCTGCGACCAGCACATGAAGTGAAAGGATGCCATATGGCCTCTTGGTGACTGCAGTCTGAAATGTAATTACTTCTTTGAATTACCTAGAGCTTCCCAGTCCCATATTCTACAAAAACATCAACCGAGGAATTTATTCACAGTTATTGATGTACATTTCATGGGGCTCATTTCTCCAGGAGTGGGTGAATACAGGTTACTACCATTAACCCACGGTGATCAGACAGAAGGGAAGCACTGCAGAATTTTGTTCTTAGGCTATCAGAGGAAAGATGTTACTGCAGTTTGAACAGAGGAATGGGTGGAAGAAAACTTGCCATGTGTTGGAAGCTGCGCCCCTGTGGCTGTGGGCGAATTTTCTAAAGGCAGGTGAATAATGTATGAATTGTTTCTGAATGAAAGCTGAGGTTTTCAAAGCTCCACAGCAAACAAACCCGCCATTGTGCATACTTCCTGAGAGTCCCTTCACTTTGAGTAAGTAACGTGGGAAATTTCCATTCACTGACTTGATAAGCAGAGATTTTAGAATTAGATTACTGATGCAAACATTTATGACTACAAATTTAAAATGCAATATAAAGATTTATCGGCGAAGTAAAATCTCAATTTTACTATATATTATATTATGCAAAGATGATAAATCACTCGGAATTTAAATATATTTATTTACAGAACAAATACCTAACTGAGAGGTTTTATTCTGTTTGTAAAATGTTCTGATAATCCTGGATGACTCACGCAGAGGAAGCAGTAATAAACATTTCTACAATCATTACTAAAATTCTCTACTGATTTCCTGCTCTTTTTTCCTTTTTTGCTTTAACATCTAAATTTCACTTTTTGTTGCTACATATTTTTTAATCTAGTCTTGTATGTGAGAGATATGTTTCTTTTTCCATAATTGCCCAAAAGCTTCTCCTAACATCAGAATATATGCCTCCAGAAAACGGTATTTGAATTTTAGTTACTAGATTACCATTCATACTTCATTTTTCTAATGCTTGCATCCATGTTAGCTAGCTATGTCTTAATTTTACTTCACTGGCCAGTCTACTTAATGCCAGAGTGTCCTCTGTTGTACGTAGCAAAAACAGCAATCTGTTACAGGTTCTTTCACTCATGATGATCAAAATGCAGTGAAATGATTGAAAAAGAGACTCTGTAGTGATCTGTGCAGCTCCTCACTTAAATTTCTGTCAAAAGCATTTTTGCAAAATCCTTTCTATTTCCCTGAAAATCATTCATGCTACAGATTATTTTGTAAATAGAATTCACATGAAAACCGAACACTCCCCTCTCACCCTTTCCAATGTTTTATGTTTAAAGGGCAGATTTCACTAAGAATCAACATCAGGAAAAATGGCCTGAAAAGAAGCCTCTGGGACATCTCAATGTCAGACATAAATCAGGGAGAAAACTTTCTAAAGTTTAAAAAATTCTGTAAAGAACTTTTTTTCATAACTAGCTTTCTGTTGTTTGGTGAGGACAAACTGGATGTGTGAAATATTATAAGAATACTCCATTTTAAGGGTGAATACTTAACCATTGCCAGGATGTCCCAAGAGTAACAAATATACATATTTTTCTAATTAATACACAGTTTCATAGAAATACTAACATATCTGAGAAAGACATGAACTGCAGTCATAATTATTAGGTACAGAAACAGGATTCAGGACAGACCCACAGGAGTTACGGTAGATAGTTTTCTGAAAATGTGTTAGTTGGTGATGTTTAAAATAAGAAGTGATGTCAGGTGTTTTTTAAAAGAGCAGTAGGAAGGCTAGAAATGCTCACATCATGTTCAGCAGCGTAGGGCACCTTCCATGTAAGCACTGACTTAGATCTTTCAGCTTGAAAAGTAACTGATGAAACCATATAAAAATATATGGGAGAATGCAAAGGTGAGCAGAAAATCATGTTTATTCACCATTTTGAAAACAGCGGAATTAGCAAGAATTCAATAAAGCTTTAGGGAAAGAGGTTTGAAACAATAAAGGCAATGCTTTTGGCTTCATATTGCCATTGAACAGTGGAAGTCTGTTACACAATACTGTCAATGCCATAAATTGGGGAGAAAAAGAACAAAAGAGGGGGGTGAAAATTAAAACGGGGCAGCTTTTAAAAATGAGGCTCAGCCATATTTGTGGAGCAAGTGTCCACCTGCAAGTGTGAAATGCCACACACCCTGTGTGACAGGCAGCTCCTTCACCGGCTAGGGGTAGGACGCGGGCAGGCCTGGGCTGCCTTGGGCCCTTACTCGTGTCTGTTTTTTTGTTATTTCCCAGGGCAAAACGCTGACGTATCCCTCCTTTTCTAGTTACGGCCCCAGCTGCTCCGGCGCGCCACATCCCTCAGCCTCCCGGAGCCCGCCAGGAACTCTCCGCAGTCACCGGGTAAGGCACGGCTGGCGCGCGCAGCCGAGCCTCCCGCCACCCCGGGCCGGGTCCGTCCCGCCCGCCCTGACGGTGGCGCCCAGGGGCCGCGCGCAGGCTGCTGGGAAAGACGCGAGGCCGGCGCGCGCGCGCTCCCGGGGCACGAGCGGCTCCCGTACCCCCCCGCGGCGGGCCGCTGCCGGAAGTGAGGAAGGGAGGAGAAGGGGGGCGGGGCCGGGCGGCTCTCCGGGAGGCTCGGCCGCCGCCATTTTGTTAGCGCCGGGCTGCCGGGGCGCGCGGAAGTGGCGGCCGGCGAGGCGGGAAGGGACGGGGCTCAGCCGGCTCCTCCCCCGCTGGGGCGGAGAGGCGGGGACTGAGCGCGGTCGAGCAGGGCCGGCGGCGGGGCCGAGCGCGGCCAAGCAATGTCGGCGTTCTCGGAGGCGGCGCTGGAGCGGAAGCTGTCGGAGCTGAGCAACTCGCAGCAGAGCGTGCAGACCCTGAGCCTGTGGCTCATCCACCACCGCAAACACTCGGCGCTCATCGTCAGCGTGTGGGAGCGGGAGCTGCGAAAAGGTGAGGCAGGCACGGCCGCCGCCGGGCCTTGCGCCGCACTCGGTGCCGGGTGGGGCCTTGCTCGGGGTCGGCGGGCGTGGGGGGGGGCGGTGGCCGGCGTGGCCGCGGTGGGAGGGGGCCGCCCTTGGGTGCGTGGCTGCTGAGGGGAGGATGGCGGGGCTCCCCGGCCGGCCGGGCCGGGCAAGGAGGAGGAGATGGCGGGGCTCCCCGGCCGGCCGGGCCTGCCCTGGCCTAGCGCCTGCGGAGAATAGAGCTATTGGGGCAAGTGTTACACCCCGGGTCTCAGTTTTTTGACGACTGTGGCTTGGGAGGTGCTTCTCCTCTTTTTTTTTTTTTTTTTCCCTCTGCTCTCTTGTCATCATCCCATCCCACTATCCCCCCTCAGTAAGATCTCTGAGTAGGCTTGTTGTGTTTTATCTTCCCTTTTTTGTGGAAGGAGAGAGGAAGGTGGGAAAATGGAAGGCAGAGAGCACGGGGTTCAGTGCTTTTTGTTTTAATACTGGTAGTTAAGGCTTTTCCAAGACGACCCCTTTTAGGCATTGCCTATCATCATCTACAATGATGGCTAGTTAGCTGTAATATTGTTTGAGTTTCAGGATACGGTGGCTTTGCCCACTCATACCAGCAATTATTGTTGTAGGGCAGCTGAGGATGGGAATATTCTGGGGGAAGAGCAATGTAGTGTGTCCAAAGTGATTTTCACTTTCTGTTTTTGTCAGGTGGCAAATGCCGATGTCAGCATAATAAAAATGTGTTTTTCTTTAAATGTATTGAGTAATTTGATGTTGAGTGTACAGACTTACTTGGCTTACCTTTTAACAGGAAAGAACTTGCATCTATAGGCAGTGAGTGGTTCAGGGACTGAAAGGAGGAAATGGCATATAAAGGTTTGTTTGAGCTGACTGGAAAGTAATTTGATCTTAAGTGAACTCATTTAAGTAAAAGTAGAATCACTTGCTAGAATTCTGCTTTGCTCTAGGAAATGTTGCTGTCTTCCAGTGGCTTCCTTTGGCGCCCCATTAATATGTAGATCTTTAGTGGGAAAAGTAGAAGGCTAGATTTTCAGGTGGAGAGGAAGAATAGCACTAAACCATTACATGATTTATGGCAGTGCTAGATTAACAGTTAGACTTGATCTTAAAGGTCTTTTCTAGCCTAAATAATTCTGATTTCACAAAAAAGGAGCCACTCCCTTAGTTTCACACAACAAAGAGGAACAGTCAACTTGCAGAAATTACGTGTAATGGAATACAAAGAGTGCGTGGCTGGATCATAACTACATCTTGGCTAGGGGGTATAACTTCATAGCAAATGGACCAAACTATCATTAAAATAAAAATCTTGAGTATGAAGTAGTGCTGAACTTTATAGTATGGAAATTAAGCTGTATAGGTTTTCACATGGCTACTGTGTTTTTGTTTAAAATACGCCTTTTGTGTGCAATTTTATTTTTTAACTCTTAAAAGATGAGTTAAATTCTTTTTTTATGTTGCCTAAAGAAAGACTTATTTGGTTGCATATTTCATCTCATGAACAAAACATTTTCACTATATGTTTGCAAGCTTTCTTTCCTGTTCCGAGAACAAATGGATGGATCTTCCATCAGCATCTGAAACACTTCATGTTTTCTGGGCCTTCTAAGCAACCAACTTAAATGTTTGGTATTCTGAATGGTATCAGAAAAGTATCTTTAAACTAATTGACACAGAGCCAGAGTTTTAGTATTAGCATAATTTTCCTGTCGTGCTGTTTGACAAATTGGAGAATTCGAACATTTGAAACACAGGCTACATGTTTGAAGATGGCATTGAGAGTTCATGGGTATGCTTTCTGTGTCTGGCTTCCACTTTTAAGCCTGTTTTGGGCTTCAGATGAGTATACCTGCTATAATTGGTTTTATCTTCAGTTTGTTAAATTCGTCCAGCTTTTACTGCTTCAAAGAAGATATTTCTGGTGACTTCTTTTTGGAAGCAAACCTTCAAGGGTCTGTGGAAAGCATGTGGTAGTCTGTCTCTGGTAGGAGTAGCTTAGTTGCTTTCAAGGTCCTGCACCTTTTCTTCTGGGCTTTTAGGCCTTGTGTTAAGTGCTGCTTCTTTCCTTTGTTCCTCAACCACTTCATTGAAGCAGGCATAGTTAATATACACAGGATGTATTTTAATTTTCCACCTCTGATAGTAGTACTTGAGCTTCATAGACCAGCTTACATTTGCCTTAGTACTAACTTTTTGCTAATTGCAGCACAGAATTCTAAGATGGTCTCTGATCCCCAAAGGTATAGTGGTCTTAAGCAGACAGCATGGGGCAGATGAGAAGAAAAACCGGTATGCTGCAGTGAAGTGACTTGCATAAAACATCACAAAGCAGAATGCTGGCAATGAGTCCATAAATAGTGTAAGTTTAAGGCTCCTGACTTGCCCGCCATCCAAACCATAGAAATACAATTTTCCTCCTACCCGAGAGGAAAATGATCTCTATTTGGCGAATATGGGCACAAAAATTATTGGCATGGTCTGCCTTTGTTGCTAGCCAGTAGTGTCCTGGGACTGAGAAGTGAACCTAGCCTTTCTCAATTTAGTTTCTGTTCATTGTACCCTTTTTCTATTGTCAACCCTGTTTCCAGACCTTCCTTCCAGCCTAGTTTCTTTCAGGCCCATAGAACATTGTATAACCGAGTTGAACACAGTACAGTGTGATACTACATTTTTTTTCTGGATGCTTTGTTTTGGTAAAAGGTCCCTTGTGTCTTGTGTCAGATCAGTCTTTAGTTATTCATGAAAACAAGTACTAGGATCACAGCTCTTTTGTTCATTAATGTTTGGTTCAGATTGTTTTTATTTTTAAAATAGTCATTGTCTTTATATCCTGTTGGAGTAGAGGTGAAAAGGCAGCTTTTCAAATGTGCATATAACTTAGGCAACATAAGATTTTAGTCCCTTTCTGTTTACTTGGTTTACTTGGGTTAGTGTTCGGGTCCCATATTAGGGCATCTCTACAAATCATCAGTTCTATGCACCTTCATCTACAGGTTTTCTGCGGTTGAACTTTCATTAATTCCCTTGATGAATTCTTGTACTTAATATAAACTTGGAGCACAGGCAAAACTTGCATGTCTTTGTCATAACTTGGAGCAGTTACGTAACATTGGATTTGTCTTGCTGAACTTGTGTTTAGCTAAAATTACATCAAGTCAGTTGATGGAACTGATTCCTGAAGGAATATTCATGTATATTTTTTTTCCTAGTACTACCATAACTTTTATACATAGTTCTTAGAGTACTGGCATGTAGAATTAATCGGGTCATTCTTAGAAATAATAAAAAATTGGAAGAAAGCTTGTATGATGTATTCTAGAATTTGCTGTATTGTGAAAGTACTGATACTGATAATTGTCCAGACACTTAGTAACTGTCACAAATACTCAAGGAAAGGATGTTGTCTTATACAACCAGTAGTTTGATGAAATTACGATAAGGAGTTGTACATTACATGCTTCAAAAGACTCAGTGTGGAGACAGGCTGTTTAATGACTGACCTCAAATATGTGCTAATGGCAAGTGTATGGATGAATTATGCTGCTGGGGTGGGGTGATCGGTGCTGAGGTGTCTCTGCCTGGGGTGTTAAGTATTCCTGATGCTGCAGTTGTGCCAAACCACTTAGGTGTCACTCAAGGTACTTCACATTTCAGTGTCTGTAGTGTTTTTTTTTTTTACTATCTATTGTTATGATTATTGGAGAACAGATTCTGTAGTTCACTGATCTTTTGTTCATTGATAAGTAAAACGATGAGAAAAGATTAATAGAATACCTTTAACTTAAGTGACAACTGCAATGAAATAACAAAGACTTCTGTTTTGACAGATAAGCAGAGGTCTACAATGACAACAGAACAGCTTCTTTTCCACTCTGTTGTTGGTTAAATATGTCTTTAAATATTTTTGATTTTTTTTTGCTGGCAGTATCTTGTGCTGTGCTGCTGCTGAAAATCAGCAAAACCAATAGTTAGTTTTGAAATATGAGTTCCCTGATGGAAAGCTGGTGCTGGTACAAAGGAGACTGACAATAGTATCATCACCCCTTTAGGCCACAGCCTGTGTTAGCATTGGCTGATGCTGATCATGAGTCTGCATTTTTTTAATTTCATAGTTGATTTATGGAATAAATAACTGGGGGGGGTACTCTTTCAGTACTTCATTTGTGCTAAATGTCTTACATGAAAAACTTAGCACAGGTTGGATTTTTATTCTAGAAAAGTGTGGCTTTTTTACTGTGGTACTTGTGGCAGTTTCATAATTGCTTGGAAGTAACTTGTGTGCATTAACTTTTGCGATAATGTTGCCACATCGTGTAAGTATTTTACAGAGACCTTTCGAATGGTGTTAGGGAGAATTTTGTAAAGCCTTGAAAAGTGTGCGCGGAGGGAAATGATACTGCTTCGGCTAGATTTTGGATGTATGAAATGTAACACTCAAAGTTAAATATTTAATTACTTAGCAGTCATAAGCTTACTCAGTATTTAAGTAGTTTAGTACAACTAATTCATTAATGGGAATATATCAGTCATTCCCAAAATGCAGCTGGTGGGCCCATTAAAACTATTTAATTTTATCTATCCATAAAGGGATTGCCTTACAGGTGAGTGTTTTTTTTTTTAAATTAAGTAGTGGCATTATACATGCAGTTTTGTTGTGTAAGCCTGTGTAAGAGAAACCTTTGAAGGAACCAAGGAACCTGCTTGAAGAGGGTCTTCTGAGATGGAGGCTGTTGACTTAATTTTGTTTGCAAATTGGTTATGTTCTCTCGCATACATCTCTTGCTCCCTAGTTGCAGGATTCTTTGCAGCTCTAGGGGTTTGTTGTTTGTGTGTGCTGTTTAGAAATGAAAAACTTCAGTTCTGTAATTCAAAGCATCAGCCAGCCATCTAGAATGAATAGTAAGTGCTTGTTCAGTAGGCTCCATGTGCTTCTTGCTGTACTGAGTTAAAATAAAGTGAAATTGCTAAATATTTGAGTTTGGTAATATGGGACTTCTTAATTTAAGCTCCAGTTAGTTGTCTGCAATACCTTCTTTTCCTGTCAGCTCATTTTCTGCTAGCTTTTCCAGGTCTGCTCTGGCACTTGTTAGGTATTTACATCCCAGTGATGTTTTAGTAGTTGTTGTGTTGTATCTTTAAACCTAATTTCAAATTCAGGTATCTGTTTCCTCAGGGCCTGACATGGCATCTCATAGATAGTCAGTCCTAGAAACTGAAGCTGAACACACACTCCACCCCCCTTAATCACTTGACCTCTTGGTTCGGCTCTCATCTGTCACCCCACCCATTGTTGCACTGATGAGTGTCATCACTGCAAAGTTTATACAAGTTAGCAGAACCATTGTATATTGTCTTTTAGACAGCTGCAATTGTATAAGTACATCTGGGCTGCTACAGAGTGACATATTTGTAGCACAACTCTGCCAGTTTACCTGCTGTTCCAGTTTATTGTGTGTGAACTTTTTTGTTTATTTTGGTGTGTTGAAGTAATTCAGCCGTACAAGAAGTGACTATTTTTGCTTATTTATGGCTGTCTATCTACAGCTTCTACTGCTGGGTCATATGCTAGTCTTTGAGTCCTCATAGCTGTTGGCATTGATGCAATACAGTTTTCTGAAGCTAGTGCTTGTGGTGGCAGTTGCTCAAGGCTGCTGCAAATTGGAATATATCTTAGTAGGCAAATTGAGAAGGCCTAGCAATGTTGAAACCAAATTTGAAAGCAGTACTACATGTGAATTACTCTGATACTCACTCAGCTGTTTTGGAGCAGAACCGCAGCCAAAAGTGGTAGAAATACATTGCCCTGCAGATGTGAAGTGAATTTCAGGAAACAAGTCCCTGATTTAAAGCAATTATTTTCTGTACGATGTAGTATAATTTTTTTGCCAAGAGAAGGAGCCTTTCTCTACTGGTAGTTGTAAGATTATTTTACTTACGTGGTATAGTGTCATTGGCCAGTGTGATAATACTTGAGAGAATAAATGCTTTATTTTATTTAAAAGAAACAAAACTATGGCTTACTGGTTAGTAGGTGTTCTTGAGGAGGCCAGTAAGATACTTAAGACAGATGTGATTGTGGATACCTTCCTGCTTATGCCCATGAATCTTCTCATTTGTGCAAAAACATTTGGAGATCAGCCAACAGCAGGCCAAACTTCAGTTTTGAAGTTGACTCAAGTTAGGGACATGTATTTGCTACATACATGATTTAACCTGCAGTCAGGAGCAACATATTAGCAATACAAGAATCTTTCACTTAAAATAGTCACATTTGGGCTGCATAATCTAGCCTGACTAGTTGACTCTAATACTAGTCTTGAAAGACTAGTGTGTACAAATCCTTATTCATTTATTGCTGTACTACTCATGTCCTGGTATCTTACCAGTACCTGTGTGTCTTTCACGATTCTGTTTTTGAATACTTTAGTGTCTTTTCTATTGTGAAACTGTTGTTGTTGTCAACTCATATCGATCTTGGCATTGTACCAGCCAGGTGAGGCAGTGAAAGAAATTGTTTTTTTCTGTTAACGTAATTCAAGATACGCTAAGTGCAGTGGGAAGCTTCTGCAGAGTAATTGTGTTGGAATGGTTTCCTTGGTTTGTGACCAACTTTCTTGCATCCCGATGGCAATTTAATACTGATGGCCCTCTTTCCCAGCAGTGGCTGTGTGCTGTGTTCCCTTTGTCTACTAGCCTCCAAACTCAAAGTCAAGATACTTGGACCCTCAAACATTCTATGGGTAATCTTATTCTCCTCTTTGAAAAGGAAATATATCATTTCTCAAACCTTGGTAAAATTCCCCAGGAGAATCAGTTGACAGCAATGTTGAACACTTAGCTTAACTTTTTCATAATAGGAGGTTAATGAATGTTAAGATTGTTAATTGCTTGTTGTACAAAATGCCTTTTATGGATTATATTATCTTTGAATTGTCCTTTCTGGTGGTAGCCTCTCAAGTAACTTTTTACAGATATATTTTCAGTTATGTTAGCAAAGATGCTGCACTTAATCAGCTTGCATAAAAATTGAGGCTGCCTCTCAGTGGGAAGGATTAGTGATCTTGCAGTCAAGTTTCAGTGCTGCTTGACTTAAAAAAGATGAGTTGTGTCTTATAATAAGGAGCTTGAAATCTTGTCAGGTGTTTACAAAGATGTCCTGTAATTTCTCTTGCAAAGACAGGAAGCATGCTATCACACAGGAAGTGTCCCAGGGATTGTGGGAGAAGTCCTGACATTCTGCTGCATGTAGGTAGACTAACGTAATTTGAACGCAATTGAGCCAAATCTTTATTTGAATCCATATTAGAGAGCTTCAGTAAAAAAGGAACTGTTCAGTGCTAATAATTGTTGTAGGATTTTAACCTACTGATAATCATTTTCTCGAAATCTCCTGTTAAATTATATTTTCATTCAAGGTCAGCTGATGTAGCAGAGCAGGCCTGTAGAAGATTAAAGGCTGATATATGTTTTCAGATGGGTCAATAGTCTGTAATCTTAGAGTGGGATGTAAGAAATATATGTTTCTCTGCTTTCTTCCTGTATGCCTGAGAGAGGGTGAAATTCCATGAATATCTGCAGTGTATTCACTGGTATTTAAATATGTCAGATACATTTTTGGGACAGACTTAGTTTCCGTTGCAAGATGCCAATCCCAGTTAGTCTCGTCGGAAAAAAACCCCACATTGTGGATCCTTTAAGAGTAACCTGCTTACCTTATACCAAGCAGCATTGTTGACCTGTTAAAATATTTCAGAATCCAGTGCTTCAGAGAGCTGCTTTGGTGACTGCTGTGGTGGGTAAATGGTAAATCTAACTGTAACAAGCAGAAGAGTTATGTGAATGCTGCACAGATCTTCTGAAAAGATGACTCGGTCCAACATGGATGCTTTCTTAGCAGTTTTTTGTTTGTAGACTGTACTGTTAGTGTGCCAGAGATGCTGTGGGTTAGCTGCTTCTAACACTATATACTCGGCAGCATGTGCCTTTCAGATCCTGCTTTAACTTAAGATCTTACTTTTTTTTTTCTTTCTTTTTTTTTTTCTGACATTAAGAGTGCTTTTACTAATAGCCTTGCCATATGTTGAGGAGATGTTTTAAATAGTTAAACTGTTCTTTGATCCATTTTGGTGCTCTAAGATATATCAAAGTCCAGGGCTGAAAAGTTAATGTCACTGATACTGAAGAGAGCTACTGTAAAGAAGTAAGTTTTTTCAGAATATATCTATCTGTTATAAAATTTAATTTTGTATTTTAGGCTTCAATGGTTAATTTACAGCCATAGTAGCAATAAAACACTGAGGGTTTTTGTAGCTGAGTTGTCAACCTCGGTTGCTAAAGGTTACGTTGCACTTTAGTCTGATGTGTAAGGCAGGCAGTAGTAGGCCAGCATGTAACTCCAGAAGATTTGTGAAGTGAAAGGGAACACTTCTTCAGGCTAGGCATAATTTTTAGCTTTGGGATTTTATAGAGCATGATTGCAGCAAGAGGAGTGAAATGCTACTTCACAGTATTCTTTGTGAACGCAAGGGTAGAATATGAGTTGAATTTTTAACCAAAGCCAACAGACAGCTTAATAGTATTTTGAGGATTTTTTTTCGTTATATGCAGCATTGTTTCTGTTGAACTGTAGTAGGAAGCTGAAAAGGTAATACTAGAGCAAATAAGCTTGAAAGTGATTTTCTGGGTTTCAGTAAGCTTTTTCCAAACATGGTATATTGATCTGTTAACTGTAGTGAATATATAAAGTCTAGCCTTTGTGAGAGTCAATATCATGTGACTTCATGACGCTGCATACCTCTCCTGTCTTTACCAGCTCTGCTGATTTGGTTACTTGTTGGAAGTACAGAAGTTGAGGTATGTCATAAATGAGTTACAACGCTGAGGATTAAAACATTGCTTTTTTTCTGTGAGGTGGATGGACAAGGATCTATCCTGCATGCAGTTCAGGGGGTGTAGTATGGGGAACAGCCTGCTCATTAGATTTTTGAATCCTAATTCTGGGCTCATTTAGGAAATGGGAGAGGGGAACAGGGTCATCTTTGGTAAATACTAAGTAATTTTCATGCACATATGAGGCAAGGTGTGTTTTCTGAGATTGTCTCTTTAATTCAAAGCTTTCTATGTGTCAGAACTATGATTTACTTGAAATATGAGTGGATGTGTTGCTATATTGTCAGTCAGTTTTTAATATAGAAATAAAGTAGCATAAGTTTATAAAATCTGCATTTTAGTCTAGCCAGATTTTGACCCAAATAGATGAATTTCCTGGGTGTTTGCATGTAATGACTTCACTGTTTGGAGCAGACTTTTAATAGATCCATCTTGTGTCCAGCACTTGCAAACTAATTCTTTTTTGCCACTTTTTAGTTTGCTTTGATTCTAAGAGATAGGTGCAATTTTTACTTTTAATGCAGTGTCTTGTTTCTTTTTTTCCCCCTGCTTAATCCAGAACTCTCAACTTGTTGGATATATCTGTCCGAGAGGATGGGAAAAATTCAATACTTGAAGGGGAAAATCCTTCAGAGGAGTCTTTCTGTAGCACACAATTTATTCTCAAAAACATTTGCTTTGAATGGAAGTATATCAATATTTAATTTTCTGTATGTATGTGAGGGTGGTGGTTCTGCATGTTTGAGAGCTTGGAGTAGATATTAACAAAGCTAAATCATATTGGCAACTAAGCACAAGTTTTAAGAAATCTTAGGTTGGCTTTACCACAGTGTTGCTGTCCTTGAGAGGGCAGAAAACATTTAAATCCTGTCTTTCAAGAGAAACCTCTTTTTAAAGTCAGAGCATACATACTGAGGTTGTGTGGTTGTAATTGATATTGAAAGTTTTTCCTGGTGTTAACACAGGGTTAGAAGTGTTACAAGAGTTGCAGCTCTAAAAAAACCTGTAGACTAATGAAGGTTAGATGAAATGTGATGTTAAATGAAAATACCTGAGTAGGAACACTTAGAAAACATGAAATAGATTTTTAAAAACATCTTGTAAATTGAAAGCTTGTAATTGATTGTATGTTAGTGGGAATGGTGCAGAATGTGTAAGATGCTTGGAGAAGAGAGAGATCACAGCAGCCTGAAAGTGTTTTTTTGAAATGTTTTCTTGATATTACGGCTGCAGGCACATGAATGATTTAATTATTAGGAGATAAAGCAGGGGAGTGTCACCATGATATAGGAAGATTGACTGGGGATTGACTGCTCATTTTGCTCACATACAAGAATGAAGGGTGGTTGTATGACTGAGTGAAATTCAAACCAAAAGGAGGAGGTTCTTCACGTGAGTGATTGTGGATCTGTGAAGCTCCTTGTCTCAGAGGACTTCATGGGTGTAAGAACTTTGTGCAGGGTCAAAGGGAAGCTGAAGTACTTGGAAGAAATCATTGAAGGCCACCAAACCCGTAGATCACATAAGGTTCAGGAAAACACCTGAAAATAGCTGGGGCTGAGGAATACTTTGGAATATCGTGGTTTTCTCTGTTTTATTTTTTGAGAGCGTGCTAGAGGAAACTAGTGTCATATTATGAAGGAGGAAGAATCTAAGCAAAGTTACAGCAGAAAGTAGAGAAAGCCAGTAGGTGACTGGAGTCTGTTCATGTTTTTAAATACAAAATTTGAGTGAAAAGTTGTAAGCAGTAATGAGAATAGGAAAAACATATTTTATTTGAGGTTTTGTGTTTAGTGTAAATGTGCATAAATAATTGTTAGATGGAGGAACTAAATTTTCTAATTATTCTTGTGTATCACCCTTTTTATTAGCAAAACCAAATAGGAAGCTGACATTCCTGTACTTGGCCAATGACGTCATACAGAACAGCAAAAGGAAAGGACCAGAATTTACAAAAGACTTTGCTCCAGTAATAGTGGAGGCTTTTAAGCATGTTTCAAGGTACAGTAAACTTATGTGCAGTGTCCTTCATCATACTGTATTCAAGGGGTGTTTAGAGAAGTCCTCAGTTCATCTGTTCTGACCCAGACAGTCCTTGTATGCTATTTCTGTACTTGAAGTCTTGTTAATTTAATTTAATTCAGTGTTCCTTTGATCTTGGGTATTCTTAATGCTGTTTGATGAAGTTAAATAGTAAACTCATCTGCATGCAGTCCCTGTTGCCTTAGAAAACTTAGCTATACCTTAAATTAAGACTTGCTTTTAGTCTGTGTTTATATGCTATAACAGGTTAATATGTTTCATTATTGGTGTTGCATGATCTGCTTTTCCCCAGCAGCCATTATTTTTACATGGGATGCAGGTGTTGAAGCAACACAAACCTATTTGCAGTGTTTGCATAACAGGGTTACAGACCTACAGATTTACAGGTTGAGCAAGCAAAGAGAAAAAAAGAATTGGTTGTTGGCCTTTTTTTCTTTTTATGTGCTTGCTAACTCATCTTGAACTGGCCTTTGCTTTCTTTTCTTAAAACATGATGATTTTGTTATTTTATGAGATTATTGGACTTCTGGATACTTTGATATCACTAAGGTATGCCGAGGTTCTTCCACAAAAGATAACCATATGGCTGTGCTGTACTTCTACCTACGGCTGATTTTTTGCTTTTTTCCTTGTAACAGTGAGTCTGATGAGAGTTGTAAGAAACACCTTGGCCGAGTGCTCTCTATCTGGGAAGAAAGGTCTGTTTATGAAAATGATGTATTAGAACAACTTAGGCAAGCGTTGTGTAAGTATTTTGTGTGTGTATGAAGATTCAGTCTCTTGTTTGAAATACTATTTCCCTGACTCCTCTGTTTTCATTTAGATGGAGAGAGAAAGGTGAGGAAGCGCACATATGATCAGATAAAAGTTGATGAAAATAACTGTTCACCTCGAAGTTCTCCCACTGACCCTCCACAGGTAGAAGCAGTTTATAAAATTCTGTATTTGCATATGTTTTGATATAGAAATTTTCAGTTACTCTTGGTTTTGAATGTTCCCTGTTTTTCTTTTTAATGAGGTACTGTTTCTGAGCAAGGATGAAACCTGAAACCTTTCTCACAGCTCTTTAGGTTACAAATGGAACATGTTGTAACTTTGTTTGACACTGTATGAACTATATATCCAGCTTTGTCCACATCAGACTTTCAGCATTAGTTTCTATGATGTTTTAGGTTCTCATTTGTTTCCAGGGTGGTAACAAATAACACATGTATTGGAATAAGATTGTTATCAATTTATCAGTAAAATATTTCTCAGTATTGCAATCCTGGTGGTTGGGGAAGGTTCTTACTACTTTGCGTTGTTATGGCTTTTATAATTCTTGTGGGGGTTTGTTATGGTATTGCCCCATCTCAAAAGGCTTTTTATTATGGCAAGGGGTGACTGTCCTCAAATAATCATAATTTAGTATGTTTCTCTGTAACAGACATCTGGGCTTCTATGAACGTCAGCCCTACTTCCAAAAGAAGTGCAGTGATCTAGTCTGATACAATAGTGAAGCAAAACTACAAGTAAAATAATTTCAAAAATGTATAGTAAAATGAAAGATACTGTAAAATATTCACTACTGTCAAAAATAAAAGATTTATAAGTAGTCCTATACCAAGAAATTAAATGAAAAATCTATTTTAGGAAGGTGACCTTTAAAACTGGGAACGCTGCAATGTTGTTCTGAGAATTAATGGCTTGGTTTTCTTTTGCTTTCAGTCTGAGAGGGGGTAGAATGTTGCTATAATGCTGATAGCATAAATTATGTTAAAGTTACCATCAAATTGTTTCCATAAGCTTATTGTGAAATACTGTTTTGTACTAGAATTAAACTAGTTCTCAATCTTGCATGCTTTTTTCAGACCACAGATCTCATTAGAGCATTACAAGAACTAGAAAACGCTGCCTCTGGGGATGCAGCAGTTCATCAGAGAATAGCTTCTTTGCCTATAGAGGTCCAAGATGTGTCCCTGTTAGACAGAATAACAGGTGAGGGTTGGGGACCCAGTAACTGAAATGCTGTTCTGAGAAATTAACAATATATAATGAAATCATGCTTTACTTGTTTTTCTCTGCTTGCTTTTTTAGATAAGGAATCTGGAGAGCAACTTTCCAAAATGGTAGATGATGCATGTATGTTGCTGGCGGATTACAATGGCAGGTTGGCAGCTGAAATAGATGATAGAAAACAGCTAACTCGAATGTTGTCAGACTTTCTCCGTTGTCAAAAAGAATTCCTTGCAGAGAAAGAACATAAGCTGGAAGTGCGTAATGTTTTGTTTTAGTCCATTCTTCACTAAAGCTTGTTCTTGCATATGTTTTTAGTTTGCCTAAACAACTTTTCTCTCCAAAGGTAAATATTTAATTGCCACTGTTAAGTCTTTGCTTCCAGCACACTATTAACAAAATTTCTTTTGGTTCTAGTGCTCTAAATCTATTAAACCAGCTCAACATTAGGTAATGTAGCAACTGTAATCACTTCAGTGTGTGTCTTTCTGGTTTTTAGCCTATTCAGTCTTCATTATACGTACAGACTTAGTTTTAGTAGTGCAGGTAGCAAGTCTTACCTTGAATGGTACAAACTTAATTCTTCATAGGGTGATTTTTTTTTTTTCTTGTTCATTCATTGTTGTAAGTCTTAGCTACCTATTACATTGTTTAGTAATAATCCTGTTAGTGAATAGGATGATCTTTCTGGAAGTCATAGGTTTGTGAAGCCATTTAAAGGATAAGAATTTCATTACTGGTTTCAGTACAAGTTTTTAACCTGATTCAAGCATTCATTAAACCCAGTACAATGTAGTTTTAGCTTCTACAGCCTCTAACGCAGCTGGTTAGCAGCACAGGCACCATTAGGACAGGACAAATGATTAATAAAAAAAGGATGTGGAGCAAACAGCTCATTGTGAGCAAATGATCCCCTAAGTTATTCTGTTCTTTGCTATTACCAGTAATCTGTTTTCCCTTCCTGCCATGTAATACTGTCAAGTCTCCTGTTGAACATCCCATATATTCTAAATAGGTCCATAATTTCATGTACATTGCTTCCCAAATCCCTTGTCTCGGCTTTGAGACAGAGGTTCCAGCAATAACTTGGGTATTACAGTAATAGAACTGAAGCTGCATCCTTTTGCAAGGACTGATAGCTGAGCAGTTGCAATGCCCTGTAACTGCAGCATATGCATACACGGTGCATAAATTAATTGCTTTTCAGGTTTCACCATGTAGGCCTATCAAGAATATTGTCTTCATTCAGTTGTTTCTTTACCCTTCTGTAACTTCAGTTACAGATTTTGTGGTCTTTGTTCAGGAAAATGCTGTTCACAATGTATCTGAGGTGATCACTCAAATCAGTTGTGCAATTCCTAGACTAGTCTTATTTCCTGACTTCCTTCTTTTGCCCTATGCCTCACAGAAAAATATTTGATGAAGGTTCTTCCTATCAGCTTCACTGTGTTTATCCTGTGGGAAGAATATATCAGCCATCTTCATTAAGATAGATGGTATGCATGGTAGTGCTGAGTGCAGTAGCAACTGATCCAACTGCACAATGGAACCTGGAAGATTAAAGAACAGGAAGCCTTAAGCTTTTTGTCACCTGTCCTACCTTCCCTCTGTGTGTGTGTGTGTGTGTAATGTGTTTGAAGGACAATTCCCTACCACTGTAGGACTGATTGAGACACTTCTTTATGTCGAGCATTACCAGCAATTAGACACTGTTTAAGTGTAGTAGGCCACTGGGATAGTGGGTTGCTCGGAAGCCAGTGACTTAGTCCTTAAGACAGATTTATACTTCTGTACAAACAAGAGAGCTAAAATTTTCAGAAATTACAAATGAAGTGCAGCTGTGAACAGGTTCTACCTTTGTTGATTGTTTTCAACAAATACAAATCATTTTGATTTCCTAATATTACTAGGTTTAAGAGTTCATGACTGCAAGAGAAAGCATTGCTTATTCCCAGGCTGTCATGATTCTTAAAACTGGATTTCTTGGCTGAATTATTTAAACTGTTAAAGAATATCATTCTAATACAGCACACTTCCAGTTTCAGACTAGTTTCAGAGGCTGGTCTTTAGAAAGCAGGAGGTGGTCTTCGGTGTCTGTAGCAGTGTTTTAAACAGATGAAGTCCTAGGATGTTGAGGTATGCTGGTTTTAGGAATGTTTTTAGGCTGATCAGTATGGGTATAAATGCAGGTTACTAGTAAAGGAAATTACAAGCCAAGATGGTGTCAACCCAGGGTACTAAAAGTGCTATGAGTCAAGAGGTTGTAAAGAACAAGAACCTTAAATCCAAGTTTCTGAAGTTGTATTAAGATGAGTGAAGTGACTTTATGCTTACTACCAGTAGTGCCTTTTGGTTTGGGAGGTCTAGGCTGATAAACATTCTGAAATTTTGACATGTAAGTTGAGGACATTTTCATGATACTTACAGGGTCAGCTGACTTAGGTAGGTAGGTTGGTTGGCTGTTTTTAACAAACAGCTGTCTTCTAATGTAAATATCAAATACCTGTAGCTGGATGCATTTTTTTTCTGAAGCAAGGACTCTGCTAATCCTCCGTTGGGACAGTCTTAGGGAATAGCATACCTCAAGTTGAGCCTCGTTTCTTGACTTCTCATTTGAAACAGCACTGGGAAAGAGCTTGTCACCCGGTTCTTTGAGATTGTATTTCCTAAACTGTCTGTCCCTAGATTTTGCTGCTCAAGCTTAATTTCTGGTGAAATTTGAGACAAGCTTGTTGCCTTTGTTAGACTTCTGGCTATCAACATTTTTTGAGTATAACATGGTCTCTGTGTTGTAACATACAGAGTCTTCATTTCTTCTCGAATTAGCATCATCAATCTGAGTATATTGCTGAGATCCTACATTAATGATCTGTCAAACACCCAGATATAGTAAGAAGCAAGTTGTATTCTTAGTGGAATCTGGAAAAGTTACCTGCTGTTGACCTGGTTTAATAGTATTAGTATTTGAATTCTCAGATAATTCTTGCTAACTTTAAACTTTAGATGGGAGCTTTAGACCAAAATGTGCAGATCATTTATCTTCTGAGGAAAATTTACAGGTAAGTAACTTTGAATAACCAGTCTTTCCATGAGTAGGTTTTTAAGAATAAGAGTTTCTCTAATAGTTATTTCTAAACAGAAGTACATGATTCCCATCAAAATCAAGGTAATGTACGCATTAAATCTTGACAATTTTGTCAACAGAAAAATATGAGCTATCATGTCTGCACCAAAAGCTAACGCATTGTTTATTAGGTGGCTTTCATAAGTCTGCTCTGGGTAAGTAGTGTCATCTTTAACTCTTAAATTGTTTTCTTTAACATCTGTCTAGCTTCTGTTGCAGGTGGTGGACATGGACCTATCTTCTAATGATGTCACCATCCATTAGTACACACATCCTGCTAAAAATAAATTTAAGAATCAAAATCTTGTATTGTCTGTTGTTTTTGAAAACTGAAGAGGAATTCTGTAACTACTCATACCAAACCTCTGCTATTTTCATCTATATTCTCACAAATGTTACTGAGTTTATGCCTGAGATGCATAAGTATTTATCCAGTGTCATTCCTTTTTCGTGAAGATTAAAAATTTCACAAGATTGTTCCTAAAACTCACAAGTCCTTTTGGTTAAATCATTTGAAATTCCAAATGCAGAAGTTTGGGTGTCACTTGCATTGAAGCTGCCATTACCAAAAGGAAAGAGCTGTGCAAACAAGACTTACAGACTTTGCTTTTTAACTTACACTCTAGCTATTGGGTTTACATGAACATCAGAAATGAGAAGTGATGGATGTAGAACTTGTCCTTCACAAGCACAATAAAGAACTTTATTAATAAATATACATCTATTTTACATTTTACGTAGGTAACAGAACGAACGTATCTTATAATTGCTCATATGCCCCTTTAAAGCCCCCCCTCAAATTTAGGGTCATCCCAAAGAATTTTTTCCCTTAATCTTTGTAAGTTTTAAAGTAGTATAAATAGTTAAGGTTCAGTGTACTGTAGCTGTATCTGGAAACTTGTATAGGTTTTATAGGCAGATATTATTCTGTCTGTAGAGAAAATGCAAATTTTTGCAGAAAGATTATTGTAGGAATCCTTTTTTCTCAGAACTTTGAGGACTAATATAATTTCCTGTTTTCTGCTACTTTGGCTGACTCTTCCCTCCCTGCTTCCTCATTGTGTCCACCTCCTACCATCCTGCCCATCCCCTAGTTTTGGAACAGAAATGTTGATCTCGCTGACGGCTTATAAAAAGAGCTTTTTGTTATGCAGGAACAGAGAATCAGGTATACATAAATTTATATTCAGCTGCGCTTATCTCCTTTTGATAAAGACTGTCCTGTAGACGTTGTAGAATTAACATGGCCTTAAAAGTATAAGGATGACATGAACAAGAGAAATACTTCATTTACTGGGTTTTTTTATATTGCTTTGCTTTTGCCTGTTCTGCAGTTTCATTGACTACAGAGTAAACAGACTCTTACTGAATCTCAAATAAAAGCTTTGATAGTTTAAAATCTTAAGGACTTATTAACGCGTGTGGGCAGGGGAACATGACCTTCTTCCAGAAAAGCAAGATGGCCTCCTCACCTTCATTTTGATGCTAGGGAAAAACAGCATTGCTACACTTAGATGGCCTAGTTTCTTACGTAGTGTTTCTGTCAACTTACCACTGTAAATTGGGGAACATCTTGTCACTAAATCCAAATTTTTATGAAGGAAATGTTACTCTGGGAGGTGTGCTGTGTTTTAGCAGCTTTCATTTAATTAAGACACTTTTATTGATGTTGCTGTGTTGTATTCCTTATTTTCTACAGTTTTATGAACAGTATTCATATCCTTACACTCAGACATCTGGTTATAATTGCTTGTGGTTTCTTAGCATGTTGCGAGAGTATTGTATGTTCAGTGTACTTTTATTGTTGAGCTTTATAGCTCAATATAGCTTGACTTGTCTTCCTAAAGGGTTTTGTTTTGTCATGGGATTTTATGGGTAAACAGCAAGCAGTTAGTTATCCTAGTCTGTGGCTCTGGAGTCAAAGGCTTCGGGCCCCCTCTCCCCCTCCAAGTTACAGCTTACATGTTTTCAAATGCAGGCAAAAATGTCAAGCAGAGAATTTAAGGATGGCAGTGGTATAACAGGCCTCTTCTGTTTAGGTTTTGTTTCTCAATGCAAGACTGCATTGATACTATTGTCTGCTGTTTCCCTCCACTATGCCCTTTGTGTTATCACAGGGTGTAGTGTTTTCCTTGCTGGTTTTCTCTTTTCTTTAGATGCCTTATGTATGCCAGCTTCTTTCAGTGCCAGATGAACTTAAGGTAATACATTTAGTCATGCCTCGTACTTTTCTTCAAGTCCATTTAAAATAATTGGGATTAATTTCTTCATAACCTTACAGCTGAGCAGCTGAAATGTTTTACTGAGCTTTGGTTGAAGTTGAGGAAGGTTGATTTGTAGCGTGAATCCTATGCTGCTTTTTGTTCTGGGTGGAGTTTGCAGCATTGTAGGTTATCTACAACTCCCTAACTGGGGCAGCCCCACATTAACTCAAGTTAATCTTGACTTAGAACTGTGCTGTGCCTGCTACTAACAGTGTAATGATTACAGAACCAGTAGCTGGGAAATATCAGGAAGTATGCAATAAGCTTCATCTGTACTCATGAAGACTGTTAAGTATTTAAGATCATCTGATAGGTGCTTTGCAGCAAAAGACTCCCTGTAAGCAGTGATGCCAAACAGGCCCTGTTGTGCAGCCTCGACATTATGAACCACCACATTCATTTCTGTTCAGGATTACAGCTTCAGAAATTCAAGCTGGGTTGATGGTGCTTCCATTTCAGGGACTATATGACTTCTAGTCAAGGAGGTGTTTGAATTGATCCAGATATTCTTGAGCTGAGGGAATCATGACTACATCTTTTCAAAAGGGAGGGGAGAGCCTTTACCAGATTTTTTTTTATCTTTTGTGGGCCAATTTCAAGTAACTTTCACTGTTTTTGAGAAAAATGTGTTTAGGTTTTAAGTGTTGGGAGGGAAATGTCGGCTAAGGAGTTCTAATGAACGATTTTTCTTCATTGTAGTTCTCCCCATCCTACCCTGTACGAAATGGAATATAATTCAGAAACGGGCTGTCAAGCGTAGAGATTTCTTTACATAGGTTCAAAGCCCTTGCTCATAGGTTGGCTTTAAATGACCATTTGAGATGCATTGTATAGTGTAAATACACTTTTCATCTGAAGGTTGAGTTGCACAGTGCAAGTCCTTTAGTGAATAGTTACTGGCGGGTTTGTGTTTTTAAAAAATAAAACCCAAACAAAACCAGCCCCCACCCTCAAAAAAATGCCAAATGAACTGAACTTCAGTAAGCTCAGTAGTTTGCATTATCTACCTGAAGAGGACTGGAGAGAATTAAGCAATCACTGCAGTACTCCTCTTTCCTTAAGGTTTATTAAGGTAGAAGTTAGAGAATGTGGGAGGGGTGTTTAAAATGAGACGCAGGTTGCTTCTCTTATCTGCAATAAAGTAGTCTCGCTAAGCATGCTTACAGGTTGCTAACCAATCTTTTGAAATGTGGTTGTTCTTTTGTTTCTATGAGTATTTTTGTCAGTGACAGGAGATACAGTTGTAAAGGTTAAGTTTTGTAGAAGTCATTTGCTGAATTAGAGTGGAGAACAGCAGACCTTATGTCAAAGACAGCAAAGTCAGATGGTCAGTGCATTTTGTTCCTCTGTGCTGTACCTGTTTTATATGAGAATAATGCTTATTTGCCCCATTTCTTTTAACAAGCTTACAAGCTCTTTTTATTTGAGCAATAAATATCCCTTTTTTATATTGTGACTTAACAACTGCAGCTTCAGATACAATACAGTTTCTCAGTTTGTACCTGGGAGTATTAGACTTCAGAGCTCTGTGTTGTCATTCAGAGCAACAGAAACACTTGAATACTGCTTTCTAAATTGAATTACTGGATATTTCAGTATAAATCCTGGCTTTTCTAATAGATTGGGCACGTAGGTCGTATTTTGCTCATCCTTGTAAAATAAGGATAACCTTTTGCTTCAGTTCATCATGTTTTAAAGCATTATTTGTCACACTGAAAATGCTTTGGTTTTGAAACAGGGTAATAAAAATGTTACAACTTTTGTATTTATACATTTTTTTACCATTTTTACCCTGATCTGTGAAGGGTGTGGGTTTTTAACCTTCACTCTGCAACTTACCCATTACATTTTATTTGAAAAGAGGAAATAAAAAAACACTCAACAAGATACTGGGTACTTTAATCCAATACCCTTGAGGATACCTTCTTGAATTCCTAGTTCTAAAAATACTGAGAGAAGATACTAGTCTTGTCTAGGTAGGACTTCTGTTGTTTGTGAGACTTTTAGACAGAATTTTTCTGTCTTGTTGCAAGCCAAAAACTTCATACTGTTAACCAAAACAAATGGACCTATTTGTGTCATCCCGGAAGAACGAGTTTTGCAGGTATGTAATGGATTTGGGTTTTGTGCAAACAAACATCTGAGATGGTGGGAAATTGGAAGCAGAATAATAGGTGTCTGTCTAGAACGTCTTAAGCTTTTGGACAGCTCTAGATTGGCAGTTGACTTCATCAGGCACTTTCTGCAGCAGATGTTCCCTTTGCTTTGATCAGATGTTTGTTGAAAGAAAAAAAAACAACACCCCAAACAACTGGATATAAGAAATTGATGTAAGAACTGGATGTAAGAAATACTGAAACTGTAGGGCCTATTTATGCCAGTAGTAGCAATGTAGTTTTTCAAGTTAAGACTATCCCTTTTCTACAGCCTTTAATTTCCAAGAGTAAATTTTTGCTGTCAGACTTCTTAAAATCCTGATGCTTGTGTTGCTAGTCTTATTAAATTTTAAGAACTTTTTTTTTTAAATCTGTATTGTGAATACAAAGTCAGCAGAACTGTAAACGTTGCTTGTATCCCTCCTGCAACTGGAAACTTGCTTTTGGAATTATTTCTTGAAGCAACTGTAAATTCTAAATAGAAATGTAAGGTTACGCTGGAATGACAGGTAGTAACTATACAGACTAAAACATTGGGCTTTCTCACTCTGAGAGTTACAAAAGAAACATTTGTAATCTAGTTTCAAAAAAGAAACTGAACGTTGCATGGAAGAGAGAAGGGAAAGGAAGCTATCAGCTCTGTGGCACAATTTGAGATTAATTGTATAAACTGAATAGAAATCTGTTGGTTTAGCTAATGTCTTCTGGTAGTTTCATTTAACAGGAAAATAAGCCCATGTGGATTCAAAGATAATTGTGTTCAGCTCAAATGCTGTGCTCCTTAGTGTTCTCTTTAAATTGTCCTAACTACAGCCTGTGTTGTTAGGCTGATACTCAAAATGTACTTGGAATTTTTTTTTTGCCACCGTTAAGATCTAGAAATCTTAATAAAATTTTTGGTCCACCAAGCTTCTATATGAAGTCAGAAGGTCACACCACACTCAAGTTATTCTTTACTTTGACATATACCGGTAGTTAAATACTTTTGTTGCATTTTTGATGATAATTTGGCTGGTTGGTTGGAAAGGCTGGCGAGAATCTGACAGAAGAAAGAAGATAAATGGCTAGAACATCAGCTTGCTTTTACTCTCAGCCTTGCTGAAACAAAACAAAGCAAATTTCATTCTATCTCATTTATGAATTTTCAGTGTTTCTACTTAAAACCAGTGTAGTGTAACACAGTGGCATAAAATCTGATGATTTGTGGACAGGGCTGATACCTTTCTGAAGAATTTGAATATGCACAGCAAGTTAAAAGTCTACCAAGTGGCAACAACTAGTTGTTTGAGACTGCATTTAAAGAAAATTTGCATCCAGTGTAGTTACTGTAGATCTTGGACAGAGTGCTCATATTTACCTATGTCCTCACATACACATTGGAAAATAATTCTTCAGCTTCCGTTATAGTCTGAGGCAGCAAGTATTTTCAGAGCCCATAATGAAGTAATTTATTACCCTTTGTTATTAGTTGTATTTTAATGTCAGCATAGGGGAAAATAAAGGTTTTGCTGGAAGAAATGTTAACTTGTGCAAACTAATAAGTATAGGTGATATGAAAACCTGTTTACATTTAAAAAAAATGTATTGATGAAATATTTTTAGAACACATCAACATTTTGTGGTTTGTAAGGACGGTGCAATTTCCATGGTGGTTGGTTTGGTTTTTTTGTTGTTTTGGGTTTTGGGTTTTTAATCCCCGTTTGAACAGAAATTCATCTATTACAAGGCCCATCAGTTGTGGGTAAAACATCACTGGAAATAAGAACACTGAAGAATTCATACGAATCTTGCATGACTGAGATAAGGATCATTTTTAGTTTCAATAATTATTCTATTGAATCAGAATGATGTGAGTTCATATGAATCAAAATTGAGTAAGTTCATGGTGGTGCTTCAATCAGGCACCAAAACTATTTTGTTTCCCTACTTTAAATTCATGATTATATTACGTAGTGGTACTACTAAAGTAGTCACAACACTTACTGTGACCATTTCATACATCTTCTGTGGTCTCTGTGCTCCTTTCACGTAGCTACTGATGATCTGAAAGACACCTTCAACTTTTCTATTAATTATAAATTCTCCATTTGCGGTTCTTAATAAAGGTACAAGTAAGTAGACAAACATTAGCCACAGGTAGAATTTTAACACATCATGTTAGTGAGGTCTTTTTACTTGACCAGTAGTTCTCCAAATAAGCAGATCATGGAAGTTAGTAACTTCATTATCTTTTCAGCTTCAGTTAAATGCAGAGAGAAGAAATACTGTTTAGTAGGCCTTAAAGTGAAACTGAGTTTTATAGATCAAAAACATCACAGCAATGTCTAAGTCAGTGTAGTAAACCTGGGGAGTTTTACATATTTTATTTTTTTTTTTTTTTAAAAGAACCCATACATTTTATAAAATCAGGTACTGGTTTATAAAACTAGGTACTCCTGGTTCTTAAAAAAAGCTCCAAGAGCCCCAGCTGAGAAAGGATGAAAACTTAAGGAAAAAAATGTTTCTGTTGGCTGGGCTGTTGGTGAAAAATCTAGTCTGTAACAGAAGGATAAAGACAGTTATTAAAGCAGGCAGGTGAAATAGATGTGAATTAACATTTCCTTTCAGCTAGTAGCAACTGTAGTTTAGCTAATACTGGCCTGATTCTGAAAATTAATCTCCAAGAATAACAGTAGCCTTGTTCCCTGGAGAATCCAATCTGGAAGGCTGATCTCCATACTGAAACACACACACAATGTGTGTACTCTTGAATCCAGATGCTGAGGGGGAAAAGGGAGAGAGCTGCGGGGCTTTCATGTGATGCTACAGCTACCTGGTAGAAGCGTTTATGCTTGTGCTGATTTGAGTTAGAAATTTAGATTTATTATTGCGTATATGCTTACACACACGCGTGTATATACGAACTGTTGCTCACCACCACCACACACCCCCCAGCATCTTATTATTTTCTTCATACCTAGATTTCTCTGAGTGTGGTATGATACAGGTCTCTGCAGAGGGGAAGAACAACTTGGAAGCTATGAATTAAAACATTGTACTCAACCGTGTGAAAACACCAAGTCTCATTGACTTGTCTCTTGAAGCTGTGTGTATTATTGTGGGTGGGGTAATGGAACTGTAAGAGAGCAATTGGGAGAGCTGTTTGGGCAGCAGTGAGGAAAGAATGTTTTCCACATCTGTTGTGCTTGCTGAGAATTAATCTCTTTGCTGGGGAGAAATGGAAAGAGTTTTGTCACGGGAGTGCTCACCATCATCTGGTAAGGGTGTGAAGTGGTCCTTAGACTTGCCTTAAAAATTAGTTTGAGAGCAAAGGAATGGCCAAATTACATTTAGTTCTGCTTTCAGGCTGAAACAATTGAGATATTGTGCAGTTCTGCCAAAACTAAATGAATACCGGATTACTCTGCTTTGGAATTTTTGGTAAAGTTTTTCTACTGCCAAAATCTGGAATGCTTGGACTAAAAATGATGGAAATAAGGAGAAATAGAATGCAGGGGAACAACTTGGTGTGATATAGATCCTGTAAATGAACTCTGTTGCCTTGGAATTTCATTCTACTAATATAGTAAGATGTATCTCAGATTAAAAGTGTATTAAGCTGACTTGATTAGAGGGCAACACATTTTTCAACACGTTTTTCTAACACTTCTCAGCTACCGCTGGCAGTGATCAGTGGAAGAGGAAAGAGTGAACTGCTGTTAGAGAAGGCTTATAGGTATGGTGCTAGTCTGATTTCCTGAGAGACTTAACTGTTGCAGTCACGATGCCAGTCTATCAATTCTTCTTTCATTTGACAGGGAAACACTCTTAATATAATTCAGTTCCTTAAAAGTTTGATAAAATTAGTTTTCTGAATATGTGGATAGAAGGGAGGCCCAAAGTGATGCTGCGGTAGCTCTTCTCCCCTCAGCCTGCTATCCAGTCAGCTGTGGAACCAGCCATAACCTCCGCTGCTCTTTGCCACAATAGCTGTGCAATGTAGAAGACGTCAGGGGATACTGTGATGGGGAGGGGAGACTTGGAGGGGGCACACTGGATGGATTTGCTGTGGGCTGGAGAATTGGGATGATGGGTGGAGTTGGGATGTTTGGCCATTTCTTCACAGAGATCAAATAGCATCACCATTCACTGAACATCCTTGTACCACTGTGCTACCTCATCTTGAAGAAATAGTAGCATTGAGGGCGTAAAATACTTCCATGTGATAATAGGATTGAAACTATTTCTCTGAAAGTATTAGTCTGAAGAGCCAGTGTTTTGAGCTGCTTTCTCCAACATTACTGGCTGTTTTATTTTCTTGCCTGATTCACCTTTAAATGCTTACTTTTCACAAAATCACCTTTCTGTTCGATTTTCATCATCTGTGAAATTGACCTCACAGCAGGTTCTAAATTCACAGTGGTTTGGTAATTTAGAAGCATATTATGAATTCAAATTGATGTAAAAAAAAACCAAAACCAAAAAAATACAAAACAAAACACAAAAAACACCCTTTTGCATTCTTACCAAATAAAGTACACTGCTCCACTAAGAAAATGAAAAAAAAAAAAAAAAATAAATCAGCTGTCTTCAAATTGAAGAAGAGCTTCAGGATTTGAAATGGGACGGTATATATTTAAATGGGAATATTTGAAACACTTGCCTAACTGTCAAAAAGGAATGTTAGTTCCTTGTTTTTCCACACTTGGACACTACCAAATTAAAAATAATTAAAAAAAAAAAACCCTAGAGTTTTTTTAGGCCAATGAGAGTGGTATATTTGAGGTGCATAGGTGGGAAAGGAATGTACTGTGACTTTAGGCAGAAAATCAGTGAATGTAAGGCACAAATATATTTTACATGGTTATTAGTGGACAAAATAAGGACTCTGAGGAGATAAATCACTGGTAATGGCATTATCTGGCCCAAGCCGCCTCTCCCTGAATCAGGCTGGTTCTCGGTGCAAACAACATCAGTTCTCTCTCCATAGCTGGGCTGGTTTGCCATAGCATGCATGTCATTTCTAAGTGGGGGGTGGGGTGGGGGGTGGGGTGCTATGAAGTAGGAAGAATGCCACGTGCTTTCTAAAATAATTGCAGAAGTTACGGTAGATACGCACTAGAGGGCTGTAATGTTAATCAGTATTTCGTGATTTAGCACAAGTCCTGAAGTATTTGAAGGTATTCTGCAAGTCTGATTACTTAAGTGTAAGCCAGTGTTAACTAATACAAATCACTGTAAAATGAAGCCTTTGATCTTCCTGCAAGTTAAACATTTCCCTCTGTGTTTTGGGTTATGTTTGAGGGTTTTTTTTCCCCTCTCTTCCCTATGCATCCAAACCAGATTTTTGTATCATGCTCCATCTTTGAGGCCCTGTAAACCAGATGTGGAAATTAAGTTTTGCAGTCAGCACAGGAAACATTTTAAAGCTGTGCTGCATGCAGAGTTTGGGGATAGGAAATGTGTAGTGGCTGCTTTGTTAGTTATTACATTGCAAGAGGATGAGGGTCAGGTTTTGAAAGACACAGAATGGAAAGTTGGAGCATTTAATCTTTGACTTCCACCATTCAAAAGATTTTTGTAAAGTCACTTCTGAAAATGGCACATTAATAACATGTCAAAAATAGCAATAAAACACCACGAAGAAGGCTGAGAAGCAAGATTTAGATCTGACTGGTCCTAAAAGTCAAGTAGATACTTACTTTGCTCTAGTTCCTCAAATGTTAGGTTATCATTATCCCTTTCCATTCCTACTTATGTATTTCTTTCTGTCCTTTGTTTCTCTTCAGTCAATAGCATTCGCATAAGGTTCATTTTACTCCTCTAGCTCACATACTTCATTCATCAGACAGCAAAGGAGGTAAAGGGACAACGTAATTCATTTGTTCCAGAGTTGTGCCTATAAACAAGTTCTTGGATTTTATGTGGAGTGCTGAGCTCCTTAAAACTTCTTTAAAAACAAGCCTCATAGCTATCCTGATCTCAATAAATGTGAGCCCTTTGATCATGAAGATGGTAGAAGGCAGAAGACTGAGCAGACGGTATAACTCCCCCAACTGTTATTTTTGGCAATGTTTCAAACACACAGAGTTTTAATGTAGTTTATTTCTAGGTTGCTAGTAACTACCAGAGTAGGAGGAATGATTCTGCAAGGGCAGTAGATAGGAAATCACTTGTTTCCTGCATCACGTCCCAAGTCGCTATTTGTAATCTGGCCCATTGCTTTATTCTTTCTGCGTTATCACTTACTCTGCTTTCTCCTCAAAATGTGGTCCTTAAGAAAACACTGTATAGAATCTCCTTTTCCTCCCCTCTACCTCATCTTTGCTATCCTACACATCAAGGTTTAACGGTGAAGCTGAATCTGGCACAATTTGTTGCCTAAGTTCAGAGTATCAAGGTGAAACCTGGTCAAACTCTAGATGTATTCTGGAAACATCATAAAATCTCCCATTTTAAGTTACTTATTTTCTGATGCAGATAATTTACATCTATCAGCCATATTGAACTGTGGTCAAAAAGTGATGGCTCATTTGTAAGGTCAGTATATTTGATAGATAAACGGAACGAGGTGTGCCATCATTGTAGCAACTTTTATTCTGGAGTATTTGGCCTCCCAGATACTGATAATTATTTGGCATTCAGAAAAATTGTTTAGTTATTTGATGGGTAGCTTCCAGCCATATCTTCGGTCTTTCACTCGTCTGTGATTCCGTAATAACCAATAGAAGCGACAGAGACCGCATGGCTGGCAGTAAATCCTGAGTTCATCTTTCTCCATTTTCTGCCTTCTGCCCTAAGAAAATTTTTTTGTGGTGGTGATTTTTGTTGCTGCTGCTATTTTTTAAATCAGTGGTACATTAAACAACCTTTAGTTTTAAACTGCTTAGATCTAGAAGCTGTACCACTGTAACGAGTGTTGTGTGTACGCTGACTGTTTAGCAAAATAATTTAGCATGCCACCTTGAAAGCCAGGCATTTCTTGTGTTTGCTGTCACAGGTCATGTAGTGAATTGAGTGCCATTTCCAGTATAGAAACCCATTATTTGGCATAGGGTGATACTAGATGTAGCCTCTGTAGAGAAAATTAAATTCTGTCTGTGTGTATACCTATTAATTTGCTCTCTTGGCCATAACACAGTTACCATGCTTAGCTATGGTATTATCCAAAGATGCAGGAATGGAAAGTCCCTACTTATAACTTTCTTATCTACAGAAGAAATCAGATATTCTTGTTGAGCAATGTTATCTCAAAGCCTTTGTATCTTAAGGCTGAAAGTTGGTGGAATAAAGTGCAAACAGAAATGCAGGTACAAACCTAAAGCAGAAAGTATAGTCGCTACATGCTGGCTTGGTTCTAGGGAACCTGCGTGAACTCTTTCAGACAACACATTCTTCTCAAGAACTAATAAATCCTAATTTCTGGATTTCTTCCTGTGCAATAGTGCTGTCTTACAACACAGGCAGCAGCAAGAAATATTATGTGACTGGGCTATCCTCCAGAAAGTAGTCTTTAAACCACTTTGGTTTCCTGGTTAGCTTCTCACCTGTAATTTATATGGATTGTCAACGCGCTCTCTTGCTGCAATGCCTGTAAGCAAAAGTTATCCTAATACCATTAAAAATGTCATAGGCTCTTTCTTCTGCAGCTGCTTTGTACTCATGTTCTCAGCATTTCTAGACAGAAGCACCTTGAAACTTTATTTTTTTACCTCCTGGCTGATGGGTGTCTTTGGCCTTGTGTGGAGAGAAGAATCCAAGCCAGTTTTGTAGAACACCAAGATCTTCCTTTATTCCCAATCCACATTCCAGGAGAGCTGTTACACTTAGTGCTAATCCTTGAGTCCTAGAGGAGTGCTGCTTTATTGTTGGGCTAATCGGTTTTACTAAGATTGGACTCCAAAGGATCATGCAGCTGCTTTCAAACCAGGTAGTGGAAAATTGTTGTTTTGATATATATGCAAACCAGAAAATGATTACTAGCATGGGTTTTTTTCAGATCTCACGGTTCAAGATAGAGAAGCTTCCTGTCAGTGCTGACTGGAAACATCTCATTTATTCCATTCGTGTCCTCATGCACAACTTGGCAAATATCCTAGCCCCAGATCCTTGAAGCCATGCTGGATAACAGCCACTGTAGTCAGTGGAAAATTAATGTTCTTTTCATGCAGCATGATCAGAAAACTTGTACAAACTCAGTAGCAGCTGTAAGTTTTAAATTTATACTTCTGTTAAACAGTAAGCAATAATTCCTGGGCTTCTGAGGCTAATTCCATATGTGGGCTGTGGAATAATCTTGATTACTTGAACTTCAGTTTTGGAGTTACCTGTAAGTATTCATTGTCTTGTGTTGTCTGAATAGCTAACATCCAGTTAAGTAATAACTAAAAGAGCAAGAGTTTACAGAAGCTACTTTTAAAAATACCAGAAGTAAAAAAGACTGAGATGTATAATGTAGGTTTTAGCTATCCTCAGTTATAAAATGCTGAGCACAAACTCCAGGTTTGCATCTTTCAATGCAATTGATAAAGGCTTAGCATTTAAATATGTGTTTGTTAATTTAAGAAATCAATTGTATTACATGATTTAAGATTTAGAGCAAATTTATTTTCTGCATGTGAGCCAGTGCCCAAGTTTCAGTAGGAGAAAGTTGCTGAAAAATACTGAATTTCATTAGAGCTCCAGTAAAAACAACACTATCAGTGAAAAATGTAACTAGAGATGAACTGTTGTGAGGAACAGCAGGCAGGCTTGCTGTGCTGTCATGGGAGGGAGCGATACTGCACAAATCTGACAGTTCTGTGAGGTCCAAACTTGCATTAAAACAATTTCAGCAGTAGACGTGTTCTATTCAGCCTGCAAAATGCTCAATGGCAGAAAAGCTTTCTCTTATTCTGCTATATACAGACTTTTTTGTTAAAGCATGTTGCCACTTTTTGACAGCACATGTATGTTTAACAATACTTTTTCTTCCAGTGTTTGAGTACCTAGCATGTTTTTATGCTATGCCCTACAGCTTTTGCCATGTTGCATAGTGAACTTTCTCCAAACTTCAGTTGGTCTGGAAACATGCACCCTGCACAGCTGCAGGTTTCAACCTACGTATGAATGACTGTGAGGAGGGGTTTTATTGCTGCTTTTACTTGGCCCCTTTCTCTTGATTCTTGAAAATGTAGCTGTGAGCATCACTTGCGCTGAACGGGGGAAAAGCTTGGTTTTGCAGTTTGTTGTTTTCGGCTGTGAAAGGGGGGACAGTTGTGCTCTTTCAGCACCATTGGGTACTTGCCCTCTCTTGGTGGAGGCTCCTCTTGCTCTGTTGTTGCAACATCAAGGATGTGCAAGAGCTAGCTGGGAGTCGCTGAGGGACTCCTTTGGGCTGCTAAGCCCCTTCAACTTGCAGTGCCTTGCTAGCTTGATTTTTTTCACTCCAGGTGGGTTTACAGGGTACCAATAGAGAAATTACCTTTTGCTTTACAGGGTGAGCCTTATAAAAAAAACAAAACAAAACATTTGAATGCATGGTGACTTCTACAGTCACTCTTTAAGATGGTCTCTGAAGTTGGCAAGTCTTTATGTTTTATTATAAGTCATGATTAAATCATAAATCGTTTACCATAAGTGTACCTTGGGTTTGGTGCTGTTCCCCTCTTAGGTGGGGGAAATGTTGCCCTTTTGCATGATGGTTCCACTGCAGAGTGAAAGCAAAGTGGCATAGCCGGGCCTGATACTCGAGCCCTCTACCTCATAGCAGGCTGGAAACATACCCAGAGGGCATTTATGTTGTTCTTCATAAACACTTTCTTTACCCTGCACGTGATCATGTCCAGCAGACCAGAAATCTTAACACACGTGCTGGCAGGCTGGTTTTGCTGTGTCAGCCAGTCGATTCAGCTCTTGCCTGACCTTCAGCTGCAGGTTCAGACCTGCTGGTTTTGTTTTGCTTTAATGCAGTCCCAGTCGTCAGATGCTAGGTGTAGATTTGGTTTATTTTTTCTTTCAAACTTCATGTTTGCAAGAGATCTGGAAGCATGAGCTTATGGACAGACCAGTCTTAACGGTTTACTGAACAAGTAGGGAAGAGATGGACAGGTATCTAAAAAGTTTTTAAATCGCCATACAAGCCATATATATTAAATTTGTATTCCGTTAATATTTGCCACAATGGTAAGCCCTTTTCTGCAGCAAGGGTAGAGTCTCCATGTCTACTTCAGGTCTTATTTTCTCAGGAAGTTTGAAGCAGCTCACCATCAAAATGAGACATGTAATTATTTTGCAATTTGGACATGAAATCTGAAAAAAACCCCACATATTTCCCTATTTTCCTGAGGTGTTGTAAGGAAAAAGACCACTTCAGAAGATCTTAGGTTCCTATTTTAGCCTGTATAAATGGAAGTAGAGCCTGAGTTTTTCCCTGGAACCTTTGATACAAATTTAAAACAGTCTCAAGTTTGTGAGACTGGATTTTGTACAAATAAGAGAGAAATTCGGAATGTCTGTCATACAACAAAACCAAGGGTAATGTACCTGGTCAACAGGTACCGAAGTGCCTTGCATACTGACATACAAGAAGCCTGTGGCAAAACAGGGAATTTAAGTGAGTTACTACTTTGTGTAATTTCTTTTCTTTTCAACACTGGAAACCCAAATAACTAGTTTAGGAAATACGGTAAAGGAACTAATGAAGAAGAGTTTAGAATGGATGAAGAACTGAGTTTAGGTGTTTTATTACTCCCTATTGAATAGTCAGAAATCTCAGAATCTTTATTGGGAATATCTGAAATGCTGTACTTTGCAATGATTCTTCCCTGTGTTCCCCTCATTCCAAAATTACACATTTATTAAAAATTGGGTGAAAATTGAAAGATTTTTTTACATTATTTGCATTTTTCCTCTGTAATATATCTACCACATTACTCATGATTTAATTTGTAAATATCTTAGCGATAAATTACTTTAACAACATTTATCTTACTATGCTTTCCTGATGACCTGATCTTCCAAGGTCACTTCATCCACAACTGGATAGAAATACAGATCTACAAAACAGAAGACCCCACAGGTGCTCTTAGAGCTTCTATATAAATCAATATAATGATTTTAAAGACCTTTTTTAATGAAATACAGGTGGACTGAATGGATGAAAGATGCTTTAACAAGCTAAGACATTATAAATAGAAATGGTTACTAACCTCTGATACATGTTTTCTTTTATCAATAGATCACAGAAAGATGTGCATTAGTGGGGTTATTGCAAACTGTAGGCTTTTGGGAGGAAAATAGTTCATAATGGGAATGAAAACTTCAGGAAAAACACTGTAAATGTCTTTCCTTGTTCTTTTTAATCTTGTTTACTTGTTCTATGTTCTGCTTTCTCTCTAGACTTTTTCTTCTCTAGTTGCTTATGATTTCTGCCCTGACAACCTCTTATTATTATAAAATAAAACTAGCTATTTGAGCAATTCAGAATTGGGTAAATAATGCCAAAAATGTGTGTGTGTGCGCCAAATCTCCTGCCTGAAATTGGTTGTTTGATAAAAGACTTTTACATTGTGATTTTTTCTGTAGTTGCTCTGTGCTCTGTATTGGTATTGTTTCCCTTTTGCAAAGCTTCCTCATCATAATATTTTAATGCTAAAGCTTTAGGCTAAGCAATGTTTTTTCAATGATAGAACTTCTATCTATGCACATTGTTAGGAAATTAAGATTCTGCTCCTTTCTTCTTGGCTGTAGAAGTGGTATGGTTGCTTGTTTGCTTCATGCATGGTAGTATTTTCATTGGAGATATTCCCAGAGGACATATGAGGAGCAGTTTCAAGAATGAAGTCAGAATATCTACTACTGCTGTGTAATTCTCCCAGCTTTACCGGTCTCATGCTCCCATCCCCACCACTGAACAGTGCATTTGAAGTTTCTATTTCACAGTCATGAAAGGAGAGAAAAACAAAATTACCATGCAGCATATCAACAGTTTGTCTTGCACAGATAGTTACTCTCATTGGTCACATAAACTATAGTTACAATTCTCAAGTGATGCTGAGCACTTTCATCTACCATTAAAGCAAATCAGGCTTGTGAGTGGTTATTCTTTGAGCTGTAACTAAATCCTGTTCTTTAGAATCCGTGTCTCTAAAATGGATATTTCAACCTACTTAATGAAATTGTGAGAATGAGTTGACAAGTGTAATATGAAACTGTCTAGCTGATAAAATGTATTAGACTGTACACACATTGGATGACCCCCTGGCATTTCTTGGGTTATTTGAGAACCATTCTTTAGAAACCTCTTTAAGAAATAGTCACATGCTCTTCAGGTAAGACTATTCTGTAATTGTAAGGCGATTGTCCTTCACAGCTGTTTCTTCAGGTTGGATAGGAGTCATTTATGAACTGAAAAAATAAAAGACAGAAATATTACTTAAATTAACAAGGTCAACAGCCTGTAGCAGAAAGCTGAGATCTTTTATTTCACTTGAAATATAGCTAATACTCAACCTTAGGTCAATAAAACACTATTTTATTCAAACACCTCTCACTGATTTTCTTTCATGCTCACAGGTGAACACGGCAGTGGCTCTACACTGCGGTTGCAAAAGCTATACACATTAGCCTGCTTTAAGCTCTCTCCTTCTTGGATTCGACTGCCACTAGTACTTAGCCTTGCTATAATAAAGCTGGGTCTCAGGTTTCTACTTTATTTAGATCTGTCTTTGACAAAAGAAAGGGATCTGAAACGATTGTCTCTTGGCTAGCTATAAATAAATCCCCTACCTAGTTACCTGCAGTGTTTCTTTCATTCTCAGATTAACTTTTTATCTTCAAAATAGTTATGTGTAGTCTTGAGTTTATAGAATTTTCATACTCTCAGATATCTGTTTGTCTCTGTTAAATAATGAACATCAAAGTCCATGTTTTTGTGGTTCGACACCCACAGCATTAGTTTTAGAAAGATGAGTTGCACATGTGGAATCTGAAATTGGAACTGAGACTGTTGTAGACCTGCAGGCAAGGGTTGCATGAAATGAGGGATGTGCGTCAGAATAAAACAATTTTTACAGTTCATCTGTTAGGTATAGTAAATATTTGAGCCTGAAGACAACTGTTCTTCAATGCATTGCTTAAGGCATGTTACTTCTAATAGATCATCAATTTTTTTCATTCATTAGATTCCTTTAAAATTAGACCCTGATATGCTTTAATTTGGATTTCCTTCAGATTGTTTGTGAATAGGTGAAACTTTAAGAAGCTATCCCTAAGCCTGCAGCCATTTCTTTTTTAATTCTCTTATTTTCAAAATTGTTCTACTTTATTGCTTGTAAGTCTGTCTTAACTTGAATGTTTGAGCACAATTTCTCAGAATTGTTCTGAAGTGCCTGATTGCTTGTCATCAGAAGTTCTCAAAAGCTTCATTCTGTCAGCCAAGATTTGAAACTTAAGCATTCAGTGTAAGTTAAGCATCTCTTGGAAGTGTGTAGCTGTGTGTTTATTATAATGGCTAAATTTTCAACCAGATAAAAATGCTGCATCAGATAATAAAACACAAGGAGACCAAATGGAACCTCAAGCAGGCATCTTTCATTGGAGCTGCTGCTAATATCTGCCGTCCTGAAATGATTTAAATTAAATCGTTGTCCTGGAGAGATTCTCTAATGAAATCAATGTCTTTAAATAGTAATTCATTTTATAAATTAATATTAATCACTGTGTACCTTTTAGGATTGAATGGAGGTAAATATAAACTAAGTAAGCCTGGTAATACTCCTGGTAATTAAGCTTGTAAGTCCCTGTTTTCTTTAATTTCTCTAAGCTTTGACCAACTTTTTGCCCACAAAATCTTCAAGAATAAAACTAAGGACAAGTTTGTAATAAAACACTCTTAAAAAATGACCTTTTCTTTGAAATCACATAATTCATGTGCTTTCTCAAAGTATTGTGGAATGGGGAGGTCTTCCTTCCTGTCAGGGGCATGCCTTTTGATATACTAATGAAAATCAACCTGAATTTAATGAAATTACAAGCCTTTGGAAAAATCTTACTTTTAATATGCTCATCAGAGATTTCCTAAAACAGTACTAACTTCCATGAAGAGCTTCTTTGCCAGACAGTTTTCCAGAATGGGCTGAAGAAAACTTCTGCAATTGCAACTGTATGCAGTTGTTCTCTAGGCTCACCGTGGGGCAAGCACCTGACATGAAAGCAGAGAACTTCCATGGGTGGGTTGTCCATGGCTCTAGTGAGGCTTAACTAATGGGGAGGTGGAAGCTGATAGGTTTGAATGCAAAACTTGGACAAGTTCCAGTGGAACTTGGCACCAAAAGCTGCAGAGATTAAGAAGGGATCCAGGACTAGACATTACAGTGAAGAATGGATAGGAGATCAGGTGGCTGAGAAGAAAGGGAGTGACCAGCCATAAAAGCATAATGTCATGTAGGACTGAAATGGGAGGAACTGGAATTCCTTTGGACTAAAAGAATGGAAGCAAAAACTGGTATGAGGTGGTAGATCTGATGGAGATATTATATAGACAGAGAACAGGGACAGACTGAGTACAGGACTAGGGAGAAATAGGTGGAACTGGAACCAGATGTAGCCAAAACTATAGAGAAAGTGGTAAGTGCAGACAAGGATTAGAGAGGGAGGGATTTGCAGAATTTGCCAGAAAGGAAGGAAATTTGAACAGTTAGGCAAAAACCAGTTGTGAGTGTTTGTATTACATGTGAATGCAGTCATGACAGGAGTCTTGAGAGGCATGGAACAGCCTTGCTGGACAAAGGTGGGTTCTAGGAACAGTGTTCAAGGAATGAAGATGCAGACCAGGAGTCAAGACTGGGGTGAACAGGATTTGAGACCCAGGTTTAGGCTGGAAGGAGCTGGGTTTTCAAGGAATTGGGTTTTCAAGGAATGGGACAAATGTGACCACTGTGAAGGACTTCACATTTCTGATAATCACCCTTCCGATGGGAAATGTCTTGGTAAAATGCTTTGTTCCTATTTACTGCTGCTGATTTGAAGATCTACAGTGTATTTTTGTTTGTACAACAGCAAAGTAGTTGGTGGTGGATAAAGTCATTTAATCAAGCTTTTTTCAGGTGATCACTCATTTAGTTTGTGCATTTCAAACTTCCGAAGTCATTGGTTCCTGTTACTTCATTTGCAGACAAGCTGAGGAGTCTCTTAAGTTTTTAACTTAATTTGGAAAATTTGCTTTGAAGCATTAAGTTCTTGGTAATTTTAAGTAGTAAGAAAAATGGGATACTCAGAGAATGCATTTCATTTTGATCTGTCAGCTCGAAGTTTTCTGAAGAATAAACTGCATTTTGCAACAGTAAAGTATGCCATTAGAAAACCTATGAGAAGATTAGTAATCTGTGTACAGAGTAATGCATAAAGTAAGTAATGCTCGGTGCAATGCATAGAACAATACGGAATAAACAAAGCAGTCACTAGGTAGGTGCTCATTGCTTCAGTGCTATTTATTTTGCTCTAAATGTGGTAAGACCTAATGGAAAACTGATAGATTCTAACACACCGAGAAGCTGAAGCTTTCTTCCAAAAATCTAGTTTCTAGTTAACAGGCAAAAGGTATAATGGAATGTTAGCCAAGTCAGTCCTTTCCTGAGCTTGTCATAACTGTCCTTGATTTTTCAACCTTGTGGGCTTGTGTGAAGCATATAGATGTGTTCAGACTGTTCAGTGTCTTAAATAAAAGTTATTTCAAGGTTTTGTTCATCCTTAACACCAGTAAATAGGTTGAGCCTTTAGTCATACTGGTGAAGAACATAAGCCATGCTAAATTTTTAAAGGCAGTAAAAAATTTAACCCTACTTACCTGTTTTCCAGAGTGATAGTGAGGCTCATCTGACTCCTTCAAGTCTAGTTGTCAGTCTTCCTTGCAGAAAAATACCTAGACTGGGTGAGGCATGAGATTTCAGCAAGGTGGAGTCTGTAAACAAGTAAGGTGTTTCTGAACTTCAGAATCTAGATATCAGGGAATCACATGCTATTTACCTTCATCTCAGCCTTTGGGGATTTCTGGTGGTTTCTTGTGCTGTTGGACAGAGCACATGAGCAGCCTTCGCTCTGTGACACAGCTCGAACATCTGCACCTGAAACTGGAAGGTTGGCACAGACCTAGAAAGTCAGAGATCTCAGTTGTAAATACGATGATGTACATAGAGGCCATGGATGTTGGTGTACACACATGACCTTAACACTTGAAAAGCCTTTTAAGCCTTTTGGGTTTTGTTTTTTCTGTATTGAGAGTACTGATTTCCACCTTAACTTCCTTTCTGTAGCTAACGGGTACAGATTAAATATTTGTGTTTTCTGCAAACCTTTTATTCTTGCTTCAGAATCAGACTTTGTTTCTTTCATTTGGCTATACATTTTCAGCCATCAATATTTTGATGCATGCGATAGCCTTAGTGATCAGATGAGGATTCAAAGTCATATTCATATTGCAAAGGGAAAGCATATCCATGAAGTACCAAGTTGTTTCAGCTGTAGCACCACTCTAGGGTAATTGCAGAAACTCTGTATTATTTCAGCCTATTTCAGTTGGAAGGGAAAATATTCTCTGCAATGCACAGCCAGTTTGGCCTGCCCACATTTTTGTTATTCATTATGATCGTAGTGTCTAATCAAAAATTATTTGGCTTTTTTGCCTGGTACTTATTTGATAGAGAATTACTATTAATCTAGGTGTGGAATCCATGGAATCCATATATTACTAGCATTTTTTTCACAAAATACCCATATTCTACACTGTCAAGTAATGGAAACTGTAGTAATCAGTGGGATTCTAACGCGCAAAATAAGTTCTTCTAATTATCTCATAAACCTACTATTATGACTGGAATTACAAGAAATTATTGCTTGAAAGTAGTGTTATCTTAGACTGCTGAAGAAATTGAAGAGATTTTAATTCCATACATCAGGTTGCCCGTAGATCCCAAGAGTAAGGTTCTCCATAGGCAGCAAGCAATGCAAATTATGCTCAGTGTAGCAAAAGAAAACACGATACTTCTGCCTGTCCTTCACTGTTTGAAGTAAATAGCTTGAATCTTGTCTCATTTACGCAGGGATAATTAGAAGTATATGTTAGAATCAACATAATGAAATTGAAATTCTCCATGAGGATTTCTGCAGCTAGAAGTGTCAACTGTATGGTTAAATTGTTACTGGGTTATATAATATACAGTATTTCTAATGGAGTGACAATATCAGAAATAACACCTAGATATCTCCATTCCCACTTCCTGGCTTTAAGTCACACTTTGTAGGTACGTGTGCATGTTAAAATAATAAAGGGTGTACATACGAGTATTGTTGATAAAGAGTACTTGATACTTGTGTACATACGAGTATTGTTGATAAAGAGTACTTGATACTTGTATTCCAGCAGTCCAGGGCTACTTAGGTAATATCAAGACTGTGTTAGCAGACTTAAAAATATATAAGCAAACCCTTTCAGAAGTGACTAGTGATTTTAAATAGAACCAAACTGTGAAAAGCAGCCCCTTTGAAAGTACTTCAAAACTGCTAAGTCACTGTACGTGAAAATCAGCCCTCTTTTGAACTTGCTCACCAGTCATGACAACTAGATATTTTCAGCGATTTCTAGAATGATTTTGAGAGCATCATGGAAAATGAGGTGCTCTGGATAGGTGAATAATGTTTCTACTTGTGGGGGAGGATTATAATGGATATTGACCCTGTAGTTGCAGATCTCATATATGCTCTGGATTACCAAAATCATATTTAAATGGCATTCTGTAGCCTCTACTGCATCAATAATATAATGAACTATAAAACTTTATGTAATTTTTTATTTGGTTCTATAGTAAAAACCTTAAGCAAACTTTCTCAGAGGTCTCCCTTTCTGAGAAGCAGGGAACAAATGTTGACTCCCTGAGAGTGTGCTTTATCCTAAAGTATTGGTGAGAGGAAGAAGGCTGTGTCATATGGGAGACTGAATTTATGAGAGTGTTTTCCTTAGTGAGAAAAAGGAACCTACTGTCAGTAATATTGATCAAGCTGATATTCGCTAGGCAACAAGTCTCAGGCAAAATTTATATGGAAAATGCTGTATGTCAGAAATGTGATGTTATTATGGAAATGCTTTATTGTCAGCTAAAGGGAATTTTAATGGAGTCAAGCAACTGGCCATCTAGTGCAAGACACATTTCAGCTTTTGGAGTAAAGTCTTGAAAGAATAAAGCTGCTAAGTGTGATCTGCATGCATTTGCCTAGCATCATGCTTTGAGCTAACAAAGGGATACCCATTTTCTGCTTCGCATTCTTCATTGACAGAGAATGAATTTTCTCACGATTTGGCTGAATCAAACACCATTTGCAAGAATTAACTGCTGGAGTGATTTTATCATTAATTTCTTTTACTGACTTTGGGCCTTATGAGTGTTTTGATTCTGCTAACAGTTCTGCTCATCCTCTTCTGTCCAGCAGTGCGTCTTTCACCACGGATGCCTGGTCTTTCAGCTTCAAGCTTGTTCAAGGGCCTCATTGCCCAGTGCTCAATCTCCAGCCATCCTGCTTCTGAGAATAGTCATTCTGGTTAATTGCCAAATTGTTTATTTTACTAAACAATGAAACCTATCTTTTCCTCTGACATTAAAATCTGTTCCCTAAAACAATTGTCAGGAGTATATGTCTGCAATCCAGACTAAAATAGATAGTGAAAAAGGGAAGAAGTATTCTTAGTGGGTTTTTACATGCTGACAAAGGACTATGATACATACAGAATCAACTCACTGAGGCCTCTGGATGCTGCTGTAATACTCATTATGAAGCTGTAAAGTATTTGTGGCCTTTGGGCTTTACTGTAAGGCTACAGTATTCAGGATACAGCCCTTCATTTCCACAGCCATGTTCTCAAGTCACTTACACCAGAGAGAACATTTTGGGCAAGTGTGAGCAAGCGACAGTTTTCCTAGGACCAAGGGACCTGCAGTCGTAAGGCTTTTTTGGTGACCTGTATCATAAAAGGAACACTGCTTTGCCCTGTGTGCTGTCCCCAGGCATTTACAGTTCTGCTGACTAGGCATCTGTAGTATTTTCATTGTGTTTAGTATCTCATAAGACTCTGAACTTTATGTAGTATTTAATTTTAAAATAGAAATTATATCATGGAATTGATTATCCTAATTCAAGGACACTTTTTTCTCCTTTTTTTTTTTATGTAAAAATTTCATTACTACTTTTTTTAGCTATGCATAATAGGGTTTGGACTAGATGATCTCTGGAGGTCCCTTCCAAGCCGACCATTCTGTGATTACCTTCTAATTAAGAATTTAAGTTCTCTTGTGGTTCTCTTACCGTCCTTGGGAAGAAGGCCACGCTGCTGATAATAGTCATGAACTTTGCTTTTATGAGTGTTGGACCTTGTCCAATAATCTTGATCACGCCCCAGGTATTTAACATTTGTACTTCTTTGTTGTGTTCTACTACCAAAAGCTCTTTTCATTGGCCTTCCTTTTTACTCCCTGCTATTAACAGTACAGAAAAATGTTTAAAATTATGTTTAGACCTTGTAAAAAGCTGTTACCTTTTATAGACATTTGCACAGTGGTTTTATACTCGCTGGAACTTTCAAGTGTTTATATTTGGCACTTTTAGAAGATGATGTAGATTTTTTCCCCCACTATTATTTAGAAGTGGTTATAATCATGAGATCTTGGTTATCCATGGGCTGATTATCCAAGCTGTAGATTAACTATGTTTTATTATTTCCAGCCATTCCCAGGCTGCAGCAAAACCTGCAGCTGCACTAGAAAGTCTCTGCATTTGACATGTCAATTACAGTGTAATTTCATGAAGTGCTGCTTTGCCTCCTAACGCTTAGTCTCTTCTGCTCTCCAAAGAAATGTGTTTCCAAGTTTTTGAAATGTTAATATTCCTGTAAATTGTACCCTTATCTTCCTACATTTTGGAGTAACTTCTTTCATTTTATACAAGCTGGTATTCTCTATTATGTCTCATATTCTTAATAGGTGAGCACTAACTATATTCTAGTGCACTGGTTTACAGTGTTGAATACTTCATTTTGTAAAATGTTTCATGTGAAAAGTGCCTCATAATCATCAAATATATCAATTATGAGAGATGTGAGCTCTATTCCAATACAATGTGAAATTGTAAGTCCGCAATTCAAAAAGTTTCTGAAAATTCGTGGTGAGATCCATAAATGTACTGATGCAATATTTTTTTATTGTAAAAGTTAATGCTAAATACTTAATTGATCAGTTTGGTGGGACTGATCAACAGCTCTGGTTAGGTGGTATTTAGTTGGGTTTTATTCTTTCATCAGCATGAGCTGAAAGTATCTTCTTTGACATCAGTAAGTTTATTGTCCCATACTTTGTGAGTGGTAGCAGAGTATGTGTATCAGTTATCCTTAATTCAATTTCTAAGAATAATGCCTTTCTACTAGTCACATGGAGAAATGTGTGTAGCTGTGTTAACTAGGATTGTCTTCCTTGTTTAGCTTTTATGTACATACAATTCAAAACAGAATAATCCCATAGGTATGCTTCTGAAGCCAGATGCTGAGAAAATGCTAGAGCTGATGCCTCTGCCTCCAAAATACCCCATTCTCACCTGTTAAAGGATGTTTAGTCATCTAACTTGCAGAAGGAATACTTTCTTTGGGAAACCTCAAGTGCAGTAAGTAGTAGAGATGGTATTAGCAAAAAAGCCTCATGTTGAATTCTTCTGCATTACAGGAGTACAAACGCAAGCTAGCCAGAGTGTCCCAAGTACGGAAAGAACTCAGGTCACGCATCCAGAACCTGCCTGATCTCTCTCGACTTCCCAATGTCACGGGCAGCCACGTACACCTACCATTTGCAGGAGACATCTACAGCGATGATTGATTACAAAAATATCCTTCCATAACCTCTACTTTTCTGTGAAATGAGGGGTAGGTCAGACTGATTGGTACTCTTGTAGTATTATTTTTGTATATTGTTGGAGACTGTCAGTAAAAATACTCTAATAATTTATAAAAAATGGTTTAAAAAGTTGCTTTGTTTACTATTTTATTGGTGAGTGAAGATAAGGGTACATTTATAAAAGTGGCACTGTGTCTATTACATTGAAGAATGGATAATTATCTTATCTTTTGTAAAGATTTTAGTTGGGTGCCCTGTAAAAAAACATGCTAAGATTTTTCTTATGTACCCTGTATTAAATGTAGATCAACATATATTCAACACATACTTCTAACTCAAGACATTTCAGTTGCTAGTGAGGGAGTGAAATGTGGAAATCACAAGCTTATGCTTGCAAGAAGGTTGATGCAATTTAATGCAAAATTAAAAATTATCTTCCTGTCGCATTAACATTTAAATTGCCCACTCCCAAAACAAGTCAGGTGGGTTTTTTTGAAGTAAATGTTAGTAATTAATTTTGTATTGGAAGATATAAACCACGTTACAATGAGCAGATCTTTTAATGACTCAAAACATTGCAATATTCCAGTATCATTTAAAAGTTAGCATAGGAAACTATACAGTCGACCAGTTTAATTATGTTTCAAAAATTTAACTTTCTTGTTACAGCTGCTTAATTTCTAAATTGAGGGACCATTCATTTGTACTCTAATCCCTTTCTGGAACCTCTGTCTCCATCTAAAAAGGTTAATCCCAGAAATGTGAAGCCATTTTACAACTTTAATTAAATTGAAAGGTCATTCTCAAAACTGTCCCAATTGTTAAATTCCCTTTATTAAAATTTGACAATGCTATGTACCATCCATATATGCAGCAACAGGATGATGAAGCCATGCTGTACATGCTCTTCCACTGAGAAACCCCAGAGGCGAGCATAGGCTTCCAGCCCCCCACCTCGACCTGCTCTGGCAAACATTTCTAGATCTTGATCATTTTTTCTCACAGAGCAGGAGGAGACAGTTCAGGCCTACATATAAGTCAAACAGTGGAAAATTATTGCCAAGTGTCTGTTTATAAAAATGTCCTTTGCATGGAACAAATGTGGTATTTGTCTACAGGTCGCTAGCTGAAGTTGAGAAAAGTCCTTGTTACCATATTATGCTCCAGCTTTTAAGTTCACCTAAAAACTTAAAGATACAGGCATCTAGCAGATTGCCAGGAAGTTTAGGCTTTTCGGTCGATTGGAATGAGGCACGTAACTTTTGAGTGATTTAAAAGATACCGACCTGTACCTTTGGCATTTAGGTGACCTTAAAAACCTGGGCTACAATTGTTTGAGTCGGATATATCATCGGAGTATTTAATGATTGCATTTTGCTCCTGGGTTTGCACTTGTCAGTTTTGGGTTTTTTTTTTTTACATCAGTTAAGTACAGTTTACAAGTTTAATGCTCCTCACATGAAAGCACATTTTTTTTGGAAAATCTGTTCTTCCTTTTCAAAAACCACAATTCAAAACAGTTCTGGAGTGAAATTGTTGGATGGTGATCTGTCACTAGCTACTGACTTCTACAGTGCTAATCACTAGAATACTTGTTGGATTCGAATGGAGAATAACCTTTCTCATTAAAATGGACAGACTTGGACATAAGCACCTCAGTCCAGTTACCTTTTTTCATGGAAGTTGCCATGAATTAGACCTCAGTGAAGTAGAGAAAATCCCCTAAAAGATAAAAATACAAGCTGTTGACATAACATTCCATAGCATGCAATGTAGAATGCTAATTTCATCAAAAATTCTGACAGATAGGAATGCTGAACATAGTTCATCACAGCTCACTAGCTGTCCAAAAATTTGTACATTTTGAGTGGCAATTTTCCACTCCGTAGGAAAAAACAGCTAACTATAATGAATCCAGAGGAGTGTTTCTTTAAAGTCTAATATGCAAAATTCAGTAACACTTATTGGCATCCTTTCAGTGTAGGTTCTTGATAAGAAAAGGAATTTTCAGGTACAATTTTAATGTTTAAAATATTTCTGTTCTAGTAGGTTACATTCAGCTCCTGAATTCTTATAGACATGTACGTGCATTACAGCTGCAGTTAAAGCTCAGTCTTGCTAAAGAATAGCACCAAATTTGTGATAAATATTAAACCACCTTAATCTATTAAGAATTACAAAACCATTTGTAAAACAAGAAGGATAAGTAGTTAGTTCATGGTTGAATCCCACCCATGGAAAACTAAATTTGTACCCAGAGGTGATTATAAGTGCAGCAGCATGACTTGTTTAGAGTGCATTGAAGGATCTAAGTCTTGGATACTCAGAACCATAGGGAATTAAGCTTAAACAGTCTTTTGCTACCTTAATTAGAATTGATTATAATAACAAAGTTGAATGCTGAATTTCCTTGATCTCTCAAGAGTATCAAAAATGACACAACACTTACTTCACTAGACTTGTTTTTCTATACATAACTCTTTGTGGTAATGTTGCTTATCTACAGATAATGTGGAACTGATAAAAGAATGAGGAAAAATCTCAACTTCTTCTGGATGTATATAAGTTTTAATTTTGGGAGAGTGCTATTTTCTGGATATATTTTACTTTATTTTACTGTGCTTCAAGGACTATTTCATAGCTGGGTTTTTGGAAATGATCCCTCAACTTTGTTTAGAAAAGAGGATTTGCGGTCACTCTTGTGGCAAGCGTCATATATTAGTGGCTCAATGGTACATTGTTTTTTTATTTATATGGGAAAGGCATCAGGTATCAACTAGTTAGAAGATTTATGTTGTAACTGTAATAGTATAGCAGGAGATAACATGGTATGATACAAACGCAGCCCTGTAGTATCAAAAAATACCTCCAAATCCTCAGGTTCCAAAATTTAACGTACGTACTTCTGATGTCTCAGGAAGAAAAGGGGCTGGGTGGGGGTAGGAAGGGTGCCTAGGAGCTGGAAGGGAGGAGAACACCCCCGGCTGGAAATGAAAAGCAAAACAAATGTCAACTTTTGTCAAAACAGAAGTTAACAGTGTGAAACTGGGCAGCACCATGTTTTAGCTGTAGGTGGGATTAGACAATAGAACTGCTTTGGGGCATTACCACCCTGGGAAAGAAAACGTGTAGGTGTACCCTGCTGGTCTCTTCTAATGTGGTCTGACTCTACTCAAACCAGAATACCCACTCTGCAAAAGGCACAATTATAAAATATCTGAACTTTTTTATCTAATAATAAAAGCCTAGTAATTAGATTATTTGCTTCACTATATTGCACTTTTATTGAACGTTCTCTGAAAAAAGCAAAGAGATTTGCCATGTGAGAATGCTTACCTTGGAGGTCACTGGGACTGCTTGTATATTCTAGCATTTGCAGGCTCAGGCTGTTTTTGCAGAATGTTTTGAAAGATATCAGGAATATTACCCCACTTCTGTGGTCTTCAAAATAAATGTGAAGTCCTTAGTTACAAAAATTACCATTCTTAGAAATTGTGTTTCATTACTCCTTTTGAAAAATAAACTACAGCCTGCAGTGACATTAGCTTGTCTGTTTCACTCCATTAATGTTTGTATTAATATATTAAACTACCCATGTTAATCCCCAGTAACACAACCCAAACCACATGATTATGTATTTTTATCTGAGTAGTCTGAATGTCAAACTGAGAGCTTTCATTATGATAAAATTACATTCCTGTTTACCTGAAACTTAAAAAGACAGCGTGTTAGGACTTCCACAGACTAATACTGCTCTCACAAGTCAGTGGTTACTCAGTCTGGTACTTCAATAATGACCCAACACAGATACATAGGATGCAGTAGCCCCCTGTGCAGATGACCGTGGAAGACATGGATAGGCTGGATTGGGCCTCTAGAGAAGAGCTGGATTTCAGCCTTTTCAAATGTGAGCGAATAGATTCACGAGTGTGGGGGTTTTTCAGTGGAAAAATTACTGAAGTAGACAACCAGCACGTCTAAAATTTGATGGTTACATTTATAAATATTTAAGGCGAGCTCTGCTCATTCATGCATATGATCACAGTGACTATTCCTGCAAGTAAAGAAAGCAGACCTAAGTATAGTGTCTGAAGTGGAATTTATTTTTTTTTTTAATGAATGACCAATTTTGTCTCGGCTCCTATTTCAGTGTGTCATTTATCTTGATTAAGTAGTAAATCTCTTCCATCTTGTTATTTAGAAATCTGATTTCATCTTTACAATATTTAAAGTATCCTACTAAGCATGATGTTTTTGTGGGAATTTGCAAAAGTTCAATAGCACTCATTATTTGTTTGCAACAGAAATAGACTCGTTTATTAAAAGCTAACAAGTTTGAAATGTAAAGATGTTTCATTATTGTGCTTTTCTGACAGAACGTGTAATCCTTGTGTAATTTATGTCCTCAGAATAACACCTGTATGTACGCTCTTTCATATTTAATAGAATAAAATGTTGTTGTAAAAACATCTTTGAAATCATTGTGTATTGCTTGCCTATGCAATCACGTGGTGTGAAATGGCTTTATTGTAAACTGCTCCCTATACTTAGGAAGCAGTATCTTCCAAAATCTCATAGTGAATGCTGGGGAAACGGTCAATACTGATTTTGAAGTTTATTACTCTTCATATTTGTGTTTTGTGTGAAAAGTTTAAGTGAGGAAGCAGTGCATTAAAAAGTCTGAGGTCATATCTATAGAATTGTAAATTTCTTAAAAAGAAATATTGTTCATACACCATCTGCTTTGGCCGAAGTTTGCGTTTCTTTAGAGGCCTGGCCAGGGCTGAGGGAACGAGTTGCAATATGCTAGCTTGAGCTTCCCAGTACTTAAAAATGGGAAAATGTTTCTGTTGCATTAAAGGGGAATGGAGTAATTTCACAACAGGCTCAAACTGATATTTTAAAATAAAATGTGCATTAGTTGAGCTGGTTATATTCAGACATACTTTGTATGTGGCGTGATGCTATTACTGTGAATGATGCACATACCATTGCATAAACAGAATGTGCATGAGCTGGGAAATGACTCTCACTGTAGTTCAAGGCCTATGTGCAGGGGTGTATGCTTAACGGAGAACCTTCTTGGTCTGGCTTTACGAAGTCTGAGTGAAATTCTGGCCTCGCTGAAATCAGCTGGCTGTTTCTTCTCCGTACAGTTGTTCTTCCAGCTCTTCAAACGCAAACCAGTAATGCTGCACAGCGGAGGTTTGGCGGGAAGGCTTAGCAATAGTTTGTGTTCTATCGAGTGCAGGAATGTAATATATTCTGAAGGGAAGAGTGCATCACATGCATACATGTATGTGCATATATATATAAATATGGATCTGCTGTGTGTATATGCATCTATATAGCTATATGCATAATTATATATAGATATGTATATACTTGTGGGGTTTTATCTATACGTTTTTCAATATACTGATTCTGTGGAAGTCCAGTAACAGAAAAAGATTGTATTAGAGGCTTAGGAATAATGTAAAACCACTTCAGATATAAGACACCAACAGTATTTCTGCCCAGCATTTGGAAGTACAGTTGTAAAAGAAAAGAATGACACATGCTTGAATGATTTTTTTCCTTTCTTCCCACAGTAGAGTCTGGTAGCTTGCAATACTGATCCCTTATAACAACACACCTGAACATGGCCAGCAGCTCTGGTAGTCACAAAGATGTTGTTTGGAGCGCAACAAGACTCTGTCTACATTTAACAAATTGCACATTGTAACAGGAATACACCTGGAGCACAGGACGCCCGGAGCTCGATGCCTGCCTATACACTTTTTGGAGATGCATACTTCAGTGCGCTCTCCTGTGATCCAGTGGATGGAACGCCCATTAGCAGTCGCAGCACGCTGGTTGTGCCCTGGATCATGTCTTTTATCCATTAGCTGTAGTTTTATCCAAAAGGATGTGACTCGTGCTCTGAGATCACCGAGCATTGCATAAGAAGCACAGTAAACAGGGATAGCTGGAAGCTCTGCTTCAGAAGCATACCCTTGATTTGATCCAACACATTAATGTTGGTGCCCCTTAAAACATAGCAGACGCCTGTGCTGGTTTCATGTAAGCTTTATAGGAAGCACAGCAGGTGAATACCTAATGTGTGTACTTTAAATACAAAGATTTCTTGCTTTTTCTTGTTTTTCAAATACTTCTGTATAATGCACAACTTCCATCAACAAGATGGAAGTATTTTTCCAGAGGAGTTGATCATAAATACAGCAACAACAGCTGAAGTAATGCCAAGTTCTGTACTGGAAAAGGTGAGGTCCGTATTTTGATCAAAGAATGACAGTTAATTTGATCCTACACGTAGGTAAGAAACAAATGGCAGTGAACCTTTCAAAGTTATTGTGCAAGTGTACAGGAGATATAAAAAGGTTACATGCCAGTCTTTTGAGACTGTAAGTAGAATTTGCAAGAAGCTATTCTTCCCTGCCCTGGATTGTTATAAAGTCTGCCAACTTACTTGGTGGTTCTATTTCTTAAGCGGTGTTCAGAGTCTGAATACACTTAAAGGAAACTATTCATTAGAATACAGAAGAAAAGGGAAATACCTTTAAACCCAAGAATTTAAATGTTTTTAACCGATTCTCTTTTCAGAGGGGAAATCTGAAGCATGATTTGCAGAACTCACTGCAGCCTATATGCAGGGCAGGCTACCAACTCAGTCCTGAATGGTGACTTTCTACTGTTCTTTCTCACCTCTGTGCCGAATTGAACACATAAAATTTGACAGTGGAGACTGCTTTAACCTTTGCAATCTTCTGTTCACATCAAAACACATCGGTGCAACAAGTTCACTACTGTCCAGGGTAAACCTGGTTTTCCAGACTGAAGTCCAGGAAGGAAGGAACTCTGAAACCTTATAAAACCAAAACATTTAATAAAGAGGTTCTCTCCTTAGTAATTTCTGAACAAGACAGAAGTGACCCCTTTTGGTAGCACCCGAGCAACTGGAAATGAACCATCCCCTATTTACGAACCTGCCACTCATAGCAGTAACAAATCAGGGTGCTATTAGCAGGCAGGCATGGAGCTGTCAGTCCATATTGAGGGCATCCCACATCAGAGTACAGTTGTATAAGGTTCTGCATTATCCTCGGACCAGTATCATCTGCAGTCCAAATCACAGAGAGCATTCTTCAGAAAATGAAGCAACTTAACCTGGTGATACGCTGTTTACTCTCTCTTGGTACATGTGCGCTATTACTTTGTACAAAAGTTACTTTGGAATCTTTGTAAAGGCTGTGCTTAAATTACCACACGTATCAGAAGACAGCAACACTACAGGACACTACATTAGACCCTTGAAAATACCATACCTGCAGAAACTGCTAGTGGAAATGTCTTTGTTTTACTCAAATATGCAAAGCAGGGATGAAATCTTTTAAATTCTGCTGTGATGCATTACCTTAAAAATATGGGAGAGTAAGACGGAACAAACTGTAACCTCCCCTCCCCCAAACTGCTTTCAGGGGTCCTGCGGGACCCACTGATGAATCCAGTATTGCCAGTCTCCTCAAAGGACAGAACCTGGCTTTTAATTCTTGGGCCACTAGAGACTGCAAAACATGTCATGATTCCCAAGCATCTCAGACTGGCTATTTTCTCACCTCCCTCTTGCGGACAGTCGGTCCCCTTAGAAACAGAAATTCCTTCTAAAAAATATGGTCTATGCTTTCACACAGTACATGCTGTTAGCTTGAGCTTTAAAGAAATCACTTTGTAGATTTACTAAAACTGAAGCAATACTTATTGCTGCAATCTTTATTACTTTGAAATAATGTGTAACTAAAGTAAAGTCAAGAAGGTTTTCAAATCTGCCTTCTGGCTTTTCTCTTTTTCTTCTAGGTTAAGCATCCGTTTTAGCTTAGAAAAGTGAAATTTGGAGTTTCGGGGGGTCTTGGAAGCAGAGTTGGTTGTCGCCTGTCCAGATGCATGTGTTCTGAAAAACAAAAGACTCAAATGTCTTAAACGTGAGGAACAGAATTAACATGACGTAACTATGAAAGTGCATATAAATGTAATTTGAGTGAAAAATTCTAAAAGCAGTATATTTTCAGGTGAAAGTGAGCCGTCAGAAGTATAACTTTGTTATGCAAATTTTAAGCCAGCCATCTCACATTAATGACAAAAATATAATAGGGCATTCTTTGCACACAGTCGCTTTTCATTAGAATCTTTTTGATTTTAAGGGTGGCAAAGTTAACACTGATCTCCTTCAGACCACTGAAGAAAAAACCTCCAGTTATCAATTTTAAGTTTATTAAGTGACTGATTCGAAATCCGTACCTGAAGCCCTTGCCCAGCAAGACATAATATACTCAGTAAAATGCCTCTTTAAATAGGACAGAAACAGGTACCTGGGAATTGATGAAGGGCTGTTCCCTTTCGATCCCCACCTACTGCAGCTTACAGGTGTTACTTTATTTGCAGACTGAATTTTTACACCTGGTGTCCTCAGGCTAGATTTAATACTTGGAGTGCCAAAACGTCGTGTCTTTGTAGCCAGAAAATTCCTGTTTTCACCATAATGTCTTGTTGTTTTGTTGCATGAGTTGCAAGTAACCAGCTATGGAGAGAAGAAAGGAAATACCGACCCTTCTTTCATTCTTTTCATCCTTACGTGATAAAGCCACCATAAGAATTATCCAAATTATTCTCTAAGTGCCATGACACAAATTAAATATTTGATGAAGAGAAATACGAGATATTAAAAAGCAACATATACTTTACACCTAATATTTGCACTCAGACCTCTTAAGCCAAACACATCCTATGGGTTTCTCTAGAAATTACTCCAGTCCCCTAGAAACTAATTTCAGGAGACCTGTAACACTGAAAGTAACGTTGTACAGTGAAATACAGAAAACAACCCTGTCGAAACAGAAAGATGAAACAGCACCTGAACTGGATATATGATATTCTTGAGTATACGTTAGCAGTATTTCTATTTTGCTAAAAACCATAACATACAGTGTGATCTAAATTCATTAGCATATTCTACCCCCAATTAAGTTATATTACACTTTCCAGGGAGCCTTGAAATAAAATATTTAAATCACCAAGCTCTCAAAAACAGTCATCCATAACTAACAACAGCAAGTCTTAGGGAACAAAGAAAAGGCTTTCTATTAGTGCAAAAACACTACAATATGAAGGAGGTTCAAAACAAAGCACATTTTCTCTTCTATCTGTTTACTTCAAGGCTGCAGGGAACTTCCAGCAGCACAGTAAGTTGCAGAGGTGCATCAGAACAAATAACGTCAGTCACAGACACCATCAGATATTCCTAATATCCCTACTGCCATGGCAACTACGCTTATTAAGAAACAACTTTTTGAGGCACACAATTACACTGACTGGAAAACACAAGTTATATGCTGTTTCAAGTTAAAAAAACATACTCAAAGAATGTCACAAAAATGTCTAAGCAGGTTTGAAAACATTATAGCAAATAATTCTTCATTTCAAAGTGTGTACAATTACCTAAATTCAGATTGCTTAGAAGTAATTACATTTAGAAATGCCAAAATGAAATATTTTCAGTTGTTTTTTATGGTCTCTTGACATTATTTTGTCAGCCCAACAAACTAAAAAAGAGAAAGATCATTAACTTATACATCTCAGGTATTGATGTATTTTTAGTTTATGTAAATTAAATTCAGATGGGGGAAAAAAACCCAGCATCACATGACAATTTAGCACTCCACGGAATATAAATGGGGGTGAACACCTCACAATGCAGGAGTTAGTGGATTAATCATAGCACTGCACAGATAGTTTCCATTCCCTGAACTGCACATGCAGTGAACTCCAAAAATTTTTAAAAAGCCCTGAAATAGTTCCTATATGTCTCTTCATAGCACAAGCATTCTCAAATCAAGTTCTACTTGCTAAGAAAGGCATCAAAGGCACAATCTGTCACATTGTTCCTTGGTTTAATTTTCAACCACCCTCAGATTTTCATTTTCAGAAGTGTCTGGTACTAGATTACAGGGATCTACATTGTTAATTTTGAAAGCTGCCAGTACTTAAAATACTTAAGACCAGAAATACTTAAATCATAATCCACAGCACAAATGCAAACAGAACAGAGCAGAACACAAGTGCAGCAAACTGAAATTACATCTCAAGATTAGAATATTGCCCAGAGTTTAAACTGGACCTATTTAAAACTGACTTTTGAACTACTCGTGACTGCACAGTGCATCCTACAAACCTATCCAGCTACACAATAAATCTAAGAACCATCATAATTCTGTAAGACACTGTACCTCAGTTGTCTCAAGAGACAGTCCCCAGGAAAATAAAGCAAAGATTCCAGCTTCTCAGATGCCCTTTCTGCTGCTCAACTATGACGTACAGTTTGGAAAGAGCAATAGCAAAGCCGTCTTTCTGGAGCACCTTATTTTGCCCTGACAGCTGAGAACCTCTGTGGTATTTCCTCAGGTTAACTTTGTATTATGGACTCTAATATTTGATTTCATAAATTTTACTCCCCAAAGCAGCAGACTCTCATCTGAGAAAATGCCAAGTGTGCTAGCAACTGCTGGGCCCAACAGGGTGCAGTCTCATTTATTAAAACATCATTCACATAACCTGTTTTAATAGTAATGCATGCCTTGGCAACACTAGATTAAATGTATACTATATTCTTCAAATAACAGTAATTAGTATAAAATATAGTAATTAAATCTTACATTCCTCAGTAATTTTAGGAAAAACAACCGAAGCCCCAAGCGCAACATTAACTTGTTTAAATCACCTACGTGGTTTAGTTTTGAAAGACTTCCTACAAACAGTAACGTTCAGAGAAATGTAAAAAATCCAATTCATACAGAAGGTAACAATAATCTGATGTAGCCATGACAGTCTACTGAGAGAAATGAAGTAAAGCTTGTTCAGTTGAGCAAATGTATTTTTACACAACTGATAAAACTGAAAAATCCTGACAATCTCTCAATCACTCAAGCTATTCTTCAGAGCTGAAAGGAGCAGAAAACGTCAAGCTACGCATACTGGCAAAATCAGCCTGACTCCAGCCAACACCACGTTTTGCTTCTTAGGTATGTTTTGCGGTATTCGTAGCAATGGATTTCCAAGGATTCTAATGCATTTTAGGATCTACCTGGCTGTATTAAGGCTCTGCATCGAGTAGTTGCCTGGCTTTAGCCACATCCATAGGGAAAAAAGGAACAGGCAAAAATCTATCATGCCTGTCATTTTTTGCAAAGCCATGCAAATGATACAGCAGCTGACGGCGGAAATGCCAGAGCTTTGTGGCAGGAAGAACTTATTTAATTTTCAGCAAGATCTTAAGACATCTGCAGAGTCTACCCGGACTGCTGCTAAAGAGATTGCAGGGAGGACAGTGCTGTTTGTGTGGCTTCTCTGACACGTTAGGTTGTTCTTTTGGGGGGAAGCTTACCGTTCTCGTCATTGTGGTTATGATCTCTCATAGCAGATTAGGATAGATTTTAAATTTAAATTTAAAAATTTTGGGTGTGAACAGAAATTTTTCCAGAAGAAAGGAAAAGCTACATGCTCATGAAAAATGAAATGCGTAGGTGTGAGCTCCTCTTCCAAAAGAAAGATTTCCGTATCTTTTTTTATGCCACTGAAAGGTTTCAGGGAATTATCAGGTATTTGGCAGTTCCAAGCAAACATCCTTACCAGAACACTTCTTGACTCTCTGTACTTTTTCAAAAGCTTTGTCTGTTTCATACTAAGTTTATGGTTCTTCGCCTCCTGTTTAAGAATCTTCTCTATCTGTGGAGTCACTTTCATCTTTGGTTTGAGACGCACCCGGCAGCTATCGGGAACCAGGAACTGGAAGCAATAAGGACATATCCTTTCTAATCCAGATTCCTTATCTACAGGTTAATAAAGGTAAAAGAGTAAAACTTAAATGAAATAATTATGTTTTATAGGCAAACATTAAAAAGATACATTTCTATTTTAACATTGTCTAGGTACATGTTTCAGACCGAACTAGAACACAAGAGGAAGCTGAGCACAAGTATGTGCTCAGCACTCAGCTGAGCACAATTCACGTTAAGTTTATGCACAGCATAAATTCACACACTACGCAATTGTAAGTTTTCCTGAAAGAATGCAATTCCTTCCTAAAAATCTTTAATGATGGAGGCCGACAATTCTGCAAGGAGCTTCGTGCAGGCACACTCTTGTGCCAGATCAGTGACACCAAATCCTTGTGAAGCTCTTTTTGTCCATTTTAAGTGCAAGAAAATGACAGCATGGGATGAAGAAACGCTCTGAGTTTAATTTCAGCCCTAATAAGAGAGGGATGCTCTGCAGCTGCCGTTATCACCTCCTGCAGCCAGAGCTGGGCTAGAGCATCTCAGCCCCCCGAGGAAACACCTGGACGCTGCTGCTTAGCAAGTGCGTCACTTCTGCCAGCAGCCCCCGAAGCCCACCCTGGCACTATTCTGTGGGGGCTGGGGAAAATGGAGAAAAAGGGAAAGCCTGCGTCCTTGGGGTTCTCCCCGCAGCCGCCCAGGCCGCCGCTGCGCGCTGCTCCCCGGCCGCAGGAGCCCCGCGGGGCAGCCCCCTCCGCCGCCGCTGCCTCCTGCCGCGGGCAGCGCCCGGGCCCTCACTCGCCTCGGGAGTTGCGGAGCGTCCACCTGGCGGGAGAAGGGCACAGTGTCACGGCACAGTGTCACGGCGCGGCTGTGTCACGGCACAGTGTCACGGCACAGTGTCACGGCACGGCTGTGTCACGGCACGGCTGTGTCACGGCACGGCACGGTGTCACGGCACGGTGTCACGGCACGGTGTCACGGCACGGTGTCACGGCACGGTGTCACGGCGCGACACCCCGCACCGGCCACGCGGCGGCTCGCGGGCAGGGGGCGTGGCCACCCACGCGCGTCACCGCCTCGCTCCCTTCCCCCCCCCCTCCTCCTCCAGCCAGCGCGCGCCGTCCCTCGCCGCTCCGCTTCCCACCTCCATCCCCATCCCCGTCCCCGCCCCGAGGGCCGCCGCCGCCCCGCCGCGGGGCGCTTACAGCAGGAACCGTGCCTGGCCCGGGCAGGCGCCCAGCAGCCCCTCCGCCGCCGCCTCCAGAAACCGCCTCTGCCACCCCATGGCCCTCAACGCCCGCCCCGCCGGAAGCCGCTGCCAGCCAGGTCCGGCGGCCGGGGGCGGGGAGGGGAAGGGAGGATGTGCAGTGTTTCGCCGAGGCCCGGCGGCTCCCCGCGGTCGCAGCACGATGGTTCCGGGGTCGGACGGCACCGCGGCGAAGGGCGCTGGCGGTGAGCGCGGAGGGAACCGGTGGCGCAGCCCTTGTGTCTGGTGGCCTTGCTGTGACCGCCGCGGGCCTGGGGTCCGCTGGGGCTGGCGCCGTTGGGGGGGCCGCAGGCGTGTCCCGGAGCACCGGCCGCCGTGCGAAAAGAGTGGTTCTGCAAAGCAGCACGCTTCCACCTTACGGGGAAAATGACATTTCTCGGTCGAGTTGTCACCTGAAAAACGCCACCAGCGCTCCGGCATGCCGCTTGGTGTTCGCCAGCGCGGAACTTCGGCGATTCCGCCCCCCCCCCCCGCTCCATTTAGATGCCTTTTTAATGATTTTTTTGGCCACGACACAGTTTGCTTTATTACCCTGCAAATGTGCTGCTGTTAAAAAGGAAAAGGAAAAAAAAAAAAAACAACCCACCAACCCTCGGCTTTTCAACGTTTGATGTGTGTTTTATTAATTCCCTCGGCCCCATTCATTTGCTAGACATTCTTCTTCTTTGATCTGTCGGTAATGGTGTTCATTTAGGAGAGGTATTCATCTGAGCAGGCTTCAATATTCTATCACAGAATTTGAATAAATATAATTATTTCTTATTTTCTAACATGGACTAGCTGAGGGGTTTAGAAGTAGAAAAGCATGAGAAAAATTGAATTTCTAGGCTTCCTTTAATAGAAGAGCTTTACAGTGCAGTCAATAAATCTGGGCTTTTTAATGAAACGTTCATAAAGCTACAATTAGAGCCTCTGCTGACTTTATTTTTGAATAAAAAATCAATTTTTCGGTGGACCTTCCAATGTTACATTTTTCGTTGCCATGTTGCTGGCTTTGTTGATGATTAATTTTTGTGTGAACTCTACCTTTCCTGAGTGGATACATAATACCTATTTAAAACACAGCCTGTGTCCATCAGTCAACAGATTTTTGGCAATGAGATATTCCCATTTTTTAGTAGCAGTGAAAAACCCCAAAAGTATTTTTTGAACACAAATAAGCAAAAATAATGGCAACACTTCTTGGGGGAGGGGGTGTGGGGGCCTGTTTTTATGATTTTTAGCCATGTTTACCCCCGAGGGGACCTGGTGGCAGAGGAGGAATGGCGCGGCCGGATAGTGCCATGTTCTCTCCCAGGCTCTGCCTAGCAAAAGGGGGGTACGCTGGGGGGTGGGGGGTGGGGTGGGGGGGGGTGTCTGCTGCCTGGAGCTGGGACCTGAGTCCTCCCTGTCCCTGGAGCGGTGCAGGTGGGCCAGAGCCCTTGCACTAACACCTCGGGATAATTTTTTCTTTGTGAGAACAAGTGCCTGAGTGATTTTGTTAACAAGCAGCGTACTGTACTAATTAAGCAGTGATTAATACAATGCAAAGGATTCATTTTTACTTCTCTCCCTTCCCCCCACCCTACTCTTACACTCGTCTTACCCCTGCTTTTTTTTTCCCTTCTGTCTTTTCCAGTTTGTCTGAAATGCTTATACTTTCTTTTTCTTCTACTCCTGAAACTGCATTGGGCCATTCACAGTTTTAAGTTCACTGGTTTCTCTTTGCATTACAGATCTCCTTCTCCCAACAGCAATGCCAAAAGCACCTCCCAGTGCCATTCATATACAGTGTATCACGTGTCTTGTCCCAGTATCCTCCCATGAGGCAGAAACTATGTTTCTCATGTTAGGTGTGGTGCTGCATGTACTAAACAAGTCACGCTCTAGAGGCAGGGAAAATGACCAAGAAATCACGGCCTCTAGTTCACGGTTCTCTACCACCCCCTTAACTGCAGAACTCCCATCAAAAGTCAGTATTTCTGTGCATCCAGAACTGACAGGACCAGATCGTCAAAACCAGATAACCCCCAGCTCCCTGGTACGGTATTTATGGCATCAGTGGAGTGAACTCACCCGCATTTCAAGGCAGAATGCATTTGTCGCTACTTTTCCCTGGATTTTGTTCACCCAAAAAAAACCCACCCCACCCACATTAGCGGACCTATGTTAGTAACTGCTTCCTGCTTCTGTTGTTTAGTGTTTCGTAGCTACCATGGCTGGCCAACAAACTGTAAATCTCGCCTGGTGTTTTTTAACAAAGGAAAAAATAGAATGATTTGTGTTGACTTCTGGTCATCGTGTATCATTATTGATTTGAGGGAGGGCAGAGGAGGAGAGCGTACTGTCTATCTGTTGCTTGCCAATCCTCCAGGAAGGCAGTGTTAGTTAGCAGTCAGTAGAGGGCAATCGAGAAATACAGTTTGTGATACCTAAAGGATTTGAAGCACTGATTATGTGTTTACAGAAAAGAAAAAGACGAGAAGAGCCAGGAGGATAGGTTGTTCAGTTTACTACTGGAGACCTGACTGTGACAGACCACCAAGAAAACAAAATTTTCAAAGAGAGCAAAGAAGACCTTCTGCAGCATCTGCGAGTCTCTCCTTTTTTCTTCAGAGTTGCATAGGATAACTTAGCCAGAACTTACTGATGACTGCATGTTCAGTGGACTCGGGAATGGGCTGGGAGATGCAGAAAGGCACTCTTTGGAAGGAACACAAGAGGAGGCATTTCAAAGATCCTGCAGGTGACTGAGGTGAGCAAACTCAGAGTTTCTCTTTCAGGTGAGATAATAGGTGTGCAGTCAGCTGTATAAAAGTCGTGAGCGAACTGAGTGATTGAAATTATATGAGAATTTTGCTTTTTCAGGCATGCTGGTGCAAGACTAATTTTGTTGTGGGGAAAAAAAAAGAGATAGAGATGCTACAAGGATAAGCGTTTCCAAGCATACGTTATTTTGGAGACATGCTAAAACTGGTAACTTGTTTTATGTGTAATATTTTATATTAGAACCGCTTGAAACATGCTCATTATTTCACAAGGCTTGTGTGCTATAGTTCCTGGACTGTAGTTTACAAAGAAATATACAAAGAAGATGTGACTATTGTTCCTTTTAGAGGGGATTTTGCTAAGCTTTAGGACAAATGTGACTTGCAGGCTTGGGGAAATGTATTAAGAGATTTTGGATGCGTGGTGGGAATGCCCCCAGATTCTTCAAAGGCTTTATTATCAGAAAGATACTGAGAAGTGATAAGAAGGAATACAGCAATAACAAAAGGAGTTAAGCCACAGAAATCAAGGGGCTGACAGAGGGTTGGGAAAGCACAATTAAAACAAGAGACTAAGTTAGGAAATAAGCCTATGAAACACTTTTCTGTTGCCAAGATCTCAGCTGGTGTCACCATAACACTTGGAAAATATCCTCAGGACGCTGGGAACCATTAAAGCAGTACAGATTATCAGAGGATAAACTTCCACTTCAGCTGGTACCAGAAGTGACCAATAAGAAACGTTTGGGAAATGAAAGATGAAGAATTGAAGCATTGACATTCTGGGGATATCACAGAGCAAGTGCAAGGGTATCTAGAGGTCAGTCAGACAGTACCCATCTGAAACAAGCCAAGCTGATAAATAAAAGGAATAAATCCTATATTAAAAAATGCATTCAGCTTTGAAAAGCTAATTAAAGGAAAAGTTATCTAGCATTCCTCCTGACCCTGGATTTATTTTGTAAGTGGTATGATAGGTAAGGCTACGGCACAGTGATTTTTCTGTGCTTTGACTGCCAAAATATGTAAAAGATTAATATGATAGTTGTCTGTTATAAACTGTTTAGAACACAGCTTCCTTGCAGTATGTACCTGAGTGAAGTGAAAGATAACATATATAAAGCATGTCACTATTTTCCATGAGTTGCCAACATCCATCTGAGAGGGAATCCCCCTGATCTTGAAAGCTACAAGTTCCAGTCTCTAATTTTTTCTTCTTTTCATTCCATTTCCACTGCGCTAGATCTTCTTGTATTCCTGCAAATCCATTCTCTCAAAAGAGAATATGAATTAAAGATGATATTGAACAAAAGCCTCAGAGAGAAACATACTTGCAGTTTAAGGAAACGCGTACTTGTGTACCAACTCTTCTTTAAGTAGTCTGTAGTCGGAATTATTAGTTCTTTATTTAAAATGTGAAGCTCTAGGGCAATAAACATTCTCTTATAGCCCACACCTATTTTCAGTGAAATTAGCGTGATTGCTTGTTGGTGTTTGCTGAAGAGTTTTCTCTCTTGGTGATGATGATGAGATGGGTCATCTCTCTACAGGTATAATCAAAGGGGTTCTTGTACTGGGCAGCCATGCAGGTCAGTGGCTGAGAGATGAGAGCTACTGCTTGTTCAAGTCCAGGCTTTGCTTTGCCTCTGTGACTTTGTGGTACATTAGGGCTTTTTATGGTCAGCTTATGAAGTGGCCAGCCTGGCATCTTGCCCACACTATAGGCTAGGCTTTGAATGGCAGGCTGCAGATATACAAAGAGGCCCTCCTTGCACAGAAGTTACGGGAAAGGCCATCATCTGGTTGCAGTGTCCTTCCTTCAGTACGTAAGACAAATAATACTCCTATGCCAGTTCTGGATATGAGTCCTTGTCACTTTGAGTCATAAGAAACTATTCCTTCATTTTCACTTATGAAACAGTTGTCTAAAAATGTTTAAATCTCAAGCTGCAGCTCCACCTGTGAAAAAGACACTGCTAATTAACGTGTTAATTGTCATGTAAACCTCTTTGCTTAATGAGATGTGAAATAGCCCCTACTGCTAGATATATCAGTGTGCACAGGAGTTTGTCCCAAGAGCTCAGCGTCATTTATTGCTGTGCTGCAGCACAGCAATATTTAAACCTCTTGCCAAAAAAGGAACGTTTTACTTTCTGATGAGTCATCTGGGTTTCACTCAGATCTCTTAAGGTTCTCCCACCCTGTTCTTTGCTGTATAGTTCAGGCCCTGCCCTAGAGGCCTTGCTTTCACAGCCGAAAGATGGGGTGGAACCCTTTTCAGCATCTGTCGGCTCCTTCGCTTGGAAGGGACTGCTAATGAATGATACGGAACATTTTCTCAGTCACCGGAGCTGAACGTGCAGCATTCCTAGGCTTCTCTGGCCTGGAGTGTGGCAAAGCAGTGCTGGCAACTGAGCCGGAGTTTGCCACATGCTGTGCTAAACGTCACCTGCATCAAGAAAGAAAGGGAACTAGGTCAACCAAAGGAGGCAGCTGTAGATTTTTTCCACATTCATCATATTTGCTTATGAACAACACAAAAGAGCTATATGTTTCAGGAAAACATTTCTTGCCTTTTTTTTTTTTTCTTCTGTTGCCAAATGGGCATAGGGGAAGTCTTAATCTTGTATTTCTTTTTGTTTTAAATGATTTTCTTTTCCTTTTAATACCGAGCAACCTGTTCTAAGGTGGCACTGGTCTGAGCATGAGGTTGGACTAGATGACCTCCAGAGGTTTCCAACTTTACCCTGTAATTTTCAACACTATTGCTGTAATTTTGAATTCTTCCTGACTCCAAATTACCTGGGAGAGGAAAAAACCCACAACTATTTTAAGAGAATTCTTTTTCCCCACTAAGTTATTATTTTATTTTATTTGAAATGGACCAGAGAGAATAAAAAACCAGGTAATTCCAATAAATAGCTGTGTCATGGAATAGTTCTTTGCAGTTGTTGGGTTTTGTGTTTTTGGATAAAACGCTTTGTCTATCATGTTCAGATAGCCTAACAGAATTGCTATTATGGAGAAATTGAGTCAGCTGAGGACTAAACTGTTTGAGGGCTGTACTCTCTGCTGCAGTCAAAAAGTGGCTTCTCATACCTGTTTATAGTATCAAAAGTTGGTCTCGTGTCTGAGAAGCTGGCATCATTGCTGATTCTTCCAGTTTTATGCTTCGTGACTTAGATGGCAAGAAGGGGCGGAATATTTACTGCTAAAGTATGTGAAATAATACGAACTTGAAAGCTTCATATCAGCTTTTCAGTGATCAATTTTGGCTAAATTCATTCAAAAGTTAACTGTTTGCCCAGCTGACATCCTTAATTCATCACCCTTGCTGAGACTGAGATCTTCAAAACCATTTACAACCGCTAAACAAACATATCTTCCATTAGCTTTGATTATGAAGCCTGATAAAATGTGCAGTAGATCTGCATCTTTAGAGATGACAGTGATGGATATAATTTAGACTCAAGAGAGGTAACAGAATCAGACTGATGCTTAAAGTGAACTTTCAGCCAGAGTTTCAAGGTCAAGTATGGGCGGGTGGTGCAGTGCTTCAAAACCGCTGTTGAGGCACAGTGGTAGCACTGCATATTGTACCTGCATAGGGAGGAGAGCACTTGAGTCTTCATTGCTGGTAATGTGGCATTGTCACCAACATTTAGTCCTCTTTTAAAGGAAAAACTGAAATCGAGAGGATGTAACTACTTCGTAAGTGTGAAGCAGATACAGAGTAAAGAGAAAAAACTCTACAAGACAGTACTTTAATTAAACTACAGTATTATTGCCTTCACTAGTGGTGGAAAACAGGAAACTTCAGTGAGGGTTCTATTATAGCTGCATAATTCCCTAATACTGAAAGGAGATAGTCTTTCTAAAGTTTGCCTGCACGCAAGGCCCTCTGCTTTCCTGCACTCCTCAGAGATTTTGTACAGAAAACAAAACAGCAAGGCGTAGATGATTCAACAGAATACGTTTTCTCCAAAACCCCAGAGGTCTCTCTGCTTAAGCATCCCAAGGCAGAAAAAGCTGAAAGTAGTTATATGCACATACGTTAAACAAGCATCATCAGAGTTGCTGGTAACTTGCTACTTATTTGAAGTGTGAGAGGGGCTGGTGCCATCTCCAGACTTTTTCCAGAAGGCCCATAGCCATATGTTTTTATGTATTCTTTTCATTATTATGAGATAATGCTAACAGTAGTTAGCATCAGTCTCCTGAAAGGTTATTTTGGCCCTCAATGAGGAAAAGACTTGTTTTCCCTCTTCAGAAAAGTAATTTCCAAGTGGTCAGACTGATGGCATGGCAGACATAATGAAGTCTGTCAATTCATAATCAGTTTGTGCAAATGAAAATTATTTTTTTCCTTACTGTGTCCTTAAGCAACGTTTTCCTGATGAAAATATTCGTGGGATGGTTTTTTTTTGTTGTGGTTTGTTTTTGTTTTTTTTTTTTTTTTTTTTTGTTAATCTCACCCTTCCTCCTAAGCCAATCTGAGATCTCTGCATCCCTTAGCACTGTTTAGAAGAAAAGATTTGGTTATCATAAGAGTGTGGGTGAAAGACAGGACAATGGAAAGCTTGAAGGAGTAAAGGTCCAGATAGAGATGTACTGGCAGTTCTATGAAGAGCTTGTCACAGTGCCTGTTGTCTCTCTACCTCTGTTCCATTTGCTCTGCTGGTTAATCATTTGCTTGAGTGCTCAAGTACCATGGTGATGGACACACTACCAGTGCCATGGACCCAGCATGCTGCGTATTCATTAAAACATTGTTTTTGAAAGGAAACACAAAATAAATACAACTTTTGAAAATCCTCAGCATACCTAACATTGCTGTTTACCTTCCTTTCTAACAGTACAAATTAGTATGGTAGGATACAGTCCTCTTCCTCCCATTTTAGGTTTTCATTCTGCTGTTGATATCCACAGCTTTCTCATGAAAGCATAAGTGGTTTGAAAGGTTTCAGACTTCTTCCATATGTTGAGTATAGCACGTTTGTGCATTGGCCTTTCTGTGCAGCTATTGAGATGTTTGTTCCATTGTCATCAATACTAAAATCAGGGAGAGGGCCCTGGAATATAAGCCAAATGCATCCTTGGTCTACTAAGCCCTAACATTTTGCTAGTGTGATCTTTGTGAAACTAGGGGTATTAAGTGCAACTTTGAAAATCCTGGCTAGCAACTAACTGCTGGAATGCCATCTGGCAAGCTATTTTTCTTCCTTCTCCAAATATGAAGCCTTCTGCCTGAGTAGCTCCAATACAGCATCTCTTCTGCAGCATCACATTTTGAGGTCTGATCCTCACACAGACCTCTCTCGCCCCTTTTAATTTTTATAGTACAGTGCTATTTAAATCTCTGTCTGAACACGTATGGTGGCCGCCAATGGAAAGTTAGCACTGAGCAAGTTTCCCACAGAGGGCATTACTGTGCTAGCATCTCTCCAAGATAACTGCGCAGAATGTAGGAACGAACGTTATTACCTCTTCATCATGTGTACCTTAGGAGTTTGCTCCTGGTTTTGGTATCTTGGATTCCTTCACAACACTGCTCTCTGAACACCGGTGCCTGGAGCAGATTGAACTAGCATACTGGCAGTCAATGAACCCCCAGCACATGAAGTGCCCAGGAGGCAAACTAAACCACAGAGGAGGGAATCAGACAGAGCTAGATGTAAGGTATGCATCCACTGGAGCTGGGTAATTGTTCCTGAAACTCTGCTGATCATAAAAGCTTGCTTTAACTTTTGCCACAGCCCTCAGGAAAGGGAAAAGACATCCTTTCCCTCTTACATTTCCCTCACATGATAAAAAAGTACCAAATATTTTTTTCAGGCCTATCTTACCATCTGCTCAGACAGTAATTAGCTCACCGATTGGTGTGGGCTGAGTTCCATTAATATATGGTAAAAGCATGCAGAAAAGCTCAAAGCTGAGACAGTGATGCAGGGATGCTCTTTATGTCTCCCTGGCATGAGGTAGGAAGGGCCTGTGATGCACTGCTTGCCAGAAGCTGGAGACACAAACAATGTGAAGAAAAAGCAATGCCATTTGAATCTCCCATATTACAGATATGCACCACCACCCCCGCCCCCCCCACCATCAAAAAAAAAAAAAAAAAAGTATAGTAAAACCACTAAATATAGCAATCCTGTTAACATTACTGAGCAAAGAGTGAGTGAAATTTCTGGGACTTGTGGGTCAGGACAGCGGTCTCCTCCCTAGCCTGCTTCCTGTAAGATCTCAGCTGATGTTGTTGCAGGGGTGGTAGGAGGGAAGGCAGGACTTACCCTTTAAGGATTTAATTTGGAAGGCATTGGAAGTGGGGTCCCCTCCTCTCTATCCTTCTGCAGTATGGGCCTTTCCACCTTGGCCCCATCTGGTCCTTGAACTCTCTAGAATCCACAGATCCTTGTAAAACATACAGGTACAGCAACTCTGCTCTGCTCTGGTGTTTTGCTGGGGAGAAAGAACAGCCCTTGAGGAAAGGGGTAAATGAGTGCTGCTTGCCTCCTGTGCCTCTCCTAACTCCGTGAGCCAAGGCAGGTAGAGTCATACCACTCTCCCCGGTGGAAGTCGGGCCAGACTTCAAGGGAAGGCACCAAACAGGGTGCAGGCTAGTACTGTGGGGTATCAAACCTTAACAGTCCTGGTGCCTGTAGTACAACTGCAAAACTGGACTGTGGCACCAGAGTATGGACTGCTACTATTGACATGGCAAACACCTACATGCAGATTCTACAAGTTGTCCCATAAAATGCTTTTGTTTCTGTGTTGTTGCCAGCCATGCAAGCAAGCCCTCCTGCCAACCATTTCCTCTTCTTCATTAATCTGCAGTAATCTCTTTGGTGTTCCTTTGCATTAAATCTGAGTGGTATTCATGGGTACAGTTCAATTAACTCTCTCATCCTTCCTTTCCCAAGGGTGTTCTGTTTTTGAGAACCACCCTAGGAACACGTGCGAGTTGAGCATGGATAAAGGCATCTCCTGCCAGCAGATCTGTGGACTTGTTTTTTTCCATGGACTGTTGTCTGGACCTTGGCAAGCCTTTGGAATCTTTCCTGGATGAGCAGTTCTGGATTATTCACCAATTTTTTGTGAGCTGAAGTGAAAATAAACACGAGTTTAGGACTCTGAGCTCAAACTCAAACCCAGGCTTTCCTAATGTGAGCCCAGAACTGAGAGTTTTAAATTAGCCCTTTATGGATTATGAACCAGTGACAGAATTAGATTTTGAATCTGAATGGCATCCAAGTTCTGTGATACTCATGTAAATGTACTAGCTTAGTGCTTGCAGTACGTCTACAGCCTGCTATTCATTTCTAACTGGTGGCATTTTCCTTTTTGGATACGGTGGGAGAAGCTGTCAGGCTTTACTGTTGGTGTTGGGTTTGGTACTTCATGATGGTAACAAAATCTGCAGATGTAGAAGCATGATAAACACTCACATATGAGGGTCAGAAATGAGTCCATTTCTAAACAATCTTAACACCTCTTGGAACAGGCAGAGGAGTCTACGTAGGTTGCACAACTGCAGCCATTGACTGTTCACTTTCAGAAAAGCAGCCTGTCCTCAATCACTTGGTAATTTTGGTTTAAAACAGTAGGCCCAAATCCAAACTGGGTTCAATTTTTCACAGGTATTGGGACACCTGGGATGAAAAGTATGCAAGGAAAGGAAAGCAATCACCTGGTCTAGTGCTGAAAGGATTAATGAGGAATTAAGGAAAGAAAAAAAAGGCTGCTAGAGTCATGTTTCATTTTTCAGTCTCTTCGCTGTCTGCCAGTCCTTCACATGAGTGCTAAAAATTTCATTTAAAAATTAAAAATATATTTTAAAGAATAATTTAAGACACTCAACATGCAGTACTAATGTTGGGAAATTGCAGCTCTGTTTTCTGACACAATCTTACATTTGTGGCTAAGGGAAAACTTGATTATTTCAGTGGATTGCTGGAGAAGTACATGTGAGTATGACTATCCATTCTCACCTTAACAGATTGACTTGGAAACCTTCAGTTTCAAAGAAGGTAAAGGTGTCAGAGTGAGTTCATATAGAATAGATGAGTTTTCTGGAAAAAGTCTCCCATTTGAAAAACTTCCATAAAAAAATCACATGACTGGCACGAGACAAAGTACTTTTGTTTTGAGTGTTTGCTGGTCCCAGTGAAGTTGATGCTACTTTGGGAACTGACTGAAGCTGTTAGGACTTTAGTTACAGACTGGTGTAAGTGTTGAAGATGAAGACACTGATCATTAAAGCTATGTCAGTTTCTCAGCAATGAATTGATCTTCTTTTTGGGTTAAGTTCAATGCTTTTGAGTGAGAACCCTTGATTTACATTAAGTGTTTCTCAACTATTGTTGTGGGGGTATTTAGCTGATGTCTTGCTACGGTTTGTGGAGCCACCAAACAAACAAGCAAAAAGAAAAGAAAAATAGAAAAACAAACAAAAGAAAACCCCACAGAAAATAATTATTTAAGTTTGGTGGCTGCTGTTGAATGCGCTTGTCCTTCCCTCTTGCAGCTGCAGAACCTACCAGCGTTGCAGGTAGATTGTCCGACAGCTCCCTTTCAGACTGTTGCCAATCCTGCTTCATGGATCAGCCAACAACTGCCTCTTCAATCGTGCTTGCACCTGTTTCCTCTTGTTCTGGAATAAACAGTTTTGTCTGAAAAGAGCATTGACAAAGGCCAAAGTTGCACACCCAGCCTGGTCCACTGATATAAAGGAAATCACATTTTCTTGATGCTTGTAGAATGAAAGTAGCAGCTGTTACCATGGAAATAGTCAATTTATGAAAGGAGAAGTTTTGAGGATGCTGAACATCACCACTAATCCAAGAGATTGCAGTCAAGACAAAAGGTTAAAGTTGGAGATGTGCTAATTAGAAGATAGCCATGTTTCTGATAATGTGAGGATGGATACAAAAGAATTCTATTTGATAAAAATGCTGTTGTCCTGGCTAATCCCTTGAACCTATTATTTTGGATACACAATACGGATTAGATTGATCCCTAGTATAAATCCACTGATTTGTGTTCTGATAGGTGTAAACTTGATGGGTATAAATAGGCACTATGTCCTGGAAAGATTCTTTCAAATACTTCCTTAAAATGTGTTTTAAGAGTTGTTTTTTCACATTCCCTTTTTTCAGATATTTTCCTGCGTTTTGTTTTATATTTTACAAGTACTGATGTCCTCTCTGTCCTTTTTCTCTCTGCTCAACACATTTTCTGTGGTGCAGAAATTACTGTGGTTCTTCAGATTTCTCCGTAAAAGTGCTAAAAATGTTATCACCAAATAGAGAAAAGGCTCTGTTATTTCCACTGCACTTCCTCTGCTGATTGACTGTGCCAAGACAAAGCAAATAGTACAGTAAAGTCATCATCTGCAAACAGGAATGTTTGGGCCAGATCCTCTCTGCTCATACAAAGAGCCTGATCTTCACTGTCTTCAGGAGAGATGCCTCTCTCTCCACAAGTTCTGAAAATACAGCAACATACTATGTCCATTAAATTTCTCAACTTTAGAGCACTGAAAACCCATCTGACAAACTTAATCTGAGTGCCTAATAATAATTTTAAAACAATTCCACAGCTTACCCTGGATTATTTCACAAAAGTCTTAATTATTCTTAATTAAAGCTCCTGTTGATTGTATTTGTGCGAGCCCTAGCTATTCAAATAATCTTGGGCCCTACATTCTTCTTATTTATTTTCACTTAAAAGTAGCCTGCATCAAAAGCCTTTATCTGTATAATTAGTTTTACATGGATTTTGTAATGAAGACTCTATGTGAAAAATGGAAAATAGAATGGTAAATGTTGTTGGATATGTCTTCCAAAATGACACCAGTAACATCAAAGCAGTAAAAATATCACCACCACACTATTCACGGAAGAGCTAAAGGACATTTTGTGACCAGTAGATGCAAGCAATGGGACTGGGCCATTCTAGAGGGCATTACAGTATGTGATACTTGCACTTGTATCTCAAGCTCCAACTTAAAGGCTGTAATTTTGCCCTAACTCTTCTATTAGGGAGACTGTTTGAGAAACCCATAGGCTTATTGCTAGGTCTCCTCTTTACAGCCTAGGTGAATGTGTGGCATGTATACTGCCTTCCCCCCCTTCTCCCCCACCACTTTTTGCTCTTTAACTTGAATAACACTTTTACCACCTGGAGGTATTTTTCTCAAGGCATTTCTAAGCAGCAGTTATATCCTTACTTAGCGCTTTTATTGTTAGACTAAACAGCTCTCTTGCTATCTTTGGATGGAGGATCTCCATTCCTTCACTCATTTTATAAGCCATTCTTTGTACTTTTCCCCATTGAGTTCATCTTCCTTGAATGTATATAGGACTTCGGGTGAAGCACAACCTACACTTTGGACATGATCACAGAGGACTCCCAGGTTCTACTGAAAATCTCCATCCTTATGTCCTACAGTTTCACTTGACTTTTTCATCATGTTACCCATTTTGTCATCCTGTCATTCACAACTACAGTCCTGACGTGTCTCTACCTGGTCATCTCCCAGGCTATATCTGAATTTTCTGCAGATGATCTTGGTGTTTATTGCATTTCTATGGCTCCCATTTTCAAGCTGCTGTATTTGTATGGTTCCATTGTTCTTATGTATTGACAGTACAAGAGTGCACAGGTACTCTTCTACCTGAGTCACAGTGATCAAGAGCTATGAAAGGGTAGCAGAAGCCCAGGATGGATTCTGAAGACCATCACTGCTAATCTCAGTTAATTTGATGCATCCCTTGTTAATGACACTTACCTGTTACTACTTCTCCTTTAGCTGTTTTTTAACCACCAAAAAGGTCTTCTCCTTAGTCCTCACATTCCTTAATACTGTATAACATGGTGTCAATTGCATTCCTAAAGTCCTGAAAGATGAGATCTATTACACTTCATCTGTTCAGACAATCACTTACCTCATCTAAGAAAACTATAAGGATAGTTTGTGTGGTGTCCTGTTGGTAAACTGCTCTTGCATGTTATCCCGTTTTTCATTTATCTCTGTGTCTATATACTGCCTCCCTCAAAATGTATTTTAAGACCTTTCATACTAATGAGGTCAAATGAAATAGCTTGCAATTTCCTCTTTTCCTCTTTTATTTTTCTTCACAGATTTTTTTTTTATGTAGAGAAGCCGTATTTCTTATTTTTCAGTTTCACTCCCAACTTGATGGTGCTATTAAAAATATTCGTCACTGTACCAACATTACACATCAGAAATTCTTAGAAGTCAGAGACAGTTATTAACCAGACTTCAAGCTTGATGCATTTAACTTTTTGAGTTGAGCTTTTGTGTTAGCTGTGGTAGTTTCTATTTGCATATCTGAATTCTCATTATTCACCCTGTCTTTGTCTCTAAATTCAACTTAAACCTTCTGATTGAAGATTGTGGCAAAATACTTATTCAAGGACTTTCCTTGTGTTGTCTTTAGTCTCTACTCCATCCTTCCTCCAGTGGCACAGCATTTTTCCTTGTCTTTTTTTTTTTATTTATACTACCGAAGAGCCTTTTACTATTTGTTTTCATATTCTTTGCAAGATGTAACTCCGTTGGGTTCTTGGCAATTCAAACTTTATCTTTGTACTTCCTAACTTCTCAGATGTTTTTAGTTTGTTCACAGTACCTTTGGCATTGTGTGGACTCTGCTTAATTCCAGTACCTTATTTTTGACATGGTTATTCATTCAGGTTAGACCTGGGATCTCTTCTTAGAAGGTCCTGTTAGTTGCTGGCTGCGACTTTGTAAAAGCCATTCGTTCAATTTACTGTCCTTTTCCTGTGCTACAGAATAAACATCACTTGAGAGAACGCAAATGCGTTTTCAATTGTTGTTTTACAATGCTTTTCTATGCTAGTGCAACGCTAAAGTTCCTGGGCTTACCTTGCTTCTCTCTTACATAAATAATCCTACTCATAATCAAAGTCATAATCAACGCTATGAAGATAATTTGTGTGAGAAAAGGGTTGCAGATCAGGGTCTACATTCCTTCAAGTACTTTTACTAGGTGCAGCATTTGCTCAGAATAGTGGCTTTTTTAACTGAACTGTAAAAGCTGTTTAAGCGATACATGTGCAGTATCAGAAAAAAGTGCAGGATATTTTGGAAGATGAAACTGCTTGGAAACTGAAGGATGCAGGGGTTTGTCCAGGTGCCCAGTATTTCTCTAATAGCGTTTTTGCCACTTCACTCGGGTTTTATTTCTGTCTTTTTAAGTATTATTAGATTTTCTTTTGGCACCCTGGTGATTTGCAAATGTGTAAATCTTTGTACTGTCCTGAATGCCTAGGGAAACAGTTTTTCAAAAAACTAAATTCTTGAATGAAGAAAGTTTCTTGGTAACTACTTGGAATTTTATCAGGTCTCAAAATATATCATGGCTGTGTTGCATTAACACTGGAAAAGCATATTCAGCAGCATACTCTGCCCCAAAAAGCTTGCAATTAAAATGCATAAAACACATCCAGAGCCAAAAGAAGCAAACATTTTTTTATGGTCACTGTGAAATGTGGAAAATAAGCCAGTGTCATCCATTTAGGGCATGACCAGTAGCTGGACTCAGTCTCCTTGACTTATTAATATGCCTCGCAGTTGCAGAAAGGTTTTTCCTATTTTCATCCACTACAGACATTAATAGAAGTAGGAAATTTCAGTAGGATACTGGGAGTGAAAAAGAGACAAAATGTCATTTATTTTCCTACTGTTGCACTTACTGTAATAATCTGTCACTGTATGACAAAGTAGTTGGTAGAAGGAGAAAGCGTGTTCTCTTGTTCTCGACTGGTACCATTGCATTTTTTAGCCAGTCCGGTAGGTGGGTATAGATTAGCTATTGATCTGTTACAGGGAGAAGGCAGCGGATGGGTCAAAACCTTACTTGGCTGTTAATTTACAAATTTTGAGCAACAGTGGTGAAATGACTGAAAAAAGTAGATGACAACGCGGAAAATATATTTTGGTATATAAAAGGCTTCCTTTTAGATTAAACCTATTCATAAGTAAAATTACACACAATTCTGAAAAGATATTAGTAAATCTCAGTACATTCAGATTTCCAGATTAGCTGGTGAGTTGCACAAATGTGACCTGAATATGACTCTCCTGTGTTTTCTAATTATAGATCCTTTTCCACTACAAATAAATTATGAAATACATTTAAAATAGTGAGTTAATGAAAAAAAGTGGGGTTTGTTTTTGCTTTTTAGTCTAATGAATACAGCTGCTTTGGATGGTGTCATTTTTTTGCTGTGGGAATGGAAAAAACCCCACACCGCCAAATCTCTTCTGTGTACAAATACATCCATTTACTTCAGCAGCATATCAATGAATCTAAGTTTGACCAACAAAACCTAGCTGGAATGTCACTCCTGTGTGTTCCAGAAAGATTCAGGAGCATTAGTGAGGAATCTGTATCTGATTCAGTACTTACTGCTGTGTCAGTGTTGCAGATGGAGTGATGCACTTCACTCCTAAGAAAGAAGCAACAATATAGTTTATTCCTATAAAGTAGTGAGTTAAAAAAGTTCAATAGTAAATGTGACTGGTTTAACAAGGTTCAGTTGATAGGTACAGTTGATTATTTACTGCATAGAGGACAGGGTGAGACAGGAACTGTCAGGGAGACCCTCCCATGGAACCATGAGGTTCAGAAAGGACCCCCTTGCATTCTGAACTTCTCAGAGGGGAGCTGAGATGCAGCTGGATCCAGACATAGTCCCAGACTTGGTCAACAGTTTATGACTAAAGGATTGTAGTGCATGGTTAATCCTTTATATCACTTAGCTAAGATTTCAAAGGTTCAGCTTGTTTATTCCTAATTCACTTACCGAGTATCTGACATAATAAGGAATCTCTCAGCCTCAAGGAGTAACCTTGAAGGGCATCCCTGCTCAAGGGGAAATCCTGTCATTCAGCCCACTGTTGTGCTGGAGCTCAACAGGCCCCCTGGGGTGTTCACTATTTAAAGAGCAAGGCGATTGACTTATAGTCTTATTTGCATACCAGCAAGACATCTGGGTCACCATTCCAGACACCTCTTGACTACCATGTTGCCATCCATCTGTCAAAGTTTAGAGTAAGCTGGATGCAGCCTTCACAACCCCCACTGGTGGTTATGGCGTAAGTCAGGGAGTGGGCACACAGCCACAGTCGGCTTCACAGCAAGGCAGGATGCTGGGTCATAGGAAAGAAGAGGAAACGGAATTCTGTTCTGAAGAGTGTCACCTCATGTATGTACAAAGCTATTACTTCTCTCTCTGGCAGTGAAATGACATACTGTATTTACCAAAAGAACAGCAACAAATCTCAAAGAAGTGCTCACATAACTTTATATTAAGGAATTTCAAAGAAATTCTGATCAAGATGGTACTCAGGCTATGAATACCTACAGAATTGTCAGGTACCAGCAAAGTGTTGTAAAGAGCACTAAAAGAGGGTTTGGGCTGGTCCCAGAGTTGCATTTATTCACCCAACAAATCTCATGCTCAGTAATCAATCTCAAGAAAAAAAAAGTTCTAAGGAATTTTACCACTGGTAATGTTTTTTCCCCAGTCTCAGTTCTGAAAGAGCCAACACAAATCTTTGCTTTGTTCTCTTGTTCTGGTAGTTTTTTTTAAGGGAAGATGTAGGCTTTCCAACAATTAGAAACTTTGCCATCAAGAATGTGGAGGGAATAGGTAAACCAGGGATAATAGATAATGGTTATGGAAAGCTTCCCTTTCCAGTATGTGTGCTGGCTTTCTGAACAAGATTTTCAGGGAACAGGATCTTAAGCCTTAAGATTTGAACTCCTGCATGAACTTTTCAAAAAAACAGTTCTTCTACAGCAAGGACACTCCCTCTGTTACCAGCCTATTAGTGTGATGGTGTTGATTTCAAATCCAGAGGGACAAAAATAACAAGTTTAATTTTCAGATGTGTAAAATGTACAGATCACTAGTTGAAAAAGCATATAATTTATTTTAATGCATATTTGTTAAAAATAGTGCATATTTTTTACTTGGCTTACATGTCTACATTGATTTTTCTTAGCTGTGGAGAAAAAGCTGCAATACAAATAATATGGCATAGGTATTTACTCAGCAGTCTGTCCAAACAAACTGACCTGATTAAGGTGAAAATTTTTCATTGCAGCAGTTTTCCATTGGTGCATTAGGAGATTTGTAGTGAAAGGCATGCGGGTTTTTGCAGGTTTATTGTATTAAAAACAAAACCACCATAAGATCTGAATATTCACCACAAAATCATATTATTTTTAATTCCAAAAAGGCTCCATAATACCTTCTGAGTATTACAATTTAGATGTTTCTTGCTTCTGTTCTACTTGGGGGCCTGTTTTCCTGTCTGGATTTAACCTTCCGTGATGTGCCACTATCTCTGCTTCATGGCTATGGACATAGCCTATTCTCTGATGAATTGAGGGAAATACAATCTAATAATGTAGCTACACAAGGGAATGAGAATATGAGTCACTCAAACTTTAATATCTGTGAGGGCCAAAAGCTTGTATTTAAAGCTTCCTTGGAAAATTGAATTCTTCACTGCAAAGGAAAAAAACACGAATATTTTTAATTATCTCTAGACACTGAGTTCTCATTTACTATTGAATACATATGGTGACTTCAGTAAAATTAGTTCATAGGAAATGAGCTTAGAAATTGAGTTGTGCCGAAAACTAGTGTTGCATGTGAAAGGCTCAGTCTGAATTTATATACAAATGCCCTTATCTGGTAGGCAGAAGAGAGGGGTGTTCGTGAGTTAAGAGCGTGCTGGGCTATTGGTATTCTTCAGCCATACTCCATTTGTATGGAGAACGTTTTTGTCGATGCCTCTATTAATCCTTTCCCTCATTTTGTAGCAGTTGAGACAAAAAGCATTTTTTACACAAGTGTTGTGCATGTGGCATGGCCCGCACAACTGAAATCCATCTGTGAACTATAGTGTCAAAGTGACATCAATTTCTGTCTAGAATAGGTATCTTTAAGCACTGAACAGCAACCAGAAGTTGTATTTCAAAGACTTGAAACCAGCTGCCAGTCTGAAAGTTCTCTAGTTTGGATAGAATACTCTCAGCTTGGATTGCTTAATCAATGCTCTATTTTCACTTCATTGGTAAAAAATAATATAAAACTTCTTTATTAACAAATTGTCATTTCTAAGCTGGCTGCAGAGGTCTGTGCAGTCACGTCTACTGAGTTGCTAAATCTTTATGCCTCCTCCTCTTTAGAGAGTCATTAAGCTTAGAAGCATTAGCCTCTACAGGGCTGATCAGGATGGCTTGTTTTAAAACATGTCAAAACTGTTGGGCAGCAGCTTGTTAAAAACTTCCACATTACAGATCTTTCTGATTGACTGGGCATAAATTAGTCCCAGTTCTGTTATTATTTTTAACACGAGTTGCAAAGATACTTGCACATCTTAATTGAGCCTTTAGGCTGGCGTCAGCACAGGTATTTAGTTCATATGGTCTCTTCCAGTTTTTATAAACTCAAAATCTTTTATATGGCCTGTCTATTAATTAGAAATCTGAGTAACTGATATTCAGTGCAGCTACAAGACTGTCAAGACACTGATTTTCAGTTCATTGGCTTTAGCTCAAGTCAACAGTGTAACCGTTCCTAAAGCTTGGATTTGTACAGGGTACACCACAGCTCTGCAGGTAACCTATAGCTCTGCAAGGTACTGTTAACTACAAGCCACCTCTGCAGACCAACACTTCAGATCAAACAGGTTTGCCAGTGGTTCATGTCCACACACAGAGCAAATGGCGAGTGTGCACATGCTTATGCCCACCATGGCTTCCATCAGGTGACCTTCAGTGCATGCCATTTGCACCCTGATGTTTGATCTGCTTTAAGATAGTGACCTGTGACCTGGAGGGGGAACGGAGCTGATGCACGTTTCAGCTGACATAGCCTCTGGCAAAGGTGCAGGTCGGGGACAGCCTGTTGAAAACCTCTGTGCCAGAATTCACTTGAGCTTGTCCCTTTGCCGAGTACAAGTGAGGTGGGAGATGGAGGAGAGGGGAGCAACCATCCTCCTTCCCCCTCCTTGTATTTCAGAGGGATTAGTTCCTGTCAGGGAGAAAGGAGGGAACAGTCCCTGCCCACAGGAAGAGCTTTTTGCTTTTTTCCTTTGTATGCACCATGTGCGGGTGTGAGCTATGTCTTTCCTCTCATCCCCTCCATTATACCACAAAGACAGACTCTCCTCTTTTCCTGTAATTTGGTTTTCAGAGCTCAACAGCAAAGGTGCAGGCCCACATTCTGCCAGAATATGACTTGACATTTTGTTAGTGCCAGAAAGAATTAGACTCCAGTACGCAAAAACAGATTTTAGGTCTTTTTCTGAAGACTACGCTCCAAGTTAAATCATTTTGTTGTCTGACCAGTTCATAGGGAAGAATTACACCTCTTGTCTTGTATGCTATAAATATAATTTGAGCATATTATATTGATTATGCTTTGAACTTAAAGTATTTCCTGCAATTTTCAGGAAAACTTCCTTTAAAAAAGCAATAAGCTACTTGACCATTATGTAGAAATGATTTAGCAATTTATTTTTACTAATGGAGAAAGTCCAAAGAAAAAAATTCATGGCCTACTGGAACAATTTATAAGGAAGAAAAATTAGGAGGAAAATCATCAGATTAATTACATCACATAATTCACCCCATTCTACTTTGAGACTTTCAGATTTTGAGCATTTTTTAATTTGATTTGCAGGTCATGATCTGCTGCCAGAATAAATAAATCTTAGAAAGTGCCAAGACTGCTCAGCCATTTGCTGTGATATCACTCCCACATGAGGAACCTGTATCATCATCTTTCTTCAAGTAGCTTCTGTCTTGTGGTAAGTTTTTCAGAGATACAATCTTCTTCTGCGCCAGAAGTTTTAAGAAAAGGGAGTGAGATGAGTTCTGAGAAATCCAGCTCTGGTCCTAGATTTTGTTGGCAAAACTGGAAGCTATAGTCAGTAAACCTAGTTGTACTCATGTTGAACACACGTGAGGTTTGGTAAGGCTGTGGAGTATGGTAAATACCACAGAACTAAATTACAGGTGTTGCTAAGGGTAGTTTACATTTCCTTCATCCCCATGAATGCACAATGTATAAAATTTCTTTATTTGTCTCATTATCTGAAATTATTTTTTTAAACACTGACTGACATCTGTATTTGCAATTTATGATTTTGCCAGTACCTCTAAATAATTAAAAAAAAAGAGCCTCTCATCCAATATTAAAACAAAAAAACCCTAAAATCCATTTATAATTCTGACAACTAACCTTTGGAATGGAGACCTAATTAGTTCTTATTGAGCTTGGTCCAAAGATCATTGAAGTAATTTGGAGTCTTTCCATTAAAGTTAATTGACTTTAAAGCAAAGTTCTTTCTCAGATACACTGGTTTAGCCATATAGGGTAGCAGTCACCCTGTCACCCCCATCAGCAACATCACCCACAGACCGGGTGTTAGGTGCCCTATTTGATATTGTTTCTGGTAAAGATGTCACCAAAGTTGATGATGCCCCTGTGGGCATGTAGAGGACGTGGAAAAAAATTTATGCCCTGAGTCCTGTTTATTTGGCAGTCACCAAAGCCTGCAGGTTTTAGTCATTCCAGCTTCACTGTGGAGCTTTCATCAAAAGTGTCAACATTAACAAGATTTTAAACTGCAGGCAAATATAGAACATCATTTGATCCTGGCAAAGAACTGTTTGCCTCAGCACTTGTGGGATAATGTAGAGTAAGCAGCAAATCATTGATGAATCTGTAATGCAACACCAATCCCAGGAGGGCTCAGGCAAAATTGCTGCAAAGAAGAAGGAAAGATACCAAAAATGATTAAACACAGCGATAGCTTCAGACTTTGGGAGACATCTAGGGAGACTCCTCTTTCACAAAGAAAGAAAAACAGAAAGGAAAAAAGAAAAAAGGGTGCAGAATTATGTGCTTAACCCTTTCATTCTGTCTCAATAAAAACCATAAGGAACCCACAGACGCTAAATGTTTACTGAACTTTAATTGGCCTGGAATCATCCTTGTAGCTACTGTAGTTTATGCTTGTGGTAATGTAGACTGCTGGCCATTATCCACAAGTTTGTTGTGCAACTTTTGCACGTCCTGCCAGGCCATTAATTCTTATTACTGTTAAACACCTTATTTGCTTTTGCTGTCCATAGAGATAATTAAAAAACATAGGATAAAATTTGCATAACATTAATAGAGCAAGTTATTTAACCTTTTTTTGTGTCTTTAAAACGTGGCAAATTTACTAACAACATCCAGCAGTACTCATATGGTGATTAGAAAACCTCAGTGGAATTGCATTGTCAAAATGGTACAACACATCTGTCAACACAGAGTTGGTCCTTAGACTAGTATCGCAGTGGATGCTTGCTTACTTCCCATCTCTGTTTTGTCTTGTATCTGGCTGCCGTAGTTCAAATATAGATCCAGTGGAGTCAGTGCAGGTTCTTCCGTAGTGATATTTGGGACTTAAGACATTGGCACTTGTGAGACACCTGCAAAGTTTCCATCCCTGTTATGTATTTGCTCTGGGAATATAGGTGAGTTGCCCTTGGGCCAGTCATAATAGGACTGACAGAACTTTTTTCTTACACCCTGACTGCTTGGGTAGTGTGCTTTGTGACAGGGCTTTGTTTCCTACTATATTTCTGTACCAAGAAAGTAGGGGTCCTATTCCATTTGGTGCCCCAGGTTACTTAACAAATTTAATTTAGTCAGTTTCAAATAATGACATTAAGATAAAGAAAACTCCCTATCGCATTAATTATCTTCAGAGTATTCTACTCCCTTTGCAAAAGTATTTTGGAGACTAAGAAAGGTTGTACTGCAGTATTAGATACAGTCATTTGTTTGGATGAAAGTAGTTGCAAAGCTTCGGCTAATACTCACATGAAGTTTAGATTGGAGTGTACATTCCACCTACTGATACCAAAAATACTGAGCTAATGTACCAAAAATAAACATTCATTTAAAGAAAACAAAGAAGCTTTTAAGTGATCATTCTGAAAATTTCAGTGGCATTTTGCAGTCATTTGCATTGCATGATTCATGCTTGAAATATTGTTTCGTACTTAATCTCTTAAGTATACTTCTCTGTTGTTTAAAATTAAGACAACTTTTACTTTGCACTGGCTGTTGGTTTTGGAAGTAGGTGGGTTGTTAGTCTTTTATTATTTGCAGCAGTGAGGATGTCACTTCAGACTGTGTTGGCCTAAGACGATGTAAGGATCTTCAGCTTCATATTTATATCCAGGCCAGTGGACATCCAAAAGAATGTTAGTCTCCAAGGTACCATCAGAAAAGTCACGGGCAGCGTAGATGGGTAGAGAAGCCCATAGTGGGCAATGAAGCCCTGCCTGTTCAGTGACAAAAGGGTCCCACAAGGCTTTTCAAGTCTGTGACAATGCACATGCTCAAGGGATTATGTAGGAACGGAGAAGAGAATCTACTCTTCTTTTTTTCTGAACTCAAAAAGAAAAGTTCTCTGTCAGGCATAACCAAGATGGAAGACAATGCCCTACTCACAGACAAACATATATTTAGCACCACGATTTGTTGGGAGTGCTTGTACTTGTTTCCTGAGAAATATATGGAGCCTCTTGATAACGCTAGATGATAGTAATCTGCCCTCTGGGTCATATTAGCCCACATTAGGTGAAATCTCCTTTTGTTTATGTCCCTATATGGTTTGGGTTTATTACGTTAACTGTTAGAATAGTATCTTCTTAATGTCAGAAATCAATACCTTATTTATAAGTTGCAGATTTTAATAATGCAGTAACAGTAATGATTTTTTTCCTAAGTGTATGGTAAAAATAGTGTGTCACTATTTTCCTGTGGTTGAAGATACTTCAAAAGCGGTGGACTGGTCATACTGATTTTCAAATAATCTATTTTTGCTGTTGCTCCAGGTGATGTAAAATCATGGAAAATGGCCTCAGAATCTGGCTAGACAATGTTTTTGTTTGTTTGAGAGTCTATGCACTATGTTTAAGAGTCTTGCTTTATGCTCTCAGTTGAGACTGAGATGAGGTCATTTTCCTTGGAAGTTCTGTTGTTAAAGTTCCAGATCAATATAGGACTTAGTTTGCATGTATGCAAGTACACAAGTAGTCCTGAAATCAGTGAATAAAGTGCTGACTTTATTGATGTCAATGCCAAAACTCCCACTCACTTCAGTGAGGCCAGAACTAATCACATCTTCCAGTGGAATAGTCTGGGGGCAGGGAAAGGGAGGATTGTTTTGGTTTTGACCAGTAAATGAAAGGTAGTCAATATTATAAGATTTTATAACAGATACAGTGCAGATATACATGGAGAAATGTCAGAAATAATTACTTCATTTTGTAAAAATCTTTTGGTGTAGTAATGCCAGTTCTTCATTCCGTCCTGAGTTTTACATTTTATATTAAAGTTAACCACATTACTATGGTGACATGAAATGTTATCTGAAGTGGTTTAGATAACACTTAGATACAGTTGATGTAAAGCTTCTTACTAAATCAAACTCAAACCATTCAATCGTATAAAAATAAATTGTTTTGTCATTACCAAACTGCATTTGTTTTAGATCCCCAAATCTCTTTTCTTCAAGACATTTGTTTAATGGGAAAATCTGAAGTAGTGACATTCTTTCTGATTTAGAGCATAATCAGATTCTGAAAGGTCAGGATTTCCTTCAGAACAGAAATTTCAATTTTGACCATCTCTCAGTGCAGCAAATATTTAATTCACCGTGACTGTTTACTAACTCAATGACAGTGCTGTACAAATTTGGAGCTTAGCAAGCTCTCATTCCTGATCAAAATGATATGAACATATGATCATACTGCTGGTCAAATACATTGTAGTGCCTTGATTTTTCAGAAGATAATGACTGTTGTTGTGGTTGCTCTTACTCAGACACTCCTCCTCATTTCTGGTTGACAACATTTTTTAAATAGAACTCAAGCTTTTGTAGAAAATAACGTGTTTCTTTTACTTTCCTTCTGCACTCAGAAAACAACTTCATGACCTACAGTCAGAAATGTCATAGTCATAAATAAGCTGTAATTTTACTATTAAAAGTTTTTTCAATAGATTGATGTGCAATATAGCCTTTTTGTTGAGCCTTGCATATGTTTCTACTTATTTTTTAATTTCTTGGTAGTCTTAATTTCTTGGCAGAGTATAATACACTAAGAACAATTCTTTATCCACTTATCTGGTAACTTTACCTACAAAACCAGTGTTGTTTTTATTTGATTGGCTGGGATTGACTCTGTCTTTACACTACTTCATACAAATATGATGCCCTCAGTTTAAGTGGAATGCATCCCAATTCATACACGTGACAGCAAAAAAAGGACTTTTGGACATTTCATCACATACTGAAAGTGCTGAACTCTAGAGTAATACAAATGCTTGGTTGGTGGTAATATCCTTGAAAAGTTTCTGCTTGTTTCCTAAAATATCTGCATTATCAAAAGTTTTGTTCACACAGAGTCATTGGAGTCTTTTGTTCAAACAGGGCTGGCTATGGTGCAATAGCTATCCCCAGCTGTTTGATGGGAACCTTTCACATACAGGCTGAGTGAAAAGTAGCCACATACACCTTCCTCCACTGTTGTAATGGACCTTGAAAATCTGCTAAGCTCAGGAGGACAAGGGAGGTCAAGGAGAAGCAGGATGTAAAAAATAACATTAACACATCATAAGCGGAAGCAAATATAGAGTTTTGCATTTAAATTAAATTTTATATACACACAGGAAGCATCATCTGGTGGTTAAAGTATAGAATTGGGAGCTGAGTGATGCTGCTTCTATTCTTGGCCATGCTGGTTCAGGTTTTGTTCCAAACAGAGAAGAGCAGAAGTCAAAAATATACCTGCATAAAAGAGATTTCCATTTTTAATAATAACATGAGATAAAGCCATGTCCCAGAGCATTAAACAGAATCAGAACTTTGATTGTAGATAAGATTTTTATGAAAACCAGCTCAGAATTTCAGAAAAGGGACAGATCAGAGTTAAATGAAAATGGGTATGAGAGGAAAGTAATATTCAGTCTGAAATCATGTGAAGTATGTAAGTATAGTCTGGGGTCAGCAAATGTAGAAAGCACTAAGAGTAGTAATGTCACAACAATTAGTTAAAAGGTCATAAACTGTGTCCATCTCATACATCCATGAAATTTCCATAGCTGCCTAGCACAGGATATTAAAAGCCTCCTGTTGTATGAGTGTAAAATTAATTACATAGAGAGACTTGTACCAAATTCATGATAGAATTCATGGTCTCCACAGGGTTTGTGCCTGCAGTTGAATGGGAATGGATTCAGACAAATTCATGCCCAGCTGTTCTTAGCTGCACAGGTAAAGTGCATGTGTGTAACTGCTGTAAGAAAAAAACCCAGAACTTCCACTGAGACAGCTTGGCAAATTTGATCCCAGGTATGCAGAGTTTTGTCCTCATTTTCTATCTCCTAGCACACCTTCATGCCATCACCAGGTTCTCCATGTTATCCATAGTATCCAGAACTTAAGGAGCAGTTTAACTATTAATTTACAAAGCCTGAATTAATGTACCCCAGACTCCTCTTCTGTTCACAGCATGGTGCTGTGTTCTAGATTTGGAAGCTAGTGGTGCCTGGACATGCTGAAAGTGTGAAGGTATTTATCTCCAAGATAAGAAAATGTATGTATTTTCAGTAACACATGTGCAGAACCACTTGTCTCTGAATATCAGGTGTAGTCTAACGTTAAGATGTTCCTAGTGTGCCTTAAGTCTTGCTCCCCTACATGCCTGGAATGTCTCCATCCTTGACACTGCTGAGCAGTTCAACATCTGTCTTGCACCTCAGACCTGTCACAATTTCAAACTTACAAATGAGTGGCTCAACTGCAGGATCAAGTGTTATAGCTGTTCTTTGAGCATGGTGTTGACACCCTCAGTCTGGTCTAGTGGCATTCATCCAGTACTTGGGAGATCCCACTTCAAATCCCACCTCTACCTGAGTAGGTAGGAATTTGCATTTTCTGCCTCATGGGGGAAGCAGCTTAAACACCAGGATGTAGAGTAAGCTTTGAGAAAGGGTGATGGGACATGGAGTCAAGATTGTCTTTCCCTCAGCTGAAGCTCTTCCAATTTCTAAGATGTGATTAAATGTTCATTGGATTGGGGGACCAGAGGGAGAATGAATGAACTGTACCAAGGAATAAAGGAGAAGAGGCCAAAAACATTCAGACATTTGAAGGCTATGAAGCTGGGATTTGAGATCTCAAGTGAGGGCTTCAAGGAGGCTGGAGAGGATCTTGTCTGTATTTTGTGAGAAAGATGGCTTAAATGTTCATCTTCAGGAGAGAGTTCATAACTGTGAATTGCAGAAGTGCCAGCTGCAGCTCAGGGTAGCAGCTATGTTGGGGAGGAAAGGGAGAAGAGAGGGGCCCTTCCATCTCTAGCAGTGCCACTTGGCCAGACTCACCAGGTTGGCCTTCCATATGTCCCATGCTGAGGCACCTAATTGTCCCCATGCACTATCTAATAGCACATCAGTTTCTAAGTCAGGATATGGATTATAAAGTGTTGAAGTATCAAGGAATATTTGTCTTTCTGAGGATATAGTCCATTGTAATTTATATATCAGGAATCCCAGTGATATCTGTAAACCTCTTTGTAAAGCTCTTTAAAATCTCCAGATGAAAAATGAAATGGCAGTAGTTTTTCTATTCACAATGGATTAAAAAATCTAAGAGCGGCAAGGTTTTAGAGGAGAGATTATCTTTTATTAGATCATCTGCTACACTTGGAAGAAGCAGGCCAGCTTTCAGGCATAAACCTCCCCATTTTTCCTTGATCACCACTCATTACCACAAGGTGTTGCAAAGTCAACCTCCTAGTTTGTCTCTATCTTTGTATCTCTTTCTCATTTTATTGCAGGAAGTTATTTTTCCTTTCTGTTGCTGATTTTGAGATTGTTCTAGTTAGTCATCTTGCCTGAAATGTAATTTTCAGAAGCTGGACTGCGTTACCTTTCACAGCTCCAGGGACTTCTTTGCAACAGCAGAATACCCATCTGCCGTGTTCCATCTGGTTTCCACTTCTGCCTCTGCCACCTGAATGCAGAGAGCCAGAGAAGTGGGCCCAGCGTTTTGCATTTTAGCATGCACACATGCAGGAACTATATTTAATGATTAAATATTTAAGTTAAATAATAAATTTTTAAAAATTGAGCTCTAAAAAGAACAGCTGGTGCTTAATTTATTGAAATTAAGTTACCCTGATGCACTTGGGTTCATGGTTAAAAAAAAATTAGTTCTTTGGGGGTTAAAAAGAAGAGAGAAGCTGGGGACAGAGGGGGAAAAATAATGACATTCTTTTTTTCTGCATTTCCAAAATGACTGTCAGCTTTCTGTGGAAAGTCAATCTGCAGTGTCAGTCTTTGTGTCTATTCACCTGCCCATCTTTGACTTCAAAGATTCTAGTCCGGCATTCACTGGTTTCTGCAAATGTTCTGCAGAGGTGACTGACCTGTCTGTTTTCTGTTTTCTCTTTAAAATCTTCATTAAGCTTTCAGAATTTATACATGGATATGCATTAATAAGAAGGCAGAAGCTGGGTGAAAAAAATGAAGTAGCCTTTCAATGAAGTTTGTCTGTAGCATTTGTCCCCAGTAAACTGAACACTTTGTTGTGCTCTATTTAAAGATGTTCCCAGGACCCAGTTCAGTTTTGCATCTGTCCAAATTCAAGAGGTTCTGAGAGGAGCTTTTCTCCCAGAGTGAGTCATCAGGCGGGGGTTCAGCTACCAAAACACTAATCTACCTGTGTATTTTTTTCCTTATAATTTCTTTTTTCCTAAAATTTTGTTTGATTTTTGTTCTTTCCAGCTTCAGAAGACAAGCAAGTCTTCTCCCAGTCCCCAAGGACTGATGAATATACTGATTATATCCATGTGAGGCCGAACTGTGACAAGCTAACGTACCTCATGCTATGACTTCAGTGAATTATTTATGGAGCAAAGCATTATTCATAGATGTGAACAAGGGTGATAACACCCTGGCCTTTTGTTTTCCCCTTTTCTCCCTGGTTCTTCTGATAAACATACAAAATGTAAGGAGGACTTCAGGAAACTTTACTTTATGGGAGGAGTCAAAATTAAGAATGTGATGATACAATCTGAAAACTGCCTGTGAGAATAACAAGGCATAAAAAGTCAATTACTTGCAAGGCATTGGGAGCTTGGGAAGAAAGTATCATAACAATATCACATAATGGCTCCATTATAAGACTATAGATGCTTTGTGGAGCAACATTAATGAGCTCCTCTAAAACTTTGGAGAAGGTTAAACCAGTCTAAACTCACTTGCTGCCTTGTTCTAATTTAGGCATACGTTAACATCTCTACAGTCACTTGATGCTGAGTAGTGGAAGGAAACCTGCTATAATCCACTAAATATGTTGTCGTGTCATGTTAACAAAACTATCAGAATTAAAAAGACACTTTAAATATATGACAAAATGAGTTAAAATTGCAAAATAAATCATAATACTAGTAAAGCAAAATTATAGCAAATACAAATAAGTAAACATTTAAGATTAAAAGATACTGAAACATTAACATTTTACATTGGTTTGCTTTTTAGAAATTATTAAAATGATTATTTAGGAGTAGATGCAAAATTTATTGGCCAAGACGTGTTTCTGGAGGAAGGCACCACTGTTCTAACATCAGTAAAATCATTACAAAGAAACATGAGTGTACAAAATTTCTTGGTATTACCGAGTACTCTGAGCTCTGATAGTATAATCATCAGAGTCCTCTGCACCCATTCTTCCATTTCCACTCCTTTCAGCATTGTAGATATTCTTCTGCATGTCACCAGGACATATTAAAATGTAGCACATTTCTTAAAAGCTATTCAGTTCCTTCTCTTTTATGCATGTGCACAAAAAATACTTTTGTTGGCTCAGGCATTGATAAAGTAATAGCAATTTCTGCAAGCTTAACTATTCAATTTCATTATTTATTGGGAGAAATTTTATGTAATGGGGCAGGGGGTGAAATTGAGGTAAATCTATTGCAATTTATAGTTGAAAGAATTTGGTAATTAGCATGAAGTAAGAAAGGGGAAACAGAAAATTTCTGTATTTTGTTACTGGTAAGGTTTGGGGTTTTTTTATATGAATGCCTTTTTCTTCCCCTTAAGCAGAGGTTTTCACTGTTAAGACCCATATCTGTCTGAGAGAGCAAGCACTACTTCTAAGATGTCTGTAGAATTTTACAGAAAATCAGGTCTATTGAGTAAATTTTAAGGAGCTGCAAGCAAAAAAAGTTTGAAAACTAATGCTACATGACAGTACCAGTAGAGTTAGATAATTTTTTTCTAATATCATTATTAAGCTCTTAAGGTCTTAAACTAAAAGTCAACAGGAAAACTTTTACTGGCTTCCAGGGATTTAGGATCAGCATCTCAGTTTGTTGGATTTTGTCTTTGATGTCTAAAATGTATGTTAGAAGATGCTTGAAGGCAGTGATTGGAATTTCTTAACTTGGTCATTCAGCAGACAAGGGTAGGATGCTGGAGACTGGCACTACTGAGTGTGTATTGCTGCTTTTCCATCGACTGGCTGTATGACCGTTGCACACTGACTTGCCCCTTCAGCCCACAGTTAGTTTATTGTGAAGAGTCAGAAAATAGGAAGAACCCATTTTTTTTCCCTTCCAGAATCCAGCAGCTGTGAAATTTAAAAGGATTTTAGGGATTCTTGGACATGGAAGGAGACAGGATGCTTGAAGGCAGCAAAGCAGAGGTTTCTAGGCCTGCAGAGCAGATCTGTGGTGGCTGGTAGCCAAAAAGAGAAGAAAAAAATTCCACATGAAGATACCTGCACAAAAAGATTTTTCCTCATAATAATTATATATTCTTCCAGGTACAATGGAGTATAGAATAACTCCATTGAAGATGATGCTGTAACTGCAAGAACAGAGCTGAATTTGGCCCATGAGGAGCAGAGAACTTTTCTCTTGTGGAAACTACCATTCACAGGAAGATACAGGAAGGAAAGAAGAATGATGTTAAGGAAAAAGGAAGTTATGGGAGTGGGAGGCTGCCATGCTGATGACCAGCCTTCCACTGCTTTAAGTCCTGATGTCCTTACATTGTGTGTTCTGGGTTTAATTATAATGCTGCAGTGTAGTGTTAACAAGGCTGCAGAGTTTTGTCTTCTCCCTCTCTCTGAGGCACAGCTAATTAAAATAGGCATTAATTAATATGCTCTTTGAGGTCCCTGAACTTTAGGTGATTAAAATATTATAAATAATATATTATAACTTATAGCACATGGATCACTATGAAAGAGTTTAATGTCACTGACTGTAAAATGTGGCTAATCTTTAATGCCCAGCATGGCAGTTTGAAGTGACCGCCTACATCTCCATGTCCCTGGAAGAGGTCAGTTTAGCTCAGTCCCTGGGCTCCCTTCTCAAGCTAGCCATGGGGGACATTAGTGTCAGAAACTTTCCAACTTTGATCTCACTATCTTTGCCTTTCTAAAAGGCAAAAAGACTTTGCCTTTTAGTCAGGTGCTTAACAGGCTATTGCTGGCTTTATATCTTCTCTAGATACCTTGCGGGTTTTGAGTAAGGCCTTTTTTTTATGGCTTTGTGCTTTTAGTTCTCTAATTATCCCACAACATCTTTGTCCTCTTGTTGTGGGTGATACATAAGAGATAATTAATTAAATATTGAAAACATTTTTACTAGCTGTAAAATGGCTTTTCTAAGCTTTCTCTTTGCATCCATGGCTGACTTTTTATGATGGTTATGATCAAGCATGTGCACTGTCAGCAAACTAGACCTCTTGATCTAGAATACTTATTTAGAATATAAATTCAACAGGCAGTAAATGTGGCAGTGAATGTTAAGAAACTCTGTTAGTACTTGGTATATGCAATAGTCAAGACTACTTTAGTGCTCAGTAGGGAAGGTCCTGGTCAAACAGGACAGTTTTTGAAAGATCAGCACAGGGGTGCCACCCTTACAGCCACCACAGGCCTTCTACTCCACAGCCCTGCTGAGAGGAGGACGTTCACCTTCCTGCTCAAGTGAACTCCTTCAGATCTCCTACAGACAAATTAGTAAGTCCTCTTGCTTTCAGGAAAAGGGTTAAAGATCTGCTTTTCAAAATTACTTCTGCTCCAGCCTTCTACCCCCACCCCCTCTGTACACACAGTAAAAGCCTCCTGCTGGAAAGGACTCAAATCAAATACCCTGATTACTGAGAATTTTGAATCTGTATCCAGATTTCTAGGCTTCTGTTTGGTGCTGATTTCTTCTCATAATCACCATGGCAGCAATACTTAACTCATTCTGTTAAAAAAAGAAGCTTTTTAGACACTTTGTCTATGAAGCACCATGCCAAAAAATAAAAAAAAAAAAGATAATTTTTGTAATTTATTACATGACAACACAAAATTGGAAGCCTGCAATCAGTGGGAAGTAAAAGCTTTCAAAAATAAAGCTCCAAGGTGATAAGTTAAAATTACTGGTTGTCACATCTATCCTACCGCTTTTATTCATAGCTGCTCTGTTCCTTGTATAAAAGCTTGGCTTTATTAGCATCCACTGGAGGCCTTCAGACACCATAAGCCCTTATAGCTCTCAGGTTAATGACTGGTATTAATTACTACCAATGTACAAATTTCGAAGGTGCATACTGGTTGCAATGTTTTGTCTCAGGCGCATGTAAAAATCCAGTCTCCAACTTAATTTAATGTCACTGGCTTCAGCATTGAGCATTGCTCTAAGACAAGGCCATTTACAGGTGCCACGAATAGATGTATTTGTATTTGGCTGTAAAAAGGGTCCAAGTTTATTGCAGAAACACAGGTTTAAATGGGAAAGAGGGAGCTGGTGCTTTGGTCTAACCCTCTCTGCATGCACAGTCATTCTAGGTCTTGAAGGTATGGAAGGAACAGGATGATTGATCACTTATATAAAGGATAAGGAACAAAGATACCACTTTCCCGACTTCTTCCTGGCCTAGTGGTATGTGTCTTGCCTTGTATTTGAAATGCGGCCTGACTATGTTGCTCTTCCTGAGACTGTCTTCAGTGTTGTATTCACAGAACCACCCATTCTGGGAAGGTCTGAGGCAGCCATGGGTACCACCTCCCAGCAGGTTGGTCCAGCTTACAGGCCATCATCTATGGTCTCTAAGGTTTGCAAACAGACACTTCCATACTTTCTCCTCTGATGTGCCTCATGCTGAGTAACTACTCTCTGCAAGTATCCATCAGCATTTACATCATCATCACCTTCAAAACTGTTTTCCTCTGTAGTTCCATGTATGAGTTACCAACAGAGTACATGACAACACTGGCAGCCAGTGGGATGACACCGTAACTTCCCACTGGCTAGGCCTGTCTCATTCTGTTCTTCCCACAACAGGTAGATGACTTGTGAAACTCCTTGCCAAAGGATATGGTAGATAGTAAAAATTTACAAGGAATGACTGAAGCTCATGAAAACAAATCCACTGAGCATTGCAAAATACATAAAGCCCACATTCAGAGAAATAGGTCCTGAGCTGAATTCATTAACGACAGAGTATTAGCCAGAAGTTTCATATATGGTTCTCCTGTTCTTATTGTTCCATAACCATCCACTTATGGCCATACTTTGGGGTTTTTTTAATCAAGACACCAGAACAAGAAATTGTCAACAGTCCCAGGAGCAAAAACTGTGTTTAGAGATCTCTTAATGTTAGTTTTGTAAAAAACCAGGGTGTTCTCCTGGAGTGGACAGACCTTTGGTCTAGGCCACTGTGGTCATTCTTAGGTTTTGCTTTTAACTATCTAAAAAGGGAATCAAAATCAGAGTATTTAACTTTCTGTTACCCTTTTAATTGTTTTCCCTGTAGCAGAACTAAATTAATTACACACATACACACACACAATATTAAAACAGTGGCACCCAGGGCAAAAAACCCCAAACCTTAAGCTTTACCCTCATATTTCAATGGGAACAGAGATGCTTTGATAAGATGTGAGAGCTGGAGAAGGTCAGTGATATCTCGAGCCACAACCTTGTCTTGGAGAGCTGTTGTTTCAATCAAAAGAGGGTGAAGCAGGCCCTAGTGCATCTTTTAAAAAGAATTTTATAATAGTTTCCCTGTGATTTATTCAGTGGCACAGTGTGAGAGGCTGAAACCCACTATGGGTTTTAGGTATTTTGTCCAGTGCATTTTCTACCAGTAGAAATTTAATAGAATCCTTTTCTGCCTTTGAAATACCAGATGCCATATTGATCTTTCTCTCATAGATGCTGTTATTATGGATTTTGATGCCTATCTGCTTATAACAAGACCAGAGAATTGTTGTAAAGCATGTTTCTGTATATGTTTTGTAAATGAGCATAATGTTGAGTGATGGAGATTGCTTTTCTTTTTCACTTAGGTTTGAGCTAGAAAAACAGTATTTACAGGAGGAAGATTTTTTGAACACTTGAACCCCAGCTAAGGTTTTTATTCAATAGTTAATTTCTCCTTTATCTGCATTCTTTTATGTGGGACTACAAAGACAATCTGTCTGTCTGAATACTAGAACAGCTACAGGGGCTAATTTTGCCTGTCTATGGCATCTTATGGAGAAATACATGTCCTCATTTGCTGCATACTAGTATTTCCTTTATTGTAATTTTTTGTTGTTGTTGCTTATACAAATATCATTTTACAAATCTCCCAGACTGCCACCTTCTCTCACCTCTATAAGTAGTATTTCCCAAGCTGGAGATGAAGACTTCCATGGGTGGATTGACAGATGATGGCAGTAATACCATTTCATACACAAATCCTCCATGATAATTTAAGTACATACTCTTCTGTTGAAGCTGACAGGACGTTGGTGCCTGGTGGATTTTAGCCTAGCCCTGCTGCACTGGAGCACTGGCAAAAACAGAAGCAGTATAGCTCAGCACCAGCTCCATCACAAGGGTCAGCTCTCAGCACCACATTCCTCTGCTGTATCATACGCACCCACAATCTGTACTGATTGCCTTGTGCTATTTCTTACACACAGACAGTCCAGACTACTGCAGATGCGTCGCTGAAAACTACTAGTTACTCTTGCTGTCTCTCATATATGCATAGCTGTAAACCTTCTCCAGCAATGTCCTCTCATCTGACTGTAGGAAGTGTACAGAGCTCCAAGTTAATGTCACATCCCACCAAAAACTTCTCTGCTGTCCCTTGGCATCCAACTGAACTGTATTTGCTATCACTGGATAGCCTCTGCTCTGGAGCTTGGCCCACACTAAGCATTATTAGCATGTTCTGGTCACCGTTTACTGTCTTTAAATTAATTTACAGCCAGTTCACTTGAATTAAAATTGGACCACAAGCTCTAATCAAGGTTTACTCAGAAACACTTTACACAGATGGTACACGTATTCTGTGTAAATGCATGATGCTGATTAATCTAAGCCATTTTAATTAACTTAAATACAAAGTCCAACCAAATTATTTTTTGGTGCTACTGTTTTTTATTAACAATGTTGCAGAAAAGCTAGTGACACCTGTAGCAACCAAAGACTGTACTGCTGAATGATTCCCATAAGGAATGTATAGAGACTTGATTCCTTTGTTTTGTTTCTCCTTTCTGTTTTTCACTCCCACAGCTATCTTTGGGAACCTTCTGTTCTGTTATCTGTTCGTTTGATTCCCAGTATTGAACATGATGCCCCTGAAGTTGCCCAAAATTTGAGGTTTTCCACCGGAAGTACCTTTGACCCTGAGAAATGGGGAAAGCATTAAATTATATTCAAGAGAACCAGTTCGGTGTCTTCAATCTATCTACAGAACTTTGAAAGGGTTGTCTCCAGACAAGGTGCTATCCTTCGCCTCCTCTTCATCTCCTTCCATGTGGCTGCCTTGGAGGCAGGCAGTGGACAATGTGTGTGAGCAGGCTGTGAAAGCCATGCACTAATGTGCTGGTCTGGCTAGGGCACATGCTCTGGAGGGTACTTCCAAGCTCTACCAGCAAATGTGCTTTCAGGCTCACCCCTGTACAGCAGGCATGTTTAGTTTTGAGAATACTTAAGCTTTGATGCTGCCCTTGCAAGACATTGTAGCCACAGTCTGTGTGACCTCGGACTAGTTAGTTACTATTTTTGCATGTCTGTTCTTGTTTTGCAGCTAGCTGGAAGAGTAGTCATTGAAGTATATGAAGTGCTCAAATACTGTACTTCAATAGCCTGAACTTCAAAAAATGCCTTGTACGTTATTCCTTCCTTAAGTGAATGCGTTTGTTCTCTGAAAGGGCTGGGTAACAGAAGGGTGTCTATGGACAGGATGTAGAATAGTCTTTTATGTTCTTAAGAACTGGAATGGACATACTTGTGCTTATTCAGAGCCAGAAGGACTTTGCACAAAAATTTCACTGAATTAAAGAATAATCAAAACCATGGAGATTACAGCAGGATGATTCTCTGGTAGCCAGTTCATCAGGCTGTATTTGCCTACATCCTTCACTACCAAGCAAATGCACTAAAACAGGAGGTCTGTGCTGAGCAGACAGGTGTGAGACATGTCCAGTGCAAACAGTTTCTTACTGACTTTGCCTCTTTGCCAGCATGGAACAGTAGGACCCATTCAAAAGCAAATACTGTAGTCAGCTGGAGTGTAGACGCTTTAGTAAATGGCTGTACCTGAGTGCATGACTTTGTACACTCACAGTTACAAACGTGCCTAAGCAGGAATTAAGCTTGAACTAGCAAGTGCCTGGTGGGTAGGGTTCTAGGTGCAATACTTGTATGGTATAATAACATGGTACAGTTTTGTATGTTCCCACACAGTTCAGCATAGCTGGCACTACTGGAAAAGAGGGACATAAGCTAGTGGTGTTAGAAGCTTTTGCACAAAATTTGGTAGCAGGTATCCACATGGGTTTGCCATAGCATAGCTGGGAAGACATTGTGTAAGCAAAATTTACCAGCAGGGGTGTCATTCTTAAACGTATCAATCAATACATGGATAAACACACTGCCACAGTCTGAGATGTAGCTGTACTACTGCGGTGGAAGAAGAGACTGGGAACGTGAACGCAGCTGACCCCCATCTTGGTGGGACATTTCCAGCTGATAACATTTCACAGTGCTAATCACACTTTCCAGACTGGTGAACGAAGCAGAGCTTAGAGAATGAAAGAAGCTTGCTTTTTTTTTTTTTTTTTTTTTTTTTTTAATCTTATCTTTTTCCCTTATTTGTGAATTTTTGCAAGAAAAGTGACTGCAGTCCCAGGTTTTGGAATAGATCCAGCTATCAAAGTTCAATGGTGTAGTGGCAACTAACTACTTTAATTCAGTTTGAAGTCAGAGTAATTTAGCAAGAAGGGAATGTGTCGCAAAGAGCTATTCAATCCCACACATACATTAGACAGCAAATGGACTGTACATTATTATTATATCATTTCAAATTTCTGTCAGTTGTGCTGTGGGAACAATTTTTTCATAGAGTATTTAATTCTGGAAGCAATAGTCAGTGCTTAGTACTGGAAGGAATTAACAGTGGACAAAACCACCTACAGACTGGCAAATTTAGAACATCCCTAAATCCATCATGGGCTCCATTATTCACCATGTTTCAGTAACGTATAACAGACAACACTGACAGGGGCTTAACAGTAAATGTGGAAATCAGTTTCTGGAGAGGTGAAGTTTACAGGCTTTATTTTCACTTTGGATCCAGAGGCTGCCTGGGAGGAGCTGCGCGGGCAAGTGCTGCACACAGGTGATGGCACCTGGGAGGCTTGTTTCTGTACGTCAGTGTGGCACAGCAGACACCCTGTGTCCAACCCTGTTTTCTGGTGCCCTCTGCACACCAGCTCAAAATCTGCACAGGATTTTTACATACAACAGATGCCTGTTCAATCCCAGCTTTAAAATCTTACTTTCACTGCTGATTCTGCCCCACACTTTCCATATAACTGTAGATAAGCTAGTAAGTGGCAGCACTACCAGACATAAAATGTCTGTAATAGCTGCTCAGTTCTCAAGGAAGCAATCTTCCGTGGCCTGTCTCCAGCTTGTGGAGACCTTTGGCTGAGGGTCACATGAGGGTCACATGACCGCTAGATGAGACTTTTATATCAGTCCATGGGTATAGCCACACGCCTTCCCTTGGTACTATTTCATTTCATTATTTAGGTCAATTTTAATAACTAACTGCCTAACTCTGCTTGGTAAATTGGTACCCAGAAAGCAGTGGAAAGACGGTGTTGAGTGCACACAAGCAGGACACAGATCCTGTTACACACGTGCATTTCTGTGGGAGAAGGACAGCTCAAGTCACAGCTGAATAAGAAGCGGGGAAAAAATGTACAACCTGTCATAATGACAATGACAGTCTTCTCATGTGTCCTCACCCCGCAGGAACAGGGAGGCAAAGGAGCCTGAACTGTGCAAGCTGCACCATCCCCATCGGAGGGTGAGCACACGTGGCAGCAGGCACGTGCTGGTAGCTTCCCAGGGAGCACAGGGAGCACAGCCATGCAGAGCAAAGCCCGCAGGAGGACAGCACTGCCAGACAAGACAGAGCTTGCATTGACAGCCTTTCTCCCAAACTGATGCCAATGCTGGTTTGCAAGTGGCAGTATTGTGGGATTTCTTCCGCAGTGAGCAGAAATACTGGGGCAGCTTCCCACCTCTTTTCCTTGATTTAGGAAAGAGACAGTTTTTTTTTTTGTTTAGGGATTAACGCATGTCTCAGTTTTGGTTTTGTCTGTGAAGATGGGCTTTCTCAGTGCTACCCAAGCTGTTGGATAATGAACTGCAGCCCCCTCAGAGCATAAACCAGCTCTGCTTAGAGAGAGAATACTTGCACAGAAATGAGTTTGCTAAATACTGATGCTAGAGAATCCTAGCACAGGCATTTTCACCTTGACCCAATGCTCCACTCTTCTGGGCTCCTGGAATAGCTGTGATCTCGATTCATGCATTTTATGCATTTTTGCTGTACAAAGCAAGCAAGCAAGCAAGCAACAAGAGATTTTGACTTTCAGACTTCCTTTGGAGGCTGATGCAGAATTTGGGCAGCAGAGTGACCAGAGTGATTGAATCCATCAAGCATAACAACAGGAAGAGATATCATGGGGGTATGATGCAAACTTCCTCAGTTCAGTGATGAGGGCTGTCAGCAGAAGCCTCAAAATAAACACTCAGTTTGTTGGGACTGTGGGCTTTTTTGGGGCCTCTTTCCAGAATTGAACATAGACAATGGAAACAATCAAGGAACCTCCAAATCTTTGCAAAGTTGCGATGTATGAACTGATGGTAGAAAATGTGAAGGCTGACTTAATAGGCAAATTAAAATGTTTGGAAAAATCATAATGGATACAGGAAACAACAAATCTTTCCCAGAAGGGAATACATCTAAATCAGCATAAAGCCAACAATAGCCTTTAGTATTTTGTCTGGTGATGCAACACCAGCTCAAGGGAGTGTGAAGCATAGCATGAAGCATAGCAACCCATCCATGGCGACTGCCGGCCATCTCCATACCACAGTTTGTATGCTCTGGTAGGAACAAGACTCGATATCTCCCAAGTTACCATTGTACGACAACTCTAGAGTAACCTCAGTGTTCAACAAGAGACGTCAAGTATGAAGCATGAAGGGAAGCTCCTTAAAATAAAGTCCAGATGAGACACTTACCCTAAAGCTGCAAGAGCCATTGAAATAATTGCTAGCTCCTTAACCTTTCAAGAAAAAATTAGCTGAACTATAAAAAATGAAGGATTAAAAAGTGAGATAGGGAAGGAGAGAGAGAAAGCTAAGAAGAGAAAGATGCTTTTAATTTGCAACCTACTCTCTTCATCAGAATTATTTTAGGATAATCAGGCAGATGCGGATGTTTCCTGGAAGGTAATGCTTGAGTGGTGAAGGTAGAATGTGATGGTTGGATAAAACATGCTTGAAAATGTGACAGGTTACATTATCTTTTATTGACATCCGAACAGAACTGCCAGACTCTGGAGGCTTTATTTTTGCATCAGCCTCTTTTTTTTATGACATCTGCCATCTTTAGAAATTAAACAAACTTTTTATTGCTGAGTTTTAGCAGATTATCTCAAGCAGACTTGACTGTTTCTTGGTAAATTGTGTGATATGTGATGTGCTTTTGACTTTAACCTGCATTTTTTTCTCATTCCTTTTTTTTCCTGTAAAATCATTCAAAATAATTTATGAAATTCACTCTGTGTTGTAATCTAACTTTGATCTGGGGAGACAATACCAAGGCGAAATAGAAAAAGATGGATTATAGTTCCTACATTAATAGACCTGCTCAAAAAAAACCCTTACACTTTATGAAATGAGAAAGATAAGAACATGAATTAATAATGCTTTAGCAGCAGTGGCACAAAATCCTTGAACGATAATGCTCCAAAACTACTCATATTGATTTAAAATCTATATTTAAGACAGTTAGGTCTAGAAGTCCCCCTTCAGCCACATCAGATATAGATTTTCAATTTACAGGATTATTTTAAATCACAGTCTTTAATTCAGAAAATATCATATAAAGGTTTCCATGTTTAAAAGTAAATGTTCCCTTCATGCTCTCAAATTATGCTGCTTAAAGTTTAACAGTCACCATTGATAAATGTTTGTGCGTGACCATGTCAAAGCAGGACTGCCACATGTCCCGCAGGGGCCTTGTCCCAGGGTGTATGGTTACAAGGCTTTGGAGTCTGGAATGAGGGAAAGCCCACAGTGAATATAGATTAGAAGAAGACTGGGCTCATGGAGAGCTTAAGGTCACTGAGGGCCACATTCTGCCTGAGGTGATGTGTACCTATTGGGTTCAAAAAGGTTTTGTGTTCATGCAAGGGCAGAGTCTGTCAAAAATGTTTTACTAATAATAAACAGAGACTGATGTTCTTAAAAATAAAGTTAGACAATTCTTTGCTTTATATTGAAATAGAATCAACAAGAGAATTGATTATTGCTTTCTTGCATTCCAAAACAGTTCTTGAGGACTTTGCTGGAATTGTGCACTGTTCATTCAAAGGGAAATGGTTACAGCCTGCATTAATGTGCTAATATGTAATTAGTACAGTGTCACCTTAAACACCAAATTAATTCACAGTGGTTAGGTAAATTGTAACACATACTCACATTTATTTTTCTATAAAATGAAAATTTTAGTGTTCCCCAGCAACTGTCCTCTCCAAAGAATAAGGTGAACCGGTGTGGAACAGATGTGAAATTTAATTAGAAGAACAAAAGGGTATTTGTCACAAGCTAAAAAATTGTAACAAAGAATAGGGGCTGGGAAAGAAAACTGATTCCAGCAATAGCGAGAAATGTCTCCCGTAACTAATAATAGTAATGGGCAAAGAGCACAGTATCCAGATCCCAAGCAAAGTGCTAGTTTACATTTAATGGCTTGACAATGAGGACAAATCACACTGGCTCAAGTTCAAATTCACATTCTGTGGCTTCAGTATCCCTGTGATGTGTTTCTGGAACTCCAGAATAACCCCCTTCTCATTTTGGGTCCAGCCACACCACCACATTTTAAGGGTGGTGGAAGTCAGAATTCCTCTTCGACCTCCAGTTTAGAGGTTTGATTTGATGGCTGGGTCTGGAATGGCAGCTCCTCACTCTGGGGAAGGACCCCTTGGACATCTCTGTAGTCCTATGAGCCTCCATTCCTGCTCCTTTTGCAAACCATAGAAGTAATGACTGTCTGGCTAATGATACCACTGCTCACTGTTCTGGAATGGCTCGCTCTGAAGATGATGCTGACCAGCTCATCCGAGAGGCCAAATTTCAACGACTGTTCCCCTGCAGCTTGCTGTGCCAGCTTCCCACTCACACTGGGGGAGAGGGGAGTGAAATATCACATGAGAGGTGATTTGCAAATCTCTCCCTCGCCCTTCATCCCATCAGTATTCACCATGAGTCAAAGTTTATAGCCATGGAGTGAGAGATGATTGTGCTGTCAGACTAGGGAAATGAATTCTGAGGAATGAGCAGGCTTCCCATTTATCCATAAATTGACTTACCCCTGTTGGTAGTATAGAGCAGGTAAAAGTATGCGTTGTTACAGGGCAGGCTGCCGTGCTAATGCATCCTGCTTCCTATCTGAGATCTCACACAGAGCTAACAAGAAAACCATTCCAGAGGGGCTTATGAACTCCAAGTAACTTCTCTTGGAAATGCCTTCAGTGAACAAGACTGAGGAGACACAAAAGAAGGAAATACAGACTAATTAAGCAGAATCTTCTCTAACCCAAATGATTTTCATGCTTTTTCCACAGGGCATCAGCAAATCTTTAAGGATGCAATTTCAGCTCTAACCTTGAATTTCCTTGCTGTAATAGGGATGAAGTGAATCTTTTAGTTTTATCTGAACATAATTTTTCTGTAAAAAGCAGATTAATTCTTGGTCCCTAGTTTCTAGTACTCTGTGTTTTGAATTCCTTTAGTGCCTATATAGGCACAGTTTAGGGAATTGGTAAGACAGATGGAGCTTGGCATGATTTTTTTTTCACACTGAATGTAAAAATGGTTGGGGATTTTTTGGTTGTTTTTTTTTTACTATGCAGCTGAGATAAGAAAGGCAGGTGGCTGGAAATAACTAAGTTCTAGATAAACTGTATAATTCATAGCAAAAATCTCAGAATACACACAGAAAAAGATCTGGGGGTTCTTCAAGTTGCAGACTAATGGCTGAAAACTGTTGATATTAGTCAGCCTTAAAAGCCATGTTATTATCAAAAATGCTGACAGCATTCCTTTTGATGTGCTCATAAGGAAAGATCTTTTAATTCATAGCTTTGTCCTTTGCCTAATATGAGCTGTGACTGGTTGAACTATACTTTATTCCGTGTAAGATAAGTCTGGAAATGAACAAAGAGCTGATAGCTGTGAGTTTATTTGAGGTAGATAGGAAAGTTTTAAAAGAAATAGTAAACATCTTTTTAACAGAAGTTTGACATTCTAGAGCAAACAGTCTATGTAATTTACTAAATTCTATTAAAGTGAGTACTTACCATCAGAGTGCCTGAACAGGCATCCAGTGGGTCATCTTCATAAAAATAGCAGCTAAGTACACTTCCTTTCCTCTCCCACTTCCTCGAGTTTGTTTGGAGAAGCAAAAGTACTAAACAAAGTAGCAACAGCATAAAAGTGATATGTAGAGAATCAGGACAAAAAAGCAATAAATCTGCCAAAGATATTTTGAACAGAGATAGCAATAATCTTGTCTTGTATGCCTGGCTCCAAATTGCTGATCTTTATTGTAATGCACAGCAATGTACTGTACTGGATTGACATTTATTTTTTTTTTTTTAAAAAAAGAATGAGTCTTTTCAAGCTCTGCCTCTCAAAGCATTTCAGTTGGGAATGAGTTGTAAGTCCACAAGGAAAAGAACACATGCAAGTAAATACTATACTCATAAGAAATTCAACAACGGTTCTGAATGTTTTCGTTAGCATTAATTTATGACTTGAGCAAGCAGTAAAAAACATGCTGTCCTGTGAATATCCACTTAGATTCATAAGTGAATTTCAGTTTAACTCTTTGAACCATTTCTAGGGGTTGTTTTCGGTGGATCTTGGGCACAGAGCTTTATTATCAGAAACTATTCCCAGCAATACCCATTTTAAATTCAAAAGTTTGAATGTGTACCAAAAGTGAATTTTTGAGCTGTGTATCCACAGTGTCAGTTAATTAGAAAACTAACCCCATCAAGAATAAGTTTTTATGACTTATATAATTAAGAAATGCAGTGTGAATTGCAAATGTTCACAACTCCTTATAAGTGATCTGCAGACCTGGAATTATTAATTATTAAGGCATTCATATATAATTGTGCATAACAGATTTGGAAATGTTGTGATCTGTGTAAGGGCATTTGCAAACAAGAAACAAAAGGTACAATTTGTGTATACATCATCAGTTGCTTATTATTTGCTTAGCTTTATTTGCCATTGAAAGAATAGGTGCTGGCAAAGTTGCCGAAGGAATGCTATCAGTCTTCAAGTTCTGGAGATCATGCTGGAAAGGCAGTAGAGCTAATTGAAACGGCTGTGAGCTGATGTGTCTTTGCTGAGGTCAACTGAATGGCGGCTTTTAGCTCTGGGTCTGAACTTGACCTTTCTGCCCTAGGTTGGTAGCTACTTAGGTTGTTTTTCCATTAGCAGTGTTGACAGTAGCCACAGCACACAGTGTTATCTGCCTGCCGTCCACAAGTACCTGATTTCCATTCTTCTCCACTTCTCTTCCGCAGATTGACACATAGGTTGAATTCAAAAAGTGCAGGAAAAGAGCTCTGCCTGCAAAAGGAGCCTGCACTCCAGAGGTTTTGCACTAAACTATTGTGAGACCTCCGGCTACAACACAGGACATGGGAGCTTTTCTGAACCCTCGTGTCTTGTGTTGCAGCCAGAGGGGCACATCTTTTCAACTGAGTCTGAGACAAGTAGAAGAAATGAACATGAAAGAGGTGTAAAGAGAGAGTGAGAGACGGGTACAGGCGTGGGACTTCAATGAACATCTGAGAGAAGCAGACTCACGAATGTGATCCTTGGCATTAGCCTTTGAAGCTTTCTCCTAGGTCCAGAGGAGATGTCAGTTTTCTGCCTGTTCTTGAATGCAGATTGAAAGATCTAAATCAGGTAGTAAAAGTTACTGTGCTTACAATGCCACTGGCACTGGTCTCCTTGTTTCTTGCTGCAAATTTGACTAGAATCACTGAATTAAACACTAAACGCTTTGCAAGTATCTCGTGATCTGCCCTTTTGTAACTAAGCAGGTGTTGTTTTCTGTACTTGAGCAGATGTAGGTGTGAGATTTCAGTTGAAATAGAATTAAGTAGCCTCACATGTTTTCAGCAGAGAACATGCCTATGATTAGCATTGAATTTTTTTGTTTCCCACTGGGACAAATTTTTCACTTCTTCAGCAACTGACTTCAGGGTAAGCCTCAGCTTTAGTAGGAGCTGCAGCACAACTTCTTTGTTTTGGCTTAACTTTGCCACTTGTTTAAAACATTGCATGCCACTGTGTCCCATCTAATAAAGTATTAAAGCATATCCAGCTGAAATCTTCCTTTTTAATACTGCATTAGACTGGATATGCTGGGATATAATGGTTTAAATTTCTGCATTAAAAAACTGTGTATGCCACTAAAATACCCAGAAGATGGCTCTGAATTTGTATTTTGAGTTGTTAAATTAACATAGATGTTGTCATTGCGATCCTTCCATTTTGACATCTTTTAGGAAGCTACAAAGACATGTCATCTCATGTGGCAATAAACATGGTTAAATTCTGGGGTAAGATCTAAGTGATTGTGATCATTAAGACCTTGCCCTATTCTGTATTCATTGATTTCAGTGGCGATGGACACAAAACAAAACTCTGCTGAAGGGGTTAAGAGTAGCAGGAACCAGTCTTTTGATCATCCCAAGGCAGATTTTATTGAAGATTCCCTTACCTGATAAATCTGGTGGTTTTGCAGTCCATTTTAGATTGTTATTTCCTGTGGGAGAAATAAAAAGGTAGTTATAAGAAAGGTAAATAAGTATTCTGACCAGGCTTAGTGTTTCCTGCACACTTTGTGTAGTTACCATTTAAATGAGAGAGATTCCTTTAATTCAGAAAGTGGCCTTCTGGGTCAGTACTCCTGGCTTAGTTTTCAATGCCATTTACACTATTCTGTTTGTCCTCCTGATCTTTGGTGCAAGTCAGTGGAAAGAATTAGCAAAATAACCCAGGGAGGACCGATGCTCCAGTGCCATCCATTGCCCCGTTAATTCCCATTGGATTGAATAGCCCAGCTGTTGCATCTCTGTGTATGCATGTCTCTGCCTCCAGCATCTCGTTCAATCCCAGGAGCATAAAACTTGATAATTTGAAAATTCTTGCTAGAGAAGCTGTGTCTCAATATTCTCAAATACAAGTTATGTTCAGACATTTGCTGAGGGAAAAGGGAGTGAGAAAAACTTCCCAGTCCCAGTGGAAGAACTTGGAGGAGACAACAGAAGAAAACAGGGACACATGCACTTAAGTGGAAGAGTATAAATCTCTGCAGTTGCACCAGTTTACTTCAGCCTAAGCATTATACCTAGTGATTTTCTCCTTTCTAAAGTATCACATATGAGCTAGCAAAAATTCCAAGAGCATTCTAAAATGCTCAAGGTGAAGGATGTACTTTGGGGTTTTTCCAGTTATCTTTATTCAAATTCTTTGCTTCCTATTGCATATATTAAGTGTTGCACTAGAAATACAAAGCAAGTGGTTCGACAGAATAATATGTCTATACTGTGGGAGAGGGGCATTTTTTTGCTCTGGAATCTACCAGCTAGACTGTACCAGTTGAGAAAATTTTTGCAAGTAGTTAGCCATCAGACTGTAGCCAAACCCCCAGTTTAAAGAAGAAAACCCAGCAGTTAAGTATAGTTTGTTGTGTTTTTTTCCCCCCAGGAAGTATTGTTTGTATAAACTATAATTAGTGGTTTTAACTCAGCGTATTTCATTTCTCTTATAGGAGAAAAAGCTTCCTAGCTGAGCATCTTTGTTAGAGCTGTCAGTGTCTGCATTCATAAAAGAACAGTGATCAAAAATGGGTAATTTCTTTGCAGTTTAGATGCACCCCCCACCAATCATGAAAGCCAAGGCCTCCTAATGATATTAAAATAATAGAAAATGGAATTTTGTCAAACATTCAGGTATTTTTCAGTGAACCTATTTGCTCAAGTGAGAAGTTTATTTGTTGGCGATGGCTGAATACTTAATTACAGTAGCTGTGCTAAATATCACTGCTGGCGCTTGAGATATATTTAGATTCAGCTCCCTCTGTCTCAGAAAACACAGAAATTAAAATGCAACACTGTAGCATAACGTAACTGATAATAGGTATAGGGCTGAGGAGGATTTGAGATGTTGCCAGATCTGCTGTGGAAACCACAGATGAAGCATGAAAATGGTGGGACCTTTTTCTTCCTGTACTAGTCCAAGCCTTCGTTCTGCTCCGTCAGTGCAACATGCAGCAGTACAGGGGTTTTCAAGGAGTTAAATGCCTTTGACGGTAATAATCATTACAGCATTAGTCTTACCATCTATAGTTTAACGGCTTCACTAGATTTGGTTCAAATAATGAACCAAAGCTTAGCCCTGAACAAACTTAAAGCGTTCGTTTAAAGGGCTCTTTTCTCTCTCCTCTCCTTTCACATGAGGTGTGCAGATCCTTTGGGTCCTGAGGCAGAGCATGTGATTCCTACCTGGTCTGGCCTCTTGCACAGATCAGCACAAGCCAACACAATCAACCTAGCTCTCTCCATAGGGGCTCTGATTTTATCTTGTGTTCGCAGAGGATGATAGAGAAGGAGACTTGACTGCGGGACACGAAATACAAACGTTTATCCCAAGCATGCCTGAACCTTTAGTGATTTCACCTGTTCTCTGCCTCTCCATTCTCATCCTTCCCTTTCTCTGAGCACCCTCAGCCCCGCTCTGATTTAATGAGTACTGACATCGTCAAGCCGTATTAAGACTCAGACCCTCAGTCATCCCAGCAGAGAGCATGTAGTAGAATGCGAGCTCTAATATGTAATTCCTGACTGTGTTTTTAACACTGTCATGTGATGTTCAGGCAGTTGGGCACAGCACATCTTGAAGGGCAAAGTGGGAAAGCACTGTCTGCTTGGCTCATAGCTTGACTTTGCTGGAGGAAACCTGCTTTGCAACACGGATGGAAAAAACCTGCACTCTTACAGGCTCTGAACTTTCCAGGAGTTGCATTAACTTTAAAAAAGATATAATAAAGAAGTATCTCTGTCCTCATTTAAACTCTGTTTATGCTTTGAAAGTCCCACACAGTTCACTGAAAGATTTTCTCCATCCCTCTTCAAAACATGAGCTTAATGATTGTCAGAACTCCATATTGACAGGATGAGGAACTGACTTAGCTTGTTTATCCATAAAACAGTGGTACTATATAAGTTACTTTAGCCATTGAGTTGCTTGGAAAACAGAGGGGCTGTTTGTATTCGCAGGCTGATTCAGTCTGTGATCACTATGTAGAGCATATGAACAAAGGTGGCAATTGCGCTCAAGCCACAAAAGAAATCCTTATCTGTCATTTACAGCTCCATTCTTTAGAGCTCCTTTCTTTCAGTATGTTTTTTTAAATTGAATTATTATACTTATGGTGTACATGTCTTTGTTTCACTGAGAACTTAATTGACAAAAACCTCATTTTCAACTGAAAAAGACAGCTTTGCTGGAAGCATAATAAACCATGCACCATTAGCCTTGGTTATAGTCAAACAAAACCAGTAAAAATGCCACCTTCTAGCTTAGGTCAGCTTTCTGAGTGGATCACAGGTGGTGTTTGTTCACTTTACTGACTAAAATAAATCTCGTTTCTCTTGGCTGCAAGAACAATGCAGTTAATGGGAGATTGAGGTGGGCTTCAGGCTGTATTGCATATATTCAGCAGAGAATAATTTAGTATTTGAATGAAGAATGTTTATAAGTAGTCATGATGCAGGGGAAACATCCATTAAGAGCCTTGGGTGAACTTCCAGTAGTGAGGAAGGAGTGTGTCCCTGTAAATTAAGCTGAGCCAAGGAGGCATGGCCAGCGTGGAGGTCCCCATAGCACTCCTTGAATGGGGCCAGGCTGGGCTAAGGAGGCCAGTCAGGGGAGATCCCTCCTCCCTGCAGCTGAAGAAAGGGAGCAAGGCAAGATCTGGCAGAGCAATCTGGTAACTCTGACACAGAGTCGACTCAAAATCCCAGTGCGAATGACAGGGTGAGTCAGATCTGTGCCTGTGACTGTAGGAAAGCAGGGAGGAGATTTCTTTCCTCTTCACACTGGTCTGCAAAGCTAACTAGCTGTGGGAGGACTTCTGTCAAAGTTGTCTACCTTTTTTAAGCCAGGGTGGCTGCTGTGGCAGTACAAGCCCTGTCTTGAACACTCCTGCATCCTGCTGCTAGCTGACATGCGGACACCACAGCAGCATTGCTGGGCTTCGTGCATGCAGTACCAAACCACACCAGAGTCACTGGGTGCCCTCGCCTCAACTGTGGGCTCCTGTCTGGCCCCACTGTACTTTTGACACTTTTCTACTCTGCTCTCCAAAGATGAGGGGGAGCCAGCAGCAGCAGGGAGATGGGTGGGATTTCCTACGTGATGCCATTGGTACATCTTTTCTTCACCGTCACCATGCCAGAGAAAAGCTCTGAGATATACAGGGCTGAGGGTGTCTGTAGGTCGCGCAGTGCAGCTGGAGCAGGAGGGAATCATGTTGGGATTAGGGCATCCAAAGCATGGGAGTGGGTAAAGGCCCTCAGCTCAGGTCATACTGCTCTAAAGGGGCTGGGAGGGAGCAAGGAAGAGCCGGGGGCTGAGCAAGGGAGAGGGGAAGAGGAGGGGACCCACAGCCTCCAGGACTGCACTGCCTCCTCCTCCAAGAGTAGCAAGCTACTATTTCAGTATCCACTTCATGGTTTGTTTGTAATGCCATTGGCCCTCAACATTTGACACAAATGCAAAACCACGATCTCTGCTTTAATTAGAGAAGGAGGCTGGCACTGTTTTGAATTCTAAAGTCATGACAGTCAAAAAAGGTTTGGAAAGGAGAATGATGCAGAAAAGGAGACAAAAACAGTGCCTGTGTGGGTGTGTGCAGGTGTATTCTCTGGATTACAGGCTGAGGAGGAAAGAGGTGCAAACATTTGGGAGCTGATGCTGTAGACGCCTGTTACCCTCGTATTCATCCAGAGCAGCTCCATCAACTTCTGCTGAGCCACCTGGCTTCCCATTACAGTGATGGGTCATGAAAATCTGCTCCCAGTCTTTGCTGCATGAACCATTTCAATTTTTCAGAAGAGTTGCAAACCTGCAAGCTGAACTTGAATGTCATTCACAAAAGCTGTCACCTCCACCTCTCCCTCCTGTGTGGACATACCACACCAGGTTCCTCGGGCAGCGCTGCAGTTCAGCATTCTCCGTTTGAGTTCGATAACAAACACCACAAAAATCAAACACGTTTCCTTCCACCCTGCTAGCAGGGAAATAGCAAGCAGTAGAAAAGGCACTGAGATGAAGGACAGCCATAGGCGGAACGCATACACCAGGTGACAAACAAATGATACCCAGAATAGACAGAAAAGACTTTCCACAGCAAGGCCCACACAACATGCGGTTACAACTATGGCTGTCATGGACATCCTGAAAAAACATCAAATCCAGCTGGCAGAAGGTTCCGAACTTTCCATGGTGTCAGCCTCCCCAGAATGACTCCACTGTATGCACTGGGGCGGCGCTGGGCAGGGAGCCGCAGGGTGCCTATGGCAGCCCTCCAGCTGCACGCCTGCCGGAATCGAGCGGAGCATCCACGAGGCACAGGTTCGCTGCAGCGTGCTGCCCGGCAAGGGAGCAGATTTCAAGGCCCAGTCGGTGGTAACGATGTCCTTCCTACTCACTCACGGCTGGGAGAAGCCCCTGTGTGCCGGGGACCGTGGCTCAGTCACCCGGCAGCCTGCATCCCTCTTCCTCTGCTGGGGCGAGGCAGCGAGAGGTGAAAGGAGGAGAAGCCGGTTTTCCTGCCAGCGGGTTGTAGCTCCCAGAGCGCTGCCCTCCTGTGCAGGTGCCTCTGCCTTCTCTCAGGAGTCAGGATCACAGACACGGGGAAACCGGGTGGAGCGGGAGCAGCTACCTTTGAAGGGTTTGTGGAACATTTAAATGCTGAGTGCCTCCACTCAGCTGTCTCCAAAACCTTCTCTCCAGGCTTTTTAACTGGTGCATTACCCTGCCCTGAAAGCATATGGGTTCATGTGAGAGAAATTAACGTTAATGTGGCCGTTGTTAATCTGCTCTCTTCCTTTTGCTTGGGTTTGCTGTATGATGCTGTATGATGCTGTAAAAAGAAAACCAAATTGTCTTTCTTCTTGGGCCTTGTATGGGCTCTGTCCGTGGGAGGAGGCCGACGCTGAGTGCCTGGAGCATGACAGGGCTTTTGCTCTTTCTTCAGCGGTAGGCTCCAACATAACCGAGTTAACTGGCCAAACCATTGCAACAGCAGCATCCACTGTTGCACAGGCTGGGTAATACAGTAAGGGCTAAGGAAGGGCTTGCAGACTATTTGAAGGGAGAGCTGATAATTCTTATTCCGTGCTGCCTCCTTCTCTGCAACAGATCCATCCCTACGTTACAAGAAGAGCTGAATCACTGCATTATAAATAGACTCACTACTTATTTTTTCTGCCTGAAAATAATTTCAAACCAAACATGCCTACTCTATTCACTTTGAATTACTGCTCCTAAGAAAAGAAAAGACCACTACATTTTCTAACTCTTTCTAGTTTCCTTATTAGTAATCTGAATGTTAAAAGCCTTGACTGTTAGCCTTTGGGATGCAAACCTGCTCCCATTTAAGTCAATGTGAGTTTTATCATTGACTTAATTGGAAGTGAGATTGAGCCATTGGGCATATGAGTGGCTTTGTGTAGAGCTTGAAAAAAAATAATAAAGGAGACTGAGGCAAAATGTAGTGCCAGTTTTTTCATCAAAACAATAACCCAGCTTTGCCCAGCCTGCCCATAGTCATGCTAAAAGCAAAGCCTAGCCTGAAAGGAAGCGCTCATAATATTATAGCTTAATTAGTTTATGGGAGAAAAATGCTGAAGGGGAGAGGAGCTCCCGTTGTTAAATATTTTACCATTGCAACACTGACAAATGTTGTCTGCTCGGCACCAAGTTAGCCAGAGTCCTTGCCCTGTTCCTCTGCAGCCCGCCCAGGTTTCTGTGCTCCCTCCTCAAGCCTCGGTTTTGATTTAAAGACAGTCATGCTGGGTGCCTCTGAAAGCACAGAAAACATTTCTGTGTATCTAATTTGCCCATTATTAACATTATCCCCAATCTTTTAAGTAGCTGATTATTAAGCAAAGAAATAGCAATGAAGCAAGGAAAGAATGTGATAGGGAGATTTACTGTGTGGGAGGCAGAGATAAAATTAGATTTCTTTAAGCTATGTAGTACAGTTATTAGGAAGTTAGGCTAATTTTTCAAGGAGCTGTCACTTAAATAACCTCATCTTATTATTCATGCTGAGGTATTTACTACAGAAATTTTTTCCCCCGGGTCATCATCTTTTTTCAGCAGCAGAAGTTGGGAACTCAACAATTGTTTGCAGTCCCGAATAATGCAATGGCATGTTATGGTAATGCAAATAGTAGATTATTAAAGGATATGATTTAAAAACACTCTGATAGTTCTAGTGGAATTTGTTTGTTTGGCCTCTTTTAGTATTTTCACTATCTCTCTCCAGATTTTCCAACCACAGTCTCAGTGAAGAAAGCAGTAAATTTTCTCCACCTTGATTTGTTCTTAATGCTGTTTCTTATTATCTGCTGCCTTTTCTAAAGGTGCCCCAGCATCAATCCCACTGACTTCTAATAGCACCCAGTATCTCTACTACCACAGAGCTCCGAAGCGTATTTTCTCTCGATCGCTTTCTTTATTACCCAGCTGTATTATGTTGCTCCCAGTCCTGGCCTGTGTATGAATTAATCAGACTGGCTTTTAGGCTAAACTATGTGCTCTTAGCAGCATGGGTAGCTCTTAACACAGAATACATTTTCCAAGCCACGAACTGGGAGGCAATCTCAAACCATCTGTGGGTTTCGTAGCCCCACACTGCTCGGCAAAAGCTTCCACTTATGCTCCTTTCAACAATGTGTCTCCAGCTCTACTCCTCGGCTTTGCTTTACAGGACTACCTATGCATGTAGCTCTCAGCTCCCGTTTGCTGGCACACCAGTAAGCGCTCCTCCTGGGCTGCCCAGTGAGCCAGGAGATGCCTGCATAAACCCATGCGGCTCTTTACTGCAGAGGCAACCTCTCAAACCTCAAGAGGACTCTAAGTCTTCCATAAATGAGGAAACCAGTGGACAACAGAAGGTTATTGATTTTATACCAGGAAACATAGTAAAGGGGATGAGGAGGGAAAAAACCATATACTTTTATCATGTTTTCATTATTTACAGTCTTAGCGTAATCTCTTGCTGCTGGTGGTTTGCCAATAAAATCGGTCCTTCTTTTTTTAGAGAGGAAACTTTTTAATCATTGCCCTCTGCTGTGTAGTTGGCTGAGTGTGACTTCCCATGTCAAATCCTTGAGGTTTGGAAAAACAGTCAGCACACCATACAGAGCTGTGCTAGGCTGCTCACAGCATGTGTAATTGAATTTGAGCACCGGAAAGCAAGAGATGCTGAAATGAAGATTGTCTAAAGGCCCCCAAAATGGCTAAGATTTGGGAGCCTCCTTAAAGCCTTTGCTTTAAGCTGCAAATCCATGTGTGTCCAAGGCCTCTCCAGGTTAGGCAGTGAAGAGGCATTCTCACTTCCACAGGGTAGTGGCTGCTGAACTCCTGCATCAGGGCACATAGGTGTTCCTCTAGAAGTTTGGGGAGGTTGGGGATACCATGGTTCTCATTTTTTCAAGAGAAATTCTTGCTTTTTTAAAATGAGGTCGATATGAACATGAAGGTGAGCAACATGAGTCCTTAAAACATGGGCCCCTGTTCTAGTAGGGGAAAGGTTAGCTCCTGATCAGCTATTGAGGCTGTTACCTCAAAAACAGCATCATATGGGAAATACCAGCTTTTAAGCAACCCCTTTGATTCATGAAAATATGTATAAAAAAATGCTGAGGAATCTCTGAGGTAAGATGGAAAAAGATTAGTATAACTGGTTGAGGCTGGGGTGGGAGGTGGTGCGGTTTTGAAAATGATGAGAATAGGACAAAATGAAAATAGGGTTAATGATAGATGTATTTGTCTCTGAAACTTCAGAGACTATGGAGTAATTAAGTAGCACCAAGGAACTTATTCTGAAGGCAGGTACAGAACTGGCAGAGTGCTAACAGAGAGAGGGACAGTGTGCAGGTGATGTACATACAGCTCTTCTCACCTCTGCTGCTAACTCCTCGTGCTGCTGTAAATCCACCTGCTTCCTCCTTTCCTCTCTCTGCTTCTCCTTTCTCCTCTCTTTCTCTCCTTCTTTCTTCAAGTGAGGTGAAGACACACATGCTTTTTATTGGTGCTGATAGGCATGGAAACAGAGGTTGACTCTGCCTGATAAATTTGCATGCCAAATTCACAAGACCATCAGACTCCTTGCATTCTCAGAATTATCTGTCCTTAAAAACGCTTCTAACAGAAGTGACATTGCAAACCAGATGAGTGTCCCCAATGAGCAAATGAAGCTTTTCAGAATTAAGTTTTCAGTAATATACATCAGATTTCAGTTGATTGTTTTCTTAACCTGATTATGGCATTGTGCTTCTTGTAACAATAAACTTCACATTTGTTTTGTTCTTTTATAGGAAAATAAAAGTGGGGGTAAGGAATTATAACTTGGGAGTGTGAGGACAGGCAGGAAGACTGTAATTGGGACATGGATTCAAGGCACGATGATTTGAAAACCCCTTTCAGAACTTTTATTCTCTCTCTTGGTAACCTTGTCTGGTTCCTTTAGGTTTCTTTTGCTGCGGTATCTGTGACTGTAGGACAACAGGGTGAACTCCCTTCTCCATCGTGTGAAAACAAGAGACAGTTCCTCCTGGTATCCAGCACTCCTGGGCACACATCCCTGTGCCAGATTCCAGGTTGCACCACCACCACCATGTTGGCATGTGCATCACAGCTAGGCTCGCTGTGACTTGGTTTGCTCACCGCATGCAGGCGACATGAGTCATGTTTGCACATGGGGTTTCCAACAGGGTTTGTGCTGTCACTGCCCTGCCAGGGTTGACACTCACTGATGGGTGTGAGCTCTCCTTTTTTCTATGAGAAAAGCATGACCCTAAAACGGACCAGAAATGATCCTTATCATCATTTCCTATATACTGTTACCAGTGCCACCATCCTAGTGCCTGTGGCTCTCTGGGACCTCCCAGCTGCAGGCACAGGGGTGGCTGTGTTTTCTTCAGTCAGCCCCAGCCCTTAGAACCTTGGTGGCCAACCCTGAATGTACAGCAACAGTTTGGAGCTATGCAAACACCAGCCGGTGTTTCGGGCGACTGTACATTTCCAACCTCCTTCTTCTCCTCTGTCTGTCTCTTGAGGTCCCCTGGGTGCTGTGGGATTCCTTCCCCTGCCCTAGATTTTCCTGTGTCCCTACACAGCTCACAAAGGCCAGATGTTCAAAACTTTGGGCTTAACTGTTCTGCCTTTGTCTGAACCCTCTGTGAAATGCGATTAGCGCATATTTAACTCGCTGAGACACACATTGTGAGGCCTAATGAATGGCTCCACAGTACCTGGTATGAGCTAAAAGCCTAAAAGAGCCTGATATGGAGGTGAGCATTGCTTAATTAAGTTAACCTTCAGATTAATTGAGCTGCTTTCTAAAAAATGCAATGTGAGAACGCGCAACACCCTGCAGGGCTCTAGTCTCATTTCTGGGGCTGCACTCATTAGATACAGGCAAACACAGTATCTGTCAGAGGGTATGTACATTGCTGGGGGAGCACGCTGATCTTCCCTGCTTATTTATGCTTTACAAAGTGTAAATTTCAGAAATAAATAGTTGATCTACTCTGCATGCAGTGAAACTTTGCCCAAGGCTGGGCTGGTGATTTTTTTTTCTGTGTGTCTGCTTTCTGCTTTGGATGATGCCCACATGCTGCTATTTCAGTTCCTAACTTAGCAATTACCCAGCTACACGTATGTGCAGTGAGCGTGCTGAACACAGCTGCCTCCCTGGTGAGTTCAAGGAAACTCAGGTGTCTCTTTCCTTCCTTTTATTGAATTGACCCTTTGTACTGTCCTGTAATTCTTTCTCTTTAGCAATTTATAGCTGTAAAGGTATACCCTTTTAAACCCCTCTTTCCTCTGTTGACATATTGTGATTATTATTTTTTATTTATTTTTTAAGTAACTAATTAGCCAGAGGCTTTGTGGATAAGCTATTGGCTTTACTGCCTCAGGGCCCGTTTCCCATTCAAGTATAAAAGACAGAGACATTGCAATAGCAGTGCTCAGCACAAATTCCACCCCCCCACCCCCGCCCCACTGGAAATCTGTCATCCACCTCTTTAGTTCTTGACGTGAAAAAAGGAAGAGAAGAAGCAATATGTGGGAGAATCTGTGGTGTGTTGTCTGGCAGTCTGACGTGCTAATGTTTCTTTCACTGGGAAACAGCTGAAAAGAGAAAGGGCTTGCTGACTGCTTCTCTTGCCATCCACGGTCAAGCAGAAGGAGCCACTGAGTGGGAAACCAGAGCTGGCACAGCCAGTCAGCCGGGAAGAAGCAGCCATAAATCCCCCCTCAACGTACAGCTGAAACACAGTCAGCAGAAAGTTCTCAGAAGATGCTGGATGCCAGCATGGCTGGAAGAAGGCAGAGGACAAACAGTGTCACCTGGTGCAGCTGGGGCAGAGGCGAAGGGAGCCCTCAGTGATGGGGGATGAGATGTGGGGCTCCCAAAGAGCCTCAGCACAAGTCCAGAACCGCTCCTGAACAGGGGACTGCAACCGCGGGGGCCCTGCCAAGTCTTTGTTAACTGTGTCTGGTGGGAGATCTTCCAATACTGCATAGTGGTGTCTCTCGAGGGGATTCTTCTGTCGTCCTGGGGTGAAAAAAGTGAACAGTCAGTGTGATTCTAGACAACCAATACCTGGTGTCATCAGGAGCTGCTTCACATGCAGTAGAGTTTTAACTATTTAAACCTTTTGACTAATCATTAGTTTTATACATCAACTAATGTAAAACATTAGTCGAGCATAGTTAACAAAAACTACTGATTTTTTTTTCCTGGGAAAAAGTAGAATTCTAAAGAATGATGAAGACTTGCTTGAGAGTTGAGCATCTGTAGTTTTGGGTGATCTATGGAATCTCAGAAAATATAAGTCTTAAAAAAAACAGATGTGAAATGGAAAAGTGTTTTACCTTTGAAGGAAAGATGTGTAGTCTAATCGAGCATAGGACTAATTTATGTGCACATATCTTTATGAATTTAAAGATTATTTCTTCCAGTTCATATTCATCATGCTTGTAAGATATATTTCAGGGGACAGAAAACATGTAAACAAGGAAATAAACTTAAGCCCTTTTTTATTTGTTGCTTTTGATCACCTCAACTAGGAGGAAGAGTCCTCAGAAAGAAATCTACCAGAAATATTAGCAATGACACGGATGACACTATGCACTCTGGGGTTTGGCTCAGGCAAGTGAGATATCCAGACAAATCACTTTTTCTTACTGGAGAAGAAAAAAATGCATTAAAATGTGTCATTTAATGCATTCCATAGTGGTAGAAAGATATTTTTTGTATGGGGGACCACTGATACGTTTCCTTACAGACAATATACATCACTGTAAACCACTGGTAAACTGCCTGTTTTAATCTGTGTATCTGTCTATATAGCCACTTCCTATTCTAGTTTAACTTCAAGAAGGTAAACTTCCATAAAGAAATTTATAAGTGTGATGATTTCAGACTTTAAAAGGGAGCCGCAGCTGATTTTAAAAGGTGAGATAAACTTTCAAATACATCAGATGTCTCATTGGGTGACAGATTGAGATGAGCTTGATTTTATCTGGATTTTCTGCAGATGCCCAAATTAGCTCTCACACTGTCTCAAGGGACATGGGGACCTGGGGTTTGCATTTGTGAATCTGAAGGCTGGGCTGGCTATCACTCGGTGTCTGAATGAGGAACCAGGTTTTGGGGGGTTTCCATACAGCTGAGATTTCTCTAGAAATATGCTCTTTTTCCATCCAGAAATTTTGGCCAGAACAGTTTGGGGACATTGACTGTTTGTCAGGAGTTTGTGAGTGCTAAACAAAGCTTGCTAGGGGGACAACACTGTACCTCACAGTGCTTCACAGCTGGGGTGTGGGTCTGTGCCTTGGATTTTTGCTGTGCCTGTGCTTGGGCAGCAGGCTGAGCCTCTGCTCAGAATCTGTCTCTTGAAGCCAGATGAGCTGAGACCAGACTGTTTCCCATTGCCTCTTCGAATGCGTGGAGCACTGCGAATGCCTGCGCAAGAAATATCTGTGCTCCCTGCTTGCCAGTTATGCAAGCGCTGCAGGGCTTAATGGTACTATTTTATGCAGGACAAAAGTTTGCATTTCCTTTATGGATGCAAAAATTCCCATTGCTAGCCAAGAGTAAGTGACAGCATCGCATGCAACTACAAGAGGAAAGTATCCAGGAGGGAGTATTTGGTCTGTCCCTCCCACCTCATTTCTTTGCTGCTAAATCAAAGCTACCTCTGCAAAAAAAGCAGGCTACCAGGAACTTAAAGGGGCAGGTCCAGAGAAAACCTAATCCCTCACTTGCTAGTGCTTGCCGTTTAGTGGTAAGGTTTGCGATATTTGATGTTTCCCCCAATGCCCCAGTTCTTTGAGTCACACAGCTTGGTGAGAATTGTTTTCTCAAATATTGATTTCTAGAAAAAAGCCTGAAGACAAGACCAGAGTCCTCCTTTCACATGAGAAGCGAAAAAGAGTCAAACATTGTTTTAAGCAGTCTATAGATTTTTAAGTTAATTTCAAGCTTTTCTAAGACTTAGCTTGTGATTTTTTAAAGCGTAGCTGTGACAACACTGTGTTACCATTATGCACCACAGTCTAACGATGCTTAGGGCTTCCTACTGCCATCTCTACCTCTTTCCCTTGCTAAAACTGGCAATTCTTTTCTGCTTCTCCATCTTTTTCCTCCTGGGGTTACTCCAGCCCCCAGCTCCCCTCTTCCTGGCCTCTCCCAAGACTTTCCTCCCTCCTCACCACCTCCCTGTGCTCCTCCCAGTCACCTCAAGCATCCAGTGAGCACCCACGGGGCTTTAGTCCCTTGGTCCCCTTTTTGTGTCCCCTCCATCGGAGCAGAACTCTCTCACCCCAGGCTCCTGGTGGCTTTCAGGGGTGCAGAAGACAGGACGATAACCTAGGGCTTGCTGTCTCCTTCAAGTCAGACCCCTGGCAGAGGGCATTTTTGGTGCAGAGGGGCAGGGAGGTCTGTGTCAATGGCACATCTGTTGGAGCTGGGGGTTTGCAGGGGGTGTGCAGCTACAGTGAGAGGTACCAGAGGGTCATGATTCCAAAAATAGACCCTGTCAAGGTGAAACCATGTTATGTGACCTACCTTAGCAAGGAAGAAGGTGCAGGAGAAACAGATGATGATGGCAGTTGTATAAAAGGAGCATAAATGGGGAAGGAGAAAAAGGTGGGATTTCAGACCTAATGTTTTATAGTGTTTTACAATTTAGGCTTAGCTTTTTATCCAGTTGAAGGTCAGTCTACAGGGCTGTGACTGCTGCCCATGGAAGGAAAGGGAACTGAGGCGGCTGCACAAGGAAACTTCTGTCCATGGTGGTCTGCCTCTGTGGGCTCCCCTGACACTCAGTGAAAAAAGCTAAATTCTGCAGGGCAATTCAAAGCAGAAAATTAACTCCATGTTGTCCCTTTTCTATCCAAGGCCAAAGCTCCCCTTTCTGAACAATGCCCTCCCTGCTTACCTTACCACATTGCTTTGTTGGGTTAAATAGGGCTCAGCATGTGAGTTGACCTGGACAACTGCTGGCGAATGTGTATAAAAGCTACACCTGCAAGGAATAATTGCAAGGAGCGTGGTCATGCAGTTACATAGACTGCTCTGGCTCGGGTTAGAGGAGGATTGGCAGTAAAGAGTGATGGCTTTATTTGTACACCAGTTTCAAGTGTAAACAACAACTGCTTTATGCAAAACCTTCTGTCAATAAAGCTCTTCTCTTGCTTGTGGAGCTATTTAGCAAACACCAAACCCTGTTCAGTGCAGATGCTGGTTTTTATTCTGAAGACCTGTATAGGTCTATTTCCTTTTGATAACTTACTGTTTACCAGCAGCTATCACCAACATCTGCTTGAAGTAACTCTTCTGGCCTGCTTCTCTCCCCTGCTATACATACGTGCTCCCAGTCTTACTGAATTTCCATGTAACCACAGACAGTGTTGGCTTGTGGCTGGACTAACTGTGAGTCAGGTGTGAAAATGTGCCTGAACACAGGCAAGCAATAGTCACACGTGCCATCAGGTGCAGCTGTGAACACAAATTAGCTCTTTCTGTTCACACTGCAGGAGAGCCTCTGCTAGTACTCAGCTGTAACTCCCAGAGGTTGCTGAGGAGAGATGCGGATCAACTTCAGTTCCCAGGAATTTCTATGGCTGGTGAAACCAGAAGGCTTCATTCCCCATGGAAGCTTTACCCCTTGTACTAACCTGCTGCCCAAATCTCCTCTATGCCACTTTTGCAAATCACTCAGCCAAAGGCAACAGCTCCAAAGGAGTACTCACCAATTATGCGAGCACTGCAGGACTTAACGGTACTATTTTATGCAGGACAAAAGTTTGCATTTCCTTTATGGATGCAAAAAGTACCAGTTCCACCAAAACCCACTAAGGTTTTCCTATCTCCAGCTGTTGCTATATCTACCATTTAGAGTACTTGTGACCCTTTCAAAATACAGCTTACCTCCTGGACAATTCCTACAAGTATCCAGGACTCACCAGAGATCATTAACTCCTACCAGCACCATGAAGCCCCTGAAGCACAGATGCAGAGTTGCTTGCAAATCTACCTCAAAGCAAACTGTAAGAAGCCCAGGAAGATTCGCAAGCTCTGCAGAAGCATGCCCGTGCTCGTGGGCATTTCCAAGGGATCCTAAAGTCAGGCACGGGCTACACAAATGAGCGTGGGAGAATGAGAGCAACTTAGCTGAGTGCTGGGAGCCCTGTGTTCAGCTACCAATTCAGAGAGCTGAGTTCAGCTTGCTTTGGGGGAGGATCTGAACCCGCTGCCTGAGTGAGGCATCCCAGCCACCAGCCTATCTGAGAATCTCCAGATCACATTTATTCACACTGTCCTCCTTCGAGCACATGAGGAAAAGCTTGCCAGGGCATTTCTACTGTTCCAGGGAGCCAACTGATTTTCTGACTGGCTTCTCTTTCTGGCTGTCCCAGAGAAGGCAGAGGAAGGGTCTGAGCTCATTTAGCTCTGAGCAGCTGATTTTTGAGGACCCTTCCCCATGCCTCCTCACTCTCCCTTGAGGTAGGGGTCTAACCCAGAGCTTTGCATTCCTGCATGTGGTCAGTGGCCACTGCACGGGATAGAGCCCCGGCCAGACAACATTGACAGGGACTCATCCAGTAAATCCCCTCAGTGAGAGGGTATTACAAGCCTTCTTCCTCTTCTGCTTTCCTCCCCAGCCCTGTCCCTAAAGCCATTTGCTGTTAGCAGGCTGCTGTTGTCCCTGTAGCAAAACCAGCATGATGCATCTAAACACCTCCCAAGACATTGGTGTAAGCACCGATGGGGGTGCCCCATACCCTTTTTGTCACTTCTGCAAAAGTGAAGGTAACCACTAGCTGGGGTTGGAGGGGGAGACGTAACATCTTACACTATCACAGTCAAACTAAGTAATAAAGAGGCAAAGCCCTGCCTATCTCTGAGGTTTAAGCTTAATGTGCTTTACAGGCTCCTGGGAAAAATTTTGTGGTGCTGTTGGCAAGTTTATAGGTAAAGTTTTAATCCTTGGTTCATTAATGAGGCAGCTAATGCACAGAGGGTGTGATCTTGCCCTCTGTTGTATGATGTACCATCAACCATGCAAAACATCCCCAGAGGAGAATGGCAGTGTCTCCTCTGCACCTCTGGGGATGACGCACAGCTGGAAACTTGGTGTTAGATAATGGAGGCCAAAAATGATGCAAAGCCTCCACACCAATTCTTGCTGATTTGTTTTGGCATGGTGTGCATTCAGGGGTGATCTTCCCCGGGGCTGCAGCCTGGTCTGTGCAACTCTGTCTGAAACCCATGAGCCAAACTCAGGTCTCCGACCCCTGCTTCTGCGCTTGGACTGGGCTTGCTTCCCTTGGCACCACCAAGGGAACTCAAAAGGCTCCGTCATTCTGGTTCCCTAAGAAGCAAAGAAGTTAATGCTGGAAATGCTCTTTTTTGAAGCATTTGTAATTGGCAGCTCCTGCCAAGTATTAGCAGACCAGTAAAATCTCTCTACATAAATTGTGTTGTAATTAGCGTGATTTGTTTAATGTCACCTTGTCTGGCTGTCTGAGAAACTGTCTCAAAATGTAAAAACACCACATTTTTCAGTTGAGGGAGTGGACTCTGACTGCACCAAGACATTTTTATTTCTATTATTTTACAATGGCCTTTTCAAATCACTCAGGCTGGCGAACCTAAGCCAAATTAATCAAGAATTCCCAGATGAGGAGAACTGCAGCCGTAAGATGTATTAACAGCAAGCATCAAAATTTTCTTAATAAAGGTAAGATGCTAATAAAAATTAATGGATATTGCTTTCAGTACACAGGACAATACAGTAAAAACAACCCGATACCCACAAAATGCTTAGTATGTATGCAAATATATTGTTTTAGAGGGAAGCTATAGGAAGACTGAGAGGAGAAAGTAGTTTGCTTGCTGGAAAGGGGTGTTAGGAGCTGACCGACCCCCTCGGTACCCCTCAGCTCCTGCACTGGCCTCCCTGAGCTGCTCAGCCAGGTCCAAAAGGCAAACACGAGTGGGTGATGGCCATTTTCCCACCAGGTGGCAACAAGGAGAGTAATAGAAAAGTAGCTGAGGGGCACTGGCAAGCTGGAGTGCAACTGGGGAGCAGTGCTGTGGCTTCCCAGTGGACTCCAATACATTAAAAAAGCCCCAGATTGAATGTGGTGCCATTATTGTCCACCAGTGTCCAGAAAAAGCTCATGACAGGCACAGCAGGAGGAAAACTGGTCAGGTCTTACACGCACACGGGTGTAGCAACCTGATAAAATTACTCTTATCTTCCCTATCCCATGAATATCACCAGCAATCTGAGAAACAGAAGGGGGGGGGGGGGAATGTCAGGAAGCCTCTCCAAGCATGAGAAATGTTTCAGGGTGACAAAGGTGCAGAAGGAGCACTGAACGCACAGATCAGCAGCAGCATTTTTCAACTTTAATCTTTCTTCCTAATGTGCTGCTTTTATTCCAACTAATTGAATGAATGTCTTAAAATTCACAACACAAACTGAATTTGATTAAATCTAACTTGGTTCATATGATAAAGCACCACAGTTAGAATGCAGCTAGAAAAATACATTATGCTGGGACAAATAAGTATGGTTAACTTCAGTAAGAGTAGAGGTAAATTGCTTTTTGCGTGAGATGTGCAATTTTACCTCAGTACAGCTTTAATCAAAGTAAAATATTGTAGGGCACGGGGAGAAAAAAAAAACCCTCACAATGTAACATTTTGTCTGCTAACCACTCAGTAAAACTTCAAGTTTAAATTGCTAAATAAAGCCAAGTCTGTATGTTATGTGCTCCCAGTTAGTATGTAAACAGTTAAGATAATATCTGGCTATCAACTAATTTATATTTATAACACACCAAAACCTACGGAAAGTCAATGTGAATGCAAGCTGTCCATCAGAAGTTTGTCTGCCACCAAAACGTTCACTGGAAGGGGAAGAATGGAACTAAATACAGATATTTAAATGGAGGTTGTATTCACACTTATGCTAGTGTTTTCACAGCCAAATGGAAAAGAATGTAAATTAAGCATAGCTAATAAATGTGTTAGAAAGTATTAACCTTGAGTTTGTGGGAAGGAATCTTGCTTTTTGCTCTTCAGCGGTCTGTAGTTGATGTTATGTTATCAACACTGGATGCTTCAAATTCCCACTTAGGGCTAATTGCATCCTACCTTCTATTTGGGGAAGACCTGCTCTTTTTCGGGTGGGCTGACATTGATATGCTGCTGCCTTTCCCTGCTTGGCTATATGGATGCCTGTTTGTGGCAGAGCAGGGTCACCTGCAACCCCTTTCTCACGGGACCATAGCTGGAGCGGTACCACCATTTCAGACACAGCAGGAGGCTGAGGTAGTTCTGAAACACTGTAGTGCAGCCCAGATGCTGGGAACATCTTGATCTTTGATTGCATCTGGTACTTCTCTGTGGCCAGAATGAGAAGGCACTGACAAGGTGGCTCCCAATAGAGCCCTGAAAGGGTTTCACACTCCCATATTTCTGCATGTTACAGGAAGGTACTGCCTAACACAAAGGTGAGGGGGAGACCCACTCTCCAAGGGGACCCCTGACCATATTAAAGGTAGATAACACACAAGACATAAGCTTCCTTGTTCACTCCTTTAGCTTCAGAACACCCTCTCTTTGGGATGGACCTAGTCCTTTTTCATATGACCACATACCTGTTGTAGTTGGAGTCCAACCCAGCCTCACACAGGGCACCAATTGTTGCAGCACAAACAAACTATCAGGCCACAACAAGAGTCAGCCAATCCATACTACTCCTCCACCCAACCCCCACTCCTCAGGGCTATTTAACCACTTAGCAGGAAGGAGCTACAGCTGCACATCATCCATGTCAATCAACCCGCTGCCATCGAGGCAAGGCCACAGCTGCATGTTATCAGTGCTGATCAACCCACGGCCTTCATTCCTCTACACATGCCCCCTGATTTCACAGGGAGCTCAGGATCAGTTCCCAGGACAGAAATTGTGTGCAGAGCTTTGCAGGCAGCAGAGGCTGACAACCAGCTTGTTTTCATTGCTTTCCTTCTCTTTTTCCCTATGGCCTCATCCCTGGTACATTGCAAAGCTCAGTCGGGGAGGCAGGAGCTGCAGGAAAAGCAAGGTATTCTGGTGCTCCCAGAACACGGGCTGAGCACATGCAACTGACCATGGTCCCCCTGGCCATGATCTCTGCTACCTTTACCTGGTCAGTACCTTATCTTGAGGCAGGAATGCCTCCCATGCCAAGGGAAACGTTCTCACACAAGGACTTGGACTCAAGATTTAACATCCCACCTTGCTTCTACTATTTTTGGAGACTGTCTAAAGGAGTGAAGCACATGGATCTGACTCCAGCTGAAATTCAGCAAATCTCATTAGTTTTCAGAAAACGTGTCTTTATGCCGATAGGGTAATTTTTAATCCACCACATCCAATGACCCAGATACTTCTCGTGTCAGGACCAGGAGGTCCTGAGTTCAGAGATGGATGTTCCCTTCTGCGTAACACCTCCTCCTCCTCTTCCTCCTCAGCCACCTTCCTTCAGCAAAGGATCTACCATCTCTGTCTCTTGGGGATCCACCAAGATTTTCTGCTCCATGCTTTCAGCTGTGATTTTATTCACATCCTTCCCATTAGACCAGAAAGTCAAATTTTCTCTTTCCAGCTCCACAGGTTTATTAGCACACAAGTGTGTTGGTTGCATAGAGCCTTGAAAGTCATGGGATTTAACTGCGAGCATTTCACCTGGCCGGATCAGAATCTACCTCTTCTTGATTGCACACATGTCACTACTACCTCAAAATGCAATATTTCATGTAATTTTGATTCTGTCAGTAAAGGTTACACTGAAAATCTCATCTGGGCTTGTTAGTGATATATTGACTTAAAATACCCAGTTTAAAGAAGGCTAGGAAAACAGAGCAAGAAAACCTCAAATCTCACAATGAAAACCATTCCTTTCAAGAGAGAATGAACAGTTTGGGGAATAGAAGTCTTTTCAGTCCAAGGGAGATAGATATTTTATATTTCAATAGAGCCAAAATATTTCTGGATCATGTGGTCTTAATAATTCAGTTTTTAGTAGATGTAGTCTGAAACTCCATCAATAAAAAATGATCACTCACCTCAAGCTGTCTATAACCAGTCTATAACCCAAACAGCTTAAGCTATACCAGTTGTAAAACAACTTAGAAAATTTCCCCAGTGCAGGCAGGCTGGAAGAAGAAAAGTCTATTGCAATTCATACAAGTGAAAAACACATGACATTAAGTTGATCTCTGGAGCCATTGCTAAATGAATAATGGATAAACAATGTCAGTGACCCCCCTTGCCCTTAACTCGGGCACAAGAAAAAGCCACCAGTGGCTGACGGTTTCATTCAGCCTGGTGTGAAACTTCCCAACAGGAGGAGTCCTGGGCAGAAAGAGGTATCTGCTGCTGCATCATGTGCAAATTGCCTTCCCCATGACCACTCATTCCCCTGTAAATTTTTTCTGCTCTGTGATTTACACACTAAAAATATGTAGTAGAGAAGGAATATAAACTTTCACTTTGTGGTATCACTGGCTCGCATATTGCAGCTCAGCAGCTGGGGACAGCATCCAGCATGAATGCTCAAAGGGAGCTGCCGTATTTATGATTTCTCCAGCCTCACAAGAGCAAGGAAGGCTGGTGAACAATGACTGAAGCACAGCTGAATGAAATGCATAATATAAAGAGGGCAAAAATCAAATACTTTCTGAGTCTGAATTCCTAAAGAAATGAGGTCTATGTGGTCCTGCTTGTCTGGGCAAGGATGTGTGTGTGTGCGGCAGGTTGCTCCCTCCACAAACCCCACACCAGAGTTTGCACCCTCTGACCTGCTGCCAATGACTTTTGGCAGGGGGGTCGGCAGTCTTGGAGGCAATTCAGTTTGTCCATGCTGGATTGAAACCAATGCTTATGCTTCATGGGTGGAAAGGCTAATAAACTCACCTGTTACTAAGCATCAGACTATGAAAACAGGGCGGAGGGTTTTGAGAACGGCACCTACTTGTTCTGCAGCTCACAGAAGTTCCCCTCCACAGCTTACAGCGGCTATTGCCAGGCTGAAAATATCTCTGTGTTTGTTTCAAATGCATTTTCCAGCTTCTTCAGGAAACAACACTTCTGATGTGCAGGTCACCTGGGAAGAGGTAGGTACAGTCACTGAGTCTGATTCTGCCACCCCCTGGTTTCTCTGAAACTATCTGCAGATGCTCCTCCATGGGGTGGGATTGATGCTTCACATGGGGGAATTGTTCTCTGACCAGAAGACACAGGCAGCACTCACATGGCGTGCACTGCTTCTTGTGAATTACACCAGCGCACGTGCAATGTGAAGTGGGTGCTTGACTCTAAAGTATCTGTTCTTTGTGGTGGTGAAGTTCAGGCTCCTCAGTAAGTGGAGAAAGTGAACATCACCATATACGCAATGTGGACAAACAGTGTTGGAAGGGTTTTCTAAGCTGTACTCTGCCATGTAGTGAATGATGTTTGGATTTCACAGACACGTAACTGGCAAAACTGGGGTTTGGGAGGAGCAAAAAGTTTTCAAAAATCTGCAGTTAGAGAACTGTTTTGCAAGATCTACTATTTTGTACATATCCAAGTGGTGTTGCTTCCATTAAGAAGATCCCCAAATGTGCTGCTTCCACGGCAGGCAAAGAAATACATAATAATGAATGCAATGACATCAAAGACAGTCAATTACCTGTGTTTGTAACTAATGCAATCATGGTGCAGCTGTGATAAGTGGATATTAACTGTTTCTTATTGCAAATGACAGCAGTGCTCAGAATTTTGCATTCATGTTTGTAACATAGTAAGAAAGGACAATTTTCAAAACAGTGGCTAATATCAAACACCTCCATCCAGAGAAGGCTGTGAGCACACTATCTGATGTTCAGAGGTGAAAAGGCACTAGCAGCTTTCATTTCATCACTTTGAAAATCAGATCACTTGCTCAGGGGCTGCTGTGATTGATAATGCCAGTGCTTGCTTCAGAAATATCTGTTCTCACACCTCTGTGAAGAATATCCAGAAGAGTAGTCCAGGACTAGGGAAGAAGTTTTGGTCTACAGTGCATCTGAACAAAGTAGAGCTCACACCAGGGTACTGATTATTTCGGTCTGCAGAATTGAAGAAAGCCCTCTGTCCCCACATGCGGTATGAGCTTTCATTCAAAAAACCTCCCAAACACTAAAAACTTTTGACTTGATTGCAGCCATTAAAGCAAGATTAAATGTATAACCAATGTGTAAACTGAGATCCCTTTGACTCTGAAGAGGGCCTGAAGCAATGATTCAAAACTATGTGAACTTTCAACTTCAGCTCACTCAGGGCTGTGGGGCTCTTCAGTTGTGAAGCTGTGTTTTTTCAAGCTTGCTTTTTTTTTTTTTCTTTTTTTTTTTTTTTTTTTTTTTTTTTTTTGCTACAGGGTTCATTATTTTGTAGAGGATGGGTCTTTCTGCCCTGTAGGGATCTATCTATCACTGCTGACTCTCTGCATCTTCTCCACATGGAAGAAGTAATTGGATTGTACTTTCTGCACACGACCAAGACAGCAGGGAAACCTAGAGCTGTAGGCTAAAGAACTAAGCTGTCCAGAGGACAGAGAAGCATCTGATGCCTAAGAAAACTAAATGGCTTTTTCTAACCACAAGATCTTTCCTTTCTTTCTATGGAGAAGCTGGGACATGCTGAACTGCACTCACCGGGCTGCACTGAAACTTGGGAAGGTCCATGAAGCCTTCAGGGAGTCATGAAAAACATAACCACCCAAATAATCCCTGCTGAAAACCAGCCCAGGGGCATTAAATGTCTGTGAATACATGAAACAATAAATCATGCTGTGGAATGCTAACAGTTAGGGGCATTTCTTAAAATTACAATACAGAGGCATTACTGTGAAATATGGTGGTGTTTTCACAACATTAGGACCTCTATGTCCTACCACATAGGTGGGGTATATGGTTATGCAGGAGCAACTGCAACCCTTAAGGCCAGAAAAAATAAAAAAAAACCACCCAGTTATTTCATATATTTCCAGATAGGGTTGTATCTATAATTATACCATTACAAACTTCCATGTTTTAACCATAAGCATTGTGCTGTTTCTTTATTTAAAGACACCAGAATTCTGACATTATCGTGTTGGAGTGATTTAGGGAAAGTGGTGAGATTGCCAAGACGTTATGCTGTAAGTCTTTAAGAGTTTAGTAGATTTATTCTTTTCGTTCAAACGAATGCCTGCTTGTCATTGTCAGCCCTCCACTGCTTGTCCCCCCCCTCCACCTCCTTACATCCAAGTGTAAAAAAAGAAGCTGTTTGGAGTTTGATGTGCTGCTTGTAGCTATGTTAGAAAAACTGTACTATTCTGGGAGGACTTGGGCTTCTCCTGACAGCTTTAGCATCATGCATGGTTTTAATGTCAGCTGTAAGAACATTGATTGGTCTCCTACCAAGCCCCACCAGCAAAAACCCAAGTGCTGGCTGGTCTTTTGCATGGTCTGAGGAATGTGTGCGCGTATGTGTGTTCATGAGTGCCTGCACATGGACGTATGCACGCACACTCATTTATTTGCATGAAGGAGAGGTTTAATGGTCAGCTTTCTGCCATTACAGCAGATTCATCTTTCTGATCTGGTATAGACCAGTGTCTGGCTTGCTCTAACGCACAAAACTGAAATGGATTTGCAGACCTGAATGAACCACTGCCGAAAGGTGTGCCAGTGGGATGTGTTGCTTTGCTCTGGACAAGCCATCATCTCCCTGTGTCCCTGCAGTGGGGGCATGGAAGGGTGGTACATACCCACATAAAGACCTGTGCCTCAGGAGACACACACACCCACCCCAGGCTGTGGCACTTCAGATTCATATGAGGACTGCTTTGCACAGGAAATGAACAGTTTAATAATTGAAAGAAAGTAAAAATAGTAGTAATAATAACAGCAACAATAACAATAATAATTGTAATGAAGAGAGGGAGAGGAAGTAATAAAACCCAAGGGGAAAAATCAAGTAATGCACAATACAGTTGCTCACCACCTGCTGACCAATGCCCCGAGTAGCAATCAGCAGCTCCCAGCCAGCTCCCCCCAGTTTATATACTGACCATGACATTCTATGGTATGGAACATCCTTCTGGCTAGCTCAGATCATCTGTCCTGGCTCTGTTCCCTCCCAGCTTCTTGTGCATCTCCTCACTGGCAGAGCACGGGAAACCAAAAAGTCATTGACTTAGAGCAAGCACCGCTTAGCAACAATAAAACATCAGTGTGTTACCAACATTATTCCCACACTAAATCAAAACCACAGCACTGTACCAGCTACTAAGAAGAAAATTATCCCAGCCAAAACCAGGACACTCCTCAATAAATATTTGTATCAACCCTGACTGGAATGAAAGCACCAACACACGGGGAAAACCATCTGCTATTATTTTCCACTTCTAAAGAACACAAATCTGCATGATGAGCCAAATTCTCCTATTGCAAAGATTATTTGTTACATGAAACAGCTAGAGCAGCAGAAAGGAACCATTCCTGGAATTTACGAGGAAAAAAATTATTCTTTACAGCAGCAAAACACCATTGTGACACTCAGTGTATTAACATTCACAGTAAAAGATGGCAGTTGCAAAAATGTGGGGGAGTACCATCAAATCAGTATTTCTTAAACAGTTTTGGAGTGTGCAAGTTGATATTTTTTAATAATAATGGAGAGCATAAAATGTTCTGATTTGTCAGAATTTCTGAGGGGGCAGATTCAAAGGTCTGTATCACTTAATGCCTCCCAAGCTCCAGCTGAATGGAAGGTGAACAAACAGGACAACTCAGGGTGTTGTACTTACAAGCTGGATGAGTTATGTTTTGCTTTCTTATTTCTTTTTTAAGCAAATAAGTAATTTAAATGCTGCTATGATGGAAAACTAAAATTACATAGTACCATACACAGATCTCCTACAGATAGTATGAGCTGGCATATATCTGCATGCATGCATTCATGTTGTAATTTAAAAAATAACATCACCCCAAGCTCAAAAAGTTTAGGGACTTTCTCTGAGAGAAAGTATTTGCCTTGGAAAGAGGACCCATTGTATTGAACATCAATATGGCAGCCAAAAATAGCATTTAAACCTTTACCAGCAAGATAATGGCACATCAAAGAAGTTAAATTGATCTTCCTGCCTTCCATCGCAAACATTGCTGCTCCAAGGCCAGCCTCCCTTTCTCTGTGCTGACAACTACATGGTGTTTCTTATTGCCATGAGAGTGTGTTGCATGCCATCTTTATGACTACCCTCTCTCTCCATCTCCACACATCTCAGTTACAGTCAAAGGTTTAGATTGACAGGAGCAGAATTTTTGCATGGGCAGTGATGCTGTGAAATGCAGTGAAACCAAAGAAACACAGACCTTTATCTTGTGAGCAGCCACAGACACTGGGGATTTCAGCATGCAGTACAGCTGAGACTAAACTTGGTATCATAACAAAGCGTGGGTCTAAATAAAAACTGCCTTAAACTCCCAGGAGGTTTGCTTCTACGCGATGACAGTTGTTAGAGAGTAGCTCTCCTACAGAAACAACCATACCAAATATAGCATGCTGGAGTAAATGCAAGAGGCAACGCTGGAAGAAAACTAAAATGTTTTGCTTGCTCTCTGCAAGCTATTTCTGCAAGAGGCCAGGGATGCCATATCTGAAGGTATTTGTCCCTCTAGCTCTGTGATTCCCTCAATTATTAAGACAATGCAGCCATTCTCAGAAGCTCCAGATCTTTCTTGAGGCCATGCTTTGGGCTGGGGGACTCCTTCATATGCTAGCCCCAGAGAAGCTAGTGAGCAATTTTCTCTCCCAGATGACTGCCAATTGCTATGAAGGGAGGCCACCAGGAGACCCTATTGATGTCACCTTTTCTGCTCGTCTGCTATTGATCATTTGCATATCCAGTCTCGATTTAGGTGTGTATTCATGCAGGTAGCAAGATGCAGCTAGGAGAGGAATCATCTTGCCCACTTTACCACAATGGTATGTTTTCTGGTAACTTCCTTGCTGCCTCTTTCCTCCTGCTCTGCTCAGGATGGCATGTGGGTCCCTCATACAGCTACTGTGACCTGCAGAAACTTTTTGGGCACGTACAAGCTGCAGGACCTGGAAGACGACAAAGTGGAGACCTTGCCTGGAAGCCTAGATACACCAAAGGCAAAGGCAAAGCTCACCCTGTCCTCAAAAGGCCTGGATTTTCACCTGCGGGTTTCAAAGCACTGGATGCAGCAGCACTTGCAAAGATGTTTCTAGGAAGATTCATTCCTTGGCCTTTTTATTATACACAGGCTTCCTCCTTTGCATCTTCTTTTTTGATCTTTTTAGTGTAATTGTGTTTGGAGCCATTCAAACTTCAGCACAGAAGCAGAACTCAGCAAAACCCCTTGTACATCAGTATGAAACCCTAGCTAGAAATGGTTTTGACTGAGGTTGGGCCAGCTTTCACCTGCCCCAAGTGATAACCCTTTCAGCTGTCCTGCGGAGCGATCTTGTGGGAAAACGCTGCAACTGGCTGACCCTGGTGTGGCTTCTTGGCAAGCCAGATGAAAACACAGCCACACTGATAAACGCTGCTGCCGAGCTGTGCAAGGGATAAGATGTTCAAACGTTTTTGTGTCCCCACGAAGTCAGTGTTCCCACACTGCAAAATGTGAGTCTTGTTTGCTATGGGGCAGGGACAGAAACCGCCACCCTGGTGAGCAGTACTTTCCCTAATGACCCTTGCTATAACATGCCCCTATAGGTGCCAGTGGGAGTTTTGCCTAAACAAAAACTAGACTTTGGACTGCTATAAAACAGGAGATGTCCTAGGGGAGTTTGCATGCCTCTGAGCAACAGCTGGGCAGCCCGTGCCACCTGTGGCCGCCAGCACTGCGGGGCTCACCTGACGCTTAAAACATCATCAACAGTCTAGGCTATAAGCCCACACCATTTCATTTTAAAATTAAAGTAATTTTCTGAGTAATAGGAGTACATTCGCGCTTGGAAACTGCAGAGCCCTTAGCATCTTTTTTGATTTCAGTGCTAGAAAAAAGCTGGGACAAAGCACTAGGGTATATTTTTTCTTGGCTGAACTCTTGTAGACCAAGTTTCAGTCCAGAGTGGTATTTTCGCGTGACTCAGAGGTAAATTTCTGAACAAAGAGCTTTATGATATAGAGGTGATACTGTAAAAAGCGTTTAACTCTAGCTGTGCTGGAGGTGGCTTTGAAAACTTCTGGCATCTTTTCTTTCCTTCTCAAAGCAGTGCTTGTAAATGGGTTGAAAACTTCCTCAGGGATTTCTGTAACAAAGTGGGTAAAAATTTAAGTGCTTTGTAATCTCAATGGGAAGACTTAGTATCAGGTAGAGTAGATAATTTGAATTACTTAGAGCAATCATGCTTTTGAAAGCCTTACTTCATTCTTGTGAAAACTAGTTTGTAGCAAAATTACCTTCCGAAAGCTTCTTTGCGTGGCCCCTAATGAACTTCTGGTTTATGTGTAGTTTGTAGATATGACTTCTCTCTCCTAATGTAGTTTTCTTCCATTTATTCAAGTCAGATTTCTGTTTTAAGGGGAAATATTATGTAGTGTAGATAGCCGCTGTGGAGGAATTACTGCAAATATCTCATTTGTAACGCTTTTGTTCTTCCACTCAGAAACCCGCATCTCACTTCTCCATGGAGGAGAGGATATTGTGTTTGACTTATTACAAAGCCTAAAGCATTCTTAAGATTGACTGCAACTAATCACTGAAATATGCCTTCTCATTTCGGAAATGTTGTGACTCTTCAACATGGGAAAAGTGCTTCCTACTTCAAAATGTATTTCACTTATTTTTTTCTTTTTCCCCAAAGGTTAGGTCTGGGCCTGTGTGCCTCCCTCATCAGCATAACCATTAATCTCATCAAGACTAAGGACATGAGGAGGATGAGGCCTCCAGTACCTGACGGTGAAAGCATGGTAGCACAAGGCTCGAAACTGAAAGCAGCCAGACTTTGGACAAAGAATGAGTAGGGAAGTTGGTGAGATCTCCACACAGGTGTCTGACACCACTCCCACCAAGGTGGGTGCAAAACTATCTCACAACTCAGCTTCCCTTCCCCAGTCCTTGAGGATGCAGCTTCCACCAAGACAGATCCCATCTTCGCCTTCCCAGGTAAGGCTGGGATACCAGTACGAGAGAGAGTTGGGCAAATTTTGTCATTTTTTGACATACCATAACTTTGCTATTTTTTCCATTCTGATATTTTTTGTCATGACAGCCACTACACTCAAATATCTATGAGACTATTTATTTATGTAGTCTTTTTAAATTATACAGGACTATGGATGGAATGAGTAGCTTACTGAAGGATAATGCTTAAGAAAGGGAAATCAGCTACTGTGTTGTGGTTTAGAAAGCAGACCACTAATCTAATGTTGTTTTCCAACAAGCCACTCTGAGTTACAGGATAGAATAAAAGTCATCTAAAAAAAAAAAAAAAAAGTGAAATAAACTTATGCTTCAGGGCATAAACAAGCTTTGTAAAAGGTTAGGATAGGAACAATATCCCCTTCTGAGACATTACTTTATAATTACAGAATATGGGACTGCTTGCATCTTTCTCTGAGGGGTCTAGTGCTGCACTTTTAGGTACTAGGTAAAGTAATTTTTAAAATTTATAGATCCTTCAACTTCTTTCAGTGGAAATACAGGCTTTCAATGACATTTTACACAGGTCAGTTGCTATGTAGAGACCATGAACTCCATTTCCTCAATCACATTTCATGACCACGTTAGAGGTAGTCCACAGATGCCCAAGGACTGATGAACCACATGATGAAAACCTCAAGACAACTCAGACCAGGAATCAGATTCTGTCTGACAGGTTTCTAACACCTGATGTCTTTAAATCAAAGCTGGATTTTTAATTATTTTTTTTCTCTTGCAGGAGACATGCTTCAATTTAGCTAGAAAATATGAGCTTGAGGAAAGAATTTAAAAGTTTATGGCAAGCCTATAAAGGCTGATGTACAACATGATTATAATGTTTAATTCTAGACTGAAAATCAATGAATCTACAAAGTTCCATATTTCTAAGAAAGCAAATACATAAATCTACAGCCATGCTGGCAAACAATGTGCAGACTTCTGGGGAATATCTGCAAAGAAGGCCCACACCTGCAGGGAAGGTGTTCCCAGGATGTTGTCACCTACGTGTATCATGAAGGGATTTTCTCCTTTGCTGCTCAGATGAGGGTTTTTAACGATTGCCTCCCATTTACTCCACAACACTTCATTGCGGAGTAACTTGAGATTTCTTCACACTGTTTGAGTTTAATGGCATGTACGAGTAATGCAGAGACCTTTCTTTCCTAGGGGAAATTAAGGGAATAGTTCATTCTTTCACTCAGTAACTCAACTGAATCCAATTTGGGTTCATTCTTTTAGGAAATGTGTTTAGCTAATGCTGTCAGATTAATATATGAATGGAAAAACATACTGACCATCTTGATGTCACAATTCATAGTTCTTTCATGCCACTCTTCCTCCACCAACAATTTTATTTTATAGAGGGAGAAACTAGCATAACATAGAAGAATTAAGTCACATCTGCAATTTCTGCATATTACTAAACACTAGCATGTACATATGTGCATGAAACAAAACCAAAACAATGCACTTTTCACATTGATTTGGCTGTTTGGGTTCCTTTATGAGCTTTTATTTTGGTTTTTTTTCCTTACATCTACTTTTGTGTCTAGTTGCCAGATGCATTGTATGGACAGAAAAAGACATAATGACAGGACGGGAGCGTCAGCTGCACTCTGTGTCCTTAAGAGACAATGAACAAATATTATTTGGAAACACCTATGGCACAGGGCCCTCCTAGCAGCTGCTGATCTCATTTCCATCCCTCACATGCGGTTGTTAACACAGGGACACACACATAAGGAAACAGCCGAGGACTGGAGAGGCCAGGACTAAAGTGAATATCGATCCCCTTCTTCCTCAGTGTGACTGGCTGCTCAGTAAACACTGATCGCTAGTGTACGCTTGAGAGAAAGCTGGATGATTTCATGAAAAAGGAAACCCACTGAAAACTACTAAATACACAGCAAACGAGTCTGGTTCAGGATGTGTCTGGGCCACAAATGGCTGCAAAGTACTTGGATGGGAGGGGATATGCTGCTTGCTCTTGTCTGATTTCATGCTCCTCCTTTCAGCATTGGCTTTTGGGCATTGGCATTAGCTGTTCTTATTTCATTGTGCTTTTATTTACTGTTGGAAGGAGGCGAGGACTGGAAGCTGTCCAGGATGCTGGCTGCAGCCCACCGTGAAGACTCCTCTTTCCCCAGGGCTGGCTGCAGGACAGGGTATTGACTGGTGTTGCAGCTGCCTGGTAAGCGTGCTTCATAACCAGAAGAAATTTTCCAAAGTGCCTAAATGGCTTGAAACTACAGGTTCTGTTTGCCAAGATCAAGTAACTCATACATATTGGGAAACTGCTTCCAGTTAGCTTTCTCTCTTTTTGTCTCCTGGTGTTTGTGCATTTTCGGTTATGCAGAGATATGCCATTAAGCTCAACTTCTCTTTATTTAAGCAGGTAAGGAACAGTGAGCTTCAGACTTCAATAGACCTGCACAATACTTTGAAATATTTTAACTCAAGCCACTCTCTTTGATAGAAAAGCACATATTTTCTTCTTAATTCTCAGAGTCACATTAACTGCTGATCTTTTATCCCGGTAAGCATAGCACGCTAGATGGATAGACTGCAGCAAAACGACTTACATGTTGCATTTACAGGCATGTATCACCTTTAAAAAATTTACCTGCTTGTCAAAATTTGGCAAAATAAGAAAGTAAGTTTAGCTCAGTACACAAAGTAGTTCCTCACTGCCTGACTGTCTTCCCAGCTGCTGGGAATGCCTGGCATGTCGAGTAACACATGCTGAGCAGGAGCCAAAAAGCACTTCGTTGTTTGTTAAAATGAAGCAAGATCCTTATTGAAAAAAGCTATTTTCAGAGGTACTGCAGCTGTGGACAACGCTGTAGCTGTGCTGCTCAGCCACCATGCAGAGCCCAGGCACCCGGCAGAGGCCAGCTTTAAGCAGTGTCGGTAGATACGTGTGTAACAGGGGCTTCTGCAGCCCCAAAGAGAGGGTCCAGCTGCCTTGTGCCAGAGCATCCTACAGCTGTCTTTCCTCACAACTTCATTAACCAAACAACAAACATTGACAAAAACATTAACATGAAACAAGCATTAGAAAAATATGCTCTTTGATTGTCCACAGTCCACTAATTCACGAATAATAATATCCTGTGCCGTTTCGACCTCCAGTTCTACCCCAACTCATCAGCAACACTGTTGTTTCATGTTGGTAAATCTTTCAGTTTTGGCTTTGTCCTGCTGGTAGCATCCAGAGCATAGTTGCCATTCTCTCCTGGTCGGACCGCAGTACTGATTTTTCAAGGCTGTGGTGATCTGGTGTTGCAGATGCTGTAGGATCTCAGAGAGGAGGCCTCAAATAACAGAGTCTTCTGCCTGTTCAAGACCTTCCCAGCTGAATCACTTTGTAACTTTCTCCTTTTGGGCTTGGGGGTGGCACCAGCTGCTCCATCTCTTTCACATGACAGATGTTTGTAACATCTGGCCAGTGCCATGGGTTATAAAAGTAAATGATACTGCTTATAACAAACATCTCCAGGGTTTTCTCGGACTTTTCAATCTCTAAACAGTTTTCAGGCTTCCTGTGTCTTGTATCTGTCTATACCACCTCAGAAATTATAATCCTGGTGATTTTGGCATTGAGGATTCCCGTGAGGCTGGTGCAGAGGCTGGGAAGAGGCTTCCCTGACCCTCTGGGGCTGGGAGCATCACATCCTCTCTGTGTTTGGACCAAAACTGGAGAGGCTTTAGAAGGGTCCAGCAGACATGCACATGATCCAGCTTTCCTCTTTGTGTTATGGGACTTTGTGGACAACTAGCGATTACAGATGTAAGCCTAAAACTCACACCAAGCTTCTGACCTGTTTTCACACACTGTTTTGTGCAGTGATTCACATCCAGCATGACTGTAATCTGTTTTCCGTTTTACTCAGATCCAGCTCTGCTTCCTGCTATTCTAACTCCTCTCCCAGGAATTTCTGTTAGGCAGATTTTTCCTTCTATTATTCAGGCTCAGATCACATTTCACCATTGTTTTGCCCCAGATCAGAAGCTGCAACCCCATTCCCTTTGCACTTAGGGATCCCAAAATAAAAGAGGAAGCTGCTCCAAGGCAGCCAGTGTCCATGAAGCCAGGGCAATGAGCTGCAGTGGCTGTACACGATTCCTGCCATTAAAAGCAAACAGAGCTGTCCAGATTTTTTCGAGGGGTCAGGCTGAGCTGCCTCTCTGCCAACTCACTGTTTTCCCCGACAGTGTTTGCTGTGGGCACTTGGCCAGAGGATATGCTCGGTGGCTCCACTCAGGCAAGCCCCTCTGCCATGTTCTCAGCCTATACTGGATAAACAATGCCAGACCTTTGCTGGAACTGCTGGGTGGCTGTTTGAAGAAAAATGCTGAGAGTTAGGACAGGCACACCCTGCAGTGCTCATTGTGGGCAGTAAGTCACAGTGACTGCCAGAGCCTCCCTTCTGGGCTGTAAAGGTTTTGCAAACAGACATCTGTGTGGTACCCTGCACAGCACGCGCTGCTCAGCGTATTGACAGAGGCATTGCTGGGCAGTACCCTCTCCTCACCCGAGAGCTTTGGAGTCCCAGTGACATGTGTTATAGTTGTCTGAGCACTCAGCGATGACTTCTTTGTGATGCTGGCTAATTTCTCCAGGGCTGGATCCGTTTCTTTCAATAATTTCACTTGCAGGCTGGAATCCCGCAAGCAACTCTATTTTTAATTAGGGGCTCCATAATGTCTCCAAAGATAGGCATAGTGTCAGAGATCTTACATCTGAAACATAAGGCTCTTTTGCCCCTTATTTTTATTCTTGGTTTTGAGCACAATTACTGTGTCCCTCTACAGTCTTATTCTGTCCAGGTCAAGTCTTCAAATAACTTTCTCAATGGTTCAATTGTTCCAAGTATTATTTTGAAAATAGTCTCTCTCGGGTGACTTCTTGTCCTCCTTGCTAAGTGAGTCAGTAAAAAGTTTTGCTTCTATGTTTTCTCACTGCCTTTCACAGCCAACTCAGTGTACTGATACAGTTCTTCCCTCTGCTGAATCCATGCTCACACGGAGACTTCAAACTGGCTTTTTGAGATCTCAGTGACCCAGGTCCCTTCTGACAGATTGCCTGCTCTGTTTCCAGTCTGTCTTTCTTTGCCGAGACAATGGGGCAGTTCATTAGTGAGGGAGCCACTGCAGCGATGCACGTACCACACTGGCAGATGACATGAGCTCTGTCCCACCTTTTGTAAAGGGACAACTGACCTCCAGTTACAGGTCATCCTCTTGCTGAATGCTTCCCAGTGCCTCTTCCGAAGGCTTCTTGCATAGACCCTGTGCCTGGCCCTCCCTCCTCTGGAACTGGGCATACAGAAATACTTGAGTGAAAGAATTCGAAAGCCATTTCTACCATCTCTTACAGAGTGCCGCTGATACTGGTGTTAATGAGGGAGAAGTCTGTTAGCGCCTGCAGCGAACATGCCTCAGGTAGCTGTGGTAAATGGGAAGCATTTAAATGTGGGCTATGCCCTAATACCATCTGTTGGAAAGGACTTTGTGTTCCGTATATTTCGTGTTATTGCCCTGAAAGACTAAATGAGGAAGCAAACTACTAATTGATGTGCTTATGGAAATTAAATCCACGCTGGAATGAATTTAAAATTTTTAATGCAAAATTCAGCAGCTAGAAATTTTGCACCAACTTCTATTTAATTAAAATTAATAAGGTTTCAAAGAGTTTTACTTGGGATAGACCAGGAAAGAATTTGGCCTTAAATATGTAATTAAAATACAATTACATTGGAAGGAAATCATTACTGAGGTTGTACCTCAAAAGCATACCTAATGGGCTATCAGGAGAAAAGGTTTATGCATTTGGTGCACCAGCTATATAAGACATAAAAGGATGTAGTCATTGAAAGGAAGATATTAGCAAGATCATTTAGGAAGATACTAACAGTTCTTTTATGGTCAAATCCTTCTGGCTATATTCAGCAAGGTATCTGCTTCATCTTAGGTGAGGATGTACAAGGCATCTCTGCAAGTTTTCCTTCTGACACATTTAGTTGCTTCCCAGCCCTCTCCCGGTGCTGTGAGTGACAGATGCATCTTTCAGCCAATGTCAGACACCTCTAGACAAGTGAAACATTAGCACTGCAAGAGCTCAGTTGCCCGATTTTGGGAACTATTTGACAAAGGTATATACAAAGTGAAAAGCCTAATCCAACTCTGGTTAAAACCAGGAAGGGAGCCCTCCTCTTGGTCCCTGTGCCGGTCTTCATGAAGCCCTGAGCATAATACCCAGAATTACGATGTCAAGAACTAATGCACAGTTCTGCATTTTCAGGTTTTGTTTTCACTTTATTCCTATGGCAGACCTACATAAAAAGAGTTTAAGAGGTATGTCATTCCACAAGATGCACAAAAAAGGTTTGGGAGGTAACATAGAAGTGTGAGCATAAAACTGAAGCCACGTTTTGCTCCAGAACAAGCCCGTCATTCATTTGATGTCTGTTTGTTTTGGTGGGAACTTTTTTGGTAACGTGAGAGCTTTTGGTTCAAACTCCACTGAACTCAGTGGTGGGGTTCCTGTTGACTACACTGAGGCTTGGGTAAGGTTCATGGAAATAAAATGCATTGTCTTTTATAATGAACCATATAGGTAGTCAAAGATGCAAAGGTCACAGTCCCGTTGGAATCAGCTCATTTTCAAAGGCTCAGTCATGGATTGATGAATGAATTGGAACACCTAGATGTAACCTGGAATTCAAATCACATCAAGAGGATTTGCTTGTAAGCTTTTGATTTAACCTTGTCTCTTCACACAACTTTCTGAGTTTTTTAACTGTGCTTGTTACAAGTACAGTGAGTCTTATAAAAAAAGTGTGGGAGAGGAAATGTGAATCTCTCAGCTGCACAGTGTCCCCTTTGATACAGTACAAGAATCAGTGTAAGTAGCCTAATGTTTTAATGAACAGAAATATGTTTCTGGCAAGGAATTGAATTTAGCACTTAGTGAAAAGCACTCTGCTGAACTGGTGACATTCAGTCCATAATTAAACTTTTATTGTTAAAGAGAAATTGTGGTCACACCTTTCTTATTGAAGATTTAGTTCAATAAAATAAAATTCTGTGACAGTAATTTCTCTCTACCCTTAGATTCCCTATGGCAATGCTTGTTAAATGGGTAAGAAACACATAGAGCTTGATCTAGCAATTCTCACACCAAAGTCAGATTTCACTGATTAATACTCAACAAGGATGTTTTCAAGTAACTTCTTTCATTTTTAATGTGCTACCAAAGATGTGCGATTGTCGGTGTTGTGGTACTTCATCATCTACACCAGCTCCCACATCAGAGCTCCTGAAGAAGCCTGTGAAGGGGTGTTACACACACAACGTTAGCAGCACTTGTCAGCAGGGCAGGACTGAGTGAAGTCAGCTTTCTGTGGCTATAATAGCACGAGCACTTCCTTCCCTTAAACAGTTTCTTTTGTTTCCCCCAGGGTCTTGCAGGAACTCACACCTGAAAAAGCAGCCTTTTTATCTTCCTCAAGCTAATTAAAATACAGGTTCAAGCAGATGAGCAATGCAATATTGCTAAAGTGTCCATTTGTTAACCTGTCAGTCTCTGAAGAATTTCCCATTTCAGTCGTGACTGAGGTAAGTGGCAGCAGAGTGCTCAGCCATGGAAACCACAGCTGGAAAAAACCCACCTCTGAAAACCACAAAACTCACAAGGATTGACATGGGTGACATTAACTAACAGGATGAAATCAATGGAGTAAAAACGTGCTCCCAATCACAAAGGTCACTGAAAAGCTACACAAGTTTGGCTTATGGTGGGTTTTGCCTTTTTGTACCCATATGAAACTTTTTTTTTTAATGCTCCCGGGGTGGTTGGTGAAATTTAGCAGAGAAACAAACAGCCTGAAGTATACAGCTGAGACAGGCAAGGGACATTGCTTATGTCCACACACTATCAACATCAACATATTGTGAGTGTGACTAACCCCCTGTAAGCCATCGCCACTGCTCCTCTCCAGCTGGAGGTACTGGTCAGGCATGTGCTGAATCCCACCAGGTGTGGACAGAGGCTGGACAGAAGCCATTCAACTCTTTTCACTCGTGTCTTCCACCAAGTTCAGAACAATATAGGTATTCACTGACTGACGTCTATGCCATCCAACTTCCAGGACTGTCCAGATACTTTTGATTTGTATTTTGTATCCTGGACACAGCTTAAAAGAAGTATCTTCTGTCTAGGCTTGTAATTTGTAACTAGAATGCATGAGGGTTTTATGTCCAAGAATTTCAGGATTTGCCATCAGTTTTGCATAGGGACATGGGGTAATGTCTACTTTTTCCTTTTCTCTTTTACTCATTAAAGGCAAAACACAAATCTGTGGACTTTATAGCAGCTCTCTGAAATTGCATGGCCGTGTAATCGCAATCTATTGGACTAAAAATTAAATCAAAAATTAGACATAAAAATCACAACATTACCAGTCCCGGATTTAAGGCTTATATTGCTGTGAATTTCTAGGAAAATATTTAAGAATCAATTTAAATGCTAATGAACTGGTTTGCCATAAGACTAGATAGTAGTCATACTCAATAGCTGGATCAGAGCCACGGTATTGGTCTTTCCTTCATCAGACTTCACTTGTGACATTATGTACATAAATTCACAGGTGTTGCTGAGCATCACAGGCCTATGGACTGTACTTCAGCAAAAAGGGACTTCCCTGAAACCCTACAGAAACAAAGTTCTCAAAAACTGAAATTATCCATTTGGACTTTGGAAATCTGACTGTAGAGCCAGAGATGAACTCATGGAAACCTGAGGAAGAGTTGAAGGCAGGAGTGCTGCCCCATACTTGGTGGCTTGCTGTGTTCCCCAGCTTTGCCTGTGGGATGTCCTCTATAGTTTGGAGACCTTGAAACAGCCCTACTCAGATCTCTGCCAGCTTTGTGAAACCCATGGGGGTTGCACTTCTTTGGGGACCACAGGTGCTTCCCACTGTGGGTGGTGGTGGGGTTTCAGTCCATTAGAGGCTATTTCCATTTAAATGGGGACCAGCTGCATTATTGCTTCGGAAAGGCACCAGGGCTGGGCCCTAGACCATGTGATAGAGGTGACATGGGGCAGCTCCTTTGCCCAGCCTGCAGCCAGTGACTTCATTATACTTTTGATGTAAAGACCTGGGAATAACACTTTCCCACACATTTTCTGAAGTGGCGGTGAGCAGTTCTGCACAAGCAAACGGCCCTGGGTCAGGCCATCCACACAAACCCAGAGTATTTGCTCTGTTCATCTAGTTATTACCAACTCATTCCTGAGCTGGTGGAATCTGGTTTGTCATGGGGTTGTGTCCTGCGGCTGGGCTCTCCACTCCAGTGTCAGAAGGCAGCTTGGTGTAAATTCCTGGCTGTCTTCTACTTGGCTGGTCATTTCTGTCAGATTTTCAGGCATTTCTGCTTAGTTACATCTACCCTAGAAAACCAAACCGTGGCAATAGGCACACTGTCATCTACATAGCCCAACGGTGATAGTGATCCTTCTTCTTCCCATTTTGGCCTGAGCTGACCAGCACTGTCTCAGCAATTCCAGGATATGATGTGAAAGTCAGGCCCAGGACCATTCCCAGTACACAGTGTGGGGGAAAATTAGTTGAATAAAATGGGCAAGAACTGTTCTGTGCCAGGGAAAGCTCCAGATACATTTAATTCATTGCTATATTTGTAGTATTTAAAGCCACTTCCATTTGATCAAACTTGTTTGAAAACTGCCTAGCAAATCCTGAAGTCATCTGGGGGAGGTGGGTGGAGAAGAAAAGAGGGAGTGAAGGAGCAAATAAATACAGTTTCCAGTAGCATTTTTTGCTAAATAACTAGGCTGAAAAAAACCAACAAACCAAACAACCCAAAAAAGAACATGGTGATACCATGCCATGTGCAGTGAGCAGAAGAAAGCTTCCTTTCTTGCAAATGTCGATTGGGTCAACCACAGGCAGCCACAAGCATATTAATGACCTGCAAAATGTATGCACAAGGGTAGGGAAGATCTAGGGATGACAAGTTGAAGGAGAGTGAGAAAGTTGCTCCAGTGGAGCTGCTGATGGAAAAAAAGCTGTTCATGGTGTGTTCCCACATAGCAGAGTGCACTCACCAAGTCTCATGAACTGCCATGTGGACTTACTGCCAGAAGAGCATGATTTTGAGATGCAGTCCAGCCTCAAAGAGTATGGAGGGGGAGGACAATGGCTCAAACCCTTGTAAACCTGACAGGAATATAACCTGTAAGACAAGAGAAGACAGGACAGGTCTGGAGAACCAGACACTTTACAAGCCCAGCAGCTGCGCAATGCACAGTGCCATCTTGTTTATACTGTGTTTCTGCTGCGGTTGGGCTCTAAAGAACTGCATCATGGATTTAGCTTCCCTGTGCTAAGTGTCAAGCATGCACATGGGAAATGTGGTCCCTGCCAGAGGGCACTTGTGCCTTCTGTGGGCAGAGGAAGGGATGGAGCCATCCCTTCTCAATGTCTTGGTAAGCTCAACACTCAGATGGGACTGAGGTGTGGGGACAACTGCCTGCACCACTTCTGAGCAATTGGAGGCTCATTTTCATCACGTTGATCATTCATCATGTTGATTGTTAGTGGGTTTGGAATTTAAATATTAAAGGACAGTCTCAGAATTAAACAGGCAGAAACCCTAGTCCTTTTCATAAGAAAACATCTGGGGGCTTTTTTGCCCTCTCCCCTGAACAAGGTTTGAAAAGACAAGTTATCCTCATAAAATCTTACAAACGCCCACGAGACAATTTTGCTTTGAAGTATCAATGTGACAGGGCAAAAGCAGAACAATTTGATACTAATGATTTCAGTCACCATCCTAATGCTTCATGTTTTAAAGATCATTTTGCAATAAAGACATCATGATTTTACAGTCACATTAGAATAATAAACCGTAGCACTTACAGAGTACTTTTCCTCTAAAACATGAAATAAATTGGAGCAATAAGTGTTTTTTCTCATTTTAGAGTTGGAGAAACTGAGGCCAAAGGATGTGACCTTCTCACAGTTCAGTCTGGGGGAACCTCACCTGCCTCCTAGCTCTGGAGCTGCTCTTTGGGTCATGTGGCCCCTCACCTGCTAGTCCAGACAAAATGACTGATGACAATTCTCTGCAGGAGATAGCAGATGCAGATTGATGTTCTCGCTCCCTTCTTTGTGACTTCAGGCACTTCACTAAGACATCTCAAATAGGAGTGTTGAAACTCCCATTAGGAAAAAATAAAAGCAGAAAGAAGAAGTGACAAGACCTATTCACAGTAGACAAGATGAATAGAATTCACCAGACCTGCTGATAATGTCTGGAGGGAGGTGAGGTAGCCACAGAGTCACCTTTCCCCATTGTTTTTGCTGGCACATTCTCTGTCCTTTTGCCTGCACAAGAGAAGCAGCAGCGTTGTTCCCAACCCGGGTGGCTGCATCTCACCCCTGTCCAGCAAGAGGCTCTGTTGCTGGCTGTTATGGTCACCAGAAGGTGGGGAACACACAGACAACACAGCTGCTACCAAGCATCCCTGTGAGTGCAGGGAGCGTGAAGATGGGAGGCCACTGTTATGTCAGATTTCTAATTAAGATTCACCAGCCTCCAACCCAGCTCAATTCATTATTCATCTGGAAATTTTCTTCCCTAACTTTCTTTTATTTTGCTGTCACCCACTAAGCAAAAAAAAAAAAAAAAATTTCCCTCCCAGAAGCTCCATCCACATCTTTGCTAACAGGCAGCTCTCAGATTGTGACAGAAGAAAAAGAAATGGTTACAAAACAGGTCCCAGAGCACTCACCAACATTTACAGGCATCTGACAATGACTTATCTTAGACCATCTACATTTAAGGCACAGAAATGCAAATGAGGTGGTGTTTGCATTGTGAGTAGTAAGGATGGGATACTCTTACATATGACTTCACTAGTAGAAGGCAGTTTCTCCTCCAGAAATATTTCCTTTCAGTTCTGTCCTGGCATGTCACTGTAACATATAGTCAGGGAGTCAGTTAGGAAAGCCAATATGAAAGACAGAGTGGGTTTACTAGCTCAGAAACAGGTGTACATCACTTAAAATTTTGGCAGAAGGAAGAGGAGGGGAAAAACTTGCAAAAGTAATTCACCTTTCAAACCTCTGCTGCTGTCTTTCATGGCAGTTACCCAGTGCAAGGTGCAAGTGCTGAGCAGATTTAAAAGATTGGTCCAGATGAAATATTTAAGGATTCCTACAATTAAATACTCAGGGTTTGAAACCAACATTTAACCCTCCACCCTTCTCCTCTAAAATACGATCCCATGTGTTGCATGCTAGGGGTAGGGTGGGATGAGAGGTGGAAACAGAAGGAGAATCCCTAAACTAAAGCAGTCACCAGAGGCTCTCATCATGAGACTTCAGAGGAAAGAAAGCTTGGACTGATGGGGACATTGCGTTGCAGGGTGAACACTGGGGAGGAGGAGGGCTGCCTGCCTCCCTGCTGCCCCATGAAAGGACCTGTGGATGCTCTCACTGTGAGGGTTGTGCTTGCTCAGAGCAGCAGCCTGGCCCTGGGACACTTGTTGAAAGCTGTCCAGAGCATCAGATGGCACATCAGAGAGCAGAAAGATATTTCAGCCACAGGATTGCTTCTGGTAGCAGTGCTCGTTGCCAGTTCAAGGTTGTCAGCTTCCCACTAACTTTTACTTTCTGCCAGGGAATTTTTTTTAAAGTATTTTTAGCCACAGCAAACTTTATGCTAGGTATCATTTGCAGAATGGGCTGCATCATAATTTCATCAAGTTCCCTGGGCCTGAATCTTCATCTTTATTTGTCTTCACATGACTGAGGAATTCACTCAGGGCTGCTCCTGAAGTAGAGACCACCTTCAGGAATAAGGAAAAGTCCCGTGAATGTAGAGATAATTTCACTACATCTTGGATGTGCGAGATGTAGGAGGGCAGCCCTTCTCTTTTCTGCTGCTTGCTCATGCTGCTGTGTATGAAAAGTCATTTCCAAATGATAAAAATGTTTGCCAGGAGTAGACAGGTTGCTATGAATGGCATCACTTTTGAATTCTGCTTATAATTGGCCTCCTCCCCTGTGTACTTTTTTTGTTTGTTTGTTTGTGGTTTTTTACTTTTTATTTTTAGGGCCTGTATCTGGTACATTTCTTTCCCTTACACAAAAGACAATAGTCAATTACTTGATTTCCATTTTAATTAAGCATGTGGCTTTTCTCAATGTCTACCACATCCTCACTTCCTTAATATGTAATTTTATACCCTTAGCAATGATCTGATAACACTGTCAAAGCAAAATACATAGAACAAGAAACGGTGGGGATTTGATATCAAGGAGGACACTATAGGGACCGTGTTAATTGAGGCAATCAGCAAGATTAAGATAAGTCTGTCTGCTTCTTCATATTGGTCTTAATGACACAATGCAGACCCCAAAGCACTTTACCTGCTGTACAATGTGGTTAAGTCACTTTCATCCCTAGGGTGTGTAATCTAATCTTGTAGATAAAACACTTAGCAGAGTGTAACCAGCTGGTGTTAAAAACTGTATTTCTAAGATACAGCACCTGTGTAAGGTTTTAAAAACTACTAAAAATAGTGAAGGCCAATAAAAGGTGTAATATGGTGCGTATGTGCGTACATACAGAGATAGAAATGTGCACGTGTTTGTGGGGTGTGAGTGCACAGGCTGGCCTGGGCTAGGCTGGTGATGCTCCAACTTCAAGAGGGAGGTTTGCCCAGGTCTCTTTAAACAGTATTTCCCTGATTTTCTTACAGAATCCATGGGAGTGGATGTGCTACAACTTAATGTTATAATTAAAAAAAAAAAAAAAAGGCTTCTTTCTGCAATTAAAATAAAGATACCTCTGCAGCAAATTATTTTGCATAAATGGGCTTTGAATAATGGAACTGTTGTCAAGAAAAAAAATAGGCTCTATCTAAACCTCTTTTAAATCAATTCTTGATGGAGTTCTTCAAATGGAGATAAACATTGCTGGTATAATGATTTGCCACATGACCTTGCACTTGAAGCGCCAAGCAAAGTGAAAAATAACACACTCAGACAAGAAAAAGTGCTGATTTTGATTCCCAAAATAATATTTTTCGAGCTGGAACTATTTCTGCTATGGGCTAACATGCACATACAGAGAGAATGTTAAGATTTTCCTTCAGCGATATATGACATTTCCCTCTCAACTAGATAACTGAGAGGCTATTTGGGCTCGCTAAAAACACTTCTGCACATCTGGGAGCAATACAGTTTGAAAGCAATTTGGGAGGAAGGATAAGTCTGGCAGTCGAGGCAGAGGATTAAGCAGGAGAGTTCAGTTCAACTCTGCCTTGCCTGATCTCTGAGCCAAGCTCTCCCTCCCTCTGAGCTTCCCATTCCCACCGGGGTATGTGGATCAGGGGCTTCCCCTTGGCTGGAGACCCTCTCCCACCTCCTGTGTCACCAGAGCCCTTGTTTTCCATAGGTTTATAGACCAACACAAGGAGCTTGGGAAACAAGCTGGAGGAACTGAAAGTTATCACTGATGGGGAAAAATCCAGTACTACTGAAACCACCTGGAAGGTTCTGTACGATGGCAGTGTTAAACTGGGCAAAACCTGCCTGGGCAGGGCAGAGACTGCAAGAGGGGAGGTGACACATTCTCCACCATTACTGGTTTGGGCATGGTGGGCATCTCAGAAGCAGCAACCTCCTCTGCCTGTGTGTCAGCGAACTGCTTATAAACTGCACCCACCTGTGAAACCAAACCAGTGTCCTTCAGAGAGGCGAGACCCCTTGCAGCCCCGATCTGGGTGCAGACTGGTGTCCTACTTCGGCACTGGGCTGTGTGACAAGGAAACTGTGCTGAAGCAGAAAGCTCAGACTGCCTGGGGACAGCTGCCATCACTGTTCTGACAACTTCTGTAACTTAAAGTACCACATACACTCAGTACTTAAAGACACTAGTTTCTCAAACTGAGAAAAGTTACAAGTGAAACTGAGTGTAAAAAATTATTAGGAAGCAGCACATCTGAAATGGCCAAAAAGCCATTACTTCACAGTAAAGGAGCTGAATAATATTGGTGAAAAGCTCATTCTCTTTCAGCGGAAGAATGAAGGCAGGAATAACAAATTAAAAAGTGATATGCAACATATGGGAAAAATGGAGAGGTAATAAAAATCCGTATAAATAAGAGTTTATGAAGTGTAGAAAATTGATAAAGGATACTAAAGACATCAGAAAAAAGTCCTGATCAGGCTTTGTTTAAGAAGAAGGTTTCTTGAAAACTTATGAATAATATCAGAAAAACTACCAATGCCATAGTCTCATTACTAGCTGGAGACAGACAAGTAGTTAATAACGATGAAGAAAACCCCCAGACTGCTCAACAATTATTTATGTTCTTTATTTGGAAGAACGTTATTTTCTGGCATATTACTAATTAAGAAAGATATTGAACAACTTGCACTAGGGTTAACCATCTTTGAAATCTGAAGGTCCACAGAAGCGGCCCCAGAGAGCAAATGCAGGATATTTTTAGCTAGTATATGTAAATTTTTAATAAGCCATGAAATAATAGGGAAATTCTCAAAGGTCAATGTCAATATTGTACAAAAATTCCAAGACAAATGAAACCACACAGGTAAATATAGGCCAGCATACTCAATACCAATCCCAGGCAAAGTAATGTAGAAATTGATGGAAAATTTAATTAATGAAGAATTAGAAAACAGGAATATAATTAATATGGCCTTACTGGGAAGGCGTTGTGATCTCAGACTGATCACCTGAGGTTGAAGTGCATTTGATAGAGGATAACCAGGCAGGACTGATCTGCTTAATGCACAAGGCTTGAGCATGCTGGAAAATCAGGACCAAGGCGCCAAAGCCCAAAGCGCTGTGTCCCCTCAGTGGCCAAGCGAGATGTTGTAATTCCCCCCTCCAGCTGTCCCCTAACCCTGAGAGGGTTGGATAACCCCCATGGCTGGGGCCATGCAGTGACAGGAGGTGTGGAGGAAAAGCCACAGGAGCCAGGGACAAGGAGTCTGAAATGTCCTGACAGGGTGGGAGGTGGAGGAGCCTGGTGGCTCCTGGTGGTAGAGGTGGCCAGGATGGCCAGGGCAGTGCATGCAAGGGGCCTGCGGCTGTAACAAAATGAAGGACACTGACATAGGGACAGGGGGTCATTGGGGCAAGAGGCAGGGGTGAAAGCAAGACCAGCAGAAGGTGTGTGGGGGCTTAGGGGTGAAGTGGGAAACATTTGATTTCAGCAATAAAATAATGTTGCTGGAAGAGCTGCATGCTGAGCAAGGGATGAAGTGAGGTTCCATGAGAAAAAGAGTTGGCTGTTGGGCTATGGCCCACTACAGTCGCATGAAATTCATGCAAAAGGCAAGCATTCAACTTGGACCACCAATTTTTGCAAGCATAGAGATACCTTGAATGGCTTTCCTGTTTTGATTTGTTGTTCTTTAATGCAGAAAAGTCATTCAGATAAATGAATAAGGTGATTATGCAGCAGCCTGCAAGGAAATAAATGAAGTGGGTGTAGGAAACAGGGCAGAGTAGGCTGCTTCAGGAGGTGAGCAGAGCAACTGGTATGTGGGATGTTCAGTTGGCAAAGAAATACAGGGTAAAAAGGAGAGAAGGGAAGGGTCATGCGATACTGTCTTTAGAGGTTTCATCAAATCTCCTTAACCAGCTTTCATGAAATTACGAGTGTGTGACTGAACGACCTTTCTAAAGAAGTGCGCCGGCAGATTAGCAGGGAATACAATGAAGGGTCATTTTTCTCTTGAAGCTGTTGAATTCCTTTTATTGGATCAGTGAATTGCAGATTTTGCCTATCAAAGGTCCAGATTCCTTTGGAGCTCTCTGATGTTGAGCCATATTCTGCCTTGACTTCCATCCCAGGCATCCCCACCAAGTTCACTGACATCTCATGGAGAGTAAACCAGGACAGACGTTAGCTTGATGTTTTTAACAGTGTCGTGGCTGCTAATGAAGCATGGTCTGACCTGGTACATGTTCAGAGACTGCCGTCAGTGTCTGCAGCAGAATAGACTCTCTTTAATGCGAAGATGCAACTGATTGATCAGTACATCATGTATACAGGAAAGTAGAACAAGTATTCTCTTTTGTTTGATTTTGTTCCCATTGAGGAGTCACTCAGATAAAACATGCAAGAAATAGTTTGGGCATTTTTGGCAATGAAAAGCTTTCCTTTTCCCTTGCTCCTGCCCCACCCAAAAAGTAATGGAGCTGCCTAGCTTGTTAGATAGCATGGGCAAGTTTTAAGACTCCCATTATAAAATAAAGAACGGGAATTTTGCTTTTATAAGAATTGCAGAACTGGAAATGATCCATATTTGGGACATAAATGCAAGCTGTTATGCAGATCAAAGTATCTATTTGGAGCCGAATTACTCAACAGCATCTATCTATGCCTCTTCAACACCTGCAGATTAGCAATGTAATCGTGTGGAGGTTGCTATAGCTACATCTCCAGAGCAGGTGGAGTTCTTAGTCTCTTGGAGAATTATGTTCATTCTTCACAAATAAACCATATAAGAGTGTATTTAAAATGTCACCCTAATGGCATCAGCCCCTGTCTCTAGCCGACACTGTCACGTCAGATCTGTCCTTACCCTATTAGTCCTGATTGTTTTCTCTAGAAACAATGCCACTTCCATCTGAGCATCATGCCTTCCCTGTAAATGCAACTAGACCTGGTAAGGTCATAAAGCAAATACTTGGGTTTAAGCTGAGGATGACTGCACAATTCTATTTAGCAGATATGTGGTCTTCCCTTGGGATTGATGGCATGTAAGACTGTAAGCTGGAGCTAGGTACAGCATGTAGGAAAACTACCAGCCTTTGGCAACAACGCTTTCCAGGGTCTGACCGAATGCTCAGGCAGCAGGAGTGCTGGTTGTGATGATTCTCATCTGGTTGTTTGCCTAAGTCTCTTCCCAAACAAGGGCTTTGCTTGCTTTTTTGCATAAAATACTTCAGCCTTCTTGTAGGGGCTCCCCAGTTGTTTACTATAGCAAAGGTTGCCCAGATGACCCTTCCTTCTAGCTGGCTGTCTGCAGTGACTGGCAGAAGCTGTAACCCTTAGCCCTCTGCCAGTCAAACCCACAACATGCTAATCTGTGTGAAAGCTCAACAACAATCCCTGTACAAAAAGCTGATAGCCTAAAAGAAAAGCCCTGACAAGCAGACAAGAATCTAAGAAAGAAAGTACCAATGAGTAGATAAAAATCAAATCAGAATGTTTTGACTTGTCTAATTTTGTTATTCTCCTTGTTTGTCTTTTGCGCTAGGACTGCATCAAGTGCAAGCTTTTCATTCCCCTGTTAAAGTCGGTAAAGAGAGATTTCTTGCTAAAAATTGTCAACAGCAACAACAGGGGATGTTTTCCCTCCCTGCCAAATTTTAATTTCTACACTAGAAAGTTGAATATCAGAAAATACTCCAAACATAGCAATGCTTCAATAGCTTTTCAATCAATGATTCCAGTTTTACCCAGAAAGCAAATGCTTTTGGAAGAGTGTTTAGCAAAAAAAGCAGAAATTCTTGCTGAGCAGTAGAATGACCAACTTCATCCTCAGCACCACTGTTTCCACTTATTCCTTTCCACCCCTGTTTGATTCTGTCCCTTAAGTTGTGTCTCTGACACACTGACTTTCATTTTTTCCAAATTTCTGAAATATGTATGCTCTTCAGAGCCTGCTAACTTTTGTCTGCCCTGAAAAGCAGTGCTTTAAAATTTATTTCCATAAATTCAGGCAGATAAAAATCTGTCATGTTGCTTTGAGACAAATCCATCTTCAGGTCAATTGCTGCGTTACATGTCGTGGCAGTATTTCTCTCTCTCTGTCTTCAGACTGTTAGCTTTCAGGCAGTTCTCCAGGCTGCTGGTACCACTGGCAATAACAAAGAGGCTACTCATTATGAGAGAGGCTGTTTAGTGACCAGTCTTTCCACTTATTTCAGGAATGGCTGTTGAAAAACATGAGCCAGGCAAAGGCAGCATGGAAGAAATCGCATCAGCTTTGCTTTTCTTTTCTTCTGATGCAGTCTTGGCCATAGCCAGCAATCAAAACATTGCCAAAAGCAGTAATATATGTTCTGGCTTTGAAAAGGGTATGGGTTGAAAACATAGAGGCAAGGCCAGCTATAGCATCCTGTGCTGGGAGAAATGGCTCCTCCTGTGTAGGTGCTGAATTCCCATCCGCACTGAGCCATAACAAAGCCGGAATTAAGCCTTGGTAAACATTCAGCTTGGGGAAGGTGTGCCTAATGGACAGCTATGAAAATGGTTTAATTTGGTTTTTTTCAAGCTTCAAGTCCAGAATTAGGGGTTTTTTTTGCTCTTTGAGTTGTTTTTTTCTCTAAGGCCTATTATAATTTGTAAACCGTTAATTTTGTACTACATCAAATTAAGAGTAACATTTGTTCATGATCTAGCTGCCAGGAACCTGAGTTTGGTTTTTGTGGCCTGCCTGGCAAACAAAAGGCACACACAAATTTGCTATACACACACATGCATGACCAAGGCTTTCAAAAGCAGATGGCAACGTGGGAGACTGTGGTTCCCCACCCTGAGCCTCCTGCAGTGGGCTTCCTTCCCTGAAAGCAAGCCTTCCTTCAGACATCTCCAATCAAACAAACACAATTTTAGATATTCCCCATATCATCAGTTGCTTTTGAAGCAAGCAACCTTAACCATCAAAAACAGGGAATGTGGTCACAGTAATTCTGGTGTGCCTTTATTACCCATGGCACCTGCAGAGCTTTTTCTGAAGGGGAAAAACTCTTGCTTGGAAGTCTCCTGGACGATTTTGTTAGAGAGATAATAAAAGAAAGTCGGTGTGTTTCAAGTGATAGCAAATCAGTACTTAGTGTAAGGCATAATCCTGTTTCTTACCTAAAAGAAAGGCAAAGGGAAGAGAAAAGATGACAAAACATAGTATCTGTTTCTCTTGTGGGGGGAGTGGGCAGGGTCTGGGGGCGGGAAGCTTGTCTCCATCCCGCAGTACAGCACCGTGCTCGCAGCCTGTTAACTGAGCCTGGCCACAGCCCCAGCCCCACCGTGCCCTGCCCTGCCCTGCCCTGGGGGTCCGTGTGTGGGAGTGGTCCTGCGCTAACCTGGCACATCCACCACCCTGCCGGTGGGAGCCGTGGGCACGCTGGCCGGCACCACGCTGCTGGCGCTGATGCCAAGAGCTGCGGCAGGTCACCCACAATTCACAGCACAGCTTCCTCCCTATTCCCACTGCTATGGAAATTGTTTCTTGAGGCAGCCCTAATTTTTCTTTCATCAATCAATTAGGGGCAGGCTTTGCACTAGGTTGTTTGTTTCCTCAGCACTGTTCCATTTGATATTATTTTCTCCATGACAAATTAACCACAGCTGGACCTGTCTTGAATTGCTAAGGATGCTCTTATATAAAGTGAAGAGAAAAAGGAAAAAAGAAAGCATGAGAAGCAGGAATGAATTGATATTTTGAAGGGGAAGGAGTGGAAATAGTAGGGACCTGACAGCTGCCTAGGGAGGAGGATGTCGTCTGATAGCCTGTCTGGTCAGGTCACACCATCTCCCAGGGTCAGGCAGGCTAACAGCGTGGTGCAAAATCCATAGCTCCTGGGTGTATTCGTGGTGACATTCCTTGTTATGCTGAGCTATGTAACCAACCAGGATCTTTCTGGAAAAGTCCAGTAAGGACACTCTCCCTTATCCCTTTACCACAGACTCAGTCAAGTCAAGACTCCTGTATTTTGCACAGGGACACGTCTTCTCAAGGAATAAGAAAGGGGTGGGGGTGGGGGGTGGTGCGGAAGTTCTTTCTTTTTTTGCTGCTGTAACAGTCTGGTACCAGGAGCTTTGAAATTCTCACATCATGTGCTCCTTTAGTTCAAACAAATTTATTTTACATTTTCCCTCTGCCTTCCCCCACCTTCTATGCTTCATTGCCACAACAGTCTCCCATAACACATTAACAGATTAAAAATAACCTTCTGCCACCCTTCATCTACTTTAGCCAATTTAAAACTAGACAAACTACCCTAGGCACTGCGGAGTAGAGGAAGCAATGTGTGCATGTGTGCATGCATATGGGCTCTGACCTAAAGGGAACAATTCCAATAGCAAGAGGCAAGAGGTTATTTTTGTTTCCAAGATATCTGGTTTTGCACCCCCCTTTTTCTGCTCCTTTTTTTTCCTCTTCTGCTAAGACAATCAGCCAAAGGTCCAGAAAAGTAATAATTACAGTTACTGTGTGACAGGAACAATGATTCATGAACAACAGGATGCAAAAAAATCCCATCAACGCATTCATCTTTCCTGAAGCGATCAGGTCCTAATGGTTACAGCTGAGCAAGCAGGCAGAGAGAGCTGCACAGGGAGAGGCAGAGCTGTGTTTTGAATTGACCCTGGGTGCAGGTGTTTTTTGAAGAGTTGTGTGAAAAGGGCTATTGCCTGCCCCGCCCCCCCCCCCCCCCCCCCCCCCCCCAACCCTCCAGTGGAGCATTTTGAGAGGACCTTTGACTCACAGGCATCAGTGAGGGGGTGAGCACAGCAGCACGTGCAGAAGCAGGTATGGCCCTAAAGAAAGTGCAACCTGTGTTCTGGGCTGTGCTTGTGAGGAAAGACATAAGGAATCCAAAGAATACAGGGGCTTGGAAATACATCTTAATATCATGGGTGTTCTCACAAAATTAAAATAACTGCAGTGCCTGTATAAGCAGGAGGAGGTTGGACAGGAGCAAAAAATCTGTGGGGAAAGGGGGAGAGTGGAGCTGGGAGCTGTGTCCTCTGTTCGCCCAGTGGCTGAATGGTTCGGGGTGCCTGAAGTCTGGCTGTGCAGAGGGCAGGGGATGAAAAGTGGGCAAGAGCAACCCCAGCACCCCACTGGTACAGCACAATCACCTGTAGCAAGGGCCATGTAGCTGGGCAGTTGCCATCGCAGCTGACAGTCACCACTGGTTTTCTCCTATTATACATCTCAGTATCCACACAAAATGTTTTGTGTAGCATCTTAAGATACAAATCCCTTTAGCAGTGATTCGGAGGAGGTTTTTCTCAAACATTTAATAATCTGCTTCAAAGATCATTTGTGCTGGATATTAAGCAGTGTTAACCAGGTTCAATGAATCTAGCAACTGGGCTAGATGGCAAATTACAGAAATTTCTGGGTAACCTAAGCTGACACTAAATCCGTTTCCCCGTTGTGCTCCCTTAAGCACATGCAAAAATCAATAGCTCAGAAAGCCCTTCAATGCCTCTGTCCCCATGTGAACTCCATTTTTTCCCAGCTGCTAGTCATTTACCTACCAAGGCAGCCAGATGCTTTCCTGAGGATCATTGCCAATGTTGCATCATCAAAGGTGAACTGATGTCAAGACACCACAGAGTACATGCTGAGAGACTGAGCTTATTCAGAAACCATGGTTTGTTTCACCAGATCTTCACACACATCTGTACTTACTCACCCATGCACATAATGCTAAAAGAGCAGCTGTTACAGGGAGAACCATCTCCTCAAACTGGTGCAGCCTGTCTGCTTCCCCCAGCCCACACCTCCTGCCTCCCTCCGTGAGATGTACCAGTTTTCAGGGCAGACGAAAACAATGTATTCATCTGGACCTGTCCAAGAACTGAACTGTAGTTGAGGCAACCCTGCCAAACCTGTAAAGTGAAGAGGGTTTGGAGAATTGCTTTCTCCTCTAGCTTGACACAGAGCTGTGCATTACATGTGAAAAAAGCATAACATCTTGTTAGACAAGTCCTGGAGCACTTTACTGTCTCATGCTGCTGCATGGCTGTATTTCTGGCATAAATCAAGGACCCTAAGCTGATCTAATGTCTGTCTTATTTACTATGCAGAGTTTTTAATGATATATTTACAATTCTTGCTGGTTTTTCCCTACATGCAAACTTGAAAGCAGTTCCTGGCAGTGGAGTATTGAACAAAAACTTTGAGATTGATGGACTTGGTTGGTTTTGTGTGGGGAGGTAAAGGACGTTTCAGCTCTGACAACTGTGCTTTAGATCCCCTACTTAGTTGGTAATTTTCTCGAAGATTTAAATACTCTCCAGGATGGAATTAAAATAGTACTTTTCAAATGTAGTGCACGTGAGGACTTGCAAATTCTTCAGTGGTACGCTAGCTTAGGAAAATGTTCCTTCATATCTGTTAGTTTCTTAGTATCAATAATTCTTAAGGCCTGTACCACAAATTTTGGGTAAAATGCTTAGTGGCAATTTCCTCAGAGCACTTAACATCATTAGGGTGGCAACAGAAAACAGTTGTATTCTTGGCTTATTTGACCTGCTCTGCCAAATCATTTAGAAAAAATTGTCAGCATCAGGATGGGAGCAGTCATCTCCCATTCCCCGTCTTTGCAGCTGTGAACCAATAATTCCCATGTCTCCTGCATGTAGGGAGCAATGCTATTATTATACGTTCTTTCAGAATTAAGCCTTTCCCTTTGTGCATGAAAATTTTGACGTAATATTTCTCAAATGTCAGCATCACTGAGCAACAACTAGAGTTCCGAGCAACACCACTTTGGAACTCCCTGCTTGTGGGCAGAGGGTGGGGAAGGAGCTCCCTATTCAGTACCTATGGGGGAAAATGGCTATTGAGGGTGGGGGAATGGAGAAGATATGCCCATTGTCCCACCACTCTCCTGTGCAGGCAAATCCTTCAGCTTGACTGTACCCAGCGGAAACTTGGCTTCTGTGCCCACACGGATCAGATTGCATTCTTCGGGTTTAATTCTCACGAATATATTAGAGGTTTCATCCTGGTGGGCGCTCTTGTGCTCTTTTTCTCCAGCAAGCAGCCTTGATTCAGGAAACTGTTTCTGCTGGTTGGGTGTCAGCTGGTTGGTACTGAGGTTCTCGGGTACTGTGGAGCTGGATGGTGAAACGCCTAACCTATAGCTGTTCACAGTCTCATGCTGCTTCCTCTCTGAAAAAATGCTCCAGCACTGACATCCACTCACTTATCTAACCACAGGCTAACTTTTGGTCTGTTTTCTCTAAGCTGTTGTGGGTTTTGTTTCCAGTAGGCGTATTACTTGATTAATGATCTTTCTGTTAACACTTGCTCATATTCCATATGGGATCTTCTTGGGTTATCTGAATGCACAAAATACTTAAAACAGTTTTTTTTCTCAGCTCAACTCTGTTTTAAACATCACAATATATTTCTCCCCCCTCCAAAGAAAAAAAGAGCATTTTCTAGCTTGTCCAGGCTCATGCTGAATGTTACTCGTGATTCATGTTGTCACATTGTGCAGGAAAACAGCATGAACAAGCTCTGTGAGGAAGGGGTTTGTAATGTATTTGTTATTTCTTTCCTCTCTAGAATAAGGGCTAAATTTTGTGACAGTAGATGAATTTGTAGACACCCATCTCTCTGAAATCAAACCAGCTATTCAAAAGAGGGAAGCTGCTTTTCTTTCAACCAATGATAACAGCACTTTCCTGGATGCAAGTCGGAAAATATTTACACCAGTATAAATAAGCAGTGTGTAACTATAAATAAAGAACACAGGTAATAAAGTGTTATCATTGAAGTTGAAATTAAAATTGAATCCTGCCAAGCCCTAAACATAGATCATGATAGAAAAATCCAATACACTTTTTTTTTTTTAGGTGCCGTAATTATAGACTAGGTGAAGGAAAAAAGATTATATAGCAGACAGAATTTGTAATGATTTCAATAACATTCCTGATGTAATGCTATGAAAAGAATACTATTTGTACATGGCATCTACATGTGAATCTACATCCTCCACCAAGAGATGCCATCTGCAGCACGTACCAATTAACATGAGCAATGCCACAGGCTGTATGACCACAGTCTTGTTTCTGAAGAGGATGCACCGGTGACTGCTGGGTGACTCCTGCCAGGGCTGTCCCCAACCCTGACCCCTTTGCAGCTTGATCCCCCAAGCCCAGGGGAGACCCTGATGTAATACCCCACAGGCAAATTGGGAAGAAGTTTTCAAACCTGGGGAGAAGCCTCATGTGTCCACCACCTCAGTGATAGCTTGCAGTCTGTGATGACAGGGGTTGTGGCATGAGGCCACCCCCCAGTGAGGTCCCACCTGCTGCCATGGACCCCCATCGCAGCCTGACATGCCGCAGCTAAGGGATGCCTTTCCCTGACCAGGCTCTCCCGGGATGCTTGCTCTCAGCACAGGTCCCACCTGCCCCCCTCCCTGTCTCTGGGCCAGGAGAGCTGGGCTCCGCTGCTTCCTTGCAGGCGGTTTCTCCAGGCTGTAACTGACTGCTTGCTGCGTAGTGGTTTTGCAGAAAGAGATAAATTAAAAAGCCCTAGGGCAGAGGGGTATGTTGACTGTGCCTAAACCCAAGCCTTTCATCTTGAAGACAGTTACCTCTTTATCGTGAGGGCTTGGTCTGAACACTGTGGCCCCCCACTGGCAGAGCAGGAAAAAAATTTGCATTCACCGGGAGCACTGACTGGTTTGGAAAAGTGCAGGTGGGCTCAGAAACACCCTCAGAGCTCTTCACGCCGAAGTGGAAAGCATTCCCTTTAAGTTACCGGCAGCGGAGTCTCTTGTCACCTCTCTGGAAAGCAAGACTTGAGGCCAAAAGCAATTTCTTGTACTTCAATAGCTGAAAATAAAGCTTTAAAAAATAAGAACATGTCAGGGAATTAAATGAGAACCACAAATTTAGCAGGGCTAGTGATTGCCCAGGAGAATATTGAGGAGAAATGTATAGAAAAGAGGGTTTTTGAGACACAGTTAAGTGAATTACTGGTCCCATCCGTAACATCTGTTACAGTCCTGGCTGCTGGGTATTTACTTTCAAAGAAATCAGCTTCCACTACTGTCTGCTGAGGAGCCCTAAATCAGGTGTGCAGATGCAATTACTGAAAATGAATCTGTCAGAGCAAATCTCACGTAATCAAGGACTCCCCTCCCGAGCCTATCTTTGCCTCAGGGATAACCTAAACCAATATTCCTCAAACACATTGGGCATGAGCAACACAGGTACAAGGCAGACTTACTAGGAAGGTTAACGAAACTTCAAAATATTTGCCATGAGCTGATAATGGCATCTGGGAGTCAGCCATCCTCAGGGAACATCAAATGGTGTTATTTTTGGATCTCCATAAAAAAACTCAGGATTATTTTAGTGCCAAACAGCAGATACAGCCTGATGTTATTTTAGAAGCACCAGCAGCCCCTGACGGACAACATATGCCAAGAGTTTCCTGCACCTTCATGCAGTAGCAGATCCTTGTTTTGAGAGGGCTTCAGTGCACAGTGCATGACAGGTGATCATTGTGAAGTGGGCATGGCTGAGGAACAGGCATGAGATCCTCGTTCGCTCCTCTGAGCTCAGCCCATCGACTTGGGTCTCTGAGCAGCGAGGTCTTTCCTCATTTAACTAGACTTCTGTTTACTCGTGCCTTTCTTATTATAGATGGGATTGCCCCCAACTTGTTCTTTATCTTTCATCTATGCAGGTTTCTGTAGGAAATTATGCATGAATATATCAAAGGCTATTGACAATGTCCAGAACCGAGTATGATAATATTTCTGGTTTTCAGACATATTTTGGGGGCTTTGTTTTTTTTATTATCGATGTTTTGGGGCTGGGGTTCTTTTAAATAAAGTTTTGCTCAAGGGGCTGCTGTTAACTGAGCCTCTGCAGCATGTGATTGCTTCAGTCCCTGCCCTGCACAGCAAACACACATGGAAGCCCATTGAACCATGGCTCCTGATTGACTTCAGGCAAATGTTTCAGAGCTCTCCTGAAAGAGGATGAACTATTTTTCAGAGCAATGATTTCTGTACTGTCCCTTCTGTGAAACAGGCAGAAAAAAAGGCAGATATTGCCTTCTCATAGCCTTTGTCAGAATTACTCAGAACACCTTTGCCCCATAGCTCAGATGAAAATGCTCACATTAAAGTTTCAGTTTGACAAAGATTTCCAACTTTTTTGAAGAAGAAGATATGAGGGTTTGTTTCTTTACCTTCTCTTATTTTATTCAAGGTTGAGTAAAGGGGAAAATATTAAATACAAGTCTTATATTTCATGGGGAAAAAAAAATCTATTTTTCTAGCTTTTCTATAAAAAATCCCACTTTCAGCTTTCAATTATTTATCCAAATATTTTTATTTCCTTCTGTACTCTGGACATTTGATATGAGACATTTGATATGAGGCAAAACTGTGTTTAACCTTCCTAGCACTGAAAATGATAAAGTATAAAATGAATAGGTGAAAAGGGATAGTAAATCCCCATTGTAAAATTATCTGGTGGGTTCTGAGTCACAGGCAGATGTCAACAAAATAAAATTTATTTAATATTGATGAATGTGACAGTAATGCACCTGGAAAGAAATAACAATAATCAACCCAGATATTTAGAAAACGTTAATATAAGAAAAGACCTTGGAGTTATAGTGGGTAATGAAGAGCATAAGAGCTCACATTGCAAGGAAAGCAATCGCTATGCCAGGGTTTATAGAGTAAAGAGGGATTTGTCCTGTGACAAAAAGGGAGTGATGAGTGCAGCATCATGAAGTCTGTGTAAGGCTGAAGCTGTAGCACAGCATGCATTTTTAAGCCTCACTTTCTAAAAAGGACACTGAAAAGTGGCAGAGGACTTAAGGATGGGCAGCAGGAACGGTGAAGGGAACTGCAGGTGATGGGTGTGACGGAAAGCGATTCACAGGGCAGGAAGGAGCCCCAGCTAGCGCTAAGATGAGCACTGGTGTTGGTGTGCCGTTAGAATAGCCCTTCCCTGCAGCAAAGATGGCAAAAGGGTCTCGAATTAAAAGTGGAACAATCCCATTTAGATACAAGAGAAATGACTTCATAATAAGGGCTTTACACAGGCAATAGAATAAACTGTCTGGTGAGCAAGGAACACAAGTCATTGTTGGTAGAAGGTTTCCAAGGCAAGACTGGAAAACGTAGCAGTTGAATTACCACAGAAGAGGCCTCTCAGCATCATTCAAGCATGGCTGATCTTACGAAGGGTCCTTTGCTGTCATTTTCATCTGCGATTCTGGGATCTCATAGGCTGCAAAAAATGACACCACACACCGCAGAAGAGCTGATACACCGAGTTTATTAATGAAATCCATCTGCCACACACAATAAGCCTATACCATGATTGAGACAAAAGGTCCAGCCCTGCAAGCCTCACCCCAGTCGTCCCATCTGCTTTACAAGCATTTGCCAGTGCAGGTCCAGAAGCTGGAGTCATCTGCAGAGGTGGCTTTTACCACACGCATTTGCAAAGGAAGCTGGCACAGCTCCTGTCTATTTTGAAACCTTTGCTTCTGGAATTTGCAATGCTTGTACCAGTTAAATACTAAATTATCATAAATGTAGTTTACATGTTTCCCAAATAAGGAAATGCAAGTGGAGAAGAGGGTTTCTGAATGTTCATATTTCCAAATTAAAGGAATGTAAATGAGCCTGCTGTTCAATTCAGTATGTAATGCGTTATTTCACGGTTGTCTCCTTGATATTACAGGCCCCTTTTACATTAGGCAATGTCACATCCCACCCAAATCACCATGAGATAAAGATGTTCCCCTTTAATGTAATAAAGGACGACAACAATACTCCAACAGAGAAAACAGCGTGCATACTGATTTGGTACAAATGCACCATCTCTTGCTGGAAATACTCCACTGTGTCCCCTCCACCACAACATGCAGCGTTGCGCAGCACCTTTTGTCAAAACGCCCTTCATGGGGGGGGTCCTGTGGACTCCTTGTCCCTTCCTCCAGCACCCCACACCTTACTGAGGAAGCAGCTGCTCTAGCTTCCCATGGAGCGGTCTGTCTCCTGACAGCATGGCTGTGATGCTCAGGAGCACAGCTCAGCCTGCTTCTTGCCAGGGGATTTCTGCTCTGCTTGTTTTCCTCATATCCTTATAGCCAAGCAGAGGGAAATTATAGGATGGCTCAAAATTCATTCATTTATTAGATGCTGGTGACAGCTATTCCCTCCCACCCTGGTTATCTTTAAAGGAAAGGTGGGCGCTGTGGGTAACATGGTTAAAATGCTAGTGGGAGGAGAGCAAGGGAATGATTTGTTAGGCTTTAAGTCAATCATAACTCAGTCTGGACAACCATAAAACATCTTTGCTTCTACCAATAGGTGAAATTTATAGTGCTTTTCACTGGAAAGTGAAATGCTGCCACAGGGTGAGGGGAAGTCTTCAGAGTTTCCTATTCCTTTAAAGGGAAATGTGTTGCTTCTTGCTCTTCCTTTCCCAGCTTTGCTTTCAAGCAGAAAGCCCTGTAAGCCTGTTTTGGTGACATTCCTTTGGTGGTGTGAAGCAGAGAGCACATCCTGAAGGCATAGGATGTTCTAGGGACCAGGCAGAGCTCACCCTTTGCTGCTCATGTTAAGGCCAGTGCTGCAGGGCTGCTCTTGTCCCTGCCACAGCCTTAGGGTTTACCTGGGTGGCTGAGGACAGCCCAGGCAGCTGCTCAGGCCATTTCCTCACCTCTCTGAGCTGCTGGACCTCTTAGGGTGCCCATGGCACCAGGAGTATCACAGCTGCCCACCGCCTGCCCCCAGTACACCACAGCTGTCTCTCTGCACTCTGAGAAAAGTGGGAGAGGAGCTTTGGGTGCCCTTTGCATTACAGCATCTGGTTTCCTCCCACTATTTGCACCATCCCTCAGACAGAGACTTCTCCCTCTGGGTCCACTGTCCTTTCTCAACTGGGCAAGGCAAACGCAGCTGCACAAGTGTGCACATGCCCTGCTTAAGGGGAACGACCCAGGGCATTGGCCCCTCTTGCCCTCCAGAGTATAAAGAGCATACAAAGCATGTTACTTTCACCCGAGGAAGCATAGGAAAGTCTTGCATTATTTCCTTCCGTTCCTGACACCATAGGTAAACAGTATGAAGCATTTTCTTGGAAGGAAATAGATGGCCTCCCAGCAGCTTCCAGATGGACAATACCCTCCTGCTGTCCCCAGGAGCTTTTAAACTGAGCTGGTGGAGGAGTGACTCAGTTTGAGGGAGCTGATCCTCTCCTGTGTCTCAGCAGGAGCCAGCTCAGGACAAACTGATCCCATTACTCTGGGTCCCTTTCACTTTCTAACATTTGCTTTGGCCATGTGAGTATAACTCTACACAAACACAGGAACTGCTGCATGTGATTCTTCCAGCTTCCTTTGATCATATCAGCAGTTAAATGATGGGGACTGTAAGGGTCAAAGCCTGCAGGGGTGCAAAACTGCACAGCACACCATAAGTCAAATTCTAACTGGGTGACCCTGATGTAAATGCAGCCCCATGACACTTACATTCATGTAGTCTTCTGGATTCACAGCATTATCTCTGAGAACACTCTCTGCTTTTAATACTGCAATTTCTCTCCCCAGCCAAGGGTAAGGCAATGTGCTGAAAGCACAAGACACTGAGTACTCATGTCTTATGCCCAGCTCTGCTATTGGTTTCACATTAGCTTATAATATCTACTCTTTCCTGTCTGAGAAGATGATGCTAAGATGTTGACTTGGGTTTTAGCTGGTTGGTAAAATAATTTCTGGCTGTAAAACTGTGATATGACAAAACAAGCCTTTCCTAGGAATGTACCTGTCATAACAATTTCTGTGTGGCAGGCAAGTCTCTCTGGTCCAGAGGGAGATGTCCCATTTCATCACAGAAATTGTTCTGCCTCAGCTCTGGAAGAGTAAATGGAAAACAACTGCTTGGTGCTCCATGCAAGGCAACAGGGAGTAGGTTAGTGTTGTAGTTCACAAAGGAGAAGCAGGTGAAGAGCATCCACCCTCTGCAATGATGGATGAAGGGTCAGCATATTCTCTTGCAGGATATAACAGACCAGATCAAACTTGCATGAGCCAAAAGAGGGATTTGGAAATGCAGCTTCCACCTTCCAGCCAACTGCTCGGCCACAAACCTACAGAGTCTCCTGTCTCATCCCCATCAGTGTGAACATCTCTGTAGGCAAGAGCAAAATGACTACAAGCAACACAGTAGTTAGGGCACATTTAAATGCAGGGCCTACTCTGGGCTCGAAGGCAAATCCCCCTCAGCTTGGATGTGCTTAACATATGGTGTGCTAACGGTCTCATTTTTTATTAGCATCTTTGAAAGGCTGGATTTTCCTCTACTTCAAAATGGAAAAACCCTTGATATTTTTTCATGAACCCATATCTGGCTAGCCCTCATTCTGAGCAGCATAAAATGCTTTGCAAGTTATTGGTGAAGAGCACTATATAAGAAATATTATTCCTTGGGTGTCCTGGAAGGTTCTGTGTGCTCTAAATTGTTGCTAGTTTGCAAATTCAAAACACCAAATATTTCAGACAGAACAAAGGCAGCTCTCTTCGGCAAGTACTAATTTCACAGGAAGTTTTAACTTCCAAGATTTATCCATATTTTAGCATAAGTCTCATTTGCAGTTATTTCATGCAGTTTTCTGCTTGAAAAAACAGTCTTAGCTTTAGGAGATAGTATATCTTGTCAGCCTTCATAATGCAAAAAATGGTTAAAGCTATTACTTGGCTTAAATGCCTACGAAGAGAATTTCTCCCCAAAGAAGTTTTGCAAAACTTAGAAGAAAAATGGGAGCTGAAGTTTGGAATGGAAATTATTTTGCAGCCTGAATTGTAGTGGAGGTGAACGATATGGGCTGGAACATAAAATCCTTATTTCTGCTGTTGCAATGCTGGAAGGCAGACGTTATTCACCAGAAAAGACGAACATCATAAGTTCCAACCAGTCAAAAAATAAAAAGGCTGATTCCTGAAAGAGGTTCGCTTTCATAAACAGTACTATCATGGCCAAGGTGTTCTGTTGTGCCGATTGACTGAGGCTCTCAATTGCTGCATTCCCTATGGCAGCATGAATGCCATCGGACAATCAGGTTAAAGTGAGCGATTGCGAGTCTAACCCATGAGCCACTGCCATTAGCAGCAGCGTGTTCCCACTGCAGTAGAGCCACCTTGATGATTTTCCTCCCACTTCTGCGAAGTGGCAGCAGGCCAAAATAGATTCAGTCTGCTGCCCCTCATTCTTCTGACAAAACTGAAATAAAGGTATCAAAACAGAAGAGTGTCCCAGGATCAATGACGCCTGTTTTGAAAATAAACATTCCGGTTTTCCTTCTGTATTTACTGCATTTACTGTTTATGCAGCAGCAGGAGACCATTATCCTGTGACAATGTTCTGCTCTACTGACATTACCTCTTAATTATATCTTCATTAAAACCAAATTAGAAAGCGGTCAGGAAAGTTAAGCCAACTGAATTGCTCATTTGGCTGAACATCCCAACACCTTTTTTTAGAAAAGTGGTGCTGGCTCACGCAACAAAATGTTTAATGATGTACCTCACTGCTGGGAAGTGTTGATTTTCACTTTAAATGGTGAACTCGCTGCTCAGTCACACTGCATTCATTCTGAAAGGACCCTGCTTAGTTAAATAGTGCCATGGTGGTATAGCTGGTTTTGCCTATAGCTGCAGGGTGATGCTAGATTGCATTTGCTACTGCTGTTTCTTGATATCATTTTTTCATTAAAGCTGAAGGCAGAAATAATCTGTGCCTGATAAGTATGGGAAGAACCAGGAAATTGCATTCCCCAGTAACAGAGAAATTGCATTCCCCAACAGCAGAGTTGGAACCTCCCCTTCACTCTTCCCTCCCCTGCCCTATGAGGAGGACAGGACAGATATCAGCTCAGTCAGCCAGCTGTTGGGAACCTCTCCTTCTCCCAAAGGACAGGCTCCAGGGCTGCCTGCCAGGCCAGCTGCAGCGCTGCTCCCCACAGCACACCCACAGCTGAAGGTACCACACACTGCTGGTGCTGTGCAGTAGCATTTGACACAGGCATACTGGGGCTGCCTGCATGCATCTTGCCTGCATGCCAGAGCAAAGGACAGTGTGGCTCCTGTCGCAAACTTCTGGGCAACCCTCTGTCCTCCGTCTGTGTGGACAACCTCTCTTGTGCTTCATGTGTTGTGGGAGTCAAGCGAGAGACCCACACTTCATATCCAGGACAGGACAGATTTGTGACACCAACATCAGAACAGAGCTCAGACCTCACGTTCTTCAGCTTTAAGAGCTCTCAAGTCTTGCTTCTCTCCCCCAGGCTGCAGCATCTCGTAACAAAGATTTCTCCATAGCCTACAACAGGCAGGCTCTTTGGGAATGAGTTGCAGCATCTAAACCTCTCAGCTCAGGTATTACCTGTCAAGTGTATCCACGAGCCGTCTCACAGGTGTCACCAGCCAGATGGACCTCCCTCCACCACGAAGACAGAGATGACCACCATGAACCCACGGACACAGACAAATTGCCACAATTGACAGTGTTTGGCAGCACAGGGATGTGCTCCCCGTTACCCAGTGTCCTTGTCATCACAGTTAGCTAATTTTTAGGGAACAATCAATTAATAGCTAAGTATAATATAGGGAAAAATACCTAGAGAGAAGTTGGTTTTTGAGGAACTGTTCACATAGAGCTATATAGGAGAGAAAAAGAAATGTTTCACTTTAAGCAGATAACAGAGATCAGACTTGTAACACAGGTCTTCAAGTGAAAAGAGCTTGCAGTCTCAGTGAAGAAAGCCAGAGGCGAAGTCTACCTATGAACCTGGACAGCTCAACATCGTTCTTGCTTAGCAGCTTTGACAGCCAGAAGCATGTAGGGAAATGGGAATACTAGAATCATGGATTCTTCAGTTTCAGTGATCTGAAATGTACTTGCAGCTGCAGTTTAAATAAGGAAAAAGACACCTTTTTGGTCTGAGAATTGAGAGCAAAAGAAGGAAGGGGAGTTAAACACATTCTAGCTCCTTCTTGTTCAGAGTTTAGAGTAGGGGAGTTTGTAATGGTATTGTATGGAAGCTACAAGGCAGACCATAGAAAAAAAAAAGAAAAAAAACCCTTTCAAAACCAGCAGCCAGCTTATCATTAAGCCTTTGAAACACAATTTAATACAGAATTTCCAAAGAGGATCAATGCTGGCACTAACATTGGCAGCCAGTGAATGTACCGCATAATTATGATGTCTGACATAAAGAGAAATCTGTGCAGTTTGGAGCACTTGGTCCAATCCCTCTTGTCCCTCCACCTCTCAGATGCGTTGCTGCAAGGAAATGACTTCACCTGTCACTAAGTGTGGTAGGAAAGTCATCCTTAAAAGATGATGATCTTCCCAGGATGCACTGGATAGATTGTGTTGCATCTGGAGTGAGGAAAATAGTCAAAAGAAAAATGAGCACAAGGAGGATTATACAAACCTATCAACCGAGGAGTTATAATGAATCTCTTTGGTTTGGGTACACTAATGTAGAGGAGAAACATCTGTGTTCAGCCACACTGTTGTTTCTGTAAGGGCTGTACCTTATGTTGTAGCTGTATTTTATAGATAATCTATGATGCTTCACTTTCAGTTCAAAATAAACGTGAATTAGAGGGAAAAAAGGCAGAGAGATAGAGTAAGAACACGCAGCAGAAATGAAGCTGATGCAATCATTTCCAGTTCTAAAACAAAGCAAGTAAGATGAGGATGTGGCTGGTTGGTGATCACTGTAATCAGACAATTGACTGCTTACAGATGACTAATTTTCAGTTCTAGGGAGGTAAATTGAGACTTATATATTTCAGCTTTATCCTAGCACTACAGGTAATGTAAGACAAATGGTCTGTGAATTCCTAACACCAAAGAGATTTGTGGATTATAAAAGAGCACAGAATGTAGACATGGGGTAAAGTTACAGAAATACAGATTTGGATTCACGTGGAATTTTAAACAAGCCTTGAGGTGAGTTTTTGTTCATTTTAATTATTCCTTGGCTCCATGCAGGCCCAACTGTATTTTAATCAAAAGTGATCGTAGCAGTTTCATGGGTAAATGGAAAACGGATCTCGATAGATGCTCATTATACCTCATTTTGTTAACAGTTGAAGAGCCAACAAGAAGAATGAACTTGCAGCAAAAAATGAGGTTCTGAGAAAGAGAAATGAAGAGCACGATAAGAGATGATTAAATTAAAGGAACTAAAGCTGTGCTGGACATCCTAATTAAAACACATAGAGGAACGATGGAGCAGGGGACACATGAGTATCAACAGATGTGGATAAATAGTACAAAGAAGGAGGAAAGCGTGGGAAGATCTAAAGTTATTCTAGGAAAAGAGATAAGACAGGACACAAAGGCAAGGTGCCCAGACAGAAAGTATTTCTCCTGTTCAACGAGAACAAGGATGCAGGGAGCAGAAAGACATGGGGCAGGGTACAAGCTCCTGGAGTGTGACCCCAAGAGCAAAGGGGGTAGGTAGCAGCTTTCAATCAGAATGAGACAGGTTGGAGGTAGGTCCGTGCACAGCCAGCAGCTTGCAGAGTTCTCTGACTTAAATAGAACATCACTACTATTTTGCTCTCACTCCACACTGACATTACAACCCTCTGACTAGGAGAGGTTACCAGGTTCATCCCAGTGAAAGGAAGACATTCAGCTCTGTGCAGAGTAGAAGCACTTCACAGGAAAGTACACTGATGCTTTTTTTTTTTTTTTTTCCCTGAAAAAAAAGACAACTCTGCTGACATATAACAGGAATCTGCCTTTGAGAAAACCTGAGCCTTTCTGCTGGGCAAAAATGACCCCAGTAATTGTGCAACTATACTGGTCTTCTAGGTGGCCCTTGCACAAGGTCACTCAAGGAAAATCACCAATGTAAAAAATATAAAAATCAATGTTATTTACAGTTCCTACCTCACGAAGGCAAAGTTTACTCTTAACTGAAGACACTGCTTAGCAGAGGTGAGAAGAAGAGGGGACCCCTGCTCCAGCCCTTACCAGGTGCTCTCTGGCACAGCTTGCTGGCAATGGACAGTTGGCTGGGCTTTGCCACCCGTGAGCTGCAGACACACAGAAAGCATGGTGGTTTGGAGCTAAAACCCTCCCTTCCAAAGAGGGAAGGCATCATGTGCTGCAACAACTGCAGCTGGAAGGACACAACGCTAACAGCCTTCCAGAAAGATGAAGGCCATCTGGGGAGAGGAGGCAGGGAGCTGTACTCCTTGAAAGCAGATGAAGTGCCATGGCCCACAGTCAGAGGAGGATGATGTCACCGGGTGTTAGACCATGGAATGTTGTATCCCAGCAAAGAACCAGCCTGGCTGCCAGCACCCTGCAAGGAGCAAGAGACAGCCTGAGAAGACACATTGAAATAGTGAGGGTGGGGGGCAGTACTGGTCTGCAGAGGAGGTCGGGGTATGGGGTCAGGATTGGGATAGGATGAAGCAGGTTACCGTGCCTTTGTCTTACAGTTGTTGATCTTATAACGAGATACTGAGAGAAAATGGGCAAGAAATTATAGACGAAATAGTCTATCTGTATCAGTCCACACTGAACTTCCAGTTTTACGGGGAGCTCTTTGGGAGTAGAGACAAAATCCACAGAAGGGATGCAGAGAAGTGGCAAAACGGTGAAAGTGGCACATAATACTTAGAGGTGAGACAAATTAAAACAATGAAGTGGAAAGGAAAAATGTTGCCAAGTGATGTTTAATCACTCCACCTTTTGAGCTGAAAAGGCAGTAGTCTATATGCAATTGGTAAGTAAACAAACTTGAATTATTAGCACATCTTTATCACAGGATGGCTTAGCAAAGCCTTTCTTTTCCCTCTATTGTCTTTCCTCAGATCATTAGAATACCACCAAGTCCTAGCCTCCAGAAAAAAATAATTAGGTTGCAGATGCCTAAATTTTAGCTGTTTTTATCACTGATGTCACTGAAGTGAAAGGAGTTATTCCAGCAAAGAATCCAATTCATGATGCTGAGTAGCTTCCTTCCTACACTGGTTCTCTTGTTTTCATGTGAGATACTTAAAATATGGCAGTTTTAAATCAAAAGCATTAGTATATTAGTACCTTTACAGTGATAAATGTCTATATTATCCTCTTTCTAGAGGAAGGCATTGCAGCCATGAATTTTTTGTGTCAAAGCTAATATAGTCACCCATGGATTGTGTTACACTGTTGACAAAAAAACCCAGATTAAAGGAAAACTATTTTTAGCTTTTAAAAAACAAAGTTATCTTCGAAAGCATGGTGAAGCTGATGGATGGAGTGATGGGACACCATCACAAGCAATTCTCCACACAGTGGGTGACTGAGATAACCGCTGTCACTATTTATTTATCTACACTGAGCATTTTGCCTTTAAAGAACTTCATGAGAGAAGTCGCAGTACTATCATCACCATCACCTTGGTGCACATATCACAGCCATATCAGTCTGCCTGTAGGATCTCCTCTACTTTCAGACTCAGCAGGGTGGCCCACAGAGTTTGGGGAGCTGAGGGCTAGAGCAGAAAAGGGACTTTCCTTGGTATGAACCTTGTTTCAAGCCCGTGAACAAGCCTTGTTTCACTGTGGATGGAAACTCAGAGCTCAGAGCAGGTCCACAAGGGAACTCTTGGAGCCCTCCTCCTTATGAGCTTTGCTTAACTCAAATGAGCAGTGTGAAACCTAGTCAACAGCAGAGGATACTCAATGGTGACAATATATACATAAAGGACATGCAATCTTTTGTTCTTGGCTTATGATTGGAAGAGCAACTGAATAAACAACATCCCACAACCTGCCCGTGAACAGGAACCGAGTGAATGTCCCCTGCTTAGCCATACACTACTCTTAGAAAGGCAGCTTGCCTAAAGTTTGGGCAGGCTGTCACAGCAACCCCTTTTTGCTTATTGTCCAACATGGATAGATTCATGAGTAAGAAGCTGGAATTTGCATATATGTCACTTCTAGGCCCTCTGTTTCCTTTTTTCCCATCATCCTATCTCTTCAAACCACAATTCTTACTATGATATGCCCATCCAGCACTTCCCATTTTTCAAGCCTGCTGCACCCTGATCTCATGCCCTGGTCCTTCATCATATCATGAGAATGCAATTCCTACTGGGTTCCTGTAGGCTTATTGGTAAAACAACTACTGTGTTATTTGGAGGCAGGACACAAAAAACCAAACCAAATAATTGGTGCAGATTTCTCCCTTTGACACTGTTTCACAGGGTTTGAGGGAATTCAGCAGGGCCTAGGCACTCAGATACAGGCTGTGTCTTTTTCTCTGTGATAGGCAGAGACTTCCGGCTGTTCACAAATATCCTTGAAAATTAATCCATTGCTTTACAGTTGAGTAAATATGATGTATTTCTAGCTTTCCTAGAACCTAACATCACTGCTTGCAGATGGAAAGTGTTGTCATATTCCTGCAAGCATTTTTATTCCTGCAGAATTAATTACAGCTTCAAATCAAATTTGACTCTCCTCTGGCATCTACTTTGCACCCATAAGCCAGCAACTAGACACAATAACCCAAGTGAAACAACAAAAACCCAACTACAGCTTGAGCCAACAAACAGAAACCTGCATTTTTGAAACTGCATATCGCAGACAACAGCACTGCGCTCCCTTTGGCAAAGGAAACTGTCCTGAAGAATAATTTATCTAGTGACTAACAGGCAGCAGTGGTCTACGAGCCTAGAAGATTGTATTTCAGCTGCATCATTTCTTCTCAGAAACTCCTGAAGAGCTAGCTCTGGGCTGCACAGCACTTACCAAGGTAACAGATTATGAGGCTGCATTTTGATCTTGTTTATACTTTGTAGAGGTTTTCCCTTTATATAAAACTACTTTTACAGACTGCAAAAGCTGAGTAGTCTGATCATTCAGCTAAGATGGTTTGCTTTTAACATGGAGCCTTCCTGTGGTCCTCATGCCATGTCTGGTCAGGACCCAAACCTGACCCTATATTTACTTCCTCCAGAACACTTATGCTTTAAACATCACCTCACCATTGTGTTTGTTAAACCTACAGCATCACAGAGCTTTCGTTTGCAACCGCAGGTGGGAAAACTGAGGCTCAACCCCGATAGCAGAGGTGGATATCTTCACACCTGCTCATTTTGAAATGTTATGACTGTGTTTGTGCCACAATGAGCCACGGGAGAAAGCAACCAGATAAGGAAGGGAACCCAGTTCAGAACTCCTGACAGCAAAGCATGCACCATTGTCATGCTGACCTTACCCTTAATGAGAAATGAGGCTGGGCAGCGCTGTTCTGATGCAAGGCAGTAATGTCAGATGGACATGACCTTCTCTTTGCTGATGAATGGTTGTTGACCAGGAAATGGCAACTCTGCACTAAAAAAAGCTTTCTAAGTTGTAACTGTCTGCCAAGTTTCTAACCAAAATATTGCAGAGATTTAAGGAAAAGAGAGAGGTGGGAGTAAATAGATATTCCTTGACCGATCCATTACCTAGATCTAGGCTGATGAGAAAGCCATTGCCAGCACAACCACACTGAAATCTGGCCATGGGTTTCCAAGTCTTACACACCTGCTCAACCGTGTTTTCATTTCCCTCTTCAAGGTGAGGTCTGAGCAGAGTATATGGGTTGCTTCACTTTGTCCTATGACCCAGGAGAAAGTAGGCTGAAGATGCCTGAAGAAGCTGTCTCTTTTCTTTCTGTCAAAGCACTAAATTATTAGTGCTGTGTTAATAAAATCCATTAAGATTTTCTGAACAAGTCTTTCTGTAATTTCATAAGTCACTTAACAAATGTGTGAACTCAACTGTGCTGTTCCTTAGTTAAAACACGTAACAGCTGACGAATATGCAGGCAAGTAACACTGCTGGTTAATGTAGTTTAAATCCAAAGGGCATGTGGGTAAAGAAGTCATCATCTGAGGACCAAAGTCATTAGAATAAAAGATGCCCATCAGCTGTCGTGAATTTATGAGGGCATGGGAGTAGATTAAGAGAGGGATTTAGCCCCTTCAGAACATCTTCTATTAGCAGAAAGTAAAGCCTTTGTGAGCGGGCACCACGGCGGAATCTAAATTGCCTGATCTGAGAGCGCTGCTTCCTCTTAGCTGTCACCGTTTTCTCCAGCTTTACCTCGGCAGCAAGTCAGCAGTGAGCACATCCTGACAGCTGTTACTAAGCACAGCTGTCTGTGCATGGCGGGGGCATTTATCATGTGTCTTCTTCAGTTTGCTTCAGCTGAACTGCCATTTGGAGACATGGAGTAGAAGAGGAGGAACATTTGACAACACTGAGGCTCCCGGTATGCTGGGACTGCACTTCCCTCTGCTGGGTCACAGCATATTGTGGTTTCTTTTTGTTCCTTCCAGCTGTGTCTCAAGAAGAGCTGTCCCAGCATAGAACAACTTGACCTGTAGGTGTTGGCAGGTAGAACCCCAGTTTCTAGGTTGGGCTCAGCAAGAAGGGATTTACATGGATCTTCAGCCCATAGGATTCACAAGAGGAAGGAGAAAGAGTCGTCAGATAACCACCTAGCCCTTGATCTCTTTCCTCTCCCCACTCTGCCCCTCCCCAAATGATAGAAAGCTCCATGCTGGGAGGAAGGATCATCAAAAACATAAACCTTGACTGGACAGTGCCATACTGAGACAACATTTCACATGCCTGGTCTGGGCACCAGCCTCTCCTCACAGGACACACCATTACCTCAAAGATGAACTCCATTGCAGCAACGTGCAAGAGAGCTCACTGTCTTCCCCTGGTGAAAGGGGAACCCCCTTCCTTTTAAGTACTGACATCCAGAACAGTGTCACATCAAGGAAAGACAAGATGCCACCATCCCCACGTATGCAAGAGGTACTGTGGAACAGCAGGTTCAGTGACTTTCCAAATCCCACTTCAAGATGATGCGAGTGAGCCAAGGGAACCGTGCCCAGGTACACAAGCATAACACAAGTGGTTTGCTCAGTGCACAACCAGACCACTGGTTTCCTGAGGAAGATCACTAAATTGGCCAGAATGGAGTGATAAGAAAGGAGATATTTTAGCAGCTGGCAAGGGGCGAACAGGAAGACAGACCCCCTTGGTGCCATACAGCAATGCCTTCATGACAAGATGGTTCTCAGCTGGCATTAAAAAGAGCAATACGCTCCGAAACAGGCTCACACCTCTCCTTACACCTTTCTGAAGCCAAGAAACTGACTCATAAAATTATTATTGTACACCTGCATAGAAGCGATTTGGGGTATTATTAAAAGGCTGACTTAATCATCAGGATTTAGGGCATGCCTAGAATTTCTCCAAGGTGATAAGTCAGAGTGTACGAATTACAAAGAATCATGTGCAGCACCAGCTTGATTTAAAAATCATCTTAAGTGAATCAGAAAGCAGATGTGCTTTTAGTTGATAACAGTGAGGAAATTAAGTCTCTAAGACCTCAGCTAGGGAGGTGGAGTGGAGGAGAAACAGAACTAACTAGCAGCAACACCTTGTGGCAAATCTCTAGGGCAAAAACTCTTCTTTCAAAAGTATGTTCAGTTGCCAGGAATTGAAAGTAATGTCTGGGTGAAGCCATGTGTGACCTGAAGTCTCCTGTAATCCAGTGTACAGTTTGTTACAGTACCTTTACACTCAGAACACACGCTCGTATGGAGAGGGACCTCTCCTGAAACCTCACAAAGGAGAAAGAGGATGAAGCTGGTTGAGGGAACCAGAGGGCTGGCTCAGGCTGCCAGCGAGCACCAAGAGCAGGGCTGAGCCATTAAGGAGGGACAAGCTGGAACCCAAGGGTGACCCGAGCACAATCAGTGCCCTCAACCCCATGGGGTGCAGTCACACTGTTCCCTAGCAGAGCAGGCAGGTGACAGTGACATTTCTCCTATCATCTGATGACTGTCAGATAGGTGCTGGCACTGAATCAGCTCCAGGGCTCATTCTGGAAGCAGGAGACGGGGTCAGACACAGGACTGGGGACAAAGCTACCTACAACCTATCTGTAATGCAGGCCCAAAGTTCATCCAGAAGACAGGACTGGAGGCAGCATCACCTACAACAAAAGGTCCAAGGTCCATCCAGGAAGCTTGGTCAGGACAGCAAAGGACAGGCCTGGGCACAGGCCCACCTGTGTCATAGCTCAGTCCAGAACACAGTTCCTGGGCATGAGCTTAAGTGAGGCTCCTGGACCCATGGGAGGAAGGTATGGGTTAGAGTCCCTGGTGGGACTGGTTGGGGTCATAAAGTTCCATCGGAGCCATCGCAGTGGGAGACACCCTGCTGCAGGAGATGGAGTTTCCCATCTGCTGACCTGACCTGCTGTCTAGGGAGTTCTGCTGCTTGCTGAGACCCAGCATGTACTGGAGACACTGCTGAGGCTCCTCCAACCCTGAGAGAAAGGCTAGGGAAAACGTAGAATCCACTGCTGAATGAGGCAGGTCCTGGTGACAAAGGATGGGGAAAAGGTCAAGGTACTTAATGCTTTCTTCATGTTGGTCTTTACCGGTGAGATTTGCTTACAGGAAACCCAGTGGGGAAGTCTGGAGTGAGGAAGACTTACCCTCACTGGAGGAAGGACCAGATTAGGGAGCATAAAAAAAATTAAACAAGTTAGGACCTGAAAGGTTGCACCCATGAGTGTTGAGGGAGCTAGATGATGTCATTGTGAGGCCACCCCTGATAATCTTTCAAAGGTCATGGTGACCAGAAAGGGTTTCTGAGGACTGGAAGACAGTAAATGTCACTCTAGTCTTCAAGAAGGAAAAGAAGTGTGCTGTGGGAAACTACAGGCTTGTCAACCTCACTTTAACAAGCCCTCAGAAGGTGATGACCAATCCTTCTGGGAATCATGTCCAAAAAACCTGAAGGAGAAGGTGATTTGAACTAGTCAGCACGGATTTACGAAAGGCACATCAGGCTCAGCTAACTTGACAGCCTTTTACAATAACAGGACTTGAGGGAAGAGCACTGTGTGGTGTTCATTTTGTTTTTAGCAAAGCTTTTGACATTGTCTCCCATAACACCCTCACTGATCCATCGATAAAATACAGGCTAGATAAGTGGACAGTGTGCTGGACTGAAAAGCGGTTGATTTGCTCAGTAGGTTGTGATCAACAGCACAAAGTCCAGTGGCAAGCCAGTCTAGCAATGTACCCCAGGGATAGACAGCAGGGCCAGTACTGTTTAACATCTACATTAATGGCCTGGATGACTAGGCTGAGTACACCTTCAGCAAATTGGCAGATGACACAACACTGGGAGGAGCAGCTAGTACACCAAATGGATGCGCTTCCACTCAGAAGGATCTTGATAAGCTTGAGAAATGGACTGCCAGGAACATCACCATGTTCCACAAAGGCAAATGCAGAGTCCTGCATCATGAGGACTAGCTCCATGCGCCAGTATAGAATGTGGTCCAACCAACCGGTAAGCAGCTCTGCAAAGGAAGATCTTGGGGTCCTGATAGACAACAAACTGACCATGAACCAGCAATGCACCCTCACGTCAAAGAAAGGCAACAGCATCCTGGGCTGCATTAGAAAGAGCACTGACAGCAGGTGAAGGGAGGTGATTCTCCTCAACACCAGTGAGACAAACTGGAGTGCTGGGTCCAGGTCTGAGTTCCCCAGTACAAAAATCACATGGGCATACTGGAGTGGGTCAAGCAAATGGCCACAAAAGTGGTAAAGGCCTCCAAGTTTCTGACATACAAGGGGAGGCTGAGAGAGCTGGGACTGTTCACCCTGGAGAAGAGATGGCTCATTGAGATCTTACAACTGTGTATAAGTACCTGATGGGAGGCTGTAAAGAAGATGACACCAGACTCTTAGTGGTACCTGGTGACAGAACAAGAGACAATGAGCACAAATTTAAATACAACAAAATCAATTTAAATATAAGAAAAAAAAATTACTGTGAAGCAGGTCAAACATCAGGAAAATTACTCAGAGACATTGTGGAGTCTGTCCCTGGACATATTCAAAACCTGACTGAACATAGTCCTGAGCAACCTGCTGACGGTCCTGATCCCAAGCAAACTGCTCTAGCAGTTGCTGTTTTGAGCATGGAGGGGTTTGGACCAAGGGCATCTTCCAACCTCAACCAAGTTGTTCCTGTACCCTCAGTGCCCTGACAGAGCTGACACAGCCCTACAAAGGAGAGAGAGGCTTAAGGGGTGTGTGTGTGTGTGTGTGTGTGTTGTAAATGCTTCCAAATGGCACTCCTAGCTGAATTATTACACTGGTGGCCTAATTAAACCACATCCTTTCCGTCTTCCTCTGTGGTTATGAAAGACAATGCTCTCATTTAAGTAGCACAATTCCAGTTCTAAATCTGCTTCTAAATTCTTTCCAGTGCTACATTCCATATTCCCTGTTGCCAGAGCAGGCTACATGAAAACGGGATTTTAATTAGCAGAGAACATTTCCTAGGCTTCTCACCTCCCTAGGGGCTGTTCTGCATCTCTAAGGGCATCTGTCTATCCATTAATTACCACCATGCAGGGTCAGAGACCTCCAGTGGGGATCATGTTTCCAATGAAGCAGGGTGTTCCCAAAACCTTTGATGTCATATTATAAGGCTCCAGAGAAGGGAGCACACTTCAGGTGAGAGCTCTAGGGCCTGCCTTTCAAAACTGGAATGCCAATGCTGCAAAACCAAAATGTGTGCCTGGAAGGGCCCCATTCATATGAGGCTGGATCCTCACTCACTGTGTGTCAGTGTGACTGCCCCAAAGGGAATAGACCTGTGATGACACACAGAGATCTGCGTGTTTGCCTGTATAATTTATGTTTCAGTGTTAATGACTGCACCCACTTTTACAGACTCCAGTTTCACCTGCCAGCTGAAGGATAAGAAGACATCCATTTGTAAAATACAGCTTCCGACCTCACCAACAGCACAAAACGAAAATAAGTGAAAAATGGTGCCAAATGTAGTAGCTGTTTAAAAAGACCTGCTCCCAAAGGGAGCAGGAGGAGACCCAGACATAGCTGCCAGCGTGCCCCAAAACATCAGGTGCTCTTTCAGGACACAGCACCCTCTTCATCACACCACAGGGCAGTTTCGGTCCATTGGGGACAAGTACTGGAAAATGCACAATCAAAGCAGCAGTTTCTCATCTGTGGGAGGGCAGCAATACCGTGTGTCAGGTCACAGCCCTGGCTATGCTGAACTTCCCTGCAAAGTTTTGTGGAGGATGTTGGGATTTTTCTTGACTTATTCTAGGTAGAGCTGACAAGGCTTCCTGCCACACAACAACATTTCCTCTGAATGCATGCAAGCCGTATCCTCCTTTGGTGATCAGAGTATTTAAACAACATTTGCCAGCAAACATGAAAGCTCCAGGAGCCTTTTGCTTTGCAGGCATTGTTTCTTCAGTTCATTACCTATTTATAGTTCTTGCCTTTGATTGATGTTTGTATTTAACCTTGCATTTCTTAATTTGTAGGTCAGTCCGCGTTTACCATGGTTAATTTATTAGAGCAGATTCTTCTTCTCAGTCAGTTTGTTGGAGGAGGAAAGTGTACTTAGGAGCTGTAAATCATTCCAAACAGATCTCATCTAGTAACCTTAGTAACAGAGTTATATACTGGAACAAGTAATATTTTTATGGTGATATGCTTTCAGTGTGAATAATAGGAAAATAATGATAAAACAACACATTTGGGGATGGACTTGCCAATAAAAATTGCTACACAAGCAAGGGCCTTGTTTCAAAGCAAAATTCTAGCAAATCCTCTTCCAAAACATCTGTAAATTGTCCCAGAGTGAAGCTTTTCTCCTGTGTGCACAGTAAGCTGATTCCTGTATTACAGGATCTTGTAATGCAAAATCCAAGCATATTTTATAGAATCTTGAGTCACAAGCTTCATTAAACAGTAATACATGCTGCTTTGATCAAAAAGATCATGTGGATTGTCACTTCTATCAAATATCATTTTCTATGACACAGAAGAGGCAAATGCTTTTAAAAGACACCAGGAAACTTCCTGCTGTATCAAGATAATCCTGAAGGTCTGGATAAGCACCAGTTCTCTGCACATCTAAAACTGCCATTAAAAAGATCTTCATCTGGCCAGGAGGCACCCAGACTGCTGACTTCAGAGGTGTGATTTCTTCCTCACTTGAGTGCCTCAGATGCCTAGAGATCATTTTTTTTTTTTTTTTTCACAAATATTCCTCCCTTGAGCATGGCCTATGCCCAGCTGTGATCCCTGTGGGGAAACTAGACCTTTAACTATGATCCACAAAACAGCTGATCTGAGAGGTGGTGTCATAACATGCTTAACTCGTGTTGCACACTCAGACATCACTTTCTCTTCCAACCAGGTGATGAGAGAAAAACAGGAGCTTCTCTTACAATAGCTGGTGGCCAGACCCCTCTTCCTCCCATCACTGCTGTAGGAGGCAGGAGACCTCAGCTAAGAGGGAGGCAGACCCACACGTGCCATGTCTGACCTCCAGTCTACCCTTCCTAATTTGTGTGGATTTGGCCCCTTCCAGACAAATGAGGGAATGAAACCTTGCCTTCGCAAGAGGCAACTCTTGGGGAAACAGCTGTATCCATCGCCCCCAGGACCTCTGTCCATTTGTTTGAAGGGAAAGCCAGAGAAGCAGCTTCTGGCCCATGAATGCCACCACTCCTGAGGGATAGAGGTGCCACCGTACTGCCCCACAAGTACACCCCTAGGCTCAGCTACACTTTCGGTCAGTGTAGGCCATCTGCTTAGCGTGCTGGCCTGGGAGCCCCTGCCAGAGGCATGGGATTTCCCACGCACACAGGTGTCTAATGCAAGGCTCCAGGTCCTGGACTGTTCATCTCAGCATTGTGTGTTGCAGCCTCTGACTTTTAGACATATTGGTACCTTCTTGTGTCTAGCCTGATGGGGCTGTTCTCAGCATACTATAAAGCTTTGAATACAAACCACAGCCATGGTGACTCTTCACAGACACATGTACTCTGTTAAATGAGCACAAAGTTAAGTTTCATCACAGGTCCTGTCATACTGATATGTCTGGGCTGAAATGGTTTGCTATTCAGTACTGTGGCCTTCACAAGGACTGAAAACTATTTGGGCCAAGAACAGTAAAATGCCATGGAAACTGAAGTGGAACATAATACGTTCACACAGGGCAAGAGTCATTGGCTTTCTCTGCACAGAAAGTGCCATCAGCTCTTGAATAACAACAGGCAGGCAGGACTTCATCTCCTGCCTCATCAGAAAAACAGACCCTCCAGCACTGTCAGCCTCCTAATGCCATGCTCATCCAGGCAAACTGAAAGGCTTATCAAGACAGCATGGGGAGAGGCTCTAATCTGCTTTTGATAGCAGAGGTGCTCTGAATAAGGTTCAAGATTCCCTCCTGTGCAAAGACTGAGTCACTTGTGATAGCAAAATATCCACCTATGCCTTCTCCAGCTTTTCCCTTTGAGCACATTTCTGTGCCACCCCAAACAGGCCGGCCAGCTTCGGAGAGGCTGTTTTGGAGAGGTACTCAACCCCACTTGTCTAAGAGGAGATAACAAGTTTCACCAGGCACATCCTATATGTCTCAACTACAGTGCAAGGTCTCTGCTAGCTGGTGAGGTTCAGCAGCTCGGCTGGAGGACTGAGCTTCCCTCTGCAGAGCTGCCTCATGCTCCCATCACTTTCTGGTTTTGTACACCTGCCATCAGCAGCATGAGAGCATTAATAATGCCTGAGGCACCTTCTCCAATGAAGGATATCATCGACCCCTGCCAGGCCTTTTTTTGCCACTGCGGATTTACAGGACGGATTTTAATATTTTTTTATTATTGTTATTGCTAATTTCACCTTCTGTCACTCTGCTCATCTACTCAGTTGTCTTTGTGGTCTTCTCTGGGTATGAGCATCATGTTTGAAATCTGAAGCAGGCAGCAGGCTCTGTGTCCCATCTCTGTATACAATATGTAGCGGGTGAGACTGAGGAAGGTGCTCAGCAAGAGAGGCAAAGCAGAAAGAAGAAGGAGGAGTAGGAGTAGCCTTAGAGCTAGCACAGATTTCTAGCTAGAATAGCATGGTGTGCTTGGTGGCACTGAGAAGCACATCTACTATTTCTTAGGTGTCGTATGATGGCAGACAGAAAACACAGAAGCTGAGGACATTCAGCACCTGGAAAAACTTGATTTTTCAAGGTTCAGAACCAACTATATATATCTTTCTTTGCACAAAAGGGGAATCTAAGAACTTCTCGCAGAGACCAGTAGAAGAAATGAGGATGATCGGGGTAACTTTTAAATGTTGGTCATCAGCCTCGAAGTTTTCCTAAGAGATTTTCTTTTTCAGTTCCACCCACCCACCCCCACTCCCCTCTTTAAATATGGGACTGAATTGTATTTCAACATACAAATGTCAGAAAAGCCTTACATCAGACCACTGGAAGTATAGCTTTCCCATGATATCAGGACTGTGAATTAAAGTTTGCTTTTGGCGAGCTCACAGAGAGTCTTGGCCTCTATCTGTTAAATACATTAGGTTTCCAAAGAATTTCACAAACTGTTCCAGATAAGCACACAGTAAGTAGGTGAGGCAAATAGACTTACGACTTCTGTTTTTTCCCAGCCAAGTTTTTCATCTCAAAAGTTATAGCACAAAATCACTTGGACATTTCTGTTACTGGTGACTTCTAGACTGTGCTGCTTTTCAGCAGCATGCTAACGAATTACTGAAGAAGGACATGGCAGCACTGATGTGGCCACAATGCCACAGAAACCAGTAATGCTGTCACACTATATGGAATATGGCTTTTGTGGATGGGGCATTGAAGACATTTGCATTTTTATTGTTTTCAAAGCTCACAAAGTCAGGCTGGGATATTCATGTTGTTGAGTTGCTACAACTGGGGAGGCAGAGGAGGGGAGGTGGGAATCAGTGGGGTGGTCATTTCTGAACGTGAGCTGACCACAGGTGCTGGTGCTTTCATTCAGCCTCTAGCAGAGGATGGTAACAACAGAGAAAGAGACTGCAGCTCAGAAATTGTACTTCTTAAATTCAGTCACTCATGATCAGCCCTGAGAGCACAGAGGTTACATTTATATTAGTTTAATATTTATGAGCCATGAAACAAGATGTTTCTGGTGAATAAAAGGTGAACTTCTTACGTGAGCATGTAAAACTGAACTCTATTTGGCCTTGATATTTTGACGATAAAATGTTGAACTTGAACCTAGAAGAGGAATTTGTGTAGACGCTCCTGACCAGAAAGGTGATAGACGCTTGCCCAAGTGAATTAAATTACCGTCTTTAACCTCTCTGTGCTGCTACTGACACTGACATCACCGCTTTGCTGCAAATGGTCTATCCCCTTCATCAAGAAACTCCAGCCTCTGTCACCAAGGGGTTCATTAGTTTGAAATGAGGAGCTCTGACCTGGTTCAGGCTTCTTCATAACCCTGACCTCATTGTTCACTATGAAGCAATCCCATTATTTTAAGTGCTTTCCCTCTTGTCAAATTGCCTCCCCCGTTAGTCTGATGTGCCTGTTTTCGGACATGTCCTTCATGTAAGGAGCCAAATAGCTTCTGTTAATTTAAATACATGTGATGGTCCCCCCTGCCCTTTCTTTTCACATCTCCCAGGAATACCAAACCCAAAGAACAGCAAAACCTGTTGTATCTGGCACTATTGCAAGTTGCGCCAACCCCCAGCGAGAGACACTGTGACTTTTTCTGCTGTCTGCAGGCAGAAGCAGGGAAGCACAGTTCCTCCTTCCTGAAATCTCACGGTACCGATGCAACCAAAGGCTCAGGCCACCCTGCGCAGCACAGCGGTGCCAGCTGGAGGGCTGGCTGGCGCCGCTAAGGAGTGTATTTCCAGCACGCCTGCATTGAGTTTAGCTTCCCAAGAAGAACCGGTGACAAAATGTAAAATGTACATAAGCCCAGTCTTGTTAAGAATGGCTTCCTGATCCCTGCCGGTTTCTCCTGGCATACAGCTAAGCTTAAGGCTGCCACCCTGTAGTCCCTGCGAACACATGCTCAGATAGGCGTGGATCTCCCACTAAGCGCCTTGTCGCCAGCTGGCAATGACCGGCAGCCTGTACCTCTGTGCCCAGCTAGTGTGGCAATTGCACAGAATATTTTCACTCATTGCTCCACACCTAATAATGCTTCAGCACCTTTTTAACTGCTTTATCCATTTTTACCCATTTGCAAGCCTCAGGCTCCCGACGACAAGTAGATGGTAAGTGGAACTTGTAAATTAAAACCCTACATGCTGCAGGCTTTTAACATTAAAAGACCCCAAAAGTTCCCTTATTTCACACCATCTTCTATTAACATCAACTCCATTGTCAGCAGGTAAATCTGGCAGTATTATTTGCCTATTAAAAAGTCTGTCACAGGCTTCAATTCACTAGCACTGTCACTTTCCAATGTTAGAGAGCAAGTTCAGAGGACTGCAAATATCCAAAACTGTTCTGCCCAAGAAAGCTAAATATCCATTTTTAAATCAATGTTTGATGACAGAGAACTAGAAAGGACTTAAAAGAAAGAAGAATTTATATCTGTTTGTCTTGGGCTAAACGGGTTGCTGTGATGGGCTTTTCTGATAACACAGAAGAGGCAGTCATGTCCCACCACAGCCCTGGGAGGTAAAAACTATATTCTGAGCTCAGCTCAGATATTTGAACTGCTGCGTGGCCTGGGGCTTGCTGACATCTCTTACTGCTGGTTCCCTCAGCTGAAAACAGGACCAGGAACCAGAACAAACCAAACATTTTTGAACAGCAAGGCCAGTCATACTAATGGCCCACCTTTAAAACACAGATCAAAACCTTTGCTTTTTTCATCTTTCTTCTGGCCTATGTTGTTCTCTGGGAGACTTTTCACTGCAAGTCTTATCCAAATAAGTTTAAGATGGTGAATAAATTGGTGATGCCACTCCCTTTCTGGTCTCAGTCATGTTTTTGAGAAAAATGAAGAGAACACATGCAACAGCTTTAAAACAATGGAAAACTGGGGTACACTTCAATACATGATACAAAAAACATTTTGAAGGTTTGTGCTTTAAAATCTTAGATTTTCTGACATATTCCTTGGGAATATTACATATCCCACAGGAATATTATGAAGAGTAGCTAGGGTATCGCTGGGACAGTCAATCATTTTTACAGGGGATGAAGTCGTACCATGTTCTGTTAGGGGACTTTGGAGATCTCAATTACCATGTAAGCACAAAGTGCTATTGAAATGTCATATTGAAGTGTGTCAAGACTCTCAGGGTGGGGTTATTTAAAGTCACAGGGCAGAACACTTCTGGAGTGCTGAAGTAATGTTTGGTGCTTTGGGGCATATAAAAAGCACAGAATAAAACCCAGTTCAAATAAATAAGATCATCTTTCTTATGAAAGAGAAAGTGATATTTAGTATTTCTCCCTCAAGGCTTATAAACAGCTGCCACTCAGGCAGAATAGATAATACAACTTTCAGACTAATCCATGAAATTGGGACTTGGAATAAAAACCTTTCCAGATGTTGTTTTCCCTTCTGGGTACCTTTACTGCTCAGTGTGGTGGCTCCACCACAAAAGGAGGATGACAGCCCCTCTGCGATACATGTCCCTAAGAAGGGAAGGTAGAAGAATACATTAGATATAGACATGAACATGCAAAAATCACTAAGGATCAGTTTATGAATATATTCTGATGTTATTAAAGTCTCCTCGGGCATTAATGGCTTCTCACACTAAAACCAGGTAGATTTTATCTTTGTTGGCAGGGATCAAATTCAGTTACTGAGCAAATTTTGAGGCTGAAAAGCCATGCAGGTCTTTGCTAACTACTCTTTTTTCCTCAGTAATTTCATGAATGCACTGGAACTTGCCAAAAGTCTGTAGCTGTGGCAAATGTGTGTGCCTCATGGTCCTCCTAAGCTGGGTATGGAACCCTCACATCAGACCAGCAGCCCCTCCCAGTTCTGGCCTGCCCTCTGATTATCCTGCTGTCCTAACTGCTGCAGCCCCTGGTGTATGGAGCAAACCCCATGACCACCCAGGCTGGGAGCACAAGTGCCTCAACACTGGGCAACATCAGGGATGGGCACAGGGAGCTCTGCATTCCCCCGAACTATGGACAACTGTTTTCCAGGGTCTTATGGAGCTTTGAGGTTTGGGTGGGATCAAGGAGGGGAAATGGCAAAGCTTGTTTTCAGCAGCCAACCTACTTACGTACATGGAGAAGCACGGTGGCAGAGACAGCTGGCAGTGTTGTGATGCTCATGTTATCACTCAGGCATCCAAATTCTGGCTTCTTCGCCATCCCAGAAAAAGACACAAGCACAGAAGAAGCAGAAAACAGCTAATTAACTTTCTCAGTTGGCCAGGGAACCAAACTGATAGGTTTTGGAGAGAATTACAGCCTTCAGGCAGAGACTGTGGGTAGGAAGGATAAAAAGTGGTGAAGTAAGGTTTTCCATAAGAAAACTAACTTCTGATGTACTGTGAAAAACTGATAATTAGTAGTGTCATTGCAGCATTCAGCTGAATCACTTCCTAACAAGCTGTAGACCAAGCAAGCAGGAAGAGGTTGCGTCTGCATTTTCTCTGCTGACAGAGGCAGACTGAGTTTCTTCCTAGGTCAAAACAGGAGAACTGGACTAGAGCAAGGCTGGAGTGAATTCAGTGAGTTCAGAAGACTTCCTTTGGTATCAGAACAGACATTTGCTTTCCTCAACTTTCTGCACCTTTCTGTCTACTCTGCAATAGCCCTTGATTAACTAACCTTTGGTAGTATGGATGTTCAGAGAGGTTTGAGCTGGTCTTTGCAAAGCCTACATTTGTGTAGGATCCAGAATACTTCTGCATGGAAAATATCACTCCTTACAGAGTCATCCTTTATCTCATGATCAAAACCAGCCATCACCCATCAGCCATCTGAGACCACACACTGAAACTTAGGTGACCAGTCAGCTGGGCCTGGGCAGCACAAAGAGTGAATCAATGAAGTCTGCAGAAAAATCTGCTGAGGAATATTTCGTTGGGCTTCCCAGCGAGGAGAAACTAAAGAAGGCTAAGGACTACAAATTACTTCCTAAAAATATGTCTGTGAATAACTCATGAGCAAGAAGAGAAGTGAATAATTCATCATTATTTGCATCATAGTTTAAATAAACCTGATGCAGTCATGTGGGGAAAGGGAAACCTCTCATCTTTTTCCAGCAAACTAAGCAAATTAAATCCAGCAGTTATGGAGAGATTATAAATGCAGAAGCCAAGATGGCATGGAATAGGAGAAATATTCAAGATTAGAATTGTACTCTACATATAAAATTCCAGAACCTGAACATTTTTCTTTCCTTTAATTATTATAGAAAATTTGGCTTGGAGCTTTTCATTACCTGCAGCTCTGTATTAGCAGCCAGCAGAGAATCTCTGCAGTGAACTTCCAAGGGCTTCCTCAGAATATATTCCTCTAAATAAGTTGAGAATTTATTTATAAATACAAATTAGCAAGGCTTGAGTCCTGTGGGGGTCTTAAAAAAAAAAAAAAAGTTAATAACCCTGGAAAAGTATTTAATACACACTGGTTGCAGCTGACTTTAGGTAAGAACCTTTAACCTGCACTTTAATGTGCAATGCACATTGTCTTGGCTACACAGAGGTGTCCCTGAGCCCTGGGGCTCCACAACGTGCTCCCAGCACTGCTCTGGTTCAGTGGCGGCACTGCTGGGGATAGCAGCAGTCCCATAGGGACTCTGGGCAATGGGTACTAGCCAAAACAGAGATATGTGCTTACTTTTACCCTGGAGGTTTGCCATAGTTGTTCTGAAGAGGAGAAGAAAAAAGAAAGAGTGACCAATTGAGCTACCACCAGTTGGTTGTTACCTTCAATACTAAGTTGTGCACTATTTGGTGCAGTGGTTTGCTTCATGCAGGTGCTGCACCAACCACTCCTGCAGGAGACCATGGCTTCAGGAACACAGATTTTGGATACCCTGGAAAAACAGTCAGCCAGAAGGAAAAGAAAGGTGTTTAGCACTGCTAGAGAAAGTCCTCAAGCAATGCTCACAGCCAAATTGTTTTGTTTTGTTTTGTTTCAATAAGCATCACTAAGTAACTACCTGTAATAGAATGAAGCTGGGTTAATTATCATTGATAATATACAGCTGTAGGTTGGCTTCAGGGGTGGTGGGTTGGCTGATGTAGATGAGGTACAGGTGTGGCTGGTTAAGTGAAGTGGTTGAGAGCCAATGAAGAGAGAGCAGCCAAGGAAGAAGGAGAGAGAAGGAGAAGCATGGGAAGAGAGAACACATGCCCTGGATGAGGTGAGATGTGAAGGCAGCAGATGGACTGGTATGAAGAGTATGCTGGTATGAGGTGGTGAAAGACCTTGTTACAGCTTGATAGTTTGGAGAGTGCTGCAACAGCTACCTATTAGATGAACAATCACGTATCTCAAAGAAAGAGTATCTGAACCCAAAGGCTGAACCCCCAACTTTCAGTGACCTTTGCTTGTCAAAATTTCTATTTCTTGTCTGAATCTCACAGGAAGGGGCACTATATCCAATGTATGTAAAAAAGGTTGTGAGAGCACACTAACCCAGTGAGTTTCTTCTTGCTGGCTTAAACCAGACATCGGACGTCATTATAACATAGTTTGCCTTTCTTATCCCATATGTGCTTTCTTCATGCTAAAGTTTTTCTGGGGTGCATTCCTTAGAAACAGAGTTTTAGAGACAAAGAGCTCTCGGCTGGCCATATATGAAACTACTAGGCCTAGAAACAAAATAGCTGGGACTTTTTATTCATTGGGTTTGCTAGCAAATTTTGGTAGATTAAAAAATATTAAAATTCAAGCATGTGAATCTGTTGCTCAAATAGCTGGTGTTTCAAGCACTTAAAATTGCATGCCGGCAGGTCTCCTGCTCTTGATAATACTCTTATTCGTTGCTCTTCTGATGTGTCCAAATTCCAAGATAAAATTATAAACTCAGTAAATGTTATTTAGAAAGTCCCAAATACCTTAACTCATTATGTAGGGAAGATTATCTCAGAATGGCATGTCATCTCAAAACTGGATTTTTATACAGCTTGAGATTCAGAACTGTATTAGATTTAAGATTTTCTCACATTGGACCAACACTTTGCCACAGAATCTATTTTAAACTTTCTGAAGTGTCATTATCACTGTTATTATTGCTCATTACCTAGGCTAGTAGGAGTTCCAAGCTCCTGCCAAGGTTATAGAGCCAGTACAAAAGGAACTTTACAGTTATCATATAGCTATATGGTTCCAGACCTTCAAAATATTTCAAAACCACCTTTAAAAGAAGACAGTCCATTTTCTTCAAATTCAGCTCGGGATGGGGTGGGGGTGGGGGGTTGCTTTGTTTAGAAAGAACAAAGATTCATATTTTAGATTTGCAATTAGACCAAGGCTGAAAACAAATGTAGCAGTATAACCTGCTGTGAGACAGAAGGTATAAGAAATTATTTTCTGAACAGTGTTGCAACAGGAGACAACTTTGGAGAATATAAACAGGCACCTTCTCACTAAATAACAGGACTAGAGCAAAGTCTGAACCATCAGAGATCCTCTGCCTTTCTTCACTTTTATACACTTTGTCTCAGCCTTAATCATGGCAAAACACCCGCATTTGGTGTGGAGTTTTATATTTCAGGCAGTCCACAGATACAAGGAGAATTTGGAAGGTAGGCACAGGTGTGACAAAATATGACATGCTTCTGTGTTATAGACAGATGGTCAAACGGACCCAGTGTCAGTGAGTAAATATTGCATTAATGCATCCCCCCTCAGCTGCAGATTTGGTTGTGCAGGGACTCCCAAATGGGTGGAAATGTCCAACGGGAAATCAGCAAATAACCAGCCTGGCACTGGTGTGGTCCAGCAGGCAAAACACGTCCACCTCCTTGACTGCCATGACCTACAGAAGGGTGGATGTCTCCATCAGGTGAAGTTTGACCATAAGCGGTCTCCCTGTAGCCTTCACAAGCATACTGTGTAATGATTTTGGTAATACTGTTGGTTGGACTGGGACAAAGGCTTTGGTCATGAACTTCCCGTGCCTGAGAAAACTGCTGAGCTCCTGTGCCACAGCCAAGATGGGGATAGGGAGCTGCCTGTCCTAGGCACTCACACCCAGAAGTACCTCCAGGTGGATTAAACCAAAGAGCTGCTGTATAGCAAGAAAATGTGGCGTCTGCAGGGAGAGCTGAAGCGAGCGCATGGCAAATCAAGCATGTCATGGAGTGAGAGGGTGTCTCAGGAGCTGCAAAATGGGGGGGGTGGGGGGAAATGTTTGGGAGTTGATACTATCAAGAAAGAGTGTCAAAATGTGTTGCTTCCACATTGCCTGCCCTGAAAATCAAATTCATCCACAAGGTCTATACTAAACCAAGCGGTGTCAGAGGACACATTTTTAGAAAGGCAGTAATCTGGATTTAAAATGTGCAAGAAATAGGGAGCTCACCACACAGGCAAAGATGTTCAAATAGTTAACTGCTCTCATTGCTAGAAATTTGTTTCTTTTATCTCTGATTCAAATTTATACTGCTTCACTGTTCCAGTGCTGGGTTTTGCTTAATGATTCTGTCTACTAAATTTAAGAGCCCTCTGCTATCAGCCGTCTTCTCCTCAAATAGTTATCAACAGACCATGTTCAAGTTGCTCCTAAACTTCTCTTTGATAACTAAACTCTTGGAGGATGATTTCTTTCACGTTCATATAGTTCTTTTTTTTAATTCATGTTTGTTCTTTTTTTTCAAATTTCTTTGCAGCTTTTCATCGTCCTTTCAGCACCAAGGACACTAGAACTAGAAACAGAAGTCAGAGCTGTCTTCAGCAGCCCTACACACAATGGCAGACCTCAGCCTCCACAGCAATGGTGTGCATCCTCCTAGGTGTTTACTCAAAGCTGGTGTTTGCTTGTCCTCTGAGACCCATTAACTTTTGGGGACCTTCCCTTCCCTTGATCATCCTTCACAGCACCTCATACTTTCCAAGCGGGAGTGCCAAATGAACGGGCAGTTTTTCAACCCTACCTAATGGCTGAATATGAGGCAGCATGGCAAATACTAATTGAGAGCCTGATCTTGAGTGTACAAGACAGCAGGGAATTAAAAACAAAGTCAGAGTGGGAGAACTGCCTGGAAGAAAAAGATGCTGTCACGGACTGCAGCAAGTCACCTACTGTGTTAACATGCTAGACTTCTATTGTTTTTTAAGGGTTTAGTGGGAATTTCTTCCATACATAAAAATATTTTAAATCATGCAAGAAAGAAGAGTCCATCCACTTTTTTCATGGCAATACAGATGCCTACGTAAAGCGAATGGAGTCCTGATCACAAAATAACTGAAAAGCAGAGACTGGGCAGTATGAGTATGCACCATCATCATGACTCCTTTATCAAGGTCCTGAAACACTCAGCTTCCTCTTTATGGTAGTGATGAAATTTAAACAATGTGAGATGAAACATCTGCAAGTATGGAAAGGTTTAACCGGGGACATGGACTGCTCCTGTCAGGGCAAGATGTACAGCATGCATTAAATGGAATTACGACAAGGAAGGCATGAGGCTTCTGGAGAAGTATGATGATAGGAGCTACCCAGAAAAATCAAGACAGTATAAAATATTTTTTTTTTCTTTTTTTCCCCTTTTTTTTTTTTTAATTAAGCATCTTGTTTCCAACTACACCATCTGTGGTATCATGCTTGGTCTTTATAAGGTACTCTCAAAAGAAGGATAATTATGAATTTAGAAACAAGATAGTACTTTTAATATTTCCTGTAATACATTTCTAAAATCTTACCCATATGTTTTCAGAAGACTGTATCAGAGATATTCAGTGGAAAGCCAGGAATGTGGTAATGAATATGGGTAGTATAAAAGCTGATCAAAGGATCTTAAAGTGAAGGAGAAAGAAAATAACAGTGCTCTTCCCCTGCCCCCCTTTCGTTCACTCCCTCTAAGGCACTTAGCTGGTAATGCGTCTTCGTGTCCAAGTGTCTGGTCACAGGAGCAAAGAAAGCAGCCTCCACAATGAGGAAAAAGCAAAATAGAGACATATGAACATGAAACATCAAAGAAGATAATAAACCATTTCCCTCCTTAAAATCATAGTTTTAGGACAGCAGTGGTTCCAAGTGAGAAATGAGTTGTGTGAGCTGCGCAGCACACTACATTATATTACATTATTCTGAGGACAGCAAGATAACCCACTCTACAAGCTGCACAGGCCAGTCTAAGAGCCAGTACCACAAGGACCAGGACAGGAGAAAATCTGCCCTAAATCTGGAAAGAGCTTGTGACAATTATCTATTCAGAAATACTTCAAGCTCAACAAGAATAGCAGCCAAAGCACAGCTTGTAAACTGCCATCACTTATTAAAGTGAGGGCATTTTGAGAGCTGGGAAGTATAAAACTGAGCCTCTGGGAAAAAAGAAATGACCAAGAAAACAAGGGGTCAGAGAGAGCTTCTGTAAAAGGTAAACCATTTCAAAGAAGTTAAAGATGAAAAAGTCCTCCTAGGTCATGTAAGTCAGTGCCCTTATGAGTGCATGAGAGAGAGACAATAACAAACCGCTCTGGGCTCAGACATCATACACCGGCTGAGGTCGCAGTGAGAAATTACAGAGAAAACAGGCAGCCACCTCCAGGGAGGGTTTCTGCCATGACCTCAGGGAAAGGCAACACAGGGCTTGCTTAATCTTGGCATCTGCCTGTTACGTGTCTCTTGGAAAGAGGGAAGTATCTTGGAAATACAGTCATAAACATCTGCCCTGAAGCTATTCATTTTCCATTGCTGATAGAAGAAAAGGAAAAAGTCCAGGTGTGAGAGGACACCAGGTCAGCACAGAAAAGGTGGGACAGGATTTGGTGATGGATTAGATCCTTCTGGCCCAGCTACATTTCTAATTTTTTGTAGGAATAGGTCAATGACAGCGGTGCAAGCTGCTTTGCTCAGAGGGAACTGAGCCCAGAAATGAGCAGCAGCAAATAGAAGAGAAACTGGAGAAAACAGGAGAAAAGAAAAATGACAAGGACAGGAGAAAGCTACCTGAATTTTTACTAACCCAAGCAGTACTGGGTAATAAGAATGGCTTTTGCAAGTATCTTGTAGGGGAAAGGAAAGCCAACCAGAAAGTTGTTTCATTAACAAGTGAGAGAAAGATGAAACAGCCAGGGCCAAATTACCCCCTTAGTATTTTTTTCTCAAATACAAAAGAATAAAATAATGTAGCAATTGGGAAATAACACAAAACCTATACAAATAGCAATTAATGTAGTTCAGGTTAAAGGAATGTTTGGAAATTTTGAATATCCACCATACAGATCAGCTGGTCTGGTTGCACTCATCCTAAGGTGATGAGGGAATTAGCCAGTTAATTTACTGAACCATTGGCAATTATTTTTGAAAGTCATGGAGAACTATGGAAGTCCCAACGGCTGGGAATAAAGCAAATATAGTATTGATTTACACAAAAGGAAGAATGATCTTGGCAATTACTGCCCAGCACTTTTATCTTCAATCTCCAGTAAAATAATCGACCAAGCAGTACAAAAAGAGCTATTAGAAAACTTCAAGAGGGCATTGGAAACACAAGCAACAAGTGACATGGGATAAAGCAAGAATCCATTCTAGAGGGAGTTATTGATGTTTTATACATATAAGACTAGAATCAAAAGGTAAGGGATAAAAGTAATGAAATTGAAAATGAAGCATCCCTTCAGCAGAGCACTTAAGCACATGCTTAAATCCTTTCAAGTAAGTTTTGAGCAACCAACCACTGGATGAAAGGACAGGCTTGTTTGCATTCTCAAAGTTCAGCAATGAGCAAAAATGATCTGCTTAAGCAAGACCTACATGAAGAGCAACAGCAGAAGGGAGGCTGATAAGGAGCCCTATGCAAAACTGCAGGAGAGCGAGCAATGAGGAAAACAGAGCAAAATGTTCACAGGATTCTCTCCAGTTTTGACTCTGAGTGATACCTTCATTAGGGATGCAAAAGGGGTTGCAAAGTGCACACTCAGGTACAGAAGACAAAGGGCAAAAAATACAGCAATACATTTGTATCTAGAGAATTACAAGCGAGAAGTAACAAAAGACAATTCACTGTAAAGCAAAACCTGCATTCTACTAATACATCCAGGGGGAAAATAACCTAAAGTGGAGTCATCCATGGAGAAGGAGAAACCCAGAACAAACAACATTAGGCATTTAGGAAGAACAAAACTGGACAGCAAAGTGTTCATTGCTTGTATATGATGGATAAAAACCACTGTAAAGCCCTCAGATCGTAGTGAAGAGGGGTGACGGGCATTGTCAGCTGCTCAGGGTTGGGACAGGGCTCACACTGAGAACCCTCACTAGGTACCAGACAACCTAATTGGAAAAACTGGAGTGCGTTTAAAGAACAAAAGGCAAAAATTACTAAGGTGCCAAGGTACTGCGTTTGAGGCGAGATTCTGACATTAAAGTTTCATTATACAGCTTGGCTGTATTATGATAAGACTTCAATCCTGCCATCCACTGCATGTTCTACACAGAGAAAATTGCAGAACAGAGGCTGGGGGCTGGTCACATACAATCACTTTTTCTGATGCCTGTAGCTCCATTACTGGCACAGAGACAACTCTCTAACAAAAATTACAAGTTTGCTACAGCCCAAATACCTCCTTTGAAAACAGAAGAGGCCAAGAAGTGACACTGTTGTGCTCCTTGCAAAAGCAAAGCTCAGACTTCACAGCTTAGAGAAAAGGGGAGTGATGCATATTTAAGCCATGCATTCATGCTTCTAAATCCAGATGACTCCAAAATTTAATATGCATAAAACAAAGCTACCCTTGAGATTGCCCCACAGAAAACTTAATCTCCACAGCCCTACCTAAGACAGATACCGACTGCATGTTGGACATGTCCCTGGTATCGGGCCTCAGGGTGGGGGTCCCTCAAGAATGCTAATTCTAACTTCTGTAATTATTCTTACTTTGTCTTACTGATGGTAATAGAATATTTTCTTTTTAGATTATTCTTTTATTTCTTCTTATCTCTCACTCAGATCAAGGCAATTATTCGTCATTACTCCTCGCTATTTTTAATGCTTAACATCTGTTTAAAGAATGCTTACTCCAGCCTTGAAAAATGAGTGACAAAGTAATTTTGCCAGTTTATTGAAGAAAATTATAGGTAGATAATGGTGAGAAAATAGTGACAGAATAACATAGAAATGAGAGAACATATATGATTGGAAAAATCTGATCTTATTAAATACTGATATAACTGCTTGGCAGGAGGTCACGGAGGTGGTCAGCTATCATTTATAGACTCCTGATTTAGATTAGACATAGGTCAGAGTTGAGGGAAACGTTAATATCCATTAATGACCTCTTGCTGTCGGCTCAGCTCCAATTACTAGCAGGTAACCACCCAAAAGAGGTGTGGGCTCACACACATGAACAGGGCAGCAGGCTGCCTGGTTGCCAGCAACTGGTCAGGATGGGTATGAAACATCCTTTTGATGGCTAAATATCATCTCCCAATTTGGGACCAAGATCTGTGTCTGAATGACGTAGAGAAAGAGCACTCCAGCTGAATTCACTCTCCAGCATTTCCATTCGGAAGAAATTTACCAGGGAGACTACACAAGACACAAAAGCACCTCCTTTTGCCTGCCTGCTGCTGCATGGCTGTATCCTGACACAGAGCTGGAAAACAGTGGAGTTTCTGCAAGGTCCCTGTCCTTATCACGGCTGCCAGCCCCATTTGGGTCTTTCAGTGGTAATATCAATCCCCCAGTTTTTCTAAATACCTAACTGCATCTTCCCACGTAATAATTAAAGCCACAATAGTGACACGCAGTTATGGCTGTTGCAGAATTTTGTTTCCAAGATCTTGTTTTCATTTTCTCACAAATACCTGTATCTTGAGCCAAAACTTCTCAAGATTGCTTTATGCCTGAGGGAGAATTTTGTTTTGGTTTTTTGAAAGCTTGATCAAATGCTATACAGCCAGGTTTTAGAACAAGGAAACAAAAAGAAAAACTATGTGGCTTTTTTTAGAACAAAAATAGTTGCAACTTTATTTGAGCTTTCTTTATAGTTTCAGCAGCAAAGACATCAACTGCAAAAACGTTTGACAGGTTGGTAGCTTTTACAGAAGATATTACGAGGTATTGAGAGTCATATTTAGTGACGTAGGGAATTTTGTGCACACGCACTCCTGTCTCAGCACTAGCAACTGTAATGATAACACTTCCAAAGAGCATTCTTGGAGAGGGCTGCTAACTGTCTCAATCTTTCCAACTTTGCCTTTTTTAATTTTGAAACACTTCATTTTAGATTCATACAGTTTTTTCTGAGCAAAAGCAAGGCTCATATAACCTATCTGCATTCAAAACAAAGGACTGAGAATGGGAAGAAGTCCAAAAACATCATCTCACAAAATATATTCAAATCCTCCAACACTTTTAAGGTAACATTATCCCAGTGGGTTAGCTATTTACTTGTGACACTTTCTGGCTTATTCTCTGCCTAGATGAAACACTAGCTTGTGACCAGTTATAGTTCTGTCTTTTTTAGGAAAAAAAAGATAAAATAATCAGGCAATGTTAATAAAAGCAAGCAATAGATTATTTTCCATCAACTCAGCTGCAGTATTTCTTCAACCAAAATGCCTGATGCAGCAGCCATCACATTTCTGAGAGCCCTCCAAAGATTTACAGCAGTTTATTCCCAAAAAATTAAAATCTGAAGAAATGAAATCTGATTTTAGGAGCAAAGGGATGGGGGAAGTATTGCCTGAAGGATTAAAAGAGAAAAAACCTCACTGAAAGTCTGGGTAATAAAGTCAGAGTCTTCCAGCTTTGGCCGTTCATCAGTGGCATTTTTCATATACACGTATATTTTAATACTTTAATATTTCTACAGGTCTGTGAGGTATTACTGACTCTGCCACAGTCTGCCATTCCTGAAGGAGCAGTCTCAGGCGTCAATGACAGGCTTCAGCAGCTATACAAGGAAAGCTTCCAACTCACCAAGGTGAATTAGAAGCCCAGCAGCACTGGGTTTAACATCCCCCTTGGGACAGTACACTTCTGTTAGCAATATAACACTCAGAAACACCTTCAGAGCCCTAGCCTGGAAATCCCTAGGCCATCCTATTTCCTCGAGCCTTTCTGAGCTGGCTGCTCCCTTCCCTCAGGCGTCCTGAGGCAAGCATGCCTGCTCCTCGGAATGGCTCAGAGCTGACGTTTATACCTGCGATGCTGGCTCAGCCTGGTGGTCTCTGATGCACAAATGAACTAGCAGTGCTGGAATGAAAGATGAGAATTTTTTAATTGCATTCGATGAACTATTATGATTTTGAATCTTTTTTACATCTTCAGCAATTTTTTATTAGTAGTGCTGTGAGGAATATTTTTTTAAAAAAAAGGTAGTTCATGGAGTCTTTTGGGCTTCACTCTGATTTTAGGGTTGAGCTAAATGTTAAATCACAAAGGGCTAAAAATATTTCCTACCAGAGCTTCTTTAAATTTAGAATGATGAACAACGATGTCATTTTGTTCCTTTTTACTCGGCACATATCAGGCTGCATGGCAAATACCGTGTTCAGTTTTGTGTTCCCAGACACAAGGATGCTGGCCAACAGAGTGAGCTAAGCAAAGGGCCACGGAGATGTTTGGGGTGGCAGCAATTGCTATGTGAGATGAAGCTGAGCAAACAAGGCTTATTCAGTCTGGGGAAGAGAAAGTAAAGCTTTGAGGGACCTACCAACAACCTGCCAGCACTTATGAAGAGGTTATTGAGGAGATGGGCCAAGCTCTTCACTGAGGTGTGTGGTCATATAACAGCACAGTGGTCATAAACTGAAATAGGGGATGTCCAGACATGATATAAGGAAAAACCTTTCCACCATGAGGACAATCAGGCTTTGGAGCAGATTACCCAAAAGGATTGTGCAGGCTCCATCCTTAGAGGTTTCTAGTGCCTGACTAGATAAATCCCCGAGAAGCCAAGTCTGAATTCAGTATCGACTCTGCTTGGAGCCAGAGGTAGGAGCTCCCTAGAGCCCTTCCTTTCCAGGCTATGTGGTTCTGCAGTTCTCCTAGGCATTGTGCACTCCTAATTAATAGACATTGTGGCCACAGCATGTGGTGACTACATACAGTGGTTATCTTGGTGTAGCACAAGGACTGGAGGGAGGCAGGGAAGTCCTGTCTCCTCTTTTGTATGCTGTACACCTGGGAGGTTCAAGAAACATTGCATTCAAGCCCTAGTACTTCTATAGATGGGTTCCTGGGTGAGTGTGAACCGCTTTGGTCCTCAGATAAATCACTTTGGTCCTGTTTCATAAAGCATGAACACCCACAGAATGAAGCAGAAAACTTTCAAGGATTTTTTAACCCAGCGCCTCAGCACAGAAAGCTGCTTTGTCCTCCTTTCCATTTATGCAGCCTGTTTTAGCCAGCACACCCTTAGAGGCATGGTGTTCCATGGGGATGTGCAGCTGGGGCTCATAGATATGACTTTTTCCCCAAGTATTTGTTAATGTGCTTTGCTGCTGTTTTGAACCACAGGCCATTTAAAAATACTATTATTACAAGGAGTTGCTTATGCAGTGATCCGGTTCTGCAAAAGATGCTTCTACACCAAAATGTCTAATGATGCGCACAAATCATTTCTGTGGTTACCAAGCAGACACACAGAGCACCACACCTGCCTGAAACAACTTGCTGAAAAACCAGAGATTTCCTCTCGCTTGACTCATTCCTTTTGTGCCTGCTTTCACAAGGAGAGGAAACATGAGAGACTTCTCTGTTTAAATTGGGAAGGTTGTTTTCAGTACGACTACTTTCTGCCATACTAGGCAGTGGAGGTGTCAGTATTCAGGGCTTAGAGACTGAAGTCCTTCATATTCCCCCGGCTGGATGGGACTCAAGCCTTTTATCATCCTGGCCTCCTTATCCATCCAAGCAACAATTTCTCCTCAATAGCAACACACGGATCTCTGCTAGGAAATTAATGAAAGTCCCAGGGCTGTGGAGACAGCCCTGAAAACCTCAAAAATTGCCCTGAGTTGTAGGCAGATCCATGCATATACCAGCAGATTGGAAATGGGTGTTCCCTCATCCAAGCTCATGCTCCTGTTTTATCTGCACATGGAGGCACTGGCTGACTGCCCTGGCAGCACAGGATAGCGGTGCTGAGAAGCACACCAGGCTTCTCTGACCAAACCCACCCATGGGGCATGGGGTAACAGCAAGGGGGGCACCAGTCCAGCTCTGGCACAAGTTTCCGACATTTGCTGCTGCAGCAGTCTCCCTGCCAGGGACCTGGTGCAGGGGTTGGTTTGAACTATTTTACTACGAAGTTTCAGGCCAGAGCAGACCGTGGCATGGTTTGATGGAACCTCCCACATATCAGAATTACACCTTTTGTGCAAAATACAGAACGAACCTGGATTTGGTTGAAGACACCTGCTAGAAAGGCACTCGTGGCACGGAAGCCTCTGCCTGGAGTACAGACATTGGCACCAGGAGCTGCACTGCTGTCTGCCTGGGACAGAAAACCATCTGCAGCATCTGAAGGAGGAGGGAATAATAGCAGCCTTTTCTTTCCCTCTGCTGGCAGAAAGGAGAGAAGCACCACAGCCTTGTGCTCATCCCGAGTCTGCAGAGCTGGATGCCTCACACTACCTTCACTAAAGGCAATGTAAATAAAAACAGACATACGGATTTTTTTCTCTCTCTTTCTCTCTCTCTTTTTTTTTTTTTTTTAATTTACCTCCCTTAGAAATTTCGAAGACTCTTTCTGTGCAATTTTTTAGACTAGAACAAATGTTTAAAGCCCAGTTATATACTCCGGACAACAGGGTTTTATAATGAGTAGGCTCGACAGACCTCTAACTGTTGACTCTTACATTAAAAAAACGGATTGAGATTTCAAGCAGAATAATTACACATATGTACAATCAGTGATTAATGAGCTTTTTGAGTAGAGCTAAAACCACTGAATCACAGCATGTGACTTTCATATCAAGGGCAACAATCACAGTTTTTACAACAAAATCAGGAATTTGTAGCCTTGCATAAAAACAAAAGGCCAAAATCTGTACTCTTTTTACAATCCATGCAAGCCATCAATTTCTCTGAAGTGGCATGGGGTGTGTGTCAGGAGGAATTTATCCTGCACAGTTTTATATTACTTTTGTCCTTATATCACCTTCACATTATGAGACTGCCAGTTGCTTCGACTGCCCCCATACAAATAAGCTTGCTCACATAAAATAATTCAGTTCTGCATGCTTCCTTTCCCAGTCTTCAAAATTACCCAAAATACTCTTGTCAAGCTTAAAAAGGACACTTTGGTTGGCTGGGATTTTTGTTACTTGCATGCTGAATCCCTCGATGTGCTGATGACAGAGGACAGAGGACAGGGGAGTGGGGAGCTTGCCCCTGCATACTGAAGCCTTCATGTCCTTCTGAGGCTTCTCATTCATGGTGGACAGGGAGGCGAAATATAGAAACAGTGCAGGAAAGGTCAGTCTCAAGTTACTTCAAACCCAGCTGAAACTCTGATCTGCCAGATGTCATACAAGTGAGTTGCATTTTTTTCATGACACCGCATCTCAATTTCCACACCAAAAAAGTTCAGATAAGTTTACGCCTCTGCCTGACCCTCTGAACATTTTGAAGTTTGCCATCATTGTCATTTTCCCTGGACACTGCTGGTTTCTCTCATGCTGACTGAGCTCTTTCTTACAGAACTACCCAGCCCTGATAACCACAAAGGAAATGATAGGAAACACGACTCAAAAATAGAAGCACAAGTAGTGTTTTCACAAATTACAGGCTGGTGCATGCAGAAATATGTCCAGTGATTCCAGGGAAATCCTAACGCAGGATATCTGCTAAGTATGACTGAGCACACATCATCAAACCCAGGCAACGACGGTGCTAATCCAACACAGACATTTGCTTGTGTTATTTTATACCTCAGCTCACACGTTGAGCTCAACCGTTTAATCTGAGATGACAGAAGGAAGAACTGGAAGCAGAAAATTGTGGGTTTGGAGGTCAGGAAGAGGCTTCTATTTCTGGTTCTGTCACCATCTGGTTCTGTACTGCCCTTGGCAGGTCACCTTGCCTCTTGCTACCTGTACACAGAGAAGTCAGAGGATCTCTCTCCTTCACAGGTCGTAGTGAGGCTTCACTCATTGATATATGTGAAGCATCCAAGACCTTCTTGCACTGAAGATGTAGTTTCTGTGAATGGCTGCTAGCATCCCTTTGAGAAACATGAAGGTGGGCTAGTTTTTCATGCTTTTACTTGTCTTGGAGTTTGTGAAGCCCCATTTTACCCTCTGCAAATCTAGGACCATTGGATGGGTAGAATCACTTCCTGGTTTTTGGGAAATTGTAAGTGGCATGTAGATGAAAGCATTGGTGAAATTTTGAACACTGAAAATAAATCAGGAGTTTGAACTGTTGCCTGCAAACTGGAAGCACATTTCCCTACAGTGTCTTTTTCTGGGACCAGGAGCACAACGGCTATTTGTTATCAGCGATAGTGTACTGCTGCCACAGTAATTGAAACAGACTTCTCCCTCCAGGAAACACCAAGCAGCAGTCCTTTTGCTGTGAGGGAAGGCTAGACAAGTAGTGGAAGGGGAAAAAAAAACAACCATGCAAAATGCAGATAAATACAGGTAAAAGTACCCACATGTAGCTGAAAGCATGACCTCATTGTGTTCAGCATCACAACAAACACAGCAGTGCTACAGGTGGCAGATCAGCAATGCCTATTTACCTGCCAGCAAGTGGTGGTTTTCCTTCCGGGAGAGCAGTGCTTGCTTTTCACTCACAGAGCTCTCCCTCAGGCTGGCAAGCTTGGCAATTGCAGCTCGATCACTGTAGTATCTCCTCCAATAGGTACCTCCTTGTGGGGGTGGAGTGAGGCAGCCCTCGTGTCTCCCAGGGTTCTCTGGCTCTTCCATGTCCACCTGTAGCTTTGAACATGGTAAAGAGTTAGCTGTCGGTCATGATCAAAACATGCATAGCTGGAAGACAAGAAACAGATTTGCTTCTGACTTCTTTATGGTCTGGGCAAAGATGGACAGTATTGTGTTGGTAATAGCGTTTAATTTGCTTTATGCTCTTTTATCTGTACCCCACGCTGGTTCTCTGTAATTTCTCACTTTATAGGAAAAGGGCTATGGTTTTCCTTCAGCTCTCTGCCAATATCTACGTAAAATCTCTGGATACATAAGGAGATGTGGACAGAGCACCAAAAAAAGCACTCTTGACACTTTCTTTTGTTGTTACTAACTGAGAGCACTGTTAACATTCAGTATCACAGAGACATCCAAAATGTGCTGGGTGTTGGAGGGTGACAATGGCCTGGGACACTGTGCAACAGCCAGCAAAGAGACTCAGAACTGGGCTTTGATGAATGGGTATCTCCGGGTCCTACCAGCTGCATCCTATAGTCAGACATAGACTTCATATCTCAACCTGTCCCTCTTAAAAAAGAATCTGATGATTGGACCAAAGAAACAGCAGTGAATAGTTGCAATTCTGCAATCCTTTTTCTTAATGCCTACAATGTTTCATGAGATCTCAGAAGAGGCCTTGGATGCTAAATTCCCATTTGCTTAAAAAAGGTTGTTGCAGGAACTGATTGGTGGAGCGATGATGAAAGCAAGTGGTTCATGTCACGATTTTGACTTTCAAAGCGGCAATAACAAAGCTCTGGGATTCTGTTTCATGGTGTTTCCAAATGAACAGCACTTGGTTTGCAGCCACTAAACTGAGGATTTGCTGCCTCATGCTGTTCTGGAAACTCACCAAGAGGTTGAGAACTGCTCTATGTTTTTTCTTCCCCTCATATCTTTACTAGTAATAAGTGTTTTACAGGTCAGATTCTGGAGTGATGCTTCCTTGCAACCACTTCACCTGTTAGTCGTATGCAATTCCACTTCTGGAACAGAAGCATGGGATCTGTGATGCTAAGAGTAACAGGCAGCAGCAAAAGTTATTTTAATTACCAGAGATGGAGCCCATTTGGAGGACAGATCCAGTCTACTGATCTCAGTGGAAGTCTTTTTTTACTGACCTATGCAGGCTTTTGATCAGATCCTCGGTTAAGGAAAATAATGCTGCTGCTGCTTAACCATTTTTTTCACTGTAGGCTGATCGACCCACTGCATTTCTCACTTGTCTCGGAGTTGGCCCACTGACCAGCCTGGACAGAAACACTGGCTCCTTGCCTACCCTGGTCATACTGCCTTTTACATCCCCTCTCAATTTTCCCTACTGCTGTTCCTGGTTGCCCTATGCTGTTTTTGCTGACTCCCAGGAGAAGAGATGGATGTTTTACAGGGGAGCAATGAAGCTGAAAGGCTGCTACCGAAAAAGAAATCCCTGGATCTCACAGCCCTGCAGAGCCACTGAAATGTACAATCAAGATAAGAGTGGTGAAGAATATATAAAAATGGAAATAGCTTTAAAGGGCCCACTAGACTGAAATTGCCCACGAATCATGAGGGACCACCTCTGTAAATGACAGGGGTAGTTTCTCCACTCTGTAAGAGATCCCCATCCTCCCCAGGACGTCTGTGGGAGACCATTTCTGTAAATTGTGATTCGAAAGCCTGTCACCTGATGTGGCTCTGGGGGGCAAAAGCAGCGTTACTTCAATGCAATCCCAGTACAAAAAAGTTAATAAAATATATGTCACTGAGAAACCAATTGTACCTGCAGGGTAAGAAAAGGTCACACATGAATGCATGAAAACTGGGTATGCTGCATAAACTGTTGATTGAAATCTCCTTTCCACTCATACGTGAACACATCGAGCGTAAACAGGATCGGCACACAAAGAGAAGATGATTTTTCAGATTAATAAACTTTGCTGGATTTCTTTTCATTTTCATTTTCCCACAGTACGCTGACTACTTAAGCGTTAGGTGGGTCAGACACTCTTTCTCCTTCCTGTGTGAATTAAAATTACTCAGACCAATATTTTTCAGGAGAAAAAAAATAACAGGGGCTACAGCATTCTTTTTGCATGATGTGAGATCCTGGAAGAATTTGATGGTCTCCCCTTTGAATTTCAAAACAAACGTTACTTGGTGCCAGCAGTTGGATCAGTCTGTTGTGTGAATGCTCATGAGCGCAGCGACAGCGCTGTTGATTTCATTAGGGGAGCTCCTATAGGACTGTATCATATGCTTTATGGTCTTCCAAATGACGATTTTTTTAAGCACAACCTGCAGTGCCTGCTGTTATATTTTCTCCAGGATGAAGAAAGATGCAAATGGACTGAGTGAAGAGAAAGTAAAGCATTTGTTAGGACCATAAATGAAATAGGAAATTATTCAGTGTAGAGCAGCATATTGGGTGCTGTTGTTTTGTTATCTGATTTCCTGTAGCACTGGTAGAGACTGTGTTTTAATTAAGGTTTTATACAGATTTCATTGAGAAAAGTTTTATGGAACCAGGCTCTGTTTTTGTGGTTCCATCAAAAGCAAGGAGTTGTATGGAATTGCCTCAAATTTTGCAGAATTTCCTTTTAAAAACAAGCTGTCGAAAAGCTATGCTTAAAATATGCAGAAATACCCTTTCCATATTTTCAAATGATACTTCAGTCATTCTGTCATCCTGTTTTGAAATAATTTGTTGTCTAACTTTTTTAAAAATCTCATTTTGCATAATGTAGTAGATTACATAGTCATAAGCATATTCATAGTACTGCAGTTTGCCCTTTGTATGGTTCGTACATTATATAGGGCAATATAATGCAAAAAAAGAAGTCAAATTTGTAAGGAAACACCTAACTTAAAACACTTGTTTCTGCGGGGAATTTAAATGTCTGTAATAAAGATTATTATTCATAAGAGTGATGTTCTTTGGCAGGTCAGAGGTTCATCTTCTCACAGCTTAGATACAAATCAGATGAAAAATGAAGAATGGAAAGTCAGGAAAGCCATTTAAGGAGACAGGAAATATAGAGAAAGCACTTTTACCTCGACAATAACAAAGCTAGAAAAGGACAGAAAAGGTTACTAAAGAGATAGTGTGCATGTGCACATCAGTACACACACACGCAGAGACACGCGAGACACAGACACACATGCACACACACATGCACAGAGCCATGTAGCACAGTATACCCTGTACTACCCTGTACTCTGTCTCCATGTGTCTGGTCCCTGGCTGGTGGTTGTTGAAATGAAACACACTAAGAGAAAGTCTTTTCATCCAAAGCTTGCAATTGCAATACACAAGATATGAAAGAAGCATCATCACCTAATGGAAACCAGACCCAGAAAGATGAGGCTTACACAGTCAGTGAAGTTCCTTTTAATCCCATGAGAGGTGCGTGCCTGAATGTCATTCAGTATTTGTCCCTAAACAACACCTCCAAGGACCCACAGAAAGCGTATAGCTGAGGAACATGCATAAACAAGGGTTTTTTCAGTGTCCTAATTTAGTGCTTTGCTCAAAAAAATCAGTTTCCTCCCTGCCTGTATGAGAAACTGCTGCTCATGTGGCGTGAACTGCCTTATGTTCCCCTGCGATAACAGGTCGTAACTGTGTGCACAGTAGTCTAAGCTGCTCTCAAATAACAAAATTATCAAAAACCAAATAATGCTCACTACCACACTTTGCTTCAATAGCCATAATTGTAGGAACAAAAGAAATCCTCTTTCATTTCTTATTAAATGCTGTGACAGTATTAGAAGAATGTCCTGATTTTCTTTATTTACATTAATAAGGCGGAGAATTTTAGGGAACTGAAAAGCTTTGAAGAAATGCCTTTCAGTTCTAAACAAGAAAAGATTACTGGGAGTAAGCCTGAACTCTTTACAAAAAAATGTAACTTAAAATTACCAGAGTCAATGTCCACTTTAGGGGCTGCATCATTCATACAGCTCAAGGCAACTGCTGAATAACCCAAAGCTCTTAAGAACCAGATTTTGCTCAGAATAAGGTCTTTATCAGAAGTGACAGAAGGGAAATGTGCAAATACCTGCAAAGCACATAGAGATGGTATGATACCAACGGGCCCTGAAATATTTCTCTTCCTAAGATACTTGTCATGTTATTTGAAGGTCAGCCTACTTTCATCTAACAGCAAAACCCATAATTCCTTTAACAGAAGAATTAATTAACCTCCAAGTGAGAAGTGAGTTTTCATTAATCACTCTGAAACCACTAACTTTTCCTGAACCATCCTACTGGTATGTGAAAAGGTTATTAGACATTTCTTAGTCAAAATTGCTTAAATTGGCTTCGCGGCACTGACAGGACCATCCTGAAGTCTCCTTTTACTCAAGCACACTGTTCTTTCTCATTGAATTAGTGCCAAGGGTGCATGGAGTCCTGTCCAGACAAATTAAACAGGGAGAGGGGGGAAGCCTTGGCCCCTTCAAAATCAATTGAAGCACTTGCACAGGCATCAGTGCATCCAGGATGGTCTTTTGCCCAAGAAAGCTACAGTTGAAAGTTATATTTATCCACTATAAAACCTAATGGAAAAAGAGAGTCTTTCCGAAGGCAATTATTTTGCTCCCAAAGGCGTTATTAAATACATAGCTGAGTTTCCCCAGGACTTGAGCCCTGGATGTCAAATGCAAAGCTGCTTCTCAGGCACGGTATCACCCAGTCATATTTTATTTTTGGAAATCTCAGCGTTCCTGAAGAAGAAAATGTTATTGCTGTAGTAGTCACATGGGTGAGCTCCTCACACTTTGCATTCAAGATGCTCTGTGAGGGGTTGTTCCTGGCCCCTGCCCCAGCCCTGCCTGGGAGCACCTCCTGCCCTTACCAAGAGGGAGAGCTGTCTCCAGACACAACCCCATGACTGTTGCAGGGAAACTTTGATTGCAAAACTGAGTTGTCTTCACTGGGAAAATATTTCTGTTTCAGAAGGCACGGTCAAGCTGCACAGGAGGATAACAAGTGACACAAAAGTATTCTAGGCATAGGAGTGGCCGAGTGGTGCTCAGGAGGGACATTGTGGTTTATCTCTGTTCACTGGTGATTCATGCTAACTTTTTCATCTGTGCAGGAATAGGCTGCAGCAATATACAAAGGAGTTTCAACCCACATCATCATTGTTGGGGGAAGAAGGGAGAAAAATTATTCTAGCTTCTAGAAAAGACCCAAATAAAATTAGATGTTAGAGTAGTGCTAAGTTAGCCATTTAATCAAAAATCTGTGTACACAGATAAAATGCAATCTTGTTTTATGCAACCAAACTTATGAAGCGAGATATTCATATTTAGGGTCAGCATTTTCATCTATTAAGGAAAACATCATGAAACTACAAGGCAGGGGACGGCATTTTCAAAACATCTCAGCTCAGTGTCTGAGATGCCAAGGCCCTCCACTCCCAGCCAGTTTTCAGTGGTGCCAGTTATGCTTTGCTATAAACACATGTTGAAATCTGCATATATTCAGCAAATTATTCATGCACATGATGAGTTTTCAGATGCAGGAGTTACAGGCCTTGTCACATCAGTCTCACATAGCTTCAAGGAGCCACTCTGTGGTGCTCACAAGAGACACAAACCAGGCATTTAGGAGTAAGTCTTGCTGTGCCTGTCAATCAGAGCCATAATACATGAAGGACAGCAAACCGTCTTTTATCTCTTACCCCCTCCCCACAAAGCTTTCAGCAATTTGGTCAGCAGTGTGGTGCTCCCATGTCTGCCATGCAGTGATGTGCAGGATGCTGCTGACCACTTTGCAGAAAGCCCATTCCTCCCTGCTGCTGCTTTCACTGTCACCCCTCCACCACCTGCTACTTCCTCACAGGCCCCAGCAAGCAAAACGCTGCACCACGGGTTCACTGCCGAGATACAGAAGAAGAAAGTTTTCTTTCTTCTTCCTAGTTATTTGCCAACATTTTTAAAATTTCTTTAATATGCACTGCCCACCTTAGTGGGGCATAGCCCCATGGTGTTTGGGTGAACTGGAGAATAAAGACCAAGAGTGGTCCCTACCACCATGGCTGGTGGCGCAGCAGGGCTCACCCCTGTTGTGCATGACTTCTCCACTGCTATGAGTGACATGCTTGAAAGAGGTTTTCCAGTGCAATGAAGAAAGTGAGCAGGGACAGCCTGTCCAAAAAAAACACCCCATGCTTCAAAGCAAAACAAAATGTCTCCTTCTTTAGTGGACAGACATGCAGGAAAATGGTTAAGACTGGCTTGGATAAAGTCGGTTTAAACGTTGAAAAATACTGCTCTGAGTCTTTCCAAAATAAAGACCTTTGACTTCATTCAGGAATTACAAGCAGAACTGAAATACAAAATCTTTCCAGACCTGATATATTAAAATAAAAGAAAACCTTCATTCCTACTTACAGCAAAACCACTTCTGAGCGGCTCTAGGGCAGAAGTTTTCCTTGAAGCGTTGACTTCTATGACGTTGTTGGAAGTTGGGACTTAAAATGTAATTGAGTAGTCACGTAAGAAAATAATCTGGAAGGCTGAAATAATCTAATCAGAGAATAAACACAGGCTATATATCTTATGAATGCAAGTAAAATTCAAAGAAATTTGAATATCAAATGCATCCCATGACTTGTTTTTAAACACTGTCTATAGCTCGACACTCTCTTACGTATTATTTTCCTTACATATAAAACCAGCAATGACAACAGGAAACACAGAAATAGAAATTATTTCAAGCACCTGTGGGTTTCAGATATTTTCCTTTCTGCAAAAAAGAGTTCAAGAATACCTACATCCTATGGTACTATAAAATTCCCTTTTAAATTCTGTATGATGATGACACATTCTGTTAAGTACAATACAATTTTTCCTGATCAAATAATTTACAGAAATTATTAGCAAAATATTTCAAACAACAACTAAATTAGTCACAATCTATTAGTAGACAAACTGGCAAAGGGAAAATAGAAGATAAATTAATTGAATAAATTATTCATTACAATTTATTCAGTCATCTTTGATTTAAATGCTTGTTAATCCTTTGAGGGTTCATGTAGTACAATCTTACAGCAGTTCTGCTCAGGAATTCCAATATATGAACTGTGATATTTTCTTCTAAAAAGCTGCAATCTCAGATTTGCCATGCAATGCCAAAGCTGAAAAAAAATTTAGTTTGGAGCCCACAGAACATTTTTTTTAGCTAGCTGTTTTCTCCAGTGAGAAAATAATAATCTGTTTCAATAATGTCTAAACATCGCAGTATGAAATACTAATTTAAAGCAATAATATAGTGCAGTATCATAGAAAACAGATGTATAATACATGTGTCAGATTTTCCCAAATACAAAATTTTATCAAAATGGTTGTTCTGTGAAAGATCTGGACAGATGGAACTGTTTCTTGACCTTTCTGGACTGTGCCGAAAGCTCATGCTCACTTTCCATGTCCATACTGTATGCCGAGAAGCCACTATTGAACCCTAATGATAACTCATTAATTATAATTTCTAAATTTAACTATGAAGCTTTGTCAAAAAACCTCTCTAGGTGCACAGACACCCTAGAAAATGGTGTTGGCTTGGATGGAGAGATGTAGGAACTCCAATATCTTGTTTCTGTAAGTGCTGCCTCACACCTAGACATGGAGGTCTTAGTTATGGATCCATTACCATGACACCATCTTACAACAAAAAACCAGATTGCTAAGGTAGAAATAAATGAAGATTCACGTTACACAGATTTAAATACAGATCATGCACTCTAAAGCCAGGGAACAGGTGTAAGAAAGTGCACAAAACTAAGTTTACATATGCACCTGGGGTTTTAATGAGCCGCAAAAGGGCTTTGCTCTGTCTGTGTTCCCTGCTGTTAACAAGCTGTCTGAACACCTGTAAAGCCTCACCATGAGGATTCAGCTCCTAAGCACACCATCCTTCTCTGAGGACACTCCCGATCTGGGGATGTATGTTGCCTGTCTCCATAAACTTTCCTATGGCTGTAGTCAGTCAAACCTCCTGCCTCTGATTTTCTGTGCTCTATAATGTGAGTAAGACATAAGTTTTAACTCTCCTTCCAGAGGCTTATTGACCGCCCTCACCTAAAAATGAGCAATGCTCTTGCCTACCCTCTTGGATCTGCCCATGTGGAATCACCTCCTGTCAAAATGACGAAGGGCTCAGCTAACTGCAGGCACACCAGCGGCTTGCAGCGAGGTTAAACACCACCATTGACCTGCGGAAGCCTAGCTCAGCTCCTTCAAATCTGCATGTCAAATAGACATGGAGAAGTGAGGTTTGCAGGAGTTCATACGGGAAAGCAATGCATGACTGTATTGGGCTTGCGTGGCAAGGTTTTGGTAGCCGGGAGGATGCAGGGCTGGCTTCTGTGAGAAGATGCCAGAAGCTTCCCCCATGTCCAACAGAGCCAACGCCAGCCGGCTCCGAGATAGACCCGCTGCTGGCCAAGATTGAGCCCATCAGTGATCATGGTAGCACCTGTGGGACAACATATTTAAGAAGGGGGGAAGTAATATCTTTGCAAAAATACTGCAGCGAAAGAGAGGTGTGGGAATACGTGAGTGCAACAGCCCTGCAGCCCCCCAGGTCAGTGCAGAAGGAGGGCAGGAGGTGCTCCAGGCACCAGAGCAGAGATGCTCCAGCAGCCAGTGGTGCAGGCCACCGTGAGGCAGGCTGTGCCCCTGCAGCCCATGGAGTTAATGGTGGAGCAGATATCCACCTGAAGCCCATGGAGGACCCCACGCCAGAGCAGGTGGATGCCCGAAGGAGGCTGTGACCCCATGGGAAGCCCACGCTGGAGCAGGGTCCTGGCAGGACCTGCGGACCCATGGAGAGAGGAGCCCACACTGGAGCAGGGAGGAGTGTGAAGAGCCTCGCCCTGAGGATGAAGGAGCCGCAGAGACATGTGGTGGACTGACCGCAGCCCCCATGCCCCATCCCCCTGCACTACTTGGGGGGAGGTAGAGGACCTGGGAGTGAAGTTAAGTCCAGGAAGAAGGGAGGGGTGGGGTGAAAGTGTTTTTAAGATTTTGGGTTTTTTCTTGTTACCCTACTCTGATTTGCTTGGTAATAAATTAAACTAATTTCCCCAAGTCAAGTCTTTTTTGCCCTTGACGATAATTGGTGAGTGACCTCCCTGTCCTTGTCTCAACCCATGGACTTTTCACTATATTTTCAGCTGAGGAGGGGAGTGATAGAGCGGCTTTGGTGGGCACCTGGTGTCCAGCCAGGGTCAGCCCACCACAACGATGTTCACAACCAGGCTCTGGATGCTGAACATGGTGCGGGTGAACACCTGGGGTGGCTGGGTGGCACAGCTCCAGGTGGGGAGTTGCAGAAGACTGGCAGAAAATTGCCCCATCCCCTCCAGATGATGAAATCTCCTGGCTACCCGAACCCTATAGAAAGGCCCAACAGACAAACCTCAGCGGCAGCCAGGATTTCCCTCTGAAGCTGTACAGGCTGGGAAATAACATTCCTTTTCCAAGAGAATGGCATTTCTCCCTCCTTCTCCCCTTCTGTGCCTGCTGATGGGGTTCAGTGAGGATGGTGCAGGATGGCTATAAAAGATGGTTAGCGTCGGCAAGGCCTCACCTTCTGCACTCACAGCCTGGCACCAGCTGGGACTGTGGCATGAAGTGCTGCCTGCTGGGCTGAGATCAGGCTGGCGGCAGTGCCCCATTCCCAACACAGACAGAAAAACAGAGATATTTAAGCCCTCATGTGCATATTGTATAATTAGGGCCTAACAAAGTCTGGTATTTGAAAGCTCACTCACGCCATTCAGTTAATTATAATAGCTAATTTATATCTTTCATTGTTCTATGAACTTGAAACTTCTATTTGAGTGAGAAGGGAGCAACAGCTGATGCAAAATGTGCTCTGGTAAATAAACATGGGTTGCAGCAAATGGAGAAAGGACATTCAACAGTAACAATCATTCTCAGTTAGGATATTGGGGGGGAAATTGCAGCACATTAAGAAAGCAATAACACTCAACAGGGTGTGCATTCATCAGTCAATATGCATGCACAGGGAGCATGCAGAAGCATGGAGAGCAGCCAGCCATGCAGGCTTAGGTAAGTTAGTCTGGTGCAGCATGTCAGGCCCTCCTGATGGATTGTACAAACCAGCGGTGAGAAGAAACATCCAGGAGCTTGGCTCTCACAAATGCCAAGTGCCACTATGGATTCACCACACCAGCCTGGTCAAGTCACATGCCACCTCTGGGGTCCTGTTTCCCTTAAGGATGAAATGGATTATACTGACTGACTTTCCCCAGGGAATTACTTGTTCTGTACCAGGAAAGAGCCGCAGCAGTTCTACTGCTGCTCACCATAAAATAAGGATAATATGTCCCTGCAGAGGATGGTAGGGGAACTCCTTGTTAGCACAAGTGAGTCACTGTGCAGGGTGGGTAGGAAGGGGAAGCAGGACCCAGTTTCCTAACAGTGGCGTTAATGCCCAGAAGGGACCTCACAAAGATCAGAAGACAGAGCAAGCCATTCGTATTTACCAAAGGCTCATGCTGGGGCTAATCTCTCCTGTAGCTCTCCAGGACTATGCCTCTCTTGTTCATCCCCAGAGGCTGGCTCCACAATCACATGGTACGCAGGGACGTGGATTGCTCTGCTCCCCAGTGAAGAACTGTAAGGAAAACCTCAGAGACACAGCCAGCCCTCTCCACAGTCCAGTCCTGCACAGTGTCAGGAAAGACACCAGAATTCACATTAAAAAATAGTATCAGAATTGAAAACAACCCATTTCAAGGTCTGCTGCCCTCCGTTGCCCCCCGGCCTTTGCATTTGCAATTGTACTTGTTTAGAAACAGCTGCATTTTCTAGGTGCTGGGTTTTGCCTTTTTTTAAGGAAAAAAAAACCCAAACAAATGTTCTTCTAAAGGGAGACTAAAATTAGCAAGGCACACTTCAGGGAATTGGGCAGCCAGTCCACAAACAGCCTTCAAATACTCCAGATGATTATTTCTCACACTCATGATGTATGTGCACAATATGCATAAATCTACTTGCCTCATACAGAGAAAACAAAAAAGGAACAAGTTCATGGACTGCTTTTCATTCATTCACCATACACACATTTCATTGCTGACCATATGTATGCATGGCACATACACAAAGAACAGCAACAGTTACATATGGTGCCTACCACTGTTAAAGAGCCTGTCACACTGCACTTCTCAGTGTTTGAACCAGGGCAGGCTCATTTGAAAAGATTTTGCAAACCACTCAGACTTTCATTTTGGAGGAGACAGATAGGAGAGGGTTATACGCTCTAATGTTATTCTAATGCACAATCATGAAGCTAAGTTGCTTTCCTTTCTCTCTCTCCCCTCCACCTGACATCTCAACAGCTACTGGACAACACAAGTTGACCAGGAGTCTGCATCCTCCAAATAACCCTCCTTCTTAAGCTGTAGTCATTAGCCTCCCTTTTCCCTCTCTCCCTCTGCTCTTTAGGAATTAATTCAATATATACCTTTCCACAAACTACATTTCTTTAAGCTAAAAGTAAGCCAACAGCTTGAATGAGGGAGAAGAAATTCCTCTTAAAGTCCTATCAATAGCCTGGCACAAGTACATCTAATACACAGCATTGGGTGTGAATACAGATACCAATATTGCAATTAGTGGAGCACCTGGTCAGAATTTTAGTGTAATGTCCATGTGCACATCTATTTAAAATGCTCTATTCCTCCTCATTCCAACCCAGCTTTCCAGTCTGTTTTGACCCTTTTTTTCTCCACTGGCTGGTTTTCCATCTACTCTTTTCTGAGGTTGAACGTGACATCAGAAAGCTTCCACCTGCTCATGACATGGTGAAGTGACCTACAATACAGCCAGGTCCACACATCACTAAAGAGGGATCCCAACAGAGGTGAGCTGGTTGCTCCCCACTCCTTGTGTCCCCCCACAGAAAGAACACCAATACGCTACAGCAGGCATCAGAATTGGCCCTGAAGTGCTTGTCCCATTCTTACTTCCATCTGGCATGTAGACAGATTCCCACCCACTCCATCCATGCATCAGGAAAATGACACAAAATTGAGGTAGAACATGAATACAGCAATTTTTCTGTATTTTTAAACAGATTTAGCAATTGCCTTTTTATTAAATAAATAAATCCAAGCAGTGTGAACTAGAAGCCCCTGCAGAGTCAGCACATATTATACAGGGAAGCCACCATAGTTAAGTAGAAAATATCCTGTTCTTATAAGCCTGATCTGTTCTACCTGTCACTATTTAGCTTTGCAAAAGCTAAATCAGCCTCCCTGAATTTTCATGGACCAGATTTGATAAGAATGTGTAATTTTGTTGGAAAGGTTGGAGGCAAATGGGACAAGACATCTAGGAGAGATGAGCATTTGTACTCCTTCCTCTCTTTTCTTTGGCTATCTTCAGATGCATTTGTATGCTGTGAAAAGCCACCATTCTCCCTTTTCCTGGGACACCTAGTACCTCTCCAAAGAAAAGGAAAAAGTTGGTCCCATGCTCTGCAAAGTGATTTTTACTTGGCCCACACTAAGCAGCTTCTGTTCAGAGAAGGATAAGCACCACTTGCCTTCTGTGAGCGTTAGGAACTTTGCATGTGTAAAATACACTTTTGCTATACACATTATGGAGACATTGCCCCAGTAAAGGCTTTAGAAAGATCCTACAGAAGCAGACAGGTACGTAGCAAGGAGCTGGCAACAAGGGATGCTACTGAAGGTGTATCTAGGAAGGAGGATTTGATCAGATGAGTGAGTGCTCCATAACTGGTCACCCCTTGTCTTTGGTGAGCTGTCATGACCTACTTACACAGTGGATGTTGGTGCTTTGATTTAGGTTGAACCCAGGAAGAAGCAGAAAGATTATTTTGAGCAGGGATTGGCACTTACATGTAAGTTATGTTAGTCAAGAGGTCAGCAGCCTCTCAAAACTCAACAACCTCAACCCATGCACAGCTTCAGAGGTGGGGCTGGTTTGGGTGGAACAGGGGAAGGAAAGCCACATGAAGAGAAGAAGCAGACCCATGCGGCAGTGCAACTCAGTCTGCTTTCCTGTCTGTACACAGCAACAGGATCCCTTTATCTCTTTCAGCTTTGGATAAGGTTGAGCTCACATTTCTATTGCTGCAGGTCAGGCCCTTGTTTTCTGCTTCTGAATGCAATAAAGTGCAATGTTCTACGACTTTGTAAGCATTTTAAATTACTTCACATATGGTTTTGAATGCTCGACAGATTTATATTAAATATAAATGGTTTTTATGAAGTAACTACGTGAAAGTATTTCTTTGCAAATCACTGTGTCGGCTGTAAGCAAATCTTAAACACAGGGTTTGAATATACCAATCATACCTTCAATTTTGTGTATGGTTATCTGAAAAGCTTCTGGGAAAGAAACTTATATCAGTCCTACAGACATTTGGGCTTATGGGCCACCAAGGGGTTAAGCTGAAGGACAAGAACAGAAATGTAACTTTAATTGTGCATTTTTTTCCTAGCTACTCCAGTAGCTTCTGCCTCATAAGTTCTCATGACAATTGCATGATGCTGAACCTATCTGCTGGGAATACCAAAGGGAAGGCTTAACCCTTTTACTTTCTTGAAGTTTGATAATTAATTCTGTTTCTTTCAGCTTTACAGAGACAGCTTACCCAAATGACCAGTCCCGAAACAAACACTGATGTAGGTACTGTACTGTACTGTACGTGCTCTGTACTTTCAATTTCCCTGCCTGGGTCACAGAGGAACAGGCAAACTGGTTCAGGTAAAATTAGAATTGACCCAAACCTTGCTACTTAAATAGGTTTTTTGAAACATTAGGGCCTATTAAACCACTGCTTTGCAGGGCAAATTCAGGGGCTTGCGTTTGAGCTAATGTCCCATGGAAGTCACTATGGGAAGGGTAGAATTAGACCCTGGGTTGTTTGTTTTCCCCAGCAGTGGCTGCCTGCTAATTACAACTGTTGAATGCATGCATATTCATTACACCATGGAGCTGGGGAAGCTGCACAGTCTGCAGCTAATGTGCTGAATCAGATAGTAAATCAGACTGATTAAGATACACGCTTAGGTTTAAAAGACACACTAATCACACAACCTTGTCTTTGGAGCTGACTTTTAAATCCTAACAACACGAGGGATGCTGTAGAAAAGACGGGGACCTGCGCAGGAGTCTAACGGCCGCCTCCAGGAGCAGTGGGGCAGGTGGGGGAGGCTGGGTGTCCCCTGCAGGACTGACAACCGGCACAGCCACCGCAGCAGTAGTACTGAGTGTTCCTTGTGAGGAGACGCAGCGTCCTCAGATTTCCCACAGCCTCTCCTGGCTGCTACCACACTCCAGCCGCAGTGCAGATCCCCCCACCCTATAAGCAGAAACTCTTGGGAGGCTCCAGCAGGATCCCGCAGAGCAGTCTTCACTACCTAGGAGCTAACTCAGTTCAGTGCTTGCCACTCCTGTTATTTTTAACATTATTCACCAGGGCTCTGGATGTGATGAAGCCTTGCTTTGTAGAAAACTAGAGGGAGCCAGCTGGAGAAGTCTTAACCCTATCACAGAATAGCTACACAAGAAACACACACATAGCTGACACTGCACCCCATGCCTAGTGCTTGGAAGTCCTAGGTATGAGCTTCTGGGGAGTGTGTGCAGTTCTAGGTACACTGGGACCCGTTTCTGCTCCTCTTGTCCTCGTTCTGTGCTGCAGCAGACAACACGCATGAAGAAGCTTCTCTGCTGTATGCCAGCATAACAGGGCTCTTTTGCACCTTAATATGCCTGTCTTTATTTGGCTCCCTGGTACACTGTGGGAGTAAACGCACTTTTAAGAGATGACTCTGGAAAAATGCTTGTGGTTTCATTACAGAGCACCCCTGGGATAATATCGGCATTTGGTGTTAGCCATTACATGTTTCTCTGTCCTGTAGGAAAGGAGCCCTTCCTTGGACAAGTAGTTCTGCATCTGCTTGGAAGCCAAGCGTGGGAGAAGAACAAGACCTCTATAAACACGTTCAGTGAGTTAAGTTGTTTATTTTGTGATAAATAGCATGCTATGCTGATACCTTCAAGTGTTTAGCATTCATGATTCACAATTTAAAGCCTTAAGCACGTAGTGGTGTTTGCTTCCAGATTTAACCTTCTGAAACCCCCGTTGCTTGTGCTCCAGACTCGTTTAGTTTGACAGTTATGTGAATTCCAGCCATTGGGCTGAAATTGCCATGCTGGTTTGCATGAGCAATTCCTCTCCTTCAACAACACAACAACAACCTCTGAAAAGGTGCACACCCATAGAAAAGGCACACCGGTTTCAAAGTCTGTCAAAGGCTTGCAAATACATCTCCTTTTTGCCTGGCTCGCTCTCAGCTTTCTCTGCACGGAAGTGAAGGAAGTGGGAGGAAATGTTCCTCCCCACTTCATCTCTGGCTATGCCACCGTCAGCAGTAACACACACAGACATTGTAGTCTGTAAGGTGGAATCTGAAGGAGACAGAGACTTCTGTACTCTGCCATATGTTTCCTCAGACCCAACAGCTTTGCCTTACCTTCCTCTGGCTCCCCTGCCACACAGATATCCAACACGGATGAGATCCAACACCCAAAGCTCACCCCCCTCCTCTATGTAGTGAGGGTGTATCAAGCTGTAGCCCTATATACAGTACCAAATTTGGGTACTTGGATCTCATTCTGAGTGTTAAGCATTTTCTTCATCCTAGTTCTCTGACACCAAATTCCAGCCTTAGCCATCCTTAAAGCCTGCAAGAGTTCAGAGCTGTACCCTAACACCTCAGGCCTGTGTCTACCAAGTACTAATGCTCCCAGAATACATCATCTGTCTCCAAATAGCCACCATGTTCACTGCCTGTGTGTTAACTCACTTTCACTTGAATTACCCATAGTGTCAGGTGGGGAAGGCAGCAGAGATGCAAGTAATTTATTTTTTTTTAAAAAAAGGTAACTCCAGTAAACATTTGGGCACATTAGATTTAATTCACTCTGATATCTGAAGCAAAGGAAATGAAAGTACAAGCTCAGACTTTTTGGGCAGTGTCAGCCATCTCCTCCAAACTGAGACTGAGCAGCAGTGCAAGAAGATGTTCAAATGATACCCTCATGGTGTACAGAGGGTCAAAAGCTAAAGCAAAAGAGGTAGCAGAAACTAGTTTCCTCCTAGTCTTAACAGCACAAAAGGCAATTTTGCACCAAATTCATTATGTTTTCGTCACATGCTTTTGAAGAAACTGTTTGAAGCTGCTTTATACAGTTACATACAACCATTGTGTGCACACACAAACATTACTTTCACCAGGATCGCAAACTGCATCAACATATTGAAAGAAATGCCATATATTAGTCATCCTAATAGTAATAAACAAGGGGAGAAAGGGTGAGTTAAGAAGCAGAAGTGGGGAAACATGTTTCAGCTGATGTTTGAATGCACAGGACACAGGATGGCATGGGTCTGAGAGAATACAGACTTCTCCCCAGCCAAAGTCAAGCTGTGTGGCAGGTCAGAGAGATGGAGAGAAGCAATGAGACACAAAGGAGTTAGCCTGGAGCAATCCAGAGAGAGTTTTGAAAAGGAGGAGAGCAATTCAGAAGTAAAACACAGCGTGAGTGGGCAGGCAGTGCTGTTGTGGTCAATCCCAAATTAACAGAGAACTCAGCATGGAAAAGTGTGACCATGCCTTGAAATACTACTAGTAAAACGGGCAATAAATGGCAAAGAGCAGCATTTGGCACACACTTCAGTGGCTGCAGAGCAGGAAGCAGCCACAGTCAGAAAGGAAAGATGATGGGAAATAATGTCCAGGTGATGGGGTGGCAGAGTTGCACACAGCAGTGAAGGAAATCTGTAGCTCTGGTTTTCTGTCACCTTGCTTGTGCCACCATGCAAGCAGAAACCCATGACTGGGAGTAGACAGTGGTGTGTGAATGTGAAGTATGACAGCTTTTCAGTTACCTCCTGACAACTATGTTGCTACAGAGGCTTTTTGTAGTGACCAGGGGGTGCTATATTGATGCCCAAGCTGCCATCTCCATCACCTACCACCAAAAAGGATCTCTGTCTTTATCAGCTACGAGACACCTACCTGCACCCATGGTATTAACAACTGTTTTTTTCTTTAAAAGTCATCTCAACCCTGATGTCCTGAGCAGCCCCTCTCCTCCCCAGTGCTCACACCTTGAACTGCAGTCAGAGCAGCAGGGACAGAAAGCGGTACAGTAGGAGCATTAGAGTGAAAACAGGTAAAGGATATCCTTTGTGCCTTTAAAGTCTCTCCCATAAAGTTCTGCAGCTTTGTAACAACCACTGCCAGAGATACCTCAGACTGCAGAGAAGCAGAGAAACTCTCCCCATCTCTTGCTTGGCAACAGGCTATGCCCCCAGAGCAGATTCCTGCACTTCCTTGCTTGTCTCCCTGTCATGTGAAAGGACAGGGGGGAGATTCCCTCAGCCACGGGTGTTTGATCTGTCTATCAGTGCCCCAGGAAAGCTGAGACCCTTGTGCCCGACCAGTCTGTCAGTGTCCCGTTACAGGGACCCTTCACCAAACAGTCCTACTGGATCGGAGGGCGATTCAACAGCCTTGCTCAGGGGAACACACCAACAGCATCAGGGGGACCTTACAATGGGTCTTCCCACTTCATTTGAACGTGTTACCCACTGCCGGCGACAGCTAGCACCCACGAAGGATTAATACTAACAGTTTACGGAATAACACTCTTTATTAATATAAAATCGTGACAAATTAAGGTTTATGATTGCCGATGATAGACTGTCTGCAAAAACAAACTTGAAACAACATACAACCAAACTACATACAACTAAGTTATAATCACTAATAACAGCTCGTGTGAGTCAGTTCTTTAGTGTGCATAAGAAAAAGTTCTTACCCGATAGACGTCCCTATGGGGGGAGAAGGCAGGTTCAGCCTGTGGACTGATCCCAGAAGTTACCATGGAGTCTTCCCTCACTTCTCCCCTCATCTGTCCACTTTTTATACTTCATAGTGTATTGTATATTCATTCATCATACATAGGATTGGTTACAAGTTTCTCTCTTCTAATGCAAATTAGGACGCATTTTCAGATATCACTTGTGAGGTTCTCTACTAACTACGCATGCTCCTCAAGCAAGGCTTTGCCCTTTTTCAGGGGGGCTATTTGAGTTGGAGATCATGATCTCCCACTACCATAATTATCTTCCTTCTATTTTCAACTAATTTTCTGTTGATGTCAGTGGACTGCAACACCTTATCATCCTGTTTCCTCTCTTAGCCAGAACTTTCCTCACTTGAAGGCTTCTTTCTGTGTAACTTAGATAATGGTGTTCTTTCCACTATCTGTTCTGTGTTCTCATGTTCCCCAAGGCTTGGTTAGAACCTTGTCCCTTCATTCGTAACAACTTTAGAGTTGTGAACGCTGAATCAGAGTAGGGTAATCCAGGAGTTAAGACAACAATTCCCTCCTGCTCTGGACTTACTTCAGTCCAGGACAAGTCCATTTCCATCACATTTAGGTGGATCTTGAGTGACTCTAGCCATACATGTTGTTGTGAGTAACTGGTATCGTGTGCCCAGTGAGGTGTAGTAGTACCTTGGAGGCAGGTAACTTTGAGATGGAGGTGTGCGTCAGTATTATGAGATTATTTCATCTGAAGAAAGTCGTTTCACCACAATGGTTGGCTCAACCACAGACATCTCATGGATTCTTCATGCGACAACAGCAACTTATCAGCTGTGTGGTGCCATCAAGTTCCCATTCCTGCGGGGAGCACAACAGAGTCTGGCTGCAGTGTTTCCACTGTGCTCCATCCTCCGTGACTCCTATCAGTATGTGCTGAGCTGGCAAGATGTGTTGCTTAGGGAACTGTGGTGATGTAGATTCCATGCATGCTAACCATCCTGAAGGTGATAGCTGTATCCCAAAAAAACTTTCTGTAATACTACACTTCTATTAGGACCCACTTTTCTCTAATTCCCCCCCACGCCCCCCAGGGTGATTTTCCCCACACTCCCCTTTGCAAACGGACATTGCTGGTCAATGGATCACATTTAGGATTCCACTATATTAAACCATGCAACCTCACTGCCACATGCAAAGTATATTACCTATCTGTAGGAGGAAAAGATATCTCTTTAAGGAACCTAAAGAGCATGGTATCAAAGAAGCAAATGCCACTTCCATTTTAAGATGAAAACAAACAAGTGTTTTAGAAGAATTGGCTTTCAACACTGTATTTTCAGCAGCAGATTTTGCAGGCTGATGTAGCTAGCCTGTATTAGTAAGAAGATATCATCTTCAGCCTGGAGCAAGGGAAGAAGAAGCAGCAGCATGTTGCATAGGCAGACCACTTGACAACAGCAGAGATTAACTAGCATGCAGATACACTTTATAAGGGTTCACAAGGATTTTGAGCCACCAAGAGAGGCTGCAGTTAAGTGGAAATAAGCTTTACCAAATACATGAAATGCCAAAGGATCTGCAGAGGAACTCTTAGCAGAAAGAGCCATTAATCACTGTAGCCAGCTGCATCCCATATACAGTGCTCACCTTGTGAACCTGAAAAATATTACTGTAATAAGAAAAAAGATGCCCTTCAAAAGCTTCTTCAGGTGCCCTATGCAGAGACTGCAGTAACTCTTTGGGACAGATTATTTTCTGGCTGTATTTCTTAGTAGGCGGAATCCTCGGCTCCATTTCCTACAGCAGCTGACACAACTAACACCACTTTCATCTGTCGCAGTCACCTTCCCCTATCTTTTCCCTACAAAAAAGCTCAGACAAGTGGGGTGTGTGTGTGTGTGTGTGAAGCAGAGAGGGAGAGAAATTAATTGGCTGGTCTAGTTGTAAACTTTACCACCTCCTCCCCACCACAGGTAGAGCTAAAATTCCCAAAGGCCTTTCATGAAGGGCAAAACCCATGACTTCTTTTTTTCTCCAATGCTTTTGATGTGGCTGTGATCCTAATCAAACAACGAAAAATAAAACCTTATGCATGGAAACAAGATCACCTCTGGCTTCAATCTGGCTTACATTTCCATCCCCTGGAGTTGACTCAGCATCAGTCACATCAGCTGCTTAAAGAAGAAAAAGGTGAGCTGCAAATATTAGTCACAGGCGGAGGCAGCAGCAGGCAGGGACAAGTGACTCAATTCCCACTTGGTTCCAAGAGTTCCCATCATCGTCTCTACATCAGCACATTTTTAAGTAGGTTCAGCATGACCTTGTAAATTCCCCTCAACGTCACCACAGGGGCTTTGAGGACCTCCTCCTTCTTTACAGTTCTGCTTTAGTCTCTCTCCCTTTCTCATGCATATTGCATTTTATAAGACACTTGCTCTAAAAAAAGCAACAAAAAGTTGCCTCTGTGTCGAGCTGCCTACAGAGAGTGAACTTTTCTAAGCAAGGGTTCTCTAGCTGGGACTATTCACATTAAATTGGAAGCTAATTCGTGAGCATACCAGAACAACACCTGGAACATGCATTTAATTTTCTAAAAATAAATTGCCATTATTGCAAGGCTGACTTCCAGGTGAGCTTTGTCTGGTGCACTGATTCAGACGGACTGCATAGGGCAGAGCTCAGCTGCTTGTGCTATTGTCTTGGGATCACAGTCACTGAGATGTTTCTTGTAAAATGCCTTGAGGCATTGGAAAAGGCAAAAAGCTGGAATAACTCAACTGCCAGACTAGCCAAAGCAGGTGTGGGTCAGGGTCACTGGTGCTCCAGTATATTCCACAAACTGCACAGCCCTTGCAGGAAGAGATAGAGATTACTGACAGTTTTTATTCTTTCCCTGTGAGCTACTGTGAGCTTGTCTTCTTTTGAAACACAGATCCTCAGCTGCTGTAAATTGCTCGAGACCCTCTGGCTTTCACAGAACAACTCCAGTTTACAGCATGTGAAAACTGAGATAGGTTTCCACTCTTCTCACAAAAGGAAAAGAAAATGGAGATCAATGGCTTGCCAAGTGGCAGGCACTTAAAAAATGATAAAGCTTGGAGAGTCTCTCTGTAAATGTATTTCTCCATCTGTTTTTATGGCCTATGTCATACTTCTCAAACTATACATCTAGTGTTGTCCGCTGTGTAAGGCAGTCCTTGAAACATCTTCTCCTTCTTACCAAGTCTGTCAGGGAGATTTTGCTCTAAATGTTCTGCAGTTGTACAAGTTCTGTAACACAGGAGACTAGATCCCATCTTACACAGGTATTGGCAAAGTTGCTCTTCCTTGCAGAAATAGGATCATCTAATGAATGTAGACACCTGGGTCTTGTTTCCTTTATTGACAGGTACCTTGGCAGTTCATTAATCAGTTGCTAGTTTCCTTCCCTCCTATTTATAGTGCCAAAATTAAGGGTATATGCTATATCCTGTTGTGAGTTTGTTGCCCCCCTATGCCCCTCTTTATAACAAGCAGTAATGCATCTGAAAGATCAGCTTGTGCCTGCCGAGTTTGTGGTGGTGACTCTGGTAACAGCACCTGAAGGAAAGTAACAAATGTTTTATACACAGGAATTATTTCATACCTACCAGTGATGGGTTGCAATCACCGCATTGCTGCACGTTTCCCCGAGGTGAATCCTCCTCAATGACTTAATCACCAAGGTGATTGCCTTGAGCAATTAAAATCTCCAGGATCTGTTTCAAACTCATTTTGTTGCCAAGTGAAAGTAATTTAGAAGTGTTAAGAGTTCTTTGCTTACCATTTTCCTTTGACTCTCTGGTTTCACAGCACTCTGAGGACACCTTGTCCAGACATGGGAGCTAAGGAGGAAGAAAGGGGTGGAGGAGCTCTTCCTTTGTGGAGGTACTGATGGGCACCTGGTGCAGGTGGGAAACGGCTTTATGCTTCCCTCTGGCACAGCGGACGCCTTCCTCCCTTCACATCTTCCTGCCCTTTAGGGATGCAATTTTCTGACTTCGCATTGCAAGACTAAAACCAACACAGCCTGATCCAGTCTCTGACATTCAGTTGGCCTTTTTGCCTCGTACACACTCATATGCACACTCTTTAGGGAAAAATAATATAGAATCTGAAGTGTTTCATAAGTCTAAAGAAGGAAAACCTTCTTCCAGGTGGGGAAAGTCCCTGTTCTGCAAAACTGGAGCTGCTGACTGACGCAGAACCATGGCTTCTGAGATGCTTTCCTACAGCTTTTGAAGTAAAGCTGACTTGCAAGTAAAAACATCTTTCCATACAAAAATTCAAAAGAAACTTTTGGAATGGAGTGCAGGAAGAATGTTTTAGTTGAAATTTGCCAGTTTTGAGGGGTTGTTAATCAAAACTGGGGAAGTTTTCAGTCCTAAGAAATTTCCATCATGTTTTGAAATAAGACAGAGCTCAGAAAAGTTGGATATTTTTTTTTTTTTTAAGTCAAGCAGCTCTACATTTAGACACTTTAAAAAGTCACTTTATTCAGGTAAGTTAACAGAGACCTGCAACCTGATTATGGAGGTAAGAATTAGAGGTATTCAGACTTGCAATTGCGACATCACATGGACAAAAAGAGGACAGGACTTTACTTCATTACACAAACATTTTGCCACCTTCAGCCAGCTGTGGAAGAGGCTGGGAAATTCCCAAGCTTTTACTAAAATGTTATAAAAACTATCATAGTTAGTGAGGAAAAAGGATTCACTCTTCTGTAACTCTGAACTTTCCAAGCTTTATTGAGAAAAAAACGTGTTCTGAAAGGCCAAATACACAGCTTTGTCAAAGCAGTGGAAAAAAAATAATCTCTGAAACATCTGCCACATATATAAATTAATTACTTTATTAACACTACCATGGCCTCCAGCCCTCACCTTTTCTATCTGTCTCACCTTCACCAGGTTTTAAAGGTGGTAAACATCTAGCTGGTCTGTTTTAAGCTCAGTATTGTGGCATAGTATTTCCAGAAAAAAAAAATAATGACACAGCTAGGTAGCTCTGCTCACTTTTGCAAAGCACAGTGCTATTTGGTTTAGGGCAATAGTAACACAAAGTGGGCATGGGAAACATAGCAATAGAGACACCAGTTCATTTGTTCCTCTGTGTTTACCCCCAACTCTCAGTTTCATTTACTTTTTAAGTCACTATTTGGCTTTGTTCTGTAGGCTGTTGGAACCAGAGCAAACAAACACATATATTTTCCACCATTGGGGCAAGATATTTGGACCATGCCACAGCAAGATAGGGGATAGGGTATTAATTGCCATCCCTGACTCCCCTCCAAGTCATTTAAAAAACACAAGCTGTCCATTACACTCCTATAAATGAGATGAGTCTTTATGGAATGTTTCATGTACCAGTCTAACACACCACAGTGTAATAGTCTTTGACATCATCTTGCTTCTGAGGCTTTATGAAGCCCAGATTGACACTAATTTGCAATCAAAGGAAGGCCAGCTTCATGCCAAATGTACACTTTTGAACCCCAGTCATGTCAGTTCTACAGCTGTTCAAATAAAGTTAAATATCCCTAATAATTGAAAAACTGCTTTAAAAATTTTCTAATGGCAAAATGTCTTCACTGTAGCCTTGGAACTAGTTAGACTATAAATCAGTTAACTAGTAAAAAACCTTATAACAAAGAAGTGAAGCTGTTCAGTTGATCACATATATCATACATCATACATGTGAAACAAAACATGAAAAGCATCAACACCAACAGGTTAAGTACTCCAGGGTAGGAACCAGCGCTAATGGGATACATGGATTTCCACAAGTCAGTCAACCCTCCACTTTTCCAGGAAACAGGGAGAATATCTTGGTGAAGGGGTAGCTACAACAGAGGTATGATTTGTGTTTGCTGAATGTCCAAAAGCAAATATAGATGCAAATGTATATTGTATATAGGAGGGGTGGGGGCTGTAAGAAGAGCCAATCTGCCAGTTGGCTGCTAACCCTGCTTGTAGTATTGTAGTAACGTACAGCAGCAGTCTACTACCATGTCACTTATAATACAGCTCTCACAAAAAGAAGTCCTGGAGTATTTCTGACACAGAGATCAACTTGTGGCTAGAGGAATCAGGGTTCTGATTAGCGATAGGGATTTGTTCTAGATAGAGTGTCACTATTTGCTGTCACTGTTCAAACCTTCCAGAAATAAGTGAATGTATCCTCCCACACAGAGTCCAACCAAGGCATTTATTTTTCATGGCCTCTCATGACACAGAGTACAGCTATTCTTTGCCTGAAGTATCTTAAAGATAGCTTCTTGGAGTATGGATGCTCAATATTTTTCTGCAGATACCTGTGCCAAAAAATCATTAGACATGTTTTAATATCAGGCTAGACATATTGACTCTTTCAGACACAAAACTAAAGTGTTCAGAAATTTTTATCCACATGTAAACATGGAGTAGTATGATGCCATCCACCTATAAACTTACAGCTGAGGACCTGAATGAAGTACAGTTGCTCTCAGTAGCCAGAGAACAGAAACAAAGCTCTGAGTTATTCAGCTCCCTGGAGAAACAAATGTGTTTGTGCCAGTGTCCCATATGGGCATTACATAAACTTCAGCCAAAATTTGACTTGGGACACCTTAGATATAGAAGGCCATTGCACAAGCGTGCTGGGAGGAGGAAAATATATTAAAAAAAAAAAACAAAAAAAAAAAAAACAAAACAAAAAAAAAAAACCAACCAAACAAAAAAAACCACCTGAGGCAGTCCACTCAGTGCTTCTTTCCCGATAGTTAAGTTTATCCCACAGCTGCTTCTTGGGAGTGTTCATCTTTCTGCCAAATGTTTCTGAAATCCTGAACACTGCAGGTCATGACTACCCGTTCTTTCAGTCAGAAAGGCAGGAAAACACTTCTGGCAGCACAGAGAGGTAGGCAAGGACTAAAAGAAAAAGCCAGTTTGTAGGCTTTCCAATCAGTCTCTCATACTTCATCAATCACTTGCTGAGAATGTGTTTTAGAGAGCCTTTACGTGTCCTTTGCCCTCCAATCCACTACTCAAATCCAGTATTGACATCAGCTGTTACCAAGGTAAGCACGCACAATAGTTCATTTAAAAAGAAATCAGCCTATATGGCTCCCTCCTAGCACCAGTGCCCCACACAGGAATGTCTGTCTGCAAGGCACCTTCTCTGAGCTAGAAAGATGCAAATGGCAAATAATCCCGGTTTCAGGCAAATACCATGAGTGCTGTGTGACTGATTCGGCATAGTGCAGGGCCTTGTGTGCTGGCTATGAGCACCATCCCCTCCTACCAGCACAAGAGCCACAGACAGAAACAGCTGATTGCAGTTGATATATTTGCTCCATCTACTAAGCACATGTTTGGAGTAAGCTCTTGCTGCATCACTTGTGGAAAGAAATATAAAGGATCACAGTAATTTCCAGCACAACTGTACCGACACCAGTCAAGTTACACCAAGATGGCACACTGTGTATTCGTTCTTGGCAAAAAGATATCTTAGGAAATCCAACAGTACCACGTACATAAACAAAGAGGCATGTAACAGAACACAATGAAAATGTCATTTCCAATACCAATTCCTTTGTCCTGAAGCAGAAAAGAATGACATAGCAGTGTCTACTCTCCAAGAAGGCAAGAAACAGGTTTAATGACCAGTCTAAGGAGGAGTTTGCAATAACATATACAGTATCTCAAACAATCTGACATTTTCTCTAGTGCCCCAAATGTGTCTATAGTTTAGGAATAAGCTACCTGTAAGCTTAAAAACCCCTCAAAGCTAAACACAGAAGTCTTAGGAGGATAAATTGATGTAGCTTTCCAAAACAGAGTCTGAAGGTCAGGAAAAGTAAGGTGCTGCTGCAACTTCCGCAGAGGTTCTGACATAACATACAAATTAAATGGGAACATTTAAGCCAATTAATTTAACATTTCTAAGCCTAGTGTGTTACCAGGACAGAATCTAGCAAAGTTCCCATTTTGTTCTGTTGATGGCTTTCAAATCTGTACAGAAGAGATATGATAAAGAGACAGACAATGTTTTTTGACACTGGGACAAAAGCCTCCATCACCAATCATCAAGGAGAACCCCTGACAACCCTCACGCTGCAGGCTTTGGCATGTTTTATGCTGTGGAACATTCCTGAAAGGTTAAATCTGCTCAAGTTCTAATGTGCACAGAGGAGCTCTATCTCTAGAGGTTAATTTCCATCATAACACAACCTCAGGTAGATTTATCACCCACAGAAATGTACACAGGTTCAAAAGCCTTCAAAGATCAGGACACAATTCAGAGGTTTGATTACTCGCTGAAATGCTAATGGTTGTAAAAAGAGTCTAACTCTAGTGTAACTACGTACTCTTCCCCTCCTGCTTCTCTGCCCCTTGCTCCCACCATCTTTCCACAGTTTACAAAAATTCTGATAACAGCAACAGCTAATTTTGTCACTAGTAATTAGCTCTTGAAGAACAAACAGAGAAGGCTGACCCTGAAATAATAGTCATTCTTTCTAGCTTATTTTTTTCAGTACATGTTATATTCAGTGTGTAAGCATAAATTTTCCCCTCACTCATTTCTGTAATGCTTTAGTCTTGTAATGCTATTTAAATATTGATGTATGTGAGGAGTCTTCATCGTAGAGCTCTTTATTGCTGTTCAATTCAAATGAGACATTTATTTAACTATACCCATGCAGTAAAATGGTTCCTGCTGCCATTCTGTCAGTGCCCCAGCCCAAAACCTGGAGTAGTAAGAATAGGCTATGGCTTTCTATTTTAATTCTGTCTGTAGCAGGTGCATGAATGCCATGCTCTAGCATCACTTGAATAGGCCTGAGACACAGAGGCTCTTTGTCAATTTTTTTTTAAATCGCAAGGGCCACAGTGAAATACTTGGAGAGGTGTCAGAGGTGTTTATTATAAGAGCCAAGGAGCGTTTCTATGTTCCTGAACTTGATATATAAAATCTCCCTTCAAAAAAGTTCCAGAAGAATGGTTAACCATATTTTGGGCATTGCCATTTTCTTTAAGAATAGAAGTTTTTGAAACAGACTACACTAAAGAAAAGAGATTTCATGCAATTTAGTATGAGTTCTTCATGTTTTCCAGCTCAAATAGGCTTGTACAACTTCACCAATAAGAAGGGAAGTGGGGACAAGACTCTTCAGGAGCAGATTACCAGCGAGTCCTGCAGCCCCCACTGAGGTTCAGCGATTCCCCCTCTCCTGCAGGTGATCCACAAATACAATGGAAGAAACTGCTCGGGCCTCAAAGGGAGACATCCAAATGTTGCTTGGAGTAGGCTAGGGGCCACTGAAGGCCAAAAACCATTTCAGCAGGGAATGTCTCATATATAGATATGTGTTTTGCTGTGTTAACAACAGCTTTGCTAGAAGAGGGAAAGGTCTGGGCACTCACCCTCCCTCCCCAACCCTAGTTCCCATCTGTACTCAGACCAGGGCTGCATCCACCCTGTGCAAGTGGCCCATCTTCTGCTCAGCAAGATTCAGCCGATCTATTCATGTCTTAAGAGAAAAGTCCATTTAGCCTAGTGCTTTATCTCCAACACTGGCCAAAAGCCATCATCTAGAGAGGGCTATAGGGACTGCCCACAAGACTTTCCCTGAGCACTTCCCCATGCGCCATACCTGGTTTAGAAATTTCCTGAGCCAGGCATGTTTCTAGGTGCTTAGAAGTTCATTGTGTCTTACAGGCATTCCTCCCCTCCCCTCTGTGAAAGAGGCGACCTCCCCAGAGGCAGGTTGGCATAACTGTGCTGACCAACTTCACTCATTCTCTAGAGGTTGAAATGAGAAAGAAGGTCAAGTGCCTCGCTTATCAGATACTGCTCTGGGTTTCCTCCCATTCAAAAAAGAGCTTCTAGGAGTCTCTAAAATGGGGGGACACCTCCTCTATTTCAAAAAAGGACTCAATTGAAGGGTAAAGAGTTCCCAAGTGAAATGGCTTGTCCTGAAAGGTAGATGTGGTACCAGGTGGGATTAGGACAACCATCATAGGGTGAGGATTGTAGGAAAAGAAGCGCTGATGTGAGTGGGAATGGCTGCTAGCTGTGAGATGGCAAGCAGCTTGCTTACCACAGAAAGTACTATGATGAGCCAGAGGAGAGGACATGATCTATGGGGTAGGACTTTTCAGCTTGAAATAATTGCAATGAAGAAAGTAGGAGGGAACTAGGTGAATTGTCAGGCAGCAGGTTTAAAAAAAGACAGAAGGAATTGCTCTTTCACACATGTACACATAAGCTGTGAAACTCACCGGTCTGAGACATTGCTGATGCCAAAAATAAAACTGGGTTAAAAATAAGATGGTTAGACAAATAAACAATAGGTTCAACAAGGGATTTTAAACACAAATACACGAAGTCCATGAACCAAGGACTGCTAGAAGGTAGGACAAGATGAGAGAAAAGATCACCCTGTGCTCCCTCACTTCTTATGTGTTTTCCTTAAACTTCTGCCACAAGCCATTATGGAGAGAAGATACTGAGCAAGATGAACTTTCAGACTGACCCTGCATTGCTGTTCTTATTCCCCAAATTCAATACAGTTTTTCAGCAAACACTTGTAACAGCATTTGCTTCTGCTGTCAGTGTTCTAATGGAGTATGCCAAGATGTATGGAAATTAATTATCCTTTTTTATTTCTGGAATGTAGGCTGTGGGGATCTGACATTTAATGCATCAAATGCTCTGCATACGTTCTATATCTGGTAAGTGCACTTCTCACAACTTCATCAACAAGTTATGGTTCACAGTCCTGATACGATTATAACATTAATTCCTACTGTCACAGTGTGTTTACTGCACCAGCTTCATGAAGATGGCTCAGAGCCACTGAGTGCAGAGAAGTTCTGGTTCCTCTAATCAGTGACAAACCACAATCTAAACTCAGAAGAGAAAGTCTTACTTTTTCACTGTCTCACATGTCAAGGGGAAAAATATCACATTCCTCTGAAACGACTGCGTTTAAGAAATCCTCCATCAGGATTTAATAACGGAAGATGATAATATCTTTATCTTTCTGTTATGCTTTGGCCCCAAATCATTTGACAAATATTATCTAGCAGGCTGGCAGGATGGGGGAAAGTTGTATTTTTCTGTAGGCCAAGCTCTTCTCATGCTGAAGTGCATTCATTCTTAGGGCACTTCTGTGTTCTGTCCCCATCCCCTGCCACTTCAGTGTCCCTCAGCCACTCCCCACTGTGACCCCCAGGCCCTGCATCTCACATGTCCCTTTGTGCCCTGGTCCTTATCTCTTAGTGTACTACCTGCCCATGAACATGGCCCTGCCAGCACCCACTACCCTCCCCCTGGCTGGGTCCCCTTTCCACTTGCCCCATGCAAGCGTGCTTGGGCCACCCCTTCCATACAAGGCCAGCAGGGGAACTGGGACAGAGCAGAGGCCAGGAGGTCCACGACATCATCCAGCACTAGCCACTGCCTCAGCTAAGTCAACTGCAATGTGTTACCTGGGTTAGGGTGCCAAAGAGGACCAGGCACTTTGTAAAACATCTCTCCCTCTGTCAGCTGTGGAAAATGCCTGCCATAACCATGTGTGTCCCCAGTGTGCCTAGGCTGGACACTTGAATTTGACCATATATCAGATATTTTCTATCCTCCCTCCTCCCTCCCTATTCCATGAGCTTTGCATACCATTGCCCTCCCTCCTTTTCCCTTTAGGCCATCATCCGATTCTATTCCTTTCTCTGCTGATGGCTCTGTAACCCCACTTTTTCCTAGAAAATTATTTTTTTCCCCCTGAGAGGGCATGTTATGCATGTTACTATACATTATTCGATAGACTTTAAGTAAGACAGGAGTAGCAGCCTGAGAGTGTTAACTGGGGTAGCTTCCCACCTCCTTATTTTTTCAAGTCTAGAAAAAACTCAAGAGAGTCTTGAAGCAGTGTGTGTCCTAAGAGGTTTAACCTCTCTCCTTTTCTTCACTTAGTGGTTTATCACCCCCCAAAATTCTAGTTCTTCCCCTGAGCACCCAGATTGTCCCTGGAAACCCTAGAGTTAATCAGGTGCAATATTTAAAGCACATCACCACCATGATGCCTCCCAGGCTACTTCACTTTCACAAGCCCTTATTGGGGTGCTTCTGGAAGCAAGGTGTAACAAAAATAAGTCCAATGGAAATAAGCCAGTGTTCTCTGGGGGCCCTCACCAAAGATGGGAACACAACCTAAAACATCTTTTCTTCCAGGCCTGTGTTCAGCTAACAACACCTGCTTCAGCTATTTTCAAAAGCTGGGCCATTTGCTGATGAAATAGCTACAGAACCTTTGTGCACGTTTCATATTTATCAGCAGGTTGCTAACAATGCAGAAATGAGCAGAACAGCAATTTGTGCTCTGATGCTGCAGCCCTCCTCCTTTTGATTTATGATCTTTTTTTCTGTATGGATCTGTCTTAATGACATTCATTTATTGACAAAATTCTGCCTTTTATAGACTTGGAATTATTTAGAGGTCAAAAGAATAATTCTTTTAATAATACAGTTTCTGCTTCCTCAGCAATAGTATTTATGAAACCATCTTTCTTTTGCTAGGTTATTTCCCTGTCTTTAGAATAGCCCATTTCCCGTTCGCTCTGTTAGGCATATTTTAGCAGAAGCAAATGGATTATTCCCTCCTCACACTTGATCGTTCCTCTTGACCTGATCTCTGAAAATAACAAAGTGATGAGCAAGAAGCCACTTAGAGTTGAACAGATAATCCTTGCTGGAATCTTTTTTACCTGCTTGGGAGCTAGAATGACTTACATAGTTTAGGTAAACCCTCCACAAGCCCTTGAAGATGTACGGAGTGTGCCCATATTGCAGTAAAAGTATTCCCCCCTCAGCAAAGAGACGTGGCTGGCTGTCCCAGAGCTTTGTGTTACAAGGGTGGTTGTACCCACACTTGAAGAAAGCTCATTTCAAGCTAGCTTACAGCGTTATCCTCCAACATACAACGCAGATATGACCCAGAAGCATCAAGGTGAATGCTATCACATGCATGAGAAGTAGCAGGAATTTTGTGTTAAAGCATGTATTTTGTACTCCATAGGGAAAAGTACTTTTCCTTCATTTCAGTCAGTTCAGGTTTCATCTAGTCACTGGGCAGTCCTGGCTGTGGGGCAAGCCCCATAGGATGATAAATGCTGCAGCCAAATGGCATGGCTTAATGTATGTTCAGCTGCCGATGTTGACCAACTGCCCTGGCTCTAACCAAGGGCTTCACCTCGCTGGGCTGCCCCTTCCCTTCTCCTGCCTGTCTGGATCATGGACTCTTTGCATGGGCACCCCATCCTCTACATGTTCACACTTGCAGGAGCTTGAGCTAGGAGACCTCAGACCTAAATTTTACAGCAGCTGATGCCATACAAATAATATTGCCATATAAGTAATAGTATGAATGTCTAATAACAAACATTACATCACACTAAAGAGACTACATCTATTGCTAGCAGAATAAAAGGAGAAAGGATTCCAAGGAAAATGAGTCTAAAAAAATGCCAAGACCCTCCATAAAGTCTAAAAACCCCAAAAGACAGAACTAGCCATCATGCATGCAGCAAACAAACCACCCTTAAAAATAGCATTTTTATTCCCAGCTTTGGACTAACAAAACTTCCCTCAAGCTATAGGCTAGAATAGCTAAATTCTTAATATTTTCTAAGGCCCTCATGGCTTCTACACAGACTTCATTATTCCCTCTGGAAGATTTTGATTTATCAAATGGCAATATCTCTTTCCATCCCTATTTCGAGCCTATCATAACAGAAGATAGGCTTATACCAACAGACTCCATCTTTCAATAAAGGCGCTGCTTAAAATCAACTCTTTTGCAAAATGTATGTTTTAAAATGATCTGGATTCTTTTCTGGACAGGTGTAAGTGTTGGCCATTTTTCAGAATTATTTTTTTTTTTTTAGAAAAGATACAGCAAAACAATAGTAGGTTTGTGCTTCCACTCCCTTTCCAACCCAAACCAGTTTCTTTTTAATCATAATTTCCCCTTTCCTTGTTCTTCTGGGGGTTTTTTGGGTTTTTTTTGTTATTGTATTTTTTCTTTTTTTTCTCCCAAGGAGAACAAAACAAGGAATAATGGAGAAATCGGGAAAAAGTTGTAGTTGAAGTTTCCACTTGAAAATTTCTGATAAATTCACTTGTGAAGCAGTGATACAATCAAACTATCTTTCTTTTTGAACTTGAAGAATGAATGTCCTCCATTAAAAAAAAAAAGTGCGGCTGTTTTTGTTTCCATTGTTTACTATGTCTAACAACAGATTTTACAATAATTTTTAACTGCCAGAGAGTCAAAAAAAAGTCTGATGCAAGATCAAAATAACCTCTCTGTAACCTTTCCAGTTATCCACACAGTTCTGTGTTCATGGCATTATTCATACCTGCTTATTTTTACTTTTGTGCCAGGGCGCAGTGCCCATGGGGCTGCTCTGAGAGGGGGTCTGAGCCAAGGAGACCCCATCATGGGGTGCTGTTCCCTGGGGTCTGAGCCAGGTGGGCAGAGCTGGAGGCAGGTTATGGACTCCAACAACAGCCCCAACTCGTCCAGGATGAGCCAGGTCCAGGGTACAGCCAGAGTCCAGCTGTGAGCAGCAGGAGATGGGGCTGGAGGCAGGGCTGGAGTGGGACCCTCCAGCAGTCCAGGAGAAAAGGTCCAGGACCAGGATGGAGACATCCTGCCCGCAGTGAGGGTCTGACATAGGATGGGACACCTTCATGTGACCTGGAGCCTCCACACCCATGGCAGGGTGGGCAGCAAGGTTGTCCAGAGCCACCATGACCTAATTAGTGCCCTCAGGGACATCTCACCTGAGATGGTGAAATGATGCTATGATCCAGCTCATTAGCATGACTCATAGTGTTTCCTATTGTTGCTTTTGCTGGTGAAAACTGGGGGGAAAAATCCAAACTGGCACCACCTTGGCCACAAAATGCAAAGCTTGGGCATGGAGAAAAATCTGGACTCCCCAAGGTTTCAGTAAATTAAGACCAGGATTTAGGCTTAGGCCCATATCTCTTTCATCTGTTGACTTTTCCTGAAGGGCCGTCCTGAGTTAAGGAAAAAAAAAACCAAACAAGAAACTCTCTGAAGTTACCTGACCTCAATCTGAATTCAAACCTAGTCACACTGCTCTCTAATTTTTCTCCTCCATTCACTGAAAACCTCTTCTTTCCCTCTTAACATGAAACAGTCTAATAAACATATTTTTCACTGATTCTTTTATTTTTCCTGTTAAACTCCACCACTTCACACCTGCCACCTTCTGACTGAATGGCCTTAGCCTGCAAGTTAGAAAAGGAATCAGAGAAAGAAAAGGATGAGAGGGGGGGATGGATCTCAAGCATTGCAGTCATGCTAATACAGCATGTAGCACAATCAGGAGCTGCCAGGGAAGGGCTGATTAATAACAAGAGGAATATAAGTCTTAATTTCACAGACACACATTATTTCTTGCACAGATTTAAAATTTAGTGCTCAGGGCTGTAGAGCAGCAGTTAAGGGAGCCAAACAACCCGTAAAGCAGGCAGAGGCTATAGCTAGTTATTGACAGCACAATCATCGTATGCCATTATAAAGCAACTGAACACAGTCATAAAAACTCATCCATCACATACCCAAGGCCACAGACCACGTGTTAGGATTATATTGAAGGTGAGATATTATGATGCCACAGTGTTTCCAATTTTTATTGACATCCTGGCCTTGAGGATTAAGAGGTGTCAGAATGCATCTGTGTATTCAGAGGAAGACAATGATATCCCCTGCTCTCTCTCAGCTGTACTTAACAGCTTACTTGGACCGCGGTGCAGGTGAAAATGAGAAAAGCAAAGGAATGCCACATCAGAGTATCAGCAGCCCAGATAGGACCAGGCAGTCCAGAGCCATCCACCAGAGCATGGACCAGAAAACCAATTATTAACTACATGACCGTACAGTATGACCTCAATTCACAGTAGCAGGCACTGCACATGGGCATAACACAAGCCAGCTTTGATCCACATTTGAAATACAAATACTGGAGGACAAACAACAGGTGAAGACAAAAAAGGTGGTGGAGTGCAATACAGCAGTAAGATAACGTAGACCTGAACACTAAATAGCATCAGCATATTTGATACTTGTGGGATTCCTGAGCATGACAAGTATCAAACCAAATTTTAAAGAAGTTCTTAAATGGGGCTGAGGAAGAAGGCAACTGCTCTGAAAGAAGTTGCTCTGGTTCAGACGATGTATCTCTGCTACTAAACATTATCTCCAAGTATTGCTAAACCGATTTGATTTTTAGTATTTTTCACTTCTAGGATCCCTCTGGAACTATTTTCAATACTCAAAGGCTCATCCTCTGCTGCCATTCACTAGAGTATGCTTCCAAGAAGCCAGGGAGATCAGAGCCCACATTTATACAGTACCCATTCTCTCCAGAAACCACACTGGTCACATGCCCTTCGCAGAGAAATCAAAATACACATTTAAATTACTTGCCCACAGCCATTAGCAGGACCAAGCACTGATCTATGAGTTCTGCCCACCAGTTCAGAGTTAAAATCATTCAGCCACACTCCCTCTTGAAGGCTGGGGCTCGGTAATTATTTTCTGCTTGTAATTACTCCAAGCCTTGTGCTTCTTTATACATTATCATGGTCCATGTGGGCAGAGTGAGTTGTGACACTTTTCTTGGGGGTCTCATTGCTGAATAGGCTTGGGTAGCACAACTCATTAGTTTTTGTCTGATGTCAGAGCTGATGAATGCGTTTTCCTCTTGAAAAATTGTAATGAGCAGAGAAAGCACAACAACATAAATCTATGGCAGCGACAGTGACTGCGGCCAGAATCAGGAACAGCTCACGCTTAACCAAAATCTGAATGGGCGTTTGGGATTGTTCCTCTGAAATTCACTGCCTGTTGCTGGTGGAGGTCTGTGCGCTTCCCAGCTCCCATCACCATCCTCTGGTTACCCAATGAGATGAAAAATAACCTTATTGACTCCAAAGACCTCTCAGTGTCAGCATTAAAAAAAAAAAAAAAAAAAAAAAAAAGCAAGTTTAACTGTGCATTGGGACATTAATTTTAAAAAGACTACTTCAAAGACATGCAATCACACTGCATGACCCAGAGCAGTCAGTTTTCTTCTGTTCTTTGAGGAAATTGCTAACCCAATTTCAATCCTGCAGATAAAAGTGTTTTATGGTTCCAAAAAGTCTCTTTCAAGTGGGGTTTAAGCACAATCATGGGAAAAGTCTGCATCTTGTGTTTGTGCCCACCAAATTCACTCAGTGCCTGTTTCATCTCTGAGTTTGGGGGGACAAAAAAAAAAAAAAATATTTAATCCTGTCAGTAACTTTCTTGTTAATATCAAAATGGAGGCCAAAAATTAATCCCCAATGAAGAAGTCCCTGAGATTTGGATGGAAAGGTCTAGCACAGGGCTGAGGGAGGCAGCCATTTCTGGCTAGCAAGCTGACTGCTGAGGCAACATTTCCGTAACTCTTCTAATACTAAACAGCCTTCTCACAGTAATTGTCTGGTGTGCGGGGTGTGAAACGCTGTTACGCACTGGCAGTTTTTGAGGCCAGGTTGCTGCTGTAAGAAATCCACAGGCAGATCTGGGGTGGGACAGAGAATATAAATTATTTTATGACATTTTTTTCCTGAGGTTTTTTGAGCATTGCCCAGCCCCTGAGCTGGGACAGGGTCTGCCACATCGCGGAGGCACAGGCGCCCATCCTCCTTCTTGGAGCTGTTTGTTCCAGGAGGGAAGATCAGTTCTAGAGCTGTAGGGACAAGCATGTTCCTGCATAGATGATTGCACCCTCCTTTTGTGGTCTGCAGCTGGCTTTAACCTCTCAACAAAATGATTCCTGAGTTGGGCATATCCTGTGAACTCTGAAAGGGCAAAATTGCTGGGAAAAACTCAACGTAGAGCAGCCCCAGAGGGCAGCAGGGGGTTATTAAAGCCTTGGGCCTCAGTCCTAGCCCAGATTATTTTCTCCTCTGCTCTTGGATAAAGTAAAGCCAAAACTATTGATCCACTTATGAAAAAGAAGTCTGTAAGACAAGCTTCCTGAGAAGCTGTGGAGTCAAGGACAGTGCTATATAACCTGCTTTAACGATCCCAGAGTTTTGCTTGTGTTTGCCATCTCCTTGGTGCAAGAAGTGAGAGCCTCCACAGCTGTCAGCCTCTTGGGAGAACCACTCAGCACCCATCAAGTCATTAGAGATTCTCCTTACCTGCATAACAGTGTGTAGGATTTTAATGTAACCTATTCACTGAGCATCCTGACAGATGATAAGGGACTATAGCAGAAAGTTAAGAGGTGAAAGCCAAGCAGCCATCCTTGCTGCCAACGCATCAGTATGTCTATGACAGGTAAGTGGAGGATTCAGAAGGAACCACTTTGCCTTTAAACCCTTTCCCTTCAAACAAGTGCCAGCTCCGTTTACAAAATTACATGCTGCTGCCTAAAACAGTCTGTACAATTCTGCCGCAATCCCGTTATTAACTGGTGTCTCTCATTAGCCACTGCTGATTCATGGCTTTGTGCTCACAAAATAAAATGATTGCTGTGATGTTGATCATCATATTTGGTGTTTTGCTGAGGTGGCCACATTGAAGATATTGGCTCCCATCAATACCTTCCTTTGCCTCTAAATTTCAATAGCACTGACTGCAAAGCAGCTCCCTGCAAACAGGCTGTTGTCACTATAGATTTCTATCTGAAATTAATACCGGTTTTGCCTGGCAGTCAAACTCACAATGCTTCCTAGAAACTCTCACATACACATTTGTATATCTGACAATTACCTCAAACATACCATTTTTAAATATTTTTCTGAAGCTTCGTGACCAAATCAGCCCATGCCAGCTTAAAGCCATTCTTCCAACTTGTCTCACCTCCAAAATGGCTGAAATACCTTTTAGAGCCAAAGAAAGTGCATCCCAGGCTCCAGCCTGCCTGCAGCAAACAACTGGGATGCTCTTTTTGAATCCACACTTCAAAGCTCATCTGCACTTATGGACGGATTTCACTTTTTCAATTTCCCTTTTACAAGAGGCCAAATGTTTGCCAAATGGAGAGCTTTATTTCCCATGGGGAATTCATAGGCGAACCATCCAGGTTTGCTTTGTTCCTTGTAAGCCACTGGGTACCTTTGGGGCCACTGGTGAGCAGCCACCACTGCTTGGGTACCCAGCCAGGGCAGCCCTAGGGGGGAGCACATGCCCCCCTGCCCAGCTCCAAATGGCCATGCGGCAGAGAGACCCAGCCTGTGCTCTGCTAGTTCTCATTTTCTGATGCTTTTCCTCCTTTGTGGACTACTGTTGAAAATATACAAAGACAGACGTATCTATAGCCCTGCTTTTCATATCACGTTTCTGGAACCGCCAGCACACAACTCACTTGAAAAGTTCTAGTCCCCTTCTCCTCGGGATGGTGCCACAACACACCTTATTCCTCAGCCAGGTGTTTTCTTCCACTCAAACACGTCTCTTCACCAGGCTCTCTCCCTTTGCAAAATGCTCCCCTCCTTGTTCTCCTGCCCCCACGCCGGCATAGCTGCTAGCACCATCCCAGTGCTTGCCATCTGCCTGGAGGCTGGTGCCCCAGGGCTGGCTGACCACCCGCACCCTGCACTGCCCACGAGCAGAGCAGGGTGCCACAGCCTGCAGGGGAGAGCAGTTGCTCACTTCACTTCCCCCCATTTAACTCAGTTCCCTCATTTGTAAAACATAGATAACATTTCTCTAGCTCGCAGGAGACGATGATCATATTATTTATATCCAGATTCACATTCAGACTACGCAGCTATAAACACCTAGTGATATTACATAAATGTCATTATTGTAACCACTCACGAGAATGTGGGAGGATTTGTGTAAGGGCACAAAACAGGGACTTTCAGTGGAGGAGGAACGCATTTCTATTCTGCATGGGTCTGAACACAACATATATGGCAAAAATGAATCCTGACATGCCTTTTTTAATTCCCTCCTGCCAGCTATTGCAAGAAATTATTTCTGTCAGAAAGTTTAACATTTGCATTAAGTTGATTTGAATGAGAAACAGAAACAAAGTAGTGAGGAAGGCAAATGCTTCTCTGGTATTTGACACTCCTTGTTCCTAAAGTCTGCTCTAGCTTATAATAGGCAAATAGGCAGATTTTCCCCCCCCTCCTTCAGAAATCCCCTTCAAGCCCTGTAAAACAGCAGTGGTGATGGACGAAGGTTTGAATCATGGACGGACACCTGTCCCCAGCCTCAGGGCTTTCAGAGTTGCTCAGCCAGAGCCTGGTCAATAGACACACCAGGTTGTGCCCAATTGATTCCAAAGGTTTTCTGCAGAGACTCCAAAAAGGCAGGAGTTGCTCTGTTGGATCAAACCAATGGGGCATGCAGTCCAGGATCCTGTTTCCAATGGTGGACAATACCAGATGCTTCAGAGGTTAGATGCCTTTTAAGCCCCAGCAACTTCTTTGTACAATAAATTCGAATGGTGTGGAATTATATTGCAACATGCTGAGAAGAAAATTGAAGATATGGAAATTGCATTTTGTGGCTGAAATGCAATTCAGACTAAAGATACTGTGAACTAGAGGGCCGTGAGAAATGGTTTGAAGGTCTGGAAAAGCAGAGTTGTGAAATCCTGTGCGGTAGTGTAGCCATCTAGTGATCATTTCGAGAAGTCTCTCTTTTTCTTGGGAAAATGTGATGCAGCACACTGAGAGACAGGGTAGATGATGCTGTTTGAAATGAAGAGGTAACAGTGAAGATCTGAGAGTTACAAGAAGTTGTACGTGTGGGGGTGACATTTGCAAAGCTGAAAAATGTGATTACAAGAGGCTGGTGATTCCAAAGGATCAAAAGTTTTGTCTGCAGCATGCCTGCCACCTGCGAAAATATTTGCACAATACAAGGAATCAAAAAAAACATCATCCAGAGAAGGAAGAGCTCACACGCAAGAAGATATTCAGAAGTGCTTGCAAATAACAAGTGAGTGCCTGAAGAGTGAGGCTCGCTCAGCAGGACCAAAATTGTCTGCCTGGTTGCTCACAGGATGCCTATTCAACCTCAGCTGAAAAAAACCCAACAACTACCAAACACCTTTCCTCCTGGATCTCAGGTGGAAAATCTGGGGGTTTAGATAGAAAAAATGAGAGATTCCCTGCGTGCAAACTCTCCCAGGGTATCAGGAAAAAGGACTGTATGTTTGACTGATGCAGCAGGGATAATCAACATATTGATACATTTATAATCAGTACCGTGTTGCTGAAACCAAAAGCTCTGTGCCGCTTTATAACCACGTGAAGAAGGAAAAACCAACCAGGCAAGAACTGAGGATACAAAACCAGGACCAAGGTGAAATGCTCCCATGCCTTCGCTCTGGCTGTGGCTGGCACCTTACCCCACCACAGCTTCCCTCCGAGCCACGTTCTGTCCCCAACAGATGTAACTGAAGATTAGTTTAAGCCCTGAAGCGGGAGGTTTAAAAGATCTGCCCACCCTTCAGCATTTTTAATAACGGTCATTAGGACCACTCTGGGTATTCTTGATAAGCAGGCATATGAATATCAAGAGAACGCAGCGTGAGCTACAGTAATTATCATAATGTATTTCAAACACACAGCCTTAATAAAATATTACAGTATCAACCTGTGGCAATCTGCTCTGTAGTTTAATTATAAACAGGCAGAGAAAGAAAGCATTTTATTTTTTCAGTTCTGAATTCCCCCTCCTTAATCTTATTGTTCTTACTTCACAAAACAGGGAAAACAGAATTCCCACGCTGTATCACTTCTGGTCCATTTTTTATTATGTTATACTTTTAATTAATAAATAAATAGATCTTCTTCCAAAAGAAACAGACCCTGTCCCATTTGTGTCACTTGCCCCCTGCCCTTAGGTCACCGTAGTTGCCATTCCTTTTCCTGTTTTACACTTTAACGTAACAAACAGAGTAAACTTATCTGAGACTTAACATCACTGGTTATACTGGTGCTATACTGGGAACGTTGCTGCTTTACCAGGCCTCTCCCTGTCAAGACAGCATCACAAGTCATCTGTGGGTCATTAGGACTCGGATCTAGCTGCAGGTCTGATTGCTCCTGGCTTATTCGTAGACTACTTCAGTTTCAGGCTATATATAACAAAAGCACCAAAGTGACAATAATCGTGTAGTTTCCACTGCACAGTCACAACATTCAGAAAATAGCTATACCCATGGAGGTCTCCACTACTCAGCTGGTTGTTGCATCCTTTCTCTTCCTGTCCTGTCTACTTCTTATGATCTAGTTGAGACTTTGTGAAGCAAACCCCCTCAGCAGGTTGTGACAGGCGTTGAAACTCAGGCCAGTTAGCTGGGAGGGTTTGGACTTGCAGCCAGTCTGTAGCAGCCAGCAACGTCTGGGCCCAGTCTTGGAAAAGAGGAGGAAAGTAGGTATTACAGAGTCTGGGAGTAAAAAGAATAATTAATTGTGTATACAGTCATTCAGGCTTACTTAGAATTAGAGATAGGGGTTGTATTTATCCACTGCTGAACAATAAAGCAGCTAGAAATGTTAAACCTTCAATTAATTTCCATCCTCCTCCTTTGTGCAAGAGTTACATGGAATCTGCGGAGTAAAAATATGAACTAACAAAAGAAAAGCAATAACTGGGTATAATTCAAGTTTTAAGCCAATCCCTTACTTCTTCTTTGCAAATGCCTCCTGCTTCCTCAGAATTTTCCAGGAAGCATTGCTGATCACAGCCTTCCACAAACCATCTCGCTAGTCCGGCACATGGCACTAGAAATATGAAATAGGGCTCTTAATTTTCTCTGCACATATTCCAAGGCAGCTTTCAGCAACAAGATCCAAACAGGGGCCAGTGGGTTATCTACCACGTGCCTTCTTCATAGTTGCTATCTATGAGGAAGCAGCCCCTAATCCTGTGTGACCTAAATTTTCTGCTTCTGGATGCATGACCTTGAATCAAAAAGGATTTCATTCAGAAAAGTCCAGCCTTATCAGTAATTCAGTTCAGTCCGTAGAACTAAACTGTCCTTATTATTTTTCACCTTTATGTCACCCACAAACTTGATTAACAATGATTTTATACATTCTTCTGAAAGACTGGGGGAAGATGAAGGGAATTGAGCCAAGAAGGGATCCCTGGGGGATCCTTGTGTGATACGCTTCTTTGGCAAGATGATTCCTTGCTTGCAATTACTATTTGAGATTTATCGGTGAGCCAGTTTTAATCCATTTGATGTGTGCTACATTTAGTTTACCCACTGCTAACCTTTAATTAGAATCTTCCCTGGCACCAAGTACGACACCTTAGAAAAGAACATCACGTGCACATTTACCATTATGAACCAAATTTGTAATCTCATCAAAAAGCTGTCTAAATTCCACAAAATGTTTTCCACAAAACAATATTGAAAAACATCAGTTTTCTTCCTGTTTCTCTTCTCTAATTATGTCTCTCTTTTTTGGGGGGACCAAATTGAATGCTAGGCAAATTAGCCTTTAGTTACCTGTGGTTTCAAAGTATCTTTTTTAAAAATTGTTATAATCTTATGCAATCCCAATGCCTCTCAAGTTCATGTATGTGCACACCCTTCTCTGATGTGTATTTCACAGTTTGCTCGCAACTAATATTTGCACCTCTTGGCTAAATCTTTTCTGAATTCCTGGGTGTGAATTACTTGGACGAGAAAATTTTAAGATGTTTGATGACAGTAATGGCTCTCTAGCATTTTCATTACCTGCTTTCAAAACAGATTTCAGTATCACTGTGACTTCAAATCATGTGATAAAGCATCTTATCCATAATGAATATTCATTTAACAGTTAATTTTTTTCTGCAGCAGTACCAATTGTACAAAGTAACCAGCCTATGTTTTCTTAAGAGATGGCTTTCATTTCAGTATCTGAATTCTTACTGTCCTCAACCTCCTTGGCATATGTACATAGAAACATTAATTACTCTGAGCCAGTTTCGACTGAGGTGGCTGTATATAATCCAGACAATTCCAAAACTGAAGTAAAAATCAAAGTCAAAACATACATGTTTCTTTCCAGCCTTCACAGATGTTTCTGCATTGCACTCAAAATACCTTATATTGTAGTTATTTTCATTTCAAAGCACTGTATGCATTTGAGAAATTTTGCCAGAATCTCCACAGGAATGATGTCATCCTACCAGGAAAATTGAGCGTACCTTTGCTATTTTATGGCGAGCAGCAAATTTATTTATTTGATTTGACTCACTCATGGGAAATGTTTTGCTTTGAGATATCTTTTAAGCATTAATTCTACTGAAATAACCATAAAGAACATCTAACACATGACCCTGTAAATAGCTGGAAGTAAATCTTCACAGGAGCATGTCATTACTCTAGCGAACTTGACAGCTGTGCTTGACTGTCAGGCCACCCCCAGACCTTTCCCACCCCTGCCCCCTAAAATCCCAACTTCACTCCCCAGACACCCTTGCCTTGGAGACAGTAGCTCTCCTGAGCTATCAGGAATAGCGTTGACCTCAGCTCTAGATCCCACATGTGCCACTTGGCACAGGGTGGCTGGAAAAACCTCCTGGCTCTCAGGGTTGGAGTCATGAACTTCCCCAGCTGCAAGCCCTCTGCTTACTGCTGCCATCCCTCTACCTTTCACACCACTACCTCTTTGCATCATCATTTTGCTGCCCACAAAAGCAGATGAGGCAAACTAATCCCCAGAGAGGCCTCAGCTCATGTGTTTCACAGTGGCAGAGGACACAATTAAAACTGACTTTAAACACTGGCAGATGATGTGTACGGGTATCCAATACCCCAGAACAGAAAAGTGAAAACACAAAAAGATGCAGGAGCGCAATGCAAGCTGAAGCAACAAAAACCGTGATGATCCAACATGGCACAGCTGCAGGGAGGTCTGATGAGCAACACAGTGTAACTGATGATGCACTGATACTACTTTTTGGATTAACACTTTGGCTATGGGCAGCACTTTTGCTCCTCAGAGCATGCTAGGGTATAAAAAGGCAACCGAGATGGTGTAGGAGCCACATTATTGCCAACAACAAATTCAGAGAGAATGATTAGATGTGGAAGGCTGGCAAATGTTAATAATAAATAACCATTTCCAGTGAGGATCACTTCTCTTCCACTGCTTTCTGTGCCCTCTAAGGGACGTTTTACAGGTTGGGGAACTGAAGGTTAAGTTTGTGTGTTTCCCAGCCTGCGAGTAGATCCCACTGGTTTGAAAGGTAACTCGGGGGAATTCATGTAACATACTCCTGGTCACCAGTTTCCCATCTGAGCCACACTTCCCTGGTGAGAAATGATGCACTCTGGTCAGCAAACCCATTTGTCAGCAGTGAGTGATGCAAAGTAATGTTTGTCATAGGCACAAATCTCCCTTTTCATCTCCAGCTTCTGGGCAGAAATATTAATCTCTTCTCTCTTCCCTTGACTGCTTCAAGCCCCTTTCTCAGCTGTTCACCTTTAATGCCTCTGTCTTGCCAAAGTAGGGCATGAAAACCCAAATGATGCTGAACAGAAAGCATCACTTCTATACTCCCACTGCAATGACAGCTCGAAACCCACTCAGATCAGTTACACTGACCATGATCCTATCAATCACCAATTTTATCAGTTTAGTATATTGTCTTGAGCTGTAACATATACAGACCTGGGGAGACAGTATTAAACTTTTTATTTCTGTGTTGGATACTAGAAATGGTCCTGAATGGCAAATTCAAGTGCAGACCCCCAACTCGCTGCAGCTGAAGGGATTTGGCTTCCAAGTTCTGGTTCAGGCCTCTCTCCTGTATGGTGGGAGACTAAACCCAGCAGGTTTGTTAACAGACACTGTTCTTTCTATATAGTACACAGAAACCTTCCCCATTGTCCTGCCAAAAAAAGTGAGAAAGAAAAATCAATGTGATAAATTATCTACACTGCCAGAAAACTCACTACAAACACACACCACAAATAACCAAGTGAAGTAAAGGCAGAGAGTGACAGAGAAGCCCATGTGCGATTTAGTACAGTCTACGCTCCCGTTTCCCTCTGCAGCACAAACCAACACACCAACACCTCAGTCTGGCCATATTTCCTCATGGAAAGTGCTTTCTTTTTAAAAAGCAACCTTTCTCCTCTCTTCCTCCTCTCTCCCATAGCATTTCCCTCTCTCTTGATTTTCGGTGTGCTTATCTGCATTCATTTTATTCCTTGATTTGCCTTTTTGTAAAAAAGTCAACCTCTGAGCCTACGCATATCTGTTAATCTAACCCATCTATCAACAGTTTCTGAGCCATCTCTTCAACCTATGCAGCCGGGAATTTTAGCCAGGCTTTTATCATTTTTATGTGCACTGCTGCCGCCCGCTGTCACAAGGTCACCCTTGGAAATGATACTATGCCTCAGTGGGTACTTTTTCACCTAATAAAATATACAGCACACTATATATCAATCATATTGTCTAGGGACCAAATACTGAACAGTCAAAGAGGGGTAAATGTTTCCCTTCGGATCAATTTCTGAATGCATAGCGAGGGTAAGCTCCTTGCCAACAAGAGAGACAGAAACTCCAGCATTAGACTATGGGGAGCCTCTTCAGTAATTTTGGAAGCACAGTCCCTCTTTGCTCTCACATGTTCAACGAATCAAACTCAAAGAGGTTATGAACAAGGTGTGTGACAGACCCAGCCATCCAAGTGAGTTTCACCGCTGTACTCAGGGGGCTTTTGGTCTATCAGCATCCCTTGGGCACAGAGCAGCATTTGGATGGGCCTCTGCAGGGTTTGGAGCTGATGCTTGCTGAACTCAGGAGGGAAAATTCACTGAGTAGCATATACTCAAGTGAGGAAGCCCACCCTGGGGAAACTGGGCATTTTGGAGTGCCTGTCACACAGCTCTGCAGTAGGCCCATGCTTTTCATAAGCAAACAAGGAGCAGCTATGGGCAAACCTGCTTTGGCCACTCTGTTGGTTACAGAAACTCCCTGGACACAGAAAAGGCACTTGGCAGATATACAGGCGGGTTTTCTGGTGACCTCCTTTCCCCCTGCATTAATGCCTGTCTCTCCTTTTCTTTCTTTTTTGCTGTAATGCAGCTCTAAAAGCCTTTAAGACAGAAAAGAAAGAACACCAGGAAGCTGTACCTCCCAATTTATATAGATCACAGTAATATAAAATCTTTTAGAGTGACAGATTTTTTTTTCAAAAAAAAAAAAAAAAAAAAAAGTCCAGACCTGTGCGGCATTTTTTGATCAACCTCAAGTCAAGGACCACACCAGGACAGAAGACAAGAATGGAGCTTTTGCTACCGCCGCTCATAGCATCACAATGCAGCTCACATCAGCATCAGGACTGGGCAAGCCTGGTAACAGTGCATCAGGTGAGCAAGTACAAGGTCAGGGGTCCCACTGAGCTCACCCACACCTGGGCAAGTCTTTGTGCTAACTGAGTGCACATTAGGCTCAAGCCGTCTTTCCAGCATCAGCTCGGGACATGCAGCCCAAACGCTGGCTGTGGGTGGTGGGGGTTCTGCCTGCCTGTGTGTGCCCAGCCCCGTTCAGCACCTACCCTGACCCTCCCATCCCTGCATTCACACCACTAAGTCAAGAGTAGCTCAGAGTCCACACACAAAACTTCTCTCTCTCTCTGGCTGGCTGCCACTTTGCCTGCCTTATTACTTCCCTGCTCCAGGAAAGCAATGAGCTCCCTGCCTCCCAGAGCCAGCAGAATTCGTTTAACCCCTTCCCAGCAGGACCAGTGCCTGTGAACAGCATGAGATGTTTCTCACGAGCGCTGCCAGCCAGCTCCATGCTGCTTTAAATGAAACACTTCCATTAATGTTACAGGTGGGTTCCAGCTACAAAGTTAGCCTCTGGATCTGGACGTGACTCAAATCTGGGAGAAGCTTGTTGCAAAGATGGGCCCAAGCTAACATGCCTGTCACCTAACTGGACGTAAATCCCTTCCTCTCTATTTGAGGGAGAAGAAACACCTTTATAAGGAGGGAAGCCGAGTCCAGGTTCATTACAGCATGACCGCTCTGCAGTCAGACCCAGGAATCTCGCTAGCTCAATGTTGCAGAGGACCTTAGTATTCAATAAAGGTCTCTGAAGAGCACATACAGACCCTTCCCTTGGCGTAATCCAAGCAGGAGATAGCCTAGGACAGCAGCCAGATGAAGGCTGAAAGATCACGGCCTTAAGCTTAGCCAGTGCCACATCTTTGTTTACCGGGTCCTTGAGGATGGCAAAATTCAGTCCTGTGAGAGGACAACTGTGAGGTCCCCTCCTGCCTGCTTGGCCCCAGCAACGGTTTGTTGTGATGCTTAGCCAAAACGTCCCTACTCCCAGCAGCGCTGGCTAGCAGGGAGGAGGGAGGCTGATCAGCCCTTCCTTGCAGCTGGCAGGAGAGGCCACACAGCAGAGCAGCAGGTCAAGGGCAGGGGATGAGGGCTGGAGGCTGGATGAGATCCTGCTCACCAAACTTCCCAGCTAACAGCCTCCACATGCCAGGGGTTGCACAGCCAGGGCTGCTGTGGGGGAAATCTGGGGCCCGCCTCACCTCCCTGATCACCCCTCCACCACCAGGAGCCACAGACAAGCAACATCCAGGGATTGGGCGTACGGAGGTGTTGGAGATGTTCCTCTTCCTCAGGGTGCTCTTGGTTTGGATCAGAATGAGGAGGACATCTGAGTCCAAGAGGGAAACTGAGCAAACCACAGATGTTTCTCTCAGATGAGGTACTAATAACACAGATGCAGGCAAGAAAAGGCATTTCTATGTGCTGAAAAGAAATTAATAACCTGACCTACTAGTCAGACACAGCAGGGGTCAGCCCCAGGAAACAGCACTGGTTTGTGTGTTTCTGGCACAAAACACAAATCAGGACAAAAGTAAGAAAGCCAACAAAAAAGTAAACTTTTTAGCCAGGTGCTCAAGCAAATAAGTCAGCATAATGCTTCAAATTCACCTCATGCAGGCCTAAATTCACTTCTAAGAAAGGCATTAGATAATTCCCATCTCACCACTGTTCCCCTCCAAATAATTAATTGAGTTTATTCAATGGATTTTCTAAGAAAGACTTAGAGGCATAAACTCTTTGAGGTAAGGAACACAGTTAAGTTTGCAAAGCAGTGCATAAATCCACATTGCTATTATAAGCTTTTATACAAAGAAAAAAAAATACAAACAAATATGCCAGATCTCACAAGGCATAAACTAAAGAAACGGCACAGGACAATGCAGGTCACCTCCCTGGAATGTTATTGGTGTGTACCGAGCATCACCGAGTGGTAACTTCAGCCCCTTATGCCAGCCATTAGCCACCAGTCTCATTCCAGCGAGCAGCTCTCCTTTGGCACCAGCACCGTGGCTCTTCCTCCCCAAGCTGCAGCTCTCCTCCCTGCTTTCTCTCCTGTGATCTGAAACAAGAGGGACTAGGACCTTAAAATCAGCATCTCCTCATTTTTCTCTCTGGCACCAAATCTCAGTCTATCATCCTCTCCACCACGTCGCTAAACATGACTGCAGAGATTGGTTTACCCAGGCATTAACAAATGCAAAAACGTAGAGGGAAAGAGGCTAGGACTGGTAGACCATAGCGAAAGTTGCACTGTGTCTGTGTCTCCAAGGGCAGGAGAAACCACTGTGTAGCATGTAGACCAAATATTTGCTAGTGTTACAACATTTTAAATCTCCTGCTTTTCTCTTAAAATCATCAAGGACCCCTTTGCCCCCCTCCCATACTGTCCTGTAGGAGCACTATAAAGTGAAAATGAAGATGCCTGGATAACCCCAAACATGGCTTCAGGTCTGCCAGACCAGAGGAGGGGACGTGGACCAGGATTTGCAGCTTTTCAGAAGAGCAACATTACTGGCACTGTTCTGGGCACTCAGGGGTAAATTTTCCTCACTTTCTTCTGCTGCTGGAATTGATATAATTTCCACAAAGACTAAAACATTCAATGAGCCAAATCAGTTGTCATCTGGTGAGGGCACTTGGCTCAGAGGAGAAACCCTTATGTTCCAGATTTTGTTCCAATAAACATTAAACTGCTTTATAGATACTGGAAACCATTAACAAGAGAGATGGCATTTCTCTGTCCCAGGATACTGCCTGATTCATGGTGCTTGCTAGGGGACTCTTTAGGGACGTGAGGGTGCAAATGACTTCCCATGAAAGATGAGGTTAAACTGGGTTCTCCAAGTGCTCCAAGCACCAGAGGAGGTGACTTTACATTCCGTTATATGGGCTAAAAGGCAACTGAAACCCACAACAACCTGAGAGATGTGCCTAAACCCAGCATTTGCTGCATTCGCCTCGCTTTTGCCAAGGGATGCTCAGAACAGAAATAAAACTAAATTATTTGAATAGAGCGATCCTTTTCTGCCAATCTACAATCAACGGTTTTCAGTTCAACAGGAGTACTAAAATATTGTCATTCTGGACTGGATCAAACCGGTTTTTACTTTCTCCTCACCCCAAAGTAAAAGCTTAACTATTCACTCAGGAGAGAGAACATCTGCAGAGGCAGCATCCTCACCAGCTTTTGAAAAGATGCAAGATCAGATATGGTATGCTATGGATGCTTAAGCAAATCAGATGGGATTTCTCAACAAAATAGATGGAAAAATGTTTTTTTCTTGAAAATCAAGATATTTTGACAGGAGCATGCAACTTCAAGTAAGTTTGAAAGAGAAGAAACTTGGGTGTAGGGGTGTGTCGTTCTAACTACCTCAGTTTGTTTAGATAGTATTTCAATATATCATTTTGGTTTCATCAGATTATTGGGCTACATTCTGCCTCCTGTCATACTTTAGAATTGTACACACCCATTTTATAAAACATTACGCTTTTTAATATTTTGGCATGACCAAAAAAGGGGAAAAAAATAATAATGAACCAACCTGAGATGATCCGATCTCATTAAGTATTTTTTAACTGGTTTTTGTTTAATTTGCATTCTAGAGAAATAGTCATAAATTCCTACTTTTCTCACCAATTTGAAACAGAAGATATTTTGAACTGTTTCCCAAGGGATAGGATTGCTATAATCCACAATGCTCTAATAGAAATGTGTCACTAATGCTCTTCACCTTGCAGATTACGATATGCTCTATCTCCCTGGGCTCCAGGGAATGCTCTTGGGGCAGACTGATGGTCAGGAGCAATGCTTGCAGGTGAGGCAGAGCACTGCGCAAGTGCAGATCCGTGGCCTCTGACAAGAAGGATGTGCCTCTGGGCGGTGGGAAATCGTCTCCGTAAATTCCCACGCTGACTGCCAGCCTCGTGGCAAAGTGCAGCTGCATGCTCTGATGAGGGCTTCCCATGTCCCATGGGAGCAACATCTGCAATGCAAGTGGAAGCCCACACCATTCATGCGAAAGAAGAAGCCTCACGCTGTAAGGCTTATTTTAAAAAGTATCCATACGGTGGGACAAAATTCTGGTTGCTATTTTGTCATCCCAACAAGTTTCCACAAATTCTACGACAGCCTCGGCTCTAGACCCTTCTACCAAGCCTTGCAGTTATACTTTCTCCCTCTGTAAAAGCCCAGACCCCATGCTACGGCATCACTGAATGCAGCCTAAATGTTTTTCAAGGCTTTGCTTTTTAAAGCGCATTAGTCACTTGCCCAGCCCTTGGCTTCCAGCAGAGGTCCTCCTGAAAGCCAGCCTGGGTGGAATCTTCTGGGATCTGCCTTCAGTCACCAGGAGCTCCCTGATCCCATTATATATACAAAAAAAATAATACACTACTATATTATGTGGCCGGAGCATCCCCAATTTGACACGATTTTCAGCTAAGGCTCAGGCAGCCTCCCTACCCCCAGATAAGAGGTAGTGTTTGTGTGGATGGGGGAAACCCAGCTCCCAGGCCACCTAATCTCCAGAGGGGACTCACCATTTACAGAGAGGCTCTGCAGCCCCTGTGCCCTCTCAGCCAGCTGCACCCAGTGCCACTTCTGCCCAGCCACTTCTGGATTTAAAGGCAGGTGTCATTTTAATATGAAATCCACCACAACTGATTTTGTGTCAGGACTGAAGTTGTAGCAGGAAGGTGGGCTGTTCTGCTTCGCTTTTTTTTAGTCTCTAAAATGAGCTGCAAATGGCAATGATAATGACAAAGTGTATAGGGAATAGCAATACCTACTGTTTTCTACACCCGATGACGAGACATGAACTGAGGATGCAGCTGTATTTGCCTCAAATTTATATTATTTTCAACTTCCCTCTTGACTGCTGTTCTGATATTGCTTGTGAAAACACATAACCAAGCACATGAGTTGATGCCCACAAGGTTGGGATAGAATCTGGGAAAGGAGATAGTGTGCAGCTGAGAGATACGGCCGAGTAAGAAGAGATCTTAATAGCTGGGGTGGTGGGGTTGAGGGTAGGTGGTGAAAGGGAAAAGGGGAATGGCTAGGAAAGAAAACCTCCTCATTTTAAGTAGCTAGCAAACACAGCAAGGAGAAAACAAACAATCAAATGTGAGAGGGGATTTGTGGAGAGTTCAAAGTTTTAAAATATTCACCAAGAAGATCACTCTGATTTTATAAGGTGAGACAGGGATTGCTCTCCACCTAAACTGGAGAATTGGTATGCCAAGGGCTTCCAGTTTAATCCAAAAATGAATTTTATGCCCCATTTACATTTTCATTATTTATGGAGTTTTTCTAATAATCCCTCCTGCTGGGAAGGAGATGACCACAGTCCCACATCTGTTTACCTTTGTTTACAGCTGGGAACACAGCCATGGATTTGTTCTGCTTCAGCGAGAAGGCAGACTGATTTGATTATTGCTTTCTAACATACAAAAGGGTTGGTGCTAAGAGTCTCACTTGGGAAATAAATGACAGAAAACTGGATTTAGCAAGTTATGGGGAAAGCAGAGATGAGAAAGTGACCAAGATGACTCTTTCACTCTCTGGTTTCTATGGTGCCACTGGCTGAGCTTGGTCAACCGAGGTGAAACCAGTTTCTCTGAGCAAGACTCCAGGTCCCACCACTGCAAAACAGTTCGCCGCAGTTTCAGCAGAGACAGTACCTACAGGCATCACTCAGCCCCCTCGGTGGTGGCACACTGCCTGCAGGGGTGTCCAGCAGTACAGGGGCAGGTAAGGCTCTTGCTTGGGGTATCCAAAAAAGCCATGGGTGAGAGTCCCAGTCCAGAGAGAGTCCCCTCCAAGGCTGGCACGGGCAGATGTAGGGAACCTCTGATTGGAAGCCTTTCAGTTTGTCCTTGTCCTTAAATACAAGCCTCTTCTCTAAATTATTCAGTCAGTCGCTGTCCTTGTTCCCTCAGGCCTGTTTCTGTCATCCCGATTTGTGTGGGGTAGTTTCTGTTCCTGAAGGAAGTCCAGTGGCATACTAGCAGTACCCCAAACTGGAGCTGAGAAATTACACTGGGATTTCTTCAGCTTTAAGAAAAGTATATGGTCTTTTCTAAGATGTCCGGGAAGTGATGCAGCCCTTTCCAGTGAAGGCTTCTTTGAATAATCAGGAGAGAGAAGAGTGGAATTTTAAGCACTCCCAGTTCAGCTATCATCTGCTACAGTTACATTGCCAGAACAAGTGGTAGATCAAAACCTGCTATAGGGTTTCTGACAAACTGACAGAACTTTTCATAAAAGCTCCTGATTACACTGAGAAGCAGAAGCACTGATCCATATCACGCAGCTGGGGTTGACCGATTCCTCTCAGCTCCCGCTCCTCCTTGCCCTACCTACCTTCCACCCAGCCATATTCCTACTGCAGACCCCTGTGAAGGTCACTCATGTAATAGCAATTTACTCATGGATTAAATGCTGCACCAGGAAAGGGCAGATAACACCAGACCAGAGCAATTTAGAAATATCATCAAAGCTACGTTCAGCTGTAATGGCAATTTTTCTGATGACCTGATGGCTATGGCTAATTTGCTTTACTTTTGTTTATCTTTGCATGATACAAGACTAATTTTATATAGATCACAGTAACAAGCAGGTTTTCTATAAAGAATGGGATATTTACAACTCTAACGTGATGATGCACTGGAGAGGGCAGAGGCCTTGTCTTTATCTGCAAGGTGTGCTCACATTTGATTCACAAAAGTGATTGAGTGTGACAAGAGGGAATGAGAATCACACCCTCGGCTTGGTCCTCACAGCGGGGGAAGGTAGGTAAGAAAGACGGCTCCACCAAGCCCACACACCAAAAACGTCCTGCGCAGCACTCCACTGGAAGCTTAAGCTTCAGAAAGCTATAGTGCAAAGAGGGAAAGAGAAACCAGCAAACAGACAGAAGTCTTGAGTTCAGAGTAACAGCTGCAGTGATCACAAGCGTAGGCATGCCTTGGCACCACGTAACTAGCGCTGGGCAAACAAGTGTTTTGTTTCTTCCATGACTTGCATCACCAAAACTTGGTGTACAAATGCTATGTAAGCTAAAAATGTTGAAGCTTTTCTGGAAAACAAAACAAAACATCTTTAGACTCTTGAATAATTCTCAAACTTTGCCAAATCTAACCCAAATTCAGAAAGCGGCTTTGGCTAAACTGAGAAAATAGTTGAAAAGGCAGGCACACTGAAAAAACTTCAATTTTTAGTCAAATCCAGGGATAAGACAGCCGGAAGGATACTAAGCAAGAGTTTTAAAGTCTATAGAGCTTTGTCTGGGACTTTGGGATTGGGAGGGGAGTTGTTGGGGACTTTTTTGTTTGTTTAGAGAAAGCAAACACCTTTTTTTTCTTTTTTTTTTTTTTTTTTTTTTTTGAATGATTAACTGCTCATTAATTCCTCTAGGACATTTACTATCCTAGAGCCTTACACAGGCTGCTCTGAACACTAAATATCTGCATGAATACCAGGAAAGAGGGAGGGTGGGTGGGGGTGTGGGGTGTGTGCAGAATTCATTATTCAATACACATAATTAGGTACATGGTTTAATAAATACATTATTAAAGGCACAGAAAATACATCTGGCCCTACAACAAAAATGGTTGGAGAGTATTTTGGGGAAATACCACATATCCTTGTCCTTCACTACTGCTTAGTCTTCCACCTAAGGACTTTGCCAGAGGTCATCACAGAGGATGGGGGTCCTTGCACCTTCAGCCTGACCCAGGACATCCACCTTTACATTGTATGCAACATCTTGAGCTGACTGGAAAGAACTCTGTCCCTATCTCACTGAGATGAGATGCAAGAAATAAGGCCACATAGCACATCTGTGGTAAACAGGGACTTACAAATGTCCTGTCCAAAGCCTACCCAAGAAGCCAGGTTATCTTTCCTCTCTCAATGGAGCACACAAAATGGATTTCAGGAAAGGAGAGTCTCCAGAAGCACACAACCTCAGGAGGTACTGAAATCCCTAATGAGAGTGAGCCAAGCGTCATTTTTAGAGACATCCACTGCAGTTTGTTTGCTCAAAGGTATTTACCACCAGCCCCATGTCTTTGCACACCAGTTGCTGTTGCTTCTTCAGGCAGTTAGTCACTTGTCTGCTCTCCAAATACTATTTATTACTGACTCGTTCCCAAGGTGATTCAATTAAGAAGTCAGAGAAGCAGTCACATTGCTCACAAGGCAGTAAAGAATTTCTTTTACGGTATAGTTTGCCATGTGTTCTTCTCTCCTGTATGTAAAGGGAATAATAGGATGCAGTAAACTGCACTAGACAATAAACATCTGTTACAATTATTTAAATGCCTTCGACTGGTTTCATTGTTTAATTGCCTGCAAAGAAAGCCATTTAATGCCCTTATATATTTTTTTCCCTGCCAGAAACACTATCCTTTAAACAGAAGATAAAACATTTTAAAATGCAAACATTTCTTACGGTCCTGCATTATAACTGCCATGCTGTAAAATATATCCTAGCTTCAGGTTTCCTGTATTCAGCACCACTCCCTCCTGCAGATGCACTCAACTCCACGGTCTCGAAAAGTACAGTAGTGTGTGTGTATGGGGGGTGGGGGTGGGGGGGTGATCATGATCAGCATTGTTTTCTCATCAGCCCTTATTCCCTGCAAGAGGAAGAAACAGAAATCACCTATCATTGTAACAAACCACAGATGGAAAAAAGCAATGGATACAGAGAAAACTACAGAAAATAAAGAAAAACCTCAATTCAAGTGGGATTAAATGGGAGAATCCAGGATCATTTGAGGTAAAGCCAAAAAAAAAAACCCAAAACAAAAAAGAACAGAAACCCACAACCAACAACCAAATTCAATGTCGTTGCTTGGTGCTGACTTAATAGGTTTCATGCTCAGTAAACATGCTCCAGTTAAATCCTTAGGTGTCATGGAGGCTTCAAAAGCTGGAGAGATAGCAGGGATGGCAACTAAAGCATCAGCTGTGCAACTGCCAGCTGTCATGTATGCTGCAGCCTGCTCCAGGAGCTGTGCAGATCCAAAGGCAGGGGAAGGGACCTTCAAGTGCCAGGTCATTGGTGTTGGATAAGCCTGTGGTGAACCCATGAAGTTGGCCCGCGTGTGCTCTCCCAGAAAGCACAGAGGTGACAACAAAAGAAATGGAGGTAGAGAGAAGCCGAGTGTCAGGAAGAGAAGGGCATGATTTTGTTTGGTGAGCTGTGTCAGTTTAAAAGATAGATGTGTGCTTTTAACGCAATGTTAAGCTTGTGTTTTGGAAGTTATTACCATGCCATTACATACACAACTACATCTGAAAAGCTACCTATTAAAAAAGCAGAAAATCAGTGACTAAGAAATATCAGAGCTAAAACCACCCACACAGCTTCCTTATTTCAGCTTCAAGTTAAAATACAGCCTTTAATTACATGATTGTAGACTATATTTTTATAGAAAGCTCCTGTCTTCCTCAGTGAGTGGCTAAATATTTCTATTTATTTTTACCCTGCTACTATAATACACATCCTTTATCCTTATTTACTTCGCATCATTCAAATCCTGCCTCAAACAAAACTGGTGTTTTCCTGCCAGCTGTTGCCACTGCAGCATCTTATACTACACAAATAGTAAGGATTCCTTACAGTTCGTTTAGGGTATTTAGAAATTACATCCCTCATTTTACCAACAGAGGAACAAGAGATGGGGAAACTTAAGTATAGGCCTATCAAAAGCATCTGTAAATTTTGAATAACAAGGCTGAAACCCTCATTTTCCAGAATACTGAGCTTTCTCATAGCTCATCAGCTAGATACAGCTCCTACCATTTGCCTCTGCAGTTAGCTCCTCTCTAAAAAATCCAGTCCCATCTGCCTTACCTTGGACATGCAGAAAACAAGAAGCACAAATGTGGTCAGCTTTTCAGTTTAAGGGATAGAAACCAAGTTTGTGGCTGAGCAAGATACAGAATCTAGTTCTCCAGAAAGGCGTCAAGCTTCTCCTCTGAGACTGTTTTATTACTTTCTGCAGTATCCTGCCTCATCCATTATGCATTTCCAGACTTCTCCAGGAAAAGCAAAGCCAGAGTCCTCCAGACAACAAGTACCTTCACTACACAGTCCTGCTCTGTTTCATTAGTTTCTTCTGCTGTTCTCTTGGGCACCTACTGAAGCAGCCATCTGCAGAAAAAATAACAGAACTTGATATTTTAATTAAAGTTTACATTATTGTGCATACAAAGGACCAAGTTGCAGTTGTATTATATTGCTCTCTCCTAACTCTCAGGACTTAATATTTGAGCCCCAAACATTCTTCCCATCCTCATTTGTGCATAGGCAGCAGGAGATTGTCATGTTTTTTAAAAGACAGAAAACTAGGAGGCTGACTGTGCAGAAATGTACTGGCATGTGTGTGACCCCTCAGCCTGCTTGAATCTGCCCTGCACAGAGAGGATTTTGTACCAGAACTAGGAGGGTACCTCTGCCACTTGGCAGTGAGCGTATTACATGGTGCAAAACTAGAAGGAAATCGCCCATACACAGGTGTTGGCAGTGGATTTCGGATGCATTTGCTTTCAAGCACATGGATCCAGGCAGTAAGTGCCCCCATGTTCAGGAAAGAAGACATGCTTATGTACATGTGTAAATATATGTAATGATAATTTTCAAGTGCATTTAAAGACTGCAATGGTGGGTGGCACAGCTGCAGCTTAAATTACTAAATGAGCAACCACATGGCCCTGGGACCACCGTGACCTTCTTCCCAGGTTCAGCACTGTTGTAACTCTCACTATTGTTCACGTACATCGCTCTAATCCCTGCAGAACACCTGTCCTTCAGCCATCCACCATGGTTTCTCTGCCATGAACACTTCACAGTAGAGAGGTGCTATCTAGAATATGCAGAAGGGAAAACTGGTGAAAAAAATTATCCTGATTTGATTGAGTTATCTAACAACTTTTAACCCTCAATAAATCATCCAGAAAACAGACAGAACCATTCAGAATTTTTGGAAAAGAAAAAAGAAACTAAATACCCAAACTGTTCTCTGAGCAGCAGAACTAACGAAACTTTATTTCCTGTGGATTTCTGACATGTCCCATAAACTTTCTTCTCCTCCTAGGCACAATAACTCCTACGGCCCACTCTCATTTGCCTTTGATAGCACCAAAAAAGGGAAACATCTGTGGTGGCCAATTCGAAAACACCTATAAGCAGATCAGCCAGCAAACATGCACATTGAGACGCTGCCAGCTGCTGATAAAGAGATTCAGTAAGATCTGACACTTTCTTGTCTTTTTCTCATTGGCTGCCCCTAGGCTATCAACAGGGACTTTGTGTTTAAGGGACTTTTATGTCCCTTTCAAATGAGATTGAAACCAGCCAAAAGAAAGGATGGTCGGTCAGGGACATGTGTCACATAAACCTTGGGAGAGCTGGCCAGCCAACTTCCCAGAACTATTCTTTTGGTTCAACGCTGTATGTGGGTATCCACATGGCTTAGTTGGGGAGATGCTGATACTACAGCTATTAATGCCATATAATATTAATAAACCCAGTCTTGTCTTCTCTCCTATAAGCTTAGCTCAGCACAATATGCTTGAAAACAAAAACCCATAATGCTGGGTTTGTGGTGTAACTGAAACTCTCATCTAAGACAACAGACGTTTTTGGTGAGGTAGTCCTTAAACATTTTGGATGGACTTGGCACAAGCCCTTTTATGGTGCCCCATTTAAATATGCACAATGGACATAGGATCGCTGTCCACTCTGACTGCCTTCACATCTCTCCTAGGCATCAGGATTTGCTTCTTTGCTTAATGGACCTCAAGCTTTTTATTCTATACTTAAGAAGTCTCAGGCTTTCAGGGGGAACAGACTAAAACAGTCTCCCTGTGTATGGCAGGACCTTGGCAGCCATGCAAGAACCATAATCGGAGCTTGTCTGTTGGTGCAATCAATACCCCAAAATCACACATTAGAGACAGATTCAAATCAGAGGGAAAATAACTTGTCAACCAAAGCAAACTCTGTGAAAGCTGCTGCTTTCAAAAACACAGAGGAATTACTGCTGTGTTCCCCATCTGGTAGAAACGATGAATCAATAGATATTCAATTTGCCCTGAAAAAGGAAGAGAAAAGTTTCCAGCATGAACACATCTATTATTTCATCAGCTATTCTGTTTGCACATTTCAGACAGAAACTTGGCCAGAGCAGTCTGGGAGCTCTGAGTACTGTCAGTTTTGCTAGAGCACATTTAGGGACAAAAAAACCCCAAACCAAAAACAACAAAAAAAAACAACCCACACACAGAAAAAAACCTGACGAAACAACAACAACAAAAAAAACCACCCCACAAATCCAAAACACACTGACAAAGCAGGATCCTAGTCAGCTAATTAAATCAGGTTGCCATGTTTAGAATAGCTGCAGCCCTCAAAATGAGCAAAACCTCATTCAGACAGACAGAGGCTCTAGACCAAATGTTGTTTTTCTATCCCATCTGTTAAAAATAAAACCTGCAGAATGCCATACTAGTTTATCAAAGTCCATCCCACTGGAATATTAATCAGTGCATTGTATTTGATATTTCTCTGCCTATAAACATTGCTTAATATTTTGCCTGTCTTTGTACATTTACTGCTTTTGGAAGAACTCTGTACTCTGCAGTCACATCATCTTGCAAAGAGTATCATTGCTACTACTAAAAAACCACAGAGCTTTATAGCTTTTAAGCAATATGGTCTCTGCTCCTAGATGGAATACAGTTGAGGTTTCATGGATGTGGATAAACTGACCATGACGAGATGGAAAGAAGGGTAAAAGCCGTGAACGCAAAACCACATCATACTGTGGAGAGAACAAAACAGCTTTGTCTAGGTATTTACTGGAAGAAAAGGAGAGAAAAAACAGGGCAGGGTGCATCCTGCTGGAGGGCAAAAGAAATGGCAATTCAGGAAGGATGTGGAGAAAGAAAATATGGAGCATTTTAGAAAATGGGCTTTCTTAAGCAGCAGCAGAAGATGGGGAGAAAAGCTAGGGACAGTGGAGTGGCAAAAGATAAAGGAAGAAGTAAGCTTGAAGTTCAGGCAGCAGCAGGGGCCTTTGATGGTGCCAGAGGTGGCCAAAGCATTGAGCAAAGACCAGTGTTTTGGGCAATAAATGCCAGATAAGCAAGAAACAGAGCAGCTGGATCAATCCAAGTTGGAATAATTGGTGGTGTGAGCAGCACTGGGTACAGAGAAAGAGACGAAGTGCAGAAACTTGGGAGGAAAAGCAAAATGTTTCAGTGAGGTTCAGTGATGGGTATAAAATGAGGAACCATTCATGTCCAGCATGACTGAAACCTCAGCAACAAGGAAAGCAGTAGATTTATCAGTGGCCACGAGTAGAGATGTCAGAGAAATGTGGAGACATCACGCTATTCCATGTTCAGCGTGCTCCATGAAGTCCTGCTGGAGATGAAAAGAAATGGTGGGAAAGGACAGAGTAGAGAAGGATCCAAGGCTAGAGAGGTGTCAATACTTTGGCAGCTCAGCCGAGATGGGGTTTGTTCAGGATCCTCACCAGATCAGCGCTAGCCTACAGAAAGCTGGTTTGCTTCAGAATGTAGTACCCCCATCTGATGAGTATGGCTTAATCACCAGTTTTCCCACCACATGATCACCTACTCCAATGTCCTTTTGGTTAATGTGCTAACAGCTGTATTGAGAGTAAACTGCAGTGACGATACAAGGACCATTTGGCCTGCTTTGCACACCTTCAAAACTCATGCACTAGAATTTCTTATTTACACTACTGTACCATTCTGGGTCACATGCCACCCATAGGAAATTCACAAGGCAAAAGCAAACTAGTGACCGTCATTGAATTTTAATGAGTCAGTCATCTTACCCAAGTTCTTATTTCCTCAGTCAGATACGGGTTGTCAAACACTCAAAGCTGACTTGAAGCTTGTATTGCACATGTAAATATTCAATCACAAGCATAAGATTCCCCACATTTCCTCATCATGCTCCTAAAACATTTATTGTATAAATTAGTTTACAGAGACGGCTGGGTCAGAATTTTGATTAGAAAGAAGAAGCTTAAAGTCAATGGCAAAAAAAAAAAAAAACAACAACCAAACAAAGCATAGCCTGGCAGCAATGCAACAGGAAAGGAAAAGGAAAGTCATGGGACCAAACTTTCAGAAATGCCTATGGTTCCTGAGTCACTGACAAATTTAGGAGGCCGAGTTTCATTGTAAATCCATAGAGGCTGGTCCAGTTGTACCACAGTCTTTCTCAGTGACACCATTTACCATGCCCAGAGCAATGGTGCCCTTGCTTTGAAAACCACAGCGACTGGCAAGGGGGTACTCTTTCAGAGGGAGCTCACCAGCAGGGACACATGCTGTGGGCACCCATTGCCAGCCTGGTGCTGCAGGTGCATAAGCATCCAGAGGTGACGTCTGAAGGGTGCTGTGGAAGGTACCTAAAAAAGGCAGTACGTTTAAACAGCAGCCTGCACCTTGTGTACAAAATGCGGGGGCTATGCAAACTGAGGGAGGTGGTGAAGCATTACTGTAGGTCACTGACTGGTGCTTTTGACCTTACCCAGTTAGGAGTAAAGTCTTCTTGCAGGACTGGGGGAGAAGGAGACTGGCATCCAAGGGACCAGCAGGGCAGCAGAGACAGGGCCCCAGGATGTGCCTGTCCCTTTCCCACCCACGGAGGGCAGGAGGGGAGGAAAGGAGGGCTAATCTCCACTGGTGCACAACTGAGCCCATGCTAGTGCCTCGCTGCCCCAGGATGTTCACCGCCCCTCTGCACCTCCCCAGGGAGGCATCGGGGTACTACCATTGTTGGCACAGTGTGCTACTGCACAGGAAAACCTGAGCCCATCACACCGTCCCCAGCAGGAAACCCCATCTTTGGCCAACAGGTGCTCCCTGGAGAAGTTTGAGGGTTTACATATATATACAGACACACATATACAAAATATATGTATTACATTTTATAAAAAAATTAATATATGTATATAAGCGCTGCGTTAGATGTGCATGCAGACAGAGTAGCTTCCCCAGGGCCCAGCAGCCATGGGCACTGGTGGAGCTCAGGACCAAGCCCAGGGCTCTCCCACTGCCTGGAGCCATGTACATACATGGGGCATCTGTCAGGGTCAAGTGGGTCTGCAGGTCCACATCAGCCTCTGAATGCTTCCTCACGTTACACCAGCCATCCTAGGAGTATTCTGCTATCTTCCAGAGCTGAACTATCTCAGAGCTTCCCAAAAAACAGTGGGAGGAAGCTCATTATATTTCATCTGGAGTTTCAAGTGCTAATAACATTGATACAGTGCTTTCAGAACACTGAGACCCTTCGCATCCATATTGGGCTGCATGGTCCTGAAGGCTCACCAGTTTTAATAACACTTGGAAGAACCTGGGTGGGATTTTGCAAGTGATATGGGGCCAGGAACGAGGCGAGTTTTGCCTTGTTACCTCACAAATAACTTTTTTCAGACTAGTTTTTAATCAAGGTTTACACGCACTAAGTAGGCACCACTGAACACCAGCAATAAAAAGCTGTATTTCATATAGCAGCCTTCCCATTCCCATCAATAGCAACAAGAACGTATTTAAGAAGCCCACTTCAAACAAGCATAACTCTCAAGCTTCCTCTGACAAGAAAACTATCATGAAAGAAATGTCTTGTTCATGAAAGACAGGAGCAAAAATCTTCAGGGACCTCCACCCTTCCTGCACCTCCACCCTCCCCAGGAGAAGGGAGGGACAAAGAGCTTGGGGGGTTTGTAGCCAGATGGAAAGAAATCTGGTGAACCCCTGGGTTAGAGACAAGGTGATGCTTGTCCAGCCCAGCCTAGTCCTGTGTCAGAAGCAAAGCACCAGCAGTTTTAATAAAAAGCACTAGATGGGAGTAAAACATCAAGCAAAGTCTGCTTGAGGAGCAGCAGGGAGGTTTTTCCAGATAGGGCAAGTGGGCAGAACATGCTGCTGCAAAGATGTGTTTTATTCTGATGCAGCTCCAGAGTGGTCTAAATTAACTTAAAATAAATGTGTCTGGAAGCACTGCAATAAAGTTCAGTGCACAGACAAATAAGCAGAACTTCCCTGACATGATGCAGAGAGTTGGCCATCTGTCCAACACAGAGCTGCTGTAATTAGAGGGAAATAGGGAGGCTACTTCATAGATTAAACATTTTCCTTCCTTTGGTGAGTGTCTAGGTGATGGTGATTGGTGCTGGTTCCCAAATGCAGGTGGTATCTATCACTTAGCTGGCAGTGGAAATTGCTGACCAGAAGTCACACACCTGGGCCGGGAGGCTAGAAACTCAGCAATATAGGAATTTTGCAGCATTTACAAAGCAGAAATGTTTACACGCCTGCAGAATATTACAAATGCAGCCCCTTCCTCCCCTAAGCCCATTACCAGGAGAGAGCAACGCTCTCTCTGCCTTTCACAAAAGGCTAACCAAATTATTTCTTTTCAATGAATCCTCTCAATTCCCGTATACACAGAAGAGGATGAGCTCATCTCCCAGATATGTAACTGGTGTTTGAACACTCCCCCTCTCTTTCCTCCTTCCTTTCTGCTGGCCTTCAGGAAGAAGCTGTGTTTCCCCAGTGCACGCAGCCATTCCGAGGGTACGAGAGCATGTCACATACCAGACGCATCACTACATTCAAAATCAGGCACCCGGGCTGAACACAGCAAGTGCTGGCGGTGAGACATAGTTTCTACTTTGAATTCTTTTTCCCTTAAAAAAAAACACCACCACAATAACTTTAGAGCTGTTGATGTGACCTCAGGATTGATAAGAAATACCCTGGACACACACCTTTGACAAATAAATGCCCCAAATCACAGTACTTAGCACCTCTCTGTATGTAGGTGCTGTTGTTCGAGCACTGAAGTCAGTCAGGAACAAAACCCCATGACTTGTCCAAGCCCTGTGCAGCTCATGACCCAGGAGGATAAGGCAAAATGTCCTGTGGTATTTCAGCTTCTTCACCCTTTTTCCTCACCTGTTCAGCACAGAAAGTGTCTTCCCTGGGGTGCACGGTTAACCAGGACCTCCCATTAGCTCTCCAGATGAAAGAGTCCCAGATCCCATCAGCATGATGTGCAGCACTGTTCCACTCCTTCGGGAACAGCCAGACCCACCATCATTTTCAGAGAGGAAACACAACAGCATTTCATTCGTGACTGACCTGAGCTGGGTCAGGTATATATGATCGCAGAGAAAAAGGAAAATCGTATCTCTGGCCCATCACTTGCATTTCAGATCCTCATGGGCAAGAACCAAGGCTAATGATGGAAGGCATCTACAAAAAGCGGACAGAAAAGTAGGGTGGGAAGAGTGTTGTGATCCGACCATGCACCAGGCCTTGCCCAGACCTAGACTAGAACCCCTTGGGACCCACCTTCAGCCCTGCCTTAGCAAGCACTGAGCTCCAGGGGAGGGGAGAGGTGGTGTCCATCTGTGGCCAAGTCGGGAAAGTTTTAGCAGGAATAAACTGAGGCACAACATCAGTGCCATCATGGACAGTTTTGGAGCCATTACACAGTGTGGGCAGGGCTGAAGGGGGAAGCTCTCCAGCAACACCAAAACGCTGCTCATCTGCTGGCACGATGGTGCACGAGCTGTATTGCATCCTCTAGAAAGGGCACAGCCCAATGCTGCCTCCACACCTTCATCTCCAGGTACCTGGAGCTACGTGGGTACCAAGGTCAGTGCCCTAAGGTAATCCATCCTGTTGGGAGTAAAGAGGTCATGGAGGATTACTCCTCCTTCCCTACCTGCTGCCTTTGCTGCTGCTTGTTCCTCTCTCCCCCAGCACATTCCCTTCACTCTCCTCTTTGCTAACATTTCTCTTTCTCTCTTGCACCTTCCCTGTAGTTTATCCTCTGTAGCATCAGCCTTGGCTCGGCCTGGCAGAGCCACGGTCCCCGGAGAGAGCACCAGACCACACTCCAGCGCAGAAGCCCAGCAATCACTGGGTCAATGCTTGCCTATAGCTCCACACCAGCAGCACTAACAGTGCTGGCTCCCTTTCCCACTGCTGAAATAAAAGCAAACCCTGCTTCAAATGAAAGCCAGCACCTGCTTAACTAATAGTTCCTGTAGTATTTGAATAAAAAGATCACCTCCGACACCAGCTGAAAGACAGTTTTGCTACAAAGATTTTCCAACTCTCACAAGTAAGCAACAGGCAGATCAAGTGGAGGGCAATCTGTGATGGAGAGGCAACATTGGACTAAAGGGTGAGGGGTGGGGAACACAGCAGTAACTCACAGGAGAGAAAATTAAACCCACCATAATTAAATAAACCTCCAGGATCAAAATTATATATGTTGAACAGGGCCAGTATGTTTTTATTAAATCAGGGCCAGACTTTCCCAAAGAGTTAGGCCAGTAGTAATTCATCCTGTTTGTTTACTCAGAGTTCAATTGACTTCCACCAGTATTAAATATTTATTTAATTTCTCTGTGCATAAATGATGGGGCTTACTAGCACAAAACAGTGACACTAAAAGCTGTATCCATTAACTGATGCTTTGCAGGGAGAGGGAGAATGCTACCATGTATCTTGCATTATCATATAATGTAGGAAAGGGAGAGGAAATGGCCTTTTCAATTCTCCAAAGCATGCAGTTCAACAATTCTCAGCAGTCTTATCTTGTGCAGAGATTAGAGCCAGGCAAATAAATTAAAGCAGTGTAATCAATGAATGCTTTCCTTTTTCCTGTTTGTGAAGAAGGGAGGGAGGCTGGGTTAACATCAGGCAGTCAGGTTAATGAATGTGTTCATGGGCCAGAATTACTAAATGAGCGTTTGTGCACACACACATACACCAAGCTATTGATTACACATAACCCTATTTCCAAAGAAAACTCCTCTGAATAGTCTGTAGTTCTGATTAGACATTGGACCTGTGAACCACCTGTGGGGCCTGCAATTAAAAATATCTGTCCCAGCCTAACTTACCAAGTTTATCGATTTTAGTGCAACAGTACAAAAATCTCGCTGCTGCAGGATATTGAACGTGCATTACAGGTTTGCACTCGTATCATTACATCAGGTCAGCTGAACACAGAAAACCTGCAATCCACCCAGATAACCCATGTTCATGGATCACTTGAGACCCCAGCTAAAGCCACAGTAAGATTGGTCTCAGCTACAAGATCAAACTCTGCAATCAAAAATCACAAAACAACACAAATCAAAAAGCTAATGGGTGCAAACAGGCATATAACCCAGGCAAAGATCCTGGCTGAAGACTTTCTGGCACGTTTGTAAATGAACTGTATTTTGCAGCTTTAGCACCATTGCTTTGGATTCCTCGATGAACAAAGTCAAACGGGGTTAACACGAACTCGGGTTTAGTGCAAATGTTCTTCCAACAATAAGGTGATGGGAAGCACTTCTAGATCAGAGACTCGGGGCTGAGGCCTGAAAGTTTTCTGCACCACTCCAGCATCCCGCAGGGGCAGTGTCTGCGGTACGGTACGTTCTCATCAGGAAGCTCAGAGAAGCACACAGAGCTGCCTCACCTCCTGAGCACCCTGGGAGCAGGGGTACTCAAGGATCAGGTTGCTCCAGTACCAAAGGTAGCACCCCTCCCCAAAAATGCACACACTAACCCAGATGGCTGGCAGACAGATTTATTGCCATAGCTGAGCTATCTGATCTGGCTAGTCTGTGTGCCTGCGCGCTGGGGAGCACAGATTATCCCCTCTCTAATCTCCTCTCACATTTCCCTAACCTGCAGACTGCTACCCGCAAACACACAATGTTTGGACTAGTCTTAAACTGTTAGCTATTCACATCAGGGCCCTACTTCTTATTTGCTCGCAAAGCCTCTGGTGCATTTTGACGTGACATAAATAGACGGAAAGTCCATTTGATTTGCTCCTCCTTGTCAAACGCAGTTTCCCCAGGTTACCTCTTTGTTTGGGAATAATGGCTTTTACCATACCTTGGATAAATACAACCAGCCCTTTTTTAATATTTCCCCCATGTCTGCACATTCATTTCATCTGTTTGTCCTGGGACGCTTCCAGCTATTTTCAGTGTCTTTCTGCGGGAGTTCACAGGCGAGTCTTTGTCTCCTACAGCAAGGTGCCCAGTGTAATGCAGAGCAGCGTCTGACTGCACCGGTACTGGAAAGAGGCAGGTTTTCAGATTACTAGAAAGAGCAGCAGGAGAAGACACCATAACACAACTACAGGCCCATTTCTTTCCTTCCCAGGGCCCCGCTGCAGAAGGTGGGGCACAAACTGCAAAAGATCTCCTCCTCCACCCGCAGTTTACAGGTTTTCTTCTCCAAGACACCAGCTGAGTGGAGCCACTCAGATGCCAAACCGCAGCCTGCTGTACCCACCATTGGCACCTTGCCGCTCCCCATCACCCCCAAGCCCAGAGCAGCACCCCTGCTCTCCCTACAATGGGCTTCCCACACTCCTCCGCAGGTGAAACCCACCACCCTGGGCTCCACCACCACCACACCAGGTGTTTCAACAAGAGTATAAAGTGGTCCAGCTAATAACCAGGGCTGTGTGAAGGTTCAGTGTACAAGTATGAGCTCTGCTCTTTGGTTTGTAATAACATATAATGTATTGCCAGAGGGAGCCATTACAGTAGCACTTAAAACTGACCAGTTTCTGCCCCCAGCAGATAGGATGCTACAAGAACAAAGCGATCAGGAACAGTCTGGTCATGCACCAAGTTTTTTTGCACTTTGCATTGCAGTTAAACTTAGCTAAAAACTACTCCTAACACAAGGTTTTCAGAACATTACGGTGTTATGCATAACATAACATGGGTTATGCAAGCCCTCAATTGTATTTCTGCACAGCCAGCTAAGAAAGAGTCCCACTGAAGGGTAATATTTGATGATATAACTTTGTATAGCATAACAGGGAAATCCCCCCACAGTGCTTTTCAAGTGAATTCATAATGTTCTATGTTTTTTGGGGGAAAAAATGCAGGGATAAAGTAAAAAGGAAATCAAAAGCACACCACAGTGTGCAAACTCCTCCATTCAGTCACTCTGAAACAGCAAGAACAGCTCACATTTGCATGAAATGGAAAGTAACGTCTGTCAAATGCTTTCCCAGGAAATTATTTCAGGGAATGCTACCGAATTCAGAAAAGCAGCAGCACTGTTATTTAAATTAAACATGGAACAGATATGATAGTTTGATTTTGCTCTATGCATCTCAGATCAGCCAAAAAGCAGCCATCCCCGCAAGGGAAAGCAGCAGTGCTTAGTGACACACTGTAGAGCCCAGGGAAGACTTTGGTTAACTGTTCACAAAGAGCTTTAAAATACCATTAAACCTTTACTAGAGCAGGCAGCCTTTGATTAATAAGGTCTCATCCAAACAAATGTTAACTACTAAACCCATTAATAATTGAGACCAAAGATGAAAACACACATATACTGGGGTCTGCCTCTGTGAGCTCCTTAAGTCAGGGGAGAAAAACAACAGTGTTGTGTGGCTGAAGGAGACATAGGACCTGCTCAGATATGGAGAAGCTATGAGACCTGGTCCTGCTAAGACTTAGAAGAGATACTCACTCTTTGTAGCAGTAATAAGAATAGGCCATAAGTCATCTGCATTTCTTCATGTTTCCTTTGGAATGGGAGACAGGGCTGGGAGAAACACGCAGATGCCAAAACCTTCTGCTAAGGAGGTGCACAAAGCTGGCTGTTAGTGCTGACCTGCCCTGTTGCTTTCTTTCTGCCATACCAGTTTCCCTGAATAAATTATGTCTCTGGCTCTTTTACACCTGAATTTATTCTTCAGCACCCTTTGACTAGGTTTCTTCGGGAGCAAATTTGACCACAGTGATGACATTCCAAATCACCTCCCATAACCTCTCCACCCTCCCTCTGTGCTCGAGGGGCATTTGGGGGGGTGCAGTGACCTCCGCCCGGACCACTGATACAGCAGCTGGGAATTACTGCCTGGGCTCAACCAAGCAAAGTGCTCTACCAGCCTTACTTCAAGGGTATAGAGATACCCTGGCTGCTACATAAACTGACACCAGCAGCTGAGAACAGAGCCTCACCTGCTGTGGTCCTGTGCTTGCACGCACATTTTATGGTAACTGTGCCCCAACACAGCTTGAGGGGGGGATGCCTTTAGAGATGATGGGTCACTGGCTAGAAACAGTGCCAAACAGCGACAAACAAACAAGCCTCTAAACAACAACAACAACAAAGAATACCTCAAAAACCTACACATTCAAAGACAAGAATCAGTAGGTATTAGCCAGAAATCTTAAAATCTTACTGCAGAACTTCATCCTCTAGAATTAGCAGCAAGAGAATGGATTTACTTTTTCCTCTTCTTTTAAAGCTGGCAAGTGTTTCCCAGCTCTTGTAGTGAAGACACAGTTATCAGGGAAAAATGCAAGAGGGGTTAGTTTTTTGTTGTTCAGCTGTGATCATTGAGGGCAGGATTCTTCTTATGCTTGCTGTATTAGAAGTGTTATTTTAAGAAACAAATTGGGAAATGTCCATCAAAATCACTACAGTTTATGGATAAAAGTGAGCACATCTGTTTCATCAGGCCTTTAAAAGTGTTTGCCTGAAGAGTTTCCTGCAAAATCACCTAAACATCATGACATGTGTATAACAATATATATATATTAATATATATATAACAATAGAATGTTACTAAAACATAATATTTATTTTTATGTATAACGTACAGAATATGTATCCTATTATATTATATATACGTTTTATATTCCATATGTATTTCTGACAACCCACTATCTTACTGCACTCTCTTGAGACACCTTTTCCTCCATATAGCCCCAGCAACCAAACCAAACAAAACCTGTACCACTCCCTCCTCTAAGTTCTTGTTTGCAGCAAATCTGAGATGAGAAGGAGCATGGTGAGGCCACTGAGAAATTCTGTCTAATTGAAATCAGAGTGCTTTTCTTGTCTTCTCGATGGGTGATTCCTCCACAGAGCTGACATTATCATCTTTCATGAGAAAGGAGGACTTTTTCACTCAGGTAAACATCAAAGCAAATCTGGTCCTGGTCCTCTTCCTCTCCCCAAGCATACAGTGGGCTTAATGGCCCCTGTGGCCCTTATGTTCCTGTGTGCAGCGGGTGGTTTCTCAGTGTTTCTAGACAAAGGCTTAGATTAAATTAAAGAGATGGGGAACCTGCAGGTCGTCTGAAGGGCAATACTCCTGTGAGTGCTGAGGAGAACATCAAGGGGCCCAGAGAACCTGGACCTGTGGTGCTCTGTGGCTGTGAAAGGTAACGATGAGGGAGAAGAGAACGATGAGGTGCTTTCAGGGTGATTTATTTCCGGAGGAGAATGGCAGACGGGGAATTTAGAGGGAAAAAAGTGGATATTAGTAAACAAAGAGCAGAAATGGAGTTTAACAGTCCTGCTTTTTATAAATACATTCCAAATTTTAGGAAAAAACCCAACATTTAAACTTCAGAATCATTTTGGACAGGCAGAGAGATCAGTGATGTTGTCAATCAAGGCTGCAGGTCACCAGCAAACAGCATGCAGAAGAGATTCAAGCCTACCTATGAGCATTGCCAGGACACAGAGCACATTTCCCCACGCTGGCATGGCTGTTACTTTCCAGGGACAGGGCCTGAGTTGCTGCATTCATTTCCTCAGCAGTAATTTTCTTGGAACTCAGCAGAGTATTTCTTTCTTTTTTTTTCCTCCCAGACAGAAAAGCATGTGATGTTATTTAGTATGACAAGCCAGCTTTCCCATCATTTTAATTTCTTTCAAGGAGAAGCACCCCACACAGAAACATACAATGCTACACAATAGCCTGCCAAAGGGTCTATGTGGGGAGTAGGGAACTCTTTCAGAGTGTGTCTAAGGAGGTGACATGTAATGCGGGGTTTTTTCATAATTTTACTTTATTTTCCCCTCTTTGAAAGGCTTCCAGTCAAGTGACATTTTGTTTGATATTCACATCATTTCCCAATTACAGTTCTTTTAGAATTCTTCTGAACAGCTGAATAATTCCTGGCATGGCTTTGTTACAGCTCATTTCACTGCATTAGCTTCCACTGCCTCTCCTCTTTAGAGAGGCTGAACCTGGGGATGCAGTTCAAATCTCCCTCTCTTGCATCCCTCCCTCTCCACTTTTGCTTTTACCAAAGCAGGTCTCTCTTATTTCAACTTCCATTTTGCAACATTGCTATTATGACCTGGTTTAGTGTAATTCTCCCTGCATATGATAGCTAAAAGAAGGGCTAAAATGTATCACAGTGATACACTTGCCCCAGCTGTTCAGCACTACTCACTTGAGGCATTCCTGAGCAGGCAGGGCACTTAGGAATGAGAAGGATCAAGAGCCATAACATGACTCTTATGTTCAAGACTCTCCAGCACACTTTTACAGTTGAAGGAGAGCAGTACATTCAGGGTAGGATATTCAGAAGCAATAAAAAAGGAGCAATCCATCCTTTATGCCTTTGAAAAGATTGATGCTCGTTGAACATCTTTCCTGCAAATACTTGTCATCGCTGGCAACTTCATAGATTTAACAGAGCCCATTGAATGCCACTGACAGTCCTCTCGGGTTAAACTATTCACACAGGGAAGTATGTTTTTTTCCCCAGGCAGAGCAATATAGAGCTCGTTAGCCCAGAGGCCATCTTAAATGGATGGTGCAGTCCTGGCCTTGCAGACAAAGTGCTTGTCAGTCTGGTTTCTCTCCTCTCCCTCCCCCCAGATTAAAATTGCTGTGCAAAAGCAGAGTGGAAAATGACACACTCATGGAGAAGCTCATGATCATTACTGAGTTCGCCCACAGTTACATCTACTGAACGCAGATTTCAGTGGTACCCAGCCACAAGCCTAAAGGATTTTTCTACTGCACATGAAGATCAGTTTTGTGTGCTGTGGCACCACTGAAACTCAGTGGGGATAGAAAGCAGCTTCCTGAAATGCATCAGGCTTATTTAAGATAGCTTAATGCCTAGAAAGGAAGTTTCCTGTTGAGGAAACAGAGGTGGATATTACCTCTATGCATAACGCTTCCGTCTTATATCGTTAAAAAGGGATACTAGGAAAGAGCCTCCCCGAGTGTTGTTGCTCATAGCCCCATCTCTGCAGACTTTTGAAGCCAAGCTGCAGTCTAAGTCCCCTGATCCCTGCTGACATCCAAAAAGCAGTAACATACGCATCAACAAGAGCAGAAACTGGAGTCCTAGGGCTGAGCATGCAGGGCAGAGCTGATTTTCAGCTACTTGGTCGTTATTTCGTACCCCCAGATTCAAGTCTGTTCTCCAGCCCACCTGTCCCCCTTCTTTGTGGGGCTGTGGGAAGTGCTTGTGGGCACAGATACTCACTGAGAAGTAGAGCACAGGTCAGGAGCTCACTGGGGCTGTTTCACTAAGCCAGGCTACCAATGCCTAAACTCAGGTGATCTTTTTATTTTCCTGAAAAGATTGCAAGCAGAGCTTATGCTGCCACCTGGGCTCAGTGGAAAAGGCACCAGGCTGGGGAGTCAGGAGCCTTCAACTGCTGTCTCAGCAATGCTGATGATGCTATGCAATGATGAGCATTGCAGTGATCCTGTGCAAACAGGGTCCTGCATCCACAAGCTGGTCTCAGCCCTAAGGTTAACACCAGTTTTTTCACCCTTTCCCCTCTTGCTAGTCTCAGGGAATGAATTCCTCCACCCAGAACCCATCTCCTAGCTCACATCTGAGCTGAGAAGTTGAGATGCTTTTCCTTCCCCAACGCAAAAGCTGAGCAAAGATTATCCTGAGGTCACCTTTACAGCAAGAAGCATATTTCTGAGAACATTCCTGACCACAGAGTCCCCACTGTGCTTTGCTTCTGCTGCACTGAGCCAAGAACCTATAGATTTCCTGCTCTTAAAATACATTAATGTAATAAAAGTCAGAAATACACAGCCTAGTATTCATGATTTAGAGCCCTAAGCCAAACACAACAATTAAGAATTAAGAACATCCTGTGGCAACTCAAACAATCCAAGTCTGTCATGCAAAGGGGTGAACTTTTTACCTGCAACAGAGGAAGAGAGATATCGTGTCCATTACAGCCAAAACAGAAGTGACAGAGAAACATCTGCAATGCTTTTTTCTGGTTTTCCAGTGAATAGATCAACATTACTAATGACTGGCCTCGGCAGCTGTCCTGTGTAATTACCAGCTGCGCTCCGACATTATCATCTAATATTAATAACCACTGGAAACCCTGATTATATTCAGTTTATCATGATGTCATGTCTGGCTTCTTGTCTTTCTACTCCAAGTCTGCATGGTTAACTTAGACTAGTATCACTCCCTGCTTTCAGACTGAGCTAGCATTTTCAGAGTCTCTTTGCTGAAGGTGGTTTTAAGAAAAACATCACAGGGTGAGCAAGGCACTGCAGACATTCAGTCTTTGCTCTGCAATTAGCTCTGTTCTGTCCAGAGTCTTTTTTTTTTTTCATATCCACATCAGTATTTGATCTTTATGCATAAGCTCAACCCCAGCAACCAGCTAATGAACCTGAATTTTAATATTTATTTTAATTTTAATTTTAATGTGTTTTGACCTGAAGAAGAGTGCTTTTACTGACACTGACTGAAAGACTTAAGTGAGCAATCAGCAGCGCTCCAACACTGCACCTGTAGCACCCCAGAGGAGCAGCCCAGATACAAGACCTTTGCCTTTCAAGCCTATGTATCAATGATAAAGCCATGCTTTTCTGTTAGCTTCAACAAGCGAAAAAGGGAGAATCATCTCGCCGCATTTAAATGAATGACCTTAACAACGTTTCAGAAGGGAGACTGAGGAGCAGTCCAATTCAGGAGAAAACTTAGGCTAAGGATTACACTGTACTTTGTGTTTGAGGTTCCACAGTACCGAAACACCAGGGAAAAGTGCATCGGGGTGCTCTCTCAGGGTCTGCATACTCTCCTGAGGGCAACATAGGCTTTGAACGTCACATTGAGATCGCAGAAAGCTAAAATACTGCACTAATCTCTAGGTTAAACATGTGGCAGACGAGACAATAGAGGCTTGTGTTTTTTCTTGCTAGCATGCTTCAGCAACCAGATACCCAGAGGGATGCACCTGCAGGGATGAGGGTGAGCCAGACCTGCGTTTGAGGCTGACTTTTGGCTTCCTGTTGGTATCAGCTTCTAGGAAATGGGTCCTGTTTCCACGAGGACAGATACAAACCGGGCATTTTCCATAAGCCAGTTGGCTTGTTGTCACTACTTATGAGGCTTTTTCCCCCCCTCCTGCCAGACCGCTGGGGAGATGGGCCCCACATTCCTTCAGCCTTGCCAGCTTGGCTCCCCCTTCATTCTGCTGGCAGCAGCTGCTGTGGCATCACATTGCTCCAGAAACCAGGTGCTTCTACCCCAGGGGTACAAACTGCATGACCCCACTCTGTATAAAAGGGCCACATTAGTCATGGAAAGTGCTTCCAGGAAGGCTAATGACAGGAAATGGATCCAGGCACTGACGCTTTGCATATTAAGTATCTCGTACTGCAAGGATCTTCCCTGCTCTTCAATTAAATAATATTCAGAGGAAGTACTGGTCACAAACCTTCTCTACCCTCATCCTTAATAGCTGGTAAAACAGTTACACTGACCCCTTGATGATGTTGCATGACCACAAAAGCAGCGGAGGAGTAGATGCTGTCACCAGGCACAGTAAGTAGAAATGACTGTGCATGCAAGCTTGAAGTTTTCTCACAAACATCTGCTTTGAGGCCCTTAGCTGCCATGCACCCCTCTGCTGCCCTCCATTACGGTCATCTGCAAGAAAGCCAGCAGTTTTTATAGTGCAGAGACCCTAACTCAAGAGCTTCATGCTGATAATATACACAAGTCTTCTCTTACTCCAGAGGAGGGCAGACTCAAGTCCTGAGCCGTCACGCACAAATTTGAGCACGAGTCTAATATGAATGAAAACATTGCCTTTTTAGCATTTTGTTAAGCATAATAGCAAGGCTGAATCTGAATCCCTATCCCAGTCTTAAGAAGTAAGTTACATGTGAACATTGAAGGATCCTGTGCTGAGGATCCTTCAAAATCACAGTGTTACTATATCTAGAACATATGTATGCATACATACAATGTGTGGCGGATCAAAAAATGAAAGACCTTTTCCAACTGTTCCCCTATTGTAAGTTTTGCTTTTTTCACTACCATGGGAAGGAAGAATCTGATTTTTCAGTATGTGTATTTGGTCTTCCTTTTTCTCTTCAGTGTAAGTGGCAAGAAATAGGGTAATTAGTTTCAAATATTTACACTATTTTGGAGGGGTTTCTTCAGTGGATGAAGCAATATCAGAATATACATGCCATAAGCAAGGGATAGCTGAGCACTAGGGGTAAATGAAGATCAAAGGGCATATATGCACCTGGATGTGCTTCCTTGAAATGTTTTTTGCTTGCACAGTAAAGTACTAGGCTCTGTGTCTATCATATAAACAATATAGAGCATGGGAGTCATGGAAAGGAAAGTGAGGAAGACAAATAAAAATGGTTTGATATCAAATGTCACATTTGAGCTTTTCTTAGAAAATGTAATAATCCTCCAGAAAAGAGAAGGTAAAGGTTTTCATAACATAAAACACTATTTTCTGAAGCAGGGTACCTAGGCAAAAATCACTGCAAATAAAACCATAAAGCTGGTAGCAGCTGGGAAGTTCAAACAACCAAGTAAGGGTCTGAGTTGTGTCAAATTCAAATGGACTTATCTAATACAAAGTTGCTGGGTCTCCAGCCAGCATGTGGCAGTCGCACGAAGCTCTACCACATCCCTGTGCATCTAACAGGGTGCTCCTGACCCAGGCACTCCAGTTTCCAGCCTTGATTCACTCACTTCTTGATGGTTGGTGGTCTTCCATGCATCTCTGAGAGGCTATCAAAATGTTTTAGTGTTATCACCTGTTGGGAGTAAAAAATATAAAATATTTTGCTCCTTCCAATGAGGTACAATTTTCTTTAAGTTTCTGAACTCAGGAGAGCAGCCGTGGTGCATGATAGATATGATTATTTCTTTTCTTACAGAGCAAATCAGAGTCATAAACATCTCTGCAATTACTTCAGATTCCATCACTGGTATTTTACATACATTTTAGTCCATCGGATTATTTTCAGGTGGATGTTCTTGTTGCTGCTGGGTGCATTTTCTCAGGATCTGCAATCCCACACCTTTGTAAGAAGCCTCACAAAACTGCAGCGCTCCCCAGCTGGCTGCTTGCTCCCTTGGGATGCTCATGTATGTCTCATGTCAATAAAGCTGTTCTCAGTCCCCCTGTGAAAAGGAATTGTTATTTCCTCATTTGAATGTTGAAGCAACACCGGGTGAGACAACAAAATACACCAGATGGAGAGGTCAGGACAGCACAGTCTCATTTATAGGACTCCAAACCACATCAATTTTTTGTCTTCTTTCAGCATACGAGTCCCAGCTGTGTCTCATTTGCTGGTGACAGAGGATGCTAGCAGTGAGAAGGGGGGCAAGATGCCAGGTGAGATCAGCCATTTCACCCCCCTCCCCAAGCCTGGGTGACTCTGACCAAGACCAAGGGGGCCCCAACAGGTCTCAGGTGGTTTGGGAGGGCAGATCTCCCCTCTGAAGCCTGGGGCTCTCGCTGACCTCCCTCCCCTGCCCCCTGAACCGGTGAGGCTGAGGAAGCACCTCTCCCCACACACAGCACCACAGGCATCTCTTCTGCCACTATTCACACCGCCAGCCCCTCGCATTAGGCCATGACATGAAACACCAAATGAGATCATGAAAAGCAGCAGTGTGCATGCAGCACAGCTAAAGGTCACTGCTGCATGTGAATCCACTTTCAAAAATAATTAATTGAACAACAGCCTGACATTTACCCTGCAAAGGGATTTTTGAAAGTTTGCTTGCTGAAGCCTGATGCTCACAGTCTGCAATGTTTACTGCTGGAGGAGCGGAGGATCATTGTTATTCTAGAGCAAATAAAAGAAAACTGATCAAATTCAACTCTGAGTAAAGGGGAAAAAAGACACCTATGGGCAAACCTTGCATTGGATTGCTCAGCTTTGTTCTTTCTCCCTGCTTTGTTTCATGGGACCAGTGAATACCATTAAGGCTGAACAAATATTTCCAATGCAAAAAGTAATTTCCACTTGCACGTATTGTTCTTCCTCAGGGCTGAAGTTTCTCACACCTTTTCCTACCTCAGAAATATTTTTATTAACGTTATTTTCAACAATGAGAGTCTGAATAACGGTCAGGCAGGTTTTTTGAGGATGTAGAGGAAGGAATAAAAGAAAGGAAATTGTGGTGTTCTCCTCCTCACATCTTCTATTTAACTGGTAGCTCAGATGCAAGTGTCTCATCCTTCTGTTTCACAGATGGGCTGAGCTGGGTGGTTTGACCAGCATCAGTTGTGAGGGGCCAACAACCCAAACCCATTCTTTTTACGTACTTGGCCTCTGCAAGCCCATGGGCCATCAATTTCCTTCTGACTATATCTGCCCTTTTAAGCCCTGGAAGGAACAGGCCACAGACTCATTATCAATGATGTTGAACACAGCGGTTACTCACCCAGAAGCCTGTTCTACACAATGTTCATTAAGTATTTTGTCTCACAGGGAAGCTAAAATGTGAATTTTCATTGTGGACTTGGATCAGACTCTATTCCATTTTCAAAGCATCTGAAATTTGGATTCAGTGTCTCTCAGAGCATCTCACCCTCTAACCAGTTTTCTGTCCATTCTGACCTCTGGTGGATCCTTACCTAATGCTGCTAGAGAATCCACATGCATCCCACTGTCCTGGGCCCTGCTTAACCACAGACGTAGTGACAACCCCATGGGACCCAGGAGGCTAGTCTGGTAGGGTTTCCCTTCGTAAAAGCCGTGCTGACTGCTTCCTACAGGCTGTGTTTATATCTACCTGCCCAACGCTCTTATTCCTTACTATCACCTCTACCATCTCGCTGCTGCTGCGAGTCAGACTCATGCCCTGTGGTTCCCAGGATGCCCTGGGAAAGCTTCTTTTGTCAAGGGAGTTTACAATCAGGGATTTCAACTCTCCTTTAAAGAAACAAGCTTTTTGCATGCACCGATACTGATTTTAAGTTTTGGCAATGAAAATCTCAGTCTGGCGTCTGTACGTTCTTCTAGTCACAGTCAAGCCTGTGATTCTCAGCACTACAGCAACTGCAAGCACAAGCTTTATTCTTTACATATCACATGCCTTGCCTAATCACTTCCTATTTGTTGCGTAACGCACAGTTTAAAGAGAATCTCATACACTAGCATGCTGTAGCACCTGGCATTAGAATGCATATGTAAGGACAACACGTACATCTCCCAAGTCACAATATAAAGCAAACATTTTTCTTGAAACAGTATACAATTTCTGACATATTTGCATAATTAGATTTTGTATGATTTATCACATAAATCACAAATACAACCTGCTTTCTGAATACACATCAATATACACAGCATCATGCAGACTGTGTGCAACATAAAGATACCCAAGCCAGGATTTCTAGCTCTGCTGTTGTATAGGTACTAGGGGAGGCAAGGAAGCCGGCTGCTGTGTCAAGGTGGTCCCCGCAGTCACATGAGACCAGCTGGATAATTTACCTCATTACTTCAGCTCTGAAATTAATGGTGCAGCCCTAACAGGCCAAGCTTAAGAAACAGGTAGATTTGCAGATTTATTGCAAGAGCTTTTAGGTCAAATATTTTAAAAAATCTTTTTAATTCCCTAAAGGTACATTATGAAGTTGGTTAATCTTCTGGCTGGCAGGCTAGATAGGGCCTGGGACCTCTGGTACCCCTTGGCTTTGGATCCCAGGTCTCCTATCTGCTGGCCTGGGTTACTTATGCTTGATCTCTGTGATAAAACTGGGGGCAGCATCCAGGCCACTTGTTCCTCAAGCACAGCTGATGCACACATGGCATGTTTGTTGACATCCAGTACTAACATTTTGCAGTTCCTTTATCTACATGCTCCATCAGCGGAGTTCCTCCTGTTTGCAAACTCTGATCCACGTGCCACTCTGAGCATGATGCTGAGGTCATTTTTTCACAGGTCATTGGCAAAGAATTTCAGAAGGAGCAGAACAGAGCTGACTAGGCAGAAAGGTGATAGGTGAGCTTTGGTGTTGATGTAAGCAAGGAAATACACCTAGGGAAAAACAGCTTACCTGCGCCTACACGATGTGAAACTTGGGAATAGGCAGTTACAACTCAGAAAGGAAATCTTAGAGTGATCATTGACAGCTCTCAGCAATTTCTAACTCAGCGCACAGGAGCAGAAAGAAAGAAAACACCAACATAATTGGGCATCATCAGGAAGGGTAATGAGAACAAGACAGGAAGGAATGCTTCGCCGCTACATAAGAAGTTGGCAGCCTCCATCCTGAAAATGGCATGTGGCTTGGGTGTCTGCATCTCAAGGAGGACATTGTAAAATTAAAGAAAGTCCAGAGAAGGGATAACTGAAGTGATTAAGGGGATAGTGCAGTTACCCAACAGGGAGAGATAGTAAGAGACTAGGACTCTTCAAGCTTGCAAAAGACAAAGCCAAGGAATATCATACAATGCAATATTAATATAAAGACATCATATCAAAGCTGATGGCCATGCTGAAAGCCAAATTGTTGTTCAAGTGATCTCATATTGCAGGAACTATAGGACACTCAAGGAAATTGGCTGGAAACCAGTTTAAAGTTGAAAGAAAACAATTCCTTACATAGAAGGCAGTGAACTTCTGGGACTTGCTGCCAGAGCAAACCATGGATGTTGAGAGTAAGAGCTGGTTAAAAAAAAGGAATTAAGTTCACGGGCAATATAGAAATTATTTCTGAAAGGACAGGGCAAAGCTGTATTCTGTATAATTTTTATGATGGCGATTGTGGATGTTGGAGAACTATGAAGGGCATGGACCAACACAAATGGCAGGGCCTGCATAACCTCCTAAAACAGCCCCTCCTGTTGCCATTAAAATCTATGCCAGTTTTGCAATCACCTTCAAATTAAGCCAGTATACCATAGAACCAGCGTAAGCTCCCATATATCATGAGTGTGATTTGTTGGTAACCCAGTAACTAAAGGCTGTGACGAACTAAAATCTGCTTGATAAGTAGGTGCAACTCTCAGGTGCAGAAGCTTCAGAGGACTTCTACAGTTTTGACTGGACAATCCAGTTCCATCACACAAGGAGCAGGGTAGAGCTCATCAGATCTTAGGCAAAATCTGAATGCAAACATTACTAGATATTGCTTACCAAGATGCAAGAGATATTAACAACCCACAATGCACTTCGTTATAATTGAATACTGTGGAGCTGCACATTTATCACATCCTCAAGATACTACATCTTGACCTTCAAATTTTCAGAGACAGACAAAGCAACTCAACAACTGGGAAAGAGTCATGAACAAACTGGGATTCATTTGGCTGCATCAAGGTTTATATGAAGTTTTTGTTTTCTTGATTTAGAGGATTGTTTGGGAGTGCCCCACAAGGACACTCTCTAGAGCAATGTTCCTATTTACAAGTATCTGCAAAATATCCCCTAACCTCCCTGCCTTTATATCATATATTTTTAAATAGCAGGAAATCCAGACTACAATAAAAAAACCTGCACACTCAGCCCTTCCAGCAAAATGCCAAACCACATGATAGCTTATTCATCTGGTTTGAGTTGAGCCTGTCACAGAGAATGAACAAAACTGAAGGAAGGGGCCATTTATGATGGTTTACTAAATCTCTCCTATGCCAGTTTTCAGTTGCAAGGGTAATACTAGTCACAGTAAAGAGCCTAAATCATGCCCTGTATGTCAGCTGATAATGTCAAAAAATAACACAGAAGGGAAACATTGACCCTTACAACTGCTGTTGAGACAGAAGTCATAGGTTACTGATGGGAAAAGGAATGTCTAGCAGCAAGAGAACACCGAGAAATGCCACAGGTAAAACCTCCAAGATCTTCTTGGAACCCCACACCTGAGGACAGTATCACAGCACATTACACTCTGCTTACTAAGATGTCTCGGTCTTGGACACTTAGCAGGCAACTCTGAGTCTTCTATAGTTCAGATAGGTTAAGTGGAAAATACTGGGTTTGATTTTGCTATCCCGGAGGCTGTGAGGGTTGCAGGAATTTTCTAGGTCTAATTTATATGTGCCAGCCTACAATTTGCCACCAACTTCTGTTGGTAAGGAGATCTGAGAGGAGGCTTGAAGGAATGCACGTGAGCACTATATCTCAAGAATCAGAGCTAAAATTATATGTTTGACCCAGTTACAAAACCTGTTTCTCATTGCAACACAAGTAATCACCCCCGTGATTCTGCTAAATTGACTGGTGTGTCCCAGTTAATGTCTTGCACCACCAAGTTTGTTTAGATTCCTATAGATTAACTTTGGCTTTTGGAGTTAGAGATAGCAATAGTTACTTCTCAGCTAATCACAGGTACAGGGTAAACATAAAATTGTATCGATATATTGTTCCAGAAGCAGTAACCTTCTACCAAGACACACAGATATCTCACTCGACATGAACTTGTGACTCCTGGATGAAATGAAAACCCACCCTGTTTGGTTCAATTCCAACATTTTTTCTTGCATAAGTTAGTGTTTATGATTGGCTAAAAACACCTCACCTCCTTACCACAATGATGCATTTGTGTGGGAGCAATATTATCATTCCTCCTTAAGGTTCAAATTACACAAACTCCCCCTTTACTCATCAGCCAAGACACCCTCTGAGGAATTTCATAGGAGATGAATGAAGGAACAGGTCAAAACAGGCTGCTGCCCAATGCCATCCTAGGTAAACCCTGGTGTACATACTTGCCTCGAAACCTGGATAGAGAGGATCTGTTTGTATCATCACAGCTTTCTGATGTGGTTGCACATTACAGCATCCTGAACATTCAGTCCCTATTTCAAAGCCTCAAAAGCAGTGAGGCTGAGCCACAACTTTCTACTCCTTTGATGAGAATTTGGATCCATGGGGCTTGTTGGGGGTGAGGGGTGGGGGCAAAAGAGTGTGAATCGCTAAAGTAAAAGAGAGTTACATCTCTGGTAACAGACATTTTCCATTTGCAAGCCAAGAGCTTTTTCATTATTTTGCTTCCTTGAACAGATTAGCTCTGATTAACAACTGCTTTTAGAATCCTGTGGTGTAACATCAACTTCTCGTGGGTTTTTGGTTATTCCTCTCCATTTACAGAAATATGAGCTCATGTCTGGTGTCTGCTTCTAACCCCTCCTCCCTTGCTCAGACAAAATAATATGACATGTGCCTCCATGCCCTTGGAGGTGTCTGGCTGAAGGTCAGCTCTGGAGCACACCTCCTTCTACCACGAACTGAGTGAACATCACACTTTATGAAACCTTCTGTCTCTTCATCGCACCATACCAGGGCAGTTAGTGTTACATATTCCCTTAATGTAATTTTGTCCACGTGAATTCTGAGTCTTTCTGAGAACTATTTCCACAGACACAGCTTGCCCCCTCAGACAACAGCTTACAAGGTGAAGGCATGAATGGAGAAACATCATGGATCAAAGGAATAGCCTCTAAGAGCTGAAGGCAGGAAGCAAGAGAGTCGCACACACACACGCCAACATTGTTCCTGACTTCTGCAGCTTTCTTGTTGTGGTTTGGTTTCAACAAGTGCTAATCAGTAGAATACAGACATGAAAGATGCACGACGTGTCATTGCTCCTCTGTGGTCTCCTGTGCTCTGCCACCACCCACATCCTCTGGAAAATCCTTCCAAGCTGAGTTCTGAACTACTTCAGCTGAAAAAAAGCCAGAATGTACTAATGCCACCCATGTGTGACAATGGTCACTTTTATCCATAAACATGAGTGCAGTATTGGCTGGTAAAGATACCCGTGCGATAGATGGATATTACGTTACCTCCAGCGTGCTGCACAGTACCAGTTCAGATGATTAAGTTCGAACTCAAAGTCTGGCCTGTTTAGACAGAACTGAACTCCAAGTATGGCACCACAGCTGCTGTCAATACATCTGCACTTTTTTCTATTCCTACAAACACTTTTCCCAGTTTGTTAAGCTTCCTTTCCCCTTTTATGCCTCTTGCCCTCTGAAGGCCTTGCCCAAATACTTGCAGGCTACACCAACGTGCACTTCCAGTCAAGTGAAAGCAACACCCGGGCAGGGTGAAGAATTTGCAAATTGCAGATTAAGGCCTGAGAGAGGAGGACAAAAATAAAAACGGACAAAGAAATGAGGTTTTCCCCCTATAACTTACTGTTGCAAACATTCGAAGAACAAAAATAAGATTCATGAAGGCTGCTTGTGGAGGAGAAATGGAAAGAAAATGTGGGGACTGCACATTAGCTAAACAGAAATGCACATTGATGGTCACGTACATTTATACACACAGTCTGCACAAAGCAGATGAAGTGTGTTTGAGACAGTCAGATGCTTTACCTGTCGGCATGTATTGACATGCATATACTCCTACTCATGGACCATGCCTCGATGGAGGCAATATAATCCAAACTGCGTTTTAATAATACAACCACACTTTCAAAAAGCTATTGATAACTTTGAGTGTTGTTATTATTCAAACCCCTTGTCATCTCTGGAGACTTTAATTTAATGTGAAACCAAAGCTGATTTTCAATGAGTTCATTCTCTTCATGTGAGAAGAATATGCCTTATCTAGTTAAAAGAAGCTCTACCTTCAGGATTAGACATCTGATTTCATTAAGACTTCTGAAAGCATTTAATTAAGGATTCTTCCTCTATCCACATTCCTGCAATCACACCATATTGAAGACACCAGGTGATTCTCTCATTTTAATTTTGTCCCCAGTAGCTTTCAACAACTGCTGCTTGAGCTGGAAAGTCTTTCTGCTGAGCCCTGGCAGCAACACCCTGATAATGGCAACATGATGTGCAACACATGCACTTGTCTCTTGCATGTCAACCAGAAGCAGCAACTGCACCTCCAGGCCTTCAGGGTACCATAAGGAGGAAAAGGCCACCCAGGTCCAGTGCTGACCTCCCATAGGCAGCATGTCTCCCGAGACTGTGGTATAGATGTAATCAGTCAGGAAAGACAGCAAAGGAAAGATTTGGTTTCAGTTCACACGAGTAAACATCTCTTTACATGTTCGTGTTTACAAGTTCAGAACAAACACTGAGAAACTAATATCCAAACAAACCTGATTTAACCCAGGATTTGGCTTTTCTGATTTTTTAAAGGCTGTTTATAGCTCTGACAAGGTTATAACATCATTCCTGACTTGGCATTAGTTCCACAGAAACAGAGAAAACAAGACGTGTTACAAAGTTCAAGACAAGCAAAACGTTCAGCCTGCAGGGCATCCCTCTGCCTTCGCTCCAGGGTGCTCGCACCTCCTGGCTCCTTATATCCACCAACAAACCAACTGCATGGTAGCAGCCACAAATGTCTCCAAAAGCATAGAGAAGGAAAGCGAGGGCAGGGTGAAGGGTGTCACAGCAAGGAGGTTCCTTGGGCCCTTTATTGGTAGGGACTGCCTAGAGACACTGCTAGGAGACCCGTATTTATCCCTTGCTAAGGCAATTCATTTACTGCAGGTTGCCCACAGCCTAAAACAAAGTTCAGGGAACACAAATAGGACTCCAATGCTGCAAATAGGTCTTTTCATCTGTAAAATCCTTTATTGTTGCTAGACCCCAGAGGACTCGTCAAGCTGCCTCACCTGTTTCTTCCCCCCAGTGTATCTATGTAAAACACAGGAGCAATTTCCTCCCCAAACAGTGATGATCTTCCAAAGCCCACCACTGACGCCACGCTGTCTTAACACAATGTTTGTGAAACGATGTTCCTGCCTTGCATTCCTCAGGTACAATAACCCCAAATTTATTAATATGTTACCTTTTTGAAAAAACTTAGATCTATCTGGACAGATAAAAAAAAATAATCAAACCTGATGAATAAATGTATTCCTAGAGATAAAGGTCTGTGATGGGTGAGTTTCAGCTGCTGGAGGACACAGGCTGAGCAGCAAAGCAGCCCAAGCGGAGGGCGGTGTGCTCTCTGCCTGGGCTGCCACAGTGGTGCCCAGCAAGACTCTGCAGCACCCAGCCACTGGTCACAGCTGGCCCAGCTAGCCACAGAGGACAGCTGGCTCTTCAAAACAATGCACATCGTTTTGCCAAACACGTAAATGTCACTGCTAAAATCTGCAGATGGATCAACCACACACAGGCAGTTTATTAACAGTAAAATAGCAAAGTGAATGAGAGAAAGATTATGCTCGATCTGCTTGTGTGCATGTGGGTTCACTTGCATGTGTGGGGAACAGCAACCAAACATGAAGGTTTGTGCAACATATACGAGTGGGCTAATAAACACTGCAACTAAAGATGTCAAATGCATTCAGTGAATGCACAGCAGTTTGCCTATTTGGATATACTTCATTTTGCAATCCATTTATCTATACCCTTACAATAACTTTACTTACCAGCATAGAATTCCCACCAATAAATAAGGACAGTGATTCAATTTTCTTTTTCTAAATGGAAAACACGGTCCATATGACCCTAATCCCTCTGTAAAATACCCCGCCAAAAATACCATATAGACACACATTTAAATATCTTCATTATTTTTATATATGCATATAGGCATATTTAATATGCACACAGAAGCTTATACTAAAAAAATGTTCTCCAGCCATTTGACACTATGACTACTCATTAGGCTGTATTGCACACAGGAACAGTTCTGAAACTTGCAAAATAAATATTTCAACCACATTCATGAAACCAACCAACTCCAGTCAGAGAGTAGCAGCTGAACCCATGCACATACAGCGGCCAGGAGGGAACTGCAAGTCCGCAAACAGGTGGCTTAGCTGCTAGAGGTGCGAACGGGGCAAGGGGGCCCGGCAGGCAGAATATCACTTTCTGGTACTCAGATGCCCAGGGACCTGCTCGCCGGGCACTGAAGGCATGATGAAAAGAAGAGTTTGGATTTACACACACCTGGAAGGATGAAAGAGTTGAATGCCTTGGTATTGAGTGTATGGAGTCCCTCAGGGATGGAGATATTTACGCAGCATTTCACTGTGAACAAAGTGAGAACTCACTAGCAACAGTGAAGAGGACCTCATCTGGCAAAGTGGTGTGTGTGGTACGTTTAGCTACTGTCAGATGAGTCAGGCAGAGGAAGATAATAGGAAGGGTCCATGATGAGATGAGCAGTACAACACGGTTCTGAGTGTGTGACTGATGTAGGGCTTACCTTGACCAGCCTCTCTGACACTGTTGGAGCCTGAAAAGAAATCAGACTGCAGTGGGAACCCAAAGCAGCAGCCCTAGAGAGACTACCAGGAGACCCGTACTTATCCCTGGATTACTCTATTTAATTTCTACAGGTTGCACACAAGCTAAAATGAAGCTGAGACTCTGATGCTGCAGTCAGGATTGTCTGCCTCCAAAATCCTGCTGATCTTAAAACCAGTCAAGCAAGCTATGGTGAACTCCACTGGCCAAGACAGAATTAAAAGATGAAGGAAAAAATAAAGGCATGCAATGAATTGCCTCATTTTTGGCAAACGCACAGTGGACAGAAATGATCACCTCAAGCACTGCTAGCTAAGGGGAATTGACAATCTGTCCGTAGCCTGCCGCAAAGCACTCTGAAAAGCAAATGAGATTATTAATTTTCAATTGGATACTGTTACACAGTTACAAGTCAGTTTCCAGAAACAACAGTATTAAATAGAAAAAGAAGTTCCAAGTACTGAAAAATTGTCAGGGAATCCAGCATTTATCATGAAGAGCCTGTCCTGTAAGAGGGGAAAGGAAACTGCATGCTGGTGAGTGAGCTATCATCAATATTAATGAAGAAGGAAATACTTGTGGCTGTGCTCAGGAACACACTGCTCTACCTTATACTGGATAAAGGATGGGAATGCTTGCTCATCGCTGCACCACAGAAGCAAAATTCTAAGTGTTTAAATACATGGACCCTGAAGACCCGATTAAGACAACTACAAAATTACTCGCTACAGAGCTTTACCCTCCAAATACTTTCTTTCTAGGATGACCAGTTGATTTGGTTAAAAATATTGGGAAGCATAAACATTGACGACTGGCACCTCAGGAAAGAGCCAGAACAAACACAAACCAAGGCAAGTTTCATATTACAGGAAATGTATTAAATAATGAAGCAGCAACTGATAATGGATGTTAGGCTAAGCTGTGTCTACTACAGCTAAATTTAGAGCAGATCTACAATATAATACAGGTTTCTGGTAAACAAAGTGTTTTCATATTAAGGACGGGGGTGACCGTGATGCTGAAAGCTGATATCAGAGGAGATGGGGTTTATGGATATGTAAAAGGTAGGTAAAACTTCACAGACAGCTCTCTGATTTTTGATGCTAGGTCCCACCTCCACTTTCTGCAACACAAGCCCACATCTGCTGGGGACAGCAGTGACTTCAGACAGCAGTCATCACATCAGCTTGCCACTCCAGACGAAGATGCGTTGGGAGATAAGAGGCAACGCCATCCCTGCCATCCCCCATGTCAGGGCAGATGGAAGCCAAGAGAAGCTGAGGACAGGACTCCTGCTCCCCTGGAAAGCCTCAGGCAACAACCGAAGGAGATCAAACAACTGCCTCAGGTCAGAAGAATGCTACAATAAACAGACAAGGACGTTCCAGTTGCAAGCCCAGGCAGTCATGCAAAGCAGCTTGCAACTTAATTGAACAGCCATAGCAAACCCAGATGGAAGCTCAGGAGCTTGTGCTGTACTGCAGCAGGCTATGAAGCCAGGTTTAGCTGAGAAAAGGTGGATGTGCTATGGGGACCAACATCCCCAGGAGCCTACCTACCTTTCCCTCCTTCAAAGCCCCGAGGTAACAATTTTGCTTGCACCTGACCTTTGCGTTATACAATATTTTCTTCTTTATAAGAAGCCACAAGCGGCAGGGCAAGGAGAGAGGAGAGGGCCAGCTAACGCACCCGGCCTATCAGAAGATGACAATACCAACATACTCCCCCCAGCCAAACCCCTCATGCAAAACCATCTGCAGTCTATGGAAACGTTGCCTGACAAGGCTCAGGAGGCTCACAGGGAGCAAACTGCTGGCATCAGCACAGTGCAAACAGATGAAGGAAAAGTTCACCAAAGCGCTGCTCAAACACAACAATAATGCAAGTTTATTCAGTAGATGGTGGTCAGGCTTTTACTGGGAAGTTAGCTACCCTACGAGTGGCTCTTGAGATGGAAACACTCCATATACTCCCATAATCCCTCTCTTTTTCTTTTTTAGTCAGACCTAGATATATAATATTAAAAAAATAACAAAAACACATCCAAATAAGACAACAGCCATTGCACTCCAAATTATTTCCAAATGAAGACTTAATTTCAAACAGATGATGATCATTATGTGAAGCAAACAAGAGTAAAAAGTATTGAGTAACAGACTCTGAAACATAGTTATTTTAAACAACCGCATTAAATAATAGCCAGCACACTAAATCACATGTTGGCATTTGAGAAGGTGGAAGCACAAAGACTGAAGACTTACACTTCTTGACCCAGCACCAAACACGTCAGAGGCTGATGGCACGGCTGCATCCTCTGCTCCTTCCCCTTCACTTTTTTCTTTGAACTCTGATATCATCCAAACGCAGCTCAGGAACTTTCTGTAACAAAAGCCTGATCTAACTTTGGGGATGGAGGGGTGGGGTGGGGGGAGTCAAACTCAGTGCTCTAAACCAGCTTCCCCGTTTTAACTCTTTGGCACATGATGCAGTTGTCAGAGGACGGCATTTATAGCCCAGAGACACTTTTCTGGTAGAGCTGTGCATCAGGAAAGGAGTCCCATTGCATCATAGCAGAAAACCAATGTTTTCTTCTAAGGGTTTTATTTAGTTTTTGCTTACAGGTTTGGAGCAGTATTATTATTTCAAAGTTAAAAGCAGACCATGTTATCTTATTCAAATCCTCTCCTCTCTTTCCAGCATTCTCAGTTTATTGGAAATAACTGTAAATTCGCCTTGTTCAGATGAGCAATATGAAAGATCAAGTCAATTCTAGACCAGTTCTTAAGTACAGTAAAATATAAGCACAGAAAGGAAAATGTCAAGGAATGACCACTATTTTAATCCTGAAAAGCAGGGTGGAAATCACATAAGATTCTGCAAATTTCTTATTTAGTTTTAGAACAAATGAGACAGGGTTAAAGTGCAATACTTGCATACATCCTGATCTTCAGGACTGAATTTCAGCCCTATGTAGCGAAGCAGAGAAGCAAAGAAGCAGATGACTTCTTTTAAATCACAGGGAAGTTGTAGTTCTTGCAGTCCTACTCCGCCAGTAAGGGGGAAAAGACGACCATCAGGGATACTGTCAATTTACTTACCCAGAGAAACACAGGAGAGAGCATTTATCAGCAGTGCAAATTAATAACTGGAGCTACCTCTACTCTTTATATTAGGGTACTTGCTGTCTTTGAAAGCAAAGTCTGCAAACTAGATAAAAGTCATGGGTAAATGTCTTGAAAATTGTAACCATTGTGCACTGAAGCAAAATGTGGTGGCAATAGCAGGTTGGTTTCACATGGCCAGCTGCAGTTTCAGTGTCCCCTGTTTGACATAAGCCTGAAAGATTTACGCTTTCATTCTTTGTATTCCTCTGCTTTTTGGAAAGGGACTGGAGCCGAGTACTTTGGTTCGGGGTAATTCCATGGTTACTCCAGCATTTTAAGGCAGATATGACAAAGTTTGACAGGAAAGCTGATGATTACTGTTTACTCTACAAGATCCTAAAATTTCACATCACATTGTTAGGCAGAGGAAAGACATTTAATTTCTTTCATATGATTTTACAGCTGCCTGTGGCCTTGCACAGCTGTACTCATAGTAACTGATGATCCTGGCTTTAACAACAAAACAGGGGGTGCCAAAAATTGGTCCAATACAAACACTTCAAATCTGTTTAAAACAATTGTAAAATAGTTTTTGCTAAGATTTGATCATTTGCTGCTATGCAAAGATTTTGCTTGCAATGCCAAGAAGTTTTCTGAAAGGTTTTCATTACACAGAGGAAAAAAAGATTGCACATCTTGGGAGAAACCCACAATGTGACTCACAAGCAAGATTGCTAGAGAAAGAGACCTGGTTTTGGCTGGGCCACATTCCCTGTTTTTTAAGTTAGCTTTACATAGGTCTACTAGCTGGACAAAAACCATGCTGATGGCTAACAGCCACCAGGAAGATCACTGGTGCCTTTCATAGCACCAAACTAAAAGAGCACTTTTTATTTTTTTTTTCTTTTCCCCACCTGTAAAATGTCGTCAAAAATCAAAATGCTTGCAGGCACTTTATACACCATCTGGAATGACGCTGGCATCAATCTACTTTGTCTTTGCCACCAGCTTGAAGCTGTCACGTTGAAAGGGGTTGCACCTTAAGGGTAGGTAAGCAGAAGCCATTTACACCAAGAGCAGCCAAACGATGGGAGGCAAAGGGGGATACCCTGTGGGAGGTGGTGGGACTGTGGGAGCTGGGCAGCCAGCAGCAGCCCCAGTGGCCCAGGGATGGTGTCAGGGCTGGTTTAGCTGTGTCTGCTACAGCAATTCAGTCAAATAGGCAGTCAAATGAAACCACAGATGTGGATCTGCCCTCTGAATAGGGCTCCAGTTTTAGATGTACGATACATTTGCATTGGGGAGGGAAAGCAGAGAGGAGATAATATCAGAGATACACCCAGAGTAAGGAAGGTTTTGAAATCTAATCGTGCCTCTGGTCCCTGGTTTGAGATCAGAAGGGTGGGTAGTTGTTCTGATTTGGTGAGTGAAAAGTCACATGAAGCAACTGCCTGTAAAAGTGTAAACAGTGGGAAGCAGAATTGCAAGAACAATTACCATCGAGCAAAGCACAGAGCAATGCTAGAGCAGCAAGACACCGCACCTGCTTGCCTCCTGCTCTGCCCCAAGATTAAGCCTCTGATGTAACCACAGAGTTACAGTTTTGGCATTCAAGACAAGGGGGAAGGGGAAAAAAAAGTGAAGATGTTGCAATGGCAAGAAAAGGCGACTAGACCTAAAAAGGAAAAATTGAGCTCTTTCAGCTGTCTTCATCTTCAAAATACTTTGCCAATTCTTTGCGAAATGATGTGTTGTGTGTTCTTCTTTAAGGGTAAACGTTTCAAAATATTCAGCCATGGAAGTGTCTTTGGATTTGCTTTTTTTAAAAAAAAATAATTGCTTTATGTATTTTCTTTTCTTCCTATGAACTAGATGCTTATGCTGACAGCTGCAGATGCCTGCCTAGCTAGGCTTTCTGTGCAGTTCAATGGTGACATTTAAGACTAAACACAGTCTCTTAAGAGTCTCTGCTTCCATATACCTGCACCCTCCCTTCCCACAAAAAGAGAACCTAACCAGTTTCTCGTTTGACTGTAAAACAAAGCTTCATTTTCTTTGTAAATTAATCTATTCTACCTATGAGCAGAAAAAGGGAGAGAAAGACGATGAACATTATCTTTTCAATGAGAAAAGAAGGATGGCTTTTGTGGGCTATCCCTTTCACAAATGAAAATTGAACAGAGCATGAAGCGACTGCGATGGCCATTCTGACACAACCACCACAGCTGTACTTCAGAGAAAGTCCCTGTTTGCAAAATTCCAGTCCTGGGGCTGGTGCTGCTTTGACCCTTAGAAAGACAATCCCTCAGCCTCAGCATACCCTCCTCTTTCAGGACATCCAGAAGCCCCTTGTGTGGAGAAGACATGAATGATACTATGAGTGTCAAGAAGTCACAATGAGCAAATCTTCAGAGCGGTGCTTCTGCAGTTCACAATGTTTCATGTTGTTTTCCCATTGCCATCGCATTTTAACAGACCTCTGCTCTTGTCTCTCAATAAGCTGCTCTGTGCCCATCACAACGCTCCGGAGCCCAGATCCCTGGGCTGTGCTTAGCAGCTGCAGCCCAAAGCAAAAGTTCCCTGGGCATCTCTGCAGTGGCAATGTGCAGGGCTGGCCCTTCTCACCGAGCTGGTCGCTCCTCACAGAGGTGACAGGCATTAGTTACCTACCCATAAGAAGCGTTTGAGCCCAATCACCTATTTCAGAGGAAGGATCATAAAATCCTCTGAATTCTTAGTTTTCAATAAGCCTCATGCTCTGAATAATCAAGATAGTCAGAAGTCAAGGCTCACTTCATCAGTTTAGAAAAAATCATATACAAGTTTGCATAAAAGTGAGATTTAAGTTTAGCTAAACCTTGTGAAGACGTCTCTTTATCCAGTAGTGATCCAGATAATGGTTTTTGGCTTTCCTAACTGAAAAGAAAAATAATTTGTTTTTTCTAGGACTCAACTGTATGTATTTATTGTAAGTTACTTGAACGAACAGAATGACTCCTGGGAAAACATAACTTTTCCCTGTGCTGACCCTAAACATTTCCCACATAAAGTGCTTGCATATACAGCAAACACTGGTTAAGAAGATAAACTGTCTTGGACTTCAAAAGAAAAAAATTCGGCTTTCAGTAAGTAGAGAAGCATTAGAAATTAACCTTTGAGAAATTCAGGAAAGCAACTTCAAAAGTTCATTGAGTTTTTTTACTATCCCCCTAACTGTGAGAAATTATTGAAACAGTATGGTCACTAGCAGGGCTGGCTTTTTTTCAGCTGTTGGTTTTGTTTGTTTGTTTGTTTGGGTGTGACAGCAAGGAAAAAATCTGTTCCAAGTCACTTTTACCCCATTACATTTTAATCTAAACCCCATCAGGTAGAATATGAGCTCCTATTCCTTCTCTCCTTGATTATATGCAGCTGTATTAAATCTATTTTAGCTAGTTAACATTCCTAGCCCAGGCACATCCTAAAAAAAGTTAGCTGAAATTTGCAGTTATCAAGCTACATCCACAGGATGCAGGAACAACCACTTCATTAGCATTTTGCAACATGCTCCGAATAATTAAGATAGTCAGAAGTCTAGGCTCACTTCATCAGTTTTAAAAAAAACAAACATATGCAATTTTGCATAAAACTGAGATTACCTCGAACTGGATTTCTCCAAGTTGCAGTCTACTTGCACATTTGCATCTTGGTTGTACATATAACACAAATCTTTGTTTCTAGTATCCATATCGGGGAAAATAACTCTTCTGCTCTTCATATTTGGGGTACAGACATGCCTAGTACCATCTAAGTTCCTTCTCAGCCACTTGACTGATAGCCACAAAGTGTAAGGACTCTTACGGAAAGGGAAAGAAGGGAGGAAAATGAGCACACACATTAATTAATTCCAACTGTGGCTTTTAAACTATGCTATTATCAAAAGAAAGATGCATGGAGCCACCTGTGGTGTTAACATAAGGTGCCTGACATTGATAACTACTTGTCTGAGGGTTTCTTCTCACAGACACCTTACTGGTGCCATGTTAGCCCTAGGTCATCACATAAGCTACTTAGGAAGTGGCAGGAAGAACACTTCAGATAACTCCAACTGTAGTGAAGTACGCTGCAAAGGAGGAGGCCACAGTGCGTACACGGAGGTGACCATTCTCCTAGCTTTGTCAACTAATACTACAGACAACCTTGGGTGGGCTTGTCTAAAGACCCTCGTACCACTGACAAAGGCAGAACTATCTGAGGTAATGCTATGAAGCACAGCTTTTGGTGTGAGCAATTTAATGAAAAACCTGGGTGCCATTATATAGCACAATTCAAGCAGACATCAGATTAGAAATTTAAGCTGAACTACTGTATCTCAAAAAAGCTTGGGTACAGGTTGGTGCAGGGTATGGGAGTTATTATCCAGAAGTGCTCTATCTTCTCTGTATTTCTGGCAGAATTTGCCCTTCTTTCAGATATCTTCATAGAAAAATTCCATCAGGGGGGCAAGTAGGATCCATCTAACTTCCTTATGGAGCTGTAATATTATGGAATGTGAACACAGCAAAGGACAGGAAACAAAAACCCACAAAACTCACAGAATGAAAACAAAACCCCTCACAGCATGAGGTCCCTAAAACTGAAGGACGAATCAGTCTTCTCCAGTTCCCACTACTCTAACTGGCAATATTAAGGACTATAGGAACAATACTCTGGAAAACCATACGACGGTATACACTGTGTAGTTGGTTTTGCTATTGATGAGAATACCTTGCAAGGCAGAAGAGATGTATGCTCCTGAAAGAGCTGTCTCACCCATTCCCAAGATCAAGTACAGTAGAACTGTTCGGCACAGTGCTCCACCGTTCTCCATCGGAGGTCTGGGAGAAGGGACAGCGTCACTGAACAGCGTTGAGAGAGCAGTAAAGACATTCCCAGTATCACTACAGTCCCCACCAACCACATCGATTATTACTACATTCCCATCATTATGATGAGTCCAGTTCTGTCATCTCTTTGAAAAATGAAGGAAACTTGTACATCAGCCTTTCCGGCCCTCCAGCCAGAATCACATCTAAGGGACCTCTTTTTTAATTTCCCACACATCACTGACAGGATGAGAACAACTAATGTATCTTATTGATGTCCAGGTCAAACATACAATTAACAGGCAGATTCAAATAGCCCCATGTCTGGAAGACAGTCCATTACACATTCCTCTGATATTTCCTACAGGAGATATGGAAACTTGAACCAATTCAGCCCACGCATCAGAATATTCGGAGCATGCAGTAAATGAGCCACAAACAAATACGAGGTTCAGTGCATCAATACATCAGTAGTCAACTGCTTCGACACCAAACCACAACATTTTGCTGTGTTGTGGATATTATATACCAGTTGGTTACATGCAGCTGACAACACTCTGTAACATCGCAGAAGATCCTGATGAAACACCATGCAAAAGGCATCGCCTGTTCACTGTGCAGAATAATGTGGCCTCCTACTTCTTTAGGAGCCAATAGGCTGGTTCTCCTCTAAGCAAATGGTTTACATGGAAGCATTTTTAATTAGCTACCCAGGCAAAAACGGGACAGAGGCTGCCACCTCGCTGAGTACCAAATCAGTTCCAACACCAAAAAAACCCACCATTTCAGCCAGTAGTTTGTGACCTTCAAAATGAAACCATCCATCCATCCAGGCTGTTGCAAACCAGGTCTGCAAACTTCAGGCACCTGGTTGTGGGGTTAGGTGAAGGTAGGGTGGGCACTGCCACCTCCCCATGATGTATTACGGTGGCAGCACGGTGGTGGCAGGAGCAGAGAGGTGCTCGCAGCCAAGCTGCTTCCAATGCCAAAGGCAGAGCAGACCAGCTGTGCTGAACTGGAGTGAGCAAGTAGCTCTAAAATGCCAATGCCTGAGCACAGTCGAAGAGTTGTCTCCAGTTACTGTCCTGACAAACGCAAAAAATCCATTCTCTACTGACAAAGTGTGTATTTTGGGGAACCTGAAGAAAACAATTAATTTCTTTTTAGTGATGTCAGTGATTACTTAAGATCACTCCAACATTCGTCATAAATCTCACTGCAGGAACCAACTGAATGAATGGATTTTATACTTCCATAGCTTCTGCTCTCACAAGGCTGAAAGATCACTGATCCAATTGGACTGAAGTATCAGAGAAAGAAAGCATGTCTTAGGGGACTCATCTTGACACATTCAAGCTATCCAGCCTCTGGCAAGTCCTTAGCCAGACCTTTGGGATCTGGTTTCTGCAAAACCCATGACTCAGATGGAAGATACAATTTCCTTCAAGACATCTTTCAGCACTGTTGCAGGGGGCTGAAATGCACTTTTCAAGGCAAGAGTACAATGCAGAAAAGTGGAAATGGCACACAACGCCTCCCGGCACTCCAGAACCATGAAAAGAAACGAGAACAATGCTGTGTTTCATTGCACGCGGGACCTGACTGAGCAGGCTTGGGATGGCACTGACTGCATCTTACGTACCAAACGTGAGAGGCAGGGATAAGCATGCCTGCAACAGATAATGCAGAAGTAAACCAGCCTCTGATGTGACAGGGTGTGCACACTCCTGCTGGGGGGCTGAACTTCAGTTATAATTGGTTGAAGTGGTTTAATGTGCTTTGTCTGAACTACTTCACATAAATACACACATATGCACAATATGTAATTAAATAACTCTTTGCTATTTCTTTCAGTAATTCACACTGAAGATCACAAAAAATCCCAGGCCAGATCAGAAGAATGATTGGCTTTGACTACAAAGAGTAATTTTGAGAGCTACTACATTCAAGCAAGCCATAAATATGGGTAATAGAGTTGGTTCCTGTGGTTTTCAGCATCTGGGAATAAGAAGATTTTTGAGTTTCAGATTTGTCTCCAGTTCATTCACCATATTAGTAGAGCCACATCTGAATGGAATTACATGTGCAACTTGATCTCACTGCCTCAAGGATACGTTTCTTTTTTCATTTCACATGGGGAGAGGTCCTTTACCCTGGTAATGGAAATGACACTTTCCACTCCCAGCACCTCCCCGATTTAAAAGACTACAGGAGAAACTGAATGCCAATGAACCCTTTGCTTGCAACAAGCCACCACTTACTGCATTACAGCAATCACCTACAGTGACAGCTGTTACATCCCGCGATCCTAGAATACTTACCATCAGAAATGGTCATGTGAGCTGTGTCCGTTTAACTGGCATAGATCTGAAACTATTACTCTGCTAATCTGGTTAGCTACCTGAAAACATTTTCAGAACAAAAAGATCCATTAGAGACCCAGATACCCTGATTAATCAATTCGCGTACATCAGAACCATGATGGAAAACAGCAGCTAGAAAATTCTTCCTGTTTTCACGAACTTGAAACAGGGCTTCTGCTCTGAAACAATCCAGATCTCCTTGTTGTGCAGCCAAGGCAACTACAACTTACTCTCGAATTCTTTAGTCTGAATATTTCCAACGCTGAAGTTGCCTCAGCGATGAAGGCTGGGCTCCCTCCCCGCTTCCTGTGGCCTGGACACAGACCCAACAGTTTTTCTTGGACCACTTAACAGGATAGGTGCCTCCCTTTGCCAAAGTTGTTTGCAGGAAAGGCATATTTCTAGAATTTAGGGGAAGGAGTGGTGAAGTCTCTGGTTTAACCTACTTCCTATGAGCAGTACACTTTCAGTATAGAAACTATACACGGCCAGCTGGTTATAGTCCCAGAAAGAGGAAAATGACATAGTAGACAGAGTATCTGAACAGTAAAGATGTATGATTGATTCTGACATGCACAGTGAGAGACTGAGAGGCAACAGCCAAGTTGCAGGAAAGGAAATTCTGATTAGGTACTGGGGGGGGGGGGGGAGCAGGAACCTCTACCATGAGAGGTGTCAAACACAAACAGGGTGGCCAGAAGGTTGTATTCTTCAAGAAACTGAGAACTTGACTGGATGAGGCTCTGAGCAACCTGATCTAACTTTGAAGGCAGCCCTGCTTTTGCAGGGGTTTGGACCAGATGACCTGCAAAAGTCCATTCCAACCCAAGAGAAAAGCCAAAGTGGGAATGTCAAGAAACTTGTGACTGAACCAGTACTGTTAAGTACTGAGAAAGAAGGCCAAGTTATTCAAGACATCAAAATAACCAAAGCTAGGTGATTAAACAGCATACAAGGAAAGAAAGCAAAAATCTAAAAATTCAACTTCATGCAAAATGGAACACAGAATTACTTCTATAGTCCTGTGTTATAAGCTCAATGTTCAGAAGACTAAAACACCACTGAAGATCACTCCACAAAAACATTTACTTAATGCACTGTTAGAATGTGTAACGGGTAACAGAAATAATGCACATGTCTAAAGACATTATATGAAAATCACCAGTACCTTAAACACCATAATCCAATCTTTGAAAGAATACAAAAAAAGAAGACTAGAAAGGTGATAACAGCGAGACAGAACTTCACTTTGGTGAGACCAAAAAGCTTTTTTGAATACAAAGCATGAATAACATCAAGGTTATCTGAGCACTCCTAAAGATATTCACCTACTGAAAGGAAAATGCATTTAAAACTGAACAAAAGGAAGTTCTGTGTATCTTACTAGTTGCTTCAGAGGCAAGGAAACTGGAAATGCTCATTTCAGAGGCAGGTTACTGTCTATGCCCTGAACTGGTGATACAGCAGTTATTTGGTTTATTGTCAGAAGTAGCAGCTTGCTTTCATCTCAGTTTGGTTTTCATATGGAGTAGCATCACCTGGCTGAATGGCTTAGCATGGCAAGGATCAGTTGACACCGCATGAAATGCAAGCAGAACTCTACAAACTCATTTCCCAAGATTTAAAATGAAAATAAGTGAACAATGTAGCAAGTTAGTTTTCATCTCAGTGTCATAATTCTTAGCTAATAGGTTATCTAGAAACTATGTGCCAGTCATGTTTTCTACAATGAAAACTTTTGTTACACAAAAAGTACTATCTTATTCAAAGCACTGTACACCACGAGCACCATCTCACCTTCACATAATTTTACAACTATGTTTAGTTGAGCAATTCTCAATTTTTAGAGTGTATAGAGTAAGACAAGGTTGGGAACGATTTGCTTTATGATGATTGTAAGAAATATTCTTATAGACCTGAGAGCAAACAGCACTATGATGTTGTGCAAGTCTGATCATTTTAACTTGATGCATTCCTGTCTTACCCTAAATCTCTAGTATTACAACTAACTTCAAACAAGATGCAAAGCTCTCAAAGCTATTAAAATCTATTCTGTAACACTCACGTTTTACTGCGTTTCTTCATTTGAAAGCATGGAGGAGTTGTTAACATTATGAAGGAAAGCTTTGAGTAACTATTTCTCAGTCAATCTTCTGAAGCACACTTGCATCTCCTTACTTTCCTTGAAAGGGAAATACACCAGAATAAATCTGTGAAGGTTTAGCTCATCTCTCTGAATACATTACATTACTTGAACAAATAAAAGCAACCAAGAAGCATTCTGCAGAGTAAGAATTAGAAAGATTATCTTACTTTTGCTGCTAACTTGTAACAGAGATTCTTTCTTCTGTTTACAGTACATATCTCTGATTATGACTGTTGCTGTGATGAAATGGAAAGTGACTGCTAAGCCCTTTTGTATAGCACTACCATAAAAATGAAGCTACTAAAATACAACTTAATTTCATACTGATAAAACAAACTGGCAGATGGAGACAAAAACATCCATATTTGCATGTACATACAGATAACAGTTTTGTGACTTACAGCATCTAAACAGACTGAAGATGACCTAATCTGATGTGGCACAGTGTACTTACCCAAAGTTTGTACCATAATATGTAATACACTTCAACTCAGTTAAGGGGCACTGGTGTTTCTCAATAAATGTCTGCACAAGCAAATGAGAAAAGATGTGGAACAGAACACAACGCTGTCTTTAAAGCGTGCATAGGATATTTTGCTAAATACACCGAGCACAGAAGGGCAAAATGAGAGTTTACCAGTTCTCTCCAAAATACAACTACTGATTTTTATTTTTATTTTTACTTACCCTGTGTGTATTTGCTATCAATGTTAAATAAGACAGCACTGGTCTTATTTTTTCCCCCTCCTACATCTGATCTGAATAAAACAGCCATAAATGCAGAGGCACTGGAGAGCAGAGTGGGATTTCTACTAGAAATTGTTCATATGCCTAATCACACAGGTATGTTACATAGTAAGAAAAAACACAGTGCTGCTTTTTTTTTTTTTTTTTTCAGAACAGGTTAAACAAAAATAGTTACAGAAGTTCTAAAAATTCCATATGAAGACTTCAGTATGAGAAGACAGATTCAGTGGAAAGGAATTAAGTGTACCTGTAACTCTGAAAGGACAGTCGACTAATGTTCCTATTGCAAGCTGGGACACAGATGTACTGTGCCCGTAAGCAGAGGACCGCTTACTACAGTGAGACTGTAGGTGGTCACCAAGGAAGGTCGCTTGCTGCAGGGAGCTCTGACCACAGCCACCATGTTTGTGGTCAGAGAAGCCGGAAGAAAACTGGGGGCGGGCGGAGATACTCTGTGGCCACATTTGAGAGGTGCTTAATACAACAGACTATTTGAAATGCACGCTAGTAGAGGGACAGGGAATCCTTGCAGAATTCCTGTGTCATCCAGCGCAGTACAACTGCTGAGCATGAGCTGTATGTAGCAAGATGGGCAAGCTAAGCACAGCCCGCTGCCAGTGAACCAGCACCCGTTACCCTGGCTGAGCTAAGGGGTTTTGACCCACACACCTAGAGGCTGCAGACACTCTCCAGTCTGCTGTTTCCCCTCCCCACATTCAGCAGGTAAGGATCGGTAAGGTATGAACTGGAAATCAGATTGCTGCTTCAGTGCTGTGAAGCTGCGTGCGGGTTTTGGCTAGGAGAGGGTTACTTTCCTTCATAGTAGCTACTGTGAGACTATGTTTTGGATTTGGGCTGTAAACAGTGTTGATAATTCAGGGATGTTTTCCTTACTGCTGAGCAGCTCACACAGAGCCAAGGGCTTTTCTGGAGGAGTACAAGAAGCTGGGAGGGGACACAGCCGGGACAGCTGACCAAAGGGATATCCCGTACCACATGGTGTCACGCTCAAAATTGAAGGTGGGGAAGAAGGAAGGGGGAGATGTTCAGAGTGATGGTGTTTGTCTTTCCAAGTCACTCTTAGGTGTGACGCAGCCCGGCTTTCCTGGAGATGGCTGAACACCTGCCTGCCCATGGGAGGTGGTGAATTCCTTGTTTTGCTTTGCTGGCATGCATGGCTTTTGCTTTACCCATTGAACCATCTCTTATCTCAACCCACGAGTTTTCTCACTTTACCCTTCCAACTCTCTCCTCCATCCCACCAGGGGGGAGTGAATGAGCAGCTGTGTGGGGCTTAGATGCCAGCTGGGGTTAAACCACAACAAGCTGACAACTCAAGACATGCATTTTCAGTTGTGCAATGATTTTTACTGCAGTTCTATGTGACCAACATGTAAAATGACTTGTTGAATCAACAAGGGTAAAATCATAGTAACACTGAGGTCTGGCTACAGGTTTAGTGATATTACAAGCCACAGCACTTAAGTTTTGTTAACAGAGTAACACAGCATTAATCCTAAGAGTTACAAATATAAAGTGAAAATGATTCATTTCTGTGTGTTCAGTGATGTGCCATACACTTACGAAAACTGAAACACTAAACTAAGAAATTTTCAAAACTTATAGGACTTTTATGCTGCACTTCTGACACTCCTTGTTCTCATTCTACAAAAGGTTACCCACCTTTGATTTAGGGCCTCTTTGCTGGCGATGTTTTTAAAGGGATGTATTTTGAGTTTCAGAAACTGTTTCTGAACTAATACCCTCATTTTTACATACCATCACCCCCACACACACACCGAAAAGTGCTAGCTTGCTAAGATCAGCTAAAATAAAACCCAAAACATGACCCGAGCCATCACTGGCCAATACACAGCAGAAAAATGAAAACAGTGCTTTGGTGGCTAATAAGCAGTATCAGACAAAAACTTCAGAAACAGTATAAAAGCAGCAGGGACCACAGAGTATCTAAGGAGCAAGAATATGTATCAATTACAAATGATGACATGGTTGCCCATCCCATCTTCATCATTGCCTGTAACAAAGGTATAAATCTTCTTACATCACCACTAAGACTTTTTTTTAAAGTCATCTTGGCACGCTTCAATATCTTTCTGATAAATGTACCATACCATTTCTTTCATAAATCACTTCAACTTTATAAGATTTGCAGGGCTATCCAAAGAGAGGTCAATGAAAGACAGATATTTAGATGCTTTATCTGATATTAATCCCACCATCTCGTCCTATGTATTTTTAAAGCAGCAACATAATACTGCAATTTGTTAACTTCTCCCCTGCTTAGTGTATGAAAACTCTCGTGTACTGCTGCAGAAATAATGGACATAACACTGACTAAAGCAACTTGGAATAGCAAATCTAAAAGAGCCATAACATCCAAATATAATTCCACACAACTTTTGCATGAGTCTAGGTTTAATTTGCTTTACAGGACAGTTGGCCAAACAATGACATTTATCATAAAAATATCCTCTCCATTAACCAAATCTCATTTTTCTTTCCAAAAGAAAATTCAATGTATACTCTGAGCATTCAGTGGCTCATTTTCAAGATTAGCCCACACAGATTTTTTTTGTAACAAAACAAAGCAATTCAGTTAAAAAATGCAGACCAATGTACTGACATAGTCATATTGCTTTTGGCTATGTTGACTTTAAAAACCATGCCAATTTTGCTATTTTTCTTTAGGTTTTATTAGAAAAAAGCAGCAGATCAACATTACAATTCAGAGTCTAATCTAAATATGCACTTGACAATGAAGCACATCTGAATATGAAGTGAAAAAAGATTCCAGAAAACCTTCAGTTTTGCCAGTCTCCTGCTAGCCAAATCATGTATCTTTTCTGCTGGCTTTCTGATGACTGAAATCAAACAAGAAACAAAAGATTTATTGCTATGAAAACAAAACTGTAGTACAGTAGTATAGGTCTTGGGCGCTAAGTGTATCCTGTCAAGTTAACTTAATAATTTCAAAGTGTACTTAAACCTTTTGTTTGGCCATGAAAGACCATAAGCTGACTGACCCAAGCAGAAACCGAAACAGAAGCTTTGGACACAAAAAAAAAAATAAAACAAAACAGTTAGACAGCATGTTAACCTCCAGTTTTCAGACAGTAATAAAAAGATACAATTCCAACAGCCAAGAAATTAAAATAAAAAAATGAAAAAAGTTGACCTGACATTCAAGAGCTATGTTTATTCTTATGCTCGCTTTTTTTGCACCCAAAAGAATTTTAGACTCACCAGGAAAAAAAAAAAAAAAAAAAAAAAAAAAAAAAAGAGTATTTATGGACTATCTCACAATTGAAAAAGAGAAACAATTGTCTTTTGACTTGGTTATTTTCCCCCACTGAGGTATAAAATCTACATATAAATTTGATACTTCACTATAACAAATTGTACTTTTCATAGTTCTGATTTAGTTTCCATTAAACCCTGTTTACTTTTTGTTTTTAAATCACAGAATTCTTATTTCATGTTACTGAATCTGGTTTCCAGCTCTCTCATTTATTTGTGAATCTATATTTAGTAGTCTGGTTACCACTGCTAAACCAGGGAAAAAAAATCTTGGAACTTTCTTCATTACAACAGCACTTTCAGCAGAGTTTACTGATGTGCAAGCAAACTACAACGATATGCAGCTCTTCAGAGAGATTATTTCATTGATTATGTTTCCACTGTCCAAACGTTCTCAAAATGACTTGCTGAAAGAAATTTTTTCGATCTTGTAAACATCAGTGGGCGCAGTTTCACTAGTATGTGTGGTAGTTTCACATCCTTATACAGGAAGGCTGGTTCACAGCTACTGAGAAGCTGCAGGAGTTCTAACAGCTGACGAACTGTGGATTCTGCAGAGCAGAAGATTCTGTTGCCACTTAACAGTGTAGCCCAAGCATCAGCCGAGGTAGCCCAGTCAATTTTTTGCTTTTTTTTTTTTAGAACCTCTCAGAATATTTCTGGAAGGGTGACATTGCGAAGCAGCCACTGCTGGGAGCGGCTGCCATTGCAGTCTCTGATGCTGGGTACCTGGCTGTCCTCTTCGGTGGCTTTGTCCAGGCACTGGTTACTGTTCACGTGCAACAGGGTTAATTTCTTGAAGACAAAACAAAAAGAAATTAGTTTTACAAAATTCACCAGGCATAAGTTCACCAAAAAGTTTCTAGTGGCCATTAAAATTCTTCCACAGGTATGTAGGAACTAGACAAGACCCCTTGGTTACTGACTCCATGTCCCAATCCTAAAGAACACTGAAACACGCTATGTGATGTGGTAGATATTAAAAACAATGCTTTGTGAAAAACAGAACAGTCTGAACTTTTAAATCACGTTCTTTATCAAGCAATATCCACCATTCTTTAAATAGGACTATATACCTAGGGATATTTGAGGAGTTAGAAATTAAAGTTTGGTAAGATATACAACTTCAATTATTAGTTATAAGAGAAGCTTTGATCAGAATGAACACGTGAAATATGTATTTGAAAGTACACTTTTATCCTCAGCTGGGGACACAACACTGACCTTACATCGTGTTCTTTTAGTACTATGTTCTTTTTTAAAAAATATGTTCTTTAAAAAAAAATAAAAGATGTGTACAAGTTCACATACATATGTATCTTTTGCAATACCTACTAATCTTACTTATGCAATCTTCCATACACCACTCTGTCTACCTCCGCACTATCCTCATGGACAACAGATCTTCAAAAGTTGCATTTCCTGCCACTGTGCTGTGGGTACTCATCAGTGCATCAAGTTCTCTATGGTACTGACAGGCATTACTATCAGTATTTCTTCTCTCACTCAGCAGCGCAACTGGACTGACAGAAAAGTGGCAGAACAAGCAGGCCTTGTGTGCACAAGCAATGAAGGGTAAAATAACCCCCAACCAAAAACCTGAGCACATTTCCTGCGCTCATACAGCACATGAAGAACGAATGAGACAGTTGGAACAGACATAAGCAAACAAATAACTAACACACAGGTTTAGGTTTTGCTTCCCTCTCCTTTCTCTTTCTATCTGGTAGACACCAAGGGAAAGGGGCTTCTTACATGTCTCCTGAACAGAGGCAAAAGAAAAATAAAACCTACAGAAAAATCATCCAGCTAAGCAGGCAGGAGTTCTTGCTAAGTACTCCCTAAACTGTTTTTGTGTTTTATTAGCCAGCTTTCAGTAAAGTTCTGAAGGTTACACCTAGATTTTCCACTGGCAGAATGAAGAGAAAATACAAATACAGCCAAATCTATGGCTCAAAATTGACACAGGGGAAGTTTTACTGTCTTTACTGTTTTACTGTCTGTGTCAATCATTGCAAGAGAAACTACTGCATCTCCAGACACCTAAGTGCAATGTTCTTCCCAAATGATAAAGTAGAAACAAAATAAAAAGTACATTGGTGAATCACTGCCATGTAGTAATATTACTCATCTAATTTACTTAAGTCATGTGAACTAACTACATTAAAAACAAGAATGAATGGTTCCCAAGATTCAAATTTAATAATTTCAATTAACATTTAATCCTGAAAGCCTTCAACAGCTTGCTTCAGTCTCCTACCAGCAGCTGCTAGCAACGTGCAGAAATTCAAGTAAAGATCCACCATCTTCCACATTAACTACCATCCTAATAAAAAAATCATCTTTCATACATATTTCCTTTTAGTCTTAAAGGCTGTAGGTTTCATTAACACCTCAGCTACTAAAATCTACAGCAAGTCTATTTAGTTAGAAATACCTTTAGTTAGATATGCCCAACCCACCCTTATTTCTTTTCTTTCTCTCGCTCGCTCTCTTTTTTTTTTTTTTTTTTTTTTAAATCGGTGAAATTACTTTTTAGTAGCTAAATATCCACATGTTCTCTTTATAAAATAGTTGTCATGATTATACTGGCAAGATTCTCCTTCCACAAATTGTCTCACAATTGTCTTTTGCAATAAGTGATTTTAAATTAAGAAGTTTTAGAACTATTTCTTACTAACTAGCCATGATTTAAGTCAGAGTTCTTGACTGCACTATATCACAAGGGAGTTTTTAGAGCTTGCAAATCAAATTAGTGATGAATGGATCAACAATCAATGATTTCTAGATCTGGCAGTTCAACATGTGAACTTCAAATAAATTTGAACATGATGTACAAGAAAAAGAATAAATTAAAGGTAAAATTAAAATAAAGCTGCTTTAAGCATCTCAACCTTAAACATATCATGATTAGAAATGTAAAATCTTCCTTATAATTTTGGGATGCTGATTTTTTAATTAGAGAAGTATTTCCTTTTAACCTTGTGCAAGATAAGATACCAGGTGACAAATTTGTCTCAAGTTTGTTAGCATTAACTTTTACTGGTCCAGAAGATACCTGGAATACTTTTCCATTGCTAATCTCACTGTAACACAACACTACACTAGCAGACTAATCTTTCTCCAGAGGACCTAAAAAGCACATTAAATATATTCTTCTAAAAGCTCCCCCAAAATTCACCAGGTAATTAAATCGATACAGATTGATTTAATGTCCATTTAGTGATTACACAATGAATTAATAACAGAGGGAACATAACCCTGACCTTGTTTCCTGTTTTGACTGTCCAATAGTGGTTTCACACTGGAATATGTTGCTCTGTAGGTTCATGTAAAACCCAAGTTGTCACAAGTCATTAGAAGACTTACCACTGGATCATATTCCCAAAGCTGATTTCCTTTTAGATGGTGGCACTTGAGCATCGTTACTGGGCCGTTAAGTTTGGATACATCTAAACACAAATCATCTGTTCGAATTTCCTTGTTGGCAGTATATGAGAAAACCTAGACAGAAAAAGAATGAGAGGAACTGGAAAAAAAGTTCAACTAAAACTTCCTGGGGCAGGGGGAACATTTGTGCATTACTTCATTGATATCCACTAAAACTTTCAGGGTTTTTTTCTTTTCCATTCAGCGTGTATAGAAAGATTATGGTGGTTTTTTTTAGGGAATAAATATAAACACTATACGAACAAGCTCTTCAGTCAAAACGGACATTTTTTTTAATTCTAGACTGCTTCCTGTACAGAAACAGGAGAATCCCCAACACAGGTAATCCCTGTATACTGAAAAAAACCCCAACATCAAGAATTATTGACAAAATAGAACAAAAACCAAGATGTAAAATAAATTCCAGAACTGACCCCCAGAAAAATGTACATTATAAACAGCGTTTCAGGTACAGGCATGTTTAGGTTTTATTTTTAAAGTAATAACGCCAATAAGGACATCTAACCAGAAGACAGTCCCAGAGAACCTACAGGAGGTGAAAAGTCTTGCTTGCAGCAGGTCTCCTTCTCTCCTCATTTCTTTTTTGACTTGAAAGTTGATCTAAAACCTATTACAATAAGGCCTCAAAAATCTACAAATGACAAACCACTCAAGAAATCTTCTTATGCATTTCCTCTTACAGGCATCTTTTTCAGCGAGGGTTTCCTAAACTTTACCACTTTGGTATATTTTAAAGATAACTACTGAAAGAATTGAAGAATTGTCCCAGTGAGGAGAAGTAGTGTTCCAAATAATTCAATATATTAAGAAAAGAAAATAAAATAATCACCTGATTGCCACCCATTCCATGGCAGTTAAAAATTCCAACCTTCTCATTTTCTTTCCTTGCCATGTTATCCAGACATTGATTTGTCTCCACATTTCTTATCTAGGAGTGAAAAAGAGCACCTCACCAAAGTTTGTTATTTTTTAGAAGAGAACTAGGTCCATATCAAACCACACTGGCACCAGTTTTCTCTGCCATACACCAGAGATTATGGGAATGAAATGTAAAATATAGCAGCAACTGTACTACAATGAGAAACCACTGTCTGAGACTCAAACTCCCAAGCAAATTCTCAAGCTACCAGGTTACAGAGCCACATTTGTTTCTTTACTTTCTTTCAGGGATCCTCCCATCCTGGGGACTCTCTTTGCTTAAAGACTCAGCTATAACAAAATGGACACAGTTGAGTCTCCAGCCCAAAACCTTCAGAAGTTTTAAAGCACTCTCCTAGGCATGGTGGGTTTAATTCCCTTTGAAATCATGGGTGACTGGTTTCAATTTCCTCACTACTTAAGTTACAGCCTTAATACCTGTATTACTATATAGTAAGCAGGCAGGGGTAGCAAGTCTCTTGATAGTCATGCAGCAGCATGAATGCCTGCTCCATTTTGTTAAAAGCGCTTCTTTTAAAAACAAACGGTACAAAATCACCGTACAATGCGCTCAATATTTGCCTCAGCGTGGCTTGTAGGGGAGAGTAGGTGCATGCTCATTTAGGAAAGCATCATCTGTACTACCTTTACAGTCACCTAAGAAACTTTAAAGAAAAAATAGAGAAATGTCTAGCAAGGTTTAGGGATCACTGGAGTTTGCTGGTCACAGACGAGGGTTCTGGCGGTAAAGTTCAAAGCTATTGTTGGGCCAAGCCCTTGCTTGACCTGGTCTAGATCTTTAAGCAAAATTCTGCTCATACTCTACTTAGAGAATATTATATAGAAAGTTATTCATAACTATAAGTTTCTGAAGGAATATTTCTAAAGCCCTTCTATGTAACATTTAGTATTGTAGCAAAAAAGGGAGAATATTCCAGTTACAGTACTGTATACCGAAGTTCAGTTTTCTGCCTCACTGAGAAGCCAGATGTATCATTTCACAAGGAACACAGGTGCAAGATACTTGGACTTTGCTGGAGATAACTTGTTTGCACTACTCAGTTCAGAACAGAACTTACTGTGCAACTTACGTTGGGTAGGTAAGATATGTAGGATAAAATCTTACCTCTCCTAGAGAAAAGTAATGGCGTGGAATTTGGGAATCAGGATAAACGTTCTCCAGGTACCAGGAGAAAGGCTTGCACTGGAGCTTGCGTCTTAGTCCAAGTCGTGACGATATGTCCCCATAATCAACTTTAGTAACTCCTGTAGCAACAAAGAAAGTTTTGTTCAATGGCTGCTAATAAAAGTTATGTACATCCACTTGATACAAAAATGATCAGTATAATACACTGCTTGCATGAAAGACTTTCTCTTTGGAAAATCATCTCTACACAACAAAATGTTTGTTGTTTTTTTTTTTAATATAGCATTACACCGTTTATATTCTCAGAAAGAACATGTCAGTCACTACCTGTGACTTCTTTTTCCAGATAATTATAGAAAAGATGGTATCACTACATCCGTGCTACATGTCAATTTATTACCTGTGGTTTGTGGAACAATCTGAATGCAGTTGCTTACTAAGTTATCAAAGGAGCAAGGTTAAAACCATTACAGTCACTAACGTCATTCCATCCCCAATGGCAATCGGGGTGTATAACATAGTAGTCTCCTTCTCTGGAGCAAGGAGAATTCCATTTTAATTTAATTCTGTAAGCCAGGTACCACCTGCTGGACCTTCACCATCTATCTAACTGCACAAAGAAACAGTCAGAAAGCACCCTTCATACAGGGAACTAATCCTTTAATAATTCAGTATTTGTTCAATATAACTGCAGCATTTGCAGGAAGTACATTCACCATTAGACTGTTATCATTTTTTGTGGTATTTTGCTTGCCTTTCTTCTCCTTTGCTTCTCATTTATCAAAGTGCTTATTCTTTCTGTACCTTCCTACTGCTTTGTGGTTATTGTAATTCCTTCCAAAGATTAATTTGTGCAAGTCCCATCTGTAGACAGGTTAAGGAAGGTGTGCATGATCAGTAGATATTTTTGCCTGACCAGCGTTAAGCGCTAGTCATTAATATTCCAGTAATACTGATTAATTAAGGGTAGAATAATTTCTAGTTTTCAGGCATCATGGGTTTTTTGTATTTTCCACACTACACTCCATAACACACAGGCCAAAAGTAATATACTACAAAAAAACCCCCAAAAAACCCAAAACCAACAAATAAAACGAAAACCTAAACCAAAAAAGAACAAAAACAATTCCTAGCAATTTAAATTCCCCTCACAGACCACAAATATGGCTCAACTGTCCGTCACACTATAGACCTCCAGCTGCATACATTTTTCAGAAATCCCTCCACTTAGAGGACTGTGAATTACCTCTGAAATTTTTGAACTTTTGAAATTGAGTTCGAGACATTTTGTTAGCATACTGTGTTATTACATCGACCAACCAGAAGATGGTGTATGTCTACTCAATTAAGACAGATAACTGCAGTTTCAGCTAAATCTTTGTAAACATCAATAAAAACATTAGTAATTTCAGTATTCCAGAAATAAAAAATGTTACACAGGCTTTTTTTTTTTTTTTTTAAATACAAACCTAAAAGGCTTTTTAACAAAGATGTTTGAGAACTACACTGGAAAGGGAATGAAAGCAAAGGAGAGCTTGTTTTTTAATATTTTGAATAGTGTGAATGAAATTTAAAAACCTCTTGGAATAGAATACCAAAAAACTTCAGTTTGGGCTTTCCAGTCACAAAAGAAATTCCAAAACCAAAAACCACAAGACAAAGAAAACCTCCAAAAAAACCACTGTTCTATCTTCACCAAAGCAAGTATTTGCTCTACACCAAAAGGAGCACTCATTCAAAAGATGATGAAGCAAGAAGAGAAAGGTTGTACCAACCACAGCTAAGTATGGAGTTCTTCGTTTTTCAGTGATAAAAAAGCTGCTGATGGATGAAACAGTTATCATGCCATCCTTACAACAACCTTACAGCACTCAAAACTATTTCATCAGAGTCTGCTAAATCGACCACCTTAAGAAAACAACACTGTTAAGGCTTTGTCACATCACTGGATGGCAGTAAGAATTAAAATCACAACCATAAACAATTAAATGCAAAGTGACTTAATAGCATATGTGCATGCTGTTTCTTAAAGTATTTTAAAATGTCAACAAGTAGAAAGAAAAGTGGCAGCTGATTTTCTCTGTTACAATGCAGTAAAAGGTATGTATTATATTATTTAACCATTTTTAGTCTGAAAGATTTTTTTAGAAATCCTCTCTTAAGTTAGGTTTGCACCAAACTGTATATTGTCACACAACTGCAGTTAGCAGCAGGTTAGCAGATGGACCGAATAGCAGAACAGGTATAGTTGCCTTAGGGGTATCCTTTAAAGAGGCTGAATTACTCCATTTCCTAGATTTCTGGTACTTTATCTGTATTACTCAAAACTAGCTTGAGTGTTCCTATACAGTGCAGTGGCAGTCACTTACGGGTTACGGTTCTTTTGGGAAGGAAAAGAAAAAAAGGAAGCAACTAGGAAAACTGCAAAGTATAAAACATATAAAAAATTAAGTACATGTGTAAATTGTTATTTCCTCCACAGACCAGTAAAGTTTATATACACATGAAAGTGACACATATCTTCCAGTGTTTTTGTACTTGTTTTTAATGTCTCAGCTAAAAAAACAAAACAAAAAAAGCACAAAACAAGAATTAGATCAAAACTTCCCCCCAGGAAAGAATTATGCCAGACTCCACAGCTATGTCCACAATCACATGCTTTTTTTTTTCACACATATATTTAAAGATGTACTAAAAATTAAATATTGATAAGGCAAAAACTACCACACAAAAAAAATTACACCATCACCAGTTCTTTTGCACAAATAAAGACTCATCTCAGCAACAGCTTGTGCTACCACTATTCTTGAAGAAGTTTGGTATGCAGTACCAGACTACTCTGATTAGTAATATATAATGGTCTTTCCTTACACCTTTAGAAACACATACATATAATGATGTCTATCAGTAAAATACTCCTTCAGATTAATTTTCTTTGTCGCCTTATATTTAAGCTTCCTATCGGTTGTGCTGAACAGTTCTGCCATCCTCAGAATTTCAAAACAACTAAAAATTTGCTTGCAAAGTTCAACATGTGGCAATATATTTATGCTAAATTGCTTTGAAAAAAGAAAAAGCAGCATATTTTGATCAAGACAATCAATTGTTCAATCATTTTCAAAAGCATGACGAGTATGAAAACTATTTCATCTAAAACTAGTCTTCTGTTAAAAATCATAGAGCTTGTTTTTACTATTATGAAACTCGATAAGCAATAATAATTTTAAACCAATTTGAACAGTTCCATTATTTGCATTCCCAATTAATACTAACAGGGAATACTAGCTGAAAACAAAAACACACAAATAAAAAAGTTATCCATTTCCAGTCTACCTATGGAACCTTGACTTACCATGCTTGCCTCAAGACAAGTGCATGCAACAATTAGAAACTAGGCCTACTGGTTCAGTTTTCAGAATAACACATCTAATGTCTGCCTAGATGGCTCTTGCTCAGGTAATTCTGCAATGCTGTCTTCTCAGGCTTTCTGCCTTTCCATTTAGCCCCAGTGCAACAGAAGATACCTTCAAGGGCAAACTTTTGCTCAACAGTAAAATTAATTTCTATACCAGCTAGATGAGGTTCTACCCGAGCTCACTGAAGTGGCTTTCTAAGATGCCTTCAGCTCGCCAGCTGGGATGGGAGAGGCTGCTCAATGACAAGAATGCATGCCGGACAAGCAGTGGGGGTACATGTAGGGGCTGGAACCCAGACTCACATGCAGAACAGGGAAACCATGCAGTCTGAAGGTATTCATGCTTCACTTTTAAACTGAGGATACCAAATTTCGCAACTGTCACTTTATCATTAATTAGTAGTTAGGAGAGGAGAAGGGCAGGGTGAGGTAGCTGTGGTAAGCCAGCCTAATGCTTTCAGCTTCTGCTGTGGAAAGAGGCAGCTTCCCCTTGCTCACCTTCAGATTCCTGCTGCACCTCCTGTGCTGCCACAGGGGTGAACTTAACCAGTGGAGAGCCAACCCACAGGACAAATAACCCTAACAGGTTTGGCAAGTCCAATCAGTGGACACAGACAACAGTCAACAAGTGAGGGGAGGTGAAGCCCTATCACCTGCCATGGAAAGCAAGGCACTCTCCTCACAGCAAGCTGTCAGACTGCCATCGCCATCCTGTGAAGCCTCACCTTGGACAATCTAGTCCTAGGATTTTAGGCTGGAGAAAGTGATGAACGGCCACCATTAGGAATAAAGAAGTGGCAGTGTCCACAGAACAGAATGACTGGAGCCAGGAATCAGATTATTCATCTGCATGTGCTGGACCCATTTTCTGAAAGCCTAAGAGGAAATGGTCTGGGAAACAGCACCTTGCCGTAAAGCATGACTGTGAGGAAAACAGTCAGCTAATGAGAAAAGACGATAGCCAGTGCCATTACTGCCATGGAAAATAGCTGTTGTGTGCAATAAGATAGGTTTGATTTTAGTTGAGGAGCAGCTGCTGCAACACTTCCCTGCCCAACTACTCAACTGCCCTACCCAACCTAACCACTCCTAAGCAGAGAGGTGGCTTCTAAAATGCACTAAACCTTAAAACAGACAAGTAACAATTTCTACTAGGCTGTACTTATTACAGAAAAAAGGATTACAGGCTTATTTTTCAAGAGGGCAGCTTTCCATTTAACTACATTACATTAATAGTACAGTCTCTTGAGTCTCTATCATTCAAGCAGTAAGCCTTTTTTTTTTTTTTTTTCCCCCCGCATAACACAAATTACATGAAGTGGGAAAGCTACCTGAAAATCCTAGGTTTGCTTTCCTGGACCAATCCCTCTGTGATTCAGTATCTTAGGGGAGCAGAATAGAAAGGATATAAAGGAGGAAACAAATTTCTTGTTAGCTAGGCTCAATGATGCCTGTCAGTATATTACCTCCCCCAAAATCCAATTTTCTCTTCCATGTCAACTAATAAGAAAAAACCTGGGTGCACAGTGGATTGCTTGTTTTCCTCGCTCATCTGCACCCAGGCTTGCAAACCAGCATCAGCTTAAAAATCCTCACCTCAGTCCTTGCAAGAACTCATGACAGTGTCACAGTAATATTGAAAGTACACATTGTACTTGTACTAGCAAAGAGTTTCACAAGCCGCATGCTGTACTCTGCCAGAGGGCCACTACACCATCATTCTGTATGAACTAAACATTAAAATGTTTGTATTAGAAGGATACCTGGAAAAGCAGAGTATGGCTAAATGAGCCGATGCAGCAGAGATTCACTGAGTTTCTAAGACAACTATTGGCCAGAAAGAATTACTGAAATTCACACTGATGTCGCTTGCTGTCAACGGGTAAGATCAGGGTCTGCAACACTCAGGTAAGATTGGAGATATATCAGAATAGCAACAGTAAAGTGCTTGTGAACTTCCCAAAACAGCAATCCTTTCTAGTTAACACCTACTGGCTCTCACAACTTACATGGATTGGGGGGGGGGGGGGGGTGTGAGAGGCATGAGTGGCACTGAGTACATTTATGTGCTCATTCTAAGAACAACGGGTATTACATCATACCTAAGAATGACCCACAGTACTAACCACTCTTTTCACAGCCCCAGGCAACAAATCAGTTTCAGAGCAACAACTTCTTCAGGTACTACATGATCCTATTCTTGAAATGCTTAGAAATTCTATTAAACTTCAGTGCAGTGTCAATATGGACACAGGTATAGAAATGAGATTGTGTGCCAGTTGGAAGGTGTAGATGCTCTAAGAGGAGCCTGGCAAGAACACATCCCTATCTAGCAATCATTCAGTCTATCAGCATCCTAACTATGCAGACATGCATCTTTTGAAAGGAAAGAAAATATACAGTGCAGTTAGACAACTGCTTAAGTTACTTTCACCATTTCAAAATTTTTACCCTATTCTGGTTTAGATTAAATTCTTTCATTCCTTTTCTCCAACAGCAGAATGCATGTATATTCCACAACACTGCAAAACTCTGAAAGTAAGTCCTATCAAAATAACAATCCTACAAAATTCAAACAGTATGACTCCTTTTGTAGCCTACACTTAATACATGAAATGGAAGAACTACAGAGATTATATATAAAGTAACAGAGCCTTATCATGGTGTTCAGTAATGTAAATTTCTTTTTAACAATTAGATAATGTTTATAGTTAGGTGTTCCAGCTACTTTTTACATTTTAAAATCTTGCTTGACATGGATGCATAAAAGCAATCTTAACCAAAAATGATTGCACCTATTTAAATACAAGTTTTCTGAATATCTATACATGTCATGTTTGAATTCATAATGCTTCATTAACAACAATACAAGGCAGTAACCATAAGCTATTAGCTTCTGATTTCACCTAAGGTTTGAGTAGCAGTAAGAATTATTTTTAATTAAAAAAAAAAATCTTACACAGTCTTGAGTAATACATTCTCTTAAGACAAAAAAAGAACATAAATCTGCACAGTGACTTGTTCTCAACAAGTATTCTTAAAACCATTAATCTAAAATTTGACATTGTTCAGACTCATACTACATTGTATTACAGCTTTTAAATTTGAATACTAATGCAGGTTTGATAAGTCATAAGAAAATATTAGTTTTAAAGATACATTTTTGGAAAAGCAGACATGGTATATAGAACTACCACTTCGTATTTAAAGTCAAAAGCCTCTATTGTCTCAAATCTTTAGAAATTATGTCTGTTGTTACCCAAAGTTTGTCTCTCTTCGTTTGTTTTTTTGAACAACAACAACAGCAGCAACAATATTCAGTAGTGGAAAGTAAGTAATCAGTATTTCCCAGGCTTCCTCTCTTTCCCTGATTTTTTTTTTTTTTTTCAGAAATTGAGTTAATAGGAAATTTGCTCTCTTATTTTACATCCTCTTGGTTTTTTAACATCCATTTTATGAAACATAATAAATATCATACAGACAAGTATACTAGCAACCTGCTCCTATACTCTGGATAGTGAAGTGCAAACTCTACTAAGCCAAAAGATGTTAACGTTTTAATATTTAATAGGTATTTCTCATAACCAAAGGCCTGCTCACCTGGGGAAATGATGTAAAAAAAGTTTTTGAATTCATCCATCCAGACTTCTGCAAGTCGCCTGTTATTTTTGTTGATAATCTGCCCTGTACCTCCTGGAAAAGTGTATGGTGTTGCTTTCCTGAACACATGACCAACATGTGAACAAGTTACAATTTCCAAAGTGCCACCACACTGCCAGATCTGAAAGTGATAGAACAATTATTCCATTGCTTCAAGTTGTTAAAAAAAAAAGTTTAAAACTGTTAATCACTTGCTTCTGCTCGAGCTGGAGAAACAACATTAGTTGAGGTCTAGAACAAACACATACTGCATGGAAGAGAAACATATGCCTGTTTCCTGCTCAACAGATAAAGATGCTCACAAGCATGAGTCAGGCACCATAAGAAAGTGTATATCAGGCCTCGAAGCAGTAATGCATCAGCAAGACTACTCTGGAGAACTGGGCAAGTTGACAGCATTGGGAGGAAAAGGCTCACGTGAATCACAGGAAGTAACAGGTGGTGATCTGTCCAAAAAACTCTATCATAAAGTAGAATATACATGTAAAAACCCCCATACGTTTCCCAACTAAAGATTCTGAAAATATTTGCATTTTTACATTGGACCTCTAAAAATGCAAATCCAGGAGGCTGAACTACTTCAGAAGTATCCACCTGTATATTCTGAGCTGATAAGTAAACCAAAAGCAAATAGTTCAGTTCGGTAGGAACCAAAGTGAGAACACCACTGGTTAAGTCCACATCCAAATGAACAGATGCAATAATTAAGTTAGAAAACAGCACGAGGAGAGTCTGTAACAGAAGTGCTCACATTTCACTGACACATTAAACCATGCACTGATGATATCACCCTTAACTTATGCTACCCAATTAGCTTTTCTAACTGAACTCCTTTTGACACACAGCCATTCTTCAGAATGACCGTCCCAATCTTTTAATCACAAAGCTATGCCAACAATTCACCATGCACTTTTCACTAACAGCTACAGTCTTTACATATCTACATTGGAGGAACATGACAGAAGCAAAGTGCTAACTGCAACAGGGGAGGACACTGATGCAGGCAGCAGATCTGTATTTTACAGAACTCAAGATGCACTGTCCTGAGTAACAAAACACTGAAAAGTTTTACCTACCCTGAAAGAAATTTCTAAGTTTTCTCCACCCCAAATATCCATTCCAGCATCATATGTTCCAATTTCCTGAAAGTAATCTCTGTCTATTGAAAAAAGACCTCCTGCCATTGTAGGTGTCCTGGGGAAAAAAAAAAAAAAAAAAAAGACAAAAGGTAAGTGTCGGTCATTATGAAAACATACACTTAAATACATTTCACCCTTACACTGACAAAATATCTTTTTATTTCCCAAGTTTCTAACACGTTCCTGCTCAGTAGGTTTCCATCCAAATTCAGTTACCATCGATGTACTTGCTAGCCCAAAATTTTCCAGGGATGGAAGCAGTTATTGACAGTTCTCCTTATTTTCTCACTTCAAATTGTAATCCAGATAAACAGCTCCTAGAAAGCTGCTGCAATTCCAGAGAAAGACTTCTGGCTTCAGTGCTGGTAATTCATAAAAAAGAAACCAGTTTCTGACAGGAAATTTATACTTCTGGCAACTGTTCTTGAAAAAGTTATGGGAGGCCATGAAGCGGCCTGCTTGCTTGCACTATTATTGCTTCATAGAAGAAAAGTGTCGTCAGGGTTACATCCAGATTTTCTTTAAAAATTCCTTATTGGCAGAAAAATAGAACTGTGCTGGTTTCTCCTAACTTTACCAACATCTCCCAGATTTCCACCTTTTTAGTCAACAAGTGTACAAATGGTAAATTATACATTAGGCTGATGACACATCTTTGCAGTTCAAGTACACAAATTACTCACACTTTTAGAATAAATTATTTTATATCACTAGTCATTTTCCTCAAATGCATTGGACTTTTTCTAAAGGACACAAAATATAAACCAGGTCACAATCTAACAAAACATTTATGTAGCTCTCTCCCCTAGAAAGGAAACTTGGTGGTGGTGGTGGGATTATACAATTAACCATATCCTCAGAAGAACTCTTGATTTCTTAAATAAAAAAAAAAAACCAAAACGCAAGAAGCAGTAAAGGCCATATCCTCAACTTTATAGTAAGTAAACATTGCCCACTTTTCAGAACAGGAAGGCCAGAAAATGTAAGTTTGCAATTGTTAAGAAGTATACATTATACACAAGTTATATTTTTTCTTATTACCTTTGCTACAACATCTGTATGACATCCTAGTATTAATTCACCTCTCATCCATGCACTTTGAAGAAATTACATTTATATATGTATGCACACACACAAATACATACATACACATGTAAAAAATCAATGCACCTTTTCAAAATGTTGTTTACTTGTTTGAGTAAAAGATAAAAAAAGCCTCAATAAAAATCTGTATATTGGTACAAAAACTAGTTAAAAGCTAGCAATTTATCAGTAATTGACATAAAACTTAAAATTTTCTCAAGTCACAGGCTGATTGCTTCCTTCATTGCTACCAAACCAACACCAGTCCATCTCAAAGAACTTTTATGCTGTTCCTTTGGCCAGACAAAGATGATGCGACAACACAATTCATTAAGTACTCACTCACAGGATTAACATAAAAAGGATATCATTAAACAATCATGTGAACACTAACTGACTTAATATTTTCTCATTACCTAACAGGAAGGGTTCGATCTCCTTTCCGTCGATCCATCTCTCTCTGAGGAACAGGATACCAACGAAAATTCAGCTTCCAGTTGAATCCACCATAGGTCATGTCAGACCCTGCCATATATTCAAAGGTGTCATCGCTAATTACGTCAATGATAGGACACACCACTGTTCTCCTAGACAAAGGAGAGAATCAAACCCTATTAATTACATTGTCAAAAAAGATGGTGGTGTTTTTTTAATTTTGTTTTTAACACATGCAGTTTAAATTTTCATAATGCCATCTCTTAACAACTGTACTCAATAGATTATTATCATGAAACATACTCTGTCTTGCTAATTAAGAGTTAATTCCCCTAAAGGAAAAAGTGTTTTTCTGATACAATTTTGGCAATACTAGCACTTTTTAAAAATAATATTTGCATTATTACCACTAATAAATAATCATCTCTCTGCAGATAGAAAAATTGATCACAGCTTTCTCAGTGCTATAGTAATTGTATAGAAAACAAGGTTTTCATTTCTAGTTAAGCAAAGTAACTTGCATGTTTTGAAATTAAAATGTGGTCATTATGTCTGGGGAAGTATTCTTATATGCCCTTAGGACTAAGAAATGATAGCCATTGTTAACGAAGTATAACTACTGCATCAAAGTTGACAGAAAGAGGCCTCCTTGTCCACTCTCCTGACATTATTAAGACATACTCACAGAAACTAATTCTAATCATCTTAAAAACACTTAAGAAACCATCCTCAAGCAGGCTCCCTCTCACAGAAAGCTCTGCAAAAAGATTCAGGGGTTGCAACTATATTTAAAGGACTTAGTTGAGCCATTTGCACAAATTTTAACAACTTATGTATCGTAGTCTCACAAAAAGTGTTTTAATGGTAACTTAAAGGTTAGTATTACATCAGCACAGTGCTGAACAAAGATTCATTATCTGAGGATTTTTCACTGTGTAATGCTGTATTTTGTAACGTTAAATTTTCAAAGTTATTTTAATCTATAACCGTAAGAATAAAACAGAACTGTAACGCCATACTTACATACTTAATATCTAGTCTATTTAATATGCTGCTCACTAACAGACTGGTGTGCATCTACAGAGTTACTGCTCAGATGTATAAATGTCCTATAAAGCAGACCATTCTCTCACTCCTTTTTTTTTCCTCTCAATATAATTTCCATCACACTATCATGGATATAAGTGCTGTGAGTATTGACTTAAGATAGAAATATAAAGCTATGATACTGCAGTGTAGGTCGGTATGATTACAGTAGCTATTCTAACTCTAGAAAGTAATCACAGAAAACCAAGTCACAGCACATATTTCCACAATAGAAACACATTACAAAATAAAGAAAACACAATGAGAACCTGAAAACAGTAAACCTGACAGTTCTTGTTCAGAGCGTTGGCGTTGCAAGAGATTAGGGCTCCATCTCTTCCTCAATAACATCTTCCCAAATTCGTGAAGAAATGGGCCAGGTTGCACATGGAAGACGTCAAATTCCACTGCTTTCTCAACTCCATTTGTGCTCAGGTCTTCTGCTATTTAACACACTATCCCACACTTCCCAATATAAGCTTCATTTTAAATCAAGTTTACTTTTTAAAAGCTGTACTGAATTAGCCTTTTATACTTACACCAATGAGCATTTATCCACCCCTTCAAAAAGTAGATAGTTGCTTGTAGGCTATATTGTAATACTTTGAACATTTCTTAATAACCAAAAAAACCAACATGGACCAAAGATGGATAGTTACCTGTCAGCTTTGATCCTTGCCAGCAGAGGCTCAAGCCAGCCTACTGTACATTCACAATGAGCATCTAAGAAGGTGATGACCTGGCCTTTAGAAGCAGCAGCCCCCTTTAATCTGGCTCTAATCAATCCAGAACGCTGTTCCATTCGAATCACATGAACAGGTACTTTTAATTTTTTCACATAGCTCTCCAGCGGTCTTTTCAAGAAATCTGCAAAGAATGATCAAAACCATGGAAACTGTTAGTTACATAGTTAAGCTTTTCTTCCCCCCAACTCTCCTTTGAATGAAGAGACTTGAATTAAGAGACATTTCCTCATTTCTTTTCTTTTCCCTACTTTCCTCTGCTGCTTATTCTACACTTCACAATATGCCCTTCCACAGTTCCATGTGCTTCACTTGCTAGAGCTGGAAGTTCTTCCTCCTCTTCATTTCTTCATTATGGAAAACACGGAAATGAAGAGAGTGTAGAATGCTTACATAGAAACCAGATGGGATAGGCAAGTTGTTATTATGGAGTAGATATGACTCTTACTTTCAAAAACATACACATAAGTGCTCTTGGACATAAAACTTATCTACCAAGAAAATACAGAAAATGATCCGACTAGCTGAACATAAGGAATTGCCTTTTACAGGAATGTAACTGACAGATAATTTTTTTGAAAGCAGCTGAAAACATGCTCAGATTTTTTTTCAATTTTGCTTTCTCTAGATTTTTCTGGCTAATATTTTTTCTATTAAATTATCACTATAACACCATAAAACAAAAACAAAGACAAAATAAACTATATATAAATGAGTATCTGTAACACCAACAAACCTCAGCTTAGCTGAGGAACAATTTATTCAAAATAGAACAGCCATAACTGACTACCGTATGCCTAGGGACTCAAAATTGCCTGCATTACAAAGAGCTGCTAAATCAACAAATTTCCCATTGCCAGGCACAGTTTTTGTCCATCATGAAAAATTAGACTATAATGGATGATGCCAAAGGAAGAACAAAGAACTGAGGGGGAACGCAACTGACAGTCACACAAACAATAACTTGCAGATCTGAATTTGTACAAAAAGAAAAACAGTCTTGTAACACAGCTACGGAATATATCAGATTATGCACTCAAAGCACATGGGAGTTGTACTACACCAGTGCAAAGCCTGTAGTAGGATTTAGCATAAGGTAGTAAGTACCTCATATAAGAATAAGCGTGACACTGGAGGGGAGGAAAAAAGGCACAGCATGAACTCTTAGTGGTTGTTTTGTAAATCTCAAGAGGCAAAGCTGACCTGAGGGTGATTACCATTCCTTACCACTGCTCTGGATGAATGAGTTCTAATTGCCTCCTCATTTTTTTCTGTGCATTGTTGGACTGTCACAAAAACCCACAGAAATAAGTTCTGACAGATCTTGCAAGCTGAACTGTGCTAAAAGAGCATAAAAGGTTGATAGATCTTAAATATTTGTCTCCAGAGAAACTCAGAGCAAGTTAATTCTTATTTTGCATATTAATAGAGACTCATAAATAAACGTTTATTAGTACAAACCAAGTGTACACGTCTGAACATCTTGCAGGCCTTTTGGGGTCGAGCACAGACAGATCATTTGGCTGAGGCTGTAGCAAACAATCTCAAATCTTTACAATGTAGCTTTCCAAAGCCATGCATTACAAAGAACTAATGATAATGTTTATAGTTTTAATGTATATGGCTTCCATGACATACACAAAGAGAATAAAACAGCAAAACATTTCTCTCTATGCTAACCATCTCATGAGCATGTCACACAGATCAGCATGTTCCTCTGCACATTTCAGGTGTAGTTCTAATAAGCTTTCAAAGCAGTTCTAACTACTTAAAGCTGAATGAATATAGACTGTTACATTGGTCCTTGAACACAGAGTTACATTAACAGAATGGTAAAATTCTACCAGGAGGAAGAGAGAAAGAGACACGTTTCAATAATACAACTGCAGCCATTCAAGAACTAGCATAAAACAAAGTTGCATTACAGAAAACCATGGGTCAACATATTTAATATAAAATCCTAAGTCCTACCTACATTTTCTCAGTAAGGTATTTCAAATTTCAATTTATCTTTTCAAGTAGCTTTCAATTTTTTTTCTCTAAGAAACATTCACAGATGTATGCAGTGTTTTCACTACGGTGGGAATAGGTTTAAGATCAGTCCTTCTCCCATGTTTAACAGCGTCCATAAAAATATTCTGATTGAACACCTTGTTCAAAACTTCAGAAGTTTTCTTTTCCCAGAAGCAAAACACTGTGACAGACATTCAGTAACTGTGCCCTTAAAATATTACTATAGTTTCAGTAAAATAAGCAAAAAGGTAAAGCTTGACATTTCATCCCTACAAAAGCATGGAAGATAACTCGAGCATCAAGATTTCTGGTGCTCCTATACTAGCACCAGTAAGGGTTAAATGCTCAAATCTAAGTAGCTATTTTCCTTCCAGAGCACTGCTTCTTAGAGCAATACACATCCCTCACAAACTGCTTCCTTAATTCAAGTAGCAAGAGTCTAGAGTTTTGGACTAGTCATACATCCAGAAACTGGTAATAGTTTCTTGTGAGGCAAGACTTGCTTTTTATTTTTACAAAAAAGTATTTGAAAAGTCTTCTAATGCAATAAATTTTTGGTCTATAGGAGATGCCAGAATCAAGCAGGAGAGATTATTTTCTATACAACCCTATTAGTCATATTTATACTAAAACTTGTATTAAACACTGGAATGAAAAGTTTTGTGCATTACAGAGTCAGTTGTTTACAAGTCATTCAGGATGACAGCTGCGTAAATTTTTAGCATTGCCTTCTATGACTCAGAGTAAGGTTTGATAATATTAAAAAAAAATTACAAATCCACAAATACTTTTACTTGGGAAAAATAATAATTCATGTATTTTCAGAGGTATAACTTTACTTTCATTTAACTCTTTCTGCGGGATATTCCTTTCAAACTTTTTCTGTATCAAAAGGACGCATAATGCTACCCATGACTATGGACAGTTTAAAGAGTATCTTCTATGGCAGTAGCACAACTATGAAAGCCAAAAAAGTAAATCTATTCAGTTCAAGTCAAGTAGGTGCATAAATTGAAAAACACCTTGCCAGTTCTATTAATCACATTTATATGAATATAAATGAAAAATTTGGTTTCAAACAATTTCTTTTTTAAATTAAACTATACCAAAACACTCATTTTATCACATACAAGCATCCAAACACAGTTTTCAGAAATGTGAATACTTTTACAAGACATTATTGGCAGGAATTTAGTTTTGGTTAGGTTGCCTTGCTCTGTATCTGTATAACCAACTTCTGTGAGTGTATTCTAGCCCGATGCAATCTGCCTACCATGCCTGGCCATTCAGTGCTGACCTAGTTTTAAGTACTGACTAATCCTGATTTCTCCTGTTAACTTTTTTTAACTAGTTAACAAAGATCAATACTTAAAAATGAAACATGCAATTCCGATCAGTAACTAGCGAAAAATGTTACAGATATATCTTGTTTCTGTGTGTGTGATGTTATTATGCAAATTCATTCTTCTAAGAGCATGACACTAACAGGTACAAAGTATGCTTCAGGCAGACTGAATGCCTACTTTATTCCAATTAAATTGACTCCGGTGCTAGAATTCAAAATAGCCTACTTAGTCTGAACTTTTTTTTTTTTTTTTTTCTGGAAAAGTCTGCTGTTTTAGTTCAACAGAAAAAGAACACAAGTACATATACTAAACTTCATATCCTTCTGTTTTACTTATTCTAAAAGCATGCTTGCTGCAACGATAACAAGGTTTTGAAAAACAAAACAAGACTTTCAGTAATCATTGAAAATAACTACAAATAGAAGGTGCCTGAATGATCTGAAATGAAGAACACTGATTTCAAATTGAAACAGGTTCAATAATACCAAAAAAAGTCTGATATGCTGTATCTTTCAGCCTGGAATTAAGTTCCCTTCCTTCTATTACCTAACCCAAACGCAGAAACAGTTATTTAGAGAAAGCCACATGGTTTTTTTCACTGGACTACAATTCTACTTCATAATGAGGACATGGCTGCTGCTATGTTAAACATTTTTCCTAAAACGGAAATTGAAGAGGTAAAGCGTAAGTCAGATAATGTCTACATGATTTTACTCTTAGCTTGCTCTTTATTTCTAGTTCATATTGAAAGCTGACCTGTAAAAATTAATCATTAGCACTGATCTGAATTAGTGCCAAGGACTGTTTTCATAAATGAAACAGACAACACTTGCAATAAACTTTGTTTTCCTAACAAGAGCCTGCACACAAAAGCTAACCAAAACAAATGTATTGTCTCTGTTCCATTAAGGAAGCATATACCTGTACAATAACCAGGTATAGGCACCCAGAACCCAACTACCAGGATCTGTGTTAGAAAGAGGATTGTTCCCTGGGAACAACTTCAAAAAAAGCGAGCAGTTTCACATGCATTAGAACCAAAGAAATGTGGAATTTTTATATAAAGGTTGAAAAAACACAAGAAATTGCGGGATGCAATTACAAATTCCCCACAAGTGAAAACAGTGAAAATTTGACCTTGTGCCTTTCTAAAAGCAAAAGTCAATCACCTCTCACCTAATCTGGAACACATTTGTATGGCAGCCTTGCCCTTTGCATGGGCATTCCTCCTCCGCTGCCAGAATGTAATTGTGTTTAAGGCCTCTGTCCCTTCTTCCAAATTGCACTGAAATTGGCTGAAGCAGTTAAAGTTAGTATCAGGTAAGAAAGAAAAAGCAAGCAAGGTGCCCAAGAGAGGAAAGGAACACAGACTGATAAGAGTGCAAACACAATCTGAATGCACGAGCTATTCATCCTTAGGAAAACACGTTGGTCAGGTCTCAGTTAGCTGATACTACCTTTCTTTTAGTCTACTCAGGTGCTCCACCACCAGCTAGCTGTACTTTAGACCTACATAGTTTGGATATGCTAAGGCATCATACGTACACGCAACCTGAAGAAGTTCATTATACTTTCTACCAAATTAGATATGAAGTGCAAAAATCCCCTCTTAAAGTTCTTCAGCTACAAAAACTCCTGTTAATGGTTACTAACTACCATAAACCCTCCTGTTAACCACTGCAATCCATACGCCATTCTGCTATTTAGACCATATGATCAGGAATCTAACATCTCTCTTCGTACATATATGTCTAAACATCTCTTGTTCGAACAACAGTCAGCCACTTTACTCTGAAGTTGGAATTACCATAAGCAGTAGAATATGGATTTTGCATCACTGGAATCAAAAGTATCAGGCAGACACGTCAGCATGCTGGGCATAAACACCTTCCCTGACTTAAGCATGGGAATTCCTGCTGCGACAAGTAACAGCCTACAACTGGTGGCTGCTAAGACTTTTTCTAGTGACTTACTAGCTATGAGTCCTAGTAAAAAACTTTCAACGTAGAAAGATAGAAAAATAGGTGATTCAATACAAAAATATAGAAACATTTTAGATTAAAAATCAACATAATACCCTCTCATGTCCATTTACAAACGCAAGGAAAAAGAATATCCCTCAAGTTATACTTTATAATCCCTACCACCGAAGATTAAGCAAGAACAAGCCAAATACCAACTATTAACCAAAATTAAATATAAATTATTGCCTAGAAAATAATTATTTCCACTATATTGTAATTCACAAAAAAATTACTAAAAGAGTAAAATCTAAATAAATCAGCTTCAAGTTTTGTCTATTAATTGCATTACACATGGAACATTTCATTCTGTAGTGCGGTGTTTTCATCTGGAGCACCAGTAAAAAGCAGAATCTCTTACAGCATAGAAGTTGAGTTTCAACTTCCCTTGAACTGAATAATCAAAATTAATCCCTCTGAACACCAAGCTTAACGGTGGTAGTGACAGTGAATTTGGACATCTGTGACAAGCAGGCCTATTTACTATTATTCACCAGGTGATCCAGGTATTAAATGCCCTCAAGCTTTAGGAATGCGTTTAAACACAAAACATGAAAGCTGTAATAGGATAAACCCACTAGCAAACACAAGCTCTACGCAGTCAACAGAAACATAACCAGATAAACTTACACTAGTTTTCAGCAGAGAATGATCCACCTGTATTTCAAAATGGGCATCGCTCACTCTGCCTTCCCCTGCCCCAGCTACTGTGTTACTGTCTCTTGCTGAGGAGAGCTAAGCCCGTAGAAGTCAGTCTCAGGTTTTGAAGTAAAAAGAGCAGCAAGCTAAAGCATCAACGTTATCATTACCTCTTTCACTGGCATCATCGACAAGGACAATTTCTTCCAGCATGTGTCGTGGTGACCGGTTTATCACACTATGAACAGTTCGTAGGAGTGTGCTCCAAGCCTCATTGTGAAAAACAATGACAACACTTGTAGTGGGAAGGTTGTCTACGTACACCTTTGTTTTACACCTATAAACAAAAATAAGGCATATATTTGTAAAGGCCAAGCCTTCAGTTAGAACTGCAATGTTTAGGTTTATTTCTGGGTATCAATACTAACATTCATGACATAGCAATTGTATGTGAAATATGACAAAGGAGCAAATGGTGCACAGATTTACATTTTTACCTAAAAAACATCCTGACTTTTATGTATACTTCTATGTATTCCTACCACTAAAAAGGGGGAACATCAATTCAATAACCAATTCTAGAAATGAGAGAGACATCCATACTGCTAACACACAGAGATGATAGCAGATTATTTGTTTCCACTACCCATGTTTTTTGAAGAGTAGCATGTACAGACACACTAATCCAAGCCCCTGATTTAGGCTTGCATTCCATCAGAGGACAAGGGAGAAACCCTAGTACTGTAATGGGGACAGAGGGGGAATGGAGAGAGACACATAAGATAAGAAATGGCAAACAAACTAGGAAGTAAATGCAGTAAAAACACAATTTAAAAAAAACCCAAATAATAATTAAAAGAGGTAAAGAATTCTAGACACAGCTGATGATTGGAAAAAGCCAAGACTACATGCATGCTACCTATAAAACCAGTGAGTTAAGTACATTTCATAATTTAACGTGTTTATATTACATGAAGAGGTTAGGGGTTTTGTTTTTTTTTTTTTTTTCTCCTCATTGTATACATGTTGGAAGTACTATAAAGGTTCATCAAATTAAAAGAGAATTACGTTCACACTCCAAAGTTCGCGTGGAAGACCATAGCTTTAGCTCTTCTAACAGCATATGTAGGGTATTTGTGCAAAATATGACACGCACTCCAAGTAACTCCACATGCTGCCAATATTTTACACTCTGCAACACTATTTTAACACAAGTGATAATTTCAGTATCTCCTAGAAAAATCAATACACTGTACATAAAGTACTCTTAACAATTCTGATAATACAATTCTGCTCAAAAAAATAACCATGCAAATTTAAGTGTTCCCCCCACAGATCTGTTCCTCCTTCGTATTCAAAATTACACACAGAAACTTACATAAGATTTGATGGTGCTAAATCCTGTAAGAATCAAAGCTAGAGAGATACATGCAGATCTCAAACACAAGGAAAACACTGAAGCAGAAGAAGAAATATACTCAGTGGAGCTTCGTTCCAACAAAAAAGCTTTTATTAGATCCCAAATTATTGAGTTGATTCACTGTAATGTAACCTGATCTAAACACTGTTAAAATGCATTAACAAGTATTCATGACTATCCCCTGAACAGCAGTGCTGTCTGAGAGCTTAAGAAATACCTAGTGAATATTCTTTGCCCTGAACATACAAAAATAATACTGAAGAAACAGCCTGCCAATACAGGATCATGGTGTCAGCATCTAATCCCACCCCACCCAATGACACCAGGAATGTCAAACAGCCAAAACCAGGGGTTTTGCAAAAACCAGGAACAGCCAAAACTGGGGTCCCAAAATGAGTATTTTATTTGCTGGATAACTTGGTTATCCAGAGCTCTTCTAAGTGAGAGCAGCTCTCATAATACATAGGCATTTCAGCTCTGATGTGGTGACAAAAGCCCAGTGTGCCCAGACATCCCAGAAAAGATAAGTAAGTCCAGGTACAATTGAAGAAATACCTGGAAGAGCTTCTGTGGAATCATGTTTCATTTCTAAGAACTGAAGCAGTAGGATCAGGCACTGTCTTCAATATTATACTTACTTATTATAAAATTATGGCCAAATTTAATTATTCACCACACTGAAGTGAACAGCATAAAATCTTTAGGAAAAGCAGCCATACATCCTTATATTTTCCAATTGAATTAATGTGTAAAAAAAAACCTTGCAAAGCATGCCGACTGATAATGTTATTTCTGTGGTATCACTTTAATACCTTTTCAGAAAAATGCTATGAATTTCAGATGAGAAATTCAATGACAAGCCAAATAATTTTTCCACCATTTGTCACTTTTTCAGCCTATTTTGCTACTTTAAAATCGAATTCTAAATGTTTTATTCCTTCTGCTGCGTTGTTCCTTACACCAGAAAATAAGTGTCTGATTGTAGACCTTCAGCTACAGTACTAATACAAATCCACCAATTGTTCCTCTACTTTTTGGCAGAATAAATGTAAAAAAGTTGTGAGAAACCTGTTACCAGTTCTCTGTAAAAAAGCAGTAACAATGTGTCATTCATCAGGAGTATCCTGCTGCAGTGGCCACAGGATCTACCATCGCGATATGAAATCTTGCACCTCCAGCCTCGCATTGTTTAACAGTTTTACAGAAGATTTTATTATACTGAGCTCAAATCAATGAATTGGTATAATAAAAGCCAGCCAAGTGATCAGAGACTACCATGTTTATGAACGATTACAGTCTGAAGCATAAATATAACAAAACATTTGAGATCTGTCTTTGAAGGGGAACTTATTAGCAATATGAGAAAACCAGGTATTTTTGGGGACACACCTTCCCCCTGAAAGGCATTCTCACTGCCCTGTCCTGCAGAAGGTGAACATTCTCCTTTCCATAACAAGACTTGCCCATTCTCACCCACAGAGATCAACCCCTTCTGGGGTAAAAACTTAAAAGTGACCCTGGACTGGTTTGTTTACCAATATGTAAAAGGCTGCCATGTGTAACACAAGGGTGTTTCTGGCTTGGAATTTTTTAATGCTATTCTTAATAAAGTGTTTGGTGTTAAGTTATTCTAAAAAGACTCATTGATGCAGGCAGGATAAAGGAAAGAATTAATAGCATGATACCTGATTTATCATACTCCTTTCACTTGCCTTTCTGTATATACCTTTTAGCCATATTTGTACAATTTTTTGTGAACGCATATGAATAAACCCTCTTGTTTTTCATTTTGACAACACTTACATACACTCCTTCCCACCCTCAGGAATGTATGGCTGCAGAACATAAACCAAGCAAAATGGAACAGCTGATAACTGTGATCAGAGCATTAGCCTTCTACGTAAACCTGTTTTATCCTTACTAACAAACATTTAAATTAAGAATCCTTTTTGTCTTTCATTTGAAAACAAATTACACCAGACAGGGATTACTATAGAATTTAAAACAAAGCATTAGTTTCAACCAACAGTTACGCAACATTAGTAGCGGAATATAACCATGAGGGGTATGACACATAGGGTATGAATTAAGGACAATTTGAATTTTAATGAACTACTAATACATTATGTTCCTTTTCTTGGATCATGCCTCAAACAGTTTTAAAATTGAGTGCATAATATTAGGAAGGCATACCATCTCCAGTAATTTAATGAAGACTCCAAACGGCAGCTGAGCATGTCTACTTCATATGGAATGCATCATCCTTTCCTTAATCTATGGCATTCACCATGCAAACTCTCGGCTAATGTGATTCCATACATTATTTAGATTGTGGAAACTCCCCAAAAATGTCAGACATTTTAAATGCAAGCAGAGACTTACTGCCCTATTACCTAAAGACACAGAAAAAGAATAGGCCAGATTGTTAAAATATGATCAAAACAAAAAGCCTAGTTAGTCTACATTTCTTAATGTACACATTCCAATGCTCAAATCAGTAATGCTTTATTTCATAGCAAGTCTCCGTCTCATGCACTTAAATCCCCACCTTCAGCTGCATTAGCCTTGTATTCTTCCCTAATGTTTGATTTCTTGCTTCCATGTAATTAGGAAATGAAGTGGAAAATTAATTAGGAAATAAAATTAAAGTTATCCAAGATCTTTAATACCCCATCAAAATCAGATTTGAGAAAAAAATTGAGTTTACAAACGATACTTTAAAAAGTTGTTGTGCAAAGGAACAGACTATAAAGACATAACTCTCTTCCAACCTCTGTTAAGATGTTAATAACATTCTTCACAGAATGTCACTTTTTTGCAGTTTAGCATCATATATTCAGAATACTTTGGCCTAGTTCCTTATAGCTACATGGTTACTCCTAGGTCCACACCTCCCCAAAAGCACAAGGCAATGTAACAGGTCCAAATCCATCATAATTTGAATTTCAGATCAATGGACTAAAGGCAAAGGAAGGACAGATTTTAGCATATATGTGTATAGCATTCCTAAAGAAGAACAGTGACAGCAAAATAAGTACAAGTTGTTGTCCTTAATACCCTGTAGCCTGATTTCAAATTTTAAATCCATTACAGAAGTTCTTAAAATGGGAGGTCAAAAGCAGCTCTGAGTTGTGTTATGCTTCTCTGTTACCATGACTTTTTGTGCAGGTGTTAATTGAATCATATAGAAGCTCTGCATGTTGTAGATGGGGAGACATTCAGGGGAAAAAATAATCTCAGAATTTTATTCAGTGGACTATGTATAGGTATTTGAAACCTACCTGATGCTACTCCAAATGCACCTGAAAAGCCTCTGAAGAAACTGCTTTCCTACTTTCTCTTTCACCCCAGGGTACAAATAGCTCACAGAAGAAATTACAGAAATAACAAGAAGAGACATCAAGTAAGGCAATTCTTTCCAAATAAAATTAAACCATTAAATCTCATAGTTTAACTGCTGCTTCAGCACAGTCGTGCACAGAAAGACAAACCCTCATACTGTGTTTTCTGCAACACCACAACCATGTACTTTCAACCCTCCTCCACATCTGGCCGAACTGGAAACCTCTCTTCTCTCATGCCAGTGAGAGAATGAGAAAAACATACTTCACCACCGCAGGGACAGAAGAAATCTACCAGGCAATCTTACAAGATCCTTCATTTGAATTCCTCAGAAGGTGAAATACTTCTGATACCTATCAGCTCTGCTCAGTGCCCTACTCAGAGATCAATAAGGCTTACCTGCTCTAGCCACCAGCACCCAAGATGCACAGACACTGGGAACTTGGGACACCACCCTTCGCTATGCCAATGCCTCCTCTTTCAGCTTACTGTTGGCACTTTTACAAACACTTCAAATATTATCTTAAAAAAATGCAACTGTGCAGCCATCATACTACGGAACAGCACTTGACATTTTATCAATGTTATGAAATTGTATTTGTGGATCAATTTACTTAGAAATTATCCCTAAAACCCAAAATTGAGTGTTACATGTGCAATATTGTCATATCTTGAAAGACAAATATTTAAATGTTAGCAGTGATCTGTTTGCACACTCTTCCAAGTCATGCTAAATCATTTCTGAAATTAATATAATAAAATGGGATTTAATGTCCTTATAGCTCTTAAACACTTTTGTTTCACAGGCTAAAGAACCATACACCCCCAAAACCAGCTATAAACAGGGCAGAGGTCTTGTAGGAAATCAAGTATACACTTTCATAATGCTATGCAGTGAGACACAATGAGGAAAACCTCATTCACTGAGGTGAACAATGGAACGTGAAAAAAAAATTTAGATGATTTTCTAGAAAGATGATGTCATCATTATATTCTGTATTAGAAATAAATGCTAAATTTCTAAATACTGTAGTGCACATCTCTGTTCTTTCTGATGCCACCAACAGGTTATTGTCTATGAAAGAGCAATGAGAGGACACGTAACATCAGAGTATTTTTTTAAAATAAGGAATTTTCAAAATGAGGCCACTTATGCTTACCTAATCACAAAATTTAATAGACTCAGACACTACCTGAACCCTGACTTGCTATACCTGATAGCAAGTTTATTCCCAGATTCCACCACTTTTTCACAGAAACAAGGCATGACCAATAATTTCCAGTGGCTCAAAAACATCAACAGCAGTAAAACACGTATGCAATCCTTGTTTTCTAGCCCAGCGCACACAGCCCAGAGCACACTGATAAAGGACAGAGATGGAACACAAGCAAAAGTGTCTCCTGTGCACTAGGCAGCTCAGTTGGGAAATCCCAGCGGAGCTCAGACCAGAGTTCGTATGTGCATTAGGATAATGCAGTGCCAATGTATTTTTGAAAGCTGTGCTGGCAACAGATTGGGGCAGGGAGGGAGATCTATTTCGTCATCTTACAAAATTAGTACAATGTCTTATCTTGCACACTATGAACAAGAGTTATAAATAAAAGCTGCAGTTATAAATAAACTATATCCCAGAACTTAAATGTGACAAAGGAATAATCTGTGTCTTGCTAAAAATCAGGTTAGAGCTGAAGTTCTGAGGAAACGATACACAGCACAGCCCCCGTAATAGATGTGTTTAATATTACCAATGCAGTACAAACAGCATACTCTTTAGTATTAAAATATACTGGAGTATCTGGGATGTAAGCATCGGTATTCTTAGACTTGAAAACACACATTTATTTTCTATTGAGGTTACCAAAGTTAATGCCAAATCAATAGAGAGAAAATCAGGAAGTCTGAGCTCCTCTCATGAAACGCCACGCTTTAATTACTGATATCTGATGAATATTGCTGCAGCGCCATAAAATGTCAGTACTCCATTGTTTACCTGTCCATTTTCCATAAGTTATAGCCTGCAATGAAGTTAATGTAACAAAGCTGAGGCACAGCTATGCCCAACACAGAATCTCCCCTCTACTGAAGTAATGAATGAAAACGGCTTTGAAACAAGACCGAGAGTCACCCTGAAGCTGCTGAGACTGACCTACATTTCCACCAGAAGGTAACGCCCTGTGGCAGGGGTAGCACAGAAAGTGTCAAAACACTACAGCAAGAACCACCAGCACTTAAGTCAAGTAGTGTGTTTCTGGTAAACACTGACTTAGTCTTTCCTGGATATGAGCAGCATCATCCTGATATCGTTATGAACAAGGGTGTTAATAAATCTGCTTGTGACATAAATTTCAACAATACCTCAAGCTCTCAAATCGAAGACAATCCAGCTGGATAATGATCTAATTTTCACACAGAAGCAACATGGCTAAAAGCAATAATTCTCAGAAGTATTCTAAGAAAGATGGAATCACTGACTGTCATAACATGCCAAACCACTTCTCAGTACACAGACTCTGCATACAACCACAGTTTTAACTTGTGGCCGCACAAAGAGAAAGCGCTACAGACAGGTAAGGTTGCAATAAAACTTCATGCTAACCCTGAAGCTGCTTCGTCCAATCAAATCGGAACAAGTTGGTTTAGAAAGGTCTTCATTTCTATAATTTATATCACAACTCCAATTAATCTTTCTAAGCAGGTGACTTGAATGCAGGCAAATCCTTTATTCTTACTTAAACATTTCCATCCAGCCTGCTTAGTGTCTCCCTTCAATAGTGTTACATAATTTACCTGACATCAAGAGTATGAAATTTTCCTTTCTTCTGATCTCAAAGATTTGGATATAAGAAAGGTCGCATTATCTCATGAGTCAAGTAGAAATCTTCTTTAGACCCTGGAAACAAAATCCAAAATGGTCCTTAAAACCATCGTGGTTACAGAATTCAAGCAGAATTTCACAAAAATAAGCAGCTGCAGTTGGCTGTTTTCCTTATCCTGAAAGTGATCACAGGAAAGAACCTCTTGACAGAAGCAAAACCAATTCTGTCCTCAAAGACTGAAATTGAACCTTAAGTCCTCTAGACAAATTATTTTCCATACTTGACCTATCAATTTAAAAAAAGTTCAGGATATGGCTGCTCATCCAAAATGGAAAACACTCTTATAACTAAGAATGAGATTGCCAAGTGTTTGCATGTATATACAGACACACATATGGATATTATGTATGTGTATATATATGTATGTTGAAATATAACCAAAAAAAACCCACCCCAAACCAGTTTACAGGAAGCAAGCTGATTTTAAAGTGACTTTTTTCCCCTCTAAACTTTCTCTAGGAAAAAGATTTATAGGTAATTTCTTCCAGCTAACTCATTAAGTCAACACGAACAAGAACATTTCCAAATGTTGACTCTACAGTGGGTCAGCAACAAGCTATATGCACCACAAAAGCCAGATGAAAAAATATTCCTGCTTGAAAGAACCGTAAAGTCTTTAATGCCTCACATGCTTCAGACTTTGAGCATGACATTGCTGAAAGTTACATTGCTAGTCATCAGATTAGCAGATTTCCTTTACAGGTGCCAGGTTAATTAACAGTCTAGATTTCTAGCCTGTACCAAAACATTGAATAAACTTCTGAAGTCTTTCACCACCTATGTTGACAACTTGCTCTTTTTTATTATCTTTTATGTCACTATGACCTGAGCTAAATGAATACCAAAAGTTCACAAAGCATATCACAATTTATGGAGCTATTTAAATCCCCATGATCTTATGGGGATTTAAAAAAAAAGAAAAAGAAAAAAGTGTGTCTTAATACACACAGGGTTTTTTCCCCCCATGTTTCACCTAATCTGGTGCAACTGCAAACTGCTGCCAAAAACAACAATCCCACTTTAGACCATTACAGTTTTGTCCCATCCCCTTCTTTACACCAGATCCGGTAATCACAGAGCTGCTGTGTGTTGCCTCAGTTTGCTGATTCAACAAAACATATTTTTTTCTCCTCTTTGGTGTGCAATCCTCCATCCAGCCAGTGAATGCCAAGGCCACACAATCATCAGATCAGTATGAACAGAAGCAGTGAGAACACTCCGTTTGGCTGCAGTCCACCAGATTATATGTAGTATAAAACTGCCCCCTTAGCTATTCTCCTGAATTAAAATAATTAAAAGCAAAAAGAACACACTATCAGAACCCTCACAGAGTAAATACTTTAAGTGCTGCCATTTAAAAACCCCATAAAATGTCACACATCTGAGTTGTAAGAGCATATGTAGCCTTACTAGTTTTACTATGAGTACATTTACCCAAACTATTTTCCTCACACAGGGATTGTGTAAATTTTATGAATGTGTTCTATTACAATTTAACTGTAGTATCCTAAGATATACAGCAAATCAGTTTGTTCTGAGAAGTTAAAAATCTAAATTCCAGTGTATCTCACACATACAATTCAGGTTTAAAAACAACATATTTTTAAAGTACATGTATGAAAACCAGATCACAGTCCCATAACTGAAAAGCATTATATTGTATCATATAATTAACAGTGCCTAAATCTAAACCTAAATATGGTTCTTTCTAAGCAAAGAGACGACAGAATTAGTCATATGTTGGACTTACTCAGAAAGGAGCCCAGCATAACTGCTCTAAACTCCACAACATTCATTTAGTTTAGACTTAGAAAAAAGGCTTAACCTCAGAAAAAAAAAAAAACCCTGCCTGCTTCCTCCCAATTGTGCAAGTAAGCTTGGCAGCAGGAACTGAGCAGCATAATTTGATTCAGCAAAAAAGTCTTAATAATGTCCTAGTTAAACATTAAGGTCTTAGTTAGAGATCTGCATCTTACTTTTCTATTAAGTGGCTGACGTCACAGTTTGTACGAACTTAGAGTCAGTTCACTCAAATATGGAGGGCCACCTGGCTATAAGCTCTGATTATGCCCTAACACTATTTATACCATTTGAAACCCAGCTACCTACTTCCCGGATACAAACAGTTTGAGAAAAGGACAGTTAAAAGATCCCAAATGTTATGCAGAACCGACTGAGGTATAATAAAATTTCTGACACCCTTAACTCTGGCAAAATTATACCAACTAAGGGAAAAAAAAAAAGACTAGGAAGCTCTTTTATGTGAATTTCTACAGAACCTGCAGCCTTGGGGAAAAGATTGTTAAGGTATTCCAAAGCGATCCACACTCCTCCTTGCTGCAGGTCTGCTTGGGAAAGCCTACCATATTCCCTAGAAATCTCACCCTGCAAAATAGGACTCCCTCCTAGCTCAGCATCATAAACTCCAGTGTAGACCAGAGCTTAGATGAATGACAGCATTCTGTCCCAGCTACGCCTCCATTGTTTCCAGCCTTGACCACTTGTACCTGGAAAAGAGCAGCGTTTTGAGATGCTCTTTTCTAGTTTAAAAAAGTCAGAATTGGGCTTAAACTCTCACACCCGGGACACAAATGTCTCCTTAAATGTTTTACATATTCCACAAATTATTAAATAATGAATACAGCCTGAAAAGCTCAGCTTTAGAACACAGTACTCATTCTTAATTTTGCAAAGCAGCTTCCAACTAACCTCAAACAGCATTGAGAGTAAAACCAAGTCATATGACACATACAAATGTCATGCATTTAACCACAGCATTTCCAGCCTGAATACCAGTCTAAGACACATATACACAGCTGAACACCTCTTCTAGTCACTGATACCTATTTTATTCATTGCCTTCCTCACCCCCAGTAAATTCAAGGCAAGATTCCAGTGTTCCTAATCACCCATCTTTCACTTTGCTGTCATGTCAAGCCCACAGCTGCATATTTTCCTGGCAACTGTGAATCAACTCCCACCTTGATGACTGATTCACAGATCAGAATAAGACATGCTTACAGAAATTATTCTATTAACAACTTGCTATCCCCAGCTGCTTGTTGCCCTGCAACAATCCCCCCAGAGGCTGTGGCCCTCTCAGTTACATTAGTTAGTTACACTAACATACCCCAGTCCAGATTCCGGGAAGTATCCAGACTAAAAAAGTTACTTCTGATTGAGCTTTTTCTCTTAAGCAAATCATTCAGTTGGGATAACGATAAGAGTAAGTAGAATAAAGCTCCCAATTACAGACATAAAATGACTAGCAATTCTGGCATATGTCAATGTTTTTAAAGGTAACTGTGTGCCTCAGTAATTTTGTGCCAAATAGTAAAAATAAATATAAATCTGTTAATACAACTGGGTTACAGCTCAACAGAACACAGTTTTCAACTTCTGTAGATGTCTCATACTGAGGAGCTCCTTGAGCTGGAGAAATGCCTAGAAGTTATTAAAACAGCTCACATATTTGTTCTTCCAGTAAGGAAACAACATTTCTTGGCCAAAACATAAATATGATGCCCGGAGTGGGTCGCCTATAGACATTAACCTATGAGCACTCGAGGACTGAGCGGACACACAAATGTGCTTGCCTTTGCACGGATGACAGGGGGATTTGGCAGAACTGGAAATTAATGTGAAGTATAATGCAGACTTCAAAAGCTGCTCTCCAGCCGAGAGGTTATGCCACCCCCATTAAATACATGTAGCAAATTGGTCCTGGCACACCTGATTCCACCAGCTTTTCAATGATGAACCGTTAGGCAAAACTTTTACAGACTTCTGCTTTATAGAAAAACTGACATGCTGGAGAATTATAGGACTTGAAATAGTCACATATTCTCCCCACACTACATTAAAGGAAGCAACCCACAAAACCTGCGAAGAAAATAATTACATGGTTGAACAGCTAAGTATGCCTTTGAACATACCCTGCTTTTTCAAAACCTTGATTGAAAGCGCTACTGCAGCTGTGCTGTAAGTATATAAATGTGGTAAGGAATGATTAGAAATTAGCCATTCTCCTTCTCCCCAAACTATTTCTATATTAGCAGGGATATAGATAGAACAAGTCATAACAGAAGCAACTCCAACACAACAAAGTGTTCCTGACCATGTGAGTATTTTGACTAATCAAACAAATACTTTTGTAAGACAAACATACAACACCAGAGCATATTTATAGTTTTCACAATTCTGAAAATGGCTATAGTGTTCTTGAAAAGTAATATTAATCCACACATACAGATTAAGATACCCTTGCATTGTAAATACAGCATTGTTCTCAAATCTGCTGAAGAAGTGTTAACACATTCCCTAACTTCTTAATTGGTGTGACCTTATAGAGTACATACTGAAAAGACGACCAAAGGAGGAGCTTTTTGGGGACCATTTCTCTCTCAAAATCTACTAAAAATGTACACAGCAAATAAAAATTAAAACTGTTGGCACCAATTCACAAAAACAGAAAATCCAACCCTACCCTGAAACCTTACCTAAAATTTTATTCTGATTCCACTTTCACACGCATAATATAGTGACAGTATTTCTTTCCATACAAATGGAATAAGAGAAACAAATGCAACATTACTAAATCTATAATGCATATCTTACTGTGAAATACAGTAAGTGCAGAGCATAGCCAAGTGTTCAAGACAAAAACTTCCTGTAGCTCAACTTGATTTAAAATTGTGATTCCATTTGTCTGCAAAAGCTTGAGTGGTACTTAAGTAATACATTTTTTAATAGTGTATAACAATTTCTCTTTCCATTTTTGGTTTATTAGAAGTCTAGACTTCACAAAGCTTATGATTAAGTCAACTTTTTAGACCCACAAATTTATTTTCGTATCTTTGCACTTACACTATAAAAATGGTAGAATACATACGTGCAAGTTTTACAATATGAATGCTGATAAACAGATGATGTTAATTTATTCCATACTTCCAGGGTCATAATGAAAAATTACTCATGTTTACCTTCCACATAGCCAACTGTTGTAACTATAATTTCCCCATAGTTTTGTTAATTCTTTCCATTCATCTCATCCAGAAAAAAACATAAAGAAATCACCCCAAATTAGCATCCCAGGTTTGGCAAGTCTCCAGTGAAACTTAGGATTTTTCTCACGAGTAAAGCAAGTTGAGAATACTAACTACAAGTCCTTAACCAGTGGAAGTAACCCCTTTACAGTGAGGCAATTTCTTATTCTGTAGAGTGTGATAGAGGGGGAAGACACTACACATGAATCTGCATGAATGCCAAGGGATATCATTGCCAAGTTACAACCACAATCAGAGCAGTAACATGAGAGAAAAGGAATAACCCCCCATAACATGTCAGTTTCAAAAGAAAACCCTGCAAGCTCATGATTTGCATTCTTCCATCATCCAGAGAAACAGGCAAGTAGTGACCATAAAATCTGACTCATATGTCTGAAAATCAATTGAAAAGTTACACTAATTCAGATTATGAAATCAATATTTTGAAAAATATACAGTTCAATTATTAAGAACACCTGCACTACCAGGAACTTTCACACTACATAGAATCACATTCATTAAAATAGTTGAAAGTACCTACAAACCAGCTCTTTATCACTCACTAAAAATGAAAAGTGGTCAGAGCTTCATCTCATTCTTCTAGTATTATCTTCTGAGGTAGGAAATGAAAAGAAATTAATCCAGCAGCTTGGCCTTGTATATGCAGAAGCAACAGCAAAGCTTCTAAAGAAATGGGGTTTGTATAGCATCTGATTCTTGCAAGAGAATGCTGATAATTGATTGGGAAAATCTTGTTTCATGAGCTTCATTTAACTTGAGAGTCCCTTTCATAAATGAGAGGGATTGAGGGTGGGGGGAGTCATCAGCTACCCTGCCACAGTAGCCCCAGGAGACTAAAGCAATCTTAGTTTTATTTAAAACAAGGCTACAGTTTTCTTTTTAAATTACTTATGACTCAAATAGCTCTGAAAGGATCAATATTTCAGAGGCAAGATCAAACCCAAACCAGATGGATATTAGAAAATATTATAATACAAACTAAATGAGGCTTTGCACATTTCATTAGGTAAGAAATTTTTAAAGTACTTCTCTCATCATCAAACCTTTTATATTTCATATAATTCAGAACTTTAGTTTGCCTCATTACAAGCAGTGCATGAATTTTTCAAATAAGTAATTTTTTTCCTGAAATGCCAAGTCTTAAGTTAACTTTGTTTCCTTCAACCAAATTAATTTCCATTCCCCTGAACAGGCTTCATATTCATAATCAGATTCAAAGTTAAATAATACTGAATAAAACCGGTTTCTGCTGCTCAATCTTATTTTACAAGTAAGTACCACAATAAACAGGAAATCCTCCTACTTTTCACTTCAAAAGTAAGATCTTACAGAACTGAACTCGTTTTGGATCATTCTTTGCACATTCTTCATTTAAGTAGAGTACACTTTTAATACAACATAAAGCACTTACCCTTCTAACCTGACATCAGGTAAAGATCTGTTGAGTGCAATCATTTCACTTGCCATTAAATTAAATTGATTTATTTTAAACATTTCTTTCATTTTTTCTTGCTCCTCTTTTGGAATGACCACAGGCTTCCCCATCTCTCCAGGTCCTTCATGTGGTTTTTGTATGGGTTCTGGAACTAAAAATAGATAAAATATTGGTAACTAATTTTATGCTTGTTTTTGTTTGTTGATACTTTATTTTACACTGTAGGAGTGAGTATTACTGTTTATAACAGTGTTCTAAACCCACCCCTTCCCCCCCAGGTTTTGGAAGTGAAAACGAATCTTCGTATTTGGGAGTTTAACAGAAGTAGTTATGCACTACTCTTGGACACCACAATTCATTTGAAAAAACAGTAAGGGTTTATATCTATTAGCATTATGTCCTAATTGACTTTGCTGTTAAAGTTCTAGAACAACAGACATTTATAATCTAGATTGTTCTTGCACACACAAGCTTTTCAGGAAAAGTTGGATTTTTCTTTATGGGGATTTTAGTAAAGATTCAAGTAAAATTATATCTTTATATTTATTTCAACATTTTTATTTTGACGGAATGACATCGGCATTTACAGTTTAGAAACAATTTCTCTTAGGTTTACTAACGTTATTTTTAGTCAACATCATTACATTTTGGAGTTTAATGTTGCTACTTGAAACAGAAACATTAACATTTAGCATGTTTAAACCGAAGAAATCTTAAATAGCATATATCTGATCAAACTGATGAGGGAGACAGGAAAGAGAAAAGGAATCCAGACTCTTGTATTATTTGGTTTTTTTAAACAAGTGAAAAAACAAATAATTAAAAAATAATTTTTAAAAAACTGTTACATTTTCTTTACAAATACTCACTTATTTTCTCCTGAACTGGAATGTTTTAAATGCCTGAATACTGAATTTGAAATATATTACTACTTTACAAATCGAGTAAAAATTTTAATTAAAAAAAATAGTAATTTAAAATCTAAATGGAGGAACAGGAGGTATTTTAAAATAAGGGCACCAAAGCCCTCAGTAATAAGCCTAGCTTCAAGTTATCTTTAATTTGCATCTAGGACAGCACAGTGTAATTAAAGCTTATGCCAAGAGCAAGTCGCCGTGTAAAGAATAAAAATAAAATTTAAAAGAAAGCCCAAGACTTCCATCCTTGCTGAAACACTAAGACTTATTATATATTCTTACTAATAACTGAAACATTTTGCTAGTTTGCATTTAGCATTTATCTGTTAAAAGCACAATGTGTTCCTTGAGAAACTTTCGTTTTCAAGTACTTGAAGCGATTGCACCATTTGCATTAGCACAGTAACATTTAGCAGAGAAAATCCTCCTGCCATAGAGATGCTTTCTTTTTACCAAAATGCCGTTGACTTCCAGTTGAGCTATACAATTCTAGAAGTTGCCAGCCATCCACACATACACTGAAAACTGACAGAATGAGTATGTCCAAGCAGGTCCTGAGCAGACTGACTTAGGCACTCTTTTAACCAGGGGTTAAAATGAGCAAGCAGTTTGCTTTGCATCTTTGCCTCCTAGGAAAGTACTATTGAACCGACATCAAAACTTGCTGATTAGCCATTGCATAACCTTTTAAACTAGAATTTTTGTCTTTTGGAGGGATAAGTAATATAAAAGCATGGTACACAATCAGTCAATTATTTGGGCTTACTTTAGATATTCATCTTGGTTTTATTACGTGGGCTACCATAACTTTTTATTAAGTGTATAGCAATTAGTGTATAGGTTCACTTGGACAGAAAATGATTAAATGATGCATGTTCAACATAACTAAAATGATTAAACAAAAGCTATCAGAATATAGTTATAGTCACCATGATTTTTAGCATTCTGAAGAGTGAATACCATATTTGCTTTTCAGAAGAAAAAATAATTTCCTGTTTTGTTTACACTCCGAGTTGTTTCTTAACTTTGACTAAACCAGTTACACTGAATAGCTAAATTAACCGAAACCACATCTTTCACATTTGCAGATCTTGCTGTTAGATGCTACTTGAGGACATCAGCAAGTTGGATTCCAGGTGTATAAATTCCACAAATTCATCAGTTGAATTTTTAAATTTCTCCAGCAAATACATACTACTTGATTACACATTTTACCTAAATAAAGTAGCCCCCACTTCTGCAGAAAAATCCAGCAACAGCTAATTAGATCCACAGATATTTTATGGAACTCACTAAATGCAAAGACAGGCAAGCTTGGCGTGCAGGCACAGTGATGACTTTCCAAGAGAAGTTAACCATTTTCTCTGAGGTTTCTGCATTTATGGTAATCTGTTTTCCCACAAAAGCATGTAGCTCCATGTAAACACAAACCAACAAGATTTTCCCAAAATTACAAATTTTATGGACAGGTAAAACCTCAGAGAAGTTTTGTCTCTTAGACACACCTCAGCCTTTACAGAACTAGACTGATTTTTTTGATGGACAGTTCCTCTTTTCAAAAACTGAATCTGTGTTTTATATCTTGAAGCTGCTTACTTTTCTTCTTAGGAATTTTTTATGCAGATGAGAATATTCAGAACCAAGTCACAACTTAAGAGATCCATCATTACCAAAGAGCTCAAAATTCAGAACACGAGGCCTTAATTGGCACTTGACAAAAATGGCTGGTCCTAGTTTAAATTTGTCATTGCCCCAAGAAAAGAATGTAAATAGCAAGTAGCTGAGATAACAAGACTCTTGCAATACCAATCCTAGGTCTGAAATATATTTTTTTCCCTCCAAGGATTCTAATCATTACATAACTGGAATGCCATTTGAGGCAAAAAAAAAAAAAGGGAAAAAGGATGAGTTTGGAAGTTTACTTAGAAACTGCATGAAGTGCCAAAGCTGAAAGTTCCTTTGCAGTCATATCTTTAGGAAGCCTGTAACTGTGGTAACAAAGGACTCATTTGATTTTCATTTAAGTCAAGACCTCTGAGCTGATATACAGGACTCTTACAGAAATAAGATGGAGCTACACAAAAAAACTTTATTAGTAAAACCACAGTACCACCTGGGCATTTTTTGTTTACAGGAACAGTCCCTTTTTATATAGTTAGAAAACAGTCTGAACTCTTTCTTTAAGTCTAGAACTTGTTTACACTTATCAGTAAGTTCTGATCCAAGCTGTGAAATCTAAATTGTAATGTCAAAACCCCACCTGGAAACAATAATGCTCAACTAGCTATGATTTTCAGGTTCAGAAAAAACAACTACATAGCATGGACGCTTACTAAGCTTCTGTGATTATCTTTCCAACTCATGACAACCTTTAAACTTACACCAATAGCCTTCCATCAACAGCTACTCTTTGTGAATTTGACTGATGAACCATCAGGAATTATAAAAAGGGAGCCACTACCCAGAGGCTATACCAATAGAAAGAAAATCTGTGACAGTTTGGGCAAGGGATATACACCATCCAGGTCAACTGGGTAGCTCAGAATAGGTGGGACAATCTGGGTTGAGCACTGAGGAGAGCTTTCCCCAACCTACTCCCACCTATCTGGAGTGGTCACAGCGGAGAGAAGAGCGAGCAGCAGTACCAGCCAGGACAAACACGGGCTCCCTTACCCAGCTCCCAAGACTGATGCTGGAATCAACACTGCTAGAGGTTCTGATCCCGTTTCCGCAGGCTGCCTCCCAAAGCTACCCTTGTTGTCTTCTGCCATGGTGGAGGGGCTGGGAGCCTACTGCCAAACCATCCCACACAATTACAGTCACTAGACTGTAACTACTCCTCCTCTGGTATCACTTTAGTTCCCCAGACCTGTACCACCCAGACTCCATGCCAGGCCCCCTTTTCCAGAAACATCTTCATCTCGGCTCTCTCGCTCACAGCCTGATAAGCGCTTGTTCCTTTTCCATATCACCTTTTGTCCCCTCATCTCCACATTTGCATCATTTCAACTACCAACCCTCAACACCTCTCTGATAGTGGACACAAGGACCTTTATCCCACTCATCTTACATTTCCCCATAATCATGTACGTACATTTTTCCACAGATCCACATTCCTTTACTACTTATTTTGAGCAATTTGTAAAATGTAACGGTGGTATAAATACAATCCAATATTAGATGCATAAGCTGAAGCTCACAATTTAAGATGCTAGTATCCTATGCCATCAATACCTAGGAGAAATTTTTTTCCCAAAGGCAATTCAGACCACGGCTCTTTTAAGTCTCATTCTGATAAAAGAAACTCCCTTCATTTTCTGTATTAGAAACCTAAGGAAAACATCCTTGTAACTTCAAAAAAGCCTGAACTGTCCAAAATTATGCTCAAAATCCTTTGCTCCTGCTGAAATATCTAAAGACGAATCTTTCCAACTAGGCGAGCATAGCCTAAAATAAACTTACAAACTCTTCAGAAAAACTTAACTCATATGTCAAGTAGGTTCATTAAATGCCATGGAATTCTTCCACGAATTGCAAAGAGAAGCTATATACCAGAGTGACACAGACAAGAGACTATTAAATTCAGAACACTTACATAATTTATGCTGAATCAAGAAAACTAAATCAATTATGGAAATGAAGGGGGGGTGAAATGTGAAGTGCAAAAGCAGATTTTGATAAAAGCTTAACAGAAAAAATAACTTCAGTGTTATCTGAGAAAATTCTAGGCATTCTGAGTGGGAATAAATCCACTACAGACTCTAGTCAGTAAACTACCGGTACAAGCAGGAATATCTAAGATCAGGCATGCAATTGGGTAAAAAAGAAGTGCCACAGTGTCAACTACAACCACAGTTTCTAGCAGACATATTTCTGCACATACCTTAAGAAAAGTTAGCTATTTAAAAAAACAAGACAAATATACAAAACTATACACAAGGTTTTGTTTGGTCAGTTGGTTTTGGGGTTTTTTGTTTGTTTGTTTACAAGCCAACTATAAGATATTAAAAAGCTAAAGGATTTTAATACACACAGGTTAGGGAAAGGCCAGAATGAAGGCTGTACTCAGCTAAGTAAAACTGATGTTGCATAGGGAAAGTTATAAGCTTTAAAAACTGCAGATCTTCCCTCACCTGAAGGATCCCCCCCGATGACTTTGTGTAAAGTCATCTGAACTTTCCACCCCTTCATATATATTGACTACAAATGCTGTTTGCCAAAAGCAGAAAAAAATCCTGTTGCAATTCTAAAGAAGCCTGATGTAAGTTATCTCCTTAGCATCATGTAAAAACTTTGTGGGAACCCGAAAAGTAGACTCATTCCTTACCACCACAGTATCAGTCATCATCTTACACTCTGATGTAAAAAAAAAATTCCCAACTTTGGGGGTGGGGGCGGAGGGGGAGAGGTAAAAAAAAGGAAGACTGAGCTCCTATAAAAGACATACTTTCTACAGAACCCTAATTAATTTTCTTTTCACTTTCTTTTCCACTTACTGAAAAAGAAACCCGAAGGATGAAATGCAAACAGCTGAAAATTTAAGCCCTTTCTGCAAAACTCAAGTGAACTAGAACCTCTATAAAATGCATGCAGCTGTGGAAACTACTGTTCAGAGGTACTAAGCACAGAAATTCCGCATTTCCTATACATTGTGTTTCCCTGTGGAGATTTATTGGCTTGTGTTCATCATGGGGGAAAAAAACTACAACAAAACTAACATTTCCTAAGCATGTTCCCAGAGTTATTCTATAACAGAGCAAGTGTGTTCTTAAAACATTGCAGAAAATTTCCCAAGAAGGTCAAAGTTGTCCATACCAGATGTGAACAGGTGAAAATGTTTTTGTGATGGAAAGCATTAATTAATCTAAAGTACAATTGGCTGATCAGACTTAACATTGAGCATCACTGATTAAGTTTCCTACAGCAGCAGCGAAACATACAAACACAGCTCTCCCTGTGGGAGAGACCCCATACTACAAAATTAGATGCTTCACAAATGAACTAGAGGCAGCAGGTGCCTGCAGTTCTAAATACTTGTGCTGAGACATGGTAGAGATGAGAAGTCTCCCTACACCAGCTCTTTCTCCCATGTGATCAGCTATGACGGCCTCCCTGAAATAAAGCTGGCAACGCGAATGGCACTGGCTTTCCAAAAAAAACACATTCAGCTCATCTAACCGGTACCCAAAAACTACCATGTCAGTTAACAAAACCTAAATCTTATCTGAAGATCTTTAGTACTGAATAATATGGCTCTCACTTCAAAGGAAAAGTTAAGTACGTAAGTATGTGTGTATATATGTGTATATACCCCCCATATTTGTCACTTTTACATCCAAGTTTATTCTAGTTATTTTCATATATTTATTTTCATTACAACATTCACTGTCCTTTATTTCTATAGTCAGTTAAATTTTGGCTTAGGTGGGGTTTTGTGGTTTTGTTTGGGGCTTGGTTGTGGGCTTTTTTGTAGGGGGGTGGACGGTGGTGTGGTGTGCGCTGTGGCAGGGCCAGGGCACAAGTAAGTGTGGTCATTGGTTTGGCTTGTTTTACTACCAAGTCTAGTGAAGTTAACAATGCCTTTGCTTCCTCACTGCTGGAAATTTAGAACATGCTTTAGACTATATTAACATAGCTCACATTCCTAAACAGCTTGCTGTTGCATAGTTTTATTATTTTTCCATACACATTCGTGCTTAGATTTAAATTCTTAAGATGTAGAATTCTATAACATACATCTCAGCAACGTGCTTATTTCATTCAAACAAACACTGAACATTTAGCAACATCTAAATGCTGATGCAATGCTATATTGTTGGGGCAAAAAAATCAAATGTTTAAAAGGAGTGCAATTTTACATGAGCACAATTTAAAGACTACTCAGGCAGAAAACTTACCATCTCCAGCAGGCAGGCCTCGTTCTTTTTTCTCATCACATTTGTTGCATTCACTGAAGTACAACAATAGAAACATATCCAGAAGGACCCAAACCAAAGAGGTGGCAAGGACCACCTTGCAATATGCAAATTTTTTCATGGCACTTTAAGTCAAATACAAAAATAAAAAAAGTATAAATAAAAATATCAACAAGTTGCTTTAATCCACTTTGAGAGGCCACGTTCTATATCTGGAAAAAAAAAAAAAAGAAAAAGAAAAAAGTCACAAAAAGTTACCTGAGGCCAGCAGCTAAAGGCAGAATTTTTATCTACTTTTTAAAGGTAACTATTTAATTACCAAATGCTGTATGTATCAAAATGAATCCTCTATGCACGCCAATGAGATTAAGGGAATAGGGTCAATTAAAGCAGCATTACTCTAGTCCTTTGAAACAAAACGAGTGACTAAAACAGAGTGCTCTGCTGAGCCACTGGAGCAGAGGGTAGGCAGGCACATATAATGAAATTAAAAGGAACTCTCTGGATCCTCTGGAAATCAGAACAAGCTAAATGAATGACAAATGACAAATCAGGAACATCTCAGAAAGCAGGGTATCAATCTGTGCTGCATGAGGCCCATGGCTAATATTCCTCATGCTCCTCCCATGTAGTACACTCTGACCTTCTGGGCTCATCACCAGGAACACTAGTCTACAAATGCCTGTATTTTACATGGAGTCTAATGGCATATTGCACCTACATCACAAAGAAAAATGCTTTGCTTTCAGCCAACCAAAAATAAACACCCCTTTTCGTAAAGTTAAACAGTAAGTAAAGTGAAGCAAGTACCTGCAAGCTATTGTGATTGCTTACTAGGCATTCAAAGCTAAAGGTGTCAACTATATAATTCTGATGGTTAATAGTTTAAATTCTTATAAAACAATCTTTTATATATTTTTCAACATGCATACATTAAAAATTTAGAATGCCAGCCTTTGAAATTATCTTTTTTCCTACTGAAGTTACAAGCAAATTTTGTTACAAGGACTGCTTTTTTTCCATGACTGACAGGTGGGTAGGGCAGAGTCAAGAAGCGCTTGGAGCTTGTTCACTTACACTAAAATATGATAATTTTTTTAGATTTTTTTTTTTAACCAAAAGGTTCCCCAGCAGTGCTGAAATGTTTCAAAGTACTCCCAAAGTATTTCCCAATTGGAATAGCTTACTAGTTAAAACCAGATATGCAAATATTCCCAACTTAGAAAATACATAGAAATAACACTCTTCAAAACCACACTAGGATTTGAAAATTGACATACACACAGTTTCTCTTACATGCTTTCAGCCTAGACTGAAGAATTTATTGGAAAGGAAAACTTTAATCATAAACCACAATTATGCAAAAACCTCACCAAAAAAACTGCATCGTTAAGACTACCATTTCTTTAGTATTTAATTGTCATAATTTGATTCCTCACTCACACACACACGCTTCTTGAGTGAAAATACTATGACATCCCCCTTGTAAATACAGCTTATTCTTATTTGCAGGAGAGACACTCATGTCTCCATGCATCCCTATACACTTAAGTGGTATAGGTTTGGATGGCATAGTAGCGTAGGAGCCTATAGCTTTCCAGTTGTACAAGACTGGAAGGGCGTATATCCCTCTGCTTCCTGCATAGGTGTGCACCACATGCCAAGAAAGAGTTTTGTTTGGCATAATCTCAGTTTGCATCTATATAATTTTGGTATACAGGGATGACTATATAAAATTAGGAACTGCAGAAGTATCTGTAAGTAACAACTTGATGGTAAAATAGCAGGTGAAGTTATACTACGAAACACTAAGTGAAGTATGTTAAGAAAAAAATCCTAGGGATTGGTTGTTTGGGTTTTTAAATAGACACAAGGATGGGCCTGAACTCTGGATCTTGGAGTCGCACTATAAGCACTGGTGATCAGGAGCAGTGAAAGAAAAATAATTTGTTACAGACTACTAACTGAAGAACAGAAACCAAACCACCACTACGCCATTACACAGTACCTGCTGTCTCAAGTGCTGGATGAACATCCAGTCTTATAATTTCAAAAAGGATATAGAAGGGTTAGAAAGGACAAGTCAGAAGGGCAAAAGGATGAAGACAATAGCTTCATCACAAGATGTAAGTGAAGACAATAGCATTCTTCTCGGCTGGAAAAGATGTAACCCAAATCAAGTGGCAGGTCTATAAAATCAAAGGCTGCATGGAGATAAACAGAGAATAACTGTTGCCTGTTACTCCTACTTCTGATATTGGCAGAAATCAAGTGAATTTAGCAGAAAGACATTAAAAACCAAAAGGAACGTAGTCCCCACAACGTGTAGTTACGTTAGGGGAACTGCCTGCCACAGTACACTGCCAGCACTGCAAGTCTATTCATCAGCTATTAAATATCCAGCCCTCACCCCTACTTCAGGCGGTCCCTGACTGCGACTCTCAAGTCACTGCACACTAGGAGAGCACAGTGAGGAAGTGTCATTACAGTTTCCCCTGTTCTCTTCCCATGATATACACTATCAACCACTGGCAAAAACAAGTACTGTATACAAATAAAATCTGTTTGACATGGTAAGACAGTACTTAAACTCTCCATACAATAGCTTTCTTCTTTTGCTCTAATTCAACATACTATAGAAATGATCTGGCAAAAAATCAAGTCATACCACCACCCTGCTTGCAGTTAAAGAAAACAACTGCTAATTAAAAATAGTAAGTTCAGACTTGTGAGATATTAGGCTATAAAAGAAAGTATAAAACACACAGGAGCACAGTGCTTAGGGGTCCTCAGGCTAGCAAGACACTGGTAGAACTGTAACCTACACTTTCTGTCCATAAAAATACCAACTATATGAAGTGTTTTAAAATACATAGGCTGGCACTATATCTGCCTCTAATGCAAGAAAATTCCTTTGAGAGTTCAGTGAAATGTGAAAGAGACACTTTCTGAACCCTTTGAATCCTTTGAGGGTTCAGGGAGTAAGAGACAGCAATGCAAAACTTATTTTGCACACTGCTTTTTCAATTCACACACACTGATGGACCATCGATAAGGCCCTTTAGACAAAGGCTCTCACTCCACTGGGCTGTTGACCATCTCAAGTTACACTGTAATCACACTGTAATTTTACCACTGTTTTTTGAGACAGCACTTCCACCGTCTGCGTACCAGCAGAATTCAGGCAGCACAGCAGTGAAGCAGAAGGGGCCAGAAACTCTGCTGAAGCAACTGCTCTTAGAATGCCAGAGCCTTGACCCAGAAAGACAGCTCTACCATGCAGGGCTTGGGCTGTAAGCTGGTGTTGGAGCGATGGTGGTGGCCTCGCCTGTGGGAGCGGTGCTCTGCCTGAGAAGCTGCTTCTTCAGTGGAAGGGGCTACAGGACAACGTGAGCACACCGGTACAGCATGAACAAGGGTGACCAATTGGCAGATGCATTTGCAGAGACCTTGCAGTGCCACAAGTCTGAGCACCATGATGCAAGGAAGAAGAGACAGGTAGGCATTGCACTCAAAGGATAAGTGGATGGACACTCCCAAGGTGGTGGCTGAGTCACCAAGGTGGTGAAATTAGTGACTTGTGGCAGCAGAAGGAAAGTCTGCAGCCATGCATTTCCAGAACAGTTATACTGCCTGGGATGCTGTTGAAAGACTGATGAGTCTGCTCAAGTTCAGCTCTTAGACAACCATTCCTTGCCTGTTCCTTCATCTGTGAATCAACGATACTACCAGGTGCAAACCTGAGCATATGAGCAGTGACTGCAGAGCTTGGAAGGGTAGAGATTAGCAGGCATGAGACCCAGACACTGCTCTCCTCAACTGCTGCAGTGAGAGGGCAAGATTCAGGCAGGAGCGCACACAGCCTGTCAATACTTGGCTGCACGGCTAGTGTCAAAGGCAGGCCTCTAAGGCCACAGGACCTGCTTTGAGGAATGAGGGCTGCTGGCCAGGATCCAGGATCTCAGTGACAAAGTGAGGCCAGCAGCATCACGGAAGGGCTCTTACACTACTTCTGTGAAGCACACAGAAGGTGGAAGCAGAGCTACTTTAGAGGAATAAAGAAACCTCCTGAGAGTGTAGGGAGGTACTCAATGAACCCTGGAGTTCAAGTTCAGAAGAAATGAGAGCAGCAACAAGAAAGGCACCTGTAAGGATGATGGCAAAAGCAAGGCTAAGAGTAACACAGATCCACTGCTGTTGGGCGGGCAGCAGACCTGGTGACAATGGGTGTGGGAAATGCTAAGATACTCAGTGCAACTCCTTTGTTATTGGGTCCCCCAGATCTGCCCAAAAAGCAGACTGATCCTATTGTAGGGTCATTCTTTACCATCTCTGACAGGTCACAGTGATCCAGAGTTGCCTCAGGATTAGGAAAAAAAAAGCTATCATCAAGAAGGAAAAGAGTCTAGAGAACCACCTTCTAGTCAGTGTCACTACGGTCCCTGAAAAGATTACAGAACAAATCCTCCTGGAATCTATATCCACAAACAAAAAAAGAAAAAAAAAATTGGAAAAAAAAAGAGAAAAAAAAGAGGGTGGGGTGGGGTGTGTGTGGCAACTGGGAACAGACAGCACAGATTCACCAAGGACTTGACCAACCTGGCAGCTTGCAGTAAGGAGAGGACTGGTTTGGTGAGCAAGGAAAGATCAGTGAATATCGTTTACCTTGCCTTTAACAAGGACTGTGATGACAGTCTTCCAGAGTACTTTGTCAGAACTGAACAAGACATGACCTTCATGAAGAAGTGGGCTATGAGGTGGGTGGACTGCCAGCTGGAACAGCAGGCTGCATGGGTTTTGACCAGCAGTACGAAATCCAGGTGACACACATTCACCAGTGGCATCTTTCAGAGATCAAAACTAGAGCTGATGCTGGTTAGCATCTTTACCGAGAACCTGGGGGACAGGAACAAATGCATGCTCCGCAAGGTTGCTGGTGACACCCAACTGGGGGTGCAGCATGCAGATGATTCCCTGAAACAGTATCCTGGAATAGCCCTGGGTGGCCAATCCTTGTGACACCCAAGGGCTAGAAAAACAGGTGGGTTGAAAACCTCACAAAGTGCAACAAATGCAAGTACAAAGTCCTGTACCCAGCACTGAATAACCTTATTATCCATTTGGACTGGATGACAAAAGGCTAGGAAGCTGTTCTGCAGAAAGAAACCTTTAGAGCCTGATAGCAAGTTTAATTTGAATTAGTGTGTTCTTACAGCAAAGAAAGCCAACTGCACCTATAAACAAGTCCGGTAACCACAGCAATAATCCCAAAAGGCATTGGTTTAATAATTGCCTTTGCTACTGAGTAATGTAATAACACTGAAGATTTTTGCCAAACCAGGCATTTTTCCTCCCTTCAATATACTGGATAATAGACCACAAAACCTTTACACCATGGAAGTAAAAGTAGTATTAAAAACACCTTGGAAGTAGAAACAGAGGCTGTAACTTGGCAAGAATAAACTGAAAGGAGGAAAAATGGCTATGTTCAAGTCTTGTTACTTCTGAAGTTCAAGTGATTCCCCCCTCCGACAAAATCCATGATACACTATAGAAGAAGGTCATCTTTAAAATTACTGGTCATATAATGTGCATTGTTTCACTTTACCACCTCTCTTACCAACACAGTTGGCATTGAAAAAAATGCTTAGTCTTTTCAATACGACACATGACTATTGAGTCATTTTTATCTTTGGACCAACTTCATCTTTATTTATACTAGTAATCAGTCTTCAATACGACTTTGTAACAGACTTGACACAGGACTTCATTGCTGTTATTCAATGAAATCAGGATCCTACACTGGATGTGGCACTGAAAAAGCTGATGTAAAGTTTGTTTTCCAAACTTGCAGATATGAATAAACAGAAGTTGGCACAAAGTAAGGGTTCATCAAGATCCTGGCACATTTGCTATTTCTAAGCCATTAATATCAATTTAAACAAAATGGAAAGCAATTAACTGAACAGCATACAAGAAAAGATTGATGGCCTACACAAAATTGAATTTTCGGCTCCTCAGTCCATTTAGTAATGAGGGAGAAAATACTGGCATACTCTAAGGTAACATATTAGGCATATGTATGGATTTTTGAACAAACTTCTGAAAAATGAAGCAAATGCAAATTGTCATTGAGTATTGTCTAAAACTTCATATATCTGAACTATTAATGAGGCCTATCTAGTTTAGTATGTCTCTATTTGAGAACAGAAGCGACTAGACTCAGGTTTCTGAAGTAGTTTTTCTACTGTGATGATGCTTGGGTTGGTTTCTTTTAACTGGCGCATGCTCTGTTAAATTATTAGTGCTTTGCAGAGAGCTCATTACCATCAGCTCATCAGTAAATAGGTCCATTTGAGGACAAATAAAGCATTGCCTAGTTTCAATGCTACAAAAGCAAATTTAAAATACCATTTGAATCAGAGGGTCAACCCATCACTATGCAAAACAGGTGTATTCTTTGGCTTCTTCACAGAAACACAAACACACCTGGTAAATTTCATCAGGCAAAAAAATATTCATGAGCTCAAGAATGCCAATACTCTCTTCTGCTCAGAAATTAACACAGAAGTACTCTTCATTGGCCTACACTCATTTGATGGATTTTGAAAGGTTTTAGTATTCAAAAGTCATCTGTTCAGTACAATTCAGAAACAGTAAGTTCTGAACAAGTGATGAGAGAAAACAGATCATACTAGTCTGAGCAGTATGACATTAATTCATTAAAAGCAAGCCTACTCTTCAGAAAAATCTGAGAAATATAGGTGAATAACATCAATTTCTATTCTTCTTGGTCTGTGTAGGAAGACTGAACTTCTAATTAATTAGAAGTGAATTTTCAATTCATAAGTCAATTTTTTAAATTGACCATTTGAAAAACCTCATCAGTTAAGTTTCTAAAACTGGTGGGCCTTGGAATGAAGGAGTAAAACAGAAACATAGGATTAGCTGACTACACTTGAAAAACAAGGATGAACTTCACACAGAAGCAGAATTTATTGGTTCATAAAGGCCTTTCTCCAGTTAAATTAAAATGCATAAATATGCTTATAAAAGTAGAAGCTCTTATGAGATGAAAATCCTGCTCATCACATAGAAAAGCAATGCCAAAAATTGAACAACAGGTATGTACTCCATCCCCAACTCTGTCAAAGTGTATGGAACTAAGTCACTGTGCTCTTGAACCTCTGATTCTTCCAGTGTAAAATCACAGAACCATAGAATAATTTGGGTTGGAAGGGACCTTCTTATCTAAGTAGTCTTTACTTAACCTCTAAATTTTTATGACTAGTGCTAATATTACTTCTACAGATACATAGTGAGGAAATAACATTTCTAAATTCAGAAAAAACACTTTCAAATCCAAGCTCTTCTTTCAGTTACTGCAAGAAAATGTAAAAGACACTGCTATTTTGGTACCTATACTTTTCAGAAACCTCTTAACTACAATCAGTTAACTTCTGAAAACAATTTATCATTTTGCAAATTATTGCTTAGCAGTTTCTCAAATGAGTTTGTAAGTAGTATGTACTATCTTGATTAAATCTTAAAATTTTCAAGAAATCAAGCAAGCATTTGGTCAACACTTTCAAATAGTTCCCACTACTACACAGTCCTTCCTGATTCTCTTTCAATCAGCACTACTCAAAAATAAGTTGCAGATTAATGACTACCTAGTATGATCCAAATACTAGCTATACAAGAAATATGGTTTACCTCCATTTAATAAAGATGAAATATGTGAAAATTAATTGCAACAGGGACAAAGACACGGAAATGATCAAACCCAAGAGGAAGCAAAACCAACTGAGACCACCTACTCTGGTAAAACCAGGACAGCCTGTATAATCCCTTCAGTAGGGCCCAGAAAGAACTGCCACGTGAAATTTCAAGGTGTGATAGCAGAAAAGTCTGGTAATTTACTGCCTAAAACAGGCATAAATTCAAGGGCATTTAAAAGGACAGCAAGTTGTTCAGACATACATGCTTAGTTTAATATAATAAAGTATATTAATACAGCATTAACATACTATACATTAGAATAGTAATTAATATAGTATATAAATACTGCAAATGTTTCTATAACAGACCAAGTGAATGATCAGAGATGTAAGCAGACCAGAAGTGTAATAAAAAAGAAATACAATTTTGATAAAATTAGGACAGTGTAAATTTCATTCAATCCATAATTGATTGTTTTATAGATATAAGTTACTGCTATCAGCTAGTGCAAAACATTTTAAACGTAGCTCCCACAGGCAAATTGTTATTTAAGGTGAGGAAGATCAGGACTAATACAAAAAATAATGTGGATAAACAACTAAAGATTTATTAAAAAAACAACTTCATAGGCTGAGGAGAATGGACTTACAATAATCTAACAACTGTTTTCTTTAGCAACCTTGGTGCTAGATCTAGATGGGCAATCTTAAGACCTGTTGCCATTAAAAAGGAACAAGTGATAAGGTATGAAGAAAGATGGGTTTGTGGACTGGAATAACAGAATCAAGATAACATTTAATAAAGTATATTCAATAGTATGCACCGGAGCATGTAACTGCTCTCAGCTGAAGAGTTTCAATAAAGCAAATGCTCATAACAGTAACACTGTGAGCTGCCACTGTCATCCAGTCATGGATAAAAGGCCAATGAGATTTTTGGATACATCATTTAGGTATTCTTAGACATAAAACCAGAAACCATTGTACGAAGCACAAGGCAAGGACAAAGGGAGAGCTATGTGTTTAGCAAACAAGATGTTTCAGAGCAGAGCCCTGCGGATTTGTAAGAGACCACTGCAGGGAACTGGACACAGTGATCCAGATGGCCCCTTCTACTCCTCCTCTTCCAGCCTGGAATTCATAGGAGAGTAATGAACACAAGTGAAAAGGCCTAAATATATCACTTCCAGAAGCAAATGTAGATGCCAGATCTTTTTCATAAAACTCCTCCATACGAGCTCTGTGTTTGGGGTGTTTGGTTTTGGGGTTTTTTTTTTGTTTGTTTATTTGTTAGCCTTTTAGAAGGAATAAAATTCTCCCAAATAGATTGTTTCTGAGAATAAAAAAATTATTCACAGAACTCCTCAAATGAAAGTCTCTGAAAAGCTGCTTAAGTTACTTTTTCCCCCCAGCTGTTAGCCAATACTTTTCCGACTGACTTTAAGAAAGCCCAATGTTGCTTGCAGAGAGAAAGTGCAATAGGCAAGGTTTTAAAGGACCAGATGAAGAATATTTTAATCAAAAGTTAAAAAACAATTTAATCCACAAATTTTGGATTTACATTCTCTTTTACAACAATTTTTGCTATTCAAGAAAAAAATAAATAGATCCAGGAGGGAGACAAATATTGCCTCTCAGAATATCACTGTAAACACAAAAGCTCAAGAAGATAGCTAAATTTTGGAAACCAAAAATACAAGTGCAAAGACTACTGTACTCATATTAACAGCTGAGATTTGCTAGACTCCCATGACTTTAAAGTAGCTTTCAAATGACTGAGGCAACATTTTAGGTTTTCTGTCTGCTCTCCAGGTTGAATGAAAATTATTTAAAAATAGACTTAGTCAGGGATTCTACAGACAATTCCATTCTCTCAACTGCTTTGAGATTTAAAATATACTTCTGATTGTTCACTGCTCATAATAGTATACGTTATTTAATAATGCCAATCCTATACAAAAAAACCCTACACATTTTTACATTGCTGCTTCAAATATTAGAAGTACATCATTAGTTCAATTTAATTACAACATGATGAAATGAATACACAGATATATAGTACCTTGAAGTCAACAGCAGGAAGTTTTTGCACAGTCATTAAGTTATTGGGTATTAACAGTACTGGCAGGCAGGTTCAAAACTCCATTATTCAGGTCTTTTCCTTCTTACACTGAACAGCAGACATTGCCTCTCGTGACAGCTACACAACAGGCAATCCTTTTAGGAAAGTAGATTTATAAGCTGATAGACAGTTATTTCTTTTCCTGAAACAACTGCAGTCTTAAGTTGGGCTACCGATGCCTCAGATGCTGACAGAACAAACATTCCTCTTCAAAGCCACAGCTACTTCACATACGCACTCTGGGAGCGCTACTGAGTGTGCTTGACTTAAGAATAACAGCCAGCTAGAGAATACAGACAGAATTTTCATCGGTATCACAGGCAGCATGAAGACAACATGCAATTGTTACCAACAGCAGCAAGAGAGGATTTTAACGTCAGTGCTAGCAATGCATCAAGCTCCTAAATCCCCAGCATATAGTAATTAATGGCTGAAGATGCATCAGTAAGACTTACTCAAGCTTTCTACTACCCTTTGCCTAATAGCTTGAGGTAGGATTTTCTTTGTTTTTTCTTTTTGGAAGAGTCACAGTTGGTGACCCAGCACTTAGCTTTTTCAGTACAAGCAACACTCCTGCCAATCAGCATCCCAGAGCTGTAAAGTGACTCCAACATTTAATAAATCCCTAAAGAGCTGTGCTAGTTGGACTTCCAACCCCAACACTACAGGGCTGGAAGAGGAAAATACAGGTCACATCAGTACAGGTGTTCTAGGTGAAGACCTCAATTTCCTCAAGAAAAACAATTCTGTCATGTGAGCTACAGACCTTGCAAGTTCATTATTACTCAGAAGAAACAGATTTTTTAAAACTAATTTTAGCTTCCTTATTAGAACTAAATGGTGGTTCCAAGGCTCTTTTTAAGAAATAAAAAGCTTAACTACCCAAAAATTATATTACAGTGGGATAGTGTCACAGTAGTAGAGATCAGGCTATTAGTACACTATTTGCTGTCTGCAACAAAAACCTGTAAACACCCCCACATATTTTAGATACTCAAGTTTGTGACACGATGTAACACAGCCTGAAGGCTTCCAGCCAAAAGAAGCATCACTTGGCCCTACAAGGCACAGATTCACTAAGATCAAATGCATGCAGCAGTCAAGAATTTCTAATAATCAAGAAAGCACACAATTCAAGAACTATTTAAAATCATCTCACAGGTGCAAGATGAGCTATAAGTAGAATAGGCTAGCTGACACAACTTCTTTTAGAGTTAAAATTCTTACTGGAAAAAATTAAGATTTACTATTGCGAACAATCTTCTTTAACAAATAACAAGCACTAGATTAGACTACGTGGAAGTAAAAATACAGCAAGCTTTTCCCATTCTCAATGCTCATATTTTCCATCTTCCTTTATAATGTTTCTGCATAGTTCAGAAAATCAAATTTACTTCCAAATTCTATTAGAAGTTCCACATTAAAATGTCAAACTGCAAACTCAGTTTTTACCAGCTGACTGAACTAAAAAGAACGCTAATCTTATTAATAGATCACTTTTAATACAGATGTGTCAAATATCAGTAGAATTTTCAAATTTTGTAGTATTTGCTTTGAAATATTTTGAGAAAATAAGCAGGTTCTTCTTGAAAACACTGATGAACACAAGTTGGCATTTATTCTACTATTGCTAGAAGAGATGAAAACTAGCAACTCACGTGTCTGTATTAAAGAATCACAAATTTCAAGAAGAAATCCTTCACTGCTTAAAGGTCAGAAGAATTCAGTGTTGCCAAGCTAGTTACACATTTTTCATAGACAAAGACCTAAGCAGACTATGAACAATCAAGTGAATAAATCTTCTACAAGGCATCCTTGAAACGTTCCTCATACATTAGAAAAATTGTTAAATCTTGCAAGCTATGTCTCAAATATTCTAAAATATCAAACTTCCATAAAGCTTCTGATTATTCTTCAGCTTTTGGCTTTGATACATTAGATCTAGAGTGGAATAAAATTGTTCATTAATTCTTCAAACAATTTTAAAGACAGCAGAAAATTACATAGGCAAATACTCATCATTAAGGATGAACCACTAATGGGCAAAAATTTGAATTAAAGAAAAGCAGAGTCAGCTAATTAGAAAATACTATAAAGGAGATTCCTGGAAATATAGGGTAAATTGCAGTGAACTGATTAAACCATCCTTACGTGTGTAACTGCAGAAACTTCAAATTCTGAAAACTTCCTATCGTAGATTAAAAATCCAGAAGGGGAACTTGTAGAAACAGCAAATGCATTCAAAGAACATTTTTTCTCTCCCTCCAAAATATGTAGAAAATATTCAAGAAAATAGTAAATGTTCTAGAAAAAAAAGCTTTGAAAACACCACAAGTAAACAAAAAAAGGATACTACATGCTGGGACCACAGGGTGTTTATCCTAGAGAAGCTGGCAGAATTCTGCCCAGAGTAACTGCAGAACATGCTGACAAATCAAACACTGGCAGATGTCAAGTTAAAAAATGTTTAATAGGACAATGCATGTGACTAAATGTGAAAATTTAAAGAATTAGGAAATGTAATTTGACAAAATAAGGGTGACAAACATTTAACACATGGTGGGTTATATTCTCTCAAATAAAATGAAGAATGGTGAAGAATTCAAAAGTCTTGGTAATAAGCTTTACTTCCAACAGTGACACTACAGATAGTTTAAGAAAAAAATACTAAAGATACACCACCACCACCCCCTCCACATCTAGGGAAATACCAAAATACTAACCCTAAGTAGCTCATCAGGTTTTAAGGCCTAAATACTTTTTGAAATACAGAGAAAATACCAGATCTCCATCCAAAAAAACTAGTAACCCCCAAGAAAGAAAACAACTTGAATATATGCTTCTGTTCCTTTTTCTCTTTCCCCCCATCTTGCGCTGGAAGACAGGGATGAGGAGCAGAATGAAGTCCCCACAGTCCAGGAGGAAAAGGTCAGTGACCTGCTGCTCCACTCAGACATGCACCAGTCTATGGGGCCAGATGGGATCCACCTGAGGGTACGGAGGGAGCTGGTGGAGCAGCTCACCAAGCCACTCTACATCATTTATCAACACCTCTGGCAAACTGGAGAGGTCCCAGAAGACTGGGGGTCAGCCAATGTGACATCCATCCACAAGAAGGGCAGGAAGGAGGATCCAGGGAACTACAGGCCTGTCAGACTGACCTCGGTGCCAGGGAAGGTTACGGAAATGATCATCCTGAGCACCATCACACAGTACGTGCAGGACAGCCAGGGGATCAGGCCCAGCCAGCATGGGGTTATGAAAGGCAGGTCCTGCTTGCCAAATCCAATCTCCTTCTATGACAAGGTGACCTGCCTTGTAGATGAAGGAAAGGCTGTGGATGTTGTCTACCTGGACATTAGTAAAGCCTCTGACACCACCTCCCACACCACTCTCCTGGAGAAACTGGCTGCTCATGCCTTGAATGGGTGTACTCTACACTGGGTTAAAAACTGGCTGGACAGCCAAGCCCAAAGACCAGTGGTGAATGGAGCTACATTCAGCTGGCAGCAGGCCACCAGTGGCGTTCCCCAGGGCTCAGTGCTGGGGCCAGTCCTGACTAATACCTTCAGCGACAATCTGGATGAGGGAATCGAGTGAAACCTCAGTAAATTGCAGATGACGCCAAGCTGGGCAGGAGAGTTGATCTGCTGGAGGGCAGGAAGGTTCTGCGGAGGGATCTGGACAGGCTGGACTGATGGGCCAAGGCCAACTGTATGAGGTTCCATCAGGAGAAGTGCCAGGTCCTGGCACCTGGGGCACAACCACCCCACGCAGCGCTACAGGCCTGGGGAAGAGCGGCTGCAAAGCTGCCTGGTGGGAAAGGACCTGGGGGTGCTGGCTGATGGCTGGCTGAACATGGGCCAGCAGTGTGCCCAGGGGGCCAAGGCAGCCAACAGCACCCTGGCTTGTATCTGAAACTGTGTGGCCAGCAGGACCAGGGCCGTCATCGCCCCCCTGCACTCAGCACTGGGGACGTCGCACCTACAATACTGTGTTCAGTTTGGGGCCCTCACTCCAAACGGGATGTAGACGGGCTGGAGCTTGTCCAGAGATGGGCAACAAGGCTGGTGAAGGGTGTAGAGAACAAGTCTTATGAGAAGCAGCTGAGGGAACTGGCATTGTTTAGCATGGAGGGAAGACTCTCTACAACTACCTGAAAGGAGGCTGTAGGCAGCTGGGTGTTAGTCTCTTCTCCCATATAACAAGCAACAGAACAAGAGGAAACAGCCTGAAACAACAAAAGGGGAGGTTTATAATGGATATTAGGAAAAATGTCTTCACTGAAAGGGTGATCAAGCACTGGAACAGGCTGCCCAGGGAGGTAGAATTACCATCCCCCCTTGGAGGTATTTACAAAACAGGTAGAAGCAGTGCTTAGGGGTATGTTTTAGTGATGGACTGGGAAATCCTGGGTTAACAGTTGGACTTGATTTCAAAGGTCTTTTACAACCTAAATGATTCTATGAAAAGCCGGATCAGATATGGAGAAAAAAAGAAAAAACGGCATTGTCCAAAATTTGTGCCCCTTTGCTATCTCCCTATGCAAATTAAAGTCTACATCAAAAGAAAATGGCTGTATTTATACAGACATGCCACATAGCTCTGAAGCATACATTCACACATGAAGTCTGTTTTCACATCATAAAGCTGTCTGCTCAGCAGGTAACTTCTGCTGCCAGCAACTGTTTTGTACTTAATTAACATGCACAGTATTGCACTAAGGATAAGATTCTTCACATCCATCCTTCACTTTCCCTCTTATACTCACTTGCTTTAGATTTAGTTTTTCTTAATTCTGTCTTCCCAGAGATCTCTGACAACACAAGCTTGAGAAATACCATGCTTCTAAATTTTTTATTTCTATCGTCAATCCATGCAAATGTACACACAGTATAAAAAAGAACAACGATGAGATTTTCTTCAAGGACCTATATATTTGTCCATGTAAAGTCTATTTCTAAAGTAGGCAATGTTTGTATTTTGGGTTCTAGTTTGAATAGGTAAACAAGAAAAGAACTGTCAGATAAAATGCTAAATAGGCAGAATAATAAAACAGAGTTCTGGAAATCCTTTAGAACTTGGGATCAATTGCCAGATTGGACAAGAAAAGAAGAAACTGAAAGGGAGAAGTTGCTATAATAGTTTGCAAACAGCCCAGTACAGCAACAGCTCTTCTTCAGGACTAGGGTCCTAGGTACTTTGTCCCCACAGCATCTTGGTCTTTAGATCTGGTACTGGTATTTCCAAACGACCAGAGCTTAAACTCCACAATTCAGACTTCAGGTGAGCTGTAGAGGTTTATATGCTGAAGCACCTGTGATGCCTGACAGTATAAGAGAATTTACACAATTATGAGTACTGTTCATTTTGAACTGTTCAAAGACTGGTTTCACATTTTGGGACAGTCTCACAACAGAAATCTACTCTCCTTTTCCTTTTCGCTGCATTTTCCCCTTTGATATTCAGCAAGCAAACTATCCTTAACTTTCCAGCAGGCAGCAGCTCTGACCAATTCTGTTCCATGCAAGCAGATGCACTTTCCTTCCCCCATTGCTCTTACACCTACATCTCCTAGGCTGCTATCACACAAACAAAAATTAAGATAACAGGTGAAGCAGAGACAGGGTGAAAAAGTGATCTTCTGTTGCTGCTGGAATCAAGATTATATAACAAAAGGAGGAATAAGGAGGAGAAGACAAGACCTCACCTGTCTAAGAAATATGCAACTGCCCATATGATTCAAAAAACCTGAAGCACACAGTATTCACCTATCCACCTAATGTCCTTCTGTAACTGTAAAAGTAGAAAATGATAAACAATGGACCTAAGCATGGAAATTGTAATTAACCATGGACATGTCTAGCTCATTACAATTTATGTGCAGGCAGAGTTTCCATATTCCATTAAGTGGAAGGGAGATAATTCTGTTTGATCCACCCAGGTCACATGCCAGTCCCAATGGAAATAAATGAAACTGATTTTACATTAGCAGTCCCTACAAATACGAATACATGAAAAAGCTAGATTGGCAGACAAACAAATCAAAAAGCCCAACTGAATAGTCATGAAAGACTGGCAGGAGTTTGATGGCAAACAAACAATAAAAGACAATATCTGGCTGTTCAGCAGAATAAAATCACTTTTAATTGAAGACTACTGAGACTATACAGAAAAAAAAAAAAAAAAAAGAAACCCACCAAAGACTAAAAAAGACAAGAAATCCAGTCTACTAATCTCATTGTGAACAACTTTGTCCTCTCTCCTCTGCCCCAAACCAGACATGTTAGACAGCGTTGTAAAAAAATACTTACAAACCAAGACTTCATTTGCCACTATTTGTAGACAGACTAAACGCTGGCTACAATGAAGACTTTCCTTAGACTCATCTCCAATACTACAATAAATATTTTAAGCCTCTTCATATTCACTAAAGTTGTACTTCCAAACAATTTAGAAAAAATAAAATAAAATCCACTAGTTAAACTTGGTTTGCTGAAACTTCAAAATATAAAGTATGATCACCGAGACCAAGAGTATGTTGCATTTAGGTCCAGCCAAGTATGACAAAGAATGTCTTGGGTTTATAGTTTTACAGAATGAACTTTATTCTGCACTCTGGACCAACCTTTATAAAAAGTATACCATTATTAAATAAGAGAAGGCATAACAAGAAAGAAAAAGGTCTACATCAAACAGGCAGATGTAAATTTAAAGAAGCACTTGGGTTGCCCTATCAAGTCACTGTATTCACAGCATTTATGCAGGACTGGATGCAAAATTTGGATTTCCAAAGGTTAAAACAGAACCACTGAGCACTCTTTAGAGCTTTCAACTTCACTGAAACATAAACCAAATGATATTCAAGTTCACAGTTGGTCAAAAAGCCGTAGTATGGAAACAGTAAGTTGAGTCCTATAGCAAATCAGGATTGCTATTCTCTAACAGCTTCAAAAATCTGTACTCCTTTTAAACAAGCAAGCCTACCATGTTTTGAGTTCATTTGTGAAAGAAAATGCTAGAAAAACACAAATCAGTAAACAGAAAAAAATAGTTTTCACTTAGATCACAGAAAGTATTTAAACAAAGTCATTTTGACAAGAAAAATGCTATATTTTCAGCATTCTGTAATAAATACTTCCAAATGTTGCTGGATTTTATTTCTTAATACTCTAGAGGAAAAATGGCAGATTCGCTCACACGTTAAATGTCAAGACTATACTCTTACAGCTAGTGACTCCAATAAAATGTTTTCCATCTAGCTTAACTCCTAAGTTTTCATACTAATATGAAAAAGGTTTGGCAAATTTAAATAAAATAGCCATATCAAGACATAGGCATTGCATCAGTAAAGGGAAAAAAAAAAACCAACAACTTAGAATTTGTTATTTCTTGCACTGTGCAGTAGTACAGAGAAATCTGAAGTCTGATATGAAATTTAAGGTAGAAAGTTTATTTCCTGAAAGAGTTCACATTTCCCCTCCAGTTACCTGTAAGATTGATGCTAAGAATTTTCGGCATAGTTGCATAGAGAAAGAAATCAGTAGAACATTAGGTACGGCAGAGATGTATTAGACTTCAGTACATTACCTAAGTTTCTTCAGATACTTAGGTGCTTCCTACTTTGCCAATTTTTTCCAGAAGTTGTCAGGCACTTTGTAAAAAAACACTTAATATATAATTTGACACATTTTTTGAAGGTATAAAGCTGGTAGCAACTCTAAGCTTTTTTACAATTCAAAATTCATATCTGACTAGAAGCCAAGAGAGAAACAGGTCATTGTAAAAAAGGTTAATCTGTCAGAAAACATTAAAAAAGGGAATAAGATGGAACTGTTTTGCAAATTCAGCTATACATTAATTGGAGACTGCAGCATTCGAGTAATACAATCATTTTAAAAAGTACCTGATTAAATTTAAAAAGTCTCTTTTAAAATTTTGTGCTCAAATACATTTTAAATTACTTTTCAGTAACCTTTCCAGAAGATCTGCAACTTCTCTAAAAATACTAGTCTTTACAACACGAGAAAGTAGACATGCCTAAGAAGCCATACCATAGCTAAACATTCACCACCACACTACTGCGTAAGTAGTTGCTACTCTATCTTCTCTCTTATTCCAATATGCCAGCCTCCTGCTTTGCCAGTAAAAATTTACACAGCAATGAAGAAACTCAACCAGGAAATAATACAACTGAAAAATAACCAAAAACAATTGTGTTTTTTCAGCCACATCAGCCTCCCAGTGCAAACCCAGACCAAACAATACAGACCAACCAGGTAAACCCCCCCTCAACAGCAGTTATTTCCACTCAAATCCATAACCTTATTAAATTCACCATTGAAGTCAACAACCAAGAGGTGGTTGGGCTACAGCAGAAGAAATATCAGTGGAGCTATAGCTCGAAAGACCATAAGCCTTAAATCCAGAAATAAATTAAAAAAAAATTACCGTAATTTTTTTTTTATTCTGAGTAGCCTCTACTATTGTTTAACAGCATTAGGTAATAATTTTGGATATATTTTTCCTTCTCCCCTGAAATTATGCTTGTTCAAGCTATACTTTTTAAGCACTGAATGTAAGAGTACATGCCAGATTAAGATCTTTTGAAGTCAACTGGAAAAGGATCCACTTAGACCTGAAACAGGCTTTTTCCTTTTTACCCCACTGAACCTGAACTTCAAAGTTAGTCCCAATGAGTTCTTCAGAACTCAGTCTGCGAAAATTAATCTTATGAAATGTGCTAACAGGTTTGCAGGAAATAAAAAAATAAAGGTGAAAAATTAGCACAAAATGTCAATACCAAGGATATCAACCAGAAGACAACATTTAAAACACTAATACATTGAACTGGTTAACCTTTTTTGCCAAAGGAAACATATTTGTTGTACCACATCTTTGCCAGTTTGTCCCATTAAGTTTGGTTCTGCAACTTGTTTCAATCAAGCTAAAAAAAACCCAAACAGTAGTACGTGGGAGATGCACACAGAGAGAAGGTTTGACAAGAGCTTAGCTGTTAAACATGTCACTGGACAGCCAGTGACACAGTGGCCTTGGCTCGTATGACAAGGATGCTTTAAGGGAACTGTATGTACTGTAGAAACACAGAAAAAAACCCCAGACTTTCTTATTTCAACTGGATAGAAAATTGATCTGCATTCCAGTTCATTGCCCTAGGTCACTCTTCTCAAGGTGATTCTCATACTGAGAAAGTAAAAGTACATTTAGGAAAACTAAAAATGGGGTGCTTTACCCACTTGTGTATTGTACTTTCTAATACCCAGAGACAACCACAGTAACAGATTAAGTTAGGCTTGTGCTAGTATCTAAAGGCATTCTTATGGACAACTGTTTAATAGCTGTAGACAACTGCACTAGCTCACCAGGACCCTGAAGGAACACAAAAATATGGAACATGCATTTGGTGGATTGACCCTGGCTGGACACCAGATGCCCACCAAGCCACCCTATCAATCCCCTTCTCAGCTGGACAGCGGAGAGAAAATATAATGAAGAGCTCATGGGTCAAGACAAGGACAGGGAGATTACTCACCAATTACTGTCATGGGGAAAACAGACCAAACTCAGGGAAATTAGTTTAATTTACCAAACCAGAGTAGAGTAATGAGAAATAAAAACCAAATCTTAAAAACACCTTCCCATCACCCCTCCCTTCTTCCTGGCTTAATTTCACTCCCAATTTTCTCTGCCTCCTCCCCCACAGTGGCGCAGAGAAACAGGTAATGGGGCTGTGGTCAGTTCATCACACATTGTCTCTGGGGCTCCTTCCCCCTCAGGGGGAGGCTCCTCACACTCTGCCCCTGCTCCAGCCTGGGGTCCCCCCCATGGGAGACAGTCCTCCACAAATTTCTCCAATGTGAGTCCTTCCCACAGGCTGCACTTCTTCACACACTGCTCCAGCGTGGGTACCCCCAGAGTCACAAGTCCTGGCAGAAAACCTGCTCCAGCCTGGGCTCCTCTCTCCACGGGTCCTGCCAGGAGCCTGCTCCAGTGCAGCCTTTCCAGGGGGTCACAAGTGGCATGGGGCTGTCCACTGGCTGCAGGTGGATATCTGCTCTACCAGGGACCTCCATGGGCTGAGGGGGACAGCCTGCCTCACCATGGCCTTCACCATGGGCTGCAGGGAAATCTCACTGGAGCACCTCCTCCCCCTCCTTCTTCACTGACCTTCAGGTCTGCAGAGTTGTTTCTTTCATTCTCAAGCATCTCTTCAGCTGCAGGATTTTTTCCCCTCTTCTTAAATACATTATCGCAGAGGTGCTACCACCATTGCTGATGGGCTCAGCCTTGGCTAGCAGTGGGTCTGGTCTTGGAGCCGGCTGGCATTGCCTCTATCAGACATCAGCAAAGCCTCTAGCAGCTTCCCACAGAAGCCACCCCTGCATCTCCCCCCATACCAAAACTGTGCTATGCAAACCCTATACAATGCAACGACAGAGTAGTAGCATACATGCAGTCTCCCTTTGCTCTAAGATACATCCAAAGCAGACAGACCTGACCAAAGCATCAAAAATTCCTAGATCAAATTTTGTACTAACCTCCTCTGCAGGTTCACAGCCATCTGGATGGTCCGCTAACACTGGTGGCAAAATCCCAATACATTGCTGTAGGGCACCTGTGGGTAGGGACCATAGAGCAACAGACTCGCCTAGGTCATTCTGACATGAATGTAGAAGCAGAAGAGTTCTTCCATCCACAAGGTTTTAAGGCTGTCCTAGAAGAAAAACAGAAATTCAGATAACTCCAGATTCAATTCTGGCATAGCTTGAGGTGGAAGGGGAAGGGAAGGAAAGTTTCCCAGCATTTAAGACTTCAAAATCCAAAATCCTGTGCAAGGGAGAAGGAGCCAAAAGACTGCTTCTAAAAAGAGGCAGTGAACTGAGCCTGTGAGGAAAACAACATATGCAGGGTAGAGTGGAGAGGTGGAACAAGTCATCAAAATTTTTTAGCCTTTCAGATGATATGATTTAAGTGGGAGGACTGCCTGTCCTCCCAAATAAGCAGTTCTCTATTTTTGAGTTCTATATATGTCGCCCTCTATCCAATCATAAACACTTAGCACAACAAACTATGAATTGTTCTTGATAAGGCTAGAAAACAGCCTCCTCAACAGCACACATTCACATGAGCAGCTCCCCAGATGATCATTCTTTTGGACTAAATTTTTCCATACATATTCTAGTTTATAGATGTAAGGGTTTTTCACATTCTTTCACCTCTCGCCCACAAGTTAAACATTAGCATTTATAACGACAGCTTTTGTAAAAAAAAAACAGGTGTTACTAATCTAACACTGACCTGATGCTTAAGAAGCAATGTTTTTTCACTTCTAAAAGTGACACCTGAAAAATGATGGCTGAGCCTTTCCAAGGCTTTGTTAAAATTTTAGCAATATTGAATGAACTCACAAATCTTTTCCTTTACCCAGTTGATACAGCACTATCTGAAGGAAATTCTAAGCAGCTGAAAAGTAAACAAAATATCTTAACAAATAAGAAAGCAGATTTTTTTTCAATGTTAAATGCTTGTAACCTGCCTACACTTAAGGAATATTTGCCATACATCATGACCTTGTGTGTTGTATTTGCCATATTGTATATGAGCCTACTAAGTTATTTAAGTTTACTGTTCTGTTTAAACTGTTGGCTTTATGCATTGCCTGTCCAGATGAAGAATTATGTACTAGGGAGGAAAAAAAATTAAGATGCTGACACTATGATAACATGACAGTATGGAGGAAATACATGGCAAGGAAAGCTAAGACTGGCAGTGATTGAAAACATGTTTGTCAACTGCTTATTCTGAAACAAATTATGACCCCCAGTACCGAGGCAGGCGCAGCAAGTATAATACTTGGCAGTTTCCCTTTTTTTTGGATATCAAAGTAGAAAGGGAAAATGTCTCAAGTCCTAATTTTGTTCTCCATTTGAGGATAGATTACCAAAATACTGATAAAACATACTGATAGAATAGGAATAGTAAGCAGTTTTATATCCACAGAAGTGGCTTACAGTCTGAATTTTAAAAGAGTGGCTAAGAATCTCCCAGAAATAACATCAATTTTTATCAAATCTGAAAAAAATAAGGAAGTTCCAAAGGGCCAGAAAAATACGGGTTCACAGGATGATCCAAGCCACACCCAGCAGGACATCTGACATAAAATCACATGATTGTTACCTTTCTGAACGTGTTAAATATTAAGAGATCATGACAATTCTGAAGAGATCCAACCACCTTTATCAAAGCAAATTAGTCACAGGCTTCAAGAAAGTGAAACACACAGACTTCTGTGACATATCTGACAAGGCTCTACACATTGTACTGTCACATACGATACAGAAAAAAAAAATCAACGATGCTTATGTTAAATTAACTTTTTTTTATATCACTTTTCTTCAATAAAACTCAAGTGCCTTACAGAGATGGAGAACACAATCCATTTTTACAGATGGGGAAACTAGTCCATTACTGGCTAAGCAGCTGCCAAATCTGGGATTAAGTTTTATTCTACTTGCTCAAGAGTTGTAACTGAAGTATCTATCTATACATCTGTCCAGTTCGATGAAGATCCATATTCTAGTGATTTTGCTAATTTAAGTATTTCTTCAAAGGATCCTAAGACAACAGGCTCTTTGTTCAATGTGCTCCAGACACTGGACAGAAATAGCTCCTATAAAACCCACAAACAAAAAGCGAACAATAAAAGCAGGACACACAGAGAATGGTCCACGTTGCCATTAGTAAGCAAAGCACATCTACCAAGGGCAGATGTTTGCTTCTTCATAGTGAACTTCTACACACTTAAAAGCATGTAATTTCCCTTGATTTTTCTTTGGGTTACAAAAATGTCAATTCGGTCATTCTTTCTGCACATACCATCTTTCCTAAATCACCAGTCATTACCATCACCCTCCTGAGGCAAATTAACTGTGCCTACATCTTTATTGAAGTACAATAACAAAAACTGATACAGTACTTTAACCCTACAATACAGAACAGAGCAAGGTTCAACTCCACATGTTCTCTAGATTATACCACCATTTATTCATGCCAATACATAACACACCTGTTCTTTCTAAGGAACGCCACTTTGTTAACTCTCATTTTGTAACTCATGGCTTGTGGTCAGGGTGGGGAACGGGGTGGCAGGAACAACTTAAACAGTTGTTCACCTTTTATTTTTGTGCTATTTTGACCCACATATAAACCATTTCACTTATTCTTCTAAAATGCATCCTATTCTTTCAGGCCATTTTCCCAACATTTGAGATTCTTCTGAATTACTTACTCTAGGAGAACCTGCTTTAGCAGGGGGTTGGACTCTGCTAAATGATTTCCAGAGGCCCCTTCCAACTCTGACCATTCTGTGATTCAGTGAATTGCCAGCCCTGCTTCGTGTATCTGCATTTATTCCCAAACATATCTTGTCTTCAGGTCTCACAATCATATGCTATTCCATTGCCCAATTCATGATCAGGAACAACAGTCTGAAACAACTACACAAAATCCCATACAATAAGCTTTCCCCTTGCTGAAAGTGAACTACTGAAAAACAAAACTCTGGCTACTGTTAACCTGATGATTTTACATGCATGCTAAAACAGCCTCTTTTTTTTTTTTTTTTTTTTTAATCTAGGCCATGTTTCCTTTGCTTGGTCTGTAAGAGTATCACATGTGGCTTTCCCCAGTCCATAAACTTCCTGTTTTAGAGGATGTTAGACTGGCTTGATAATGCATTTCTGATCTTCACAGGCTTTCAAATTTGCTTCCCTAAACAGCATGTTCAGAGAGGACTATCTTACCTGTAACTACATCTCTCCAGTATTCTACTCTAACTGGATTTTCCATTATATCCTGTCAAGAACAAAAATCAAGGCACAGTATATATGCAGAACTCACTGGTGATTTTCTCATGGTTCTGACTCAAAACAAAAGCCATTTTAGCTAGAAACAGGCAAAAGAAACCAAGGTAAAGAAGATGCAGTGTGCCCTTTCATTTTCTTCATGTAAATCCAAAGTAACCCAGAAAAAACTAATAACCAACACACACCCAACCTGATGTGGGCAGGCAAGTGGGTTTGGAGACAAGGACACCAACAACAGGATATGTAGGTGAACAAAAACAAGAAAGCATCTGCTGCAATAGCACTTATGAGTACGTAGATTAAGGTTACCAGTAGCCATTAGCTTTCAATGCTCCATACAGAGTTACACTGCTATGCAGTCTAAACTGAAGACTACTACTGCTTTTAAACTGTGCATACAAAATAGCCCACAGACTTCAAAAGAAATTATTGGAGCTGGGATTTTGGAATTTGGAATCCAAGCAGCTTCTGTTAATAAGTTCTTATATCAACTCCCAAGTATTTCACAGGATGAAGGTTAGATGAAGATATTCTAGGTAGAGATCTCCCTTGCCAATAATTTTTACTGTCCTGTTTTATACCCCATTACCACCATTCTGTCATCACAAGCACCAGTAGGTGCCTCAGCTTTTTTAAGTGACACATAAAACAATGAAAGGGATTTTTTTGAAAACTCAACTTTAAGGGGAATTGAATACTCTTGAGGTTTTTATTTAAACCAAAGCAAATTTTAGCTAGCCACTCTGATATCCTGACCAGATTCAAAGTCACAACATTGAGTACAAATATAATTGTCTCATATTAAGTGTCTATGCTGAACAGTCTGAATATTTGCACTCACATTATTCAGAGAACTTCCTTCTAACACATTTAATGTTAGTAACAGCAACGATCATGCAGAGTTATCTATGCACAATAAAATACCTATTTCCGATTGTCACTCCATTCCACTTACCACTTTCACCTCTTCCCAAATATAATATTGGATTAACTATGATTTTTCAGTCATGCATTACCTTCCCAGTCTGTACAGTCAATTTCTCTTTATTCGGTGACATACCACCCACCCCACACAAAATCATACAGTTGCCATAAGGTATGTAGCCAACTCCATTTCATCAGCTTGTTTTTCTACCAGCTCAGTCCAGTGGTATGACCCTGCACATGACCAGAAACATGAGTGTAGGGGAGTGAATAGGAAAGCATGAAAAGGAGACAACATTATTAGCCTGCCATGAAACTCCAGAGAAAACAGATTTATAACACTAAGAAAACCACATCTTCTACCTGTTGGTCTTGAAGTGACCAACAATACATAAAAAACCCCAGAGCATACAACAACACAACCACGGTTTTATTCCTTAAGTCTCCATGGCTTTATCTTATACAGAAAGACAGCAAAGAAAATAATAATTTAAATAAATCTTTCCTAATGGAGACAATCCAAAGATTTTTTTCCTGCATGCAATTTGTCAGAAAAAAAGTAAGATCCATAGGTGTAATTTATAATACAATCAGCAAACCATAAACACAGGTATGTGCTGAACAGGTGTAAAGTACACACAGCTACCATACTATCTCCCCAAAACTTATAAAAAATTGTCAAGGTAACAGTTATTTCGATCAAGCTGACATCTAAAGTGTATGACCTTACTTTTCTTGTAGGTTCACCAACGAAGCCATGATTCTGGCAAGTACGGCCATGCAAACAACACAGCATCGCCTTCCTCTCACAGGCCTCCTGCCTTCTGAGGACACTGACTCAAAGCAACACAAGCCAACACTAGCAGTGTATGAAAGAGACCAAGAGTGATTGAACCCACAGGGATTTTTTTAAGGAAATATTAATTTTAGAAGTCACCTGCAAAATGCACACACACACGCCCCCAAATCAAGAATCCAGCAAAGCCCATTTTCACTTTGCTTGAGAGTATTACACTGCTGGAAAGCAGAAGAAAAAAAAATACAAGACAATCTACTGCTCTCAACAGTAAAACATCTACTATCATATTCAGCATCATTATTAAGTCTCCTTGGACTATAAGAAATATCTTTGTCATAATTCAAACAGTACCTATGCGGAATTACTTGGGGGAAAAAAAGCTGTCTTTCATAACCTCACACTGCTCTCCGGAAAGACAAAAACCAAATTATTTGTAAATCAGGAGCAGCATTACAGGTCTGTAAAGATGACAGAAGTCTTTCTTAACTATTGTGATTCAAAAACATTAGTAAAGCAATCATCACAACCAATTTATTTTGATAGCATTAACATATATCAGCCTTAAGTAAAAGCATGGAGCATCAATGGTCCAGGCATGCTTGCCTTCACTGGGACTATCAACAAAGAGTTGTGTGTTGACTGTTGTGAGCTGGCAGACACCCTCTGCACCTTCTCTTCAGCCACCAGGAAACAGTACACTCATTGTTTCACAAGTATGCAAAGCAACCAACATGGATTCATATGGAGGATGTGAGCCACAGAGCAAAATGCATTAGACACCTCTCAGCTCCTTCAGTTGACAAAGCATTCACTATGAAGGAACCCAGAAGTGAAAAAAAATAAGATTTAGTGTCCACTACAAGTTTCGTTTGTTTATAAAGAGTGGGTAATTTAGCTTTTCAGTAATTTTTCTATTGTAACCAGCAACTGAAAACTCAAAAGACTGAGCTGTACTTCCCTCTCAAAATCTCCTATTTTGCAATAGTTTCAACTCCAGTCTTGCCTTCTCTCCCCTGGTTCACAGAGCTCAGGTAGGACCAGCAGTAGGCGCACACCCCTGACATAACAGACAAAATGCTTCCTGTATACAGAGTGTATACTTTGGACCTCACTGACAACTCTTCACCACAAGTCACATGAAACTCAGGAGCCATCAGATAATTATCGCTTACTGTAACAGCTCAAGTAACCATCTTCCTCAAAAAATGTGAGTACAGCCACAGCCTTAAACCAAGCAGCAGCAACTAGGCAGAATCATCAACCTGCTCCAGTATGTCAACTGGCATTAATCCCAGCTGCCTATACAGATGTGTGCATGTGTACAGGTGCATGGGTATGTACACTAAGTGGATTACTTCAATTAGTTCTTATGAATGTGGCTTGACTTCCATTTTCAGAGTACTGTTCTTTGCTAGAAAAAGCATACGTGACGTTAACATTGGCAAACAAACATAGGATCCCTTCAGCTGAGAAAGATGATGCCTTCTGTTTAAGCTTTCCTAGTCTCCCTTGACTCATTAGAAAAAAAGTTCCCAGACCTGCTGAGGAAAACAAAAATCCTAATTAATTATGAATACAAAATAGTTAAATACATAACTACGTTAAAATCAATCACAGCTACCTTCATAAATGTTCGGTAAACTTGCATGCCCTATGATGACCAATGCTTTCTTCGACAGTGAGCAGAGAGCTTCAGGAAAGCAGCCTGCTATATTCTCAGGTATAATACTCTACTGAATAATCTATAACCTCTCTTTCTGATATACTGCAAAAAAAACAAACAGCAGGAAAGCTTACAGGGAAAGAGTGCAGGAGAACAGAATTTAGAAAATGATAATATAAGTATAATAAAATATAAAATATAGAGTAAATATAAATTAAATATAAATATAAAATATATAATAAAATATAAAATTATGATAAACTGAGTTATCGTCATACCCAGTTTCTCCATTTCCACTGATAATTTTTAATGGAACTACAGAGAGCAAGATAACCACAAATATTTCCCATTACCTCAGATACACCAGGGGGATGCAAAATTATGGAACGTTCATACATGCTGCTTTAATGGTGCTTAAAAGATCACAGCCTCATCCTTCCATGGGCCAAGAAATCAGTTTGCAAGTGGAAACAGGCAACTGTGGGATAATAAAATTACAGCAACTCTGTCCTGTATGCAGAGAAAGGGAACTACAGAACTGTTCTACTTCTAACCAAAGGCTTAGCTTTTTTGGAGATCACACACATATACAGTATTATAGTGTGCACTGTAGCATATTACTTAAAGTGAGAAAAGTGGGAGGGGGAGGTATCTAAGCAAGATCCTAAGACTTGCCATTCAGAACAGGCAGTACTTGAAATAAGTCAACTGGTAAATTTGTAAAAGCAAATGTCAAATTTACACAATGCTTCTCAATATTTACAAAGCATCTCAACGATATTTTCTCATGAATATAATAAACAAAGTGCTAAGTGGTAGGAAGTCCCCAAAGTAAAACCACTGCTCCACACATCTAATTATGTCTGTTTAGACACTAAGAAATCATTTCTTCCAGCATTCTGGCAAAACAGAGAGTCTACTGTCTATTCAGCTCTGTACCTTTACTGTGAAAGAAATACAAATATTAGAGTCCTTACTCTAAACCAAATAATGTATCGCTGTATACAGAGCTAAAAAAGGCTGTTTATATACTAACTTAGGAACCAAATGTAACCAAAAAAAAGTCAAAAATCAAATAGGAAGTATTCTCTTGCAGGATGCAATTAGCACTTGTTAATCAAAGAGGAAAATGTGGAAATTGTATTCTTGTCTACAGGCTTTTATGAAGCCCTATATTATCACACATTACAACATTAGTCTCCCAGTAAGTAATGGAAGTATTAGAGACAGCTGTTTAAGAAGTGAACAAGCATATCATAACTCCAAAGTCCAAAATGATGCACTGCTTATTAGGACGACTTTTAACTCAGGGAACACTAAGTTTACAGCACATAAAAGTAAACCTTTAGAAAAACCTCAGCCTAGAACACAGAAGTAATATGTAGAACCATGTCTAGGAAAAAAAGTTTGGCCTGAGGGCTCAGTTCTTTGAAAATATTAACACTCTATTTAAAACAGAAATTTTGTGGTGAGGGAAATAAATAGAAGTGAAGAGGGAATGGTTTGCTGCCTTCTGCCAGATATAAAGCATTTCAGTAAGACTGTCTGTCAGTGTCAACAGGAGAATATGTACCCTAAAACAACAAGCTGCTTGACTGAGCATATGTCTTCATACACAAATACTAACTCTCCCACAGAAATTCTAGTTTCGGATATCTTCATCTGCCTCCAGGCAAAGCTTGCAACAGTATCTGAAATTTGGCTGAGCTGACAAATGACTATCATTTCTCATCTGCAAAAGTAGGAAGATCACTTTAAACAAAAAAAAGTTTCTTCCATTCTTCTGAGCAGAAACAGGCAGCCAAACATTTTCTGGCTGCAGGTGAGATAATGGTCCCTATTTCAGGAAGTTTTGTTTACCACCAAGGAACACAGGAAACGTTACGTTATCAAGTTTCCAAAACAATGGATTCAGTTAGTAATGCGGATCCTAACTTTTTTCTTGTCCCTTTCTGTGAAATCAGTAGCAGGTAGTTGAAACAGAATACTGAGAGCTATTAACACTGTCACCACCAGGATGAGGAAGCTGTGACAATAAGCCAATGAATTAGCTTTTCTAAAAAAAGCACTTCTGTTTTAATGCATTCTTTGACAATGCAGCATTTTAGCATACAGTTTCCCAAATCATGCTGCAAACTTTAAGGTTTCTTCCTAGAAATACCTTGTTTTACATAGTTTACTAATTGCTGAGTAAGTCATCTGTTTCCAGTACCATTCTTTTTACAAGCACAAACTCAGAAGATACCTTGGTATGCAGTTTACATATACATCATGCCTAAAATAAAGTTAAAAATATAAATCAAGAATACTGAAAATCAGCACTGCTGCTCAAGGAGTGCATAATAACATCTCCTAGTCCCTAAGCATTTGCTTCTATCCCTACACTCCTTCCTGACATCACCATGTTTGTGTACAGGTTAGAACTAATTTAGCACAGAAACGTACTGCAATCCAGAAAATTTTGCAATCTATTTCACAATACATGCCTAAGGAAGAGAAAGTATGGCCAGGAAAAGACTGTTTACTTCAGCAGCAGTGGCAGACTGGCACAGTCACGAAGTTAACAACCTAATTTTTCAATTTTGAGACTTGCCATTGTTGTTACACTAAATCTCAACAGACCTGTTATGTGGCAATTATGTCTTCTATTTTCTCTAATTGTTTGGTTTTCAGTTATTCTGTATCGGCTTTCCATGTCAATTTAAAGGCTACTTTAGCAGCTGGACCAGGAACACTAAATTATATCATAACATAATGAGAGAAGGATTATTAATCTGACACCTGGCAGAAAGCTTCAGGGCCTGAGAAACTTTCACTATTGGAAATCTCCACCAGCTATTCAGATATAAATTCAGCCATTTAGCATTTTCAGTAACTGGAAATACATCAGTTATATAAACTTGCTTCCCTAAAACACCTGGCTGGATGACGGTTGAGGAATAATTCTTGTTTGAATATTCTAGAAAGGGATGAAACGGGAATCTTCCATCTAGAAGCTCATCCTAGGTTACATCAAAAGTTAGGCAGGAATACAAAAACATTCAGAATGTTTAACTTTCTAATCAGGCCCTAGAAACAAAGTTAATAAAGACAAAATAGTGTAACAAGTAGGCTAGGTACTTCCAGTGTTGAAAGGAAGGTCAGGATACAGATTGAACCATGACTTACAGAAGAATAAAATTTTAACATTTTATTTGATAGCAGGTACACTACACTATAGAATACTTCTGCAAGCACCAAAATGAAAGAAGGCACCTTTTAAAAATACAGTTAAATAAGAAGCAATAGAAATATGAATATATTATTTTTGTTCAATCAACACTGAACTATTCCTTTATACAGATGGGAAAAATTTTTGGAAGTACTATAACTCTTTTAAACCACTTATCTTGAAATGTTTAACGTGACATTAAGAAAAGCAAGCAGGAAGCTCTGAACGCTTTTGCACACCTCATGATAGGCCAAAACAAAGCCTGCCAACTCATTCAGCTTTCAGCAAAACGGTTTGACGAAGTCATACCCTTAGCAAACCACTTCTTAAAGCTGGCTCCTGTGAAAGGTATCAACTAACTTTCTGTGCATACTGGGAAATGTACTATGTTTTTGAAAAACTAAAATCCAATTCACCATTACTAACTAAACCAGAGAACGGGTACCAGCTGTAAAAGCATTTCTAAGACCTTCTCTGCAACTGAAAACTTGGGGCTTGTGATTACCTCCCTGAGAGGCTCCCACCAGAACAGAAGACCATCCATTTGTCAGAATACCTAAGCTGGGTTTTCACGGTATGATAGATGTACATTTAGCTTCAAATCACTTTGATATAAAATTAATAAGAACCAATTTATATGTAGCGTTTCAAGTGCTTCATCAGCTTCAAAAGAATAGCAAATGCTGAGAAGAGTTATTTGCTTTGCAAGCTGAAGTGTTCTACAAACCAGGTATGCTCAAACCAGTAACTTGTCAACATTACTCTTAGATTTGCACCAAAATGCATTCCACACTTCCAGAAACTAAGTTCTAAATAAACAGATGATGACTTATATATGGTCTTTTCAGCAAAAGCCCTTTAAATACAGAATGGAAAATTCAATCTGATCTTCCATATCCTAACAACAATATTCTGCTTACTCATCCAAAATGAATATGACAAAAAAGTTTGTAAAAGACATAAAGCTCAGTGCTATCTTCAGCACATGTACATAAAAGAAAACTACAAGTCTGTAGAGAGCATGTAAATTTAACTTCTTATATAACTATCTTCTCAGTCTGCTTTGGAGTGCCATGTAATTTTTCTCTCAACTGACATCACATATTATCCAAATATATCAACTGTCCTGTCTACCTCCTCAATAATTAATACAACATACCCCAGGGCTGTAACAGTGTGCCCTATGCTGTAAACGAAAGCAGACAGTATGTCTACTTTACACTTTACTGGGGTATAAAACCCCCTCCCATTTCTTGCCAAGTTCCCACTGATACTCTTCTGCTAATCATAGCTTACCCTCTTTTACCTGAGTTATATCAAAATATTTAGAATTTAAAGCATTTTCCCCCCATTTTTATGTTTCCATTTCCAGAAAGCACAAGCAAGCACAAAAAGAAAACTAAGTCCTATATCAAGAGTAAACTTCACTCTTGTCAGAGTCAAGAAGGGCAGGATGGAAGTCCAATTGATTTTTTTTCCTACCTAAAACTTACTAGACAGGGTAACTACACTAGTCAAAACTTTCACCTGCCAACTGGTAAATTCTCCCTAAACTACACCTACATTCTCTTAACAGTTAGGGATTTTCTAATGGTTTTACTAATTAGCTTGCTACACAACCGTGTCGCTATTTGAAAAAAGAAATGGCAAGATACTATTTAGCCATCTGAATACTGTTATCTTCTAGAACAAGACACCTACCTTATTATCTCTTGCCAGCTCCTCTGTTCCCTTCTCCTACAGGTGTTTGCTGCCCAGTTTCCTGTCTGCCTAAACTTGGAGCCCCCACCGCACGCCTTTAGGCAAAGCACTGACTCTCCAATGCTGCTTGTAGCTGCAGCAAAGTAAAAAGCTGACGAGGGGAATGTCGCTGCTTCCTTCACATTACTCAGTCCAGAGAAAGTTGAGATCACAGCTTTATTCTCATCAACAGGATCCTGTACCAGAGTTTTTATTTCAAAGCTGTTCATATGCTATCAAAGCATCTAATTCTGACCCACCCTCAACTACTTCTAATCCTTAAAAAGATGCTTGGTAACATCAGTTATGCCACCCAGTTCCAATTTTCCTCAGTCTCAAACATTTGCACTTTGAGGCAATGTACTTCCTTTGAAAGAGCCTTCAACAAAGCAATGTCTCATTATGAGATTTCTTTTTTTTTTTTTCAAGCTGAGGTGTAGCTTTTGACCATTTACATCTTACATACTTATCAAAATAATTACGAGGTGAGGAGCCAACATTACAGTATTTCAATATTGTGACCCAGTGGTTTACTTATAATGCTGTGAAAAGAATGTCAGTGACCACTGAACATTACCAGAATGAAGGAAAATTTGAGTGTAACAGAATGTATTATATTACATGTAATCTGCAATTTTTTTGTTAATATGCTAAACTGGGGCCGGGGGGGAGAGTAATCCCCATTAGGCAGATCAACATAAACACATGAATCAGATACCATTAATATCAAATGGAAAAAATAGTTACAATACACCTTAAGACAACCTATGCTTTTTCTTAGTATTTATTAATTTCAAGGCTTGAAGCAATCAATTCTTTAGATTTATTTTTTTTTTAATGCCAAGGAAGTTGTTATAATGTTACATATTAAATGTGAAAAAAGCAGCTAATTCTGGTAATTAAATAAAAATATGTCCACACTTACAATAACATTTCACTTCTTAGTAACATCAAGTCCCTAAAAATCATATCATTTAGTAGCATTCCTTCAGGAAGGTGGGAGAATATGATTTATAGTCTAAGAAATCCTTCCTAATAGTTTCTGTGACATTACAGCTTAGAACACACATCCACCAAAGAAACTAGGTCATAACTAAATATCCAACAACTGCATTTGAAGAAAGTCTGAGCAGACAGTTGCTTTATCAATTTTCTCATACCACTCTTCTGTGCAAGTTGCTGTCACTGTTATGAAATAATCCTCAGTTTTCCCAGTGTGGTAAGGTATCCAGTTTAATATTTTTGTGTAGAAAATATTAGCACAAAGACAATGAATTGAGCTTCTTTCATTCCTTTTCCTCATGGTATTCAGAGAGTAAACAAACTAGGTTATCACTGTCCCTAATTACATCAGCTTACATACTTTAGATGTACAAACAATACATTAATCTTTTCATCTTGTCTGAAGTCTGTTCTCCTCCTCTGTTTTTTCAGAAGGTATACTTCCAAAATAGCCACTTTATAAGCTAATTATCTCTTCTATAAGCAGCTTTCAAACTATTCCCATTAAAGAAACAAAAATTTAAAAAACGCACACACATTCAGTGAATTCAGACTGAGAGTTCACAACCAAACTGTTGAAACTTTGTGTCAGGGAAAAGAAATATGACCAACTACTCATTACTGCAAGCAAGCGGTTTAACTTTGACCACTATGTTCTTCTAGAAAACCTACCCTGTAGCAGCAGCTGGCTACTTTCTTACAGTTTAAAAGGATCCACTGCAGTAGGAGGTGCAGCACACTGAAAAATATCTGTTGGAACGCAGATGCTTACAAATAAATCACAGTCTATCTGCAAACAGCCATTGCTAACACAAGTTATCCTGCCTTGTGGAAAGCAGAACTTGTGGGTTGATCTCCCACAGATTTCAGTGAAGAGCAATAACCTCAGCACCTTGCTGCTGGCTGCCCCTTACAAGCTCTCCTTTATTCCTCCACTCCCAAAACATCCATTCCCCACATGATACTATTTTAGCTTGCCTATGTCTCTTAATTGCCAAATCAGCAAGAGGTATCACATGCCAGGGTTTGTCCCAAGGTTCCAGAATACCATCCAGTCAGTCAAAACCATGGCTCACTGGTGAGCTGGCAGGCTAGGAAAGAACAGACAACTGTTGAGTTATCTTTCTTCTTCCTCAGCATCAATTTTCTCCCGATTTGTGCCAATTTAATATTTTGGCGACTTTTCCCCATAGAGTATAACTAAAAGCAGTCTGCAAATAGGGGGTGGGGGAGTGGTCTGTATAGGGAAAGAGCAACAGAGGGCTGAAATGTGAACAGAGTAGGAGATCAAACTGTCTCAAAGGGCAACATTTCCTCTCCTGCCAAAGGGATTTTTGTTTCCTGGCTGGGGCAAGCATTCACCTGAAAACACTATTAGCTTTTACAACAAGGACTGTCACAGGGGATGATGTTACCGTATTTGATACATGATGAGAAAACAGACAACCGGCAGGCGGAGAACAGGACCCCAGCCAGTGCTGCTGTGGCCAGGGAAACACCCCTCCCATCTCCTGAAGACTGGACATGTGATCCACACAGATGCAGCCAAAGCAAGTGCCTTCAAGTTTTTCAAAATGTCCTTCAAACTTTTTGTGTATTAAAGTTGTCTCTACTTTCCTTTCTCGTGAAAGAACCATGTAAAAAAAAATGTTTATTTATAACTATTATACTGTTTTCTGTTCAGCTTCAAAAAGAACACTTTTCTTCCATAACCTTTCATTTACAGTAGATACAAAGATTTTCAGACATATACACATTTTTAAGATAGAAGTCTCTTAAAATTTCCCATCTATATACAGTTGATTTCATAAGCTTAGAGGCTTTTCAGTAATATTTCTCCTTAAGCATTCAAGCTTTTATAAATAACTATCATTTTTTTCCTCTCCATCTGAAACAAAGCCCTTTTGGAAAAGAAAGATAATTCTTCGACAACTTTTTGCATAATAAGACTGGCTAAACTTTCTCCTTCTTGTGTCTGAAAGTGTCGGCTCGACCCCGTGACAAGTTTCATGATGCCAAAGCAGTAGCAGTTCCAGCTGCCACCAAAGAGCCAAACTAATTCCCTTTCCTCCAAACCGCAAGACTCTGATTTGGAAACATTTAAACAGTGTTTGTCACTTGGGCCACTGTGTTCACTTCCTCTTCAATATGCCTGGCCATAAATAGATTTCAATTTATTTCAAAGATGCCAGTCATCACTTTTCTCTTAAAGAAGTCTCGTCTCTTTCTCCTGACATATCCTAGTTTACCTTTTATGTAATGGTTTCATACATTGTTAAAACACAAAGGAACTCATTAAGTTATTCATAATATATTGAAACATCTCTATTAAATTAAACTAAATTATGTCAAGAATTTGCATGCAAATGAAAATACAAGACCTCACACCTTTTCTGAATACTCTCCAGGCACCAGTACACTAAAATGAACATTCTCAGTAAGCTGACTTTGAGATAATTTTATTTTAATTCTGAAATACTTGAGTTAAATGAAAAAAGCGATGATTTGCTGAAAAAGGTTGAGCTTCACTTTCAGACAACCAGGTCTCTAAGACATGTCAAACTAGATAACCAAAAAAACAAACTACTAGCAATTTCTATTATTTTCACTTCTTTCAGATCTATTTCTCCACTGCCATTCTTGAATCATTACCGCATCCTTCTGTATAAGAATTAATGATGCAACCAACCACTCATTACATATTCAAAGCAAAGGAAAACATGGAGAAACCACACGTTATGGCAAACTTAAGCTGATACAACTTAAGCTACAACAGTAATTGATAAAAACTGTTTTAAGCTAACAATTAGCCAGCATTTTACAAGTGACAGATACATAAACAAACACAGTCCCTTAGAATAACAATAAATTGTTCTTGTTTCTGCTCCATAAAAATAGACTCATCTCTGCAGACGGAAGTGGCAGTGAATCATAATTTCATTAGCCGCCACAACAAAAGATAGTTTCATTATAAGAAAGTTGGTATCACATATTTTTACAGCCTCAGAGTTGAAAACTTTAGCTATGAGGATCCCAAGGTCAAATATTTGATTTCAAAATCAGTGCCTGACTTGCATGCTATTTAAGTCTGGGCTCTTCTGCATAGAAGTGACAATAAAGAAAGCCTGCTCATTTTAAAAACCATCCCATTGTGGATTCTTTGTTCAAAAATGCTAGTGATCGCAGCTAGTGGATTAGTGCAAACTAGCAACCACAACTCAGTGCTATTCAACTCTACTGCAAATAACATGAGGTATGCTATAAAAAATTAAAGGCATTGTTTTCCTGGCAGAAGCCAAAATGTTTTATGAAGTTTTCAATAGAGGAAAACATGGTTGAAAAGAGTCCTTAGATGTCTTTCAAATATACAGAAACCGTTGTTTCAGCTCTAGGAAGTTCTTAGTGTGTTTGGAAAAGTAAAATTTTGAGGAAAAAAAGCAATACTCATGACAGTCTAAAGCTCCATAAAAAAAGCTTTGCTATAATGCAGAGCAAGAAAATTACATATTATTGTACTTCTGTGAATCAGATCACAGCTGAGATCAGGACAATTGGTTTCTCGCGCACAGCAGATTTCAAGCATTAACTGGTTGCAGAAGAGTGATTAGCTTTCCTGAACATGGAAAGGCAAAATAAAAGATGTGATTTGACAACTCTGCAAAATCTAAAAGGAACTAAAAGAAAGAAACATGAGGAAGAGAGGAAGGAAGGCAGGAAAGAAAATACGTAACTTCCAGAAACAGAGGGTTTGGTTTTCTGGGTTTTACAGTGTTTCTTTTTTAAAGATTTAACAAATTCTATATACAAGATTACTTGGGAATTTTGGGGCATTGGTTAACTTACATTTTTTATTATTAACTACTCAAGATATATGTTTTTATGATTTAAAACTGCAGTGCAAAATTAGTTATTATATAGCCTGACAGCCTATTCTGATAGAGAAAAAAGTTTTGCATTGGGTATGCATACACAAGGTGCACGTTGCTTTAAAATGTTCTAACCAGTTCTGTTACTCACTGGACTCTTCAGCTTATTCATTTTTAAATACCCTTTTTCATTTGATGACATGACACCATAGCAGAATAATGTGAATAATATCATGAAATAGTACTTGAATTTGTAATACCAAAAAAAAAAAAAGTATTTGACTTTTAATGACTATACCATAAAGCCTTCTGAATATATAAGTTGTTTTTTTTTTCAGATGCTTTTGTCAGAGTAACTCTGATTCTGCTGTACTACATTTCAGCGTTGTTCTTCCAACTACACTTCTACAAGAGTTGATTGATTGTTCAATATTTTCAGCAGGAGTCTGTTAGTGTTACTGGACAGTCACAGTACCAAAGGTTTCCTCATTCTTTAACAATCTGTACAACAAAGTAGTATTTCAACTACAAACATACAAATTATTTTAGACTTGATAAAATATCAATGCAGCTCCCAGCAATTCAATTAATCTATTCACAATCGAACATCAAATACATATTTTAGAGCATATAAAACCTATAATGAACACTACTTTTTTCTAAAGGTACACTACCAATACTTTTTAAGCTCTCAGCCCACTGGAGTTATTTTGAAGGCAAGATTATCAGCCATTTACTTCTGGAACTCTGCACAGCTGAAAGTCCTTAAGGATGGTGTTGATCTATACACTTTGAAAATATTTAAGTCCAATGTTCATAAAACTTGTGATGCCATACATCAAAACCAATCTGAACTGAAAAAAAAAACAAACCATTTTTTTTGATTATGCCATCTAACATAGCAGCAGCTGCCCTATTTTGTTCTGCTTTAGCAGGGAACTTGAGCTTTTACAAAGAATAAAGAATTCCTGTGCATCCTTCCTGTCACATTATTCTCCCTATCCACTTCAGTGCCCAAATAAACCACAGCAGAAGTTGAAGAAAAGGGACCACTGAGCAGCTTGGAGTTGTTTTCCCACAGTTATCTTAGACCACATTTCCAAAACATTACCAGTCTGTTCTTTAAAGAGGCCAGACACTTAAAGCAAAGTCTTAAGCAAATGCAAGTTTAACTTACTGGACTTTCCTATCCCATCTGTAACCCTTTTTATACATTAACAGCACTGGAGCAAGGAATAAGTCGTGATATGAATCTAAAGGCCTTTCAAAGCATGCAAGAAGTTACAAAGAGTGTCTAATGTGTAAACTGCATTAGGGCTCCTGAAGGTGGTACTGTGCTTTCCTACTCTGTAAAGTTACTGAACTGAACAACTTTGTATTTTTCATGCTGTTTGAGACTTTCAGTTCAGGAAAATAAACAACAAAATCTAATATTTGGAAGCGTCAGACTGAAAAAGGACTTCAATTTTGTAATCTCTCTTTGCAGGCAGAGGGCCTTAAGGGGTGAATTTCGGGGTTTTGAAATATATATTTCAAATAAACATATTTAAACTGCCGTACTTCTGCATTTCAGGAAGCTTAATATTTATAGTACGATGTGTACGTGTCCACACTACCTCCAGAATTTGAAAAATGAAAACAAAAAAGGTTTATTAAACTACTACTGGTTTAAGTATCTGTATTTCTTAAACTTCTGATCAGCCACCCCTGAAGAAAAAATTGCAAGAGTATATTGGAAAAGGGGTGAACAAAGTCACACACTGCCTGCAAGAGTGGGGTGCTTTTGGCTATTTGAAGTATACCTGTTATTCCAAGTATCTCTTTGGAACAGGACTGCTCTGGTATGTCGTCTTCAACCATTTTTTCAAAGATAAAGAGAGCAGACATGAATTTTGTTGACATACTATAGACAGTTTAAAACCACAAACTGGACTTAAAAAAACCACCTTCTGTGGAAATGCATCCCTACCCTCTTCACTACAGTCACTAACTCACAAACTGGACATTTAAAGTAGCATTGCAATCAGAAATTGAAGTAATTTCTTACAGAAGTACTGTCTGGAAACAATAATCAAAGCTGAATTTTGCATCTAGAATTTGGATTCAGCTTCTGTGTTTGAAAAGTATATCAATTCCAATTACCCTGAGTACACAATGAACTGAAAATTAAATAAATCCATTAGTTTAATTTTAACTTAAATGAGTCCTTAAAGATACTTTAAAAATGCCCCATCAGTGAATGTTCTCTCTTCAATGTATTTAATGCAGAAACATCATGAACAGGATGATCATAAGAGCCCAGCTTGTTCTTAATGCTAAATTATTCATAATGGTAATCAAACTGATAAATATCACAGAGTGAAAGCACAGCTCTGACCAGTCCTATTTTTTTTCACCTACCACTAACTTGCACTTGGACCATCTGAAGATTCAGAAGTCTATTGTACTTGTGGGTGGGTGGTGGTTGTTTGTTTGTTTTTTGGGGGGTAGGGGGGGTTTAAAAGCATCACCTAGCAAAGTTAAGAACTGACCACATGAAATCACATCTGCTTGTCATCCACTTTTGGCTGGAGTGAGAGACAGCTTTATGTTTGGTCTTAGTCCTTGCTCATCCTGGCCTCTTTAGTTAAAGTAATTTTAGAACACTGTTGCGGAGACATTTGATTAAGACCAGTACTAGAGATCGCTCTCTTTACAGAGGTCCATGGTCATTTGATCCATTTCTCAGTTAGCTTTTCAGTCAGCTTCTTCAATCAGATATGCAATGAGCACTTCCAAATCTCTCTCCACACTGACAATTGACCTTCACCAATATTCCCATCCCCTGGTGTGTTCCTCACAGAGACCTCCAAAAAAACCATTGGTTTCCCTCTCCCTGGAAGAATTCCCAGTAATATCACTTCCCTCTTAATTTTCAGTGTAATTCTGGTTATCATTCACAATTGGCGCTAAAGCATTGCCAGCATACAGACCGCAGGCTTAAATGGCATGGGAAAAGAGACGATAATGATGACCTGCGGCTACAGAAAAGTCAACAAATTTGGATTCAAGTTCTTCAGGCTCTGTTGACCTTCACCATGTTGTGACCGTAAAATAAAGCTAGTATTCCTTGTCTCCTGTAGAACTACTTGATGTTCTGTATTTATTTATTTAATATTTAACTGTGATATTATCATAATTCTTGTGGCTGATGTAAAGCACCAGCTGAAGCTCTGGAGTCTACTCTGATGCACTGTAAAAAAAAAAAGTCAAAGAAAATTACGTACCCTCTCACTTGCTGTAACAAGTTTTCACAGGCAACTTGGATGTTGAATGTCATCCCGATTCAAATGTTCCACATAACTAGGATTACAAATTTTGTCACATGACTTCACTTACACATCAGGAATTCTCTTAACATGAAGAAATATTGGAACTCAACATGAAAATAGTACTGCACCCCAGTACAAAATAGTATTTGTATAAAAAATGCAAAGTTTATCTACAGTAAGAAATCCCACCAAAAAACAATTCCTAGAGACTCTACCACTTGCACAGTTTAACCAATATTAGCACTAGTGAAACTAAAGTAGGCTTTCCAAAACATTTACAGTATTACACTAGCTTGTAATTTTTTTAAAAGCAAGACAAGTGTTATGGAACAGAGGAGTAGTTCACACCTGCCTCCAAAGGACGCTAATGCTCTTTCAGCCAGACAGCAGAACACTGAACTGGCTTATCTTTTGGCTAAGTTTTCTAAGAGAGTAAAGTTTCTGAAAGTTGATACTAGCATGGCACAAGGAGGAAAAAAAAAAAAAAAAAGTATGAAAACACTTCCCTCCTTGACTAGGAATGAATTTCACAGCAGCTGTACATCAGCTTGTCCCGCAGTCTGAACTTCCACAGCAGCAAACTGCTGCTGCTGTATACTGTTCTTCACTAGAGTAACTTCTCACAGAAGAACACACACAAATGTCTTAAGTACAATCAGATTATGCAGAATAGCAGTCTACAACACAAATAGTGCTTAATAACCCTACCTGTATATCAGTCTTAAATGCTGGAAAAGAACTGTTAATACAGGAAAAATACACAAGCTGAAACTATCAATGAAAGCTGCAGTGGTCATTTAACACTGATTCCAGTGAAAAGGCACCATTACAAAGCACTGACTGCTGAGGATAACTTTTGAATTCCACAGAAAAATAAAGGTGGCCACTCCAATACCAAAACCAAATACCTCAGCAAAAAAAAAAGTTCTGAAGCCACTTAACAATCAAGTTCCATACCACACCTACCATTTAAAGGCAGAATAAGATAAGGGAAGAAAAACAAAAAGCAGTGGGTTATTTTAATAACTGAAAATAAATCCCTGAATCACAGAAGCAAGGGTAGTAAGCGATATCAAGAGACAATCTAGGGAGACCACCTTATCAAGTGTACCTACTCTTAAGTGACCAAGTCTCCAAGCACATCTGCTTTCAGTGACAACGGAGGCTATCAGTTAAACACACCTTTATGTTAACTGTTCAATTCCATTTGCCCTTCAAACGACGACACGAGGAATCAAAGAGCCAAGGATAAACTTCATCCTCTTTAGATGCAGAGGGAAACATTGCCACATGTTGGATGAGGAAAAGGCTGAGATACTTAAAGCTTTCTTTGCCTCAGTCTTTAATAGTAAGACCAGTTACCTTCAGGGTACTGAGCCCACTGAGCTGGAAGACAGGGATGAGGAGCAGAATGAAGTCCCCACAGTCCAGGAGGAAAAGGTCAGTGACCTGCTGCTCCACTCAGACATGCACCAGTCTATGGGGCCAGATGGGATCCACCTGAGGGTACGGAGGGAGCTGGTGGAGCAGCTCACCAAGCCACTCTACATCCTTTATCAACAGCTCTGGCAAACTGGAGAGGTCCCAGAAGACTGGGGGTCAGCCAATGTGACATCCATCCACAAGAAAGGCAGGAAGGAGGATCCAGGGAACTACAGGCCTGTCAGACTGACCTCAGTGCCAGGGAAGGTTACGGAAATGATCATCCTGAGCACCATCACACAGTACGTGCAGGACAGCCGGGGGATCAGGCCCAGCCAGCATGGGGTTATGAAAGGCAGGTCCTGCTTGCCAAATCCAATCTCCTTCTATGACAAGGTGACCTGCCTTGTAGATGAAGAAGAGGCTGTGGATGTTGTCTACCTGGACATTAGTAAAGCCTCTGACACCACCTCCCACACCACTCTCCTGGAGAAACTGGCTGCTCATGCCTTGAATGGGTGTACTCTACACTGGGTTAAAAACTGGCTGGACAGCCAAGCCCAAAGACCAGTGGTGAATGGAGCTACATTCAGCTGGCAGCAGGCCACCAGTGGCGTTCCCCAGGGCTCAGTGCTGGGGCCAGTCCTGACTAATACCTTCAGCGACAATCTGGATGAGGGAATCGAGTGAAACCTCAGTAAACTGCAGATGACGCCAAGCTGGGCAGGAGAGTTGATCTGCTGGAGGGCAGGAAGGTTCTGCAGAGGGATCTGGACAGGCTGGACTAATGGGCCAAGGCCAATTGTATGAGGTTCCACCAGGAGAAGTGCCGGGTCCTGCACCTGGGGCACAACCACCCCACGCAGCGCTACAGGCCTGGGGAAGAGCGGCTGCAAAGCTGCCTGGTGGGAAAGGACCTGGGGGTGCTGGCTGATGGCTGGCTGAACATGGGCCAGCAGTGTGCCCAGGGGGCCAAGGCAGCCAACAGCACCCTGGCTTGTATCTGAAACTGTGTGGCCAGCAGGACCAGGGCCGTCATCGCCCCCCTGCACTCAGCACTGGGGACGTCGCACCTACAATACTGTGTTCAGTTTGGGGCCCTCACTCCAAACGGGATGTAGACGGGCTGGAGCTTGTCCAGAGATGGGCAACAAGGCTGGTGAAGGGTGTAGAGAACAAGTCTTATGAGAAGCAGCTGAGGGAACTGGCATTGTTTAGCATGGAGGGAAGACTCTCTACAGCTACCTGAAAGGAGGCTGTAGGCAGCTGGGTGTTAGTCTCTTCTCCCATATAACAAGCAACAGAACAAGAGGAAACAGCCTGAAACAACAAAAGGGGAGGTTTATAATGGATATTAGGAAAAATGTCTTCACTGAAAGGGTGATCAAGCACTGGAACAGGCTGCCCAGGGAGGTGGTTGAATCCCATCCCCCCTCGGAGGTATTTACAAAACAGGTAGAAGCAGTGCTTAGAGGCATGGTTTAGTGATGGACTGGGCAATCCTGGGTTAACAGTTGGACTTGCTGATTTCGAAAGTCTTTTCCAATCTAAATGTTTCTATGTTTCTTAGAAAGTCACATTTCCTACAAGAAACTACAAACCACCAAGTAACCTGCATAATCCAGGGCTTTAGAATTCAAGTAATTCTCTTTAGTGGATTATAACCAGACCTTTATGTGAACCTGATGGTAAGAATGCCTCAATGAGTCGGGAGTTACTACAACAGTACATGCACAAGATATTTATGCAGTGCTCAAAGTCACAAGCTTCTAATTCAGCCAAAAAGTAAATGCCCCTTCAGAATCCTCATATTTCATAGCACAAAACCATATTTAAGTGATCAAAAAGTGAATAATAGAGCAATTAGCCAGCTCTTTAATACATTAGGTAAAAGTATATCAATTCCATTGATTTTTATGATGGGCCAATTTCACATAATGGATTAAGCTTGCTAGAAAGACTGTGAAAGGGAAAAAATGCTTTGCCAGAATTAGTGGAAGATGGTGTCAAAATGCTTTTATGACAATCATACAGCTAAAACATTTTATTTGGAGATGTTAAATTTAGAACACTACTGGCAAGAAAATATTGTTGCTAAAAGTTAACTAAAAGTGATGATTACAGCACTGCAGATATATCTTGCAGATTTCTGTTATATTTTGCTTTAAATATTTTGGTTTATCCCTAGCTAAGAAACAGGAAGCTTGGACTATGAATTCACAGTCAAACTTCAACACAGCAAAAGGGTATCAGCAGGATGCTTCAAGGATCCATAAAGCAAGCAACATTTAAAGGCACTAATGATCTGAAAAAGAAAGTAAAAAAGGTTAACAGTTATGTAGGTTAGTCAAGTACAGAAAACCAAAAGTTCAACCATGATGGACAGGTAACAAAGCAGTAGGTAAAAATCAATATTAATAAATGCAGAAGAAGTGGCACTGAAAGGTAAAGACAGAATTATTAGTATGGTCAGCAGCCTTCTAAATTAAGCAGACCTAGTACAAACAAGAGGATTACAAGCATCCCTGTGGAACTCAAGGAAGATCTCTGTTCAATATAAGAACATAGCTGTTGAAAATTAAAAGTATCAGAATTCAAAAGATTCAAAAGAAGCAATGGTAAGCACTCACAGAACTGTGGTATCTTCATATAAAACTAGTGCTTCATTCTCAATCTTTACTTGAAAAAAGCTGCTACAGTATTAGATTAGGTGGAGAATTAGAAATTAGTACTGTTAATACAAAGAATCACAAAGCAAGACAAGAAAAAATGCATGGGTATAAGTAGACTTAACAACATAAATAGAAAGGAAATAATTTACACCAAAAATTCAGATGCTGCTCAGTGAAAGTGGGAAGTATACAGTTCAGAGGTGTGCTTTTTTTGATGCAATGCATAATTAAATATTCAAAGTAATTTCTAGTCCATCTTTATAATAAAGAATCTGCCAATAGTCAAAGAAGCACAGAAAACTAGACTGGGATGATGAACATCACGTTTAAGGATCCAAGACTACTTCTATGAAGTACTAGTGTAAGATCCATACCATAACAGAAGTATTCAACATTTGCTTCCTTTAACACTTCTTGTATCTGCTACAAGCTATTCATCTAGATGAACTCCAAATAAACCCCACTGCCACAATTTCAATGCTAAAATCACCATGTTGGACCTGTGGGGCTGGGGGACAACACAGGAGGAACACTCCCAAAACACCACCGCACAAATAAACTTTAAAAATCAAGGTCCTGAAGAGCAACACTGGAATGCAAAACACACACTATAACTTGTCCTGAACAGCACTACAGACTTCCAGATTTTGGTTAATAGTTTAAGACAAATAAAAGAACTCAAAAATTCTTGATAAAGTGATTAGTTCTTAAGTGTGAAACAGCACCAGTCCAACTGCTAAAAGGCGTTTTAATGCATCTTATATATATAATAAAAAAAATAGTTCTATTTCAATTTGTAGGCCAGTCCTTTTCCTTGTAAGCAGTGAAGGCTCCCAGCACAGGTCAACTTGCATCTAGAGATAGTTCCTGCACTTCCACATAGAAGAAACCTAATGAAACAGACCTGGGAGGACTGCAGAGCCAAAGATCAGACCATTTTGGTCCTGTGAATCAAACTTTTGTGCCAGATGAATAGTCTGAGACTTATCATGTGTACTACAAAAAAAAAAAAAATCACTAACAAAATCTGTCAAGAATCTCTTGTCTCTTGAACTAAATATAATGTAAATAATATTCAAATTATTTAAGTATTTGGAAGCACCCTGTTTTTAAATGAGTGTCCCTGGAGCTATTGTTTGTTCTCATCCCAAGACAAACATCATGCCCTTTCCGCGATAGAAAAAAAATATTTAACAATTTTACAGCTAACGTATAGTTTACCACCACACACACAACAAAGAAAGGACAGTAGGGTACTGTTTTGCTAAAGCAGCAACTTGGCACTGAAATTTATTCTAAATTACCTCCATTCTTTCTTTTTATACCTTATTCCTGAACTCATTTGAGCAAATCTAGTTTGAGATGATGAGGGGGGAGGAATAAATCTTTGTATAAAAGTGAAACAGTACTGCCTCACCACTAGGCTATGCAATGACTGTCACACAGTATTTTTAAAACATTTCCATGACTTTCATTAGCATCTTTGAATTGTCCTATTCCTACAGGAACAAGGTATATATGAGAAACAAGGTATCCTCATTCACGCAGCTTACAATTCTGAAAAGCCAGGCAGCATCCAATAATAGTCCAAGTGTTATCATTATCACCTTGATCTCAAGGGTGGCTTGCATGTGGTGTCCTTGCCAGGTACCATTCATATCATTTTTCTGAAGGCGATCATGCTGCCACAATCTCCCTATCAACAATCATTCAAAGAATATTTCTCTCTGATGTGCATTTGCATTTTACAGATAAGGTAAGCCTGCTAAAATGCAGCAAATCCAAATTCAAAGCACTAACAATACCACTTAAGGCAGGCCAACATCACAGGAGCACATGGACAAAATTCCAAGTCACAGAAAAAGATGAAGCTGGCACCAGAAAGTGAAATGCTTTCTCCAATATAAGCAATCCTTTGTATTTACAAGAAAAACTAGTTCTGTGGTGTTCCAAGCATTCAGAGTAGCATGATTTTCGCTGCCTTTGCAAAGGAACAAAGTTGACAATAGCAGTGTATAAAAATACATGGTCAGTTACATAGTTTTGGTTTGCACAGCTGTTGGCTATGTTCATTTACAGTTCATGTAGTGCCAACATCATTTATGTAAACAGAAGAGGCTGGTTCACTCCTGTTCATCGCCATAAAAGTTATTTCTCTCAGCAGCTGCTGCACAAAAATCAGTTTCTATTTCAGTATCTCACCCTGTAAGTTTATGAAGCGGCAGGTTCTAGAGACTGCTAAAAACAAGAAGGACCTAAAGAAACTTGACCGTATTTAATAATAAACGGGGAGGGGGGACAGACGACGCACACTTCTGCTTTCTTGGAGAGAAAGAAGGCTGTAACCCTCTGTTCACACGGGTAAAGTCACATGAAAACTAATTTGCTTTTAGGCAACTGCTTGGAACGGGAGCCTTAGTTCCCCCGACCCTCTTCAGTCAGCTTTATAAATTAAAAAGGAAATAAATAAGGTTGATCCGGATTCCGGCAGATAAGACAAAGTCTAAAATATTAGTCACATGTTATGTAATAAACATTAAGTGATCGAACTTGATGTGACAGCGGTGCCGCGGTACGGCGGGGATGCTGCCCCGGTGCTCACACACACACACACGCGCTCCCGGAGGCTGCCGACACGCCGCAGCCCCCCGAGCCCTTGGAAGCAGCAACGGGACACCCCAGCCCCCGCCCGCCCCCTTCCCCGGCCAGCGGCCGCCCAGGAGCCGCCGGCAGGCAGCGCGCAGGCGGCGTGTGCCCGGCCCCCCGCCCCGCTCCCCCCACGGCTGCCCCCCGAGCAGGCACCGCGGCGGGGCCGCCCCGCTCCTCCGGCCGCCCGGCGGGGAGGAAGCGGCGAGGGGCCGAGGCGGCGGCTCCCCCGCCGGCGGCCGGAGGGGGGAAGAAGCCCGACGCTGCCCTTCCCCCGAGCCGCGGGGCGGCAGCGCGGAGGGGAAGCGGAACCCGAGGCGCCCGGAGCCCGCACTCACCTCGGCCCTCTCTGCCGCTGCGGGGCGGCCGGCGGAGGGCGGCCGGCCGGCCGGTCGCTGGCGGGAGGCAACGGACGCCGCCGGCCCCGCCGCTGCTGCGCCTGTCACCGTGCGCCCGGGGCGGAGAGTCCCGCAGGGTAAATCCTCCGGGCGGCGGCGGGGACGGGCACGAACCGCGCACCGGCCACTCGTCGCGGCGGCCGCTACCTCGCACCAAGTTGAGGCGCGGCCGCCGTTGCCGTCGCGCAGCCGGGCTGCCGCCGGCGGCCGCCGCCGCTACAGCCGCGGGGAACCGGCGCCTCCGCTCGCCGCCTGGCTCCGCGGACGGGGAGGTAGCGCCGCGCCGCCGCCGCCGCCTCGGCCCCCCTCTTCCTGCGGCTGCCGGGAACCGCGCTCCGGGCGCAGCGGCGCGGTCGCACGGAGCCTGGCGGAGGCGCCGCCGCCTCCCTCAGCGCCCCGGAGCCCGCAGCTGCAGCCCCCGGCGGCGCCCGCTCCGCATGCCCCGCGCCCCACCGCTGCCGGCGGCGGCTCCTGCCCGCCCTCCCGCGCGCGCCGCTGCCGCGCGAGCCCTCCTCAGCGCCGCGGCTCCATCACCGGCGCGGGGGGGCGGGCGCAGGGAAAGGGGCGGTCACCGCCCCGGCGCGCGGACACGTCCCCCGCGCGCCCGCCCCGCCCCGCCGCTACCCCGGATGTGCGGGGGCACCCGGCGGCGCGGGGAGGGACGGTCCGTGGCGCGCGGCCGGCGCGTGTGCCCGCCCCGGTACGGCGGCGCTGGCGGCCGCCGGCAGCTCTGCCCCCCCGCCCCCGCGCCGGGCGCGCTCGCCTCGCCCGGTTCCCGCCAAGCAGGCGTGTGCGCGCGCCGCGGGCCCGCGACCCCCAGCCCTGTGGCGGCGCGGCGGGCGGGCGGCCGTGCCTCGCGCGGGGGCTGTGGCTCCGCACGGGGCGAACGGCTGGCGGGGCGCGGGCCGGTGCGGTGCGGGCACCCGCTGCGCCCGCCGAAAGGAGGGCTGGGGACCCGGGGCTGAGCGAAACGTCGCGCCGGGCCGTGCCAGGCCCCTCCGAGCGGTGCCCCCCGCGCCAGGCGCTGGCCGCGGGCGTGCGGCCCGTTGCAGCATCGAAGGGTGACAGCGTGCCCTGTACCAGCGTTTGTGTGCAGGGGTTATTTTACACAGCTGGGAAATCACTTCCAAACCCCCCTCGAGACATATTTTGACACTTGAATTCTGGGAAGTGTTTTTCCCTACTCTTAAATTCGGCTTTTTAAAGTTTATAGATCAAAGATTGTGTGCCCTCTTTAAAAGGTCCAACTAGCAAAGTTTTCAGCGAAGGAAACGCTGGGGTTCCTTGACGAGTGAATCTTAAAGTCTCTGAAATGATGTATAGTTTTAAAGAGGTATTTGTTTACAGAACCCAAAACCCATGCTGTGCTCATTATAAACATATTTAACAAGTTCCTTGGCAGAAACCCTATATTCTAAATACAATTTAAACGGGGAAAGGAAAAAAAAAATAAAGACGGTGTGCAGACCAAGTTAGGTGAGTGCCGAACACTGCTATATCGACGGGGGTTTTTTGCTGGTGCTTCCATTTGTTTCTCTCTTCAAAGCTGTTTCTGTTCAGATGCTGACTCGTTCTAGTCCTTTACCCACCACACACTTGCAGCTGCCACTACCCCTATGGTATTTTTATTTTGTCTAACCCCAAGATTCATTTTCTTACTCTTTGCCACATACGCAAGTGCTGCTTGCTCCTGCCTCTCTCAGAAGTAACTTAGGCCTTTTTTTAAAGGCACTTAGGTTTCCCAGCCATTCCTTTGGGACATTTTTTCTTCAGACAAACCCAGCAAGTTCCGAATCCTTGTGTGCCCCCACAGACCTGTTGAGGATGAGTCCTTGGTTTGCTGGGCAGAGAGCATACAGAATCCTGTTTCTCCATGTATTTTGATGCACGCATATTTTGACAGCTGTATACTTGCCTACTTTTGCAATTGCTAAAGAAGATATTTCAGCCCCAGCATCTCTAAGCAGGATGAGGCAGGCAGCAGCACAGTGGTTGCACTTGGACTCCATCTGCCTGTTCCTCCCTCGCTGGGGACAGTCAAAAGTGGATGATGGATTCCTGAGGAGAGGAGACATCTAGCCAGGGTAAGCCAAGGAATAGACTAAAAGTGGCTTTGACTAATGTTGACTGACATAGTTCTAGTAAAAAACATTTTGAAAAATGCTAAAAATTGTAGCTAGGTGACAGAGTAAACATGCATGTAAAAATACCAAGGTAGCCAATGCATAAACAGTAGGACAAGGAGGCATTCTTCGCCCAGCGCAGGACTCGCACATGTGTTCACCCTCAATGAGCTGAATGGGATTCCTTGTGTGCTTAAACAACTTCAGTGTTTGAGCTTTGCTGTATTGCTCAGCTGATACATTCACCAGGGACTGCGTACTACAACAGGCAGCTTCCCTGTGAGCGGTAACACACGCCAGTGCAAGAACTATAGAGCTGCCTTCATTTAGCATTTATAGGCTGGGGATTGACTATGTGTGTATTTATACACAGGCAGGTAATATAAGAAGTATCAGGCTTTCCTATGCCAAAAGTGTGTGTTTTCAATTTGTACTAAAAAGTTTTAGGAAGAATGATCTATTGTATGCAAGCAGTTTACTGCATGCAAGCAGCTTAACGCTTGTTCTGTTATGATTGATGATGCTATAGGACATATCCCAAATCCCCATGGTGGAGTATCTTTATGACACCTCAATTATCTATTCTATTGCATTGCAACCAAGTCCAGGAAACTCACTTAACAAAAATGTTATCAATTTTGTGAAAAGAAGTCAGTGTGAGACATCTAGATACAGCCAAAGACACTTTAAGAAGTGATATGAATTCACTAAACCATGTAGATAAGAAGGTGTAATTTTGGAGTAAGTGTACATTCAAACATGTAGTCTGTAATTTAAGGACTAAGTTTATAGCATTTGTATTAAGAGAAGTATATTGAGATTCAGATTTATGGATTGTGGAGCACTACTAAGTCAAGTTTATAAAATTATTATTGGAGGGATATTTTAAAATATGTACATCCCCAAGTCATGAGAACTAATAGATTTTAAAAATCTTTGTGATGGTTTGTAATTACAGTCAATGCTATTGTTATCCTTCTGATTTCATGACACTCTCAAATTGCTCTGACATACTGCAGAAAGCTGGGGGGGGGGGGGGGGGGGAGCGGGTAGGATTTCTAGGATTTCTCTTGCTTTGGTTACTTGTTTGTCCAAGCTGTGCCACTCCTCTGATGTGCCCAGAACCCCACAAAATACCAGGTCTGGGGAAAACAGCTAGTACACTGCAGAGGGGACCCCGCTGTGTAATTTGTACTGTAGCAGGTACTAACTGGCACAGTTTCCTACATCGGTCTCCATCCTACATGCGCAGCCCTCCTACAGCTGCAGAGAGGTGAATTGACCAGGACAAATGCCAAAGCTGCCAGGCTCAGGGCAGATGAGGAACTGAAGTTCGAACTACCTGCAAGGTAAACAGAGGCACCAGGTGCCAGATCCCAGGGTATATGCAACTGTAATTCGTGTCAGCAGCATGGCTTAGTGTCATGAGGACAATAGCCAGGAGCAGCCTTGCCAAGGAATCCTCACAGAACTGGGATTAAAACATTCCCCAGCTGAAGCAGGTCACTGTGTCAGAGTTTGGCAGTTCACTGCATTGGAATCTGAAGCAGCATCCCATTTGAACGGAATACAAACAAGCAGTATCTTAATAGAGGTCATTTTGCACTCATTCAGTATTTAAATGGCATTTTAAAAAGAAAACCTTAGAAATAAAAAGTATACTTACATGCCAGATACAATCCACTTTGTAAAAAGAAAGGAATGTATAAGCACTGTCTTCACATCAACTTTGGGGTAGGGTTTGTCCCATCAGAGCTAATTGCCAATGAAAAAATTGGCATTTATTGTTCAGGTTGTTACAAAAGGCGTCATAAAGTAACTTTATTGTAGCAAATGTTAAACTATATTTGCATTATTTCCATCGCATTGTCTTTGTTTTACAAGCTGTCTGCAATAGCTGTTCTTGGAAGGTCTCCAACAAAGCATTCTCTTTGGGGCTACTAACTGCAAATAAGATTAAAGCTTAATATGTCTGGTAATCAGTTTTCTTTTAATGAGTGCAATTTGATTTCTTATGGTCAGCTGGGATCCCATGTATCCTCATCTCTTCTGTTTTTCAACTTGCTGCTTTCAATAACCCAAAAAGGCCATTTGCCAACAGATGTCCTTTCACCACTTTTCCTGAATTGGAGTGTCATCTGAGAGGTAGTCATAGATGGCTTCTACTCCAGAATCCAAGACTTCAGTCTATTAAATGTGACGACTTCCTTTTTTCTCCAGCCTGGGCAAGAACAAAGCACTTTATGTTCTCCATTTGTTCTGCTGACATGCAATGAATAAAGATGGGTAAAGCTCATTTGCTCAAGCCAAGCAAACAGGAGCAGATAATCTCTGTGCTCCTCACCTATACCACTGCTTTGCTCCAAGAGAGCTGTGATTGTACTAGGTGATTTTTTCTTCATAACGATAAAAATCCCCTTTGGGGCAAATGGCAAGCAAGAAAAGGAGAGCACCATAAGGACTTGTCTATCCTTCATGAACCTAATCTCACCACCCAGCTGATCTGATCTCACCTCACTTGTAAGGGTGGGAGGAGGAAACAGCTGGGATCTGTGTTGGTACCCCAGAGGGGAGGGTAGAGCACCTTCTCAAGTCCCAGGGTGCAAGTGTCCCAGCACTCTCATGCCATGGATGCTCCCTGAGCCCATGAGTGCCCAGCTCTTGTCTGCTTTGCTCCTTTGCTAGGGAAGAGTAAGAGCAAGAACAGGTCTCCTTCACCCCATTCCTTCCCTGTATTGGGCTGCAACTGGGACACTGTCCTGTGTCTGAGGAGAAAGTTAAGGACAGAAAACCAGTGACACGGGACTGGCAAAACTGGACTAGGTAAGCCTAACCCTACAGATATCATGCGAGTTTGACAACCTGATAATTACTGAATCATTTGGTACCATGTGCAAGCTGAACAGCAGCTGCACAGTGCTACTGCCATCTATGCTGCAATATTGTACCACAGAAGGGTCAGAAGTTGCAGGAAACCATGAATAATGAAGGAAAGCATTTGGTAAAAGAGAATGCTTTTGGCAACTCCTGCAGTGTCTTTTTTCAATATTCCTAAAAAATCATCTTGACTGATACTACATTTTTTCTGTTGGGGCCTACTTGGAGCAAACCACCAGAGGCTAACATTGTCAGCGTGTTAGTTCCTCATCAGGAGCTAGTTTCTCAAATCCCAGCCCTTAATTTTTCACTTCTGTTAACTCTCCTATGGAAAACAAGCTTTAGGACAACATCAGAGCATATCGGTATAATCATCACTTTGGTTGTCAGAGGTCCAAGATGGTACAAAACAAGTTTGCCAAGGAAGGAGGTTGCTTCTAGGTATAAACATTGCAAAGAATGTAAACACCAGTTTTCAAAATGTTAAAAATGTTTTGGCAGGTATGAAAGTGCTTCCATTTCCATCTGCATTAAACCTGGAGCTTATTCATCATTCTTACACAGCCTGTTGTTATTTCATATGTTGTAATTTCTTTGGATACTTATTTCTAAGTTTGTTACAGGAAAAAGAAGAGTGTATGTTTCTAGTATATTTCTGTTACAGCAATGACATGTTTCAATATATTACAAAACACTTAATCCACAACTACAAAATGTGGATGTTTAAACCACGAAAGAAAAATAACTATTACACTTCATTCAAATACAGGTGTGACTGAAAGGACTGACAATTTATCAGAAACAGCTCTAGCCTTTACAAAGTGAAAGTGACTGGTCCTATTCTGAAAGAAATATGAATGAGCTTTCTCCCAAGAAAAATAGAAGCGGCTGAAGGCAACACAAAGGTATAGTAAACCTCTAAAAGATGAAGTCTCTATTTTATTTTTACCAGAGTAGCTTTATGTTATGGATAAACAAAGACAAGATGCAATTTTATGTAGCCATTTGAAAGTTCATAAGCCTGGTTAAAGCAACTTTTCTCAAGCAGTCTTAAAAACAACAGTGAAACTAGCAACTAATATGTTTGCCTGATATACTGTTGCGTCTACACAATAGTAAGGTCTGTCTAACACCATCCATTCTCCCTGCAGATGGGATCCCAGTGTTCTGATTTCAGCAGGATGTTTTTGTCATTGACTTAAAAACAATAAGTGATTAAAGCGAGAGCAGATACTAAATGTTTTCACATAAAAGCCTGTCACAGATTACTCACCCAAATGCTTCCATCTATCCTTCACTATTTACCATTGCTGTTAACACAGTGGGTCAGCAACATAATTTTTTTGCCAAATGTGAAGCAAGGCAATCTTGTAGGGGATGCCTGAGGCTGCTTGGAAACCACTTGCTTGAAGGAAGAGGAGGTACATTCTGAAAAGGGACTGTAGAAGTGGCACCCGAGGGCTTCAACTTTGTACTTTGATGGCTTCTTCAATAAATAGGCTCTGTTTATCACATACAGAATAGCAAAGGACAGGAAATGGGCTTCCCACAGGCAGGTCTGCAAAACGAAGGTACCGTCTGCTCCACACATCATAGATCAACCACAATAAAAAGGCTGAATTCATCAGTGTAGAGAAACACTGCATCCTTAAATTATGCCTTCAGTGACAACTGAATAGTCCATTTGCCTTCAGCAGGTTTCTAGCGGAGTCAATGATTGGAACTTAATAAACAGTTATGTTAGAAAAGCGCTATTTGTTATATATATGGCTTGTGAAGCACAAGCAGCAAAAGCAAGCAGGAACATTTCGATTACAAGTGGCAGGTAAAGGAAGTGGACCGATGTGATAAAAATACACTACTTACCACTCACCTTTCAGGTAAAGCAAGCCCTTAATAAGTATTTGGTAGGTTTTCCCATTAATCTGGTGCTCCTACATTATGTGCGTTAATTAGCATTCCCACATGTTATTTCCAGCCAAAAGACTCCACCTATAATCTAGATTCCAGTTTTATTGCCCAATTAATGTTTTAAAATGGTCAACACCCACTGCAATTCAACGATTTAATTACATTTACCATTTACCTAAATGACATTGCAAATGAGCCACACCTGCACAAAGGGATGGTTTGGGTCAAACCAAAGGTCTGTCTAGCTTCATATCCTCTCTCTGACACCCCCTGAACTGGGTATCCCAGAAAAGATTACACGGGCCACTATAAACCCATGGTGGCACCTCTCTGGCTTCCAGCTGAACTTGGGTTTAGTTTCTGTTTTCAATAAAAAGGTGATTTGCAGTTCATTTATTTTCTACAACTTGCAGAAGTCTGCAGAGGCAGTAATCCTGAAGATCATCCTCATCTGGGTCTCCACTTAAATATGTGCTTAATTGAAATGTACTGGCAACACTTAATTGCTGCAGGTGAACTTTGTAGACATGAAAGCTGCTAGCAAAAGCAAAAGGCAAGTCTTAATTCAGTTTCTCCCTTCTGATCTCACCAGACCATAGGGATTCGCATACTTTCCCTAGGGTTTTGATTTCTGGAACCAGTGGAAGACATGTTGAGGGGGCCAAATAATTTATCCAAAGTATAAAAAGGCTTTGCTTTAAAACCAAGGAATAATCTGTCACTCAGAACTTCTTTGCTAACAATTGTTGAGTATTAGGAAATTGTCTAACATTCTTAAAGCTCCATTCTTATTCTTAAATCCTATTACCCCACAATCTCAAACTATATGCAAGTATAAAATACTTTACCTAGGATACGTTTGAGTAATAAGGGTATTCTAACAAGTTTTCTTCTGCCTTGCTGTGTGGAAATGATTTTGGGTATTAGTACATTCACTGCCTTCCTTCTAGAGTTGCATGGATTTTAGAGCAGGTGGACAAAAATCACTCTGTCTGGAGCTGTTTTAGTGCTTATTGCAAGATTCCTGAATCCTGCACCAGAACCAAGCACATCATGGCTGAGCACGAGCCCAGCGTGGAGGGTTAGAGGAAAAAAAAAATATCCAGCACCTCAGGGTCATACTTGGCAGCTGCTGTTTCAGCCCTAGAGGTACAGCAGCTGCCACAGCCAAACCAACAGTGCTTGGAATGGACAAAATAAGGAAGATCTGCCTGAACTGTTGATCTACTTCTCCTTCCCACCTTGTGGCTTGCCTGAATTTTTTAACTCTTCCTTTATGCAGTGCAAATAGTTCTACCTGGAGAGTAATCTTGTGGATCCAGGAGAAAGGCTGTTTTCTTCCCTATTACGCAATACAGCCACAGAAACCTCCCCTCCCTTTCCCCCAGCCCCACCCAAATATCACATTGTTAACTTTAAAAGAAGCCGCATTATTTCTTGGATATATGCTCAGAAATCCTAGCACAGGTGGATAATAAAGAAAGATTATTTCATCAAATGTAACAAGCACAGAGACTGTGCAAGCAATGAGTTATACGCTTTGGAGATGAGAAAAAGATGTAGTATATAGTCTAGAACCAGCACAGCAGCATTGAAGTAAATTCAAGTATTTAATTTTATATGAATCTACTTTCATACCTTTATTTTCCTCCAGTCTTTTATTTAAAAAAAAAAAAAGAGAGAAAAAATATTTTGACTTTCCAGAGTGCCATTTCTGAGATGGTATCCCATAATGCAAAAGGGAAAAGTCTGCAAGCTTTCCAGTGTAAGTGAGCAGCAGATGTGTCCAGTAGAGCTCAGTAAGTAGGTATTTCCAGAGAGCTTAGATAAAGTGCTTAATACAATGCCCAAATACCACAAGTCCCAGTGGGATCTTGAAGGTTGCTGTAGAAGAGACAATGGAAGAAAGTCAAGGACAGTGCAAGAATGTGATGTTTCTTTTTCGAACTGTTCCAAAGTCCAAGAACCTTTGTGTGAACCTGTCAGTCTGACAAAGTCAACAGCAAGATGCAGCGTGTGGCGGTGGCCATGGAAGGTAATATAGTACCTGCTCAAGGTTATAAACTGCATTCCACTTGCCTGGTACTAATTCTGGGGCCAATCACTTCCATCAAAGTCAAGAGTAAGCACAATATCATAATTTCCTAAATGTTGTTTTAAAGTTGCTCTTTTGCATCTAAACAAAGTCTCTCTTTTTGTCTGCTCATCTGAATGTACACAAGATTTGAGTATTATTGAGTGTTTGGAACACTGGCACTTCAGTCACTGCAAGTCTTAGGTAAGTAAACATGTTGTACATCCACCACATTTTTAACCCAAGGTTCTCACAGCTTTTGCTGATGCCACTGTCTTGGTCCCATTCTTAGACAAACAGCTACACATATACCAAGGATGGGGGACACCACACTGAATCCAAACTAAACTTCATGTGACCCTGTAAAGCAAGTTACCCCTGCTTTTAGAGAGGCAAACTGGCATCTTGCCCCAGGTAACAAAGCAAGTCAATGACATCGTGCCAAAAGGATTCAGGGTCTTACCTCCCCTCCCACTCCTGTGCTTCATTATTGGGTCATGCTCCTATTTTATTACACGCATTTCCCTTTTCACTATAGCATACCACTGTTCAGCACAGTTTTAAGAGTAAAAGTTTCTTTTTGATTTGAAATGTCCTTCTTTGGATAAAGAGAATGCTTTGCATAAAAAGAAAAGTGTTTTCTTCGAAGATACCCTCCTGTCTTGGAAAGTAAGTGTTAAATCTGTCTAGCTGAATATGGTCTGCATAGTTATTCTTTCAGAGTATGACTTCATCCATAGCACACGCACAGCCCAGAACACAGTAAATTATTCTCCCTGAAAATTCCTTTCATTACTCTCAGATTGTTAAACATCACCTAGTGGCAAATTGGTAACTGATGTCTGTTGTCTGAAATTGATTTGCAGGCTTATTTCTTTTGTTACACACTGGGGTTTCTTACCTTTTGTGTCTACAATGTAACTAAAGATGCAAATAGTTTAGGATGCAGAGAACATTATGGTAGCTGATTTGCTTTTTCTAAACTTGTATTTATTTACTTTTCAAAAACATCTTTTTGTGTTGCAAACAATGCTCATACACACAGTTACACATCCTCTGGTATTACCTCAGCTGCAAAATACAATTTTCTACCCAACCTTTGATGTGGGACTTCAGCCTCGTGTGCAGCCAACTTCTGCCCATAGCCACTCTGACTTTGCAAAGGAGTGACCTTTTGAAATTAACACTGTTTTATTCATTCAGTATCACTACTCCAACTAGTTGAACAGTATCAGTATGATCTGAGGCCTCTGAAAGGAAAAGGTTTAATCAGAGACCCTCATTCAGTCTTTGGGAGCATTCTTCAGAAAGACAATACAGGCTTAAAATTGATTTCTTGCAGAACCTCTGAGTGGCTGCTGTGAAGAACAAGGAGACGGCATCGATATGAGTCTCATGAGGAGAGTTGCTTTAGCCTGAAGAATGCTGGAATTCCCCAAAGCTGAATGGTGATGAAGGTAATTACCGGAAAACATAGGCAATGTTTTGATGTTTCTGCTGTTGCCTTTTCTTCCTGACTTTTGGGGTTGTTTTTCTGTTAGTTCCAGCAGTAAAGCCAGCATCTGCAGTTTGCTGCTGCCTACTCAGCTAAGCAAGTAGCAAGCATTACACTTCTGTTATGGCGGATCAGGCCCTTAATCCGAACAGTACTGTCCATAATGAATCAAATAACCTCCTGGGCATTTCTCTTATATATGGCACAGTTAATTACTTCCAAATAAATAACTTCCATAGGCACAAAGTGCTGCACTGCTTCTAACACCTGAACAGTGAACTCGGTCACATATTAAAACAGAGGAAATGCCTCCCTTTCTAAATTTCTTCTAGCTATGCTACAAATCAGCCACAGTTTATATTTCTATTAAATAGGCAGATTTTCCTTCCCTCATGTGTCCAATATATTTTTGCTTGGTTGCTCACCTTGCTAAATCCCAAACAACAGGCCCTGATGTTCTGAATGGCACTTTTATTAGGATTATTGTTCTACAGGCACTTCCCTGGAAATCTGGTTGAATTTTTAGATGAGTACAGATACAGAGGTAAAGAAAATAAATGTACAAAACTGATTATTTCTCCATTTGAAAACTAGTTTTCCTGCTGTTCTAGACAGATGGAGAGGAAAAAGATGGCACTTAATGAGGTGGGACGTATTGTACTTCTTGACAGCACTGCTGAGCCAGAATACCATTTTTTAACATGAAAACCAGTGCAGTAGATAATATGCCTTTCAAACACAGTTTTAAAGTGAAAACCAATACACAAATCAACTCATCTCACCTAATTTTCTCATAGCAATGATAGACTAGTTTGGTTTTATTGCCTACGTTTGTATTTATTACTGCTCCCTCTTCATCCCATTTCCCACCCCTCTCTTTTATTCTCAAAAGAGAAAATAAACAGATGTTAGCAGAGTAACCCTTAAAATAAAAATACGTAAGAAACCATGCATAATCTCCCATGAATTCCTGCTAAAGGAATATGGTCATGCACTGTAAGCCTCATACTGACCTCTGGTCAGTGTGGGACATTGTTTTATACTACCAGAATAGAAATGCTATTCTAACTAAATCAAAAAGCTTACAAAGTTTATAAACTTAGAAAGTTGAGAAATTCTCTGCTGGCAAGGTTAAATTATCCTTTGTTCTGTAACTAAACATTGAAACCATCTGGGAAGAAAAAACCCCAAAGTGTCAATTATCTAAAATGAGCTTGTGCTTTACATATAGCTTATTAATAAATACATAATCAGACCACATCAATTCTACTGAGTAAATCCAGCCTGCAGGAAGCTTATTTTAGGCATGTGATTTGGGAAGCCTGCAGAAGAGAAGGCTCATCTAGAGCTGGAGCAGTCATTTGGAAGAATGCTGTTAACTCGAATGGATGTCAGAGGACCCTGATGGCTGACAGTTGGATACCTTTGGCTGTCAGCATCGTAGTCAACCAAAGCTGTGGTTTTCTACACTGAACTCCCCGCTACATAGAAGTCCAAGTTACCTTGACTATCAGTGTTCATCATCAGGTTGGAGCATTTACTATCCGAGGTCTATAATCCTTCCACTCTCAAAAATCCCAATGGCTGTAAGACTCTTTCCAATTAAGACCAAATCACACAACCCCTGCAGCAGTACTCAAAAATGTAGCTTTTGAAATTTCACAAATCCAACTCAGATTCTTCAAATGTAATTTTGGAGTCATTCTAATTTAATTGTTGCCTTTTGCCTCAGAGTTTTTTTTTTGTGCCTATGTGCTTGAATTGAGCATTTTCAAGCCAAAACCTAAAAGCATTTTGCTGTAAGTAACAGTAGATGTTAATGTAAAAGCTAATGGAGATTGTGCTTACCACTGAATAAGGCACAAAGGAAAATAACAGCCCCAAAGAATTTACCATCTAAGGGCTCATTAAATTCAGTGGGACTACTTCCAAGATTAAATGAACACTTCTGGGCTAAGTACTTGTGAGATCAGTTTCATTTTGCAGGCATAAGATACAAAATTGCCCCTTGAGACTGGGAGAATAATTCTGCGTAACAGGAGGCATGTACTCACTCTTACTATAATCTATAGCAAAACTTTAATGATTGTAGGAGAGCCCTTTGAATTGCTTTTACAATACACTCACTCATATACACTTCTATATACGTACATAAAAGTTTTATCTTTATATATATATGTGACTTCCAGTTACATTAATATTAAAATCTTTCTATATTCATACATGTATTAAAATCCAATCTATCACTGCTGTATAGCATATAATACGAGCATATATAAGCTTACAAAGCAAGATGGTTAGAAGACAGGAAGCCTTTCATAAAGGCTGCAGCTTCATTCTCATAAGATATTAGAGGTCCCAATTCCAATTTGAGAATCTCATAATCTTATTGAGTATATGAAGTAACTCCTCTGCCTAGAGGAATTCTATCTCCAACTACGGTCAATTGAAAGTTTTCCTGAGCTTCCAAGAGAAATCAGCCCAGGCCTTGCTGCATCCAAACAGAAACAATTCAGACAAGACTATGGTGTCCCTGCTGATGCAGGGGGGTGGGTCTGGTAGTTACATATTTTAAAGCACCGAATAATTCAGATTCACCAATAAAAGGAGAAAAAAAAAAAAAAACCCACACTCAACTAAACCTATTTTTTATGTGGATTATATCAGATGTAGCAAAATTCCCTCTTTCCAACCTATGGTACAATTTTAAACAATCAGAGTTTTATGAAAAGTGAGGAAGTAGATACTGACCACTGCTTTGGAATTAGCCAGGTTAACATTCTCACAAGATATCAGGAATTAAACCTAGAAATTAGAAGGGATTATGATCTGCAAGAAACCCCCTACATCTCACCATGCTGTTCAAACTAGTTTCTAATATTAATATTGAGCTCCTACCAGGTTGGGTTTTACGTTTGTTTTAACACTAAATTGGGATTTATGCAAACATTCCTGAAACAGGATGAACTTATTATATCTTTTTAAGTAGGAGACTGAAAACTGCCTACACGCCTACAAAATCATCATTGCTCTATCAGTTAAAATTACACCCCATATTGCTCTGATTTAATCAAAAGCCAATCTTCTCAAGTTATTAAAAAAGCCTAGCTTCTTAACATTAGCTAATACCAACATTAAACAAACAAACAAAAAAATTAATAGCTGATCCAAGAATTAACGAAAGTGTGAAAAGGAAAAATTATCTTAATATAATTGGAGTAGACTCCTTTCTCCAACAAATAAAAACAAAATATTGGCAATTTTCAACAAGCATTGGCAGAGCACACATTAAGAAGATCATGTACGATTTCATCATGGTAAAAGTAAGATAGCATCAATATTTCAGATTTTGTAACATCTGTTTACAGTCAAGACTTTTTTTCTGAAGTACTATAAATTGGCAATTGTTTATCTACAGTAAGGGACTCAATTACTGCTACCCCAGATTATGTAATAAGCATATTCAGTAACTGAGATAATTAAGCAATAAACATATACTTTGAGCTACAGCAAAGCCTTGCCAGCATTAATTCTGCCAAATCAGAAGACATGCACACACTGCAATGTCATTTATTTGCACTTCATTTCTCAGTACTTTGTCCTTCACTGTTCACTTCTGTAATGCTAATGTACTATTGCTTTGGAAATAATTAAAATTATAGTCTGACCGCATGCAGCTTGAAGAAATGAGTGCACGACCTTCAACACTACACAGAAACACATACATGCCTGATGACAAGGTTATGCAGCATTAGAGAAACCGCTACATGCAAACTTACACACATTATAAATGTCAATACTCTAACCAAAATTTTGAAAGACAGATTTTGATTGCACAAAGATGTGTACACTACAAGCTTACATTACAGAAACATAAGTTTTAAAAAGTCTCCCTCAGAATCTCAATTTAACCACCAACATTTGTCTCCAGCCTTTAAATATGTCAGGAATATTCTTTATTTCCATTAATTTTTCATGCTTTTTTTTGTAGGCCCAACACCTAAGCTGCTAATGGTTGCCTTTGAAGGCCTAAACCTCCTTAAGTTTACTAAATCCATGGGAGAGCAAAAATGCTTCACACCATCAAACTTGCATTATCTAACATCTCTTAGAACTTGCTAATTAGGAGAGACAGAACGTCACTGCAGATTAATGCACCTTCTTTCACTTTGAGCACCTGAGCTGAATCTAATCTGCACAAAAGTGACTAAAAATCAATCTAATCTGACAGTGGTGAAATTATTAGGTATAATTATATGCATTCTCAGATCCTTAGCTGGAGAAGACAGATTCCTTAGAACCTTTCAAGAGGGGAATTTAAATTATATTTGTAGGGGTTTTTAAAATCAAGATCATGCAGAAAACATTTGTTTTCAATCACAAAAGATAAAAGGTGATAAGACAGTATCTTTTGCTCATATCAGCCCTTAATATTTGCTACAGGAAACAACAAACCCCCATGCCAGAACTGTGTTGGAGGAAGGAAGGAATTGGGGGAAGGGAAAAAATCCTTGAAAAGTACTCAGCAGCACCATTTTTCATTACCTGAAAACATGCATTACATTTTTTAACGAAGGGCTCCTCTCTGTTAAAGGGGCAGAGAGCTTAGCTTGCTCAGACAATGAAATAATTAGCAAAATTCCTTTTTTGCAAGGGGACATATATATAAATATATATATATATACACACACACCCCTAATGCAAGCAAGTAAACTCGGCCCTTTTGCCAAACTCAGAGCAACGGACATGACCAGGAGAGCATAACCCTGACTTGAAGCTACTTTTTCCTCTCACTCAAGTTTGCTGAGCCATATTCAACTACAAATTAGGAAATAAAAAAGGCACTACAACTGGCTGACTCACCTATTTTTTGTTAATAATCTCAGCAATAACACAACACTAATCAATGCTGGAAAAATATTGTTTGTTTAAATACTAATCATGCCTATTGAAAAGATTCAAATGGGTTGCAAATTTTTTACTGTACAACATGACATACTCAACAGCACACAGTTAATGTTCTTCATCAAAATCTTTCTTTAAGTGGTAAAATGCATCCATTTATAATTCCAGTATTTCAAAAATGAAGACACAGATGAAATCATTGTATTCTGAGCATTAAAAAGCACAGAAATTCTATGCATCAGAACTAGGAATGTAATACTGTGTTTGTATTTGGTGAGAATAGTTTCTCATGTAAAAGAGAATCACATTGTTTGCTACTACTGTTGTATTTTTACGCCCACAAGCACATGGGCAGTGGAAATCCAGTTGATACAATCTATCTGGATTTGCAGAAGGTTTACAAAACCTAAGTACCTACCAAAAAAACAATTAAAGTTCTTGCACAGATAGAGAACTTGTCAAAAAATAGAATATAATTGCCTAAAAGAGTTAGGGAAGTAGACTCCTGTCCTGGGACTCCGTGCTGCTCATTGTATTTATAACCAGCTAGAAAAAGGGTGTAGCAAGGTGGCAAAAGCTGCTGATGCTAGTTCATTATTTAGCATAGTGAAAGTGAGGGCTCATAATGAAGAACTACATACAGACCTTACGTGACTTAGTAAACAGGCAATAAACCACCACAGGAAATGCAATATAGATAAATATAAAAAGGTACACAGGAGAATAAAGCTGTCCAAATTTCAGATATACAATGAGTCAACCAGTATCACTCAGAAAGAGAGACCTTCAGGTTAGGACAGACAGATTATGGAAACATAAGCTTGGTGCGCAACCATAGTCAAGGAAAGAAAATAACTTACTCAAAAAGGAAATGAGAATAAAACAGAGAACATCCCTTTGCTACCTATAGAGTGCCTGCATCTTAAACACTGCATGCGGTTTTTTCCCTCCATCTGAAAGGATGTAGAGCTGAAAATGTTCCAAACAGGGCAACAAGGAGAATCCAAGCATCACCTCCCATATAAAAAGTAGCTAAGTAAGCTAGAACTCTTGAGTCTGGAAACAGAAATGTTTAACACTGAATAACGGAAAGGTCTATAAAGTTTTTAGTGGCAAAGGAGAGGATGGATCTCTAATGTCTCTCCAAAAAACAAGTGCCAAAAAGGACCAAATGTAGCTAGAAGGGAGCCAGGTTCAAAGCGAGGAGGAGGTGGGTCTTCACACACATGACTCAGCTGCAAAACTTCTGGTTGTGGGACACCATGAACACCAACAGCTCAGACTTGTTCCAGAGGCATTGGATGAATTTACAGAACTGGAATCTACCAAGAGCTACTAAATACACAGAAACCATCTACAGAACAAGTATCGTCTTGCATAGTTGCCCTGTTTGTACAGTCTTCCCCACACATCTGCTTTCAGCTCCCGCTGAGGATGATGTACTGGGTTGAACACTCTGACCCCGTACCACTAGCCTCACATTCTCACTTCTCTGTGTGAAAGCACATCCCTTTTACAAATAACGATGGAATAGACAGTCACAGAAAACTGAACTGGAAAAATCCTTGAGAGGTCATCTAATCTACACTTCTGTCTCTTGGTAGAATCAACTGTGCACAATCTTTTGTGGCAGATGTCTAACCTGTTTTTCAAAACCTTCAAAAGCAAGTTTTTCAAGTGTGAAGCTGGCCTTCTCTGAAAAAAGCTCTTTGTAATACAATCTGAATCTTCCTTGCTGCAAAGTTAATACCTTTATTTCTTCATTGTTACAGATACGGAGGGAGATGGTCCCTCCCGCCTTGCAGTGGCCTTTCATATCCTTGGTCTTATCTACCAAAACCCAGAAAGAAAACACAAGCCCTCAAAAATTGCAGTAAAACTAATCATTGAAAGAAAAAAAAAACACCAAACCACCAATGCCCTCCCCCCTTTCCCCAATACCAAAATTCCTCTACATAGTACCCATTTGAGTGCATCACAGAAAGTAACAAAACAGATCCTTCCAGTAGGGCCATTACTAGTACAAAAAATAATAGATGTATGTGTGGAATATGGTTAAAGAATGGCCTACACTGCTCAGTGAACTGAGTTCATCTAACAGGCACAGAGAACTGTTCTTCCTTTTCCAAAGAAATCTCCTCCAGCCCCCTTCTCCTCCATATGCCACACATGTAACCCAAATTCTCTATCACTCTTCACAGATTACAATTCCTAGACCTCAGAGCATCCTCTTACTCTCTTTAAGAAAGATAGGAAAGATTTAAAGACAGTCCAGAAGTGTAATGCCCAAAGCTAGACATAGCATTCAAATTGAGCTTAACCAAAGCTTTGACAAGTGAAAGGATTACAGCATGTGCCTTGCAGGCTTCCTGCGTGTGTGACGTGTGTGTTTCAAGGCACTGTGATACCGCTGATTCATATCCAGCTCATAATTCACCCAGGCTTTGCAATGCCTTCTGCTGCAACTGTTATCCACTCATTTTTACCCCAGCCCACGATTTATGTAGTTCCAATTATTTTCAAATTTTTCTGTCTTGTAGAACACTTTTTACTCAAAAAGAGACGATGTTTTTTAGGAACATCACAGAAATTACACTGTTGCTAAGCAGTATCAATTTGCTTCTCTTGGTCACCTCACACGGACTCTAGGGATTTCCCAGGATCAACAGATGAGACTTCAAAATCACTAGCTATAGAAATAAAGAATGAATTTGTGCTTGTCTGTGCTGGTTTATTTATACATACATTTAAAAAAAAAAACCCCAAACAACAAAACCAAAACCAGAAAAAACTTTTCTCTAAATTCTAATCTTATGCTCCTACCATCTCCTCTTGGCTTGGTATCATCTGCAAATTTAGTCAGTTTTTTTTCTTTTCTGTCCCATCATCTGGTTTGCACAGTAGCAACTCAGCAGAGCAGAGACCTTGGCTAAGACACTGAGTGCAATTGCAGTCTGAGTAGTGCAGCACCCACCACAGTGGTTTATCTAGCATCTGATTTCCTAGTTTGTATTTGAAGAAAAGGAAAAAAAAAGGGAAAAAAAAAAAAAAAAAGAAATGAGGCTAACAAATAACCACCAAAGTCAAGATGTTATCAAGCAGACATTACATATTGGTTTCACTTTGCATCTTCATCTTTTGGGCTTTTTTTTGCATCGAGAAAACAATAGTGAGCAAAGCAGATAACATTCACAAATGGCCCACTAACACTTAGAGATACTTTTGGCAATGTTAACTTACTCAAATTTATAACCAAATTGTAATAAAAATACCACAGCCTTCATCTACAGGCAAACACAAAATCACTATAAAACTGAAAGTGCTGTAGTACTAGAAGACTTGTTCTAACAAGCAGTGATGCATGAGCTAATCCCTATGAGCAATTTATTCAGTGACTCCAACCCCTGTTCTGTTAATGAATTCAATGGGACATTTTTATTTCTGTGAATTTATTCTTTATTTAATTATAAATAAATTAATTATATGACCATGCTCAGTCTCCAGATTGCTTGCAAACTATCTGCCATCCCACCAAGATCTTATGTTCATAAATCAGATTACTTACTCAGCTAATCCACATTTTTTTCAGTCTACAAACCTACAGCATTTTCAAGGTGGTTACTGCATTAAAGATTATGCAAATGAGCATCATGACATTTTTATCTTTCTCAGCTGAGCATTTCATAAATCAAGAACTTGTTCACATGAATAACTGCAGAAAACATTAATCAGAATCTGAATGCAAACTAAATAGCGAAATTAACCCATTTTCACTTTCAAAAAGATGAAATCTAATATGATAAATTAATTCATAATTCTTTTGAGATGGTGGGTAAATATGTTAAATATTGCATAATAAATAATTATCCAGCATATACAGAATACAGGGTTCCATTAACTGCACAATGGCAAATTTATTTCTTTATTCTGTTTGCGTACACTGTGGAAGTTTAAAATCAAAGTCAAATACTACATGTCAGTGTTTTTTCCAGTGTAGAACTCTATTTTACCATAGTGAAATCTGTATTTAATATAACTTTTGGGGTTAGATTTCCCTTGCCTACACAATATTTTGGTCAAACTTGCCAGACACAGCATTGCATACAATTTTTGGTCAGAAGGTAACAACATTGATAAATGGTAAATGTGCTGCCAACATAACTTTTCTGAGTTAGTAGCAAACAATCCAAATGAAGTAAGACTAAACTGCAAACAGAAAACCACTTTGACTCTTCTCTTACAGCTCATTCTGAGGTGTCAAATTCATCACATTTTAAAGTAAACTTCAAGAAGGCGAGGCTACTAGAAAATAGGCACAAAAGGCATTTCTAAAGACCCTGCTTCTCTTTTTGCATTACTAAGAATACAGAAATGGCTTTTTCAAAATTTCTAACAGGAAGATTGCATTGAAAGTTACATACTTGATGTGTGCAGTAAAAAGGCCTTTAATATTACAAAAGTAGTCTCCTTAATCCAAAGTTCAAATTCCTATTTTAAAGGCATTCAACATTATATTTAAACAAAGCTAGTGCAGTGCCTGCAGCTGCAAATTGCAGGGAACAAATGCAAATCACAAGAGTTCACACTGCAGGCTCTGAAAAGTCATCAAAGCCTCCAAGTACTTTTAAAGAATAATGTACAGAATGCCACCAGACCTCACAAGCTACCCTGCAGGAACCCATTGCTTTTTACCTGATAGAGCGGTGAAGCTAAGAACTTCAATCCCTTCTTTTTCCAGAGCCTCTATAAAAATGCAAATGACACCCAGTAGACACATACACAACTAAAAGAAAAGGTGTTTGGTCTTTTTTAATAAACCAAGTATTTTTAAAGATTTTAAAGCTTACAAATTACAGCACAAATTGCATCTATGCAATTCTGCTAAAAATGCATAAATTAACAGAAAAGTCATCTGATACTGTTGCCAGGAAATTGTAATGGTACAAATTACTATGTAACCAACACTAGGAGACATTTCTCAACTGCCACAACTTCCTACATTGAGATCAACCTACTATCTAGTGAAAAGTTATCCCCACTTTCTAGATACAGAAAAAGAAAAAAAAAGAGAGAGAGAAAAAAGCAGAAAGAGGTTATTTAAGCATGTAAAAACTTAATTTTAATTCAGTGGTATACAGAGGGATTATATATATTCTCTTGCACCATTTTAATTAAATTTATTTATTTAATTAATTATAATTTAAATACCTAATAATCTTACAAACTGCAATATGGCCAATGAGTGAAGCCACATACAATTTCATTTTTAACCTGCCCATTTTTCTGGTAGTATAGAAGTATGAAGAGTAGGAATGCTGAAAACTAAACAGCCAGGTGGGATGTAAATTTGGTACTCAGGGAGATTTAATTTCAAAGCTTGGAACAGAATAAATGCAGTTGCAAAGACCAGCCTTTTCCTTTTGATGGAGCAGAAGAGTACCAAAGCATTTGATCCAAAAGCATTCAAGGTATTTGCTCCCACACATCCTGAATGTGGCAGTCTGAGAGTGTCCCACTGCTACCAGCCGCTCTGCTGGGCTGGTTCACCAGTACCCCTACAAAATGAGCTGGCACAACTCTCTACTCACTAGGAAGCTGCTCCCAGGGATGGGCCCAGCAAGGAGCAGCTCTGACACAGCTTATGCTCTCCCAACCATTTCTTGCCTACAGATCTTCTCTGTCAGCTGTCCCTGCATCTCCAAATACGCATTACTAAGGTTCATAATGGTGGGCCATCCTCCTCCATTTCAGGTCAGTCCTTGCTGTCCCGGCAGCAGATGTCATGCCTCGCAGCCTACAACAGAGCCACCTGCACAACAGAGCTCTCCCATGACTGTTGTGGCTCATGGCTACAGCATGCACAGGGGCAAAGCGTGGCTGCCAGGGGCCTCACTCTCTCTACTCTGCTTTATTCTAAGTAATGCTAAAGATACTTCTGCTGGTTTTCGAAACATTTTCTTCTCTCATCACTTTCTTCCTCCACTAAGATAAAAAAAAAAAAAATTAACCTTAAATTATCCTAATCATGAGGCCCCCACCACCCTTCATAAGCCTCAACAACTTCACACTGGAATAATTCCCTCTGCATTATGAGAAAACTATCATTAGTGGTCAATTTTTATCCAGACAAAGGGGGAAAAAAGAACCCCAAATAACAAAACCAAAATGCTGCCTCACAGACCTACAATAAGAGGCTGAGATCTTCCCTAATTCAGCAGACTGCTGTATTTTTCCTCACATATTATTGAAAAAAGTAGAAGGGGCCTCTCCAGTTCACTGAGACTATTACTAACAGACAGGTGGGTAACTGCTCACATCACAAAGTATGCAGGTCTGTTGCTGAGCTGTATTTAATTGTCTTGTTAGCAAGGCAGCATATAAAAAAAAAATAGACCTTGCAGTACTAGTGAGGGAAATGGTGTTCAGCTTGAGCCAGGTTCAGAATGAAGAGCAGGAAAAGCCAGGTCACACCAAGCCAGACTAGCAATTGCCATTTGCACTTCTTCAGGCAAGCCCTCATCCATCTCACAAAGCAACTGCCCACTGGAGTGTGTAACAGGAACCTAGCAAGACATATATTGCACTTACTCACCAGAACGCCATCTCTTAATTTTCAGCAGGGCTGGGTGTGGACAACCACTCAAGAAGTGGGGAAAAGGCAGCCTTGCAACTCCATAGCCCTTCCTACATCCCTCATTCTACTACTCAACTCCTGCAGACACTCTCACCATTTACACTGCCATTATTGCTATTTTCCAATGAGTTGTAGGCCTTCTGGGATTGTAAAGCATTTGGTACCATGTAAAATTGCATTGTACTTAGTATTGCTGCAATACACACGGGCCTTGTAATTTTGTTTTTAGTAAACTGATGGATAAAAATGGGTACAGATAAGAGAATGCCTGGCTAAGTGCTATTTAAAAACTTTCACTGATGCAGCACTTTAATTCTCTGCATGATTCACATGCAACATCTACTTTGCAGCAGCCTTGAAGATGCTCCTCTCAGTAAAAATATCCCTATGATAAGGTATGCTTTCTTTTTTAATTGGGCATGCCTGGGAGCTGAGCACACAGCATGTGCATGGGAAAGAGATGGCATGTAGCTCTGGGAATGAAAAAAAGGCTGAGTAAGACAAGAACAATGCTTTGAACGCACAGAAAAGCAGATCTGGCTTTGTCAGGAGACATGACTCCCCTGCAATTCCCAGTGCCCTTGCCAATTACAAACTCGGATCACCATCTTGAGCATGTGATGGGAGGCTGTCATCTGAAGTGAGAAGAAACATACTGCATAGCACGCATCAGCCTAAAACAATCACTAAGGGTAAATACAATCGCATGTACCAAGCCAGCTTGGCAATGCTGCTGCCAGCCTGTGTGCTCAGACAGAATGACAGTGACTACAGTTGGGAAGGAGATGGAACTTGGACGTTTGTATAAGGTCTAAGGTCTTGCTTACAACCCTGGCAAGCAAATTTTGTCTTGCTTTAGTGCTATATACACAGGTGCCTGGAACATAGCCTGGAAGTCCAGGCTTTTGTCTTCAACTTTTTTTCAGGCCACCTTCAAAGCTTTTGTTTTACACAGCACTGCTGGGCACCCCTACTGTGACCAAGCTAAGTCCTCATTACAGCACCGTCTATAAACGTGACCTAATTTTTATGCCTGAGTATCAACTTCTTGGACCTCTGTCTTTCCACAAGGCATGTGCTGGGGCAGGATCTCATACAGCTGCAGCTAGAAACCCAGTAGTCAGGCACTGCATAGAAGCAGCTGAAACAGATATAGTAGTAAGTTGACCGTATGTTGAATGCAGGTCTATACAAGCATAAAAATGCTAAAACAAGTTTTATTAGTTACCAAGCGGCTAGAGAACTGCCTGCACCCCATATTACCACCAACCAGTTCTCTGGGCTAGGGTATGAAACAGCACAGACAGTAAGAGGCCTGTGAAAACGCTTTGGAGCACAGTCTGAATCATCACTGTTTCAGTATGTTGCTCTGGTGCAAAATAACTCCAGATTCCAACAAGAGGAAAAATTGCTGGACCAGGTCATGTCAAAACAGGATGGAACCAAACAAATCTGTAACAGTATGAATTACCCAGCAATGCACTCACTATCAGCTATCTGTAGTCATATTTTGAGATCTTTAGTGACAACTGTCATTACTTGAAACTTGCATTTAAAAAGATCACAGCTGAAGTGTGGACAGTCACATAGAACACTCACCAGTAGGCTTCTCAAAGGTCATGGTCTTAGAACTGAAAGCAGTTAAAACCGGCTGTGTGCCCTCTCAAGGCAACTGGGAAAAGCTGGCACACTGGAGACTCAGAGAGCTTTCTTGCAGTCTGTAAGCGTTCGACATAAACTTCACCTCACTTCGGGCAGGCTTAAGACAGCCATTGCCTGCAAACATGGCACCATACCCCAGCGCTCACGCTGTGGTGGGCGAGGCGAGGTCCCCCCACCTCCCACACTGTATATTCAGTCGAGTCTTACAGGCTTTTATTTCACACTTCCCAAATGACTGTGCACTGCACGACCCCGAGGCCTCCGTGACATACGGGACTCGGCGAGCGCTGCCGCCAAGGGCTGGCACACCCGAGGCTCCCCGCGTTTCGACACCTCCCACACACACGGGGCCCGGCCGGGGCCGCGCTCTGCCGCCGCCAGCCCTCCGCCGGGGCCCGAGCTGCGGTGAGGAGGCGGGCGGCTTCCTGCGAGGTCCGCCCCAGCTGCCAGAGCACCGCGCCCGCAGCCCCAGGTGCAAACCCCTCACCGGCGGAAGCCAAACCCCCGCGCCCGCCGCCCCCCCGACCACCCTCCGCAGGCCCGGCGCGGGGGAGGGGGAGGCCCGCCGCCGCTACTGCGCATGCCCGCCCGCCGCGCCGCCGGCCAGGGCCCGGGCCCGCGCCCCGCTGCGCCTGCGTCGCGCTGCCCGGCGCCCGGCGGGGGGAGGGGCCGCGCTCCCGCCCGGTTCCGCTCCGGCGGCGCGCTCGGCCCGGGCGCGGAGGGACGGGGAGGGGGCACAAATGGCGAGTTTGATCCCCGCGGCGGCCTCTTCTCCCGCCGGCGCCCCGCCCCGCAGCAAGAAGCGGCCGGCGAGCCCAGGCAGCGGCCCTGCCAAGAAAAAGAAAGCGACGGCGCCGGGTGGCTCGCAGGTAACGGGAGCGGGGCGGCTGGGCGCGGGCGCGGCGGCGACATCCCTCCCCTCCCCTCCGCGCATGCGGGCGGGAGCGCGCGGGGCCGCGTGGCCATCCCCGCCCCCCGGGCGGCGCGTGGTCCCGGCGGGCTCCGCCCTCTGTCGCCGTGTGCCCGCTGCTGCCACCCGGCCGCCTCCTCCGCGCCAGCTCCGGGTTGGGGCTGGCCGCCGGTGCCTGCCGCGGGGCCGGGGCGCCCTGGCGGCCCTCGGGCTGGCGGTTTGTTCCCGGGCGTTCGCAGGCCGCGCTCCGCGCCTCTCCCTCCATTCCCCCCGCAGCGAGGGGGTGATGGGCCCCTCCGTGTGCGCAGCCGGTCGCATGCCTTCCTCAGCCGGGTGTGTGGCCAAGCAGCAAGGCGTAACCGAGGTGCAGTTAAAGCTCTGTTTGAAATACTGGTCGGTGTGCTGTGTGTGCCAGCGCTCTCTGACCAAACCCATTTGCAGCTGTTAGGTTTTTTCCCTTTGCCTTCAGTAGCTTGCTTTGTACCGATATTACATATCCGAGCGCCGCATGCACACCGACGTGCACAACGCCCAGATTGTGCATGGTGATGGTTTTAATTTGAGGTAGTGGATCTGTCACAGAGGAGGGACTAACGCTCAGATCACTTTTTAACAGCTGCTAGTTCTGTGGTGTGCGGCTTAAATACAGTTTTGCGTTACGGCCTTCTCTCAGTTGAGCTGAGTGGACCTAATGGTTAAATGTGAGGTGAAGATGTAACTTCAGAGCCTGAGTTTTGGGGAACAGGGTCAGGGGAGGGGGAAGGTCTATTAATGTGAGTTTCTCCTAATCTCCTACTCCCAGTTGCAGCGGGTAGTGCAGCTTCAGTTTCTGCATCGTGCAGCTCCGCAGACCCATCCCCAACTGATGACATCTGCCTCTTGATCATGAGGTAGCATCTCATACCCCAAAACTAAGTCCCTGGAGAAGTTCAGAGTCAGTGTGTATATGACACCTGTATAGACTTCAGATGCAGCATGTCTTGAATTACTTCTTTTAGAAGGACTTGAGTAGCTAAAGTGGTCAAAGTAAGGTTGGAAAAAATAGTAGTCTCCCGTGCCCCACCCCCCTACCCTAAATGATTCTTCTGAGCAGTATTTCATTAACTATAGCAGTAGTACAGCTACAAAGTATGCCCTACTGCCAGTAGGTTGCTTGTTTGCATTTCACATGAGCCATCTGATCTGGGGAATGTTTCAGCGTTTTTCAGCAGATCTTCTCTCCAGACAATTAAAAGCCATTGTGCACACTTCAGAGCACAGACACAAACCCTTCCTCACTCTGAATGATGCTCTTGTAACACTTGTTTTCACCCGGTGGCAGTTACATAGTTTCTTTTCCGGTGGCCTTATCCCTAGGAGAGGGAGTATGAGCCACAGTGATTAATGTAGTTAAAGTGCGCTGCAACTGTGAAAAATTACTGCCTGGCATGATCACGTTTGACAACTCTTTCAAGGTCTGCTAGAGGTAACAGTCTAGATTTTTCAGCATGGAGAGGACTGCTCTGTGCATGTGTGCACGTGTGTGTGTGTGTGTGTGTGTGTGTGTGTCTATACAGATATAAAACATTATATATATGATGTAAATGCAAATAAATCTTTTGTATTTTAAGAACTTCCCCAAAGCCTTCAGCCTCTAAAACTGCTTTCTGAATGTCACACCAAACTTAAACCTGTGGACGGTTTCCAGTGTTATGAGACAATCCATGGTTTCATACTCAAACTGGGTTTTCATAGTGTGTGATAAACAGTTTTTGCAATTCTTCTCACAAGTGATTTCAGTGGAGAAAGGAGTAATTTCTCTACATTATGTCTAAGTCAGCATACGCATTCACTGACTTCAGCAGTGCAGATCAATCCCGTAAGGAAAAGAAAAAAATTAGTCTCAGAAAATGTGTAACCTCAGGAATGGGAGAAGAAACAGCTCGTTGATCTTCTAGCAATCACATTCATTGTTGCTGACTAGCTCTGGAGCGAGCCAGTTGAAACAGAAAATAAATGGGGGTTTCATGTTTTTTGAGTTAGAAACATTGGTCACTGGGCACTTTCTTCTTCAGTACCTTATTTCATCTTAATCTCCAAATGTCCTTATAAAGTACTTAGTTAATTGCTGAATAATTTAGTTTTTCTGGATAAGGAAACCTATGACAATGAAACACTCAATAACTGTAGTCCACTGAGCTATTCACAATATAGCCAGTCAACAAGCACTTATCACTCTATTTTATAACTTATCCAATCTTTAAGTATCTCAGCCAATCAGGACCTAGATCATCCATGAATTTTAAATACTTTTTCCAAATATATTGTATAGTGTGTATCCAGTCATTATGGGATTTTTATTTTACTTATTTAACTCCAAAGAAGTAACATTCACCTGACAGTCTGATAGGTACACACCTTTAATACACAACACTTTCAGCACAGCTTTGGAGGTAGCACTTGTTAGTCCTCTTGACTGTTCACTTTCCTAATTAACCCCTTTGATATTTTTTAACAGCCTTTTACAGCATATTTTCAGCCTTTCAGAAGTCAAATATACTATGCCATAGCTCAGCAGGGAATGGTTTCCATTTTAAGTAAACTGACATTGTGAAACAGACGGAGAAACAGTGAATTATTTCCTTGGTTAACTAGAAAACTGTAGGTAAGAGGATCCCTACTGAGAGGTTTGTAACTATTTGCAGGGGTCAGCCTGGGATCTGGGGACTCCTTATTATATTAACTGGTACTTCTGCTGAGACCTTGTGCCTGGCCTACATGAAAATATACTTCACATTGTCCTACTGTGAATTTAACCACATCTGTGATTCCATATTCCATCACTATGATATTAAACAAAAAGGGGATTTTATAATTTCCGCAGATCACATAGTTTATTTTCCTTTCATATGGTTTATGTCACAAGTAGCTATCACAGTGCTCACCCTGAAAGACATGCTGCTCTGGTAAAAAAGTAAATTTCAAAAATGTGTTTATTTTTCTATATAACGAATTTGCTTAAGTATAGCGATGTAATTAACTAATTTGAGTAACTATGTGTATCCTACAAGCAGGCACAATTATCACACAGTATACGGATTTTTATAAACCCAATTTTGATTATGTTTCTCAAACATAGGAGTTGCTACTTTGTCTAAGATACACTTTAGGAACATTACCAAAAACCATTCTTCATCGTTTTGTATAAGCCCAAAGGTATTAAGTCATATTTGTTTTGGAAGCACATAGGGCTTGTCAGTCATGTCTACAGAAGGAGACACATGCTTTTTGGATATAATGCCAGTATTTGCCAAATGTAAAATTAAAAGCGAGTTTACAGGAAAGCATGATTGCAAATTGATTACATCACTTTTGTTAGCATTACACAAATACTCCTCCCATGCAGTTGTGCCACTGAAAAATACCTGTCTTTGCCGCAGCAGAAGATTTTTAATGTTGAAGATTATTATGTATATTAAATGTTAACATTCATGTCTCAAAACCAGTGCTGTTTAGTGGTTTACGTAGCACTGTTCAGTAGATGTCCTTGTCCAATGATCCCCAATAGCTGCTGTGCTGGTTCAGCTCCATTGCTGGCTCTTGTGCAGACTTGCCTCCAGGTCTCCAGTCTTTTTAATTGCTAACACTTAACCTGGGATAAAATCTTTGTCACTGATCTTAAAATGGCACCAGTTTACCTTAATGTTCACACCATTATTTTGTAGATCATACAGCAACAGGAAGCTTTTAAGAGTATATTCTACATGAATATGTAATTGGTGAAACAAAATGCGTACCCATGACATCTAGCAAGCTTTAAAGATAACATTTGCAGTGAGATAAGAGATGATTTGGGGGGCAAAAAAAAAATGACTCTGATTTTGTCAGAGAACAATTAAAGAGAGAAAATACGCTAAGTATTATGGTAAATGTATGTTTGCTTACGTTATTTGTGAAACAGCTTCAGACTTAAATGATGAAGTATAGGAAACGCTTTGAGAATGACATCATGTTTTGCCTTACATTCTGAATTGATGTAAACTGCCCTGTAAACTACAGAAATGCAAAGAGAATCCTTTTTGCTTCCTTCTTCTCCATCACTGTAGCAACAGCAGGTCTCGGTACCATTTAGAAAATAAAGGCTGAACTTCTGCAATGGTATTTAAGAATTAAATTATTAAATATATTGATCTAACCTCTAATTATGAATATTGTGGCAGTACTACTGGCAATCTCCATTTTATGTAACTAGCTCTCATATGTGTACCTAACACTTTCTGTATTTCTTGCTCTGTGCTTAAAAACAGAAACCCTACGACAATATTAGAAGATAAAGTACAAACGGTTTAAAGTTATCATCCTCTTAGATAAGCTCCTCTCACGCACAAAGTGAAAATAAAAGGAGGGAATCTAAGATACACTTAGAACTCCATTTTTATTTCAAATGAAACTGAATGCTGATGTTTTATATCATAAACTAAGATAATCAGATTAGAGTCCTGATAGACAGCTGTAAGTTCATCAAGAAGACTTAAATATATACATATTAACATGGTTACTGTTATGTACTCAGAAGCTGTTCACTGAAGACAGAGTTTACCCTAGTACATAAATAGCATGGAATTGGACTCTAAAGCATCAGTAAATTTAATCAGTTCTCCTGTTATGCTATTTTACCAAGGCTATCACTGTAAGTAGGAAACCATCAGATCAATTTTAAAATAACTTTGTTTTAAAAAGTCCATTTGATCTGGCTGTAATTTCCTGAAAAATGAGGTTGAGGAGAATGAGTTTAACTACAGAATCGGTGAGTACCACTACAAGTACTGAGCTGAACTGCTGCTCTCACCATGTTCTGGGACAAGTACCTCTTTTAGTGCATCATACTGTAATAACTTTCTAATCTGAAATTAAAAATTACCTACTTAAAAATTCAGACCTTGTTTACTCCAATCACTATAACACTAATTCTAATTATTATAACACTGTTCCATATAACCTGTAGGAGAAAAGCATGGTTTTCCTTTGTAGCTGGAAACCTAATAAACAAGCTGCATTTCTCACCAATCCACCTGACCTGAAAGAGATAGCAGGGCCCTGATACAACATGCTGGTAGGGAGATGTAAGTACGTACATATTTGCCAGTTATTAAAAAGCTATCACATCATTATGCTCCAGGCGATGCTTTTTTAAAACAAAACAAAACAAAACATCTTTCAGCCCTTAAGGTTATGACAGTAACTGAAAATATATTTAATTTAATGAATGAAGCAGTACCAGTCTGAAGCTGCTGCTTGCCTGGAATGATATCTTTAAAAGATGTAATGTGCTTCCAGGGGATGGTAACTCAAACCTAATTAAAGTGATTTAAATGACACTCTCACTGGATAAAGTCTAGATACCATGATATGGTGCAGTCGATTGCTAGTTATTGGTAGTACTGCTGAGGTGAGTTCAGCTCCTTACACACTTATTCACAACCCTACCCAAGAGTCTTTGCTCCTGCAAAACTAGCAGCCAGTTTGAAACAAATTGCCATGTCTTAATGAGACTTCTAGCAGGTAGTGTTTAAATTGGGATAGCTGTCCCACAGATAGGTAACATACTGACAGCGCATGTCACCAGAGCAGAGAGCACTGAAAATGCCCGGAACTTGCAGGCTTACATCTCTTGTCCCACTTAACCACAAAGGTACTTTCTGCTACAAAGTAATTGCTGTAAATCACTGAAGTAGTAAGCATCTCTTCTTCCACGGGGTTTTTGTCCTCTTCCCAAAACCCAGCTTATTTTCAGCCAGTCCATTAGTGAAAGCCAGGATTATCCCTAGGTACCAGTTTTTGTCACTTGCACATTTGAAGTCAAATCTGTTAAAGAACCAGAATCTCTCCAGTCCCAGATGGGGAAAAATGATAATTAAAAGACAATTAGCAGATTTTGTAGGGAAATCTGGCAAAATTTCTGTGTGTTTTAAGTTTAGCTTTATTCAAAGAAGGGAATTGCTTTTATGGAATAATCTAGTTTAAAAGGGAAACTGTCAAAAGTGAGAGCTTTGCTTGAAATTTATCACATATTGAAGGCTTTAGATGATCTGTAATCATAAAAGTATGTGAATTTCCAAACCAGACTACGCCAGTCTCAGAGTTACCAACCCCCCAACCAAATGTGATTAGATTTTAGATTTAAAGTAAACACAGATGTGTTACGTTGTAGAAAGGCAAAAGCATCTGTGTATTGAGTTTTACTATGGCTGTCCATATGCTGGTGTCACAGGCTTTTTTACCCTTCAGCCCTTATCCTAGTAGACAATTTTAATTTCTCCTTTAGCTAACAGAAGATGGAGAGTCCTACTATGGTCATACTTAATTTGAGGATTCATAATAAACATATGAGAAACTTAGGAGAGCTAGTAAAGGTGGTTCACTGCTTTTATTGTAAGGAGATAAAATAGGATGAGTTATTTTTGTGAAAGAGAAAGAGCGCTCTAAAACACTGCATGTGTGTACTTCTGCATGATGTTTTTGTCTGGGAGGTAGTGCTCCTAAAAAGCAATCTGAGAATCCAGTTAGTCCATTAAAAGGTTCAGATTAACAAAAGAAAGCTTGGAATCACTTAACTGTTTAGATACTGCAGATTCAAAGAGGTATCAGACTGTTTTTCACATTTTTGTGAAGTCATAATGCTTGTGTTAGGTAATAACTTCAGTTTTTGCTTTAGCAAGGCATTAGTAGTTATATACATGTATGGATTTTGGATTAGAAAATCTAATAGAAATATTAATTTGGTAGCCTGGGAGGATTTTGAACACATTTTTTAAGCATTCTAAGAAAACAGAATGGAGAAATAGGCTATTTATTTAGACCTGCAGAAAGCCATAACAGTTGGGACACTTGGTGTTGTGAAATAACCCGGCCCTTGCAACAGAATTCATGGTCGTGAACAGCAGCGTGTCTTGCCTCACTGCAAAGCACACCTGCAACTTCAAGAGGCTCAATCAGGTAATCTGTTAGCTTCTCATGATTAAAAAGGAAAGAGTCGTAGCCGCCTCCTATCTTACATACCTCCACAAGTCTCAGCTGTATGCTCCTGCTGTCTGCATCAAGGCAGCTTTATGGTACTCACCAGACCTGCTCAGCCACTGACAGAGGTCATCAGTCAGAAGACTCCGTTAGCAAACCTGTCCCCTCTCCTGGGAAGCTGCATCGTCTTCTGCTGCGTGGGTGAACTGGACTGATTCACAGGGAAGTCTTAACAGGTATCAGCGAGTAGCATAAGGAGAAAACAGGACCACTTGGCGAGGAAAACCACTTTTCCACTACATGAGCTATTTCATGAGCTTAGATGCTCTTAACTGCAGATTTCATTAGTTAATCGTAACAAACTAAATGAAAACTGGAGCAGTTCAAGATCTCATTCATTATAGATCCAGTGTCCCTGCCTGTGGGAAGACCTGAGGAGTAACAGCTTCAGCTGTCATACTGCTTGCCTGTCAGTCTCTAGGTGCCTTAGCTGATTTTACAAACTCGGGCAAACTCTGTGAGATGCCACCAAAATAAGCTAGCAGGAAATACTACAGACTACTCCTAATTCTACTTCTCCCTGAAGATTTAGGCAACTCTTTCTGCTTGGGATTCAGAACCATGAACATCTGCCTTTCTGAAAGCAGATATTAAATTCTTTCAAAAGTAGAACAGAAGTCACACTTACGGCACTGATACTTGCTTTTTATATCATGCGTCCTTAAAAGTGCTTGCTGTGTCCTGCACTTCAAGTTGATCCAGTTCCTGCCTCTGCCTGAGGGGATTCAAACCCTCTTTTTCCCCATGCACACCTTCACCACCACTGGCATGGTGGGAGGGGGGCGTGGGTATGTTTCCTCCTCTCCAGCCAAGGATGGATGTTCTGTCTGTTCCAAAGAGAATGACTCCCTAGTCTGATATTGAATGCAGTTGTCAGGATGATCTGCTTGTGTGGTTTAGGTATTTATTTCTCTTTAATATTTTGTCTAATGATGATTTAAATGCAAAATATACAGTTGTGCGAACAGGGATCAGAAATCTTTTCCTTCCAAAACTCTCGCCAAAAAGCTACATAGTCATGCCATCTAATAACATGCATTTATGTTGTAATAAAAATGCATCACTGTTAATTCAAGAAACAAATTTGAAATGGATAAAAGGAAACTATTTTGTGATTAATATGCAATTAAACTGTAGCAGAGTTCATCATTCTGGGAAGGGTGAATATCTGTAGTTACATGGTTTGTAATCATTGTGCCCCAGGATGTTAGTGCTGGCTGACTCAGAAAAATTGTCCTTGCTAATTATAAGACTCTGCTTTGGATAAGGAACATTTTGGGGAATTAAAAGAAAAAACCTTCTGTAAAGCATTGCAGGCCATTGCTAGGGTTTACCACATGAAGAGAGACTTGAAGTATCGTATCTGGCCCTTTATCATTTATTAAACAGAAAAAAAAAAGATTTGTTTTATATAATTTGTCCTTCATTTTCATTAACAGACAAAATATTGTGCTTCTGTGTACTTCTATGCACAAACTGTCTAATATGTGAATTACATAAAATTTAACTTAATTTAAAAAGATACCTCATTTTCCAAACATCCACACAGGCCTAGAGGTGAAAACCTTGTAAACAGTTTTAAGCAAGTTAGGGTTTTTTTCACTTTTCTGCCCTTACAGTGTTGGCATGCTAGTAGCACTACCAACCCCTGTGTACATAAGGATGCAACGTGCTTGTCACGACAGGACCATTTACTGCTTCCTCAGATCTGGGCTTTTCTGAGTTAGGGAAAGAACGAGAAGGGCATAAAAGGCTGAGATGCCTATGATAGTTTGCGCATTATTTAGGCAAGGTTTACACGTACGCATGGTGTCACTTAGGTGGTACAAGCCGGAAAAACCAAATAAGCTTCAAGCATCCATGTCTTTTTTCAAATCTGAAAATACTTGAAACTTCCTAAGCTAAATACAGAACAACTGCTTAGAGTTTGGTTAGGTATGTATCAAGTAGACCATCTTTGAATGAAAGGTTAGTGGCATCTCAAGAGTACACGGGATATTAATCAGGGATGGGAGAGGGTATTGTGAAAATATAATCTAGGAGAAAGGAGGAGGGAGTTAAAACCCTGTAGAAAACTCTGTGAAAGTTATGTGCCATAAAAACAGTCTTTCTATTGAGTCCGTGGTGTATTGGTATGCAGTCCATCCAGAAGCTTGTCTTAATTTTCCAGATAAACAGGTACATTTAATAAAAGATGACCGCTCTATGACCACTCTGCCTAGCAACTTTGTTACATTTATGCCCTGAAACCATCAGGACTACAGCAAAATACTGCTGAAATGGAACATGCAGAAATTAGGGCAGTAATTAACATGAGTTATATGACTGCTCATGACCAGAAGAGCTTTTTGTTAATAAAACCAGTATTTCCTATTTCATAGGATATTGATTTCTAACTAGGGAGATGGAGAGTTGCCCGGAGAGCTGTGGAATCTCTGTCCTTGGAAGGTGTTCAAGACCTGCTGGGACAAAGCCCTAAGCAGCTTGGTCCAAGTCAGTTTTGACCCCGCTTTGAGCAGAAGGTGGGCTGGTGACCTCCCGAGACCCTTTCCAGCCTCCGTCTCATTTCAGATGTCTGATTTATATGATTTGGATAGGCATGTCCTCTCCCTAGACAAGAAGTCATACACGCTTCCATAGGCAAGTCAGGGCACCTCAGCTGGGTACTTTTCCCCACAGTGCATTAATGAAGTCCAAAACTCAATGATTGCATTTATACAGTATTAATTCCCCCTACGCTGTAACAATGGTTATGTTTGAGCAGAACTGCTTTTCTCTGGGAGGAACAGCACAATGTTCTTACAGCAAAATTAACTCTTAAAATCAACAAACTGGAATATAAGGCCATTTCTCCTTAACATATGCATAGTGTGTTCAGGCTCCTCAAACCAAAGTAGTTAGCTGGAAAGTCCTTATTCCTTAAGTTGATTATCTTTGCATAGTCTAGAACTAGCAATGCTAGTTTGAATCTCACATTAACAACCTTACATTTTCTCAAGTCAGAAATTCCATTCTCTTCTTAATTTTTGTTAGACCTATTTGTTGCACCCAGAACTGCCTTTTGTTGCAGCCATAGAATGGCCCTTTTTATCCTCCTCCTTTCCATCTGTCCAAAATATATTACTTGCTAAATAATTCATTGTGGGAAGCTTCTTAAAATATCCTGCTAAACCCATCACAAAATATTAAATACTACTTTTCCCCTCTCACCTATGATCATGGGTGTAATACCAAAACTTCACTATTTCTAATGTAGTAGTAAAGTCAAGACAGTTCATAGTTCTGTTCTGTTTCAAGTCCAGTGAAAAGACAGTCAGAATACAAGTTTATATGCAAAACACTGAACTGTGGCACTTTTCAGATGTGCTGCCATTCTTCAGCTTCAGTATATAGTATCAGGGTGAAGTGTATGGCCACAGAACTTACATTGTTGAGTAAACAACCACCTACTTGTACAAATGTTTCTGCAGAAATAGTTCAGAAGTTTGCATTGAAATTAGCATCACTATACAACTCTCTCCTCCCTTTTCCTCCTGAGCAGCCTCAAAATAGTCTACAAGAGATACTTGTATTACCTTTTTTTCATCTAAATTAGAATTTGTTGTATGTTTATTTTGGTTCAGTCATCAGGTGGGTTTTTTTCATTATCTAGTTAAACATAGGTATCCGTAGGATAATGCACCTACAGTTCTGCTGAGTACAGGAGACCCAGTCTGCTATTCAAAGCAGGAATGATTCATGTTGAGTTTGCTAGATAAGGAACATGGGTGTAATATTCAGGGAATGTACCGCCAGATATTCTTGTCCTATAGTTTGGGACAAACAATAAAGATGACGTTTGTAGTCTGAAGATTTTTAAAAACTAAGGTATAGGTTATTTTCTTGTCTTCTTTAGAAGACCTTTGAAGCATCTAGTAAAATTACTGGTCTCTGATACGTTATGCCTTTGATAACTTTTTGAAGGTTTGTAGAAGGAATATTTTTATCCTCAATTGCTTTATAAGTGGAATGTTCCATATGTCAGCGTACCCAGCATTTGTCTTTCTGACATTGTGTTTGGGTATGACACTGAACTACCTGTACACAAATGGAAAAGCTGGCAGTATGGTTGCTAGTACTTACTAATGCGTCACGGCAGCAGTAGGTGTAGTTAGCAGAAATGTAATAGAAATAGAATTCTTATCTACGAAAAGTGACAAGGCAGAAGGAAGTGCTAAAATATGCAAAAAAATTATGGAAAATGCAAAAGTTAAGTTTTGTTTTCTGTATTTGTTTACCAGTTAGTCCATAACATCTGCATGTAACATTTGACTGTTCTAATTCACGTCTATTTTTCCTAAGAATAATAGATAGAACAGTAGCTCTGGAAGAAAGATACACCCTGTCTTTACTTGAAAGTAATTAATTGACTTTCCTTGAAGAAATGCTGTTTTGGTTTTGTTTGTTAGTCAAATGTTGTTTCTTGTCAAAATGGATAATGTTTTACAGAATAAACTACAATCAGGAAACTATTTTTTGCAGAATGGAATTGCTTTCTTGTCAGCTATAGGAGCCGGTATCTTTTTGCTTTCCTTGTCCCTGGTTCAGTCATATGCAGATGAATGGACTTGGATCCTTCTCCTACCGTGGCTGAAGCCTGTTATTTGACAGAGGGATTTTGTTATGCTCCCTGAGCAGCATTATAATGTTAACAGCACGTGAACATATTGTAATTCTCCAGTCTTTTCTCCAGAAATACTTTGACCTTAACTGTTCTATATCAAATGATGTATTTTAAACCGTGAGAAGTGGTTTAGCTGAAGTTGTTGACTGAGCTGATTTTTTCTGATGGAGAAAGGAATGTACTGGCAGTTTTTTAAAAAATTCAATTGTGATTTATTCTAGTCTTTTTTGGTAGTATGCTTCCATCCATTTTCAGTCTTAAGACCCATCAATTTAGAAGACTTTCTTGCTCTTGGGGAATCAAAATATTCTGTTAGCTGGGCTTGGTTATACCCTTGGTGAGAGTACAAACTAACATGTGCTTTTTCATTCCATATATCCTGAAATTTTTAGCTCCAGAGCTGCTTCAGCATGCCTTTTAGCTCATGAATTTGTCCAAGTTACAATTTTCTTAATAAACTGTCAAATGCTACAAACAAGGAATATTCCCAGTCCACCAAATGAAATCTTAAAGTGAGAGATACTTTGCAATTATTTAAGCTGAAGGGAGCTTTGTGGCAAATGCAAATTAAACCAAGCTTTTCCAGGATAGTGGGAAGCTATTCACAGTTGTGTCCCAATTACATTTTGTTTGAGGCTTTTCCCCAGAGAAAATGGTAATTTTTTTTTCCTTGAAATATCTGTAAGTTATAAAACTTTGTCTATCATAGTGGTTGAAAATTTTTAAATGGAAAAACATGTTTGGCATCCGAAATCTCTTGAGAAGAGGTCATAGCTTTTTATTGAAGCTTGTTAGTCTCTTTCTGTGTTTGAAAGTTTAATAATTTTGAAGAGAACAAAGTAAACTGAGTTTTTCTGGATTTATTTTTTTTTTAAGTGAGCAGTACCAGTAAGAAGGTAGTTCTTCCTAGGTCTTCTTCCCCTAGGTTTTCAAGAAACGTTTGAGAGGCGGGGAATGTAATTAAAATCTTATTCTCCTTTTGGCTGCATTTTTAATTTTGAATTCAAACCCTCACACAGCATAATAGAGCTTTGCTTTAGGGTATTTTATACCTCTATCAAAGTGACTAAACTAATTAGTATTTTATACATTTTGGTAAGCATTTTGTCACTGGAAGCACCAGTGCAGGTGAATGATAATGGTTTGAAGCTCAGGCAGTGACAGGACCCTAAATGAGAATGTCGCCTTTTAATCAAGAGCACTTGAAGTCTATGGTATTGAAATGCCCTACAGAGAACATAGAAAAGCCATCCATCACTTTGTGACAGTCCAGTCTTTTAGCGCATGAGTAAAATTTTATTCAGCCTTTCTAAGGCAGCTGGATTGTAAGACGTTTTAACTCATCTCGAAACAGCAGTGTAAAAGTTTGAAAGCATGATGTACAGATTGCATTTTGGACAGCACATGTGTCTTCATGTATTATCTTCATTTATTTAGATTTCACTTGAAATGTTTTCCATGTCCTGCTTCAAACATTTCTCCCTTCCCTCTCATACACCCAACAGGTGAGATTATTTCTAAATTTTAGTCATATGTTTGGAGTGAATTTGCGTAGTTGATTAACTCTTGATGCTCAGCAGAAATACTCAGCAAGCTAGAAGGAAAGAGCTGCTGCTCTAGGAGGGGCAGATTTTTTAAGTCTCACACAAAAAAGTAGTCTGACTTGGGACTCAGAAGTCCTTTGGGGAACGCTTAAAAGAAGGTGAAGTACATTTAGTGTGGAATTATAAACTGTTATTATACAGTTATAATCAACAATTAATTTGAAGCTTTGTGTTGTTATGTTTGTTTTTAACAACCCTCTCTCAGCTTTCTTTATGAGTGAGAGCAGCATCATCATCTGAGGACAATGTTGTATTTTAAACAAAAATATTTTTGGTATCAGGCATTTGGGAGATTTACTTTTGATGTCAATGGAAGCAGAAACCTGTACCAGGAACCTTGTCTTTTAAGATGAGTTGGCAATCCATTGACTGAAATGGATTTACTGTCAATTTACACTGTATGCATGACTGTCTTGGCCACCCTACTATCTGCTTGAAATCAAGAACATCGACCTGCACTATACTTAATACCTGTTTTCACCTGGCTACTACTCAGTTTTTTTGTGTAGTAAATAGAGTTTTTCTGTACCCTGTGAAACAAAATCTGCTGTGAATATGCCAGAGTAGGGTTTTTTCCTTTCTAGCATTTGGACATTTTCAAGCTGAAATATTTTTTTTTGCCCTACCCCAAAATAAGGTAGGACCTTCTGTGAAGAGAGAATGTTCCTAAAATGCTACCATGTATCAGAGTGCTGAGACAGAAAAGGCTGGGGAAATTGTGTTGGGCTTCATTTTAGTGAGTGGAAAAGAAGAGGGATGAAGTTTTTCCTATTGAATCCAAGAACCAGGAAAATGCAGCCAGATGGGGAAGACATGTTTATACATGTTACTGAATAAGTCTTTCCAGCAAACCTTTCTGTCACAGACATAGAGAGAGTTAATCTTGTTCAAGAGAGTGCTATTTCTTCAGTCTTACATTGTTAGAGTCTTCAGTGAGTTTGCCTTCAGAAATAAACTGTGCTAATAACGTTGGTAATGAGAAGGTTTTTAGCCATCATTTTAACTTGAGCTTAAACACATCTGACACCTTTCTCTCTGAATTGTTCCCAGCGATGTAAAGAGCAGCATTTTTGCCTGCCAGAGTGTACGTGTTCAAGTTTTAATGGCTCCTGTCATGTCATCACACAAAGTTAAATGAATTAAATATTCAGAATGTGCAAGAGCCTGTGCCAGGCTTGTTATACAGTGAGCTAATATATTAATCAAACAGCTTAATGTATGTTCCAGTATGAGCAGTATTAGCTGGGACTCCGTTAAATAGCTGACATTCAAAGTCTACTCCCAGTTTTGAAAAGTCTGCTTATATCATTGCTGCTGTCATCTGGTGACATTCATGCTATGTTTCCACATGGCATTCTGATTCACTGTAATTGGCTGCTAGTGAAAATACAGGTATTATCCATCGATTTTATAAATTACCATTTTCTTCTGTGGCTGCATGCCACAGCCTCATAAGGATGTTACAGAACTTAGATGCAGCTAAAAGCTGAATAAGTTGCTACAAGTTAGATATTGCTGCTTTAGAAGTAACCTACTACAGGAATAATTAGACAGATACCGTTATCGAGTCTGAGTTAAAACAACTCTGTCAATGAAATTAGGAATGTCACTGTAGTATTACTGTGATTATGAAAATCAGCTGCCAAAAGTAAGGAAAAATTAAATTATTTCTTGAATTTCATATACAAAGGTTGGAGACAAATGGGTTCCTCAGTTAGCCAGACTGGGTTCTTGGGGCAAAGTTATCACCAAGTGTGATACGGTATGCAGTGACAGGATGCCAGAAATGCACTAATTGACATCTTTGACTTTCATGTTTCTTCTTGGTTTTTTATATTTTTGGTTTTGGTTTTTTTGTTGTTGTTGTTTTGCGTTTTTTTAATGTTTGTTTTTGTGTTCTTTTATGTTTTTTATAATTTGTAAAATCCTGTTAGTCTAAAATAATTAAGAAATATTATATAATATAATCCACAAGTAAATAGGTAAGAAATTATACTTCAGCATATATCAGTTGTTCTGTTATGCAGTTCTAATCTTTGCCCGGGGTGGGGAATGATGATTCAAACTAGCACGTTCATAATAAGTTAATTCCACCTGGTATTTAGTCCCATCACAGACACCCATCCCAAGCCCCACAATGCTGATTCTACCTAGAAATAGCCAAAACAAAGAATCCAGCTTCCATGGTCTGCAAGTTTTGCTTGTCCTCTCCCTAAATAAAACCAGACAGATGGAGCGATCTATGGAAATCATGTGAAAACCAATACATCTGCGGTAGGGAATTTGGAACAGAATATTTCGAGAAAAATTAATAGATCTACCAAAACCTAAGATTGAAAGTAGTATGTGAACAGGCAGCCTCCCAGTGTGTGTTTTCTCCCACTACAGACAGCACATACAGTAGGGTCCAAACTAGGCTCATTCCTGGGGTTTGGCTTTATTCAAAAGAAACAGGTCTTAAGTTAGCAGGGCTTAGCTCAGGTCTCTTCCCCAGACTTGGCTGCTCTTACAACAAACCTCTTAGGACATCCAAGTGTTTGCTGCAGGTCTTTCCGCTGTCTCGCATTTTTGCTGTCTCCTAACCAAGTGAAATCCTCAGCCAGCTTCCTCCCGCACTGACTGTCACCTGGTCCTAGTACGTAACAGGGAGGACACTGTCCCACCCCGCTGGGATGCACTGAATACTGTATAGATGGTCTTGTGAAAAGAAATGCAAAAAAAGAAGCAGCACCCCTCACTATAGCTCCCATCAATCCCATGAGTGATAGAGGTTGCCAACCTGTCACACTGTGGTTGTAGTCAAAAATTCAGCTAAAGCACGTATACACAACTTTATAAAGGGAATAAAATTGTAAAAGTCTTATAAGAAGCCTTTGCCCTGCTGTCTACAACTTTTAAAACATGCCATTCCAGTCAAGGTTGCTCTGTGCCTGGCTAAGGAGGGTGCTGGGAGGAGAACAGAGGTAACGTGAGAAGCGGTGGCAGCATGGACTTCAAAGGATGAATATAGTTACTGATGGCTTAGCTGCAGTCTTTGGTGTTTTTATTGTTATTTGGAAGGAAACTAGCATAAGCATGTTCAGCTGCAGTGAAATCACACCTTCCATTTGTCAGTGCAGATGTACCATGTAAATGTAAAGCCACCCCCGACTCTTTGTTGTTATAACCTTCAACAACCTATGGAGAAAAAAATATACTGCTTAGTGACTGTTGTAGCACAAATTCTCAGTAGCCCTAGTTACATAAACCACTGTTTAAAAGACACAATTTAGTTATAAAGTGCAGATTAAAAGTCGCTTCACTGTCTCTCTACTTGAAGTGTATATTGAGCTCCCCATAAAGGATGTTTACAAGCTCAGTTAAAAAGAAGCTTTAAAGAAGCTATCGAGAGTTTCAGCCCATGATTACGCTTTCTAGCCCTACTGCAAAGCATTTGGGATTATCCTAGGGCACAGGGTGTGAGGGGTTTAGAGAACATGTGCTGGGGACCGGCTGTGAGGTGGTGGGGTAGGGGAGGTTGCAGCACACACTGAGAAGTGTGTGTTCCCCGTGACGGGCGCTTCCTTGCTCTGCTCTTCATGGGACTGCAAAGGGGATCTGAATTCATTCCTGTTTGTTTGCCCCAACACATGGCAGTGAGGAACAAACTACCTTCCAAACTAAACATCCAAGCTAACAAGCACATTAAGGAGAGATTTGTTCAGTTAATGTTACAAGTTAAAGATTACCTTTACTGTACAGTAATTGTTCACTGAGGAATCTTCTTTCAGGCTGTAAATAATGTTTTGTATTGCCATTGTATTACTCACTTTCAGGAAACGTGGGGTTTGCTGTACAAAGGTAGATCCGTATTGGTTAAAATTCATTTGGCATCTCCCCCTGCCTTTAAAAAAGACCTTCAGAAAACAAACCTGAAACATAAAATGATGTTTCTTATGCTTTAAATCCTGGCATTTTAAAACATAGTCTGGACAGGCTTGTAGGTTGTTGAGATACTTTCAGTTTGTGGCTATAAAACTGCTGAGGGTATCAGCTGAGACTTCTGCAGGCTGCACAGAGAGCGTTCCAAAGCTCTCTACTTGCCAGAGTTCACTCCTCTGTGCCATAGAACATTATTCTGGAAGCAGTGCTTCTACTCAACTCTTTAATGTTTTTCCAGAAAGAAAACCACATTAGCTGAACATCCTTTCCATAGCGCTCCTGCTAAAAATCAGAGTTTTCATACAAGCAATGCTGAGTGAGGAAACTGGCATGCTTCTACAGTGTCTCTTTATCTCAGTTCCCAACATTCAGCTGGGATCATAGTGCTCGGTCTTATTTGCTTCCCAGTCTATCACAGGGCTCTGAAATCATGGTATCGGTTGCATACCACTATGGTATGCATGTTGCTATACAGTCCTGCACACCAGCCTGCGCCCTTTGCCTTGGAGGGGAAACCACTGCTCTCAAATTGTCCATGACAGATCCAGAAGCTACTAGTGATGTGTCTCGTTGGGACTGGAGGATGACTTGGATGTCCACATGGCCCAGAAAAGCAGCAGCTGCTACTCCAGATCCTGCTGCCTCTAACGCTGTGCAAAAGGTACCGGCACAAACAAAATTAACATCTGGCCTGTAACATGAGTTATCTCGACTCTTAGCAGCACTAATACCTGAACTCCCTTAGGGGCTGGACCGGAAAAGAAACTACGTGTAGAATTTACATTCAGGAATTGTCCTGCCAGGAACAGTTCCTTACTTTCCTTCCCAGGAAGATTAGCACTGAATCCACACAGAAAAAACCCACTGAAGACAGTGAGTGTAATATATTAAGTGTACCCAGCTGCAGAAATTAAGGACTATATGTGGTAAGGAAACTTCTTTCCCTTTACTGTTTAACTACTTTTATTTGCTCTGTCTCAAAATACTAGATACTGTTTTGAGATATTGTTAAAATGCTGCTCAAAACCTGTTCCATAAACAACAGAATACTTTGGAAAAGGTCACTGGAGGGGCAAAAGTGATAAAGTGATTAATAAAAAACTGCAGGACTGAATTTAAAATCAATCAAATTGTACCAAATAAAAGGCAAGGACACTTTGAAGAATAACTGTGAGTGCTGATTCCTCCACTTAGAGAATTTACACTGATAATGAGAAGTATCAGAGATAATTTATTCATCAAAAAATAATCTTGTATCTCAAGCCTTGTCTTTCTCATGATTGACTTTAATGTGTGCTGCTGAAATCTGAAGTGGTGGAAGCATGCATGTGCAAGAGTATAGTTTGAAACCTAGCGACTCATTGTATAAAGCAACTTTACTCAGGATTGCTGAAGGTATTTTCTTGGCTAACTTTAACATTATGCATGTTTCTAAACATCCATCTGCATTTCTTCTGTTTCTCTGACAGTCAATGCCTTTTAATATTGTCCTCAGCAAGGGAAGAATCAAGTTTAAGCTACAGACTTCAACGTTGCTTCCACTGATGTTATTATGGCAGTATTACCCTGTACTGTGAGCTTACAGAGGACTGACTATTGTTTTGAAAATAGATCATCTCTATTCATACATTTTATTTTAATAAGACATTAGAAACATGACTATTTTACTTGAATGCTTCTTTATAACATACTTAAGACCTCTCTTTGCTATGTTAAGAACAGGCACTGCTGGATAACTGATACATTTCCCCAGAGTTCAACTTGCCTGGTTCCTGATCTTGTAATTACTTATGCATGTAGTTACGTATACAAACACTTCCCTTGTAATCACATGCAGAAGGATATGCTGAATCATGGCCTTAGCTATATAGTCTCAGTTTCTAGAGGTTCTCCCATAATTCACTAATAATAATGATATTATTTTCTCTTACGTAAGAGGATTGTATCAACACAGAAGTTTTTGCAGTGCAGGTTTTCACAGGAAAACATTCTTTTTTTCCTAAGCATTATCTGTCTGAAGATGGAGAAACATTTTAACCACCCATTCAGTAAATATTGATTTAGCTTTTAGCCAAGTTCTTTGTGCTTCAAGAAAAAAGAATCAAGGTATGAAATCTTATTGACTGAACTGCCAAACTCTGGCAAAATTCTCGTTGGCTTCAGTATGGATCAGGATTTCACAAGGAACATTTGTGTATGTTGCATGGGCTTGTTCTGGTAGTGTGGAGACTTACAGGGCATTCACAAAAAACAACATAAATGCAGTTATGCACAACTATCAGAAACTGGTTAGACTGCCACACACCTTTTTTAGCTTTCCAATCACACACACACCTTCTTCAACAGCTCTTCCAGCTAAATAAGTAAACCATAAAGAAAAGCCTAGAAAACACCAACTAGTACCTGTGTAGATTTTGTGAGGCTTGTATGTAAAAATAATATATATAATTTTTTTATCTCTCAATTCTCACTCAGGCACGATTGAACCCAAGGACAGAGAATAAACTGATTAATCAATTTTTCTTTACAACCTTGAAAAAACCCTTTCTATAAATTTTATATATTCCTGTTAATGCTCTAATATGGAACATTCTGAAATAGATCCAATGTACATTTCTGCTGTTTCAGGTTTCACACGCTGTTTTGCACTTTATAGAGATGGCTTTCATTAATACTGAAATAAACCCAATGCTGTTTTTACTCAGTAGGCTTTGGCCTTTCTGTTCCCCCTCCTCCCCTTTATGTGTTGGTTGTAAATTGCTTGAAAAATATTCTGTTTCATGCTTCCCCACTGCTGACATGCAACATCTTTAAATAGATTCAAAAGAGATAGGAAGGGTAAAAAGGCAACAGGTAAGTAATACAGCAGACAGCTCTGTCTCCAGTTAAACTTGCTTAGCGTAACATTCAGTAAGACTGTCTTTTTTTCTTCAGAGTGCAGGTGGGGAGGCCATGAATGAAAACAAATTTCTGAACACAGACTCTAACACAGGATCAGTGGAAACTGCTGTCAAGCCACTGCCGTTTAAAGATCCAAACTTCATCGTAAGTATATTATTTTTAACAATCTGAAATTCTGACCTCTTCAAATAAAACATTAACTAGGTTTCTATTTAGCCATATTGCTAATGTAAATATTAAGAAAGTCAGCTTAACAGCCAAATAAAAGGTCGACAATTCTGAAGAAATTCACCTCAACTCCATGCCACACTATGGTCCAAAGCGCACACTATATTATAGCATGAAAATGGCGCTGGTCCAGAGGCAGAACTATTATATTAAATTCTGGAACAGAGTCAGAAACTCTGCTAGATCAAGGTAAGTGCGGAAGCTTTGTGGTGTGGTATCTCGCAAACTAACACAGCTAGAGAGGAACAATTAATACTGCTGTGAATGTAGGAAACGCATCTCCCAGTTCCTAGCCAAGGCAGGCTGCAAAGCAATTGAACTAGAAATCAGTTGGAGAGTTATTAGCAACTGTCATTTTGCTCCTCTCCCAGTCTCTGAAACTCTTTAACAGACCTGGGGTGTCCCTTCTTCCAGTAATTGCTAGATTTAGAAGTAAATGCTCCATGCTCCCCAGAAGCCTGGCCTGCTGGCATTCAGAAGTCATGTAAACTCTGACAGCTGATGAAATACAGGATGCTAAACCACTCTGAAGTTTAAACTGGGGGGGGGGAAGGTGAAGGAAGACTACAGCTAGTAATGCTGTCGCTGCTGGGTTTGGTTTTAATATCTTTTTATCTTGTTGTGCCAGGGCCAACTCATTGGCACGCTGTACAAATGCTTTCTAGAAGCAAACTTCTCAGACTGCTGGTCCTAAGCCAGTACTTACAAAGAAGGATTTCATCCCAGATTTTATTCTGTATGAATAAGATACAATATCCCACAGCATAAAACCTGAGTAATCGGGCATCGCACAGCTCACTAAGCACAGGTTTGGCAGAGGATATAAAATTAATCTCTGACTTGCAAGCTGCTCTATGTCTGCTTTGCAGGTGACTTCTGTCACAAGAGGGCCGTTCAAACAACTGTATACTTTGCTAACCGTAATCCTCCAGTGAGCACCAGCCTCTTCGAGAAATGGGGCTTATTGGAAAAGCTCCATCTGCTCCCAGAGGCATTCCATGTAGCTTCCATATAGTATTTAAATAGCCATGAGGCCTTGTGCTGATATTTCATTTCTTAGAGGGACATCACCTTTTCCAAAAAGGAAAATACTAATGTCCACATGCTTGAAATAATAATGAATGTACAGGGCCTTTGGCAACAGTGAAGAAATAATAGGGAGTTATAATATAAACATTAAATTATCCTCCCCGATACAGTAACTAATTTAAGAAATGTATTGAGTTTTAACTAGCTTTTCATCGGTATGAACTGCTAGTAACAATCTGGATCACTTCTTGCATCCTTCCAGCCTAATTTCCCTTAAAAGCAAGAAAATAAATCAAATAATGCCTATCTCTCATAAATACACCCACGTTTGAACCATTAGCTCACAGCAGAGGATAGACTTAAAAGCAAAGAAGGAAGAATTTACCTTTTTCTAAACTTCCTGAATGGAATTTGCATCCCTTGGCAGTGGGGACGGGGAAGAAGACCTTCTGACAGTTGTACAGAGCAATGAATAGCTCCACCTGTCCTAGCTCCAGCTTTCCCTGAACTTCACTAGCGCCGAGGTAGCTTGGTTCATTCACGCTTGGCAGTCATTGCCTTTTGCTTGTAGGTATGTGAGGTGATACCCAGCCCATTCCTAGGAGGCCTGACTTTCATATAAATCCAGTAGTTGCTTTTAAGGAACCAGATTACTGGGGGAAAAAAATCATTATGGAATGATCTGGGGAAAATTCACGTAAAGAATTTGAATTAGTAGTGTGGTAGTACATCTGTTTTCATCTCGTATTCCAGCCGTTTCTATTTTACAATGATCTCTAGGTTACTAAGGTGTTACCCTCAGAGCAAACGTTTGCATATACCTTCTGTATTGGATATCCATTGCCAAACCTCCACCTGTCATTAGCTCATGAGCATCTTTTTTGAATACATCTTACATTTACAGAAAAAAGCTTTCTAATTGAATCTTTCCTCCTATAATTCTCAGCAATTTAACAGGCTAATTTATAAACCAATCACAGCAGAAGTGTGTTTGCAGAACTTTGCTGAGTTTTGTTGAGACCGATGTCGCAGGTAGTAATTATTACAGAAATAACAACAACTCCCCAATTGTAAGAACATTTTCTTTCCTGAAGTAGAGCTGTAAATATGTGTCCTTTGATCATGTAGAAGTAGTACAGTATGTTGTGCAGCTTCTATCTCTGGAGGGACATAAGTAAATTACTCTGTAGCTATCACATTTGATAACTGAAACTACCATTGTAGTACCTGTGGCAAGCCTTCTATTAATGTACCTTTCAAAATGCGAAATTGTCTTGACAGCCAGCATTCTATTTATTACTTCTATTCTTCTGTCTTCTGTCCTTTGAAAGGAAAATAAAATTTCCAGAAAGTTTCTCATAGCATTTATTACATTTTGCAAGATCAGTTGTGTTTTCTACAGTCATGGGTAATTTGTCAAAGGAGCTAGAGCTGCACCTGTAATATGCCATAAAAAGGAGAGAGAAAATTTAGCCATGTAATCACAATTTTAGACACAGCTTCATAGTAATAAGTTCTGATATGATGGTAAGTACATACAGAATCCTCTAATCTCAGGCTAAACCTAAACACATTGATTTTCTATTTCCATGTAAAAAGCAGATTTTCATTTCCTTCAGTTAATGGTAAACACAGTAGCTTTGACACAGTTCAAAAAGCTTTGTTTTTCTTGCAGCCAAGATTAAAGTGTACAGTATATTAGCCTACTGATGAAATAAGTGAGGATAACAAATGGCTTATGACAAGATGAGACGTATCAGAAAGACTATGAAATACAAGTGTCATGCTTTGAAGTAGTATTCTTTATTTATTTTTTTCTCTAAACACCGTATTTTTAATTCTAGCACTCTGGCATTGGTGGAGCAGCAGCTGGCAAGAAGAACAGAACTTGGAAGAACCTAAAACAAATTCTTGCTTCTGAAAGGGCATTGCCATGGCAACTAAATGATCCTAGCTGTAAGCTGCTTAGACGCTTTGCATGTATTTATAAATAATAAAATCCACACAAGTAACTTTCTTTAAAACAAACCTAAATTATTTCATCAGTGCATGCAGTTTCCTGCTTTTCAACAGGGTCCAGTCGTACATTTAAGACTACTCCAATCACACTTGGCAGCCTAAGTGGAAAGTAGGGGGAAGCAAATAATTTGGAGTATTGTGACAAACTTCAAATACATTTGAGGAGAGAATTTCATAATGGAAATGTATTTATGCAAACCAGGTCAGAAACGCCTTATTCCCATCAGTTTTTTCTCACCTTTTCACTACTGAGGAGCCTCCTCCTCTGCGTACAGCCTGAAATGTCTTCTGATGGGTGGCTGCTACTTGATTAGCTATCTTTGAACTATTTTCAAATAGATTCTGCTAAGTCACATACTTGCAGTAGCTTAGACCTCAGCCCCAGCTTCCTATCCAGCTCCTTATCCTAGATTCTTGGGAGATTTAAATTCTACACCCCCTATTTATTTCAGCACAGCTGAAACTACACTATTAGTAGTCCTGATTAGCAGTTCTAACTGGTGTACATCTACAGGAGCAGAGTTACAGCAGTGCTCTTAATCTACATATGCTTCAAGTCTGCTGGTAAAGTAGGATACTATTGAACATAGCGGGAGGCAGAATGTGATCCTTAGGTTTTACTTAAGCAAGTGGAGGCATTTCAGAATTGAGTATATGCATATACTTCTTGTCAGACTCAGTGTTTTATGCAAAAAAAGCTTGCCATTTTTTTGAAGCGATTTAGACACAACTGTTACAGAAAAATGCAGATTACGGTGTGTACCTGGCTACTGTAACTGACAATCTGCTGATGTTGCTATTTCTATTACGTTCTGTTTGTAAGAAGGTAGGGAAAGAAATTCAGTTGCATATTTAAAACCAGCTGTAACATTAGTGTCTTTTGAATTATGAGATGATGAGTTAGAAATTTGATATGGATGGAGCATTTGACTCGATCGTAGTAGCATCTGAATGAGGTACAAGGGAGATTAGGAAGGAGGAAAGAAATTAGTCAGGTACAAGATATTTTTGTAAACAACCAAAATTGGGGATTTAACTACTTAAATGTACTTATCTTAAAAATGTTTATGAATAAGAGTTGCTATCTAAAGGGCACCAAAGAACAGCAATTTCCATCATTTAATTTAAACATTCAGACAATTTTCTAGGTCATTGACTGGGCTTGAAGTGGTACATGCTTAAAGATTTAACTGATTTAAAAGATTACTTTGCTTTTCTGGATTATAGTATTTCAGAGCTGCAATCTTGAGCCGTGTTTTGTGGTCTTAGCATAAAGCATGTGTATGATAATGGCTATTCTTTGCAAATAACTGACTGTGAGGGAATCCATTAAGGCTTGGAAGAAATCGACACGTTCCAAGTAGCTCTCACGTTTTTCCTTTTCGGGAGGGCAGTTCTGCTTACTGAACTGGTATTGGAGAGGTGAGCAGAATCAGGCTGCTGTTCACAGGGCTAACAGGTTAAATGTTTTCCAAGGTAATTCTGCTTCATATTTCTGGCCCTTAGTGTTGCTAGTTAATAGAGACCTCAGAAAGTAAAGGCAGCATTCTAAAGAAGTATTGTTACCTATTTACATTTTGAGTTTATGTTTTAAGATATATATAGCACTCTGAATTTATCCCTTTTTTTCTCTCTAGATTTTAATATTGATGCTCCTCCTTCCTTTAAGCCTGCCAAGAAATATTCGGACATTTCAGGACTTCCGGTAAGTATTTTATTTTTCCCTTCAAAATTGGCATCTCAGTTTCCATAATGAAATAAAGCTGGTGCATGCTTTTGTAAAAGATGTACTTGATGAGGTTCCTGTTCAGCCTTGTGCTTAGTAGTTGTCCAGTGATTTAGGGCCAAATCCCAAATACTGTTGCTACATCGCAAAATCCCTAGGTTGTTAATAGATGTCAGGAGAGATTAAATACTTTGTCCTGCCGGGTGGCTGCTATCGCACCACTTTCCCAGCTGTGGAGTCTGCACTGGTCCCCACCATTTCTGATTCTCTAAATTGTTACATTGAAAGCTGGTAGCCCACGGTTTCCAGGACTGCTAACTTTGCCAAGCTTTAACTACAAAGACTCAGACTTGCCATGCTGAGTGTTTGCCTGAGGCTGATTTACTTTGTTATACCTTTTAGAGAAAGTTGTAAAAAGATGGCTCAGCGATTTCCAAGAAGGAGATTAGTAAAAATTACATTGATTGGCCCAGATTAAAAAAACCACCAACTTGTTATCATTGCTCTCGAACTTTCCCTCAAACAAACCAGCTGGAGACAGACACTTGGCATGCACTTTGGAGAATTTCAGATACCCCCATGCTTCAGTGCTGGGAGTTTGGCAGATGTATAGCCTGTGTGTCACAGATGGGCTCTTTTACATGGTTCTGTTAAAGAAAAAAGAAAAAAGGGGAAAAAACCAACCACATTTGAGTTAGATACGGTTTGCACATGCTCCAGAAGTGTTAGTAGTTACAATTTGGCACCTGAATTCCCCAGAGATTCTGTTGGCACAAAACAGGAGTAAAATCATTGAATTCTGCCCAAGAAAAAATTTGTATCTGCTGCTATCACTGTTCTTATGTGACATGAATAATTTTACTTAAAACAAACCAGGTGTTAGTAACAGCATATCTTTTCACTTTTCACCTTCAGTTTCCAGTGTTTTGTGGTTTTTTTGCAGAAGCCTAGGCATTTATTACAATTGAAATGAATGGGAATGTTCTTTTTCAGACTATCAAAAGGGTTAATTAATGGTTAGACTCAATAACTACAATAATGAAACCTTTGTAATGTCAAAGAGCCTTAGACAGAATTTCTGGGTCCCTTCCCCCCGTTCAATCTGTTTCTCATCCATAGGGTGCTAGCCCACCTCACAGGCTTGATATCACCTCATAGAGATGTCTGTAAATACGCAATATACACATTTGTTATGTTGATGCAGGTTAACACAGCACTTTGCATTCTGTAGACTGAATCAGGTCAAAGTCCCTGTTGGGGGGGGGGGAAATGAGTGAGCACTTATTTAAGGATTGCCTTATAGTGGATACACAGCGCAAGGTATCAAAGAATAGCTATACCATCAGCTTTAATCCTGCACATCTTAACATTTGAGTTCTCGATTTTATAGCATATGTTTTCTTTGACTTTCATTTTTTAAGTAACACATTTAAATAAGGCACCTTGGAGGTGGAATGTTAGCAGCCTGTGTCTTTGAGCATGATTTGGAAATGGAGTGGGTTGCTTGGATTGAGGCTGATAACCCTTGGTGTTCAAGAAGGAATGGGAAAGCAACATCTCCCTCACAGATGAACTGGCAGACAGCAAGTGGAAGAGACTGCTCACAAACCCAGGGAAAATAATTCCCTCCAGCCAGGCAGACTTACAGTCTTTTACTCGTAAGGGTATTGCTTTGATGTAATAGCAACTTATTTTCAGAGAAGGAGCAGGGGTCAGTTGAATAAGGAACTTTGCATAAGTACCCCTATTCAATATAAAGATGTAGTAGATGGAGGAAGGGTAGATAGGTGGACATGTGGAGTAATAATGAGTAGATTTCACCAAAATAGCAAAAATTCCATGCTGGGTCATTTAATGGTATTCATCTGTTCCCATCCTGTATCCTCTCCCCTCAGAGCTGCTTTGCAAGTGTTAGTGGCATTCACACCATGTTTTATTAGAGCTGCTGCAACATCTCTGACCTGTGAGGGGTTTATGTGGGGCTGAAGGCATAAGGGTATAAGTCTCCTTCACTGCCCTATCTCCAAGAAACCAAATAATGCTTTCCAGCATGGCTTTGATGCATTTCAGAATTAGTCAGTCGTTGCACCTATAGTGAGATGATGATGCAGGTTATAGATGCGAGTGTCCCTACCAGCTAAAGGGGCAGTTTAGCCATAGGAAATAAGAGTCTTCCTCTCAGTTCCTCAGTTTTAATTTGTCAGCTCCTCCTTTCCATCAGTGATTTATATATTCTATTCTGGCTCAGTATAAATACTCTGCTTTCTGTATGAATCCATTCAGTGCTGCTTTTGTATTCTTTTTTTGTCTTTCCACTTTTTTTTTTTTTTGTTCTTAATTTCCATCCTCTAATTGCATCGTGAGTCAAGTTTCCTATTTTACCTGGCCTGCAAGTTTTCTCCAGACTATGATAAAAATGCTGTTTAAAAAAATCTTTTTTATTAAGGTAACTGAGACAGCGTGTCCTTTACATTGCTATGCTAGAAATGTTTCATAAGAAGTATTAAATATATTTTCAAGATAATTTCCTAGTTAGTAGGAAGGTATCTGGGCTAATAGAATATTTTAGAAATCTAGTGCAAGAAACATGTCCCTGTATTTTCTATGTAAAATCTGAAAGCATTTGTGTAAGAATATATTTTCTGTGGGAATGCTGGATTCCCTGGGGCCGGGGGCGGGGGGGGGGGAAAGTAAAATAAATTCCTTAGCATTACCCATTTAGGGAAGAATTAAATGGTCTAGCAGGTACAAAAAAAAAGAGAAGTGTATTAAACCACTCTCATCAGTACTCTCATCAGTATACCTGCAGTTATATGAAATGCCACAATTATATTCTACTGATCCTCTTCTCTTTCTGTGTGTAAAACAAATGGAATTAATTTCACCAATGGTCTAAGCAGAGCAGCCAATTTAAATTTGTAAGGCAGCCTAGAATTCAAAAGCTATTATCTACTGTATTGACACTGCAAAATAAAATTATTCTTTCTAAACTTGCAAGATGACTATTCCGATACTCTAATATGCAAACCAGTAATTCATTGTAAAGCAGATTTTAAAAAAAAAACAAACCTTCAAATGTTTATATTTCCCTTCATTTTCTGAAAATGCATCAGCCTTGTTACTATAGAAACAGATTGAGATAACTAATTCATTGTATTTGAAGAGGATGTATCTGTGGCCTTTGACTTAGTTTCTAAACATGACAGAGTTTTTTCTTTGCAAAATCACTTCACTTTTCTAATCTGTTTTAATTATTGCTGAAGTAGCAGTGAAGTTTGTTTTCACACTGAAGTCATGGCATAAATGAGTAGCTACCATACATTAGTGAATGCAAATAGTACAGCCCAATACAAAGTATCAGAATGGTGAAGAACTGCCATAATGTTTTTAACCTAGACTGGTGTGCGATACAAATTGCAGATGTTGCTTGCCTAGCTTATTACAGAATCATGTACATTGAAAAGCGGTCTACTTGATTAGCTTTTTCTTACATGAGGCCAGATTTTTGAAGTAGAAGTAGAAATACATTTATAGCTGCTGCAACCATGAAGTTAGCACCAAGGATAAATTTACTCCTAATGTCCTAACTTTGCAATTTGTTTGAAAATTAATTGAAAATTAGCTGACTACATTTAATTAACCTTCTGGCATTTCTTTGTAAAAAGAGAAGCTACAAATAACACTTAATTTTCTGCTAAGTCTTATCAAGCCAGGTGATTAACTGGATTGTTACCATGGTCAACAGATCCTTTCCAACATAAAAATGGTAGAGGGCTCTGCACTTCAACGGTATGGATGGGAGGAATGCTCCGGCTTTTCCTGGCCTTTTCTTTCTTAGTTGCAATGTCTTGAGGGATCTCAACTGCCTGGTCCTTGCCAGCCACCATCTCCTGTTAAAGAAAGGTACATAAGACACTTTCAGAGCCTTGGCAGACATTTGGTAATCCAATGCTGAACAGGCAGTGATTGTCCTGGAGGCTGAAAGTGGAGATGCGATACCCTGAAGCCTGTCTTCTTCCAGCCCAGCCTCCTGCACTGCCCCCAAGCTCATCTGAGCTCAAGGTTTCTGTAGCAACAGGGAAGGGGAGAGGACAGAAGGAAACTGGCACTGCTCCCAGGCACCCAGGGTCCAAATATAGCAGAGGACACAAGCGTAGCCCAGGGTTAGCTGGCCAGGCTGCTATCCTGAAAACAGGCATCTGTAGCAAAGCACAATGCTGAGTTCAAATTTCTTATCAGTTCAGTCACAGAACCATAAGCTGAAACTCCCTTGCTTTAACAACCACTTAAAAGTAAATTAAAAGCTAAGTTGTACGCAGGAAGAGAAAATCGGTCCAAAGCTATCAGAGCACCCATAATTCAGCCTCTTTGTGGGTAATTTATTGGCAGCAGCCTGACTCTTTGGAGAGCTGCCTTGAGAGAGACTGCACAAGGCACAGAGTTGCTAGGGTGAGTTTAGAGAGTTGAGGAATTTCTTTTGCACTGTGTTTTTTATGAAACTATTTCAGCCCTCTGTTATGTTTAATGCATTTCTAATGTGATTTTATAGGGGTCTGTTAACTTCTCCTAAGTTCTGACACAAGGAGAAAGAAAAAATACACACTCTTGGTCCCGTGGTAGAACAGTAGTTCTGTTACTGGAAAAAGAAAGTCACTATTTTGTCATCATGTAATCAGACACTTTTTTTAGTACTCTGTTTTAAGATTTTATTTGAAGAGTGTCTCTGCTATTGTTTCATTTTCAGGCAAATTACACAGATCCCCAGAGCAAGCTAAGATTTAGCACTATTGAAGAATTTGCCTATATTCGGATGCTCCCTTCAGATGTGGTGACAGGATACCTGGCTCTAAGGAAAGCAACGAGTATTGTCTCCTGAAGAGACGAAATATTGCTGTATATCGCTTGTGAACAGTGCTGATTTTGAGACTCATGGTGGAAACTCACTGCAGGACTGAAGTTCCTTAAAGCTATCCATGGATTTTTTACATCTGGAAGTAGTTGATGATACATGGATTTGGAGAACATATGGATTTAATTTTGATAAATGCTGATATTTGTTAGTTTGCCAATTTGTAAGCAATTTGGTTTGGTGAACAGAATAACTTAGACCTTAAGGATATGTATCTGCACTATAATGTCTGAGTTATATTTATTTCTGTAGAGACAGGACTTCATCTCTACCGTGTAATATTTTATGTAGTGCTCTAGCTCAGAAGAAACAGTCATTGAATTAAAGAAAAGGTATGAAGATATCCCAGCTTCTAAACCTGCCTTGCCAGATGCATTGGCCACTTCTCTATGAAGAAGTTTGTCCCATCTGTAAAATGAAGCTAAAATACCTAGCAAGCGCTGCTATTGTGATGACCATTTATGGTACTGAGCCCTGTGAAAACAAAGCTTCACACAAATATTGCATTGAGGAACCATCAGCATAAATAAAGTTGGACTCAAACTTTTTTTTAAAATATCCTAATGAGTATGCATAACAGGATCAAATCAAATCACCGGCTAACTCTTAATCGTGACACTTTGTAGTTTTTGAATGCTTCATTTCACAACCTGACTATTCTTCTGCCTTTCCTAGTTAGTACAATATTAGTACTAATTAGTACAAAAAAGTACTAATTTCCCAGACTTTTTGAGATTTATGCTAAAAAAAGTAGGAATTCCGCTGTCCATACGGTCTATCCACACCCAGATGGTCTTCAGCAAGGAAGACCTCCTACATCAGGACACTGACCTCTGCATCACGAGGGACCAGAATAACCAACAGCAACTGAAAGTTGTCACATTTTAGAGGAAGGAGACTGAAGTTTGGAGTCTCGTGGGGGGGCTGACAAGTAGCATGCCAACATCAGAATGATTTCCTGAAACTGAGTCTAGGGGCAAGGGTGCAGAGGGTTTTCTGCCCATTCTTTTGTTTTGTCCTCTTTCTTACAACAAGCTGCTGATTTGTTGTCTTCTCACTTCTGCATATTTGGCCCAGCCTTAGACTCTTGTCAAGTGTTAATCTGGACTCCAAGTTCAGGCTCAGCCATTCCTAGCCTCCAACCACACGGCCTTCGTGCCCATACTCCACCAACTGCCCTGTAGCTGTGAACTTACCTCCCTTACCTGTCTGAGCCAGAGGGTGTTAGCCAGAAAGGCTGCTAGGCGAGTTACACTTGCTGTGGGAATGCTGTCTGCCCATGTGCAAAACTACCAAGTGGAAGACTTGTCCCACAGCTTGTTAGTCCTGGACTGCCCGGGTCACTGAGGAGGTGAGACACTGATCACAGCACAGCAGTCCTGGCTGACCCAAGCTCCGTCATGGACATCGGGATCTTGTGCAAGGCGCCTCTTTTCTCTGACTGCACAAGTAGCACACGGTGGTGACTAGTTAGTGTCTAAGCTGCACCTTGAACGCACATTTCTGGAGACATGGTAATATTGGAACATGGGGTTTTTTCTTATTGAAAGAATAAATATGCAGAGTCTTACTAGTGCTAGTTTAATTCCACCTCCAAAACAGGAAAAACAGTAATGGACACATTGTTTAATGAAAGTCTGTGGCACTCATTCCTCCATTTTTGTGATCTAATATTTACAAAACCAAAGTAATTTAAAAAGTCTTTGACGTGCTTACAATAGATCCTTCAAAGCCCTGGATACCAGATAATGCTACAACTGTATTACAGAACAAAAAAGAATAAGACAGGATATCTCTTTTCATGCCAGTAAGCATCCAAGCCACATTCTCTTTGCATCCAAGTTTTAGAATGGATGTTTTTAACTTACTTTACATACTGAAGATGTGTTTACAAGATAAGCTTAACATTTATATGAAAACAAACCACATAGAACTGCCGTAAGATCATTTATGCTTTAAATAAGCAGATAGCAGCTCAGAAAATTGTATTTCACCAGCTTGTTCTGTCCCACAAATATTTTTAACGTTCTTTGGGAATGGCTGTTTAGGAGCCCAGGCTCCCTCACCATCAGAAGTGCTCCATGCACTCCTGCACTGTATGTTAAGGTGTTGCTTCTCAGGTAATTTCTACCACACAGTGTTTATGCATTCCATTTTCAAAATCTAAGTGTCTTACTGAATAAATTGGCATCAGAAAAATAAATACAGCTTAGGTTTGGCAAAAACACTAGTGACTCTTCTCAGTGCTCTCTGTCCATATGATGGCTGCTAGATTCCCTTTTCTTTCCTTCCTTGTTTCTTCCTTTGTTAGCTACTGGCCCTTTTTTCTTAGTCAGTAGTGCCTCACTTTTACTCATTAGACTGTGCAGTCGTCAAGCCAAGACTGATGAGTCAGCCACCAGCACCATTCAGCATTGCATTGATCGACAAGAGTTCGCTATGTGGAACAATCAGAAAGAATTTGTTTTAGCAGGAAGCTGAGGACTGAAAAGATCTAGCAGCCATCGCGATGCCGACATCATTCATGAATGGCATCATTCGGTCTGACTAGGTTCTTTTTGGGAACAGTATGTGGACCTGCTGCTCTCATCAATGCCTTCTATAAGAGAACTGAGCAATACTTCCCTTGTTGTATGTAAGAGAAAATATGGATAAAGTGAAGAGCTCATCTGTGCCGTGGAGTAGTTTTAAAGTATGTTTTATTGATGGCTTTAGAAGTCAAAATTGAGAACTACATTTATATGTAAAAGTACTTACGGGACATTATCTAGATAAACATGTAAAAGTTGAATTTAAATTGAAAAGAGGACGAAAGAAAGGCACTCAGAAAAAGAAGCAGCAATGAATACCATTTCAGACTTGGGGAGAATGTATTTTGACTAATGGTACTGCCACATCTGTAAAGCAGAAAGCCAGCACTCACTGTGAGGACTAATTTGTTCAAGTATAACCATTCCTTTCTGTGAAGTATCACCTGAATTCACTACTTAATACAGACCACGGATGGCTTCAGCCTCACATGCATTTGCATTAATATGTTTCCTTGTCATCCCACTCTGTTATCCCTGTAATGGCTTGCAGCACACCAGTTGCTGAGCTCCCACAGAAATCCCACTGACATTAATTGGGGAGCGAGCTTGTCCAACAGCTTGCAAGGTATGGTCTAACTGGCAAAGATTTAGTCTTTTTGGCAGGTGGAAAGCATATTTTCCTTTCATCTATCCTATCCCTAGGAAGGAATGAGGATGTTCACCAGAGGCCAGGCTCTTGTGTTCCTGTGCAGCTACCAGCCCCACACACTGCTGGTCCAGCGTACACTGGGGATGGGGGTCACCTCCAGCGTGCTGCAGGGTTTTCAGGGTTTTTCTTTAAGACTTCAGTAGCTTGTATTTACCCCATGCTTTGGGTGGATCTGTTTGCTTTTGAAGGCCTGGACAAAGCAGGCAACTGCCTCTGCAGCTGTCAGCCCCAGGGCTGCAAGTAGCTGAACTGCCTGGGATGTCCAGAGCCCCAGGGCTGCAAGGACACAGTGCTGCGGCTGGGGCAGGGGCTGGCTCGCGGGGGGCTGTAGGGCTGCGGGGCCAGCTGCCTCTGAGGGGTGTGTGTGCTGGGGGCCCTGAGAGCAGTGAAGCTCTCAACAGCTGCAGCTGCTGCCTCCATCCTCTCCAGTGGATGGGAAAGCAGGATGTGGGAGCTCCAGGGCTCCTGCCTTGATTATTCGCTCACTGCTAGTTCGTACAGCAGGTCTGTACCCATGGAAAATTCCTGCCCCAGCCCTTCCTTCTGCTGCATCTGTACCAGGAATGACCTTGGCCCCATATCCTGGAAAGCAGCAAAATTTAGTTCAGAGAGGCCTGGGGCCAGCTCAATTCAGAGCCCCTGCGTTTCACACCATTCTCCCAGCAGCGGTTCTGGATCCCTATGGAGTTGCTATATATGGGCTTCCACGGAGGGCAGGAGTGGCAGGCGCATGCAGGCACAGGCGCTCACTCCTTTACAGAGGCCTCTTCAGTGTCAAACCCCACCAAAGCACACGGGAATGAAGCTAGGCAAAGGGGAGGGCTTTTTACTGATGAAGAATATCAAAGTAAAAATTAACGAGTGTAAGGTTAAAAAGGTTTTGTAAGTCCACTCTGTTAAGAAGAAAGCTCAAGCTCTCTGCATGATTACAATATTTTTCCTGAAGGGCTAATTAATTTAATAAATTAACATAACAATAATTTTTTACTGGAAAATTTACCGATGGGTCTTAAGGCCTCTTACAATCTCCAACAATGTACATGGTCTACATACTCGAGACAAAACAGCACTTGGTTTTGCTTTCTGAATCACTCCAGGGAGGAAGACTTTCACAGACCTGATGTCAGGTTCTGGGAGAAAAACCCTGACTTAGTGCTCTTTTAAGCAAGAAGAATCAAGCGTTATCTGTGTTGTTACTGAACACTTCAGTCACACTAAGATGATGATGTCACTAATACTAGAATTCACAGAAATCCTTTCATATTTTTCCCATTTTAATGTGTCCCCTGATGAAAAACTACTTTGCCTGTTGGGCAGTGGGTGGGTGGGACATATTAATATATCTTCAGGTAAGAAAAACATTTTAAGTCCATTTGTTATCTGTAAGCATTGCTTGACTTGGTTTTGTATTATCTGAGCAGCTTAACAAATCCAGTCTTTTCAGATGATTACACTACTGTAAATCACAGCCTACAGGCAGCAATAGCAGTAATCTCTTGGGAGAGATAATAACAACAACAACTAACAAACACTGTTTAAACCACTGGTAAGTAGTGCTTCTGTAATTGCACACAGTTTATGACCTATGAGATCACGTGCGTTAAGTACAGAACATCACTTTCTCTGACACCATCACCTAAAATCAATAATCTCTCCATAAAAACCATAGTACTAGTGGACTAGACACGAAGTTGCTTTTGGGGTTGCTGTGGTTGCTGTTTGCTGGCATGTTCTCCTTTGGGCGAGAACTCCCATCAGTTGCGTGCATGCTGACTGCTGTGGCTCTGTTACTTGACCTCGGTACACCCAGCACAGCACCCCAGAAAACCACATCCTGGTTCATGGACTATCTGAAGTCTTCTCCAATGTCCCAAATATGGAATGTAAAAATTACTTTTCTCTCATAGTTTAGTTTAAAAAAGAAATAGTTTACAAGCTGCCAACTGCACACAGCACATGTGAACAGCGTCCCTTTTCTCTGCCAGTCTTTAATCCAGAGCATAGTTTGTGTGAAAGGAGGACAGGTGCCCCTGGTGTGGGTACTTCTCTTTCAGCATGGGTTACACACAAGCAAGTTTTCAGCATTGGGTGTTGGAATTTCTGAAAACAGCTGCCTACCCATGCATGGGGAGGAAGCGTTTCCTGCTCATCCTATCAAACTGGTACCCATGCGTGTTCAGTGCCTCTGTATAGATCTGATAAAGCTACAGCAATAAACCCTCACGAGCAGAGATGGTCTGCTTGGGCAATATTTGGTGGGCATTGGGAAGCAGTTAAGCAAAGGTGATAGGGGATGTCTGAATTTTGGCTGTGTATCCCATTTATATCCTGAGGGACAGCAGATTTACAGGCAGCTTCTCTTGATTCTCTCCTCACAGGGAAAGGAGATGCCTCTAGAAGGACACCACAAAGACACACACATATTGGCTACGTACTGTGCGTCAGGTCATTAGTTTCATGACTAATGCATCAAGACAACATAGAGGGGACAGAAATAAGGATCTTTTAATATAGTTGTCTGTTGGCCCAAATCCTCTCTCATTTTCCAGCTTAGATAACTTGGATGCTGGTAACCCCTCCATGCTCACAGAAGGGCGTGAAGGAGTGACCCCACCACGTGGAGGAGTGGTCCTTTGGTCTGAAATCTACCCAAACAATTAGAGCCATTAATTGCAGAAAACCTTCAGGCCGTGCCTGCTTACCGAGGTGGTGGAGGGCTGGCTGTACAGCGTGTGCCTCCCCTGTCCTGTGTCTACAGCTGCATCCTTCACCAGGTGGCTATGCAAACATGCTGGGGATGAATACATGCAGGCAATCTCACGGTGAGTCTGCCTTCCAGCTCAGGACCAAAATGCAGGCACCCACGTTCAAACAACTGGAAAAAGTGAGCAGCCTCTAGGGGTGTGCCTGAATAGCAGTTCTTGCATAGGGAACAACAGGCAGTTTGGGGTCTGATAATAACCTTAATAAAGAGGAAATCTCAGGAATTTCAACAAGAGCGGGACTTAGACTAAGGTGAGAAGACTGGAAGTGGGACTGCAGAAGCAATTGCCCTGACAATATAAGGCTATGCTGAAGAGAAATCATTTATATAACACGATGGGTGATTCTTAATCCTCTGCAATAACACATGGCATTACAATGGTTTTATATTTGGAATAAAGAACATAAATAGAGCATAACTCACTACAAATTGTGCCTTTCTGGAAGGTATGTCATAGCTGGTGATGTGAAGTCAATGGCTGCCATCAGTCTCGTGTGCACAAGTGACAGCAGCTAATAGGCACATGCCTTGTTCTCCTCATATTAAACGGGCTTTTGTTACTGAAGCTGATGGCAAAGCACAATCAACCAAATATTTTGGCCTCTAACAACCAAGAATTTGTTTGTCATGCTTCATCTCTTGTACCAGGCTGTACGAAATCAGAACGCTAAGCAGTAAGTACTAGCAACTCCTTTCCAGTGTTACGTGAGCTCTTCCCACGAGCTTTGTACGCTGAGAATTATTACTGCCATTTCAGTGAAGGACAAGATTTTCCATGTCAGTACCCTGGTTTGGCCCCATGCTTCCAGAACCCTTGGGAAATGGCACATAGAACTCCCCTGTGAAACCCTCCCCTGCAAATGGTTTATTTCAGCAGCTGCCTCCCTATTCTTATAATTTACCTAATAATGAACTGGAAGCCAAAATATGCGGACCTTGAGTTGTCCTTCTGAAGGATCACACTGGGACAGAAAGTGCAAAAACAATTCTTCCTGTATATTTCCTGTATACAATGCCACTGGGACACCCAGACCTCTCCAGAGCCTTGGGGCAGTGACTCTCCCTCCAAAGGTCTGTTTATGTCTTTCATAAACAATACACATAAGCCACATGGATAATTTTTGGAACAAGCAGCGGAATCCTGCTCTTCCACCTTTCAACATGTGTTCTGCTCACTGTGCTTAACAGTCTCTCGATTAAACACTCCAACTTTACAAATCATGGGATTGCACCCACTGCAAAGCAGCGGTAGTGCCCTGGTAGTTTGAACACTCTTCAGAGAATGTGAGAGGTGCTTTGAATCTGTTAGGTGAAAGAGGAGACTGAGCCTATATCAAAGGGCTGGGGGGAAGCATCCTCACCCTGTGTGGCTGGATAAGGAGAGCAGGAACTGCAGCAGCATGCCTGCACTGGCTATGTTTCAAATGAAGGCAACAGTCTACAATAGCCTTTTTGCAGCGGCTGATCTGGAAGAGTGCTGCATCTGCTGCTGCAGGACAGGACGTGGGCAGGAGGCTGGCACCAACTGCTCAGCTCTGTTGAGGCTGACATGTCTCTGGGCACGCTCAAAGGCAGATCTTCAGATGTCTGGGTAACCATCCAGGATCCGGTCAGCAACTGTGTGAGGATGCAGAGGACTGCAGGTTTGGGCACAGACTGCCTAAATTCAGTCCAGAGCCCTTTTGGGGGTCTGTTCCTCTCTGAAGACTTGGGAATGAGTCTTACCAACACTGGATTTTGACTCAATACCTGTATCATCTGACCAGCTCACGTGACATGCACTTCTTGTCACCAGAAGGTACCTGGTATTTCTCCCAGTACGGGATCTTAAGTGGTGAAAGCATGAGCATTAGAGGAGGAAAAAAACCCAACAAACAATGGCAGACAGGGGCCCTCTTGTCATTCTCCCAGAACCTTATGCTTTCCAGACCATGTCTCTATTACCTTCATGACCTATTCAGCACTACCTTCTACCTCCAGCTTTTCCAAACTTGGAAAAAACACTGGGCAAGGTTAAAAATCCTGTCCTACCTACAACATACATTTCTAAGCATATGTCAAAAGACATAACCAGAATCCAGCAGCAACAGGTATCCTAAAAGTTCTCCTTTGCACCTCTGTATTGCTATAGGTGGCAAAGTTTTGGTAAGAGGAGGGCTGCAGGGGTGGCCTTTGTGGGAAGAGGTTCAGGGACTGTAGGATGTATAAGAATTACAGATGCACTTTCCTGACCCCCTAAAAATGAATATTGAAGTAACAGCTTGGTTTTGGGGTTGTACAGAAGGAGAGGCTTTATTTTGTCCTAAATAACGCAAACAAGTTTGATCATAGAGTAATTATATCTGAGCCACTAAGAAATAATCTCCAAGGCATAATTAGTAACAGCACCTTCCCTGGGAGATGTGATTCCATCCACCTCCCATTTCCCCTCCCTGCTCCAAAAACCCAGCAAGCAACCAACCAAACCCCCTCAAACCACCAAAGCCCTGTGATACTCATCTTAAAAAGGAAGACTGAAAAATAAATGACCAGGTTAATCAAAGGAAGGTAGAATCGGGAATCAGTAGAATTCACCTACAGATCTGCAGAAACTGTTTACTGAGAACAGAAAAGAAGCACTAGAGGAGGAAAAATCCTAAGTGGAAAAGCAAGAAGAAAAGCTGAAACCACAGGAGGAAAACTAACAGCCCACGTTGCCAAAAAGACAGCCTTCTGCAAAGGGTGATCGAAAGGCCAGGGTGGGCCAAAGCCAGAAGCATCCTCTACAGCAGTCCTCTGTCAAAAGGGCCATTGAAGCAAAACTTAAAATGGAGCCAGCCAGCCATCCTAACCTACAAAGCGTTTTCCATCAGCAAGCGTGTTTCAGTTTCTCAGACTGTGTGGCTACCCAAGGCTTGCACTTACCACTTGAGAAACTTAAAACAACTTTAGTAAATGAAAAAGACATGCACACACTGAGACCTTCCAGATTTCACTCAGGCACATGGGCACTTCCGTTCTTAATACTGTCTCCTTTCTGCCAACTTGTCTCAGGGATATTTGTCACGCTGTAACTCAATCTACAAACCCCGAGTGTAAATATATGTACAAAACCTTAATGTAAATATACACATTGGAAAGACTTTGCCAGGGAGTTAAGAGCATGCAAGCGCTTCAGGCTTATCTCTGAGTAATGAATTCCCTCTGACGCAGCTAATACAAGTTCTCACCTAGGTGAGCCCACACCCAGGGCTGCACGGTGGGCAGGGCCCGACCCCCCATGCCTTGGCCTCAGGCTGCTGCAGGAGGCAGTGCTGGGGATGGCACGGTGACCACCCTCTCAGGAGTGCCAGGGCTTACTGGGAGACTTCTTTATTTTCCTTGGCTCAGATTTCATACACATCTCTCCACAGAACAACCTGACGTGCATTTTAAATGGCATACTGCTATAAAAGCAGCACAGCCGGGAAAACTATTGCACCTGCATACACATGGGGATGCACCTTATAAATATTGCAGTTAAGCAAAAGCTAAGGGATAACCTTTGATTTTGTTTGCTAAAATATAAACCTTAAAACTGCTAATAAGCCACTAAGAGCTATTCAAGAGATCGTCTATTACAGGAAATCCTGCCAGGACACTTAGGTAGTTTATGGCCATCTCGGATATCTGGGGAAGAGTGAAATGGGTCTAACGTTTCTGAAGTTTTGTGGGGTTATAAGAAATCCAGACATCTGCATTTTAATCTTTGGAAAATCCTGAGATCAGCAAGACTATCGTCTGCAGGATTTAACCACAAGTTGGACCCACCTCTTAGCAAGTTTAAAAGTCTTATGATTGCTGTAAAAAAAAAACTTTTTTTTTTTTCTTCGTACGTACACATAATGAAGGGGTTTGTGCTGTAAAATGTTTGTCTTTAAATGACAGGGTAAGAATATAATCATGCTTTCTGCATAACCAAGTTAACTGGATGTGTCTCAGTGACTGATTTAAATAACCAGCTTTTCACCTGCTTCTTTGTCTGCAATATCTTTATTGCATCTGAGGGGTAAGAGCAGCTCTGAGGCAAGACTCAGAGGCTTGCAAAGCACTCCTCCTGCCTTTTAGATGGTCCTGTTACCCAGCTACCCTCACCTTTACCTTTCACCTGGGGGACTTTTTGTACACACGGGATATGTGGTTTGACCAAGAGGTGCTGCGTGTGCGCACCAGCACTTTTTCCTGGCAGGCACACTTTTTAAAGTTTCACTTTTCCTCTCTTGTTACTTGTCCTTCCATATTTGCAAGCTGGGAAAGACTTGAGTGCAGGCCCAACTCTTTATGATACTTGAGATTTTGAGTTGAGTGGGACACTGAAATAGCTCCAACGTCATCAGCAACCACCTCCAACTAAAAATGTAACACAATGACTTCCCTTTTGATGTAAAATGAATCATGTCAAGCGCTCAGATTTACACATACCTTCATATGTACCTTTATACATTTCTAGTACTTGCTTTGGCTTCCTAAATCCTCTGTTAACGAAGCCTTATTTTTCCATGACACAGGCAGCTATCCTGAACTTTTCTGGAAGCTGATATGACACACTCCCCTTTGGAAAATGCAATAAAGCATGGGTACACACCCAATGCAACAGCTACAGCTATTAGAATCACTGCACATTAAAAAGTGAAAATTGGACTGTACTGTGCAGTGCACCAGTGCTGTGGAATCAATACTGCATTGCTCCATAAACAAGAGAAAAAGAAAAAATTAAAGCCATTATGGCACTTGTCTCCAACAAGGACACTAATTTCAGGTATTTGGAGCAAAGAACACAGTGTATTTAAGTCTTTTTTCATCTTACTGCTTCTAGATTGGGCAAATAAACATTGTTTTCTTAACACAAACCTCAGGAGACAGCATGGTTTAAGAACATTTTTCTGAACACTCACGCTAAAAAGCAATCAGCCAGTTGAGCTTTGGAGGAAGAAGGTGGCATCTCCATTCATACACCCATCTCGAAAACAAGTTATCTGGCAGGGAACCAGGCTAGGTGAACAGGGGGTAGGCAGAAGTACTGCAAAACCTTCTCCCTTCCATCCAGAGACAGCATAGCTCATTAAAGCTGCTATTTTGCACATGCCAAGGTGGTAATCTTGGATTAAAAGGCTTTCACACTTCTTCAGCATGCCTTATAATTATCTATCACCACCTATATGCTGTTTTAGACAAGTAGAAAGGCATGTCATCCCTTTTCTCTCCCCCTCCATACAAGGGTACACAAAGGCCAGCTCCTGGCCCGGCCCAGCCCCAGCACAGTGCTGCATGACAGAGGTTGCCTCACACTGCAGTGGTGGAAGCCCCACCACAGCAGAAATGTGCGTGTGCTGCTAAGAGGGAGAAATACAGAAAAGGGAAAGAAACATGACTGTCATCCAACCTGCAATGTATTTCTATAGAGAACATCCATTTTATTGTATTAACCATTATATTTGTATACTATTTTTTTTCTATGGTGGCCAAGTTTTAGTGGAGCAAAGGTTTAGTTAGTTTCTGAGAAAGGAACCAGAGGTTTGGCACCTTAGCAGAGGGTGGGGAAGGGGGAAGAGCTGAGAAAATAGCTAACTTTTGCAACAGGCTCACGCCGGACCGTCTGCCAAACTCACCCCAAGCCAAGCAGCTGGGGAGCCCAGGGGCTGAATCAGCGGTGTAACACGTCTGTCTGAACTTCTCAGAACACACAGATGCTGGGCTTGGTATCTGCCAGACAGATAGGTTTCCGGGGAAAAACTGTGCGTGCGTGTGTGTCCCCACACTTCCGTGCCCCTCTCCTGCCGTCAAGCACAGGAACAAGCCATCTGCTGCCATTAGCTCACAGGAGCAATACCTACATCCCAGCCGGTCACAGCGTGTGCTCTCCACAGCACTATCCGCTTTCCGCTCCAAGCTGTGACGCACCGTGACATTCCCCTCCGGCCGGGGACTCCAGGAAGCGAGCTGTTTGGCTTGGATGCGGGCACAGTGACACAGACACAGGTGGCTCCATCTATTGCGACACAGGGTCAAGCCTGCTGCAGAGGGTCCTGCTTTCCCCGGTTGTTTCTTTAGGGACCAGGAAACAGTGAAGAGCACGCCCCTCGCTGGAATTAAATTATATTAAAGTTCACTTTGCGAGTACCTGTGCACCTCCCTGGCATTTCTTGATAAATCAGCCTAGGCCCCAACAACAGGGAGAAGCAAAAAGCTCACTTTTGTATCACGTTTGGGGAAAATCACAACCCAGGCTTGGAAGCCACTTTTTGGCTGATGTGTTTTCACTGCACACTTGACCAAAACCCCATCCACCCAACTGCAGTTGCAGCACATTTGGGTCTGGTGCAGAGCTGGATGGGCACCTGTCCTCTGCAGTGGGAAGTTGCTTCCATAGTAGCTGGCTGAAAGATCTGCTCAGTAGGATGAGGCACATCTCCAGGTGCATGCTGTTTTCGTTTGGAATGCCTCTTCCTCAGCTGTTTTCTTCACCTCTTGTTGATTTTTGGTGAAACATCCATTTTAATGTGTTTGCTGCCATCTTTCACCTGGTGCTATTTTGCTCCAGTGGGAGAAAGAGTCAACAGTTTAAATGTGTTTGAGGGGAAAAAAACCACCAAGAGTCAAGCTCTCTGTCAGTGATGGGGGCTCCTTCCTTTTCTGGACAGTCTGCACTTGTTTCATTGACAGTAATAATTTTATCCTGAATAAAATTAGATGAAGACCTCTACCTGCCAGGCCCGAGGCAAGCAGTCCACTGGCTGACTTGGCCAGCATGTCAGACGTCACTCTTAACACTGGCTCTGCAGTGACAGCACCGTTTGATTAGGATGCAGGAGGGAGATGCTCCAATTAATGATGGTGAATGCTGTGTGAGAAGGCATATCTCAGAAAGGAAAACAACAAGTGCAGCTATTCCTAGCAGGAGCAGGGGAGGGGAGGCTGCAGAACTCAGCTTCAGGGGTCACTTCCCTCCCCTTTCTGACAGCACGAGTGGTGATTCACAACTTGGAGCTTGTGTCCACCTCACCCCCTCTCTCTTTTTCATCACTGGTCTGGCAGCAGAAAGGCTTCCCACATGATCTCCAAGCCAAATCCTGCTGGAACTGCAGTTGTCTCATGGTGCTTTCATCCCAAATAGCTCAGCTGCTATGCTGGCTTCTGCAGTTAGGAGCTGTTTAAATTTTCTGCTGCCTCAATTGAATATATTTCTTGTTAGGCATAGCGAATCTGGGACTAGGAGCAGAACTATGGAGTGAGGAATGGAAAGCCCAGTATTGCACAACTGGTTCACATCTCTGCTAAAGATTTCATTTGCAGCTCTCTTCTGGAGTTAAAGCAAATTCACTGCCAAGTACAGTAACTGAAGTATTCAGTAAGAGTAATTTGTTGTACTTGATACTTCTGACCACAAAAGGATATTTTTTACAGATTTTCCTTATAACTGTGCAGTGAAGAGGTTTGATAAAAGCAATTTTTGCCTATGGGTTGTTGCATGGTACCAGTGTCTCCAAGCATTTTTGTTCAGAATTCAAATATGCTGTGTGACTGGTCACCCATGTTAAGCAATATGGTTTCTATTCCCTAACCAGATTCTTACAGAGGCCAGGAATATCTGGAAAAAATCAAAAAGGCATTGAAAGGGGATATAGGGAGCAGGACAAATTTAGAAAATTCAGCAAACTTATCTTGTCTTGGAAAAGAAAGTACCTCATATAAGGCCATACATGTGCAGTTCAGACTTTAAAATACCCATGTTCTTTCTCCACTTGCAGAAAGACCTCTCTACTAGATAGTGTTTTACTCAGCGCATCTACTCCAAGTCCTACCTTGTGCACGTACGCTTTGAGTTTTTTATTGCAAAAGGTGCAGACGTCTCAGTTTGGCTCAGTTTACTGCATTCAAATCTAAATGCCAACTTGAAGTTCACAGAGATGCTGATTTTCATATGGCACATACCTCATATTATTTCACATATTTACTGGTTCTATGAATGGGTCATGCCTGCTTTATATTGTGGCGTGGCTGGCTAAGTACAGCACTCCAGGTGTGTAAAGGGCACAAGATGGTCCAGGAGCCTGTGGATCTTCTAGGTTCTTGGGAACTTCAGGCCTCACCTAGTTAAAAGTCCTTCTCTGTCGCCCACGTTCTGCCACCGCAAAGAACCAGGATGAGATGGAAGCAATGGGGTCTCTTTGACGTTGCGCCCAGAGACAAGCTTGTAAACTGGTGAGAAAGCCAAACAGGGGGCCTGCGCCAGGCATGCTGCTGTCTCCTGGGGTTTCTGGTTTTGGTGTTTTGCTACTGAGGGACATGTGTTTAATGCTTGAGGGAGAGGAGATATACTGTGTGCTTTTTAAGCAGAGGACCTCTCTTTCTCCTTCACCACCACGAGTCCTCATCCCGCTTTTGTACACCCTGGTACTCAGGCTAACAAGCTTTAAAACACATTTTAAGATGTATACACTAGATAGCAAGATTAATGCCCAAATTCAAGCAATAGCAATGTCAATGAACTAAACCATCAGCCTGTCCCAAAAACCTTATCAAAACAAACTGCTTGCTGTCTGTGGCTCGAGGCAACTTTGTGTTTCATTTTGTAATACGAGTTCTGTGACTTCTCATGCTAGAGACTGCCTACGATATTTAAACTCACACCTTCCATTAGTGTGTTATGTCTAAATCCCTCAGTCAAATCTAAAAAAAAAAAAAATATGTGGGGAGGGGAGGAGCAATGACACAAGAAAAAAAGGCACCTATATTTTGAATGTTAAGACCTGCACTCTGCATTTATGACTGGTGAATGTGTTGTTTCTTAGCCTTGATGCAATATAACTACTTGGCTTTCATGCAGATATAACACAGGTTTCAAAATATTTGAAAAGTTCTGCAAGCACGTACATAAAAAGCTAGCACTGCTGTATGGGGTAAAGTTTTCTTTAATGTCATGGAACAGATAAGGAGCCAATCACTATAATATAACCCCTAGAAACATGGTGCTGTTGTTAATGGTCTTTAGATCGTAGCTGGCTCTGAGTGCTGACCATCTATAGTTGTACTGTGTCAAGCTCAGTGAGTTACAGATACTTAAAAGTCTACGTTTCATTTATCTAAACTTGCATAAGCATACTTAAAAAAACTGTGTATTGGGCTCTTATTTTAGCCACACTTAGCTTTATATTTTTTATAGTGAAAACATATTTACACTTCTAATATATATTTTCCTCAAATATACATGTTGCTGCAGAACTTCAGCAATAAGGATGATACATGCAATCCCTCAGAAAGCAAGGCAAATAAAAAACAAATGAGAAAATATGCTGTGCAGAGAGTCAACTCTGAAAAATAAAACCTTGCCAGACCTCAACTTATGTAACCAGTTGTTGAGAGCACTTCATGTGTTGAAAAGAGATTGAATAACAAAAGCTGAATCCTGGCTGCCTCCGCTACTTATACAGGTAATCTTCTAGGGGGGCTCAGCTGACTTAAATACTGTGTTACATAAATGCAACTGGAAGTTTAAACACCCTATGTGCGTTTCAAAGCCCTCATCACAACCTCTAAAATGTTCTAAGTTCATCTCAGATAAATGATATGGTCATCCTAGAATATTATACCACAAAATATTACACTTTTAAAATGAGGATTTTGTTAAAAACCCAAACAAGATCTCTTCTGCCTACCGGGTAACAGACTACAAAAATTAAACTCTTCAAAAATTGTGAAATAAGATGAAACTAGTAAGAGTGCACAGTATCTGTGCAACAAATTAAATGACAATACAAAATGTAATACGAATGGAAACTATTAGCAAAATACATATACTGGGCACCAAAACAGAAAATATGTTATCATTTGCTGGCACCAGCCTAAAAAAACCTGCCAAACAATAAAACAATTTCCAAGGAGACTTCCCTGTGTCTAACGGGGCTATGTGTTTAACACTTTTTTCTTCATATTGGTATTTGAACTCAGTCACATACATTCCTCTTAAGATGACATTTTAGAATCTATTTATAGAAACTCATCCTGTCTGCCACATCTTTTTTCAATTAAAATCTGATCTCGAAATGAGACAGAAGGGTGGAAGTGGGGGCACCCTGCAGTACTGGCTACTGATGATCTATAAAAAGTTTATGCTGCGCTTAGAATGGAAGTGAAGGCTTGCAGGAAAACACCACCACAGAAGCACTGCCCCAGAAACCTGCAAAGCCTCCTTCCGTGGCAGGAGAAGAACAGTCCCAGACATGTCCTCCTGCGCCACCAGCACAGCGTGCTCCCTGCTGTTCACATGCCTTTTGCCCGTTCATGCAATGCTTCTTGCCCCGTTTCTCTGGGTTTTTCAGAATGCAAGACCACTGCCTATTTTAGAAAAAACCGTTGCATTTCAGACTTTTGTTTAAGCAAAGGTCTTTGTGGATTTCTGTTTCAAACATGTTTCTGGGACGCAGGTAGATTCTTCTGATTGATCTTGGGAATCTTGGCTGGCTTGTGGTATTTAATGAACTTCTGCATCCCTGCCTTCCACCCCAGTGACTTCAGTTCATCTCTCCCGTCCTCAGTGATCACAGCCTTCACGGCATGTACTGCCACTTCATGTTTCTAAGGGTCTTCTGCCTGCAACATTACCTCTAGCTGCCTCCCAAGTCCCCTAGGTTCCCTCGGAGGAGGGCTGAGCTCTCTTCCTCATTTCTGGCTGGCTGAGCACAACATGTGTGGACATGAGCAGGGTGAGAGATGAGGGAAAATCAGGGGAGACAGAAATCAGATGGACAGAAAGGTTGAAAGGCCTAAAGAGATAATCTATAAATTTACAGCTGTTGCACGCTCCTTGCAAAAGAAAGCGCCTTACATTGGGCTGCATATGGTGCAGTTCAGACTTTAAAATATTGTGCTCTTTTGAGAAAGGCAGAGAGATCTGTCTCGGGGCACAGGAAAACTCCCTCTGGTCGACCTCCATTTCCACACAACTAGACAGGAGTTTAATATCTAGCGACTCTGTGCACTCTCAAGTGAGAGTGAAAGCAGCCATCTGGTTCAAAACCCACTGGAGAAATGGTGGAGAAAACTTACACCATACCTACATAAAATAACACTACCAACACTGTAGCTGCTGGTGCCCTCACCCGGCATTGACAGTAGGAAGCAAGATGATTCGGGAGCATTGCTCCGGGCTGCCAGAGCACAAGCCTGGTCTTGAAACCCCAGCTGCACCTCATCATAACAGGCACTCAGAGCTGCCAAAACACATAACACAAATTTCATACCTGGCCTGAAGAATGGAGAGACACTTGGGCATCTCCACCCTAATTCCTGGGGCCCCCACTGCCCCAGGCCCCACACCTCTCCTTGGCTTGTCGTATCTTCCAAGGTCACAGCAGCCCCCAGCTGTCCTCTCCGCTCCTGCATCGCACACGTGTGATCTCCCCATCTCAACCCTCCCCAGCAACTGCGCCCATCCATGCTGACCTGAGCCCCCAGGTCTCCTGCTTCTGCCTCTTACATTACCCCAGACCGCTGTATGTCCTGTGTGCACACACACACTCTCACATTTCCTTCCTCCATTCTTCTGTCTCTGAAGTTAGACAATTTAAATGTTTTTATGTTAATTGCTTTTGAATAACAGCCTTTCTGGAAAACAAAAGGTTTCCCAGAGTACTGGTTTCTTTGGAAATGTTCCCATGGCCAACTACAAGCTGAAATAATAACAATAATAGGAAAAATTCCACATAAGTATATAAGACTTTTTTTCAACAGCTGGTGAAAAAATTGTGGCGTTCTTTTCAGTTGTTGGGGGTTTGGTTTGTGTTTTGACATTTTCAAGCCAGTTTTCCCCTCTAGCCTCCCAAGCCCCTACTCCCACCAGGAGAAAGGCATGAAGCAGAGTCTTGCTGCGGTCGGCTTCAAGACAGGGAGAGGCAGTGACCTTGCTTACTGAGAGCACCCTCGGTGCGTATGGGTGAGGAGCTGCATGGAAAGGCTGCCTGCCTTGGCTAGCACTCCTCCGTTGTTAAAGAACACAGGAAACGATGGACATTTCTAAACCGGAAAAATTTGCAAGCAAGCTTTGGCTAACCACAAAATACTAAAGCACATGGCAAGAATCACAAGGCTCATGGCAGAAGAGGAAAAGCTGACAACTTTTGATTCAGGGGTTGTTAAAGGTTACAACGCTGCCACATATTATGGAAATGAAACCATAGTTTTAAACACTAAGCGGGTAGACGCTTCAGCAAATAAACCCAGGGTTCGCTCCTTTTCATGTTTTTGTATGTGAGGTGGTGGTGAAATTGGGCTGATCTCCCAGAGGCAGTGACACTTCGGGGTGGGGGAAAGGGGTTGTGAGGGCCATCTGACATACAGAGCTGTACAACTCATCACTCGCTCACCTGGAGCCAAGACATTTAGAGTACAAGCCTGGTAAAGTCTGCCTTAGTCTGGCTCCCATCTCCCTGATCTTCTGGAGCTCTCTGATATCCCCTTCCAGCTTAAGAAGGTGAGGGTCTAATGATAGTACATGGGCAGTCCTACAAACTGGGCCAACAGCTACCTTACAGCCAGCGTGAGTAGGTGAACGATAGATGCAATCCTACCTTTTTGCCTTTTGCTCTGATAGCCACAGACTTAAAGATTTTCCTCTCAGTTGTTTCTTCTTGGCCTGTCCTGTCTTCCTTTATTATGCTCCAGTTCAACAGGCTTCTTAAAAAAATGAAAAAAATCATTTAAAAGGTGCTATAAAGGCAGGCATACATTACATATTATCCCATTTCATTGTAGATTTTTTTCTCACAGCATACACATAATGTTTGTTAACTACTAAAATATCACAAAAAGTACTACCATCTCATATGTTGAGTTGGCAGAAAGAGAGGAAAAGCACATCAAAAGCTCCCACCAGCAACTGGCACAGTTGGGGGCTTGGCAAGGAAAGCCACTGCTGAACCATCTTCTGCCAGCACAGAGATTTCCCCAGTGGTGGCACTGGCATGGCTGTGCCCAGGGATATCTGCATGTGGGGCTGGTGGTGAAGAGAGGGAAAAAGGTTTTCCTTGTGACCCTCCATTTGCATCAATGACCCTGTGGCATGCATAGGGTTGAGGAAGATAAAGCAGAGGGTCATGGTGGGACTTGGTGCTTTACAAATCTTTACCTTCTGACAGGGCTAAAGGGCTTCATAAAGGTTTCCCAATACACTGCCACACAAAGGGGTGCTGAGAAGAAAGCTGCTGGATTCCTCCACCCCATTTTTCTCATGATGAATTCTTTTAAATCACCGAAAGCATGAAAAAAGGAAGAAGAAAGGAGTCCGAAGCAACCTCAGGGGGGTGAAAAAGGGAAGGAGTACTTGGAAGCTGGAAGAGAGAGAGCACCCCAGCAAACAGCAGCTGTTGCAAAATAAGCCCCAAAAGGCTGCAGGTGCTCGTTTCCTCCAGGTTTAAAGAAACAGCTTGCAGCAAGGCTGCTGGAGCTTAGCAGGGGGCCTTGGAGCCAGGCAGGGACTATCAGCTAGTCTCAGCCTAGCCTATCAGCTTTAGCACAAAACCCACAAGATATGTTTTTACTCCTTTCAAAAAAATATTTTCTGTGTTCAGCAATAGCCTTGGCCTTCCTGCTAAGTAAATTTTTCATGAGGTTTGTGAGGCTGCCTATCTTGATTTTGCCTGCAGCAGCAAAGCCACCTTTTGTGAGCCAGGTGAAAACATGCCTCCTTAAAATGGGGATCCATACAAGCAGTATTTTGAGGCTGAGCCTGTTATTAGCAAGAATTTTCCATTTCCTTAGACATACAGTGCTTGCGCTATGCTAAAAGGAGACAGTTTGCCATGAGCCTGCAGTGCTTGTTTGATACCCACTGCCTGTGTATGCATGCAGGGCTGAGCTGCTGGAAGGACAGCGAGACACAGAAGAATCACAGCACCTGCCACTTGAAATTGTGTTACGCCAGCGCAGGCCTTGTTCTCTTCTAATATGTGGAGCTCGGCATCCAAAAGCTGCCTCCAAAAGCCCTCAGTAACAAATTCCTTGCCCAGATCCACTGACCTATGCAGCCTCTGCTTATTCCAGTAGAAACTGGGCACAGATGGACAGACAGAGATGCCACAGACCCTGGCACTGGTATTGAAGGAGACCATTTACACAGACACCAGGGTTCGTATTCCCAAAGGTACCCAGGCATTTTGTGTGTGCTGCGGTCACAGGGGCTGGTTTCCTAACTGCTGTGGGCCCCTATTCCTGTAGTGGCTTTCTCCTTTCAAAGCTGAGCAAACAGGGGGCTGGTGTTGATGTATATCTTAATTTTATGTCTCTGAGTACCATGTAAGCTAAAGGTAGATCCCCAGGGTACGCAACAGGTAAGTGAAAGCTGGAAGGAAAAGTCAACTGAAAAGACTGGTATCGGTGAGACTGAGGTTATGAGCCTGCAGCTGCTGAGCAAAAAACATGTATTCATTCAGAGATGGGGAAATAAACAGAAAAACTGATACGCTGTCACCCTATGCCGCACGTATCCAGATGAAAATAATGAAAATGCATCTCAATGTTTTTCATGCAGATTTAACAAAGCATGAATGCCCTCTGCTCCCCTACTATTCTGCAGACATGGAGGAGTGATGAATTAGTGTCAGGCACTGAAATGGGTGAAGTAGCTGCTTTGGCTTTGCCAGCTAGCGTGAAGCAGCATGAGACAACCACCAGACATGTGTAAGCACCACTGTGGAGCACAGGCTGCCTCCTGGCTGAATCCAGGTCCAGCATAAAGGAAGCCCAGAGGGACAGGCTGCTCCTGCAGATGGATTTGTGCCATGGCCATATAAGCTTACTCCAAGGTGGAGAAATGTAGGAAGTGGTGATCATGCCTGAAGATGTGTAGAGATCAACAACAGAGAGGGACTTCTGTGTAATGATCTTCACCACTGTAGGATTTAGCTCTTAATCTCCCCCACTTGCCAAGTGAAGCTATAACCGTCTCAAGCTATTTCAGTTGGGGCTGTCCAGATGCTGTCAGCAAACTGTTTGAAGTTCTTGCAATTGAGGGATAAGCAGCTTTTATGCAGAAAAAGCTGGCACTTCAAAATTTTTAAAAACTAAATTCAGACACCAAGCAAGGAAGTCTTTAAGAGCTGCCACTGATGCAGATTCTGTGTAAAGAATAACTGCTTTTCCCTCAAACAGCAGAAAGGTAAAAAAATGGCAGTCTCCCCTCCCAGCACACTGAAAGCAGCTATGGGCTAAATCTGTCAATTCATACTCATTTTAAAAAAGAAACTGAATGTAAATGCAAAAATACAAAAACGTGTTGGATGACATAAAAAAAAAAAAAAGAAAACGGTTGGCAATACTTTCTGTTAATTACTACAGCAAGTAATGAATGCACAGCTTTCTGAGACTGTGTTGCTGAATCATCTCAGTGGTAACGCTGCCTTCTTTCCTATATGTTTCTTTTCTTGTTTGTTGCCCCTCATCATTGCACTGTACATGCAGCAGTGGGGCCCCAACAGCAGCAACTGCATAAGGTCTAGCCTGCTTGAGGGCCTGTGCGAACACAAAAAGGGATTGTGTTAACCCGTTATGCAGGTTATTTTGTGGGGGACAGCTCTGGACACTCACACAACAGTGTTTTCTTAACTGTTAGAGCTAGCTTGAAGAGTGCCACAGTGCGTATAACCCTGAGCAGCTCTCACGCATGCTCCCGAAATGCAGCAGCAAGTGCGGAGTGTGGCAAGTGGTGCCTAAAGTACAGTTACGTTACTGTAGCCAAACTAGAAATCAGTCCTTTGTTGATCCAGCGAAAACCTAAATCTTTTCCAGGACAGATGTGCATCACTTTCCACCTGTATGCTATATATGTATACTGGTGTTTAATTTACTGCACTTTCACTTCATATCATCAGCATTCACATATTGCAAACAGGAAAACTGAGGTGGGAAGTTTGGTAACTCCTTTTATCTGATAGATTTAAAAAGAAAAAAATGTAAACAGCACATCAGTTACTGTATTGAACAACAGACTAATAAATTCTAGTATTGCATATGCTATCCAGTAAAAGTTAACAATCCCTTATTCTTTAGATTAAGTGTCTTCTCCCACAAAGCACACCCTGAAGGGCTCAGCAACAATATTTTTATCATCTGTCTAGGTACTTATATGGCTCCCATCACTGCTGTACCTGCTTTTATGGTAGCTGTAAAATACAGAGTATAGAATCTAATATGGAATCAGAACCAGGAAACATTGTTTGTCCAACTACTATATAAGCCAACAAAGGAAATGAAACAAGAATCCCAATGAGCTCCAAGCTCTTTTTATGATGCTGAATCACTCGACTTCTAATTTATTGATCACAAATTGCTATTGTTAAGAGTAAGTATAAGCATCACCTGGAAGAAAGCCACCACTTCTCGAGAGACTGTGATGTGAACTACAGAGAAGGAGTTTCTCTTATGAAACCCTCAAAAAAGAGAATATTTTTCTTGCCAACAACCATCAATTGGTATGAGTGACTTCACTTCTCTAAGAAAACAGGAAAGAAGAAATGAGAAGTGCACGCAAGAAAACAAGTGCACATACATCCCATCTGTTATGCCCTGCCTCTCAGAACAAAATGGTATTATCTCCTCAGGGAAGACCCACTTCATTTTGGTCCCACAGTCATTAACATCTTCATAAAGTAAATACAAGAGACAGCACTGGGCATTGTTTTGTACTCTCTGCAGGGATGTGATGGATGGTACAAGACAGTTTACTGTGGAAGAAGTAAGACTGAGAACATAAAGCTTTCATATGCCTTTCTTGTGAATATGGCTTATTTTTAGTAATGAACATGCTTGGGTATTTTGATCTCAGGCAGAAGCAGGAGCAGGGGTTTTATTTCTGAGGAAAGAACCATTTGGATGAAGAGGATGAAGCAGCCTGTGCCAGGGGCTGATGGGCAGGACTGTCAGCAGCTGCAGGACAGCAGGCAGTGATCTGCTGCTGAGAGTGGAGGTGCATGTGCATCCTAGATTGGGACACCCTAGGGTACAACAGGACAAACACCCTCAGAGCTGAGAACAAACTGTGTGAGAGGTAAAGCAGGCTGGTGTTCGGCAGGACATCCTTTGGGAATAGGGAGGTGTAGGGAGCAGTACGTGCAAGGGCGGAGAGAGGTTGGGTGGAATACAGACATGATACAAACTCAGCTCAGGAACACTCTGACTGCCTAGAGGAGAGCAGCTGCCATGCATATAGAGATGCTTAAGACTTCCCTCCAGGAAAGGCTCCCCAGGGACCTCTACAGTAGGAAGGTTGTAGCTGGGAACAGTCCTACCAGTAGGTCAGTGAAAACACAGAAAGTTCTCCTTCCAGCCTCATCTCACTCAGCTACAAAGAAGTCCCACAACCAACATGACTTTGTCAGGGATCTGTCTTGGCTTTCATGAGATTCTCAGACAAACTTAGTCTGCAAGACACAAGGAGTCTTGACAGCAAGACAGAGAAAGAGCCACTGACCAGAGAAAACATGAAGTCCTGGCCAGGAGGTGCTTAGCAGACAGCACCATGGCTGGCCAGAAAGATGTGCACAAGCAAACATGGGGCTTGAGACAGAAACAGCGTTAGTGAAGTCAGTGTTGGGTTTAGGTCTCTATTTCAGAGAAGAAATCCCTCATAGTGAGCTCCAGGGCGACCAGCCTGTATATGATATCTGCATTACTTGATTAAAGTAGAGGCCAGAACCTTATTAGTTCATCCATGGGAATGTCAAGGAGCAAGCAGAAAAGGAGGTGTTTCTTCACAGAAAAGATGTCTCTCTGAGGCTGCCACTTCAGAGATGTTGAAATGACACAGGGAAAACACCTGTGGTGTGTTCTCTGTTTCTGAGGCAGGGGCAGAGGGGAAGAGAAAGGGTTGCCAGATGCCATTTTGAAAGCAGCTTTTCTGTCTGGTGTTAGCAGACGCACAGGGCTACAGGCCACCCTCGGATGTAGGTGATGCCCATGCTGACAGATGTCGCTGAAGGGTGAAGCCAGGGAAGGAAGCGCGGTGCTGCAGCACCAGTCACCCAGGATCAAGCACTCAGGGTCAGGGAGCATGTCAGGAGAGGTGGCTGTCATGGTTCCCTTGTCTGGGGAACTAGGTCCCACCTCTGCTTCAGGGCTTCAGAGGTTTAAACTTAGATGCAGCCCTGCACAGGCAAGATGGCAATCCACACAGTTTACACAGCCGTGTAACTACTTCACTGTTAATGCTTGCTATTCCTTAGCTTGTTTTTGAGGCCGTACTGCAGCACTCGAAGCAGCTGTAGAGATGGCTTCCTCCAGCTCTGTAAGACCCTGTGTGGTCAACCTGTGCACCCCCAGCTCTGAAAGTGGCAGCTGCTGGTGGGGAAGGAGGGGCTGGGGAATTATATATGTCCCCTGCAAGGTGACTGCATGTTGGCAAGGAGGGAGCAGACGGGGGTGAGGGCCGTGGGGGGTCAGGGGCTCTGAGGCAGGTAGGGTGTGGGTCATTGCTTCTAGGCAAAAGCCTGCTTCAGAAGCAGTGACCCACGAACTCGCTGCTGCCCCTGTACCAGCCACACCAACTAGGAACCATCTTTTTTGGACCTTAGGCCTAAAAGTGACAGAAGTACCTACTTCTGCCAGGACATGGATCAGGAGGAAGAAATTGAGTAAAAGCCCTGTGTCTCTCTCCTGCCATCTGATGCTGGCTCCTCTCCTCCCTGGAGAATTCAGGGAGGAAAAAAAAAAAAAAAGAGCAAAATAGTCTGGCTAAGCCTGTGTGTCTTTTCACCGCAAACACCTTCTGTTCTGGCCTATGCAGTTGCTTTCACAGCTGGAAAGGGAATATTTTTTACCTTAAAAAAAAAAAAAATAATTACAGCTGGACTCTTTTCAGAGTGCTCTGGGGAGCTTCAGGAAGCCACATAAAACTAAAATACTCTCTATCACACCTCTGGCACCTCTCCACAGCTCCCTGGGTGTCATTGTGAATTAAGCTATGTTGGCTACACTTACAGGTTTTTGCTGAACATAACTCATCAAAGGTAAACACACGGAAAATCTTTGGCTTTGGTTGCAATTAACTGACACGTCTTGATGACGAAACCACATGTTCCCTCAGGGCTGGTCCTAGGTGTTCTGCGTTAGCCAGGCTCCAAGTTTTGAAGTGACCCTCGAAAGACACATTCTACTGCCTGCCCCAAAGGCTGGATGAGAAGATCTAAGGAGAAGCTAAAACCTCTTGCAACAGAGGTTTTGCTTTCACAGCAGGAGAGAGCAGGCTCAGACCCCATACAAGGATGAGGCACAGGCAGCAGGGAACAGGTGGTGGGTGCCCATTCTCTACAAACCACTCCTCAGCTATCAAACATCTCCCGTGATGTTCTCCTACCAGAGCAGCTGATCCCTCCGGCAACCTGGGTGACCAGCGAGATCCTTCCAGCCAGCTTCCCCACACCGGCTCTTCCCATAGGTAGCCCAGCCCCTTGGTCCGCCTGCCTTCAGAGGCACCGCAGTGGCCAGCACAGTTTGTGTGGGCTTTGTCTCCCTTCAGTGCAGGCCTCCCCACGGGCAGTAACTCGCTCCCATGCCGTAGAGCCACCCCAACCCCAGGAACAGCCTGGGTGAGAGTGTGCGCAGGAGCCCTCCACAAGGACTAAGCACTACACAGAGGGGCTCCGAGGAAATGATGTGGCTTATAGCTGAAAGAAGGTGAGGAGGGGAGGGATGTGGCCACGGCTGCTCTCTTCCCACATGAGTGGAGTTTCCAACAGAGGTTTCCTTCCCCATGCAGATGTGTGGATAAGAGTGGTTAACACTGTTTGCAATAAGTGAGGGCTGGGGGACCAAGCACCTTACGTTTTTTCCTTCTCTTCACTCCCCCATTTTTAAGAGAGAAGTGTTTAATATACTGGCGCTGACCTCAACCTTATACCAGTACAATTTAAGACTTCATTGATGTGCATTTCTATTTATACTGGTAGAAGAAAAAACAGAATCGGTTTCTACCCATAGCAGCACTACAAAGATGAGAAGAAAAAGGACTGTGAGAGCTATAAGACTAAGTTGTCATAGCAGCATAATTATGTTTGAGTCTACTTTGTACAAAAGCAGACTGCCAGAGCCTCATTTTGGAGGGAGAATCACTGTCAGGAGAAAAAGGGAGTGCTGCGCTGCTCTGCCTAAATTATATTAGACAGCAAACAGCAAACTGTATCTGCATCTCCCTGCAAATGAACCTCCTTATAATGCAACAAGCCAGGCCATTTTCATCTGTTATGAATTCAGAAAAAGATCACATGAAACACTTCTTCACAGAGTTTGAGGAAAGTAAATCAAATTGTAAACTACAGTGCATAACAACCTATTAATTATAGATGCAAACAGTGTTTTCCAGAGGTTACATTTTCACTGAATTAAAATTTAAACAATGATGAATTGGTTCAGTTGCCTTCCTGTTGAATAAGTAATTTCAGTAATCATGTAAATATGTTTTCATTGACCATCAGCATACAATCCTGTGTAGGTGCACCAATTGTGTAAAAAAACCCCACAAACAATCAACCAAACAAAATATCCAGAAAAAGACAAATTAGAACAGAATGCACCTTAATTGCTTATTCTCTGACATGCAGACAGGCTAGCTGCTCAGTTCAGGTTTTCATGGCACTCTTCAAAACAACATTTCCTTTGGACACCAGCTCGGGCAATTCTGTACACTGCCTTCCTCCTTGGCAAACTATTTTAAGGAAACTTTCCCATTGCAACATGTCCATATTCACACCTCATTTACAGTCTTTCATAGCCATTAGGAGTCTAACCTTCTTCCACACACCTGGAATGAGCATCTCAGAACCCTGCGGCAGTGGCTGCTGGGGTGGAGGTTCCAGGCAGCATATCCCCTTTTCTTCCGAGAACCTCACACCCTCCCGCACTGGTGTGTAACCCTGAGTCAGCAGGGCAGGACAATAGATACTCACTGCTGCCAGGGCAATTTCTTTCAACAACTTTACATAAGTTTGTGTTTTGTGTGACTAACTTGTAAATTGGTTTTTATAAAGAAACAGACAATAAGAAGTGCAAAAATTAAATAGTGAACACGCTCCAGGCAGTGCAGGATTACTAACCAGAAATAGGCACACAGTTTCTGCAGCAAAGCAAAGAACAAGGCAAAACTATACAGGCAGAGTTTTAGGTGGAAAGTCAGAGAAGTAAAATAGGGGAGACAGTGTCAGCAGCAAAGCAGGGAGGATATACTTGGTAGCAGAGCATTTATTATAGCTAACCAAAACTTTCATGCAGTGTAAACTAAAACACTCTGTAAAGTTTCCTTTTCTTTTTCCTTCATTTGACATTGTTATTTCTTTTTCAGAATATAAGGACTTTTTTTTGGTTGAGAGCTTGTGTAGTCTTTACACTTTGCCTGTAAGGAAAATCTTTATCATGAGAAAAGGCATAATTGATGTGCTTTCTGAAAACAGCAGCTATCATATGCTGAAATAATATTTCTGCATCATAAGCAGCTTCATTTGTCTCCAGAAGACATTCACACTGAAGCTTCACTGTGACCATCTCAGTGTCAACATCATTAAATATTTTGCAGCCACTCAAAGCTCACATTCAGGAAAGAAGTTTCCTACCAATCTTTCCTCCTATATTAATGGCTGTAGCTATATTTCTAAACAGTCAATATTGTCTGTGCTATATTTTATTTTCGTGGTATAACTAAACACTAGATAAAAAGACAACACTGTTGCTTATCTCTTGAATTTTACCAGTCTGGGAAAATACTCTGTCATAGACATATTTCCAGTAAAATCCTGACATACTTTCCAGATAAAAGTTCACATTATAATACATCTTATGGGCTCCTATTTTGTTATTCAAGTAAACATGCAATCATTAACATTATCTACCTCTGAGTTAAACTTTCCATTCTTCTTGGGAGTGACATTAAAAAAAACCAAACACTTTAAAAGCCAAGCCTTAGCTCTACCTTTTCTGGTTTGTTTTGTTTTGTTTTGTTTTGTTTTGTTTTTGTTGTTGTTTGGTTGGTTGGTTTTGTTTTGGTTTTGGTTTGTTTTTTTTTAATTTTTGTTGTTGTTGTTTGGTTTTTTTGTTTTGTTGCTTGTTTTTTTTTACAAAACATGGAGCTGGAGCTTCCTGATTGTTAGGTTCTATGTTGTGCTGCAGTGGAATAGGATGATATTAATAGGACACCACTGTCAGCAAGCACAACCGTCAAAAGAAGGTGAAACTTAGTTTTCAGCCATTTGGTTCTTTTTTCAAAAATGCTGCAAACCCGAGCTCCTCGCAAGAGCTGATGGATACCTTGGGAGAGTCCTGGGGCACTGAAAGTGCAAGGAGACCCTGTGGGCAGCACCCATGCACCTGCCGCCCAGTGCTGCCCTGCAGAGCACTGGGGGCAAAGGGGAAGTGGTGGCATCACATCACACCTTAACACCAGAGACAGACTCCTCTCTAGATGGAAGCATTTGCTCCCATCTGTAGCAAAGGCTGTTTCTATTCCTCCCTTAGTTTTCAAAACCTTTCTCTGCTTGTGTTCCCTCTCTCTCCTGTCTGCTTTGCAGCCTAAGAAAACACACTGAAACCAACAGCTGTGCACCCTAGCAACAGACAGCAGCTCCTGCTTACACCCTGGGGACAGCAGAAAAGCCACTGGCTGGCCACAGGCAGGAGCCACAGCACAGCCACCTCCCTCACAGGAGTCCTAACATGTCAAATTCCCAAAGCCCACAGCTGCGAGTCCCAGGTGGTGACATGGAGACAAGGCGGTGTTATTTAGAGATCCTAATTGAGATCACCCCATCTCTGTTTGTATCCACAGCTGCTGTGAAGACCTCGCTCCTGAGCATGTAACTATTATTGGGTCTCCCAGCGAGATCTGCGTCTGCTCACAGAGCTGCCATGGGAGAGTCCCCTCTCATCCCGGGATGGGCTAGAGCTGTTGCAATGCCCTACTTTCTCCTCTAGCCTAGATCTGCTTCTAGCTTCAAGGACGCAGCTCAGCCCACGTGTCTCCAGGTTCACTTCGTCCTTTTCTTTAAGGATCTCGTTCTTGCCCCTGCAATGTGTTCTGCCTGTAACTACATTTTCACAGCAGCAGTTTGGCACATCAGATTAGGAAACTGGTTCAGCTGAGAGAAAAACACAGCTATGTTTTCCCAGTTCTTTTTCAGCTAGATCAGTTTCCCAGCTTGGTCAAGTGGATGGCCACAGAAATATTTCTGCTAGCATTAGTATCGGGCTACTTGGGAGTCAGGAACAAGCAGCTGAGGGCCAGCAATTTGTTTTGAGACAGATCAGCTCCTTGAGCCAGGTCTCAAGATATCCATCTCTGCACCAGTGTCTGCACAGCGGAGGAAGCAGGGATACAAGGAAGGGGGAAGAGAGCCTGGCCGGCAGCCTGGGCTTGGATTGACTTAATCAAACCAACTTCAGTTACTAAGGGAAAAGAATAAAAAAGAGACTTACCAGTTACATTCATTCTGTTTCCCAGAAAAAACTCCTCAAAGGATTGGGTAGACAGACACTCTCCAGTGAACAAGAACTTATAAAGCTTTTCGGGTTATTTTTTTGATGTTGCTTTGTCAGACCTGATAAACATCCCAAGGCTTTTCTATTTACATCACCCAATGTAACAGAAGATGCTACACTTTCATACAAAGGTCGTTTCTGTGTTATTATTCCCACTGATGAAGAACACAGCAAGCCCAGTTATGCCCATGGGCTGAAAGGCAGTTCCTGGCTTAAAGGATTCAGGACCTAAATAGACTAGGAGAGAGGAGGTCAGGAAAATTATTTTAGATATCAGACTTTAGGAAACAGCAGTAGGAATTAAAGACATAACTAAAAAATGGCCTGAGTTCCACCCAAAGTAATTGTTCATATTTTAGCAAGTTTAACAATAGAGATTTGACAGTCAAATCATGGGTGGAGAGATGCTGCCCAGTGCACCTTTAGCTAAACACACTGTGAGGACTAACGGCGATGTGCTACTGCTACAGTGACCCACGGCAGGGAAATGGCAGAGAGCAAACACAGCAGCCTCCCAAACACCGATAGTTAGCGGGTCTTAAACAGGGAGAAATTAATGGAGGAAGGGCTACTTTTCCAGAGTTTTCTTAGAGCCCCAGAGAAAACTGATCCTTGTTTGTCACAGTCTGAAATGGATCTTGAAATAACTAAAATATACTCAGATTAAATTATACTCATATTACCAAATGACCTCTATTAATATAGCTAATCCTGAGTCTCATGGGCTTTTCCAAGTCAAACACACTCCAACATCTACTCGCCATAAAAGCAGATGACAGTGCTACTACACATACAGCACAACCCGACTCGCCATTAAAATAAAAACACCCCCCTGCCCATTAAATAGCGTGCAACTTTTCACTTGCTTGATACATACATCAGTGGATGTAACATGGAGGGTCTGGGCTTTAAAACAAAACAGACTGAAGATGGTCTTTTAATATCATGTGCTGTTAAAAGTGGGACTCGGTGGCTATGGCTGAGCGGGAGCACGTGCCCTGCTCCACAGCAAACCCACACAGTGGCGAGGAAGGTGCAGAGCGAGGAGTGCAGTTATACCCAGCCAGCTTCAGCCTGCCTGATGATGAGTTAACATGCCATTTTCCCTGTGCTGTCAAAGCCTTTGTCATGGTAATAGCCCGTTTCCTCTTTTTGTTAATATCTCTGTCAAGGGAACGAAGCAGCAGAATTGAAAGTGCCATGGTGTGTGATAGCACAGTTCTGCTCAGGCTGCGCTGGCAGCCCTCTGTGTTTTGATTAACTGGATGTTCCTTTAAAATCTGTAAGAAATTATATTTCCATGAAAGAGCAGGGTGATGGAGGAGGAAGGAGCGGCAGGGACAGAGCCAGAGGCCGGCTGCCTGGTCACTCGGGAGCAGGCAGGACCACTCAGGCTGCGGCCGCTTGTGTCTTCTCCTGCTGCCTTGCCTGTGGCCTGGGCTCTGGCTAGGGGAAACCGCTCTGGTCCTTGCAAGTCACTTCCAGCTTCTACTCAGCTCTCCCAGGAAGAGCCTGTTAATAAATGCAAAACTGTGCCCTGAGAACCATACAGCCACTGGCATCCCACCGCACACATGCCCCACAGCACAGGGGTGAGGATGTGCTGATCTCCAGCAATTTCTCCAGTGACCCCAGGTCTCGCTGAGGTCTGTGCCATGCCGCTTGCATGGCATGCCTCTCTTCTGCCCCTTCTGCCAGTAAGGCCAGCAAGGGTTTTGCTAGTGGGGGCTTCAACATCCTTGCATATCTGGTTGGGCACAAACCAAAAGAAAGTCACTTCACTTTGCCTTCTCTTGGTCTCTGTAACTGAATGGGACAAAGCTGATGAACATGGAACTCTAATTTTATTTCCTAGGGCACCTCACCACTTTGGAAGCAAAATGAAGCACAGTTCACAGGAAAGGTGCATTGAATCTAAATGTCTGGTGTAGAAACTGCTGGTGTATCACACCCTGTGTTACTTGCTGCAACTCTGAGAAGTGGACAGAATAATACAAACTGTGATTTTTTGTTCTGATTTAGCACCAGTGCAAATGACAGAGGATGCAAGGTAGCTAGGACTCAGACATTCCTTTCGTTGATCTCTGGTTTTACGGCTTAACTAAAGTTGCAGAGGGTTTGTGTGCTACAAAACAATCTGTTTTCTGCTCAGAATTTATTAGTAGAACAGTCTGGCAAGTGCAACACCCATAGCATTCTTGTTGACTTACATCTAAAGACTTAGAAACACCATTGCTCTACAATCAACTGCAAGCTGGTACCAGATTAACTTTCTCACTACTTAAAAATTCAAACTCTTAAATATTTTACAAAATATTTCAAAGTTTCGAATGAGTTGGTGTGCCTTTTCAGTCAGCACACTTATTACAAATCTCTCAAAACATTTTACATATTAATGGACAAATCTGAAATGTATTTGTGATGACACCTCCTTCCTACTCCTCCCTCCCCTCCCCTTACTGATGACACATGCTTGGTAGAGTGTACTCCAGCAGCTTTGTAACGCATACCAAAAGTTTGAGGCATGGATTTTGTTTTGGTAACTCAAAGAACTGTAACAATAAATTTAAATTTGTGGAGAGGATTGGAGAGTCACCAGTGAAATCTGATGTCTGACTACCACAAGAAAGTGTGCCACTCCACTTAGGCAACTCCCAGTCCAGTACAGATGGTTGTCCTGCACCCTGCCCCATGCAGAAGATTCTGAACACTGAACGTGGCTTAGACCTCTGCAACTCACTGTAACTGGGCAAATGATTTTAACCACCAACTCCCTTTTTATTGCCTAGCTCAAGTCAAAGGAAAGCAGTTCTGCAAAAAACTTCATATCCTAAAGCAGACGTTACAAGTTGTTGCACTGCATGAGGTTTGATTGCTGCCAACTTGCATTAAACTGATTGAGAGCTGGCTTTGATTTCCTTTGGGGGTTTTTGTGTTGTTGTTTTGTGGGGTTTTGGGGGGGGTTTGGTTGTTTTGTTTTTTTGTTTTTAATGGACAACAAATATTGGCATGGAATGGAAAAGCAGGATGCCATTTATGTGACAAATTGTACTATAAGGACTTTTACCAGAATACTGAGACATACTGTCGAATGAAGGAGCAAGCCTGGATATCCAACTGTTTCTTAGTCAGATAATATCTGGCATTTAGCTGAATCTTCACTGTAACACTTACAAACCACTGTTTCTTACTACAAATCAAGTGGACAAAGAAGTGGGAAGTGTATCTAACAAGACTGCAATGTAAAAACAACATAAGTAGCACATGGCACCTGGAAGAGACGTGAATCCGTGGGTATTTCAGAAACAAAATATGACAAATAAAACATAGGAAATGAGGACTTACACGTATTAAATCCAACAGAGGTGCACCAGAAGAGAAAAAGAAAGAAAGGTTTACAAGCAGTGGGCTGTTTTTGCTTTTCAAAACACCGGATAATGGTGCTGGGTAAGAGGAAACGAAAAAAAAAAAACACAAAAACATGGAAAAGATGTGGGAAATTGATGAAGGAAGTTTTGCAAGAGGAAAATGCCTTGGCAAGGAATGTGGATAGGATAATGTGCATATACGGAATATAATAGTTAACTGCCATAAAGCATCCACTACTCATAGCCAAAAGCAGCAAACTATCATGGCTGGGCCAGAGCACACCAGTGAGTATTTCAGGTCACAGCAGGAAACACCACACACCATATTTTGTTAGGCTGCTGCAGTGTTTTGCAAACATGGGGGGCGGCCTGCACATACAAAAAGGCAAGGCAGGTTGTTTCATTTGTTTATATTAAAAATAAATAGCTTTTGAAAATATGACCGAGTCAGTAAAGAGTATGAAACACAATCCTCAATTTGTTATGATTTAGCAAGTAAGAAGCGGGGAGAGGTAAAACCCTTGCAACAAATGCACACAATAGCTTTCAAAATCCCACTCAGTCCACAAAAGTGCTTTCAAAAGATCACGCTGGTATTGCTTTAGGAAGACAGGCTTGCTTCAAAGTCCAGGAAAAACAGGCAGGTTTTTATGGAAGAAACAACTGCCCCTGCCCAAGACCAGGCACAGCACACACCCCAGGAAGAAACACTGCATAGCGTGATGCCAAAGGAATTCTCTGGTAGGAAACCTCTGGCAGTGTGTCGTGTCACTAAATGAAAACAGAGCGCACTTAGGGACGGCAAAGCCCTGTTACCCACTCCCTAGCTATAAACTTTGTCTAAGAGCATAATTCTCAAGTTATTTCTTCTGATATCACCATAGCTTTACCAAAACGCAAAGAGTTACTCTGTCTGACCTCTAAGTGGCAGAGCTGTGATAACGTCAGGATATAAGCAAAGTAAAACTCAGAGAGAGATATAGTATCTTTTATTAGTCTAACCGGCAGAGCTGAAGAAACCTGCCAAGTGTGGACAGAGCCTACATTCATTAGAAGCAGATATAGTGATTTCTAGCTTTGTGTGCTGCAGGAATGCTGAGATTGCAGTTTATATGGGTCACAGGCAAGCAAGCCAGCTCAAGCATCACAGCCAACCTAGCTAATTCCTTGTGGAGCTTTTGCACCCAAGGTTGGAACGGCTGGATTGCTGCAGATACTAAGCTGGGTAGGTTAAGGCTAACCTGTGTGCTACACTTTCTGTGAACGGAGACTGGAACGCTTTTGCCTCAGAATGGCAGCAACAGCCTCATGCAGTGATGGGGTCCTACCCAGCGACACGCTGGAGCTGCACTCTGGTGATGCTTGGGATGTAGGGGTCCTGCCTGGCCCAGGCTCCCCCTGCTCCTGCCGCACATATTAGCAGGACTGAATCAAGACTGGGGCAGGGGTTCACTTCAGCAGGGCTATTTCTCTGACTTCACTCAGCTACTTCATTTCTATTTGCACACCCTTCAAAAGCTCTGTGAAGTACCTGCCTCATTTCACAATGCCTAGCATTTGGTAGGAACATGAGGTTGGAAGTTCAGGTTGCAGTGATATCTTTTCCCAGAGGATGAGGGTCGTGGAGGTTCTCTAATAGTTACCTCTTACGATAAAATCATTAAGAAATGAGAACTTACTAGAAGAAGAAAAAGTTATATAAACTTTTCATTAATAGAAGCCTGTGAAAAACTCCAGAGCTGGTTTTTGAGCCAAGACTAAGAGAAATTAGAAGCATTTTTTGTTTGTTTTCTTTTATGTATTTTTAACTTTGAAATGGTGATAATGTAAATGCTAGGTGTCATGGCCTCCTTATAGTTTCATTATCTGAAGGCCACAGACCTTCATCCTTTCAGTATCCTTTAGTGCAAATACATGTGTACAAACTTACGTATATTTATACACATAAAATAAAACATATTTCCAGAATAAACACATGATATTACACACAAGGGTGAGTCCTGAGAGATGCGTGACACTAAAGGTTTCTCTCTGTCCTTTGAAGTGCTAGCTTTGAGGCACAAATTGCCACCAACTGCCTTTTCTCTTTATCTTTAAATTACAAAGCACAGGCTTAAGGTATGGCTGCCTAGAACTGCCTCTGCCTCTGGTACTCTTAGGAAAACGACTCCTTGCATGCACACAAATTATGTAGATGAAATCACATCTCTCATATATTAACTTGATGTTAGACTCAGGCCAGGATTTTCTTGCTAGGATCACATAAAAAGGGATGAATAATTTCCCACAAAGGACTTTCGGGCAGTGACTGTACATTTGAAAGGAGGAAACGAAAGTGCTCAGTGCTACCAAGCTTCAACTTTAAAACACTGAATCCTCTTTTTAAGGTCCATTACTCCAGTAAATGACTAAATGTTCCTCAGACTATGGGAAGCAACTTGCAGCGTATGGTGTCTAAGTCTTACTGACATAACTGCAATGGAACAGAAGCAAAAGAGGGGCACATCATGTTCAGAATGATGTGCTTACTTTAATTCCAGTTTATAAAACCTTAGGTTCTACAGTGGTCAGCCTAAGGACGGTTATGACCGTCATTCTGAATATGAGACTGAGAGCACCCCCCAGGATATGAGCTCATGAAAGAGAGGTTTTGACTCCATGAGACCTTCTCCCAGCTCACAGAGCTTGCTCTGTCGGTGTTTGGCTATTGATTACTTTTTTCTGAGTGGAGACAGGGTCAGCTTCAGTCACTCAGAGAGACTTGTAGCCTTTACTTTTTTGAAATCCTGGCCTTTGGGGGATATCTAGATGAGCAAATTTGTAAATGTGTGAAAGGTCCAAAATAGAATTAAGGTCAACCCAGCGCGCGCACACACACACACACACACAGACACACACACAGAGACACACACACAGAGACACCCCCCCACCCCCACCCCCACACACACCCACCCCCCCCCCACCCCCACTCACCCCCACCCCCCACCCCCACCCCCGGACAGACAATGTTGGCATGATTTTTCTTTTAATTCCTTACTTATTTTATTGTTAGTGCTCTAACTCTAGCTGTGTTACTTTAATGAAAGCTAACACTGCAACAATAATTATAAGCCTCTCTCCTTTTAGTATTCTTTTAGTATTCTTGTTTTTTAAATTAAATAATGCAAACTGTTTTTTAAATTAAATAATGCAAACTTTTCTGGAACATGGCCATAAATTATAAATTGCAGACCATGCTTAATTTTAAGACCAAAGAGCTGTGGAAGGTAAAATGTATGTTTTTAGTTCCACATAAGACTGAGTTCCAGTTTTAAGCATGAGAATATGAGCTCAATCGCCTCACCACTCCACCACCCAGTGATGTAGATAGGTGCTTGTATCAACACTTCATTCTTCAGGGAGTGACACATCACCATTTCTGTTGTTTTGCATCAAAAAAAAAAAAAAAAAGTTTTTCTCCTGGGCTCTTACAATAACAAGCCTCTGCTACCATTTAAGCGGGTTGAAGGAGCAGAGCCCCATGATTATCACCGAGGGTCATGAAGGTCACAAATGAGGTCAATTCTTCCCTTGAAAGCTTTTTCAGAACAACACACTAAAGAGTTTGCATCCCCAGGGCTAAGAAAAGCAAGCACGGACCGCTTTTTCTACTCTTAGCCCTCTTCTTCCTTTCTTGACATTTTAGTGAACAATCAGATGTTCTCTGACTCACAGTTTGTAGTCTTAGTGGCAGCATTCAGAAGCACCTTGTGTGTAGTTTTAAAGGCATGCTTATTTTATTCATTTAAACAAGATTCATTACTCCTTGATCATTTGAATCAATTCCAGTGTCCTTACAATGGAGGTTTGGTACCATACCCACCATCTGTTGAGTTTTCTCTAAATAAAATTGCCAGTTTGTTTATTTATAGGAATGGCTGTGTTTAAAAATCTGTAATCCATGCCTGTGTTGACCTCCCAAATCTCACACAAACGCAGGCCTTTTAATGCGCAATGTGATTTTATTGCTGAACACATACAGGGCAGAAGAAGCTACCTCCAGTCAGAAGGAGGTTGTTCACTACATATCCCTGTCCCTATCATTTTATTTGGTTTAGTTATTAATCAGATCCAGCTGAGAAATGGCTTACCTAGTTTCCAGATAGAAACACATACATGTTTCTTCCATCCCTGTATTTCTCAGCCTAAAATATGCTAGAAAGTTAATTCCATTACATTCTCCTGTTGTTACATAGGCATAGGAAGGATATATTGAAATAAAAAACCCGCTTAAAACAAGTCTCGTAAAATGCCTGTTAACTGATAATGTCTGGTTTTGAATTAAGTAAAAAAAGCCTTATTAAATGTCTCTTACTAGTATACCATACTTAGAAAGAAGTCCTAGTGTTTGTGGTCACCCTCCTGGAGCAGACGTGGTGGCTTTTTGATTAGCGTCATCTGTTTTCATTCACCGTGGTGGCATCATAGCTGTCACTCTAAGCAGTTGCTGCAAACAGTATCTGGAATTGCCAGTTATATGGTGTCTGGAAACAGTTAACACCCCACCCAGGACTTTCCTCCCTTGTTGCCCATACGTGTTACCACATCTTTGCAACGGGTTTCTGCAGCTGGCAGAAAAAGACAGGCGCCTCACTCTTTAAAATGAGTTTATGCCAGAAGAACCCACAGCAAACAGATGAGCTTTCAAGTTGTCAAGATGTCGTCCTTGCATTTTCTCTAATAAAAGCAGAATTCTTACCTTCAGGAACCATGGTTAAAAACAATGGCAAAACTAATTTGTTAGGAATATAAAATTAAAAGAGAATCTCAAAAAGATGCCAAAACCAAAGAGGTCGCAGAACAGTGCTGTTTGTAAAGGCCAGGCAGAAGCAGTATAAACAGTGCTAAGGTGCTGGAGGACCCTGAGGCAGAACCCGTGAGAACCCAGGCAGGCCCCCCACCATCTAGCTAAACTGTGTTTGAGTGCTGCACCATAAGATGGGGGCAAACGTCACTTTAATCTATCTGTATGATTTATCATTTATGCTGCTTATAGATCCAGCTGCACACAGACCCAGTGCTCTGTGCCCTTCTAGCTGTGGTCTGAGAGTGGGGGGCAGGAGCTAACACCCAGCTCCTGCACTTGCTGTGTCTGATAGAGACTTTTCCCGTGTGGAAGCCATCAGCAGAGACTAATGCAAGAGGGACTATTTGGGATGAAGTGACTGAGCCAAGACCTTGAGAGACCCACACCCACTTTTTCAGTTTTCTATTATGGGCAACACCACAATGCATTACAGAAAAGAATCTGGACAGTATGAAGTGGGGGATCAATAACTGATTACCAAATCGAGAAGTGTTTACTTGATACATTCAAAAGGGTCAAGTCTTTCTCCAGTAAGGACCATGGGATAAGCTGCCCAGCACACTGAGTGAAAGTCCACAGAAGGCAGGTGCTCTGGCAGGTGAGTGTCACTACTCAGGAAGCGCTGGTGTTCCTGTGAAATAACTTTCTTGGGAAATTGTAATGGGGAAGCTTTGAAATTTGGAGAAAACCTACTAGGATGACTTGGCTCTAACAGCACTAAAAGGCAAAGAACTCCAATCAAAGGCACCTTTTCTTGACCATACAATCCTGCCTCCCATTCCTTTCCCTTGCTTACCCCAAGCTCCCACCTTGCCCCCCACATCCATGATAACCCGTGTCCTGCCTCTCCCACCATCACAAAACACACCGCTCTTCCCCTTCAGCCCACTCACTACTGTCCCTCATAAAAAGCCAATATTCATGACCGCTTCCCACTGCTCCCTCTCGCTCTCTTGCCGTCTGCTGTCTATTCTGGTACCACATGGGCTACCTGGCCAGAACCTCCCTCCTCACAGCAATCCTCCTTGTTCCTGTTCCTCCAAAAGGAGTAATGGGACTCATGGAAACTATTTGACCCTCCAGAAACTGAGGTGCTTTGGCACCTGTGAGCATTACTTTCCTTTCCCCTCTTAAAACAAACCAGAGGAAACCAAGATGATTAGGAATAAATTAGAAAATAAGCAAGAACTCTCACTTGGACAACTGCTGGATTCTCTCCAGCAGTAACAGCAATAGGGTTTCTCATGGGGTAAGAGTGAATCAAAAGTGTTTCCAAAAATCCCAACTTGTTGAAGTTTAGTTTAGTTATGGATATAATCTTACGTGGTACATGAAACAAGAAGCTGGCTCCAGAGGAACCTGTTTGCAGCTATTGGCAGAGCTGATGCAGGCTAGCTGCTCCATTGGGCCAGGGTCATGCAAAGTGTCAGTCTCTGCTCTTGGGTTTCACTCCTTCCCTCTCCAAGGCCAGTTGCTAGCTCAGTGTAATACCCTTCTGGGATATGAAGGCCTGGAAAAGCTCAGCATGGCTTTGTTGGCTGACAGAGCTGAAAATGAAATGCTTTCTTTTCAGATCCAGCACGTTACACACCTGACTCCAAAGCTGTCTGACAAGCATTTATATTCTTTTCATTGGCAAAAGAAATGTCCTAATAGTGGCTTTGAAGGCTGTTAAACGTACAACTGGCATCATCATGTTTTAAATGCTGTGGGATTAGCTGTTACTGTGATCACTGACAGCAAAATACACAGACAAAAGTATCCCCTTTCACCTCGCAAAAGCACATTTTGGAGAGCAGATGGAAGCAGGGAGGTCAGGAATAGTGGAGAAAAGCCATCAGTAGACCTAGTCGCCTCAGAGGATTGCTGTGAAGTGTTTTCCCCTCATGACAAAAGGATGATTTAGCAGAGCACCTCTTGGTAACCATCAAGTCCACCTTACTAGTGAACATGCCCAAGAGGAGTCTTGAAAATGCTAAGTATGCCTGTTCTCCAGCACATGTCATGCCAGAGAGGTCAGCTAGCCTGTGCAGTCACCTCCAAAAGGAGGGAAAATCTCAAAGGAAAAAATGCATTAACTTCTATTGCCTCTAACTACAGTGCAACATGTTTCCTCCCACCTCTCTGCTCCTTTTTGGGGAAGTGATTGGCCCTTCATCCCTCCCTGTTCTGGAAGATGTTTTCCTAGCAGACTTCTGCCTCCTGCCTCCCTCCAACACACACCAAAAAGCTGAAAAACAGGTTACGAGGATGTGACTTTCTGTAGGGTTTATGCAGTTTACAGGAAAAGGCATTTAATTGTTGGCAGGTAGAAAACCTGGCTGTGGGGTGACCTGGCCCTGATGGCAGTGCAGGGGGAACACCAAGGTGGCCATTTTGCTCAGTAATTCATTTCTGTTTGCCATTTCTTTAAAGGTAAAGAATTAATTTTTTAACTGAAATAGGATCAATTAATATTGCTTCGTGTCAGAAGGATTTAGATATTGTACAAGTATGACCTATGTTGCTTTTATCTCATATAAAATAACCAGATGCAATTGTTTCTTCCCAGTAAGCTTTGTATATCTAGCCACATCTCAACATTCATATCAGCTCATTTGTTACAATTTAAGCCAAAATCAACCCCCATGTAACTAAACCCTCTTCTTTAAATGGAAACATTTTCTCCTTTCCACCTTTAATGGGTCTATTTTCTCAACAAGTATTTATTAGTCCAAAGCACCTTAAAACACAGCCCTTACAGTGCTGTGAATCCACACTGGGAAGAGTATGCCACTTCCCATGTTTAAGCCTAAACTTAAAAGTTAAATACTTTAAAATTCTAAAAGAATCACACAGTAGTTTAATTGATTCCAGCCACAGTCAGAGTTGCAAAAATCTGTGGCGCTTTACTAAGGAAGAAATAGGTTGTGAATAATTTATTTTTTATTCCTTACTCACAGGTGATGGGGATTAACCTGGTTATTTCAAATGAGTTTTAGATTATTTTTAGAGTGCTGAATGATATCCTGTTTGAAGGCAGCTATTACACATCAACAAGTCAATATTTGCGCAGTAGGTCATTCAGAAGTGAGAGGAAATTCTGACCACATACTCAGAGTTCAAGCACTGTATATTTTATGAACATTGCCTGTAATACAGGGAATAAACTCAAAGTGCTTTTCTTCCAGTTCTCTCCTCCTTGATTTCCCCTTTCATCTACTCCTTTAACACTCTAGCGGCACACCAGGTGCTCCTCTGTGGAAACACAAGGATACCTGTATCACCCCTGTTCCAGTCAGTGCTGCTGAACTTCCAGCTCTGAAACACTCCTACATGAACTTAAACATTGCTATCACTAAATAAATTTCAGTGCCTTATGTTTACAGCTACAGAAATGCTCACTAATGGCCAGGTGTGACTGATAGCAGAAGCAGCTGTCCTTGTTCACAAAACACTGCTTCCAGGTCACAGCTGGGCCCATGTATGAAGCTGATGGAACCAGCTGTGCCTCCAACATAGCTTCTAGCAAGGAGGGTGCATAGAAGAGAGCATGTGTATGAAAGTCCTTCTCAGAGGTATAAATATTCATGAAAACAATTTTCCTGGTGATTTTCACATATCTGGTAGTGCTGTTCATCATCCTGCTTAGCTCATGTTAGGAATTACCACTTCTAAGCTTGCCTCCTTTCAAAGAGTTGCTGAATGTCAGATCAGTTAATTGAACAGCAATAAGCGGTACATCAGCTTCTGCAGTGCGGTCTGGCCAGAAAAATGTTGCTGGCTCTAGTGGCATTGGTCATCTAAGCCATCTCTCCCGTATTTGCTAAAACAAAGACTGTAAAAGGGTCTCTGCAGAGCTTTAGAGGCACGTTTCAATGTGTTAAGCTCAGCTTGCATTTGATCAAGTGACCTACAGCAGTTTAGATCTCCATTCAATATAGTACCATCATCAGAATTAGGTTTGGTTTTGCTTTTAGTGTGTACCTATTAAGACCATTCAGAGACAGACTGCTCCTCCTCATTAGCTGAACAGATAGGAGTGAGTAAGGAATGCTGTGCACGCTACCCTTATAGGAAACTGCTATTGCAATAAAAAGCGATTCTTCCTTCTGGGTGTAAGAGGGAGAAAAGTAGTAAGCCAACCTTTCTGAGCCCTGCTGATTAAGTCTGGACAAGAGCAGTAATGCTACTTCACCCAGAATGATTGTCTTACAAAGAGATAACTGTTCAGACAGATCCAAATTCCTTTTTTGGCCACCATAAATTGACAACATAGCGAACCGAGTCTAATTCCCCTGAAACTGTATTCCTAGGCAACCTTGACCCGCTCCAGGCTTCAGTAGCCCATACTGTGAGCAGTTCCATAGTGACATTGATAGAAGTATTTGCTCCCGTTTTGTAGGTATTGGATTGGTACCTGAGCAGAGAGAGAAGGTAAGGCAGAAGGTAAGTCTTTCTTCTTCCTTACCGCAGAGTCACAGGGGGGATTGGGAGTGGGAGGCAGGACTAGACTCAGCATGAGCCACATGTTGACTCAACATGTGCCACAACATGCATGTTCCCAAAAGGCACAGGGGAGCCTGATGAAATGCTGCTCTCCATGAGGGGTGGCCCCTGGAGCCCAGCCAGCCACCACACCACTGCCTGTCCATGCCTGTCTTTAGGTGGCTTAATCCGGGCCATAAAGGACGAGTGCTGAGAGGAACACATATACGAGTTAGAAGTAAGGTGTGGTGCTGGGTACATTTGAGCTCATCTTGCACAGGATGGCAGTGGAGGCTGTGTTGTTTTGAACTGCATACAGCAAGGTGTTAAAAGCAAAAGTTGTCCCTTTGCCAACTGATTTGGCATAAGGTGTGACACACAAGCACTCGTTCAAACAGATGCAAGACTTCCTGGCCTGTATCCCGCTGGTTTTGGGCCACTGTTCCCATGCCCTGAACACTGAGATGACTTAAAGACCCCTGGGGAGCAGAGAAAAGGTAATTTCAACAACATCAGCTTATCTGAAGAAGGTTTTGTGCATCAGAAAGTCTTTTTTTCAAAATGCTTTAGATGTTTTTGTTGCTCGTGTGTATTTGTATCAAACTGTTATATATATGTACGCTCATACACATTTAACCTGTCCTTATAAATCCTGTCTGAGGGTGTAACAGCAAAATGAACCAGTTACTTTTCATAAGTGATTAAATGTACTGTCAACCATTTCTTACAATAGGTACTAGACCTATTAGGGAGTATTTGTAGAATGACACAACATTTTCAAAAGGCTTTTAGTCCTTGAGTGCATATCAGACCCTGCTAAAGGCTACCAAATAGAGGAAAATAAAAATACTCTATAGCAATACGCAAATGAAAATCAGAATGGGACATTTAGACATTGCCATTACAGAAACAAGAGACGTATTTAGAACATTTCCTCATAGGCACCAAAAAACAAAACCTTAATAAAACACAAAACAAAATGAAAATAAATGTTACACAGCAGCCCATCCCTTCAAACTTGGAATTCAAACAATCGCATCATTCCACAGGGGAGATGGTGATTTTGCAGACAGACACAGTCACAAGCAGTGCCAATGACAGGGGAAAAAAGAAATATTTCATATTGAGGAGGGAAAGACAAACACACACACCCCTTCCCTGGCAGAAGCCCAGATCAGCTGTGTCAGTGAACAGCAACAGCTTCCCTGGTCTTCAGAAACCCCTGGAAGGAACCCAGAGCCATACATAGATGTCTTGGCTCTCCTCCTTTTCCTGGTGTAAACCTGGTTATGTATTAACTACCTGACTGGTTTCTTGGATTTCCGCTTGTCCTTCCTCATTTTTCACTGACTCTCTCCCCACAACTGATGGAGATCCAGAGAGAAGGGTAAAGTGGAGCAATAATGCCTCACTGACTCCCAGAGCAAATCTTAGACAAAACCCACTCATGGCATTCTCATTCATGGCAAGTGAGTTGTTTTTGTCTATGGCTTGAGCATCATTCAAAAGCACCCTTGGCAGCAGCAAACTAGTCAAAACAATTTCCCAGCTCATCGATAAAAAAGCACTCTAAAAAAGCTTTCCCTGAGAACTTTGCAGTTGTCCTTCCCAAGCCCTGGAGAACCGCACCCAGAAAACAAGCTCCTTTGTCAACTATGCTGAGTGCTTCAGAGTGAATTTCCAAACAAAGCGAGGATCTCAGACCAACTGCTCTATACAGACTGTTCCTCAGCCTGAAAAACAGCCTCCCAGAGTCACAACTGATTACATCAAAGTTTGCATTTCTACTGGTAACATCAGGTTCTGCAGCTGCTGATGCTTTCAGTGATTACAGTGAGTGAAGAGAAGTAATCCATTACCTTTATCACAACACTTTTGATCATGACAGACAGAAGTGCTCTAAACATAGTACATGATTTATTTGCAGCGCTTTCTAATTTAGCTGCTGAGACAAGTTAGTTACTGAGACTGAATATCAAGGATATCTTACAGTGATAGGTCAGTCTAGAGAAAGCAGTTTTAATTTCTGGAAGGTAAAGCTTTTGGGGAAAAAAACCAAGCAGTGACAATTAAGTCTCTCTTCACTACTTTGCTATTCTTCCTAGGTACCAAAAGACTTCTGTTAATATACGATCACATCAGGGACTCTTGCCGCCTAGTGCTGTTGTGTTCATACCTAACCAAGACAGAACAATTCAGGAGCTGTTCACATATAATCACCTAATTTGTAACTAATGGTTTGTAAGTTTGTTGTGGACTTTTTGTTTTCCACAGTTTTTATGGGGAAATGACACTTCTTGAGAGAGAGACTGCATGTATAGGTTCAGAATATACATGTCACTGATGCAAAGTATTTTCCTTGAATTCCTCCTTCAAAGTGTGACTCTTTCAGTCCTAAGATCCCAAAAGAAGGCTCCCCTGCTAGTCCTTTCTTTAAACCATGTATGGTTGTATTTACAATGCATATTTTCCATGTACAGATATAAAATATACATACGTGTGTGTATATGTATGTATATACATCATGCATATACACATATATAAAACCACACTCAGATGTTGTCACATTTGAAAATTTTAGCCCGCCTGGGTTCTTAAAGGTGACTTCAAACTAAGGCAAAATGCCAAACAATGTCTGAAGAATGACACATCACATTTATAAACCCCTTAAGTGCTTTCAGTAATTTTATCTGGTGTCTAGCAATTTGGCTTCGGTAGTGGCGCTTTATCAGATTTCAAGTTAGAACTTAATACCAGAAAAATGCTAGTAATTGCTGCATGTCTGTAAACATGTGTTAACTAGGCCCTACGTGTGTTATTACATCGATAGTCTATTCTGCCGTGAAATGTCTTATAATTTTCCCCCAAGGAAGCAAAAAAAAAGGGGGGGGGAGGGAGAGGAAAAGAGAAGAAAAGACCTATTTCTTCAAGTCTAGTGGGAATACACTGAGTAAAAGGGCAATCAGACTCCCAATAGCAAATAGCATTTACATCAATTACTTTTGTGGTTGAAAGAAATTATTCTCTTTTTTCCTGAGTTTTAGTTTAAAAACAGTTTCTATACTTATACATTTTTTATTACATATTAATATATAATTCAGTGTCTTGAAAAATTTTGCAACTATGAGACTGAGGTTGACCTTCAGACTCTAAAGTAACAACACCTGACTTTTGGGACTTCAGTTAAAACATTTAGCAGAGTGGGCTACATTTACTTTGGAAATCATTGCTATAAAGCATAAAATACAATTTCTTTTCTTTTTTTTTTTAAACCACATTACATAATATAAAAAGGGCAAAAGAGGCAGCCAACATTTCAAATTGCCAACAATTTCATTTGACTTCATTTGAACTTCTACTCCCCATAAAATACTAACGTCTAACAAGAAAACACATGCAATCGATGCAAGCCCACAGACAGGCATTCACTTTCTCAGAAATACGAAAGTCTAAGATGGGTCATCAGAATTCAACAGCAAAGTTGCATATTAACTTGCTAGTTCGGGTCATTCTTCTGTGTAAGAGGAAGGTAACCTCTGTCCAACTAAAATTATGCCTCTCTTATTGTACAGTTCTATGGAAGGTATTTTTCTCCATTTTACTTCCCAGAAGTGAAGTTTATAGCCCAGAATTTGATGCTTGATATCGGTCATATAATTTGTCTGCTGTAAAGCTGTTAATGGTAGCAGAATGATCTAATCCTTTAGATCTTGCAAACCTTACTTTTTATGACGTGCTGTTAGCACTGAATTCTGCAGAATTATTTCCTTTCATTTGTTTTAAGGATATTCAAATTGCTGCTGCATGTGACTATAGCTTTCATTTTCTGGGAACCTAAAGCAAGGCTTCCTCATTGCTCTGTTTGCCTGGGTGAAGTAGGCAGAACCTCTGTCAATAATCATTCCTAGCTCTCTGCTTCTGGAGGAAAACTTCCTTGTTTAGACTCCTTGCCATCTGCCTATTGTACATGAATTTGTATGTCTTCAAGTTAAATTGTACCTACTGTTTTGTTCACTGAAGTAAGACCTTCTAGATGTGCTCCTCTAGTTTGTCCTAACATGAATGGTGATATGTAATGACCACATCTTCAACTCAGTCTTCAAATTACCAACAAAATTGTGCAAGAGAAATCCCAACACAGATCTTTGCATGCCACTGTTATGTCACCTACATTTTGAAAAACAGCCAGTGCTTAAAACATTTGATGACTAGTTAGGATTCAATTAGGGACAAAAAACCTACCTGTCTAGCATAACGTAAAGTCACTTTTTCTTACAAACATCATCAAAACCTCCTAAAAACCTGAATAATGTATGCCAGATTTTTTCCCCCAATATTTTAAATAAAGTCTTCAAATAACTTCAAAGACCAGCTGAGGACTTCAGCAGAAACTGTGTTGTTGGTCAGATGATGTAATCCTGTTTTTCTAAATATGTGTTTCTGTTCTGACTACCCTGAAATGCTTCCCTTCTACGTAGGATATCACACATTCACCTGCAACTCCCAAGGTCACTCTTCATGACATTTTGGAAACGATGCTCCCTGGTGATGCTTTTACAGCAACCAGGAAGAACTCCTATTTTAAGGAATATATTGCATGTGTTTGTCAGAAGCTTTCCAGTTTTGGAGCTGAGATCCCTCACAGCTTGAGATGAATGCCATCTGGTCCTGGCAGTTCACTAGAATCAAGATTCCCAAATTGTTCTGTGAATTCCTCCCTGGAGATTTCTCCCATTCTTAACAGCATACTAACAACCAAGGTTTCCCTTGGGTGAAGTCTCCTTGGGATGAGAATGTCAACAATAAACATCTTTAGCCTAGTTTAACTGCTTCAGGCAATTAACTTTTCTTCAGTCATGTCATCTGCCTTTAAACTTCCTTTTCCCACTGATCTCTCTGTACCTAGAGGTCCACAGAAACAAGTGCAATCTTTCTGCCTCAGACACATGTTAATACTTCTTGTGTGGTAAAAATGCCCATCTCTTTACTGTAATTAAGAAAAATTCTTGTGAGCTTAGAAGTAGAGTGGAACTTTTCATCAGGCTTGGAGATTGGAGACATTTTGCAGCTGGAAAAACATATTGATACAACTTGTATAGATACAGGAAGTCTGGGTCCGAAAGAACCAAAAAGGACCACTGTGATCAGCTGATTTAGTTCCCTTGTACCACAAGCTGAGCTGCTTTCTGCTGCCTGAGTTTACTTCTGAATCCATGTTTGGGTTGGGATAACAAGGTCTAGAAAAGTTCACTGCAGGATGCTCCCTTCTAGCCCACAGACTTTGCCCCCTAGAGTAAAAGGAGTGGCTTATCACAATGTGGGTACTATAGAAGATAAACAGGCGTTATGTACATTCAGTAGCACAGCAAAATGAAAATGAAAAGGCCAGAAGGAAAGGGGCAGAATCTGAAGAGCACCAGCATTGCAAAGAGAACGTGGCTGACCAGTGGATGCACATAAACAAATTCTTTTGGTTAAAGATGACAAAAACGTTGGTGTCAAGGCCAGAAGGAAGGGAACTGGAGTAGGTTAATCAAAGCATGAACAAAGGCATGTGTAGTAGACTAGAAAAGCAGAGACACACTTTGGCCAAATGGGTCAGCACACAAGCCAGCCAGCAAAGTGCAGTGGTTAACCAACCTCACACAAAATACACTGCACCTTCTTCAAAGATGAGGAAATCCTCACTATAAACTTCAGAGGAGGCTTTGCCCTAGAAAAAGGAAATGTGGAGTACTTTGTTTTATCTTCTCCCAGGGATATAAGCATGAACAGGCCTAAGATCCAGTTGGCTGTACTGGGTTCCCAAGTTTCTGAACACTGCAGCTGTGGGAGCCTGTGAACAAGACTTGCTGGCTATGGGGGAAGCTGTCTTCCTCTTCTTGAAAGTCAGGGGATCAGACCAATTTTCCTGAATGACCAGAAGCCTGCTACCATGTTCAGATGCTCCCGTAAGTGAATTTGTTGAACTTGAATGTGACAAAGTGGATTCTACTGGTCCTTGAAGACCCCCTGAGCACTGGTCTACTGTCCCAGGAGCCCCTGGGTTGCTGCATACATAAGGGTGGGCCTGTCTCCACATTTAACAACTCAATTTTTCTCCACATTCACTCCTTTTCATCCTTTTTCTTTTGGTACAGTGACTCATACACAATATTCAAAATGATTTTCAAAGCTACTTAGTTAAATGAACAGTCCACAGCTTATCAAACCTTGACAGAGAAATTAGAGGCAAGCAGATAAAATCAAAGACACATACCAAAGGTGTAATGGAAACACAGAGCCCTCTGTGTGAAAGTACTTTTGAATAAAGAAGGCATTTTAGAGAAAGATAAACTGCTCTGCTAATAGTTGATGGTCTTTTCTACTCTTCAGGTTTTTCTTCAATACACCTGAATTAAATCCACTTAAAGCCCGCACAAAGCTTTCCTGTTCTTTGAACACCAATGGGACAAAACCCCAAGCATCTCTGAATTACAGTTCACACATGACACTTACAGAGCCATCACACTTCCCAGAAGGCCATATTAACACCTGTATGGCACACACCACCAAGGGTATTAATGGGCTCTAACTAGCAACATTTAATTCAACCTCATAATATCCTTTAAAGCCCAAGATTAGGTGCCCCCTATAAAATTCGCATCACTATTTGACTGCAGATCCCCAGAACAGTTTTTGGAGATATCAAGCACTTGCAAAGTTGGGACAAGTCATTTTAGAGCTGGTGTTCTGAGAGCTAAAGAACAGAAATACAGGTCATATGCTCCTGGAGGCTGGAGCTGAAATCAACGGATGCTTTGTTTTGCTGCATTTGTTTTTTTTTTTAACTTAGGGTGCAAAGCAAAATAAAAGGCAGGTTCATGGAGTTTGCAACACAGAAAGGTAATCTTGTGTCTTTCCCTCTGTGTACTGCATACATAACGTTCTGCTTCTTACCCACACCCACAGCCTGGGGGCCAAAGCAGTTGTTTTTGTTATATGCCACTAAAATCAGATTGTTCCAAAGTGACCTGACAGAGGACAAAATTAAAGTGTCTAGAAGCCAAGGGTAAGGATCCTCTTTTCAGGGTGAAGCACAAGACCATTTTTCTTTTCTACATGTGACTGTATCTCACATGAAGTATGTCTCCTCTCAGAGACACTAGCCTCATTCAAGGCAGTAGTTCCACAGCTGAGATGGTGCTGAATGCTCTTTAAGCAACAGGTTTTCAATTAAAGTAGCACAGAGCTTTTGGCTTTTGGAGCAGCACCACGTCAGTAAGTCCAAGGACTCCAGATGTTTATCCAAAGAAATGTCATGGCAACAGACTCTCTGACACAGCTCCTCTGTGCTTCGGGGGTTGTCATAACCTTCTTATTGCTGCCACTCCTTTCCACTCCAATCTCTAGAGGTTTGCAGCTTTGGCTGACTTAGCCTCTTAGTACCTCTGAGACTACTTCATCACAACTCTTTCAGTATTGCTGCTGTCCTGTTCCAGGACTCTGGATTGTTGCAGACCACATTTCAGGTAACAAGCTGCCCACTTGATGAATGATCTCAACACCTCGCTATAAGCTTCCTGGGGACTGAATGCTTTCAACTGGGAAGCTGGGCTGCCAATGATTTTCATCACCTCAGAAGACCCTTTGCTCACTGAGCAAGTGGTGCTGCTCAGCTGCCACTTAGATACAAGGATGTTCCCTTGCTCTGATTTACATAGTTTCTCACACCCCTGGCTACTCTTGAATAGGTCAAAGTCCAGGTCTTACATCTACATCAACTCTTACATCAGAGAGACTTGATGCCATCCATTATATACATGAGAGGCTGGGATAAGCCAGGAAGTGTTTTCCACATCTCTTTTGAATGATCTAAGAACCCAACAATTCTCACACCTAAAATTTTGGGTTTTGCCCATTTCCACGTAAAACTGTGTTCTTGCTAACAGGCAAAGAATAGAATAGAATAGACTATTTCTGTTGAAAGGGACCTACAACAATTATCTAGGCCAACTGCCTGACCAATTGAGACCTGACCAAGTTAAAGCATGTTAGTAAGTGCATTGTCCAAATGCCTCTTAAACACTGACAGATTTGGGGCATCGATCACCTCTCTAGGAAGCCTCCAGCTTTTGACCACCTTCCTGACAAAGAAATACTTCCTAATGTCCAGTCTAAACCTCCCCTGGCACAGCCTTGAACCATTCCCATGCATCCTGCCACTGGGTAGCAGGGAGAGGAGATCAGCACCTCCAGCTCCACTTCCCCTCCTCTGGAAGCTGTAGAGAGCAAAGGACTGTAAGAATCATATTGGGAACAAGCTGACATGAACAGGAGCTGGAACAACTTGCTAGAAGAGTCTGAATAATTAGTTTGAGGCACACCATTTATTCCTGTTGTTTAGTCTCACATTCTGTTTTCAGGGCGGCCTGTTTTAGCTATAAGCAGTTCATTTTCTCTAAATGGGTCAGTTTTGCAATCCCATGATTTCCCACTGTTGCTCATGCATCAGTGGCTTTTCCATCTGATTGCCTGGTGAGACCTCAGAGGTGCAAATATATGATTCAGACAGGAAAGTGTAACTTCCAGTAACAGTAACTGATTTATCCTTTGAGCAAACATTTTGGTGAAACTTGGGAATGAAACTTGCAGCAGCTGCAGTAATGGATGCTGTGTCCTTGGGCACTGCTGGTGAGGTACTGTGGTTTTTTTTCAATCTCACAATATATTCACCTTTCCAAACAAACCACTTTTGGGCAGTTTTTAACACTCGTTTTCACGGAAAGCTCCTCTGGGTCAAACTGCTATCAATCTGGGCGTAGGGGGTGGGGAGGGGGATAGGGGGAGGGAATCAACCCACTGATGGTGTCTTGTGTCTTTCTGGTCTTGAACCAGACATTGCTCTTCCCAGGTAGCGAGCCTACAACAAGGCTCTTCAGGCACTTTTCCCCAGAGCATTTCCAGTATGGTGTAGCTGAGCACACCCAGAGCCCTAACATGCTGCCAGGGCACATTTCTGTGGGTTTCCCATAGGCTGCCTGTGAAACAACCATGTAGACAGGAGGAAAGCGCATCACTCACCCCAAGGTCTCCTCGCCAGCAATTATCACAGAACAAATGGGCACAATCATCTGTAAGCTCTCCCACAGCCATTCAAATAACAAGGACATTGCTTAGTCACAAAGTGCCTGCTCCTCCTCAGCAGCAATCCTCCCTTCTGTCATGCAGCCCCAAGGAGGTGCTGGGGGCAACAGCTGGTATTAGTGGGGTGACACAATATAAGAGGTCAGTTAATGGACAAAATATATACGAGATGCACAAATAGCACATTCTAGGGAATAAGAAAGACACAGCTTGGCCCCTGATTTGGATCTGCTTGCAGAAGAATCAGCTGGTGCATGAGTGCGAGAATCTTAAAATCCCCCATACCATCGATGAATAACTACAGTGTGATAGCTAAAATATTTTATGCAAACATCAGCCAAAGCCAGCACAGCTCCTCTGAAGGAAGGAGGGTACCTACTTTTGTACTGTTCCACTGGAAGCTTAAAATAAACTCTACATGTTACAAGATGAAAAATTAAACCATCATCAGGCAAAACAAACACCTAGAGGAAAAATGGCTAAAACTGACAGCTGAGGCTTGATGCTTTAGCAATGTCAAATGCCTTCAACTCCTACCTGAGTTCTCGTGGGTGGTGTTGTTGCAGCTAAGAAACGAGGGGCTCAGGAGACCAGTAGAATAGGCCAAAGGTAGAGCTGAACTCCCAGGGAAGCCGGAGGGATACCACTGGTGGGAATGCGATGGGCTGTCAACCTTCTGCAAGGAGTGCAAGTGTCAGAAAAGAAGCTCTTTCTTCTCTTACTGGCTTTAATACACAGTCATTAAATCCAGGGCATCTTCTTAGGGAATAGACAGAAAAGTACAGTTAATGGCTCCAAGGACACTTTGGGCTATTATTTCTTTTTGTAGTTAGCTGCTATCCATAAAACTGAACTAGTTAAAATAAAGGGATGTGTTAAAAATTTGGATAACAACAGATATGAGATTTTAAAAAATGCTTGTTTGGAAAAGAGATTAAATTATCTCATTCATTTCCCAGTTGCCCTGCAAACTCTATTCTCAGCTCCTCTTAACTCACTCACCCCGCTTACCTACCCAAACACAGGAGGGACTTATCAGTTCTCCATCATACTTAGTAAAAAGACAATATTTTCATGTTTACTCTTAAAGAATATCTGTTTCCAGCCCACAGTTTCCTGCAAGCTATGCTAATTCCTCCAGGCTTCTTAAAATATACTAGAAACATCACTGCTTTATCTTAATTACTATCTTGGTTGGAGTCACCAAGCTGCTATTGTCTTTGATTTTGTTGTCTCTGTAAATACAAATAAAACTGTACTTCATTGATTCTGTATGACAAACCAGACAATACATGCATCTACCTCTTACACAAAGAAAGAATCAACAGACAAAGAAGTCTGAAAGTATTACTTTGCCAGAAAGTGGAGTGATGGGGCAGAATGACAATGATACACAGGACTGTACCTACACTCCTAGGGTTGTACAAAATTTGCTGCAATATGAAAAAAGTTAAGGTCACTGTGTGGAACAAGTTGACTCACTCCATATTACTGTGAATGACAGGAACATTTTAGTAAGTGCTCTTTTAAAGTTATATAAATTTTCGGATTTATCTCAATTTGGCTTCATGAAAACTGAAACTTGCAGTGCAAAAATAATTTTTAAAAGCTTAATTTCTCCCTTTGACATGACAAACACTTAAAGACCATATAAGAACCTTCTTGGAGGTGTGACTTCATTTTTTACCTTACCTAATACTTACTGTTTCTTTGCTATGCCAAACTTTCACCTCCACTGCATAATGAAGTCTTACTAATGTTGTTTCTGTCTCTGAGTTTTATACAGCTTCCCCAAAATGAATGAAACAAGTATTTTTTGTTGTGATAGACATCAAAATCAATGTGCCTCACCACCTCTGGAGGCTTTCTGACAGGGAATGCTTAGTCCTCAGCTCTCATGAAATTCCTTCTAGTTTTTGTGGTCCGCTCCATACATCCGCAGTGGTGGAAAGTTCTCTCAGGAGCACATACACTGTTATTTATTCTTTGATGTAGCCAAGGCTTGACTGCTTTGAAAGGCTTGGCTTCTCTTTCTTTCCTCCCTCCCTCTTCATTCCCAAACTTAAATTTAAAACATAAGCTCATGGTAGGTTGTAAAAAAAAAAACCACCCCAACATCCCACAGTCCTCTGTTCTCAGGTCCATCAATCTACAAATGCACACAACCTTATATTTTTAAGATCCAGGCTGTAGCTGATACTGTTCGAATTGCATAGATGCAGTCAGGGCTGCAGGGCCTTGCCAGCAGTCTGCTCACAAAGCTGACAGGTAAATGGAAAATGAGGATGTTTTCTAATGTGGGTTTTGGGTTTTTTTTCATATTTATTTCATATGTTCATTTTAGATACTTAGTGAAATCTGTCAGATGGTCCTTATCGTTTTTGTTGACTATCCCAGCATGCTGTGTGCACCTTTGTTACTCAAGAGCCATCTCAAAAGCATTTGTGTATCTGCTTTTCAGCCTGCATTCTTGAGAAAACCAGTTTCTTCATTCACATTGTTTGTAAGCCCCTTCTCCTACTATTTTTTTTAGTCTACTGGTCGATATCAGTCAGATCAGAAAGGCGAGTTCCTGAAGATGTGAAAATTCTGTGAGTTCTGTGAAACTCAGAGGTATTTGTGTCCCTAATAAGTCTGGCAAAATTCAGCACTTTACAGAATTAATCAACATACATATATCCATACAATAAAACATATAAGGAACATGGGAAAGTGTAGGGAACATGGGGAAGAACTATGGTTTGCACATGTACCTGCACAGGTCTGGAGAAAAAGAGAGATTAATAGGTAAGATGGGAAAAAGAGGTATTGTGGAAAGCAGCATTCAGGACTCTGGAAGACTACAAACTATAGCAGTGAGAGACGGCCATGCAGCCCCAAGGGTGAGTGAGGGTTATTCTGGAGGGCAGAGGGTTATATGGTACTCGGGACACAAACCTACATGATATCAAGCTTCATGGAGATTCGCTTCATGAGGTCACATAAGCACTGCTCCTGGTCCACCTGTTACCGCTATTTCTCTCCCATTATAAAACCATACCTGAGTGGCGTTAAATGACCAAACATCTTGGTTTTGGTTTGGTGTTTTTTTGGGTTTTTTTTTTGTATTGTTACAATCTGTAGCGTTACATGCTATGCACTTCTCTCACAGGCCAACTATGTGGTCAGCTGGTGTCTCTGTGGCTTGAGCAGACATCTATCCAAGACACACATCATATTTAGGTAACTCTTCCCTAGTGCCAGGGGGACACATGAGACTTTGCCCTTTCTTTCCTGGTAAGTTCTGAAGTAAAAGCAATAAGGAAAATCACTGGAAAAAAAGCTTCCCTGAAGTTGAGGACTTGTAAAAGTGTAAAACTGGTATGAAACACTAAAAAAGCAGTATAGTGAGTCAGCCCACTTTGCCCAAATGTCAATGACTGCAAAAGGTCCTTTTATTTTCAATACCTTTGTGTGGTTACCCTAGGAGACACTGTATGCAGTTTTCAGGCCACCTAAAATTCACCAGATGCACCAGATCCATTTTCCCAGCTATTAATAGTACTAGTCTTTCCTGCCAGTCATGAATTTACGTTTTTGTTTGGTAGAGACTGAAATGTTAATCACTTTCACTATTATGTTGTTATTGAAGTCAACAGGAATTATTAGAGAATGACAAATTAGAAGTAAAATATTTTTTTTCTTGGATAGTATTTTTTTCAAATACTTTTGCCAGGGCCAATTTAAGGAATCCACGGATTTCAAAGGAGACTTGCCAAAACATATTTTGTCTTTCTGATAATTTGCTCACTGAAGCACTTCTCCCTTCAGTATTACCAGGATAATGACTATGACCTGGATTTCACAGAAGGAAGGTTTGCAAGGAGAGGTAGTACTTTACTAGACAGTGATATAGCTGAAGATAGGAGATGAAATTTCAAGGGTATAACCCTGTATCAAACCCAATTTCACGATGATGCTTCTGCAGTCTAAGGGGCAGACTTTCCTGCCACCAACAGGCAGGGATGTGGTTCTTTCAAGGAGTTAGCAGAAGCTGTAATCCCCACCGTGGTAGGTACCAATGCCTGAAGAAACTTCTCTTCCTCTTACAAAGCGAAAGAGATGGGGTCCTACAAAAAGTCTCAGGTCTTCCACTCAGGCATTTTCTCAGTCAGTTTGTTTGTAATTCAACTTCCCTTTAAAGGAGCCACAAAATTACAAAACACCATTGGTACAGACCTACAAGCCAGCACCAGCAGTGCTTTTTCGTGCTCACCTCTTTTTATCCTAACTACCCACTTACTACAGAAATCCATGAAAAAAATCCTTTCATATTCAGCCACGTCTGATGATCTGTGTGGTGGGCTGTCTCTTTAGCCCAATGTACTGTCAACCTACTGCTTTCATATTCTGGGCCTGTTGTTGACTCAACTATAACACCACTGGTTCTCTCAGTCATTAGTGTGCAGTCCGTTAATGAGCAAGTAAACAATCTTGTCACATTAACAACATTTTTACAGCATATGCAGCTTGTAAAAGCACTAGCATTGAGGGAAACGGCCTTCTATCAACCCAATGCTTTCAACAAAAAAACAAGCTCTGTGGGTTTATTAGAAAGATTTGCAGTCCATTATCTAAGGTTTGCTAATTGCAAACTAAGCTTGAGACATGAATCAAAACTTCAAGCCATAATTTTCAGTAACAGTATAAAAGCTTACAAAGCTTAGCTGCTGCAGCAAGGTAGGAGATTAGATTTCCTTACCAAATTTAACTCAGGTTCTTTAATTATGGGTACTAACAATCCAGCTTCCGACCTTTGCTATAAATGTACATGTCTGTAGCTTCAATTAGTCCAGGCTTGTCTGAATCACAAAGTGAAGCTCCACTCATGCTCCCATTTCAATCAACAGGGGAAAGTGCAAGCTTACTTTCAGCTTAAGTTTAAACTTTGAATTCTGTGGAAAGACAGACAGAAAGAAATGTAACTTCTGTGGGTCAAGGGGATTTTCATGCCTCTGTAAAACCTGAGCAAAGCTTTTTCATAGCATAAGGAAACCCATCCTCTTTGGTATAATCTGTTTTGGTCCACTGCAAGGCTATGTTTTTTCTGCTACCTAGCTAGTCAAGCCCGTCCTTGTCAGGCATCTGCACACCCTCTTGCTCAGAAAGCCTCACAACTTTTTGCTTCTGACCCCACCTTTGTTATGGCAGATGCATCCATGATTCCGCTAGCCTTGCATCTTCCTAATTTTGAGACCTTGAGAAGATCTGGGGAATAAAAGTCGTTGTTTAAAATTTCATAACTGAAAATACCTAAAAAAAAAAGAATAATTGGTTCAATGCTTGTGGCAGATAAGGAAATGGCAATTCCAAAATCCAGTCTACATGTTCCCTACAAAGATCTTTCAAAGATGTTTTAATTTTTAATCAGAAAGATTGAAGCATATCACTCAACATGTCTGTTCATGGCAGAAATCTGATTTCCTGAACTTGTTTTGCTACTGATGATGATCAGGACTCAATTAAAATGTTAAAGGCACACCTTCACTACATTGTGGATTTGGAATGAATTTCTGTTTTCTGGCTTCCACAGGGTCGGATGTACATTTTCAGGAAAAAAAGTCTCAGTGATATTAAAGTTCATATTCAGACTCAGCCAAGGCTTTTTTAGACTGCAGGATTTCTTTTTCTTCCTTTTCTAAGCTATTCCTTCCCTCTAGCTACAGCAGCTATTTATTTGTGAGTTACTTTAAATCTCTTCCATTTTATAAGGCACTTCACTTTTGACAGCAGTGGAAAAAATGCAGCTTTGCCTTCTAAATTTAGTAGAAGAAGAAAAAAAAACACCAGATTGTTTGCTGGTGTCTCTGCTTCTATTCTTCTGTTCCAAACTATTCTCCATAAGTTCCTGTCTGTCGCCTTTTGTAAATAACATCTGCTTTTAAAACTCCCTGTCTGCTAATTAGTCTGAATCGTTTGTAAGAGTACAGTACTTATTTAGAAATGTACAAATCAAATGCTAATGGGTGGTAACAAGAATTTCCCACTCACTCAGCATTTACATCAATTTCCACATTAGAACTACGTAAAAATAACCAAAACCACTCAAACCTAGACAATTTGATGGGGCTGGGGAGCGGAGATGTTTCAAAATCATGCATTTGGGTTGACACTGCCAACTACTTTCAATCTTGAGAAAGATTTTTCTGGTGATATTAATTGGGTATTTGCCCTTCTTATCTCTTTTCTAACATATCAGCTGGCTTGGGGATCTCTCCCCTCTGCTGTGGAGAGCTTCAGCCCACATTGGTTCTTTCTCAAGGGAATGTCTCAATTCCAGGCTACAAAGTAATCCCAACACAGTTACTTTCTGTTTCTATGACTATTTAGAAATTTCATACAAAACCAAATAGTGCAGACCAGCTCCATCAATAGAGGTTGAAGGAAGGAAGTCCTGAAGTACCTATTTCCTGATTATTAATGACTTGCTAATAAAAGATGGGAGACAAATATAAATCTACTTTGCTTATGGCAAAATACGGCTTTGAACAAAAAATATCTTCCTTCACAAGGTAAAATTCCTGAACTCCAGGATCTGGGTGATAAACCCTAAGATCTGATAAATCCAGTCCTAATGGTCTTTTACCAGTAAGTTCCTTAGCTGAATTAAGCAACTGAAGGACAAACCAGAAAAAATAACAGACTACTTTGATAAAAGCCTAAGTAATGTTCTCAAGAGCCAGCTGGAAACAGAAACATGAACCAGAGCTGTGTCAGAGGGGATTCTTCACAGCTTTGCTCTTGGATGTATGTTCTTTAATGATCTGGAGAAACACGAGTGTTATCTGTGGGAAAAAAAAACAAACCAACCCCCTAATCTGGCTGTACACCATGTTAACAGCCACAAAAGCATTGCCAGAACACCCAGCTACTGGATGCCCATCCCCCTGAAACCTCAGGGAGACAATCTTTATTTTAGGCAAACCCTTGAAAGCTGGCACTAACCTAAACATTCACCCCAGTTCTCATCCCTCAGATGCATCACTGTCTCTTCTGAAGGAAAACCATTATGTTTCTGAATCTTACCCGTCTGGCTTACAGACTAATTGCTCGAGAGGTGCATAAGCAATGGTGCCAGACATGTGCAGAAATCAGGAATAGACAAAGGCATTATAAATTATTTGAAAACCACATCTCTAATGCTCCCTTGGAAAGAGGGAGTCCTTGAGGAATAAAGAAAGGTTGTTAGGTCTGCAGAGACAGAATTCTCATTCCTTACCTCCAGCAACTGAATATGGCTGAAAAGCCCCAAATAGTTCAGTTGCTGCCACCTTATGACTAGCCAAGTCCTCTGACAGATAATTTCACTGCTAGGGTGATTCCTTGACACCAAAGCAAGATAAAGTAGGAGTTCAGACCAAGAGTCCATTTAACCCGGTATCCTAACTCTGACATTTATGGCCACAAGTGGCCACCAAGGGAAGGACAAGAACAGGGTAGGCATATACGCTCCTTTTCCTGAGTATTTTCTCAATTTTCAGCTCTTACTAGCTCAAAAGATTTCCTGAAACCAATGTGGTCTGTCTACTTTTTAAACCCCGAAAGGTTTAAAGTGGAATATTCTTCCAATTATTCACCCAGTTCACTTGAACTCAATGGAAACACTGCACATTTACAACCACCTTCATCGAGTTCTCCAGGTCTGCTATGAATCATTTTCCTGAGACAGGAATGCAATGCAATGCAAACATGTCAAAGCCAGCTTTAAGCCCACTAGTGTAGGTACTGACAGAGGTTCAGCCACAGCCTGGGCTGCCCATTTGACTATTTGCAGAGCTTCTGCAGTGAGTTTTGCAGCTCCTTTGAAGCTCTATGGTGCCACAGTGACCCTGCTTCCAGATCACAGCTCAGATCTGTGGGCACTGGGCTAGTTATACTGACTGCAAATACAGTTCTTGTCTCCAACAGCTTACTCTAACCTAAAACTGGTAAAGAATCACAGATTTCTTACTGGAGTACACTCCATAGTGGTAGAAGTCTCACACTGACATAACAAGGAGCAAGAGTGATCTGATAACACCACTGTCCTGAAGCACTTAATGAGCAAGGACCAAGAGCTAAATTCCCATCCTGTCCTCCCCAACTACCAGTGACACAATCTGAGAGCAAGGTTTGACACTTAATCAGAAACCATCCAACTGCAGAGCAGCAGTCTGTTGTTTCTTGTGGATCGCATTTTGCACCTTTCTCAGCCAGTACAGTTTGAGCTCGGATCATCTCCTTGCTCACAGAAGTTCCTATTCTAGCTGAGACACTTATCAGCTTCACCCGGACTATGCTGTTTCTATCTCCATTTGTCATGCTTATGGTAACATGTTTATTACTTAATGTTCATACAAAGCTTGGAAGGTAGAAAGTGTTGTCTAACTGCTAAATATTCTTAAATGTTCTTAAAATCTCCAAGGCAGGAAACTCACATACAGAAGGCAGCTTGCAACACCTGTCTTCTACTACCCTAGGCTAAGGGGCAGTTACACAGGGGCAACCACAGTGGCTAGGTAACATAGTCAAAGGCAGGGTTACATCCCATACCTACCGCTTTTTTTGTGGCTAAATGAAAGCTATGCTGCTGAAAGGGCTGCCCAGAGTCCCAGCACCATGTTGCCCACGCTGGCTGTGGGCAGAAGGGCAGCTCCCATTGCCTCTTCTGGGTCCCTGCAGGCTCCCGTCTCCCTGGGAGCCCACTGCTGGCACCTGAGCCACCCTTGTTTGGTACATGGAGCATATATTTATGGTGCCATATAAATGTTTCATAGGAACACATACCTTATTAGTTCAAGAAAGAACGAAGGATTTCTGTGCACTGTGGTCTAATCGTAATGGATCTCAATTACTTGAAAGACCTCTAATAAATTTCTATATTGGCAATGCCCGAGTTAAGAGGTCAGTCAAGAAATTAACACAGAGTTGTTCAACCTTTCGGTACCAATTTTCACGAGCCAGGCAATGCTGCAGGACTCAAAAACCTAAAGAGAAAAAAATGATCTAAAATAGCTGTTTTCATACCACCTCCTCCTTCCCTCACTAGTTGACAAGAGATACTGTAATGCAGATTAATGGAGGAGGGGAAGAAATGTTTTGCTGTGCCTAAACCCAACTTTTCCTCCGGCTTTCTGAAAAATCTAATCTGTTGTCAGCTGCCAAGCTTGGACCAGAAGGCAAGCTCTACGCTGAACCTCTCTGTATGCACTTTTTATTACAGAAGCATACATCAACCCAGGGATTACAAGCGAAGCAGTTTCAACTGGCACATTTTCATTCTACATTACTGAAGTATTTACATCCTGCTTCTACGTATATATTACTCTATACAGAGTATATCTGTAATATACACTTACAGTGTAAGCACCAGGACTATAATTTTTAAACAGCAGTTGAAATCCTCAGTCACTGATATGGTTTTGGCAGCATACTGACTTTCATTTTTCATGTCACTAACTCTGTTTGACTTAAATGCTTTCAATTTTAAAAACTGTTTTCTCACGAGTTCAATAGTTACACCCCAGACATCTCCTGCACCATCTAAATTGAACTATGAAATCTCATCAACATCCAGGAAATCTGTCTAGATGCACAATGTAATAATGAGACTTAAGAACTGCTCAGCTAATAGAAATAGATAGGCTGAGAGATACATTAAGCTCAGTCTCCCCCATTCCTAATTGAACCTTTGACTGCAGTGAAGGTCTGATACCTGCTGTCACAAAATGTTCCTTAAAGAACAGCTCGGGGATGTGGCAACAATCAATAGGTACGCTTTCTAAACTAAGTCTGCCATTACCTGGCTTCTGAGTTTGCACTGACCTCATCAGATACAGACTAGCAATCCTGTAGCTTCCAACAGATTGTTTAGTTAGAATTTGATTTTGCAAATACTTCTTAAGATGACCTCAGCCTAGGCCAAAGACCCCAGCTTGCAAGGAATCTCAAGGGATACGAGCCTGGCTGGGCACAAAGCACAGGCACACTTTGTTCAGCAGTTCAGGAGGTGTAACCACCTTCCTTTTCCATCTCTCAGCTGCTGCATTAGGAGATCCTTCTTTGCCAGTCAGTTTAGCCTCACCTCTCACATCTATGCTTCACAAAAAACAATGCACTGAAAACAAAAAACCCAAACCTGAGCCACTCAATAATCTCTTGGCTGGTGCATGTGAGAAAGTCAATGCTGGGCATCTCCATCAGGGTTCTGCACCATTACAGTGGAGCAAAGATGGATGCTGGAGAGAATCACAGTCTGGCACAGGGAATTCCTGACACAGGCCAGGAATTCCCACACCACAACAAAATCATTTCTCAGACTAGCAGGAGGGGGGCAACACAGTAAAGAACGGTTTAGGAACTCCTGATATATGAGTGGTAGAGTGATTTGGCTTTGGGTTTTTTGCATTGTTTATTTTAAAACTTTATTTACTTTTATGAACAGCTTAATTACAAGGTCTAAATTCAGTCTACTTTACAAGTGGTATTGCTTGCTGGTGTAAAATGTTTGGTTTATTATATTCCAAAGCTTTATATTTAAGGAAAAAAAAGGGACAACTTTACACCTCTTCTGGCCGAGTTTGAAGGTTGGATCTTTTTTCAAGTCAGTACAGTACAGAACTTGGCTGTGAAGACAGAATTTAAGGAAAACCACTTCTGAAAAGGTGTTCTAAGGTGGAATTAAGAACATGAAAGATCTACTTTACTCAGTTGTTGTTCTTAATGGGGTGCCTGGTGAGTCAGTGTATTTAGAAGTCCTTCTAGAGTATGGCAGCTTGTCTACTTTTATGTTTTGATCCTACTTTGATTCAGCTTTCTTTAGATATAAACACTGTAAACTTGCAAGTCAACCTGAGGTCAAGCTCTCATGGCAGCAGTATGTACATTATGAAAGAATGAAGTAACGTGTTACATTGCTGTGAGACATAAACTGAGGGTTTAGATGGTCATGCTCCTGCTCCTTGTGCCTCCTTGAAGGCTAAAACAAGGGAAAACATCACAGAACAGAAGTCACAGCTGCAAACTGAGAGCTGATAAAAGCACAATGTCGAAAGCAGAATAAAAATCTATTACCCCTACTAAAAAGTTCAATAAAGAGTTGCAATTCAAGGAACCAGAAACATTGGTTCTGGAATGACAAAACCTAATAAACTTCAACAGGAGGGAAGATTCTTAAAACAAACTGAACAGTCATTTCTTGCCTTGCAAATATTAGGAAGGAAATCAGATCCATTCATTTGGAAGCAACTACAACTGTAAAGGAGCTGGGGTTTTGCCTGTTTTGGGGTTGTTTTGGGTTTTTTTTTTTTTGTAAAAAAAAACCCCTGAGTCATGTTAATCAATCCCAGCTATGATACAGAAAAAAAATCTGTGAAACTCTTTCCATATGGTTCTCGCTTTAAACTGCAATATTTTTGAAACAAATTTTGTATAAAGAATTCCAGAGAGTAAGCAGAATAGTCTGAAGTTCATTTCTAAAAAGCACTTTTCAGAATTATTTAAAACATATGGAAGAGCTGGTCTTTTGGTTAAACAAGATTCTTGAATCTGAGATTCAGTTTTATGCCTGAAATGGTTCTTGGTAGATTTTCAAATAATTTTACTTTGCCTGCTTCACCATTTCTGACTAAGTTACAGACCCTCAGAACATATTTTTTCCTCGAGACTAACCATAGCTGGAGCAGGCAATGTAAAACTCCCAGTTCTGAAATGTCTCAGGAAGTAGAGAGTTCAAAACAAAGTTTTAATGGCCTAAAGGGTACTTTTAAAGTTTGGCTGTTACATAAAGTACTGTCAGAATCTGATCACCATTCTTACTTGTTCAGAGAAAATTTGTAGCTGACATTAAACTACAAGTGATATAAATAAGCTTGCATGACACCAGCAGTATTTAGAAGTGTGCTTAATACCCAGCCACATATACCATACCTACAAGTCCTCCCTGATAAGACTTGCAGACTTTTGCATGTATGTTCTGCAGTCAAATAAAAATATCTATAGGCCAATTATTCAATGGCCTTAAGTCACGGGGCTCAGGTATGGAAAGCTTTGAGGTTTGAGTTCTTCTTGCTTCAGGATTAAACTCTTTGTGAGTTCATAAGTAACTGAGGTAGCCAGCAGGTTTATGCAATATTTATCTTACTTAAATTCCCCAGAATGTACAATTTCTTTTGAGTCTGCCTGTTTCCCTGTGCTCAATGTCCTAAAGGAAACAGGTTTGCCTCCCTCACGCTTGTGTGCACAGTTCAGAAGACCACCGTGCAAAACAGAACCTCTCAAAACAGGTTCTGTGGACCAAGTGGAGATGGATCCCCTGGACCAGCTAGCTGGCTCTGCTCTTCATCTCTGGCTGCTGCCTGTGAATTGGAAGATCAGAGACTGTTTTATACTGTTATTCCAGCTAGGCCATTGCTATAATTGCCATCAGGGAAATGTTGTAATCTCATGTGGGACAGGATATAAATAATCTTGAATGGGTTGTGAAGTATCCAGGAGACAATTCGTCTATTAAGACATGAGCTGCGCTGTGAGCGACACGTAAGCAAATCTTGTTTGGTTGCTTATGAACCATTAAGGATTTTTCTTACTCTTAAAGGTGATGCCATCACTGAGAATGAACTAGGTTACCCCTTCTTATATCAGGCTGTAAAACAGCTGATCGGCTTATACCAAAGGGCAGACACTTCACCATGCTGGGCAACGTGCCCCAGTTTAGATTCAAAACCTCAAGATCTAAGTACAATCTGAGGCCTGTAAGTGGCAATGTTTAAGGTTAGTACATTTCAAGAGCTTGCTTTCTTCTGTTTGTCTTCTTATACAGAGAAACCCTTCAAGCATTTGTTCACACAGCCTGTATCTCATGTAGAGTTTACTGCTGTTACTATGGAACCATTAGGATCAGCTAAGATAGTCTTAGCCCTACACTGGCTTGGGACTGTGAGGCCCATTCCTTTTGGCATCAGAGAACGCCAGAGATGCCTTCAACCGGTGTAAAGAGCCTCTCAAAATCAGCTGAGTGTCTGAGGAGTCCATACTCATCCTGTCAGGGCTCCACATGCAGGTTCAGGGAGTACAGGCAGTAGGAAAGACTCAGGGAGATCCCAGGAAGGGTCTAGACATGCAGCTGCCAAGGAGGCACTGAGATAACCAACAGCAGGTTGCCACAGGCTGCACTAACTCAGGACTGCAGGAAAAGGGTGAGCCAGAGACCAAGATACAACAAAGTTCTTACACAGTCGCTGCTCTGAAAGGAAGTTAGAAGTCAGAGCAGACTCAAAACTAGGTTGAGTCTCCCTGGGCAAGTTTCGCAGGGTCACAGGTCTGTCCCTCACACCTGCACCAGGCACTAGGCCAACATGCACAGCTTCCCTCCCGCCTCTCTTCCCCTGGCCAAGCGACCAAAGCTAAGCACTGTCTTCTCCTATCACTGCATTAAGAAACACAGTAGACAGAAAGGAAAAACAGCATCAGCTGCAAAATTTCCTCCTTAGTCATAGGTATGAGAAAACGCTTCGCTGTAGACAGGAAAAGTGAACACCCATTCTCCTCCCTTTCACCTCCTCCTTGGACACCACGTTCAGTTAATGGAAATATCAGGGGAGTGTCGTCTTAGAATTTAAATGCCACATTATTACAGGGAATTGGGGGGGGGGGGGGGGGAAGAGTGCACAAATTTTCTCACTGCTTGTATTGTTTTAATTTTTAGGTGCAACATGTATGTACTCCATTGCTCTAAGGAGATGTGTAGTATATCCAGTACCTTGAAGCCCTAATTATCAATACCGTATGCTCCCAGCATCACTGTATTTGTACATAAAACCAAATTAGCAATATCCACCAGGCCAAATTATTCTCTTGTTCACACTGGTACAACTCTTCCTGTCTTAAAAAAAGTAACTGGGATCCATGTTCAATTTGCTCTGCCTTCATGTGAAGTTTTATGTCTTTCTTAAGCACACATTTTATTATTAGGTCTCTTATTTCCATCTGCTCATACTGACTCACACAAAAATTCTCTCTTTAGGGCATTCTATAAACAAACTAATGAGATGAATGCAAATTACAGCAGTCATTCCTTCTGCCACAGCCTTCTCAATGCAAAGGCCTCTGTGTGCTGAAGGGATATGTGGAACTGCGTTTCCAAATCGGAGCTGCAGGTTTTGTTGATTTAAATAAAATATTCATGTTTCTTCCAAGAGATGCACAATGAAAATTTTACTTGCTACTTTGACTATACTCATGTATACATATTTTTTTAATTAAAAGTAGTAGACCTTTGATGGAACTGAGTGGCTTTCTCCACAGCAGTTCCTTGGGGTCAGCTCTAACTATTCCCGAGCCAGGTATGCACCACTGATTGCTGATCTAAGGTACCTAGCTGTATGATTAACACACGTCAGTTTTCTCAATCACTTACAGAGCTGAGCAGTGTCTAGCGATCTCTGTGGCCCCAGTAGCAAGGCCTGTGACTGCCCTTGTTTTTGCATCATGTTGAATTCTCCTGAACACTTCTCCTTTGCCAGGGTTGCAAAAGCAACAGCCTGCAACTTGTCAGAAAACACTAGTCATTGGCCGTTCATCAAAGGTAAAAAGCTGCAGCCAGGGAAAGTGATATTTGGGACTATTCATTTGAGGTGCAGTATGTTCTCATTTGTTCTTCAGCTGTGACACCCACACACTGCCACTCATTCAGAGAAGCAAATACTGATGCTAATGAGATGCCCTCAGCAATGTGCAATTTGCTTTCTTCAGCAGAACAATACCCTTTGACCTAAATGTGCCTTTTTTTTTGCCAGGATCTTTAAAGTATAAGCAAATAGATGCATTTTCATCTTTTCTGTCTTCTAAATCTGAACAGCACAAAAAAAGCAAGTAACAAGCAGGCAACTAATTAAATTATTCCTTGGAAGAACAACAGCAACAGCACCACCTTTTTACGAGCCACATGCTTTTAAACTGGCTACTCTACTTTCTATTTCTTTAGCCTTCCTTCTTTTTTCTGCTTTTAATACACAGTTCATGAATGCTGGACTTAATTATCTCCACAGCAATACTCATCAAAGCACTCCAGCTTCTGTGGAACCAGGGTTGAAAAGTTACTAGGCAAATCTAAAGGAAAAGTGCACCCGCTGGATTCTTACAAGCAGGTTAAATGTTCACAGGATGAAATAAATAAAACTGGAATATTTCTTTCAAAATGTATTTTCTCTCAGCTGACGTCTCTGAGTGGTGCTAGTATTACCTATCTTGATGATGAACATATTTTCAAGAGCATTTTTCTGCTAACAAACAGACATTCTGAGAGGTAACCATATGTTTAAGTGCTCCGCAGAGCCACGGTCTGAAAGAGGAAAGGTTCTTATGGTAAGTGTGCCAAGACAAAATCCTGGTCCACAGAAGTCAGTAAGGATTTTTCTTTTGATTTTAATGAAGCCAGGATTTCACTCAAGAGAACTGCAGAAGGGTCAACCTATTTAGAGAAAAAAAGTATCCAGATGTCTCACAGTATTATGGGCTCTAAATCAGAAATTGCTGTAGCACTGTGAAACCTTTCCTTACTCGCTTTACTGCATGATATCAAATGCCTTATTTTTAGCTAAAAAATATTTTTCCCAATAAAATCAATGTAAAAAAAGGTATTGGAGATGAAATACATGTCCACTGTACCATGAGACATACAAATACCTGTTGTGTTTTACAGCTTAATCCTTCTGAAGAGAGTTAGATTTATCTTTTTTATGCTAACAACCACATCTATTTATACCTTATGGGTTTATTCCAGAGTAAAAAGTGAACAATGAGCCTATGAACTGATAATACAGGTGGGGTTTGGTTGGATTATTTTTATGTGTTTTTTTTTTTTTTTCTCAATGGGGAAGTGACAGAAGATTCCCTAGCACTCACAGGCATGCATGTCTGCAAGGCTGGTCAGAGATATGAATGGCCATTTTCACTCAGCTGTCTTAAAAAACTACTGACTTAAAAAACAGACACATGCCTTCAGTTAAGATCAAGTTATATACCCATTTAGGAAGCCAGGGGAATATTAATCACCATCTTATTATAATTCAGTTGCATTCAGCCTCTTTTTGTCCTCCCAGTCCTTTCCAGACACTGCTTTTCTGTTGTATTCCGACAGCATCCCGTTGGGATGCTGACATTCTGCCATATCTATTGCTTAGAAATATACACAAGGAGAACATAATTCCTGCCAAAGGTCTCACCAGTTGTAAAGCAAACAAAAAGTGTCCTCAAAATGTTCCATCATATGTAAACTTAGACCATTGCAGTCAGGGAAACTTCATGTATTCAATGGGGTTTGTATTTCATTTAGCGTATCTAGATGTCTCCTCCCTGAACGGAATGTATGTTGAAATTGCACACAGTAACCTTGCCGTTACTGCCCAGCCTTTTTCTTGAGAAATCCAGCACTGGAAGCCCAGGCTTTTTGACTTACTCAGTCTTGAGCTGCTGTCTGACTGTGCAATCTGTCACTGTCAGCCTACAAGGAGAGGCTGACAACAAGCTGTGTAGTAAGTAATCAACCCACAAATACTTCTACATACTTTCCCACTGTAATTTCAAACCTTGGAGCCTGAAACTGATCTAAGTTACATCAGCATAAATCCTGACTAAGGCCATCAAACTATGTAATTCCTAGCAATTATTTTAAGGGAAATGAAACCAGATTCCAGCACAATGAATCCTAAAAGCCAGATGAGACTTAATATAGTCATATCATTTCATTTTATGAGCCCAAACCCAAGTGAGCAGCAGCACTAACTGACCCTCAGCATACACTCTCATTGCAAGGAAATTACAGAATTGTACCATTAACTTTTTCATTAGCATTGCAAAGAACTATTACGTTTTTTTATTTGCAATTAGCTGAGTGTAATTACTGCATAATCACTAGAACTAAGTGCTGTCTTTGCCAAGTGTTGGTTGTGTAATTACAGATTAATAACAAGGGTAACTGTGCTGTAGCACAAAGCAACACCCCGTAGATCTATTCTTGGATCCAGAACACTAAGGGGCACTGAGAAGCTCTCTGATTCCAGACCAAAGGATATGGTTGTATAATTTAATCACTACAGTGCCCATGAAAAATACTTCCAAGGGAAATTTTTAGAGTTGGGGTTTTTTTTGGTTTGGTTGTTGTTTGTTTTTTGTTTTTGTTTTGTTTTTGGTTTTTTTATTATTATTATTATTGGGGAAGAAGTTCAGTTCCTCAGTACCAAAGAAACTCTGATAAAAATCAGAAAGACATATTTGAAACAGTCTTCCCATTTTAATTGGTCTGTCCCAGACTTGAATTCAACTTTCACCACCTTAGTGACCATTACCAGAAATTCCAGGGGCTAAATGTGAAAAGCTGTCAGTTGTTTCTCAGCACTGAGCTGTAGTAAGAAAAATGACAGTGGTGCCGCTGAAATGGACCCTTCCCAACTCTGAAGGGGTGGAGGAAAGCCTGAATGAGAAAGCCAGCCTGCATCATCATCATCTTTTTTCTGGAGAACGACCAGTACCTCTAAGATGTTTGTTGTCTTCTTCCTCCTGCATACTCAGCAAAACAACCAGCTGGGCTTCTGCATATGTCATTTATCCAGAAAAAGAAACCCTGGAGAAGAAAGAACTACAAGGTTTTACCCAAACATGAAGCACAGATCTCACTTTTGACAAAACTACTTCCTAGAATGTGTTTAAACATGAGATTTTCTGAGATGAATGGGGCAACTGCTATCTTCCTCAAGGCATCCTTGCATCAAGCAACTTGTCATGAAACAGAGGAATATGAACCCCTGTCCCTATTTCTGGTCTGGTTTGAATGCACACCACTGTGGTTTCAGACCCTGACTCTTCTCTTCCTTGAGGTGGAGTTTCAGTTCCAGGGCAAGAACCATAAAAAGTAATCATATATGCAATCTAGAAGGCTCATCTACTTGCACTTCCTTCTTTCATGCAGGGATCCTTAACCATCCTGTTGAAGTCATCATTTATTTTAAATACAACAGAGAGTGCTCAATGCAACAGGGGGAAAAAAAGATTCCAACCATGCAGCCACAGATTCCAGCTCATATTATCTAAGGCTTCAGCAGGATCCTCCTACACCAGCATGTCTATAGTTTAGAGGACAGATTGCTCCATCCAAGCCTTTGCTTTCTCCCTCAATCTTCTGACCTTCTCATGGCAGGTCCTCTCAAACTGGGTACACAAAAGTAGAAGCATTCAATATAAAACAAAGCCCTAATTATTCCCCTAATTTTTATATAAGGGTAGCAATTAGTTTATGGTCTGTTGCAATGAGCTCCTGTGTGGCTTGTGTAACAAATGAGATCACTTCAATTAGATGGTCATTACCAGCAGTGGCTTAATTGCCAGTTGTAAATTATTTTTGTTCCAAACACATCACTAGCATTACTTTATCCACAGAGCTTGTCTTGTGCTTTCAAGGTTCAGGGAAAATTAGTGTTTGCTTTATGTGACTGGTACACTAAGAAACAAGGACTAGATTGTTTTTCTAGGTACTTAGGTGTCTGGGTCCCATTCAAATCAATGGAATCCTTTAGAAACCTGGCCCCAAATGACCAGGGCTTGTGTGCTCTGTGTCTGCTGTACAGCCTATGGGCACGTGCTTAGCCAGTTGGTATACCAACTGCTACAAGCAGCCACAAAAACAGCACAGTACTGAGTCATCATTAAAAGGAGCAGTTTGTCAAACCGTATCAAGGGTCTGATGAAGAATAAATGTCACAGTCATTAATGTAATCTCTGAAAGCACCTTCTCTCCTGGATTTCATATCCATATGGATTAGTGTTGTTGGAAGAGCACTGTATAGTAATAAATGTTTAGTATTCAACTTAACTTAAAGAATAAGAGTTGATGCAGAAGAGTTACCAAGGGCATGCAGTTGTAAGCAACATGATTCATGCACTAGTACTAGTCAACATCCATCTGCGAAGAGGGGAAGAGCACCACCCCAGATCTCACAAGGGTATCATCCTGATGTGAATTCTAGCAGCTGTACCCTCTGCTCACCACCTAGAGAGACACACAAGTTCTGCTCAGAAGTCTTATAAATCTGAGCCGTCAGCAGATTGGCAGTGCAGCAAAAAGATGTAGGAATAGGGTAGTACTGAATTTTTCTTAAAAACCTTGGATATGAATTAAACGAAAAACAGTAGGGTTCAGCCCAATGTGAATAATTCAGCAATAACAGTGTCACTGCTTCAGTCACACTGGCATGTTTTCTATTTATGTTTCCATGTCTGAAACTTCACTATATTCCACATGGGAAAATTAATGCCCTGGCCTGTACAGTTCTTGCAACAAAACCACTTTTTCTGACCTGATATTACTAATTTAAATCAATGGCAAAATTTCCGCTTACTTTGACATGAGCAAAACCAAATCTGAAACTACATGTTGCCTATCACTGAAACCCAGGAAGATACAATTTTACAAAACTATGATCTACTGTTCATTTACCGCACCTCATAAGCATCTCCCTTCTGGAAATCATAAAGAAATCTACTCAAACTAGAGCTACAGTAAGGGAAAGTACATACATACTAGGTTTAGACTAGCCTTTGGACCCAAAACTCAGTTAAAAAGCTCCTGTTTCTGAGCTGGAATATAAACATTAGAATTGAGCCCTGATCTGACAGTACAACTTTACAACTGTCAAATTTTCTAAAATATTCAAGTACAGTCAGTAACAAAAGGGTGGAAAGGGTAAAACCAAGACTATCCTACTAATCTGTGAAAATACCACAATAACCCCTGATAGAATGACTACTCAGGAATGAGACTGTACTTGTTTCTCCCCTGTTTTTTGATGCAACCATTTAGAAAGAGACACTCACTAGTTCCAGATAGCATTTTAACATATACTGAGCAAGAAAACAGCATCCCATTTCACTTTCACAGTAATCAGATACCTGCATTACTACAGATGTGAATAAAAATGGCAGAACAGCAGCTGAAGGTACAAGAAACCTATAAAAGAAATGCACTTTCTGCAATGATGATTGGTACAATTTTTTGACTTTACAATATTGGCCAGTGGGCAGGAAGCAAGAAAGGGTTTTCACCTGTGTGTGGTCTTCCGAAGAAAGATCTCTTGGTAAAGACCTCTGCGTAAAGATTATGTACCCATGACACTACTGAAGCTGCTGGGGAGATGGGTAGGACAAAACAATTCCCTAGGCACTCAAAACAGGGGAAAATCCTCTGAGAAGGAAGAGAAACTCTCCCTTACTTACTGTTGTAGTATTGTTTTGTTGTTAGATTTTGATGAGGAAAAAGGCAAGGGGAAAAAACCCTAAACCAAACAACACTTGGTTAGCGGATTAAAAAAAAAAGACTGAAATCTTGGATTTTAAAGGCTTTTTTTTTACCTCCCTCATTTAATACTGGGGGAGTAATAGCTGAAGACCAAAGTGCAGCATACAGACCTTCAGAATCTTCAAGCAGGAAAAGTGGTTTCTTCACAGCTGTTGGTGACAAGATTAATGGAAATACACAGGTAAACAGAGATGCCTGGCAGGGGATGGGCCAGCCTACTTAAGGCAAAATTAAAAGATTAACCCCTATTTTCTTCAAAATAAAATGTTACTGACCTGTGTCCTTATAAATAATCCTGGAAATGAAAAAAAAAATCACCAAAATCACTCATTAAGGCTATAAGTTTTCACAAAAGCTTGCTGACACTGCACCCTCAACCTCAACTTCTAATCTGTGGTATTTACAGAAACTATACCACATTTCCCATCTCCTGACTTGCTGATTTCCTGATTAACTATATAGGCCAGTAGTGGGGGACAAGGAGGGGAATAATGGAAAAAATAGAGGAAAACAGCTATAACTGCTTGGAAAAAAAATCAGCAAATCTTTTGCCGTCTCTGGATCTGTCATCCTGTTGAAATAAAAGCTTTTCAACAAGATCATTCCCCAGCTGGCAAAGGTCTGACTGTATTCAGATCTCTGGTTTTGCTCTGCCTTTTTATTCTATTCCCAGCAGTCTCATACTGTTTCTTCCCAACCAGTGGAAGATCCCACCTTAGTGACAGATCTGTGGCTTAGGAGGATAATTATCTGCGAAACACACCTTTATAAAAATGGCAAAAAGTAGAGAGAGGATAGCAGAGAGCATTGCCAGCTCTTCCATATTAGTACTGGGAACACCAGCATGAACCTGGTATACTTGCATAAACTACTCTGCCGTAAGTCCATTCAACACACCAAAAAGTCATCTCTATTCAAAGGTGCTTGTAAAAAGAGGGCAGGTCCCAAACGAAAGCAAGCCCAAGATACTGCCAGGGGCTCCACTCCTTCCAGAGGCTTGGCACATCCCTCAGCAGAGACTGCCTTAGAACAGGAGGGCACGGCCCTGCCTGGCTGCCCCTGCCAGTGCTGCCCGGGACCTGGCCCCCCAGAGCCCCAGCCAGGGACACCGCTCCCAGAGCTCTGGAACAGGAGCCGGTCTCCCTCCAGGTAACAGCTGATATGCAGAACAGCAGCCAGAATGGATTAAAAGCTTTGAGGATGCTGCCAGAAGAAATGTGCTGTTCATTTGATACTTACAAATATTCTTATGATGTGCTTATGTTTTCACCACTATATGAAAGCTGTTTTCATCAATGAAAACCTACAGAGGACATAGATTAAAATAATAATACTAAACCCCTCCCTCTGCTGGCTTAACATCATTTTTCTTAGAACTTGATTAATCAATCACAATGAAAGGCACTGAAGTGCCTTGCTGACAACATTATGACAAAAGAACTGTGGGCTCAGCTCTCTGCCAGTGTAAGAAGGTCACCCTCTGCCTCACTGCTTTTCTCCAATACTCTTTCTGTGATGCTTGTGCAGAGATGGTTAGACAATTGCAGGCTTTGTACTGTGCGTGTATTTTGTGTATCGCCTTCCCAGCTGATGACACTTCCTGACCAGTTCACTCTGCTGGAAACCCTCTTTTTTGCTACTCAGGACGATGCATGAGGTAGAAACAACAGCTTTACTGTCTGACTCCAGCACTGAGTTCACCGCACGGGCAGGTAGGAAAAATGCTATTAGCAGAGTGAGTTGAGCAAGAGCTAGGATCACTGCCAGATAATAAACACGCATCTCCACAAAGCAACAATAAAGAGTATAAATAGGCTTCAGCTCTTTCCGTAAAGAAGACTGTTAATTTCCTCTGACTGCGCATAGCTGGAGCTTAGTGACCCACAGGCTGCAAGACCATATTCTGGATGTCTTCTGTGAAAATCTTTTCCATAGTTCATCAGGTTCATAATTTAAAGACAGTTTGATTGTCAAGGCAAATTATTCTACACTTGCATTTCAGGTTTTACATTTGGCCCTGGCTTAATACAAGGTGCAAAGCCCCTACTTGCAAAACCTTCTTGAGCACAGGTTGAGATATACTGTGTGTGTTGTTCTTTAGAAGCTTCTATATGAAATGCCTCAACTAGCATCAGAAAAATCAATATATTTGTTAATGTGACATAAAAAAAATATTCTACTTCAGAACCGATTTTGCACAAGTGCAGTTCTGTAGCTTATGAAATTTAAGAACTCCCTTTTTGGAACTTAAATATTAGCCCTTCTAGCTCACATGTTAGTTAGCATCTGAGCATCTTCCTTTAAAACAAAACACACATTAAAGTGTGACAATCAGGAGACCATTCTTTCACCTCTACCCAAACCTGGATGGTGCAGCAACAACATGTATATTAGACATGCTCTGTCAATCCCTATAATTCACTGCATCTTCCAGGGTTTCTCTTTGGTCTTTCCACTATACATAACAGCGTGTCAGGATACAGCTGATCCACTGACTGCTCCAGAGCCCGTTTCCAGTCCTCTTGCCTTCAGGAACCCATCTCAGTCAGCTCACCCAGCCATGCAACTAGGCTCGATGCTGGATCAGCTATGCATGCCGGCAATCAAACTGCATCTAGTAGGGTCTAATGGTCCTGAAGCTGGAATTCAAGTATTTCCATCCCTGACTGTCCCTTATAAATATTTCATCAGTTCCTTACACAATACATTGTGCAGCAGTTATCCTCTTCTATGAGCTTCCTAACAGAGAAGTTACTTCACCTGCATACTGAACACAAGTGCCAGTCATTAGCAATACCATCAGATTGGTTCACTTTTTCCTTTTAGGTGGTTCTCAGACATTCCCAATCTACACAACTGCCCTGGTGCTTTGGGTAGACCTCTAATAAACCTTTGCTAAACCAGACACCCTACTGTTAGTGCAGCATCATTTGCTCATGTCACAGTTCAAACTTCCTGCCCGAGTTGCAGAGCACCGTTAATGAAACTTTCCCCTTTTTAAGGTCTTCATAGCACTGCATTGGCTTAAAGCCCTGTCACAGAAATACTGAAGGAAATATGTTAAAAAAGCTGCATTGTGCTGCCACGCTACAGTACCCTGGAGTTTAGGATATTGAAGAGACATCTGAATGTGGGTGAATAAATCCTCACAACCAAATCATAAAGCAAGTTAGAAAAGAAATAAACAGATGCACAGAAAACCAAACGAGCATGCCCTGGGTTACATAGTGAGACTGATTATCATTCTAACAGCTATTCTGTCTTCTGTTTCACCTGTATGTGGATAAATGCATAGAAAAGCTACTAAAACTGTCAAAAAATTTAAATAGTGTTCAAGGGAAAGTATTTAGAAAAATGTAGCAATCTTAAAAGCAAACATTCATTGCACACTTACTTATGATCTCAAATACTATAAGTCAAGAAGAGACATGATTAAGGACATTTACTTGACTCTGCTCCTGTCCCACAAATGCTCAGTTCATCTATTCATCATAGCTAAATAGCCCATACCCCATAGCCACCTTAAATGCACTAAAGCTATTTTGTCAGCATAAATTTTCCAATGAGCTATGCTCTTGAAAACTGTTTATGATTTTGGCTTTCAAGAATGTATGTCAATGATAAGCAAGAATGAGACTGTAATACCCTCTTTCTATTTGCTCCAGCACTTAATTCCTTTTTTTAGGACCATGTGGAATTCATCAGTACTGCGAAACCCTTGAGGTATGCAGAAACCATGTTATTAATGTTATTAGCGCTAATTAATTCTGCCAACAAGGCCTCTGCAACTAGTCAAGACATCAGTCTTTGCCAAAACCAACAGATTAAATAAATATAAAGTTCTGGGACAAACCATTCCATAGTTATAATGAGCCAAACAGAAAGTTGAGGAAACACTGAAAAAATGAGGTAATTTTCAACATTTTCATACAACATAAATACTTTGTCTAATTTGCTTTAAATTTTCTGGGAATTTACAGATGAGTTTGTTTCAGTTTGTATGTGTCCACAGAGGGGTTAGCTGTATAATGAATAGTTGTTGCAAGTGAATAACACAATTAGTATCATATTTTAGTATTTGAATGAATTGCAACACATCACAGTAAAATAATAGCAGTTCTCTAAAGATGCAGGTTTCTCATAAATCATTATACAGAAATATGTATGCTGCTACATATACACTGTACATACTGTGAACATACTAGATGAGAGCATACATAATAGAAAGCATTCAGTTACAAGCATGTTACTTGGTTTTGGTATAGCACTCACGTTCCTCTGAGACAAGAGACAACACGAATGATTTATGCCTGCATTTCCACACCTTTGCAGCAGATTATATTTGCAATCTGAGGAGGTGACTTTTAACTGTACCTCTTCACCTTTCTAAGCTATTCTCCCCAGCCCACTGAGCCCAAGGCTCTCTGTTATCAGGAATGGTTGACATGATTCTCCTACCTTAAGGACCCTGAGAGTTCACTTTAAACTTGCAGTTAAGCAATTCTTCAAATATTTAATTAATTAAATTCTTCTTCTAGAAGTAGGTAACTGCACTGGAGGAGACAAGCACATTATCTCTGAACTTCTTACAGCACCCTGCAAGCTCACTTCTGCATATAAAGAGAAACAAAGGAAAGCTGTGTGCCAGCCAGACTTATATTTAGGTGTAATCCTCTAGTTCTTCATAAGCATAAATGTATAGCAAATTAAATGAGTAAGCAAAGAATGGGTCTTTTCCAACAACTGTAAATTAGTTTTGAAGAAGTGATGGAGACAAGATAGTGAGGCAGTGAAATTGGAATTTCCGTCTTACAGAAAAACACTGAGATTCTCCTGTGCATTTCTGGTTACAACTAAGCTAAGCTTGGTTTACACTTATTTGGCATGGCACTACCAGACTAGCCTTTGTCATCTGACCCTGCTTAAGGTAAAAATTGGCCACAGAAACATGTAACTATGTTAAGGTATAACCTGTTCATCCTTGTTCATGTGCATACCAGATCACATACACTTTCCAAACAGTTCATCTCCATTACTTTACCAGCTGTTTCTGCTCTGCTCAAATAAAGGAATGCCAAAATAAGTGTATCTGAAGTGAGCTGTGTTGGCCTAAACATTCTGTTATGAAAAATTTTCAATTTTATCATCAGGTTGTTAACACGTGACTTTTTTGGGAGACCACTTTAAGCTCCTGATAAATCTGTGACTTACACATAAAGCAATATACCAAGGGAACATTGGTCCCTCTAAAGTCAAGGTGTCTTGCTGTGAAGAGTTGGCTGATCTAGGAAACACCATGGAAAAGTCAAGCTGGTCATGATCCAGCCACTACTTTTATTTCCAGCCCAGTTTACTACTCCCCAAAAGAATTCATGTCTTTCTCATAAGTGTTATAAATATATAAAGATAACATTATTTCCACCAATCTGAAAATGCAACCTGAACTACAGTACATCCATTCATAATTCTAATCCAGTCCACAGTAGGCAGGGGTACAGAGATATCCTACTGCTCAGGAAAAGCTGCTGAACCAGTTTGTCTACACAGTAGCGCAATGTAGACATACTGCCTTACCTGGGATGACAACGTAATGACTTTTGTGCTGCACTAAAGCTAGCAAGCTTGGCCTCTTCACAAGACTGAACTCTTTACGCCACCATCTGATGCAACTCTTCTGTCCCACTCCCAAGCCTGGGCGAGCCCATGCAGGTCGGGCATCTTTTTTCTATATCTTACCACCTAGAACTGATGTGTCCTCAGAGATCACCAATGCTACAGTGTGATTCAGAGAAAAAGGCAACAAATGAAGAATTTTCTAAATGCTCATGAAAGTTGTTATATGTTTGATTTATTGGGTGTTTTTCCTCTCTTTTACGTTCATTTAAGAGCAGTGGACTGCCTTGAAAGGACAGTAGGATTACTCTTTCCCTTGCCACTAACTGAGTATGCAAAGGGGAGAGAAGACTGTAAACTGCAGGGTGACTTGGGAGGAGAGAGCTGCATCACCCAAATGGGAGCCTGTGGTTACAGAGGGGACTGACAAACTGCTGGGAGGAGCAGAGAAGACAGGCCTCAGAAGAAATGGGAAGACCTTCCTGTGGATCAGAAAGGGCTTGGCATAATTTGAAGCAACTCAAAAAAGTCACTGAATTGACTAAAATAAGTGCTGGGAGCCGAGACCTGATTGCAAAATCACAGTAGGCAGGGAGAGAAGGTTATTTAGAAATAGTGTTTCTAATTTCTAAGCTGAGTTTGAGATATTCTTAAAAGTTTTAAGTTCTTCCTGAAAAAAAGACATTCTAATAAGGCCTGGTTTCTCCTCTTTTTTGGGTTGTCTTTCGTGAGCTTACTATAAAGAAAAGGTACAGGTAGATCCACCTCAAAACTCTCACTGATGTGTATACACTCTGGTTTCTCTCACAAAGTGAAATGGCAAAGTCAGAGAGGAATAGTGAATTTACCCTATTTTTATATAGAATATGGTTGGGGCTTTGGAAGGTCCTGAAATCTAGAAGGTGACATGACATCAAAACAGAACCACAGAGGGTTTAGGTTCATGTCATGCTCATAGTAGATCATCTTTACTCAACTCATTCACTCAGTAACCACTGCTTGCTAGGTATTCAGATGATCACCTACAGTTAACAAAAATATATCTAGTAAAAACTGCAGTCAATTTAAAAACACTGAATGACAGAAATTCTCAGAGATTCTGGATGATCCACCACCAGCCCCTACACTTTCAATCCATTCCATGGCCCTCTGTCACAAAATGACTTCTTAGAGGAAAATAGGGAACGATGTACTTAGGCAAGCAACTAGCTCATCCAGTTCATGGTCTGGTCTGTGACACTGATCTCTGCTGGTGCTACAGAGATCTTCAGATCAAATTCCTGTGCCTCTGGCTAACTGTGTAACCTGTGATACACAATGAAGCAGAAAATCCTTTCTTCTCAGTTTATGCCCCAAAAAGAAAAACTTGCCACGACTGTTATAAATCTTTGGTCTACCCAATGAAACCTCAAGTGCTACTACTATTTATATAAATGCCTAATCCTTTTTTTAAAATCTTGCTAATTATTTGCCTCAGTAACATCCTGTGACAGAAAATCCCATGAGTTGATTATATGCTGCAGTAAAGAACAGTTATTTTTAATGCATTTAAAAATTTGTGGGTTTTTATACCATTTGCCAGCTTTGTAGTCTTACTTCATTCTGCACCTTCCCATACATATTCCTCTTTCCTCTCCAAGTAACTGTACAGAGAGCAAAGGATGCTCATGCTTCTTATCTTCCCACATCACATTATTTCCACTAGTGTAGGTTTAGTACAGAAAAACAACCAAGGGTTGTTCCCAGTCCAAACAGCAATGAAATAGGACACTAAAAGAGTGAGTTATGTGAGCACTAAAACACACTTCAAAATAATCTAAAACCAGGCAAAGTGAAGTGGCAGAGTGCTTGTGTATTTCTGCCTAGTGGAAGGTGAAAGCACTCACTTAGGGTATTTATTAAGAAAGTATCTCTTCTCAGGAGATACTTTAAAAGGAAGTGTTACAACCTTCCATTCTATTACTCTGTTTCCCATCTGTATATTGAAGCAGTATTTGTTGAGAAGTGTGAAATAAGATACCAGTGAAAAATGCTGTGTAAATTCCAAATATTAATTCCTCTTATGGCATTCATGTACTGGCTGATATCACATAACATTTTTATCCAGCAATCATATCAATAAAGCAGAACCGTTACATGATATGTTGTCCTTGTGCTTTATACAGAATTTATTTTTCAAGTGTATAAACTTATTATTTCCTATGCTTATTATTTTTATCATGTTGGCAAAAAGCCAGACCAGTGATTCTAATTGTGAGGCACCTGGTAGAATTCCTCAGCGACATTTCTGTTACAACAGTGAGAAGCTATAGCCACTTAATTAAAATGTGGCTCATAACTGAGCAAAATGCTAAAGTATCAAAATTAGACGTTTCTACCTGAGTGGCATTTCTCTAGAAATCTAAGTATTTCCAGAAAAAGCTATATCAGGCAATAAACTACATAGGCTTTTATAACATCTTTTCATCAAGGGATTCTGCCAAGAGATAGAAGAAATGTTCCTTGCCATTCTCTCTGCTGAGTTGCCAGTCAGTATTTAGTGATCATGGATCAGTGATGATAGGTTGCCACATACTGTAGGCTAGATCAGATAGTATTTTGGGATGTGGGAAAGCTATTTAGAAGAGTGACCTCAAAATCCATGGTTTCATTCATAGGATGAAATTACGGCCTGGGAGAGGCTGAAGCCTCATAACCTGATCCAAAACATCGGATTCTAATCTCCAGAGTTAAATGTGCAATGATGCCAATTAATTCATCTTTAAACAGGAGAAAGGAATTGCACCGCAGACACTTATTTCTGTGACCCACTAAGTGTGCACACATATATGGCTACTTAGACAACACATACAGCAATCATCTGGGTAGACAACCCACACACTTTGTAGCAGTTGTGAAAGCAAACACTACATTGGCCTTTCCTCTCCTTTGAGATGTTTATTTAGAGGACAACTTACTCCGCTGCACCACTGATCTGAAGTACACAAATACATGTGTATCACTCCTAATGAAAATTCAGCACATTTTTTTTTAAAATCAATTTTTAGATCTAAAATCACATCTGAACTAGATGGAGAGAATTTGTGTTTTTCAAAATTTGTTTGACTTTTGCAGAACCAGAGGATGTTTCTGCCTTCAAAGTACTTTTCTCCTGAAGAGAGAAGATTAATAAATTTTTGGTTTTGCACAAAGAACAAGGGCAGGGGTTAAAAACTGGAGCACCTGCAATGCACTCACAGATGAAATATACATAAAAAGGAGGAATGTCAGATGAATACTAAAAAAGGGGACAGGAAGCTATGCAGAGACAAAGAACATTGCTTTGGTCTCTGAAAGATGGATTCAGGATCTAACTCATAATCCAGAAGTGCACTACTCTTTGTCAATGAATTTGATCAACTTAGCAAAATTCTGTCAAGTATTCTGAGCAACTAAGTATGTACACTACAGTGCAAGTTCCCATTCGCCATCTGTAGTCTTTATGATGGATTGTAAACCTTATGTTGCTCCCTTCCTCCTTTCTTTAATGATTATTTGTTATTAATCTTCAAATACTTACAACTTTAACTGTTCTTACTAGATACAGATTTTTTTCATCGAGTATACTAGTAATTAAGTTTTTAAACTTTGTTCTGAAGGGTTTGATTCTGTAGTGCTGTAGGGCCAAAATGAGCAGTTACACTCAGTTGTGAACAGGAACTCAGTGGGACTCCAGGAGAACTGATGTGGCTGTTCATGCATATCTGATGGACCAGGATAAAGTAAAAGGAAAAAGAAAAAAAAAAAGGGGGGTGGGTAGAAAAAAGCATAGGCATTTCTGAATTAAAAACCCCCACCTTTCCTTAGGGAAAAAACTGCTTTGAAAGCAGCACGCAGGATTCAACTAACCTGGCATTTCTGATATATCCTTAGTTGAAGTGATAAAAGACCTTTTTTTCCTTTATTATTTATTGTGTTTATTGTCAGCAGAATAGCATTTAGGAGTGCCTTCAATACTTGTCCTTTCCTCTTTCCAGTGCTTTCGGATGGCTCAAGTTCTCAATTCCTTCTCCTGAGAAGTCATTAAGACAAGAGGCTAATGGTCAAGCCCATTACATAAGAGCTGAGTTTGTTTCCATGACATTTGTCATTTGTTTAGGAATGATTCAAGTTTGAAATGACCAAAGCAATGGTGTGAGGGAAATCAGCATCAAAAGAGCCAGGCAGGAAGGACATCAGCCTTTGGCCTGTCAAGACTTCACAAGGAAAGGGAAGCTGGAAAAATCAAAGGGAAGAGGGAAGCATAGCAGGAAGAATAACTCTCACACCTACTTTGCTAGGATTAAACACTCAAAGACTGCATTTGAGAATGAGTTTTCCAAATAACTTTTTTTTTAAAAAAAACGCTTCACCTTATTAATCACCTGAGTCTATGACTCATGCAAGCTCTCCTTCAGTTCTTTTGTATTTTATCTTGTAGGGGCCTGCCTGTACAATAGCTACAAGGTAATAGCTCCTTTTCAACATAGGACCATTAAATATCCACTGCATTTACAGTTCAAATGGAACAAATCCAAGTTCATCTTAAACGTGTAATCCTCCCATCCAATTATTCTGGGAAGCTCAAAAGGGTTTCTCACGGAAGAATGGCTGCCAGAGCACAAGGCTTTTTTGTAGTGGTGCAGCAGGAAGGCACCTAGCATTCTCTGGCAGACCACAAGGGTAATGGTGTGCTTGTACCCGTCTGTGACACACATGCCATCACCAGGTGCCAGGCAGAGCAATGGCAGGATCCTATACCCCAGGTTCAAAAATCTAGAGAACAACCTCCGAAGCCCAGTCCAAATCTGCTCCCTCAGTCCCTCTGTCAATTTCTAGCTCAATAGTATCCTGCTTTCATCTTGAATGCTGATAAACACAGATAAGAAAGGCATCCAAGGCATTTTCTGTTGCATCACTACTAGGGGACATTTTCTTCAACACATGAAGGTTTTAAGGTCGTCTTTCCCTTTTGAAGATCCTTTTGCCTTTTTTAACACCACAATGAAATATATATCCAGACATGCCAACACATGCAGCTCAAAAGCATTAGGCAGCATCAGCCGGTATGTACATTTAGATTCTTAAACTATTCCCAAGATTTAATCCCCCATTTTCCAAATATGCCAATACCTCACGCCTCTTTTCTCTGCAGAGGTACATCATAATACAGTCAAAGGGATGATTATACATCACTGCAAAAGTGAAGGGAGCACAACTTCCCCACCCGAGGCATTACAAAGCACAAACAACAGATGTCTACTTGTCCTTTCTTACCCCTTATTTCTAGCATGAGAAGCTGTTGTGAACATAAAACACGGAGGCCTTGGGAGGCTGTGGCAATGCCATCCACTCCGTTAATCAACTTAAGTGTTGTGCACTCGGAGAATAGGGAACAAGATCAGATCTCAAACACAGCCAGCCTGTAGGGAAGATACTGGTATCATTAATGCTTTGGGGCTTCTCTCTCCTCTTTCCAGCAACTGTTGATAGTCATCTGCACAAATCTCTTTGTTACCGGTTATGGCAGATAGTAAAAACAAAGATACAGAATCACACAGCATGGACACGTAACTTTATGTGTCACTAGTGATCCATATCCTAGGCTGGGTGCAGCAGAAGAGGCCACAGGGAGATACTTTGATTGTCTAAAATGTAGCAAAAATGACAGCTAAAAGTTTTCTCCATCTGTGCGGATCTAAAAGGAATTGTGTGTGCATACAAATTCAGAACTAAAACAGCAACAGCCACGAGATGAATGCATTTACCACAGACAGCGATCATTTCACTCTTCTCAGCACGATCTTGCTAATCCAGTGCCTGTGGCTATTATTCTGTGGCTATGCAGGGCTCTGCGCAACCCAACACCTGACATCCTTTCGGCCACCACATTGTCTCTCTTTCCTGGCTAGAACATAAGCCTTTTTACTGGAATCACAAACACTTGTCCCCTGCCATCAGACCCAGGTCAGATGTTATCAGATTAATTATGGAAGTGCATCCACCGCCCATGCCCCACATCTCATAACATATCCAAGTATCCTCGCTTTTAGCTTGGCTTAATATCTAGCATCTTCAAATTTCTTCTATGTCAAAAACAATTCAACTTTAAGAAGCTTAAAATTAACTTGCTTAATATTCTCCTTCCTGTTAAAGGCTACGCAGCTGTGCTTATGGTATTAAGCAGAGCATAGATTTACAGGGAAGGATTTAAAAATGATTCTTTAAAACACCTCTGAACCATATCTTAAATAACTTCTTTCTAAAGTACATGACACATACAGAACGCAGTGATTATGGCATGAAGGATTTTTCGGACCTTATTTAATACAACCAGGATAATTCTTCCAAGGGTTTTTCACTTTTTGGCAAAACACCCATTCCAAATGACTGTCAAGAGGGCCACCTGAAATCTTCCCATCCGAACAACTTCATATCAAAAAATGCTGCTCTGATATAAATTAGAACATTTAGCAGTAAATATTAATTCCTTTTTGGTTTTGGAAGGAAACTATCAAACATTTTCTTACAATAGGTAAAATATTTTATATTATATATAAATGAATATTTAAATAGAATGTATTATAAAATATCAGAATAGTGAAATCAAAATTAATTGTAAAATACGGATGATAAAGAGAAAATGAAATTAATAAGAAAATATTTTTCCAGAATATTTTACTGAAAATATTCTGAAAATTGGACTTTTTGTCCTCTGTGCAAACTTATTTCTTAGTTCAAAATCTCTTTTTTGATGACATCATTTATGTTCTCATATTCTACAAACAATATAGCAATACATATGCAATCTCAGCGTAGAGGTTCACTTTTAACAGCTTTGGTGTTCCCACTTGTTCTGGGGTTATCTTCTCTGCAGTTAAAAAGCTTGGTTCCAGTATATCTGGGAGAAAGAACACTTAATCATGCTTTGTTTGTTTTGTGGCCTTGGAAAATAGCCTTGGGCAAGTTTCTTATGGAGCTAGGTCCAGTGTACATGGCTAGGGAGAACAGCAGTTTCCTTAGCAGAGGTAATTTACTGTTTAAGGTGGTCACCCATTAAAGAGAAATTCTGGTGCACAGGTGCCACAGAAACAATGTTCTCCCAGATGAGCCATCACTACAGAGGAAAGACACTGCTCCCTGCATCTCATCGAGTTGCATTTCCACAGAAGCCTCCCTATGGCACAGATGTGGCGACAACAAAAAAAGAACCAGAGCTTCACCTTGTATGCTTACATCTGTGCTCACACACTCACAGAGTGAAAGACCATTGCCCAAGCAAAAAGGCTTTCTGCATGAGAGCTTCTGAGCACAGCCTCCCAGCAAGGTGGTGCTACATGGCGTAAGCTACAGTGAAATCTACCCAGTGCAGTCCAGAATTTGAAAAAGGACTTTTGGGGCACCGAACGGTATGTTTTAAGACCTGGTTTTGAGCAGCACATTTTAATAGATGTCTCTTGCTACGAGGAGGTAAGTGCAGGGACTACAACTATTAACAATGGCTTTGCAAGTTATTAAAGACCCTCCTTTGTCCCAGCTGAAGAAACAAATGACTCCCAGACTGCAGGGCACGCAGCTCCTCTCCTAGCAGCAGTGGGCTTCTCTCACAGGGAGAACATTTTTATTAGTTTTTCAAAGGGCCTGGTATAATACTGCTGCGCGTACCTCTAATGTACCATAAAGAGACTTGAACTGCTGCCAGCAGGAGGGCTGTGAAGGGGCTTCTGAGGCACTGTGACAGGCCTTCAATTGACTTTACTAGCAGCTTTTACACATCTCTTTGGAGCTCCATTAAAACAGTTTATTTAGTGTTATTCCAATTGCTTTCATTAAAGACCTGTTCTGTGCTGTTCCAGTTGGAGTGCTCTCTCGTTGTGGTACTTCTCTGAGGTTTCTGACTGGGATGAAAAAGCTACCGCAGTTATCCTGTGGACAGCTTAGTTTTTATGTAAGCCCATTATCTTCACATACTTTGAAGTACTTGTTCTTTTGCATGCAAATATGTTTTACGCCAAAACTGAATATGAATTGTCACAGCAATGCTGGAAAGGCAGTTACAAATAAAGGATGTATTTTATTAGACTTCAGTATGCATGGCTATAGGTCTGCTTTACTCACATCCAAGAGAAATACTCTTACTTAGAGTCAACTCTCAAGCCAAAAGTGCAGGACAGTTAGGACAGAGTCAGGTTTAACATGGGGCCTTCTGCTTTTGAAGGAGGTCATTCAGTGAAAGAGGGGGAGCAATGGGCTGCCCTGAGCTCTCCCTAATTTCATTGCCACCTGGCACCCTGCAAGTGCCAGGGCTGACATTCAGCCACCGCTGTCTAACACAGGGCAGAGCTGCAGCTCCTGGAAGACCCAGCTCTGAAATTACTCCCTATCTGTGTTGCTTCCACTTGGGATCTGCAAAGTTAACATTCATTCTAGTCATTTCTCCCCATCTTTCGCAGCCTCCCTTTTCTTCCTTATTTAAATGAAAGCAAACATTTACTTGAAGAAAGGACAAGCCTCTAAACATCTGAAACAGCTCTGCACTAGATTTCCACTAGAAAGCTATAGAACTTCTTTGGAAGTTTCCTACAGCATAGCTCCCGTGTTCATAACTCATGAAAGTTTTGCATGTTTAGGCTTTCATGTTCTCTGAGTAAAAGATTAGGTTTTTTCCTTCTTTTTAATTAGATTCACTCAAGCCTCATGAACCCAAGAATCAGGACAACTTTTCTTTCTCCAAAATTGTGTGTATGTCTTTATATAGAACAAGGAACTTCTTTGTCAGAAGTGGGTTTTGAACTAACCTTTTTTACAATATAAAACAGCATAAACATCATTAGTAAACACTGCTGAATTACCGCCCTGGGCTTCATTTCTTTTGCAACCTTTCTGAAGACTTGCTTTCCTTAGAAAGATCCTTGTAGCAAATTCTGAACTTGTTTCCAATGACTAGCTGGCACCTCCCTGCCAAAAGCACTGACACTCTACTTTGGGCTGTTCATGTTCTTTGCCATTTGCTCTCCCATGAGTGCATTTTTTGGGGGAGTACTGCAGCTTGACTGAGTATGTGAGCAGCCAAAATATTTGAGAAGCTAAGCAATAACTCTGTTGTCATTTAAACAATTCCAAAATCTGGGTTTGTTCTCCCCAGTTCAACTGTGAAACATGCAAGTGATGAAACTAGAAAGGAATATTAAACCTCTCTTCCTCCCTCTCAACTCCCTTGTGAAATATTTAAGGGAAACTCAGATGATTTTCCAGCTCAAGAGAAAATGAAGCATCACTTACATGACAAGGGTCCAAACTATTACCCTCAGGACATGGGGATAACGCCCACTGACATCACTAGAGATTACTCATCTGTGGGATGGGAGAACAGGAGACAAAGATTTTCTGTACAGACTGCATGTCTAGATCCCACAGCTTCTGATAATTTGTTTTGAGATTTCGAGCCATAAAACTGCTTTGCCAAACTACCCAGTTTTGGCCTCTGAGCTCACCTGCTCAGATTTTTACCTCTGCAGTCTTTCACCATTTCATTAGCTAAAGTTTTTAGTATAGGTTTTGCAAACTTTATAACTACTCAAAGAATCAACAAATGAAAAGATAAACATACAAATTGTATTCTAGATTATTTCAAAAATAATAACCATGAAGACCTTCTTACAAAACTGATTATTTTTTTAAAGTGATAGTCAAATGTGGACTGTTGCTTTTTAAGCAGTTAAACAGCCATCCCTGAAAATAGCTTGCAGTTTGGCATCAGAAAGATTACTTTTCTGCATCTGTAACAACAGAATTAGCTTTTTAAAATGGGAGAACTGAAATGGAGAAGTGCCAGGGTTTAGAAATGCTGGGAAGGAGGCTAGGAAAGCCGGTAACATTTGGCTGGAGATCCATTTTCAAGGAAGGAGCACAAGGTGAGTAAGACACCTAAAAAGACAAATGGAAAGTATGTTTCCTTCTAAATATTTTCACCTGTGAAAGAGGCTATGGATGGCTGATGCTTTTGTCCTTCTGAAAACATGAGTTAATTGTTGGTCACAAATTCTAATCTTTTTCCTGAAGACGACTCCTAAAAGTTGTTTACACCCAGAAAATATGAGGATAGGCAAACCAGAAACTTAGTATTTAAACAATGTATTAAAAGGTAAATTTATCTGGGAGGGTACCATGACAGTTGCTAGCTGTCATTCGGTTCCCTATTGTTTTTTCCTCCTTACCTCTCTGGCTTTCGCTCATATTCTGCTCTTAGTTCGTTATCTCTCACAAGCATCTCTGTCACCTTCCTCTTCCCGCAGATGCTTACACCACTTCCCCCAAACTCTGTTATTTCACTTGTCCTCTCTGCTGCTCCCCTCCACCAACCTTAAGTCTTTCACTTTGTCTCCCTCTGATGTCTGCATTTCTGACATGGAAACCAAGCCTGGGACTGTCTCCTTGTGCTCATCAGCCATGGAAGTCATGCTTTACAAGCAGCAGCTGTTTTAAACAGGGCAACACATTTTCACTGCTTCTCCCAGTGGGAAATGCCTCACTGAGTGATGTGACAGGGAGGACTCTGGGAGGGTTGGTGGCAGTTCTTTCTGCAGGGTTTCACAGCTCTGAAGAAAGCTCTCACTCATGCCTGCAGATAAGACAAAATGGATCACCTCTACTGTAGGCCAACCAGGATCATATGATCACGTGCACAATAATGTATATACCAAGTCGGTAGCCAGCAGGCTGGCTGTTGATCCCTAAGGGTCCTTAAATAAGGTGCCAGGCTCTCTACTATGCTTCCTCATTCTGGTTGGTGGGGTCCATTGAGGGAAAGGGACCATAAAGCAGTCTTGCCCAACTAAGCAGCAGCAGAAGCTGGAAAAAGCACAGGCACAGACTTTGTAATGAATGCCAAGGACTAAAATCCACATTAATCCCTTCTATAAGAAAAATAAAGAGCTAAAACATTAGGACCTCAGGCCTGCCGATAACAAAATCTTACTTTCATCAGAAGCACAGATCTAAGCAGCACCATTCCTAATCAAAGCAGTGTTAGAGTAAAGGGCAAATGTTCAATAACTGGAAAGCTAACATTTACCACGTCAGTAGGGTATGAATCCTGAGCACTCAGTGCTTTTTGTAAGAAAGCAGTACTTGATTCAGCACTTTCCCCAATGAAAATCTTCATACAATCCTATCTTTCAAGGAAGAGACAGGAAAAAACCAAATAAATAGAAGAAATGAAGCCTCAGGAAAACCAGGCGTTTTTATTCATATAGAAAGCTGACTGAATCAGTGCTTCTAGGACTTCACAAGGCTTGTTAAAGTCAAGATACCAGGATGTCTTTGGCAGAGACGCAGGAGCACAGAGTCAGGCAGCCTGAATGCCACCAGTGTCCTTCTATCCTACTGGTTGGCTTTGGGACCAAGGTAACATTTCTTCCATCTGAATCTGGGCCAGGATATGTTTCAATGTTCCTCATTGACTGAGCCACATGTTGACATCAAGTCCTGTGATAATGATGATGGGTACTATCTACTAGAGGGGGAACAAAATTAAGTCTTCTCTTTACCCTAACAACACTTCTTTGTCCACTCAGCAGTAACACAGCCGCCGCATTTGAACAACACAATGTCAGGGGAGACTAGCAGCCTGTTAATGGTGGTGTGGGAAGTGAGGCCACTCAGAGCTCATTGTAACTTCAGTAATGCCATCAGCTTCAGCCAGGACAGGAACCGCCTGCAGATCAAAGAACTGGCAGAACTGCTTAGCTGGAAGAGGTTCCCTGACACAAAGGAGGCAAACCAGTTCCTAGGGTATCAGTGACAAGCATGTCTTACACCCATCCTTCCTGAGACAAGTTCACAGTTTTCCTAATCAGTCTGTTTCACCGCTTTGCTACCTTTATAAATACAGTTTTTCTAATATAGGACCTAATCTCTGTCACAGACTTGCTGCTTACTTTTTCCCTATGATCAGCAAACCAGGAGAACAAGTCCTTGTTGACCTCTTTGTAACAGACCTTGCTATACTGGAGGCCATTAGTGTAGACCACTTTTTTTTTGTTTTGTTTTGGTTTTTTTTTGAGGAGAGGATAAAAAAGAAAAGTTCCTCATGTTTTGCCCATAGGTCACTTTCTCTAAATCTCTTGTCGTTATTACTGTTGCACTCTACCTCCTCTGATTTACCTACATCTTTGTCACAGTGCTGAGAAAAGCTGAGCACAGTACTGGAACTGGGATCTCACAGGAGAGGGGCAAGTAATATCCTGTGATACCACCCTTGGAGAAAGTTTGCTCTCCCCTGCTTTTTATTTATTTATTTTTTAAAAAATAAAGCAAAACATCACAAAAACTTCACTACATTTTCCGTTCTATTATCCAAACCCTTAATGAAAAAGACTCTGGAGGATCAGGCCCAAGACAGACCAGTGAAGGATTTCACTTGAGATGTCACTGACAGGACAGCAGAAGGAGCATGTTTTGTATTAGACATTCAGCGAAAAAAGCCCTATCTTTCAGATGGCTGAGAAGAAAAGGTTAGCAAACATGATGACATGATAACACAGAACTTCTGGCATAGACTGGGGCATGGCAAAAAGCCCAGGGAAGAGAGAAAGATGAGCGAGAAGCACATGGGGAACTGAGAGGGGAAACAGAATTAATAAAATAACCCCCTGGCACTGATAGTGAGGTGGCCTAGAAAGCATGTGAACTCCTGCTCCACATAAAGTCATTAGTCAGTGTCCTGGGTTCAGCTGTGATAGAGTTAATGTTCTTCCCGGTAGCTGGTACAGCATTGTGTTTTAGATTTATGATGAGAATAATGTTGATAATTCAGTGATATTTTAGTTGTTGCTGAGCAGTGATCAGGGAGTCTTCAGCTTCTCACACTGCCCTGCCAGCGAGCAGGCTGCAGGTTCATGAGAAGCGGGGAGGGGACACAGCCGGGACAGCTGACCCCAGCTGACCAAAGGGATATCCCGTACCACATGGTGTCACGCTCGGCATATAAAGCTGAGGGAAGAAGGAAGGGGGAAGATGCTCTGACTGGTGGCATTTCTTCCCAAGTCACTGCTATGTGTGATGGAGCCCTTCTCTCTTGGAGATGGCTGAGCACCTGCCTGCTGATGAGAAGTGGTGAATGAATTCCATGCTTTGCTTTGCTTGCATGTACAGCTTTTGCTTTACCTATTAAACTGTCTTTATGTCAGCCCACAAGTTTTCTCACTTTTACCCTTCTGATTCTCTCCCTCATCGCACTGGTGATGTGCCGCACAGTGAGCGGCTGTGTAGGGCTTAGCCGCTGGCTGGGGTTAAACCACAACAATGTGTCCTCTCATAAAGATGTAACATAAAGATTAGATGGAACATTTCAGCAATTAATTTGCAATGAGAGACTTCATCAACCAAGATGAAAACTGGGGACAACTCTTTCCTGTTTCAAATCTGCAGAGAATGGAGAAGTAATAGATTACTTACCAGCACGAATCAAACAATATACACTGATTTACAACCACAAATAAACTGTGAGTTTGGGAAGTAGAGGCCCAAACTGCATGTGTAATTTGGAAGCTTAAAAAAAAAAAAAAAAAAAAAGACACCACACCACACACCCCCCAGCATTGTATTACTCACTGTAAACATATATTTGACTTTGAAGAATTTGCCAAAGGGCTAAGAGTCTGGAAAGCCAGCGGTGAAGAATTGCATCTACAATTACCTCCCAAGAAAGAGAGACAGGGAATGAAAAGTAAGTAAATGAGACATAAGAAGTGTGGGAAGGAAAGAATTGAAAAATAAAAGAGAAAGAGATTATTTAAAAAAAAAATAAAAAAAGCGGAGAAACCTTTTACCAACCACAAATCAACACCAATCTATCATCCTGCAGACCATGTTTCTACTGTTTTACAGAAAGCATTTTTTTCCTTTTTTGCCTTTGTCGGTGTCGGTTTTGCTCTCCTTGCTCTGTTTATACCTTTCCAACTTGCTCCTTCCCCAACTTAATATGTTTGGAATTACTTAAGAAATTAAAGAACATGGAAATAAAACTGCAGTAAGAGATCCGCTTAGTGACATCTCCAGAATTCAGATTTTGAGAGTGATGAAAATGAATTCTGATACCACTCAGCAAGCCTTAGACTAAAATAAACAGGTTTACAGAAATAACTGTTTTCATGGAAAGTGGCTGCCATCTTCAAAATTTCTTGACTTCTTTCAGAAGCTTAATGCAAACATTTTTTGCTACAAATGTTAAGAAAGGAGGAAGTGTTAATGGTTGACTTTTGGGGGAAGGTGGGTGAGGGGCAGCCTGTTAAATAGAGATTAGGTTTTCCAAGAAAAAAAATTACAACCTGAAAAAAAAATAAATACATGCATAAAAGGCACACAGTACTAGCAAAAGGCTTCCAAAGTTTCATTTGTTTCAAAATGCAGCAAACTACAGACTTCTCATCAGCTCTTCCCTCAGGCTATTCCCAATTCCCTTTGAAATTCTAAAACTACTGTACATGTTTTTAAACAGTGGGGATACATAATGATTTGCAGTTTATCACAAGATATCATATTTTCCAGCAGTAAATATGTTCAAGATCAAGACCAGATTGTTTAAGCAGAAGTATTGTTACTCCTTTCTGACCCAATAAGTTAGCAGAAATTCAGGGTCGAAGTGTCATTTTATTCAAAAAAAGAAGTCGATACAGAGGATGCACATCTTTTATACGGTCTTGCTGCTTACAGTGAGAGTACACAAAAAATCTATTTCCCAGAACACAGTAGGAGATAGCTTATTTGCTCACAGTGCTCAACGTCCATCTAGTTGACAATGAACTCAAAAACCTCTCTTTGTAAGTTCCCATCCATCCCTCAGGGTTTTCACGTAATGCTTGCTTTGCTTGACTTCTTGCGTCTTTTCTGTCTAGTGGTCTGGAGTTATAATTGCTTCCTTTTCATGGTGAGACACACAAATAAGCGTATATCCATTTGTGCAAGAAATGACATATGCTTGTCCTTTTGTATTGAAGCTGTTACAGTTTCAACAGTTTTGTTCAATGAAGAAGATCCACTGTTCATTATACTTGTGAGTACCAAAAAGGACAGCAGTTCCCCTACTGGTTACAAAAGGGTTTCAGCTGGCCCACAGTAACATATCTGCATCCCACCACAAGTTATTGAATTTATATAGGAATTATTAAGTGGTATTCCAGAGGCATAATGGTCACCCAGCCTTAACAGCTATGAATGTCTATCAACATTAGATGAAACACATCCTCAGGGCATATTGACTATGTTTTCAAATCCCCTTTATATCTGTGATTTTCAAGAAAGAAGAGTTCTTTAGGGTGACTTCACTATCAGGCAAATAAAAATAAAAGAGCAGAAAGTAACATTTGTGAGGATCTGTATTTCTGGAGGCTGACATAAAGGCCAGTTGCAGTTAGCGGCTGCACTGTGCAGAAATGAAGCAGGCCTCTCTTAGGCTTTGAGAGATTACAGACTGCCACAAAATAGTTAGACTAAAGTGAACTAAGGAAAACAGAGTGGTTCAAAGTCCCAACAGAGCTAAAATACTCTCAAAGTGGGGAACGCAGGGATTTATAAACAGACACTTTGGATTTGCAAGGGATGATACAAACACACATACAGAGTTGTTTGAAGATAAGGTAATTTTTGACAACAGCACTTGCAGGAGGGCTTTTAAAACTGTTTTCAGCTTCCTCAGAGACTGATTATGAAGCTGTATCACAGAAAGCTGAGGATCCTTACACTCCCTGTAAAAAGGAAATCTCTGACAGTATATGGGAGTTCTCTCTAGAAGGAAAACAACCAGAAAAATGAAGGGGGGAAAATCTGGACTACACTTTTGGCCAAAGTCAGGCTGAAGAAGCACGTCACAAAGGAAGGGCTCCAGGAGGTGGGGAAGACACTTAGATCCCAGAAGAAAAAAGCTTTTGCTGTAGGTGGCTTATCCCAGTTCAACAGAAGTGGCTGTGAAAAACCATTTCCATTAAGATAACCTCTCCATTGCTTCTGTCTCTCCTAGAAGTAGCTTGGTCAGATTGGTTGGCAGCTGCCAACATTATGAAAAGTATGAAGACATGCAATGGGTAATATCAATCTGCAAAAACCTGAAGTACACACAACAGATAAAAAGGTAAAGACAATACAACTGACTTGAAGGGACAATGGTGAAAACTGCAGCCAAAGCATCAGACTATCATCACTGAAAGCCAAAAGACATTTCTTAAAGTTCAACTTACTTCCAAAACGCAGATAGCTAAGTCAAGCACTGTCAGAAAGATGTATACTAAAGCACAGGGGGGTAGGCGAGGGCAGGAAAAAGAAAAGCAAAACCATAGGCAATAAAAAAAGGTAGAGAAGTAAAAGAGAGATCCTCTAGTGGTGAAGTTTTTTCCATCATTAAAGAAGTGTTTTCCAATATAGCCAGATGGGGAAAGATACAAACTGTGGCAGCAGAAGAGGAGAGAACCCTCAATGCATGGGAAATTTGTCAAGCCTTTTAGCAGGGCTGTTTAGCAATACCCGGGGGGCATCTAAAGAGACTAGGGGAGTTTCAGATCAGCTTTCCTGGCATGCCTCTCAAGACTCAAGGGCCCCTGATGAATGGAAGATAGGCAACTAGCTCAGCCAAGAGCATTTCTGGATGCAGTGACGACAAAGCAGATTATAAGTGTCTTGGTTTCAACGTTACAGTACAAATCGTTTGTGACTCCCCCACCAAAAAATCATCAGCCACTATTACACCTTGGACGTTGTAGGAGCTGCAGTCCTCCAGGAACAGGCAGTGGTGGTGGGAAAGAGAAGGTGCTCAGAAGCAGCAGTTTTGCAGAGCAGACTGCATATCCCTTACCCAAGAGACCTTCAGTTCCTGTGGGTGAGAGGTGCACCCCCAACCACGTTCTCAAGAAACCAAAGGACGGACTAAAATTCTCAGCTTCCACATGTCTTTGCTTGAAGTAACTTGCAGGTTAAAAACCCTATACTGTTTTGTTTTCTTAGATACTTTCCTTGGTGTAGCAAGGAGCTCTGCTGATCTCTAATCCTGGAAAGTAACTTGAGGAAACAGACCTAAGCAATCCTGGCCTGAACTACGAAACCCTACCCAGAATAGATACAATTCCCACAGTGTTGCAGTTATTCTTTCTATTTCTGTTTCCATTAGGTACCACTTTCGTAACAAAACCACACCAGGGCATTATTCAGAGGCTGCAGACATATTTTTCAGAGCACTTGACAAAAACCACGGTAAAGGTCACTGTATTATGTGCATATAAACCTGATTAAAACAAAATATAAGAAATCCATCCAGCCATAAAATAGAACTTTGGAGCTAATCGTGAGAGGAGGCTCCACATAATATAATTAGCACCTGAGATAGCAAAAGGAAGTGTGTACAGATCTCCAGAGAGAATTTTGTTCAAAGGCACCGACATGTCCCACAAATATAGGTTAAGAGGACATGCGAGGATCATTTATAGATTGAAAAACTGAAAACCAGAGCCAGCCATACTTCACACTGGCCTCAAAGGTGCACTGATGGACATTCAGGAAACTCGTTCCCTTGTTACCTTTTATCACTTACGTTCAAAATAAAATCTGATTATCACAAAATAATTCATGTTTTTGATACAGGAAAATAATATTTTTTTCTCCAGAGCAAAGATGGGTCAGGCTTCTCAAAGAGCTGGAATTATCTAAGGGAATGCTTTTAGCCCCTTGTGCCAGCCTTCCTACAGGTACCTCAGCTAGCCAGGTATTTTATGCACCTGAGCAGCATGTTCACCAGACAGGATACAGCTTCTTTCAAACATACTGCTTCTTTTCCTGAAGTAGGTATCACTGAGGCACAAGTTCAGCAATATTGTAACCGCTCTCCACTATTTCGAAACTTAGGAAAATATACTATTTTGAAACTTAGGAAAATATAATCAAAACAGGAGAGGCAGCTACAAAAAACATGCATGATGAGACTGTGATCCATATTTAGTTTTGTAAAACTGCAGTCTGACAAAAATGAAGCATTAAGTGCTATAGACTACATCTCAACATACCTATTTTAACTTTAAGGATATGTTATATCTTTTGTCCAGACTAGTGTAGAAGTCTTCATGAGAGATGGAGCAGATCTGTGAACTGGGATTTCAGGAGCAGCTAAAATAATTCCATGAAAATCTGCATCACAAAAAATAACTGAGAACCACTATAGGGAGGAGGAATATCAGAAGAAATGAACTATAGTCATGGGAGGTTATCACCTGGATGGTCACATACTGTTAAAGATTGGAGGACACCTTCTTCAGATCACAGGGAAATCAGTATACAGGCTTGGTTGCTTTGCCTAAGTAAGCATCAAATTGTGATGAGCATCACAGGCTCAGGGCACTGAGCCCCAAGCACAGGCACAACCAGAACTAGCAGATTCACCCAGCAATGGTCACATCCACCTCTCAGCAAAGCCCCACAGGGCTGAGTAATACAGGTGGGCAATCTAAGGGTTTTGACAGATTTTCCTTGGTAAATCTCAGCAGGGCTGGGAAGTTGTTGGAAGTCCAATGGGAAAATGCCCTCATTCCTCAGCAGCTCCGGTCCACGTCCAGAATCTTAGTTCAAATCCTCATTCACAGGACATGGGGCTTTGCGCAAACCCAAACCTTCTGTCAAAGCCTTCATTGTCACTGTCACTTAACAAGGTTGTTTATGTCTAGCTGGAATTCTGTACAGCACTAGTGGTGACCATTAACAGGACTGAGGATAGCCCGACCATGTCCTGACCCCTGGCAGTACTGCCAGACTTTTCTTCTTGCTGCTTTATTGCTGTTCTGCTGAACACACATGGCTGCTGTTAAAATCCCAGCCAGCTGCTAACAACTGCTGGGTTTTTCCCAGTTCATTAGGAGGCCACAAATAGTTTTAAATCATGAAGCTAATTAAGCAGAAATAAGATTGCCAAATGGTCTAGACCTAAAAAAAAAAAAAAAAAAAAAAAAAACAAACAACCCCCAAAAAACCCAAACCAAAACCAACCACACCTAGAAATTCCTGACCTGATAAAAGACCCAGGAAAGAGTTCAGCACTGTCTGCAGACTCTGCCTCACCTCATCAGCTTCCCCTATGCACATATTATTTAAGCATTATCTTTGAGAATCACTACTTGGTGCTCCTCAGTGCTGGCCAGGAACAGTAGTTTCTGGCATCACAGCTTGCTGTTAGAGAGGGCCATCGACAAGTCGTGCTCCCAGTTAGCCCATCAGACTAATGGCCCATTGTGAACAGCATTTCCACACTTGCAAAGAGCCTCCCCCCAGTCCTGGTACAATGGATGTCCTGAAACAACACCTCTGGTCAACATGCTAAGAAGAAGATGCCCATCAACCAGCACTAATGTCAGTGGGTACACAAGGCAACCTTGATGTTTTGTACCACACAGCCACTGAATTTTCATCTTGGAGATGCAGGCAAGGCCTGTAATAGGTATCTAAGTCTGAGGGCTATTTCTTAAGCACGATACAAACCCCAGTTTTGAACGCTGGAAGCTCCGTGTTGCAAACAGCCACACAGAGGCACCGTCCAATGGAGCTGGAAGCCAGCTTTGATGTCTTGGGGCTGAGTTTAGTGCAGCAGAAGCAGTGTGCCTGGGGCTGTTCCCAGGCGGCTGTGTGGCTCGTAGCAAGTGCTGCATTCCCTGCAACTGATCCCTGCAACATCCCCTTCCAGCAGCCTCCACAATGAGAGAGAGATGTGAGCAATGATGTGTTTACACAACAACTGTACAACATGGATTTCTCCTAGGCATCTAATGTGTTTTTTTCAGTTGTCTGGGTTTTTTTTTCCAAATTCTCTGCCCTATTACAGACATATCTTGGGGACAAGTTTGGGAGAATGCCTTCCAATAGGAAAGAGGACTGAATGCATATTTCGCCCTCCTGTATATTTCTGTGGGAAGCCAATACAGTTCACTTTTTCACAGGTGATAAAATACAGATGACGTGACTTATACCTGCTAAAAAAACAGTCTAAAAATTATTTACTATTAAAAATGATAATATAATAATACAAGTTGTATTAAACTAAACATCTATTTAGGAAAAAGTCTGTTATCATCTCATTTATTTTAGACTTCAAAGCACTTAATCATAGCATGCTGGAAAGCAAAAGATCAGAATCTTTGAGGAACAACAGCTTTTAAGAAACCAAACAGAAATAAGAGTTCTCAAATTGAGAAAGGACATTTCTTACTTTTTTTTTTTCCTGGTCCTTACAGCTGGAAGGAAAAAAAAATCATTTTAAGAAAAATATGGAAAGGGAAACGCTTGGGGATTTTAATTTCTCAACTGCACCGGATTAAGAACAAAAAATGTTCTATTAAAAATTGTAAATAATGTATTTAAAATCACATGAGAAAAGAAATACTATACCACCAGTATTTCTAAGAGAGGCAAGAGACTGTAGACTGTAAAATATAACAAGCAGCATCTCACTAAAGTCAATGAGAGTCAAACAAAGAAACACCATTAGGAAACAGACACTGGGATTCTTCTGTCCCAGAGTCCCAAATGCATTTCTAATTTCATTCCTCCTTTAACCACTGCTTTGCACACACACATGTATTGCTTATGGTTGTCTGTAGAGCTGTATGCAAGATGGGATCCACAGTGATCTGCAGACAGGATTTGGTTTTGCGAGGCTGGTAAATAAAGACCCTTCAAAACCTGACTCTCAGAAACAATGGGAAAGATTAACTGTGCCACGCACGTCACAGCAACCTGACTGTGAGACATAGGCTAGAGCAAAAAATCTGGGTCCCTTATGAGGCTGAACACAACTTGCTCTCCTACAGAAATGCACTAGGAGATCCATTTATCAAAAGGTTTTCACTAAATACAAATCTACTCCCAATTTGATTAAACAAGCAAACAAACTGCTCCACTAGCCACAAGCCCAAACCAGGAAACAGTTTTTCTTGGACCCTCAACCATGCACAGTCTTGAATTTCAGTTTCATTCAAGGGTGGAAGTGGAAGCTTAGAGCAATGGCAGAGAGAAACTTTCACCTTTCTTCTGGGATAAACGAAACATGGTTTTGGTTAAGGAGAGTCTTGAGTTTTTCTAAATCGAGGTTGCATTGTTTTTGTAAAAGTGAGCAAATCTGAAATTTATAAAGCTGTTTGGCTACCAGTCAGGCATAACCGAAAATGACCATAGCCACATGAAAAGCAAGAAACCCTGCAGTTTTTCAGCCTGTCCTGACCAGCCCTCAGCTTCAGGCATAGAGGAGCACCAGGTCGCTTGTGATGGGCCGTGGAGTGCGGGTCTCCAAGCAAATGTCTCTTGCCTACTGATAGACCAGTCCTCAGGACTTCACTTCAGATACCACTCATTTACCACAGGGTTCTGTTCTTTCCAAACAGAACAATTCATGTTCTCATCCAGCACTGCTCCATCCCCACTGAACAGGTATTGCAGTTAAATGCTAAATAAATGAACTAAATAAATACAGATCCCTAGACTTCTAATGAAAGCCCTCTCTTCCTGCTTGCTTCCCCTTCCCATGCCAGGAAAAGCACCGACAGTTAGAGAGGGGCATGGAGACAGTCATTTTTCACTTTCTTTTTATGGGTGGAGTGAAAAGGGCCAAACCTAGCCTTTAATTTTTATTTCTTGCACTGCAATGCTTGTGACAGGAGTCACTGTGCTCTAGAGTCCGGCTTTGCTAGCAAAAGGTTTCAAAACCAAAATACAGCCACCTTTTTCACAGATGCGCATTCGTTGTACATGGCGCACAGAGGTTAAATAGGTAATGGCACAAAGATCCAGGTGACACTCATTTGGAACAACAGAAGTAATTCCTGCCGGCTTCATCCATTCCCAAGCACTCGGACTGTCAGAGAATCACAAGCTGATAAAATCTTCATGCTGTAAAGCCTTATTTCCCTCTGGGTGTATTGCACACAGATCTAGAGTAGGGTTACAGTGCTGGTGTATTGCTTGCACCAACCTAATTCTCTCATGTGGATTTCCATCTTCCTCCTTTTTCACTAAGGCAAAATGAATGATCCTTAAGCTTGCCAATCCACACTCATTTGGAATAAGGTTTATTTATTCTGGCTTCACTTTTATGGTCTTCTTTTCATAGCTCCATAGTACTCCCAAAGAGAGGAGGTTTACAGTGCATGTTAATGGAGATTTTAGAGGTTTTGCAGACTCAGAAAGGAGAATCATATCCACATAGAAAAGGCAAGCTGAGCTGCTGGGTGCTGGAGGGAACATCTCTTTTGTGTGCTCGCCAGAGAGTGCAACTGAGACAAAACAAATACCAAAATTCCCAAAGGTTTATCAAAGCAACCTGTCTTAGCTAGCTGAAGTCTGCTGATCACTTTTCAAGCAAGTGAAAAAAAATTCTCGTTGCATCCATTGGTTGATTATGCCTTAATATGTATACATCTTCCACTGGCAAGTTCCCCTGTATTTTAAGAAGCTTATACCAGAAAGGTATTTGTATAACTCTCACTCCATTCCTTTCCCAGTAAATCGTTAACACTTAAAGGAACTCTTTTTTTGATTCATTGCATCAATTTCCTCTGTGATTAGCAAAAGAATTAACAGGAATATCTGTTGGAGGTCAGGAACAAAAACCTACAGAGGAGTTAAAAGTATAACATGATCTTGATAAAACACTGGAATCAGAGGTAACAGAGAGGAAAGATAGGGTGAAGGAGATACACAGGGGAACAACTGGACAATTTGATGAAAGACTTTAAAGATTGCACATAAACACCAGGAACATGGGGAATAAATGCAGGAAAATGTAGTAATTCTGTATGCAATCAAAGCTGTGACTGGGACCTTCATGGGGTAAATAGCTAAACAGAAGTATAGGTATAGAAGGAAATAAAAAAGGCAAAGTTGGTAGGTATATTGTGTCTAAGAAACAAAGAGGAAGAGGAAACAAGCAGAACAGGATAGAAACTTGCTCAAAAGATGCAAACTTGCAAAGAGTTGAAAAGCTGATTTTCTGAATGAGCTTAAATAGGTAGATGCCCAAATACAATGCTTTGAGGTAGACCTCCTACTCAGAAGAGTGAGGCAGGGAGACTAAGTAGCTGTCAGAAGCATCCCAAAATCAAAATCTGAGGGTAATGGTGGGGTTTACCTCCCCAGATACCTTCCAGATAACCAGTACCCTAGAGTTTATAATGCCAATGAAGTTTTTGGGAAATGTTACGTGATTTTATACTGATTTCCGACAGCAGAAGAACCTGCTGTGGAACAACTATTCCAGATCTGCTTCTAATTTAATCTAAAGCTTTGAAGTAACTGGGTGAAAGTATCCAGAAACAGTAGAGCTCTCTCTTTTTTGAAGAAATGGAGAAAACATAAAATGACAGAACAAGATTTAATTTCAGTTTCCTATGCAGAAGCTGTTGCTTAAGCCATTGTTGATAAATAGCCTCGAAATTTTAATCCATTGCCCCCTCCTATTTAGCTGTTTTTTGAAACTGGAATGGGAACCAACTTTCCAGATACACACACTTCCTCCTGTTGTAGCTGCACTCTAGTCAGAAGACAGAAATTCTTACCCACTGAAAATCTACCAGCACTGCAATGCTCACTTCAAACGTGTGACCTAACAGTTGTATGGTGGCTGTACTACTGGGGTCAACTCACGTACGCAGATCCCTGTGACAGTTTTTGAGTTACCAGTGTCATTTCCCCTAAAGTCAACTCCACTGTGCTCTATCCAGGCTCATTGGTCACCCTGACCTAGAGTTCACTTCTCTAACAACTCCCCCTGCTGCCATCAATTTTTAGTTTCTACTCCCTTTGGCAGGTTCAAGTGCTTTTTTTATCCTTTTAAAACCTTTTACCTACCTATCCACTGAGGTGTGGTGGGATTCATTGCAAGTCCACCACCTCTGAGGACTTGATTCCTGTGCTGACAGTTTTATACAGCCACAGAATTTTAAGCTGCTATAAGAATCTGCTGACTAGTTCCCATCCCAACTTTTTTCCTCCCAGGAGTCAGAAAATTTGGAGTTCAAAGACAGATAAGAAAAGGGCATAATTCCCCCATCCCAAAACTGGACCAGTAGTAAACCTATGGGATTTAGGTGTGCCAGGATGGTCTCCATTTCTGCAGGAGAAAGAGCCAGCATCCAAAGCACCGAGCTAAATCCTAACTTCCATAAAACACTGGGTACCACAGGGAAATACAGTGTAACAGTTCCTAAAACCGTCCAGTTGCTGTATGGAACAGAGCCCAAGGGACACACTGTAGAGAGCAATAAAAAGCGACTGGACTAAAGAGGGAAAACAAACAGTAAAATCAAGCAGGCAACACACAACCTCAGTCTACCAGCTTGTCCAGCTTTTGTTTGCTGTTTCATGGAAACCTCCTCTAGAATAGAAAGCTACCAAAACCACCACCACCATCCCTTTCCAAAACCTTCAAATCCACACTCAAAAATGTATGTCCAAAGAAGTGCATATACCCCTTTCAAAAGCTGTGAGAAGAGAGAACAGCTCACTTCTGCTTTTAAAAAAACACCTAAAACTTGTATTTTGCCTGCACAGAAGAGATTTATTTTGAAAACAATCCAGAAAAAAATCCTGAAAGTGTTCCAGTACCTTTCTGGCACATGCGGTCACTTCTCATTCTGGGGGTCCTTTTACAGATCGAAATGAATCTCATCAGAAATAGCATAAATAACTTAAGGAGAGAAAATCTGAAACCCCTTGTTTTCTGTAGCTGTAAGGCAGAGCACACTATGCCCAGTTCTCTTCCAACCTGCAGCGCACTCCATCATTTCCAGGAACTCTGTGCAGGTCAGACATGGCCCCAGATGAAAATTCCACACACAGTTATGCTAGTGGCAGCAATTTACAAGCATTTCCATTACACAGAACTCACAAAATGAAAAGGAAGGTAATGAAGGATTGAGCTGACAGTTTCAAGTTTAACCTTCAAGCAATTTGGCAGTCATATGGAAGGTATTATGAACTTGAAATCACTCCTATTTGTTCTTGATGTCTTTGTTTCATTCTTTGCAATGTTTAACATTAAAATCTATTACAGTTTTGGAGCAAGAAGCCATCGCACAGAATTTAATGCCCATGAGTTCCCAAAACAACAGTTATTACAACTAGGCAAATACAGATTAATCCTACTTCACATTAAAAAAGTGAAAAATAGGTGATATGTTTTTTCTCCCCATGCATTGTCCAGTTAGTAAAAGAACAACTCACCCAGAAACAGATGCAGCAGCTAAAAAAGCAGCTGTATTAGAAATTACTCTTATGTTAACAAAGCAACATAACTCCCAAAAACCTTCCCCAAATCTTTTCTGGGTACTCCTTGGTTAGCTTTAGCACATCATTTATGTATTTCAACTTAAAGAAAAAATAAAATTAATAGGTCAAACTGAGAGGAAGACTGAGGAAAAAGAAAGTGACAGCCAATAAATATGCTTATGGGCTCCTAAAGTTCCTGTCAATAACTGTCTGAGAGTACTGAGCTAAAAATTATCACTCTAGAAAGTACTAAGAACACTATGGGAAAGCAGCTAATAAACTGACGAGGCCAAGATTGAAAGCAGTTGCAGAGGATGCACATTAACCTCAAGATACAAAGGATTCCTACCCTGGTGCTAAAACCACATGAATCTCATGACAGGCTCAGTTTATATGAGGACATACAACCCAAGAATGTCTCCCTGCAAGGAACTTCTGCCAAGTTGTTCTCCATTCACACTGGTGACAGAAATGGTTTTACTATCAATATTGCACCTGAAAAAAATATTTTAACTTAGATTTATTTAAACACAAAGCTTGCTGTAGGTGAATACAGAACTATTTGCTTACAATAGCTGTAGAATTTATTCACTATCTATAGATGTGTAAAAAACAAGTAGAATACTCTTAAAAGCTAAGTATTCCAGGAAACTTCAGTTTCTTTGGTGGGCCCATAATGAGGATTGACATTGACATCCGTTATATAGGGAACTTTGCAAAGCTGAAAACTATGTAACAAATTATCCACCATCACACATCTCCTTTAGCCAGCAAAAATGAAGTGACAGACTGTAACAGGGTGAACTGCCAAAACGACCAACATTTTTCCTTCAATGTGTCTCTGCTCAGAGTATATTATTTGTCTGTGTAATGGGACAAATTTCATATTGCAGTAACAATTTAAGAATGGTAATAAGAAATTACAATATTAACCCCAGTAAAATCAGCTGTCAGTAAAAAGGAGAGAGAAATGCTTGTCATGTAGGAAATTTCTAACTCATCGCTGTGAACTTAGGCTGAAACAATTGGAGCTGGCACTGACTTTTATTTACCTGGGAAAATGCAGCAGCTCCTTTGCCTGCGGAAAATCTGCTGGAGACCAGGATTTCTTCTGGCACCAGGGCAAGACAGAGACCAGACATCAGTGTCTGCAGCTTAGGCTGAGATCTGCCAGCACAGTGCAGCAAGTTTCCAGCAACTGCACGCTGTTGTCAAAGAATCTCGGGACAGAGCAAGTTACCACTGTAATTCATATCTGAAATGTGTCTCTTTGCCTCAGAACATGTCAGGATAGTAGACCACTGGATATCCCCTTTGTCCTTAGGGAGGACTGGTTGCAACTGATTCTGGGGAAGGTCGTTTAGATATCCACTACTGCAGCTGAACTCAGAATAACTAGAATCACCTCCTGGGCTGTAACTATCTCAGAAAGCAAGTAGAGAGAAAAAATTAGCCCCACACCCACAAAACAGACTGAAATGAGCAAGTGGGAAGTTAGGACCTGAAATCACAACTGAGGGGCTGCAAGAGCTCCTGTCCTCTTCCTATTTCATCTGTCTCTGTTTTCCATTTCTCATAAAGGTGTACCTCAAGCTGCGTGTGTTATCACAGAGCAGCAATCTACAGCTGGGCATATTCAGACAACCCCACCTGCGTTTCAGTTCACTACAGAGCCCTGAACTACAGAGGCACAGAACCATACACGGCCATAGGAGCCATCCTATGCCAGTGAGAACTTCTTCAGAGAGCTGAAGGCAAGCACTGCTAATGCTGTCTCAGGTTTTGCCATTCAAAACTATTTGTTGTACACTAGCTTTAAAACTGACTCTCTTTGACTGACACGGACATGACTACAACGTGCCAAGCTGAATCCAGCGTAGTGATCAGCAACAGGAGAATGTGTCTGCTCAGAATAAATAGTTCTTGAGCAGTGAACCAGCTGTGTGGTTAGCTAGGCCTAGGCAGGGCTTCCCCTCCCCAAAATATATCATGATTAAAGCCCTGTAAAATTTCCTTTTGCACATCTCTCCTCCCAGGCTGCCACTATTTAGGTAATGCAACAATCTTGAAAACAGAAATCTCAGAGTTTCTGCCTTTATTATAGGTTAAATGTCACGCTGAGTCAGTTCAGTCCCGTGCAGGTATACAACACATTATGGCAGAGAACATGCCAGTATCTAAACCAAAGGGTGGAAGGACAGACTCTACCATTAGGAATCATAACTTCCTCTTTCAAAGTCAAGCAGGTAGCACTGTTTCAGATGAGCACCATCGTTGCTTTGCTTTCTGTTTTGACTAATTAGTGAAAAGATTCTGTATATATAAATACACACTCTTAATGTACTTCTCTCTCAGCAGCCCTTACTTTCTTTCTCCTGCATATATTTCTTTCAGCATCACTGATTATTATCTGAAAGGCAGCAGAGAGGCACAGCTTTCACAGGTGTTTCTAAAAGGAACAGAGAAGATATAATTAACAAACTACATAAAGAGCTAAAAGAGCAGTTAAAGCATATTCAGTAATGGCATTGTGCCATTTCATGTGGCCTTCAGAGCAGAGACTTACTACTCCTAGCTAAGTTACAGCAACTTTTTCCTAATCTGGGGATGGCTGAATCTTACATCAGCAATATCCTAAAATGCAGTGATGTGCTAAGAAGCAGTGAACAAGAGTATGAAGTTCTGTTTGCAACATTACCCTTTTCTGAAGTTTTTCCTGGACATGATCCCTCTTCAACAGGACAAAGCACATCCCTGGATTTCCTTCTCCAGTATTCCAACCCTTACTAACATTCTCCAGCGCACATTAATCACATACAAGACTCACATCCTCAACTTCAAAACTCTTCACAAAACCTTCTTGGCCTCATTTCTTGTTTATTCTTCATAGTGGTGACATTTTCAGCTTCAATGCCCATTCATTCTGGCTTCTTCTGCACCATCCTACATGCAAAGAACATTCATCCCAAACCCAGTCCACCATGTTATGCTGCATCCTGTTTCTCTTAAATGATGTGTGCCCTCAAGGAAATAAAACCTAGAACAGTCAAATCAAACGGTCCCTCAGTCCTGTCACCTTGCAATCCAGCCTCTTAGAGGGCAAATATTTAAGTCAGAAACTATCTGGCATGCACCACTCCCATTGTGTTGCATTGTGTTTAACGTTTCACCTCTTCATAGCATGTTGACTGAGACTGTAATATGAATGTAACATGAAAGCGTGAGCCTCAGTTTCCCAAGTTCAGAGACCCAAAGCTGAAATGGGATGGCACGTTACTACCTATGTCCCAGAAGCCACAGTGCAGGTCTGAACAAAGGAGTGCTTAGTAGCTCCAAAGAGCAACACTGATTTTATTTAGATAGACATTTCTCTTTCTGGGACACGATAGGCCTTTGAATGACAACTTCAGTCTGTGGTAATATGGCAGGAGATCTTCTACATCAGGCCTTTATGACAGCAAGGAAAATTAGTCAGAACTAAAAGGTGTCAACACAGAGCCTTTGAATTTGGCTAGAAATGCAGCAGCACTAATATTATCAGCCAGTTAGAGAAAGATATTTCCAGTACTGTCACTGACACCCACTGGCTGGCATGAAAAACTGATGTGGTGACACTCAGACCAAGTCTCTGACATCTGCTGGTCAGTCAGCCAGGACTCCAGTGCAAGCCAGCCTTGATCTGACAGGTGGCTGGTTGCCAAATTCAGCATCCCCATGAGCATGCACACACTACTCACGGAACCAGCTCTGGTGAGAAACAGTACAGCACCTTCCACATGACAAGGTGGAGAGTTAACAAACCTTGCTGGGTTCACACTAACTCCACACTGAGCTAGCTCGGGTATGTCTGCGTTGGGTTATAGGAAGCAGGAACCTTTAGTGACTCAGTTGCTTCAGATGGAGCCGGCACAGTAAGACATCTGAAGCTGCGTATTCAGCAACACGGCAGAGAATTCACTTGAAAATGGGAGCAGTAGAGAACACGAGCAGATATTTGCCGCCTCAGTCAATAGTAACTCCATCAAAAGCCAAACTAGCCTGCTTGTATATCGTACTCCACAATGTGTCCTGCAACGTTCCTTCCATGCAGGTCACGGGGATACCAGCTGGCAGACAACACATTCTCTCACAGTGCACAAAAGAGGACACACAAAGGGATATGTCCACTCTGAAGGCAGCTAAGCTTTGGGACGCACCTCACAAGTCTGCTTTGTCAGTCTGCCACTAAGGACAGCGGCTGTGTATACTGTGCCCCCCCGGCCCCACTCACTTTTGCTTCAAAAAGAAGCACAGCCACGCAAGACAGTGATGTGTGCCTAAGTCTCACCCTGTGATACCAGCAGAGCAGGACCCTGGTGCACACCAGATTACAATACTACAGGCACACAGTGAAGGGCACCCATCTTGCAATAGAGCCACAGAAAGCTGCAGCCTTGAAGGTGAGACAGTGGTGGATTTGGGGGTAAGGAAAATGCAGAGATATACAGAGTTGACCGCTGGGGAGGTGGCTTAGCAACAAGTTAGGGAGCATCCAAAACACTGGGGGAACAGGAGGGGATTACAGCACATGGGCATTTTGCAGTGCAGTAGCATCCACAGAGTGCCTACTGTTAGTAGCGGACACAATGCTTTCCCAGAGGAGTGCAGCACTCACTGCCTAAGTAATTAGAAATCAAAGGCTGTAGAAAAGGCAGGTGCAACTGCAGGAAGCTGCAGTTACCCAGAGGGATCTGCTGTGGAATTACACAGCCTGCCCCAGTTAGGGGGAAGTCTCCATGCCAAGGCTCACCAGCAGGGATGCCCAGCTGGCCCTACCTGGTTAGGTAGAGCCACTTCCACCTCCCTGGATAGGGAAGTAGAAGCCAAGCAGATACAGATCCCTTCATCTCCTCAAAGGAGCTCAGCAAAGTGGGGTCTGAAAGACACTCCCATCCTGTTAAGTAACTCCTGCTGGTAACAGGTTACACACTACACTTTATGCAATATCGCTCGGGTCACTGCATAACAAATTGCTCTAGCTTCAAACTTCTGGTACTTAACTAGGGTGGGAAAATAAACACAGATGGCCAGAAACTATCCTCACCAGGACCCTACTGTAGGATAAGAACATATATTTTTCTTCCCATCCCTCTACAGACTGTAATGACTCTAACTCTGACTCCATCTGGAAAGACATGCGCTGTCACAGGATGGGTAGAAAATTAACAAGTAAAGGTCAAGTTCTGTGCAATTACCCAGAGCAGAACACCACAAACCTGGCTGCAGTGTCAATTATGGATCTTTTTCCCCCCAGATATGAGTAGGGACATGAATAGAGCGTTCATGGAATCAGCCCCAGAGAAACAAGGCTCTGACTACAGATGAAAGAGAAGGTTAATAAAATTTTTACAAGAAAAAAAATGAAAAAAAAATAGGATGGAAAAGATTTATGCATTACAGGGACATGGAATGCACAAAATTTGTGATTTTAACGTGAGGGGAAAAAAACATTGAAGAAAATAGATTTCTATTTTTAAACAAAAACATTTATTTGAAGAAGACTAACAGGTAGTTAAGGGAAAGTCTAAATTCAGACTCCAAGTTCTTCAGTTTTAAACTGTTAGTTTAAACTTCTACTTTAAAACTGAAGAAAATTTTAGGACATCTGCAGATGGGAACCTCTGTATGAATACAAGTGCACTACCAGAGGAACAGAGAATATATATATGTATATAAATTTATTTTTTTTTTAAATTATCCCTGATACAAAGTTATCTCAGTCTACACAGAGTCACTAGATAAGGTAACAAAGTTAACAGCAGATAAATTGACTTTTGTTCTTCTACATCATAAGAAATACATTTATTAGCTGGTTTATGACCCAGTTCCTGAAGTCTGTCCAAGGAGAGTTTTGCCTCACTTTTTATTTCTTCATCTTCCTCCCTCCAGCGTTTTCCAGTCATCCCGTTTCCTACTAGCAAAACTAAAACTAAACTGAGCATATGCTGTCTACTATTACTATTATTCACATTTGCTAGGCTGGTACTCACATAGCTTTTAAAACTATCCTGTAATATTTCTTCTATTAACTTACACTAGATAATAGACTTTGGCTTCCTAAAAAGTTATGCCGGAATGCCAGGCTTCTACTCATCAATTTTCTGGCCACTGCACCAACATAAGGCAGAGCAGTCTGGGAATTAAACCAAACAGTACCAGCTGCACATGTCCTCACTGGAGTATTTGTCAAGTAAAGACACTTCTCATTACACAACTGAATGTGTTTGCAAATACAGTGCTCCCTTCACTTGTGCTCAGACAAAGGAGTCTTCAGATGCAGCTACGGTTTCCAAAATGTGTTTGCGAGGCCTCTCCAGAGCATGGTTGTTTGCACTTCACTACTCACTAAACCAGCACCCTCACTTTATTCCTTCAGTGAAAGCAAAGCTCACTCAATAAACCAATCATCCATCCTGCAATAGTTTTGATTTAAAATAAAAATCAAATTGTCACCAAATAATGTTGAGGCAAACACAAAAATCCTCAAAACCTGAAAAAAATTATAAGAAAGGTCACTAGGATAGCAATTTAATTTTGTAAATAGAGAGGGCGATGGGGTTTTTTTGAAAAGTAAAATGGTTTTGAGAATCTAGACAGCAGCATCTGTCTGAACTCAGGATAATTCCTAGTCTCACAGCTGTACTCGTCCTGACTTACCCCTGAGTATTAGAGAAGAGCAGCCCTGAAACTGTCAAAGAAACTGCCTTTTTCAGTCAAAAGCTGCTGGGATCCCAAAGAACATTGCTCATTTAAAGAGTTCGTATACACGTTTTTCAGTGTTTCTAATGGAAAACCTGCAAAATTTATGTTACTTCTTTTGGCTTCTTATTCATTCCTTGCTCAACCCAGTTAGATATTGCAGCTAATTTCATCTTTCCATGTACAGTAATAACAGTACATCAGCTGCTTATCACCATCTGCTGTGAAAGATGATGGATCACAGCTTCAGGAGTCAGTGTGCCTGGGAAGAGTTAATATATGCAGCAATAACTGCTGTCTTTGGCCAGCTTCCTATCTTCTCCTGCTCACTAGATCTCTGAACTTCCTTTGCATTGCTGATCAGGTGAGCTGGGATACCCAGATCTGTTTCCCAGTCCATGCTGTCAAGCAATCCTGGACTAGGAGTTCCCTCAAGTGACAGATGCAGAGGAAAGCCGGAATAGCAGACTTTTGAACAGATCGTCCCTTCCAGGGACTGGGAAGAAATCTCTGGTCTGACATTTCAGCACAAGAGTGCCACCTGCCCAACAGCTGTGAGCAGCCCAGATTGAGGACAGAAGTGGCATTAGACTGGAAACAGGATTGTATAATTACAATATCAGTAAGCAAGAATCAACCATATCGAGTTATAGCAGCAATTCCTGTGTTAGATATAAAAGTGCCTGACACATGCACTCCTTCCAATCTCAAGCACTATGGAGGGTAAGCAGTAGTCATCTTGGCCACCACACAAATAGAAAAGGAGGCTCTATCTGCTTTCCCACTCCATGCCTCTCCAGACTATGCACAACAATTATTTGTTTGAGCACTCACACACCTGTCGCTTTTTGCAACCAAAACTGTTGGTAGCTTTAGAGAACGGTGAGAAAGGGAAATCCCACCCTTCTCCTCTCTTCATTTCCAGACAGCATCTTCAAGAACTTTTGCCAGCTACACTAAACCAGCCTTGCTTCCTCGAACTCTATATAGAAAATCAGAGGAAAAATAATTTCTCTTACATTCTCCTTCTTCCTCTTCACACTCACATATCCACACAGGTGTCTCTCCATAGTCTCCCTTTAACATATGACATGAGAAAGAGAAGCGAACCTATGTTCTCTTATTTCATTGTGCTTTGAGAGAATACAGTATTAGAAAAGCCCAGGTCTAAACTGGACCACAAAGACAGGAGGCGCACATGAATGGCAGCTAAACCAGGGAGCTGTTTTCTTTCATAATGATGTTGTCTAGACAGTTTGTGGCACAGTGAGAGACCAGATCAAATCCAAGGGGGAAATAAAAAAAAAAACCCTCCAGAAGAGTAGAGATGATCGTCTGGTGGGACTGACTGAGGGTTTAGGTAATTTAAGAAGTGCAGATTGGAGATGTAATATGGCAAAGAATCATAAAAAGCCTTCTAATTCAGCCTGTACTTAATTGTTTTAAAATTCTTTGTGGGATAGACCAGACTGTCACTAAACTGTTTAAGCAGGGCCTTAATTCTCATAAGAGCAGCTGACAACATCAAACCAATTACTTTGTACAGCTAAGACTGTACAGAACTGTAGAACTGTAGTGTGTTTTAAGGGAAAAGTCAGATTTCACAAGCCTAGTAGAGATTAGTGGGAAGAGCAACTTTCAGACATGTAATGATTCTAGGCTGCTAGATCTAAACATTTGGAGAACTTACCTTAGTCATGCAAGTAACCCAGGCGAGCAAGCTGTTTGCTGCAATGGATGCAGGGAAAGCATCCTGCATTTCCAGGAACACCTGCATCCACCCTCAATTAAGGACCTCCACATAACAGAAACAATCTTTAGGGCAGTGCCTGCAATGGGACATCAGCTGGGAAAATATTCAGAAGCTTGGCAAGTTTTCTTGCAAGTGAAAACTGGAAGGAAAGTTGAAAGAGATGAAAAGCTGAAATTTACACAGGCCAAAATCACGTTAGGAGACTGAAAAGTTCAATCTGCCTTTTCTTGTCCCGTTTCTTCAGTTCCCTCATTCCTCTCCTTTTGGACATCTGTCTTAGGCACCTGGCATCGGTTGGGATAATGCCAAAATAAGCCTGAAATGCACACAGGAGATCATCTATTTCACTTGCTTTCTATAGAGAATATACACACAAGGTGTTCAGAAAAGCACGGCCTCCGAAAGGCTAAACTATTCCAGCATATTTACTGAAGACTGGCGTCTTTATTGTAATCAGTGGCATTAACTACCAAAAAGCCAGGTGCTGCTCATATTTACTGACCAATTTCTTCTGCATAGCATTACAAGGGTTCCTAAGTAGTTGCTTTTCAATACACTGCTGACAATACTGAGGTTTTCAGTGAATTACAAAAAAAAAAAAAAAAAAAAGGAATTAAATCCTTGGAGGAAATCATAGTTTAAGTAGTTGGCTAGGTGACCTAAATGAATTGAGTTGTGGGCCAATTAATACATTCAACACTCTCCTTTTAGCACAGAAGGTGGCACCTGTTTTTGCATCTATTGGGCAATAAAGCCATACAAAGAGCTAGGCTGGCAGATCAGTGTGCACAGCTTGGCATCAAGCATTTTGATTAGATAATATCATTACAAGCATCATGGGATAACCTAGGTAACACTGCCAGGGTCACAGTGATGTAAGGGCATTTGCAAACAGAGTAAGGGACCCTAAATACACCGTGGAGATAAACCACCAGGCAATTTTTAAAACCTATGCATAAATTAGTTTATTTAGGAAGATTAAAAAAAAGGCGAAGGTATAGCTTTCTGACATTTTCCCCTTCTCCTTTCCACTCAAATCCCCCAACCCATGATCTATACCTGTCATTTACTTCAGTTACTCACTCTTGCCAAGTCCAGGAAGATAAAAGTGGTAACACAGTACACCTGCTAACACATTGTGCTTTGTGTTAGCATGGTTACTTTGCTTCTCTGTATTCAACACAAAATCTGTGTCCCATTTTGTTTCTACTGAACAAGCAAAGGCATTCTGTGCTCATTTTCATGTGATTTTTCAGAGGGTAGAACTCGTCACTTCTACCTTTATCTGCTTGGCAACTGCATCAATATGTGTTGCACGATTACATTGCAATGCAATATGATTGTTAGCTATATTTCCTTTAAATAGGCCTATATGTATGATGACTCTCATGTAAGTAGCATGACAGCAGTAAAGTAATTCATAGATGCTCTTTCACCCCACTTTATTTCCACAACTATGAACTATACCTGATATCCTCTATAAGTTCATAGTTTGTACTGGAATTTGCATAGTATGCTGACCTATTGTTATCTAAAATACACACAACTTAAAAGTTGAACAGAAAAAGACAATTAAATGGAGACTTCCCATTTCCCATCTCCTGTTCCCTTGCAATGGAGGATCCTAAAAAATTGTTTCTTCCCCCTCTACGTGTGACCTATTGTGCCTTCCTCTTTGTTCTCAGGCAGTTCATGTACTCAAAAGGATCAGATCTCCAGAGAGAGAGAGGGTCCAGGTACATTTCTTTCAGCGGTACCCCATTTCAACAAGTACAACAGAAAACATCAGACTGGCACTGCTGCTGCTCCTGTTACAGGGTTGACCTCCCAAATCCAGCATTCTGGATTTAGTGATGTACATTTAGTGAGGCACATCTTGATGGCCACACATAGCCCTCAGTAAAACAGGAAAGCAGATTTCTTTCTGAGTGCTCAGAGAAAGTATGCTAGTATGTTCTGAAAAGAGAAAAAAAGGTTCCTCAGTCAGACACCTTGTTTTTCTCCTGGGATGCCAGTATCCCTCAGTACCATTCCTTCCTTATTTTTCTCCTTTTCAGAGAAAAAATTCTTGGTAAACAAATAAATGAGCATCTCTGTAGAATCTGCTGGTCTCCTAGATCTAGGCTTAAAGAAATTGCAAGTGATACGAAGTTCTACATTATGCAGTATCAAATACTCAGCTAGTCTGACTAAAGCTGTGATTTTTTTCTTAGACCATATGACTGGTAGAGTCATAACTCTTACCAGTGTTGAAAAGATGAGAGCTGTGCAATTTTCATCCTGTGACGAGACAACGGTTGTTCCATAAAAATAAAAGTGCCAACACTGTGATGGATCTGCAGCTGAGAGCATACCCTCTGTGTTCCATTTTAGCTCTGGTTCTCTGTGCATATCTTAGGAAATATTCAATATCCCACTCACTTCTTCCTGCTCCCCACCCCCACCCCCTTTCTGCAGTTATTTTATTAAGTATGCGCTCTACACTTGCAGTCTGATATCTAAATCCCATCCCCAGTGCAGCTACACTAGTATTCTATTAAAACTATGTTACCCAGCTCTACCTCTTCTATCGGAAAGATGTCACAGTTGCATTAAAACCTCTCCCTCTCACATCAGTTCCTTAGTGCCAGCTACAGCTGGATCTTTCATCCAGTCAGGGAACTATCAGCTCCTCAACACCGTTAGGCAAGTGACAGCTGGCTAGATCAGGGCCTCTTGAAAGGTCACTGTAAAGATTAGTGATCAGTCAGTACTATCCTGTTAGCTACAACGACAGAAAAGAGTTGTGTTTGACCTTTATGCAAGAGGAAGAAAATTATACTGCAGTAACATGTTATTGAGGTAGCTTGCTCTTCAAGTCACCCATCACATTCCTAGTTTCTTTACAGGAGAACAGAGAGCAAAGATTCACATTGTCAGAATCTGAATCAATGTATCCTTGGTATTGTGTTAGAGTCTCCACAGAAAGAAACCAAGAAAGGAAAGGTTAAGTAACTCCACAAGGTCACTAGCATGCAGCAAAGACTGAACCCAGAGATAAAAACCCAAGATCTTTAGAAGATATCTCCCCAATAGGGGCAGGAAGAGAAAATGCCATTGATTAAATGTGACCTTCTCCAAATGAGGTATCAGTCCCAAGTGGTTGTGCAAAATGGAAACCTAAACTTTACCAAAGACATCTGGATGACTACATAACAAAATCAGGAAATGGAGTTTCTTCTGATACACAACATGCATTTAGCAGTTTCACTCTGCAGCTGTTAATGCGGCTCTGCAGGTAGAAGTGTTAACAATACCTCTCCCATCTCAGCCATAATAATTATTTTTCCACTATTGTGACTGTTTCCGTTCTTGAAAACTTATTTAACTCTTTCTCAGAGCTGGTGGCTTTTTTTCATTGCTACCCAAAAATCAGATTGCAATAATCGTCATTACTTTTTGCCTATGTCTCTGCTATAAGCCCCGAGCATATGAAAGCAGTGCATATGCCATTCTGGCTGATACTGATGACCCATTTTGTTTTCACAACACATCTCCTACTTCATCTGTAAAAGCTTCCATTTTTGTTAACAGTATCACATAACCCAGCTGCTACTTTGTCTCAGAAATGGAAGGGTTTTGACATTTTCTTTCCAGTGCGCAGTTTCCACTCCTTCAGTCATTTAAGTGAACCAACTAGTCTGTCAAAATATTTTGCCTCCTGCTGCTCTCTGAACACCTCTATTAATGTAACACAATTGGGGTTGGATCTACAAGAATGTAACACTAAAGAACATGTTCCCAATAGCTACATCTGCAAGAAATGTCCATAAAATACTTTTGCCACATAACACAACCAAAACACCTACAACGCCGTACATAAATGCAAAACATGCTCAGCACTCCAATGGCCTCTCTTTCCATGTTCCCCTGTCCACTGCTTAGCAAAAGAAAGAGGTGCAGGCCACCCCAGAGCTGCATCTGAATGGACAGAGGCAACTGCAATGCTGCCAGTGACCTAACAGCCCACTTGGTGCTCCCACAGTAGGGCAGTACCAGAATCAAGCACCAGTGAAGATCAGGGACCCAGGAACTGGGTCTCGCTACCACCTGCCGTTAGCCGCATCTTTTACTGTCTCCTCCCTTCTCACCCCTGTTAGCAGGAGGCATTGGTTTAATTCTCTTCTAGGACAGAGAAGGTTTGAACCAGTATCTCATCTCTTCCACAGGCTGTGCAGCCACAGTACAGGAGGCCCAGCCTTTGGGTGACTGCCCTGCACAAATGTGCCCCAACCTCCACTTTCTAGCCGGGACTCAGAGGGACTTAATGGGCAAGTTGGCTGGGGACTCCCACCCACCCCTTGCCATGGGCCCTGCGGCTCCAGCTCAGGTTAGGATGTACTCTCCAGCCCTGCCCTATGTCAGACCCTCACTGTAGGCAGCTTGTCTCCAGCCTTGCCTCAGGTCCTGTCTCCTCAATGGACACTGGACCAAACTGCTGGAGAGTCACCCTCCAGCCCTGCCTCCAACCCCATCTCCTACTGCTCACAGCTGAATCCCAGCTGGACCTGGCTCATCCTGGACGTGTTGGGGCTGTTGTTGGAGCCCATAACCTGTCCCCAGCTCTGTCCGCCCAGGTCAGACCCCAGGGAACAGCACCCCATCAGCAAGGGCATGGCCTGCAATGGGTTCACCCCAGCTCCTGGCTCAGCCCTCCTCCCAGAGCAGCCCCACTGGCACAAGAGGGAGGGTGCGGGGGAAACAACAGAGGCAGAGATCATAAGGATGAGGACAGTTCGACAAAATAGCATCCCAGCCTCCAGTGTTTTCTCTCTCCTGGGGCTAGCACACCTGACAGCTCTTTTGAGCCAAGCATCTGTTAGCTGCTGCCTAGTCCAAGAAAACTTGCAAACCTAAATCCAGCCATAACTCAGAGGCTAAAGAATTCTCTAACACTTGCTGTTGCCAAAACTCAGGGCTGCCTGCCCTCTGCAGTGTTATTTTTTCCTCTAATGCTAGATCACCCTGGAATGGATTGTGCTATTTACATTAACCACAGGACTGCTCATGCTGTAAATTAAAGATCCCTTTCTGTAGCTTTGCATCTTCTGCTTTTTGTGCCACAAATCCCTCCAGCTGTGTTGTTGATATACCAAGCACTTGGCAAATAATTTGCCTAGAAACATATTTCTACAGCTACAGCTGTGTCCATAGCTAACTTGCTGTCACAGCTTGTGTCTGTAATCCTTCTATGCTCTTTTGAAGCTTGCACAGGATGGTCAAATGGCTAACTTTCTCTTCTGCTCAGCTCTACAATCAAACAGCAAGGCACTTAAAAAAACTTCTACCCTCACACCCTTTTGTTCCAGCTCTCTGACAACTACCCAGTCTATAAGGCATGTCATCTAAAGTAACAATCCCTAGCTAACTAGCCATCGGCATAGGATACATAGATGAGATATCTTGTATTCTTGCCTTGCCCTTGCACAACACATCAGACCCACAGTCCTAGTGGCTGCCCCCTTTCTATTCTTGTTTTTGAAAGCAGTACTGTGACAGATCTTTCTCTCAAGCAGTAAAATGACTTTCCTGTAACAGGCAACAAAACTGAGGGTTGACTACTTCCCCTCTCACATTGAAGCTTTCTCTCTTCTGGTGCTGCATCTTTGTTGCTCTCTTTTTTATTTTGTTTTGGGATTGCAGTCAGTACTTCTAATATCATAACAAGATTAATGAAATCAGTCATAACAGCCCAGCTAGCCAGAGCAGCAGCAGCAACACTGTACTTGACCTTTGTTTCAATGGGAAAGCAGTTTGGTTACAAAAATATTTTATTTTTTCCCCAGAACACTGCAACATAACTCTGAGCAAAACTAAATAACTTTTTAATTTCAACTGTTCTATTAAACAAAAAGTAACACACAACCTTCCCAACTGCTCACTTTGAGAGCACCAGCCACAGAAACCACACAGCACCTCTCACCCTTGTACAGAACATCCTCCTGACAGTGGGCAATCTAATTCAAGATACGCAAAAAGTGTGCTGACAGCCCCATTGCACACCCTGGAGTTAATCTCCTCCAGAGACTCACAGCTGGAGCAGGCCAAGTATTCACAAGCCTAATCACAGGAGAACATTTTCCCATAAAGATAACCTGCCTATCAAATCACATCAAGGAAATGTCCTAGAGACAACTGCCCTCTGACCATTGCTAGACAAGCCTAGCGCACGTTCTATTTGTGGTCACATGGCATCATGGCAAGAGGTACAGTACAAATATGGAAACGATGTGCTGACATCTCCATCATCCAGAAGGGTTTTCATGACATGAAAATGACAGTGCTTGTCAGCACTTCCTCCCCACCTGCACCACCTCTCTCTGTGTCACCAAGGAGCCAGTCAGAATACAACCCGAAGGTGTGACAGCCCATCCTGTAAGGATGTGGTCTGCACAGTGGCCTTGACAAAAAAGCACAAGCCACGGGCAGAAAAGAAACTGAAATAGCTGTGAGATGACACCTTTCCTCATTAGTCTGGCAGGCAGCCTACCAATGGGTATAACCTGCCATTTCAGCATGAATCACTGGGAGGGAATGGAACCACACAGGAGAAGGGGGTGGTGGGGCCCTGCCATCACCATGGCAATGCGGGCACACCACTCGCACCTCTCAGCAGCCCCAGTCTGCCTCGTCTCAACAGCAGCCAGCAAGATTTTTGTTTTTAAATGGACTGCAATTCCATCACTGCACAGAAGCAAGAGAAACTCCTCCCTTTACTCTTCAGCTGACGTTATGCTCTGAACGGCTTTTACGTTCCATGAGGTACGTGGGAGTTAGCCACTCGCAGGGGTACGCAGGCGCCCACATCCCTCCACCTTAAGCGCTCCCCTGGACAACCCCTGGCAGAGACCAAACCTGTCTTCAGCACTTGCCTAGAGAAGCAAGGCCTGCAGACCGTAAGTAGTCTGTGGGTTACTAAGAGGTGGTCTGCAACAAGGGAAAACACCTAGCTACACCATGTAAAGAAAAATAAAGCATTCACAGAAACAATAAAAAGCACTGAAAGAGTGGCTGGCTTTTCACTGGCCAGGCTTGGCACCTCAAGACAATGAAGAACTGATGGAAATGGGTCCACCTCAAGATGAAGAACCAATGCAAGTGGGTCCGACCTGCCGCAGGGATGACCTGGCGTTACACCATTACACCCCACACACCCTGGCTCCTTCTATGAGATTGCACCAACAGCATCGCAGGAACACCTGGCCGGCTCCCTGCTGCAACACAGCCTCCGCACCCAACGTTAGCTGGGAGAAGGCACTCTCTGGACATCCTGCAGACTCACCTGCAACATCTGCCACCAATAAACAGTTCTTCTGTTGACTGTCAAGGGTTGTGTGGACGCCCCTTTCCCACCCCTCCACCCTCCCCACTGCCCCTCACAAAGGGATGCCACCTCTTCTGCACCAAGCCCCAAGGGAAAGGGGAGGGAAGGGCCTAGATTCCATCAAGCTACCACCCTCCTCAGATGGCAAGAAGCATCCCCAGATGGGAAGGGATACCCACAACCTTGCAGAAGGTGGCCTGTCCCATTACCACCCAGGCCCTTCCTTCAGACCATTGCCAGCATCAGCCCCACCACTGACCTGACACATGCCACCACTAGCAGCTGCCCCACAGGTGGGGTTTGCCCTGCTGAGCACAAAGCAGTGGCCCTCCCACCGTGTTGCAGTCCCCTTCTCCTGCCCACGCCTCACCCATTGGGATGCTGGGGGACACTGTGTCACAGGCCTGGCTAGAGCCAGAGTAAGTGGCAGTCACTGCTCTCTCCGTGTCCTGCTAGGACAGTCACCTCCTCAAAGCAAGCTCATGTTGGTCCCAGCGCACCTGGTCCTTGGTGAAGCTGTTCTGGGTGTTCCCTGATGTCATTTTGTCCTTCGTGTACCTCCATGCAATCTTCTGGCCAGTGTCATCCCTAGTCTTCCCAGAGAGTGAAGGAAGGGTGATCAGCTGGTTGTTTCTGGCATCCTCATACTTGCCTACCTTGAAGATGTGCCTGATGCCTGCCGCCTTCTCGCGCTTATGAACCTTACTTGTCATGACCTTTAAGCTGACAGACAGCACCCCCCACAGTGACTTCTACCAACTCTGTCAGCACCCTTGAATGTAGCCCACTTTCATCACTTGGACTTGTGCACGCCCGCTTGACTTATCCACTCCCTAACTGTGTCTTCTGTAGGCAATGCTTCATGCCACAGACTGCTAGTAGGCTTGGAAACTGGGAAGCTTGAGAACAGACCTTACTCCTGGGAACTGAGGGAAAGCATTCCATAGTTTATAGGTCTGGTTTCTTCTTCCTGAAGACTCTCATCACCTTATAAGTGCTGCTGGCATTTTGCCTCCCTTCTGACTTGGACAAATACATTTCCTTTCAAAGGAGAGAGCATCTAATCTCCTGGGTTACAGCAGGTACCGCCGCTTCCCTTCAGCTCCTTCAAAACTGCTGTAATGTCACAACAACTGCATCTTATTTTCTCCCACTTCAGGATATTTGCAGAATTTGTTTTTACCAACAATACCCCTAGCCATACACACAGCAACCTTACCAGCTCATTATTAAATTCTGATGTCTCTTTCATTACAAAAATGTGTGTTTCGAAAAGAACGATATAGGGATTTCATTCAAAGTCCTCCATTTTCTAACCAGACTGCAAACAGAGCAAGATGTCCTGCAGAACAGCTATCTTAAATAAATGTTTCTATATTGATCTTCCAGACATTGAAACTGTTTTTCTCACCCTATATGTGTAGAAAATCATCCTTTTATCTCCCACATTCACTTCATTATTACCATATTGGTGTTCAGAACAAGAAATGCCTTGTGTCAAAAACAAATAGAGCTTAATTTCCCCCTAGCTTGCATCTTTGCTTTCTTTGGTATGATACAACACGTGGTCTCATCTCTATTGTCTGCTTAAAAAAAAATCAAAGCTGGACTGCTCTTTGTAGTTGCACTCCTCTCATTTCAAAACATGACAGGCATCACGCACGCAAGGTTTTTTTTCTGCTCCACACTTCTATCTATACATGTAAACAACAGAACATGGACAGACCAAGCTGGAGTTAATGAGGGGAACAAGTTGCTTTTGGGCTCAGATGAGTCAGACTTTTAGCAAAGTACTGGCTGGTTCTTGCAACTAGAAATATTTCAAGCTCCATGGCTCTATGTTGTTTTAGAAACAACGTGTTAATTCCACATCAGTTGCTTCCATACCCTTTTCCTTTTGAGAAACTGGGATATACGGAGGATAGGTCAGGTAAAAATTTATTCCTTAGTCACATACTCTTCAACAGTAGCCTTACTGGACTTGTTCAAAAACAGTATTGCCTGAATATTTTGGGAGTCACTTCTCTCCCAAAGCTGGTTAAATAACCAGTTTAGTTCTGGGGACAGCATACTATTTGCTTTCAGAGTTTTCCCAAAATAAAAAGTAGTAAAATGTGTGTGTGGTTTGTTTTTTTTTTTTTTAAAAAAAGAAAAAAACACCAAACCAAAACAAACACCGCCCCCACCCCCTAAAAAAAACAACCAACCAAACCACCTCAAAAAGCCTAAAACTGCTAAAACAAGCAGGTACACAAATATTATTTTGGGCTCACAATACAACCTGCACAGTTTATACTTTTTTCTAGAAGTTCCTGCCCTGATTTAGCATGCACAGGAAAGGCTCTGTGCCCAGTCACACGCCATCCAAATCTGATCAATCCATTCACCTACCTCAGAACTTCAGAAAAATATTCTCACATTTGAGGAGAAAAATATAAAAAACCCCACCAAACCCAACCACAACTTAGAACCTATTACTGAAGAGCACCGAGTGTCTTCAGATTAGATCCAAGATCTGATTCTACATCCAAGGGGAAAGATTCCCGGCCAACAAGAGAAAGAAAAAAGAGTGGCACTCACTATAACGCTGCAAGAATGTGTTCTATCTTTCGTATTTAACTCACCGAGCTTATGGAGGTTTTACACAAAGTTAACAACTGTGTTCCTGTAGCAAAATTAAACAAAAAGAAAAAGGGAAAGGTAAGGAAGATAGATGGCCCAGCAAATTAGGTGGTGTTTTTTTCTTTTTCCCTGTCCTTGGAAACTTTTTTGAGGAAACAACGTAGAACAGGAATGGTGAGGGGGTTGTGCTGCTTGTGTGGATAACAATGTTATACATACATGGTGGTGTAGAGGAAACATTTGTGTGAAAGGAATGGCACAGAAGCTTACTGCAATGCTGGTGGCCACCACCAGTTCTACTTAGAGAGAACTGAGTCAGTGAGCTTGGATTCTAAAATCCCTTGCTCAGCTGACACCCAGGACTATAGAGATGTAAGAGCTCTGCAAGCCCTGACAATACTTAGACGCATGAGAGCTATTTCTGCACATCCATAAAAGTACCAAAAAAGTTTCAAATAGACTGAACACTTGGACTATCATTGATGCATCGATACAAATGAGAAATGACATGTTCTTTTGCCTAAGTCCTTGAGTGCTCAGTCTTGTCAGAAATCTCCGAGCTCACTGGATATTCCTCAACAACATCCATGTCCCACCAGATAACAGCTTTTTTGACAGTGAGTTCACAGGAGAGGTAAGGCATGAAGCAATGCCATCAAATGAAAGCATCAGTTGTTCAAGCTCTAACCTAGGAAATGGGTTTCACAGGGTCAACTCCTTCCTCATTTTTTTGCGCAAGTAACTATTCCTCAGATAAAACCTAAATAATAATTCCTCATAATACAATATATTTTAAAATGGCAGCTTAAGCTCTGTGAAAATCAAGTGTGGAAGGAGCACTATACAGCAGTATCAGGAGGAAAATGTTACAAAGCAATGCAATCCAATTCAGGGTTTTGGAGTATGCAAAAGTACAGTTATTGTTACAGTATTAACCTGACTTAGTACAGCACCCATCAATATATTTCTGCTGTTCAGACTTTAAAGGAAAACACTAAAACCCTTATACAACCCAAAATAGTCAAGAGCACAAAAAAAAATATTTTCTTAACTATACCAGCACAACTTTTCCCTCTCATAAATGTAGGGTATAATTTAAATGCTAGTCCCCTTAGAATGTTTATATCCTTTGTCCTCTAAAAACAGATGAACTTTGACCATAATGAATTAAACTCATTTAATTTATATACCAGGTAGTTATATGAGGCTGCCTCAGTCATTTCCAGATGGCAGACTTTAATCATTGGAACAGTGAGATTCCCTCACTCCCTGCAGTGTCAATCCCCACACAAAAAAAAAAAAAAGAGGAAAAGCAATGCATGTTAAGATACTTTAGTTTCAATTTGAAGTATGGAAAAAAGTTATTTGGAAGATAACAGTTACAGCAAAGGTGACAATTTCTATTCCTAGCCTTCCATGTATCACAGAAACCAACTCATATCAGGCTTTTATTTCTGGGATTTTGGCCCAAGCAAAGTACGTATGTCAGTTTGTTTCTCCCAGTTCTTCCATATGTCACATTTACAAACTTCTGTAAAGAAGACAGCTAGATACAGCTTAAGTAGCATTTTTTTAAGTTGCTTTCATTTCAGTCACCCTTCTACTTCTACTTGGAATCCAAGTTGCATTCAGACTGCCAGTACATCCTCCTGCAAAGGAATTCAGAGTTCTGTACCAAAACAAAATAGAGAGACTTTCAAATTTTTCACACAAACCAATCCGTTCATTCTGAAAGGAAGAACATAAAAAGGGATAAAAAATCTCCATATAAAACCTTTAGTCTCATCCTTAAAGAAAGGTCATGACTGAACTAATCTGAGCCACGTAGTAAGTCCAAGTACCTCTTATTTTCTCTGACCAGTGTCTGCATCAATCAAGCATTTGGAAAGTCTTCACTGATTTTTAAAAGTCTAGCATGAGATTTTGTAATGTTTTTCCTCCTTCAGGTGTGCTCTTTTACTCCGTTTGTTCCAGAGATACAGATAGAATAACCTGTTTTAAAGCTTTCTCTAGCGTATACCAGTGTAAGAGCATAAAAAATCAGGTTCACCCATATGTTAGCAGGCAATTGAGGAACAGAATTTGTTTCAGGCCAGGAAATGCCTCTCCTCTTCCCCACTCACCAAAAACCTGCAGACTCTGCAACATTACATAACTTGATCTAATACTATTTTTCAAGACCCTAAGATAAGGACTTCCTATTTGCATGCTGCATTCCAGATAGAGCACTCAGATTTATTGTGCCTTCTCCCATTTACCCTGCTAGTGGGATATAAACACTGCCTCCTACCCCAACAGCTGTAGTGGTAGTGTAAGATGTACACAACAGAAGTTTTGAAGTGGCTCATGAGACATGGAAATCGGCAGTTCTTTCATATTTGGTCCCACTTTACCACTAGGTGTTTATGACTTTTGTCTTGGGTCTTGAGAAATCTGGTAGTGTTAAAACCCAGCTTGTTGGGAGCAGGATCAAGTGGGAATGGTACCTTCCATGCAAAAATAGAACAACTTTTTAATACCTTACATTTGTGGAGAATTTGGCCATACCTGGAAGAGAAGGAAGAAAACTCCAAACTGTTTAATATTTCATGATTATATACCAAAAATATATGATTATTTTTGGTTCAGGGTGATCGTGGCTGGCAACACATAACACAAAATATATGAATTTTTTATTGACTAGCACCAACCTAGATTCACAACCAGGCAAAGTGCCAGTACTGGCATGGAGCTGTAGTCAAGCTGTGTACCTGAGCTGTGTATTCTTCAGAGCACTAAAAATCCAGACTGATTCCTACAATTTTGCTTAAGCATCTAAGGAGTCTTAGACCAGGTCTGTCTGCCAACTCGTGATGAAGCCAAAACCACCTAAGTTACAAAGAAATTAGGTCACACTCTTTAATGCCTTGTGAAAATATTGCTAATCAGTCTTGACAACATGCACATAAATAGTCTCACCTCCATAAGGATATTCTCTTTATATCAGAAATTAAACTGAAAGAAAGGAAAACAGAATACCTCCTTCTCAAGCTGATAGAATAGATCAGGACTAGGGTCATCAGCAAAGCCCTGAAGTTCTTAGCTCTGCATTTTGCACTTCCCTGTTCCTGGTCCCTCTAGTTCCAGGGGCAGCCATGCCATTAACACCTGCTCAGGAAATTAGCTGGGATGTTCAGCAACAGACACGGGTTGAGGTTCTTTCATATCTCCTTGTCACGAGGAGTGTTGTGGAGAAGACCATCTGTATTTTTTTTTTTTACATGTCTCACTAGAAAGTACAGTACAGTTTCTTTATAGGAAAGATAAATGCTAGAGTCAAAGTGAGCAAGCAGTCAGCAGATAGCAACCAACGTAATAAAAAATATTGACTGATTTAGAAGTATTCATTCATATTTTTCCAATTTAAAGTGAAAACCAGTGCCAACTACAAACTCCACATTGCAAATGCTACTCCATCCACTCCACAGGGAGTAAGAAGTCTGGCTAGAAAACATAGGTGTAGACCAATACTGTTGTTCTAGCAACACAAATAAATAGCTCCACACAGAGGCACCTGTTTAGTGCTTAATATTACAACAATACATTTTTGTTGCTTTTCCACAGAACAGCTATGAAATAAAAAGCAATTAATTTAAAAAAGTGTCCTGATTTTCATTATTCCACCAGAAAATTTTAGAATCCCATCCTTCAGTTAAAAAAGCTTCCACCACTAGTGAAGCCAGAGAAAGCTGTGATGACTGGAAACATATTCTATGTATTCTTTTCAGTTGCTTGTCATTGTCTACACCAGATTCCTGCAGTGACTGCTTAGCCAATGGAAGGAGTCACAAGAGTGATTTGTACTTGGCTTTGAGTAAAACCAGCCAGCTTCATGTTGGCTGTGCTCAAATGTGGTCCTCCGGTGGCAGCTCAGATTCTAAATCAACAAACCGAGGAGGAGACACTCACCGCTGTTTGCCACCCACCCCAGCCTGCTTTCTCTCCTCCTGGTAGATGTTACTTCCTTCTCAGATGGGCTGGCAGAGCCTTGCAGAAGCCAGTTCAGCCAGAATGGCCCGAGTTGCCCAACAGGAGTGAAAGTACATGGACAGAAACCCCTGTGGGCAGGGTCTTGGAATGAACACCCGACCGCAGCCTTCAACAGCTTCGCCTAGTGCATAGGCCCTGGGAATCGGAGTGTGTTTCATGGGACAGCTGACAGGAGCTGATGGCTTGCTGGTATGGAAAGGACCAGTCCCATTCCCAGTCATGCATCCCTACACCTTCCATTGGACAAGGTCTGGCAATGAATCATCTCACTATGGGATTAAAAAGCTTAATGAATAAATGCAAAACTACCAGAAAAGTAGTTTTCTGCCACCTGGTTTGAGGTGGGGAGCTATGCAGCCAAGAGATGGGAAAAGCAGGTATCAGGAGCATCTCTTAGTGACAAAGTCCTATTAGATCAGCCTAGCCTCCCATAGCATAGCATCCTACCTCTTGGTATGAACTATCCTACATAAACCACGATGTACTAGCATAAAAACAAGAACCAACAGAGCAGGAGAAGTTCTGAATCCACAGAAGAGCATGTTTTTATCTGTATCACCCAAAGGTTCAGTTCAGCTCACCCTTCCTTGCACCTTTTCCCATCCAGTGGAGCCACTGGAAACTATTCTCTGTGAGGTTCTGCTGCAGCTTCCCCTTCAACTAATCTTTTCTGAAGAGTTCTAGATCTTTGAAACTCTCCAGGACACCTTTTGCTTCCCTTAGTCACACCCAGGGCAGCCAAATCATCCTGGGGAATATTTGCCATGCACAGTCCATTGATGGCTAAATCTATCTTTGTTGTTTGTCAGATGTGAAAGTCAGGATAAATTAAGTGCATGCTATCCTGAACTTATTTCCTGGCAAAATCGTTAGCTAATTAATGCTATGTGCAATAAACAAAAACTTGTTCAGCACATGGTATTTATAAATTATTCTCTGCAACTCTGAATCTGTCACACTAACAAATCAGTAAATTAAGTCATTTAGTGATCAGAGCCAGGAACTCAGATCAGACACTGCTGAATACTGATCTAATCAGCAATTCAGCTGCTGCACAGGAGTTCAAAACACACAATTCATTGCACCTTTGCAAAACCCAACATACTCGTCTATGAAAAGGATGCATTGCCTGCTTTGCAAACATTGTCCATGTTTAAACAAATTAGCTTTGAGATTAAAAACACCTAAGCACCAAATGTTTCTCTTAAACCTAGTTCAGTACATTTTCTCTTTTAAACACAAGTAAAAGATGTTTTGTAAGAATAGATTTAATTTTCCTGCACAGTTCCAACCTGGTAAAATGTCATATGTTTTCCATATGCCAGTTACTCTGTAGTAAGGCCATTTGATGGAAACAAAAGAGGTTTTTAAAGTAAATGAATAACAGTCTTACACATGTGAAAGGTAATAGCATAAATTTTAAGTTAAATTATCTGAATTTGCTGGCAGGATCATGTTCAAATTGCTCAGGACTCAAAAATACCCAAAAAAACCCCTTGGAAGTTTTTCTCCTGACGACACAGTAAGGTGGATACCACTGCAGAGTTAAGCTGGCCTAAATGCTAGAAATCGTGAGCAGCTCAAAATGGACATGTTGCAGCTGGTTGTCAGTGCATCGCATACCTGATAGTGAGAGAAAGGGAAGTGATACTAGTGGCCTTGCAGCTGATCAAAGGCGGTGATAGAGTGGTGATGAATAATAATCATTAGCATGATAGAACAGATGTTGCAGGAGGCTTGTGGCTTCATTTCAATTGCCATTCACAGACAAAAAAAACCCGATGTGTGTGTTTGGCATGCGAAAGAACACATGCATGGGAGATTTGGCAATTTTTCTTGCCATCCCCCTCCTGTACATACTGTGGTGTAGATCATTCCATGTGGTATAGAAATCCATGCCACAGGGGCTGTGATATGCCCCTCTATTAGCACCCTGTGTCGGTGTACCAGAGATGCTGACATTCCCACAGCTGACTGAGGAAAGCTAGATTTCACAGCTAGGACATGGTCTAAAGACAGCATTTCACACTTACAAGGTCACAGGAAACAGCCTTGCTGGATTTGTGTAATATCCACCTCCCATATGGAAGTGTTCAGCTAAAGCTCTCCAAGTGGGGAAACTGGAGGGGTAGGGTGATGAGACAACTAATATAACTTCTTACAAGTGTTGCTATTTACACCTTTATACAGTTACTGCTGTCTGCAGGGAAAATTCACGCTGTTTATGTTCACACATCCAACTTAGGTGGCTGAGTGATAAATCTAGACTTTCTGGTCAAAGAAACCAGATTCAGAACAGGTCAGTTCGTTTTGGCTTGTAACCACAACTAACAAATCCAATAGGAAAAAAAATGGGGTGAACAACTTTTCAGCAGTGAGAAGCTTTAAAACCTCACAGAAATAACACTCCAGCACCTATTTTATTCCACACCACCTCTGACTCCCAGTCACAGTCTCACCACCTTCCTTCAGAGGCACCGTTCCTCCTGTCTCTGCCTTTTGCCACCACAACCAGCTGGTCCCTTTTCAGTTCCTCTTCAGCCTCCCCATGCATTCTGGGCTTAATTTCCTTGGTGCTCCAGTGAGGTCTAGGACCCAAAAGTATCCTCAGGAGGAATAAAGAGGAACATCCTGCAGATGGGAAATGTATCTTATAGCAGAGGCAGAGCTCTCAACCGTGATCCACTTACAGGAAAATGGGTTATCAGTTAACAGTACAGGGGAGCTCTCTGAACGACACAGACCACTCCAGCTCCACTGAGGCTTAAACTTCTACTTCAGGCATCTAAGGAGAATGATTCAATTTAGAAAGTGATGCTAAGACTTGCCAGTATATCTCCCTGTCAGGGCAGGCCTTCTTCTTTCACCTAGTTTATTCATGTTGCTCAAATTTGATTAAATAACCTAAGAAAAGGTCTCTTGGAAAGCATCTCCACTTCACAGCTGGAGACTCTGCATCTCACAGGGTGACACATTGCCAGCCTTTCCATGATAAGGAGCTCAGATCTTATTCTCATTCTCCAGAAATAATATTTGTCCCTCCCCATACCTACACTCTTTCCTTTAAAGGCAGGCTTTTTCCTTTTCCCACCTCATTCCTCGATGGAAACTGCTTTCCTGTCCTCATGTGAAGAGCCATGTTGTGACTCTAGCGATGCGATTATTTATTCACCTTATGGAAGATAAAGCAATTGTGCATAACTGGACAGAGAATACACTGTTCCTATTACCAAGGAGTATTGAAGCTTAGAAGTTTATAATGTGCTTATTTTCATAATGCTACTCTGAAGTAGGGGAACACTACCCCTCTTTCGCTGAGGCACAGGTAGGTACTGCAGCCATACCTAAGTGGCTGGGGCCCTGCGTATGTCCCACAGTTTTGGTCCTCTAGATATCTGTATCAAAAGCCCTAAAAACCATCAGGCACGTCAGAAAGTGCTGCGTGCACAGCTCCTGTCTCATCAGTCACAAACGTTCAAGACTAGGAGCTGCACTTGGGAAGTGTTCCTGGTTTAAACATACCAAGTGTAATCAGTATCTTCTCTGAAACAGATGTAAAGCGAGCCCCTAATTCTTAGAGTACACGTGCTGCTTTGGAGGTTAAGCCTTCACAGTGGGTAGCAGGCAAATGTTACGTGGGACAGCCTCCATCCTATACTGCCTTTGCAGCTTTATTTGTGGGAGATGGCACACCCAACCCTGCTCTGCTCACACTCAGGTGGTCTCCCGCTTCACTCCACAGAGGATTCCACCTCCACTTACTGCGGTTTTCTTTTCATTCCCAGTGGCAAGTGGGGGGACTTCACTCCCACGTGGAACAGAAACAAACAGGCCAAACACCATTCAGCGTGACTAAGAGTTGTGCTCCCTTCTTTTCAACCCAGAATTCATAAAGCTGAAGAAGCCTGGAATGCAGTTGTGCTATTCTACATCAGTCTAATTCAGATTTAGGAAGAAAAACGGGCACAGAAAGAAAGATTTTCCTGTAGAAGACACCACATATAAAGCACTATACTCCTGTGCAGTCTTCATGTTTTCTTTTTTACCGTGCCTGGCACAGTTATATGCTAAAATCACCTAACGGCACAGCCTACCGACTATCTCTCTCCAGCAGACAAGTAACTTGTTCTCCAAGGATCACCTTGCTGAGAACTGGGGAGTAAAACCCAGTTTGAGACAGTTTATGAGGGCTGCGGGAACAAATATGAACTCAGAAAACAAAACTCAGAAATTCTTCTGTGCTACTTGGGGTCCAGGCTGTGACTCCTGGTTTTGAGCCAGGTGAAGGTCTAACTCTTCCTAAAGCTGTAGCTGAACAGGTAACCAACAACACATTTGCTACTCGGGGCAACAATCCAAAACCATCTCATTTGTTCTTACTGCTACAACTGAGCTGCTCATCTTCAGGAAGGTGGGGAGGCAGAGTAACCGATTAGCCTGATTCTTAACCTCCTCCTGATGCTTGCACCAATGCCCGATGAACGTGCTCAGACTCTTGGGGGCTGTAAATCACTTTTCCATAGGCATATTCTCAGGTGCCCATCACTTTGCGCTTGGCAGAATCTGAAAGCACCAACTGCAGGCACGACAAAGGTTGTGATTTGGAAGAAAGGAGTACAGTGGGAATTTTCTCTTCCACGGCTACAATCCATCACATGGGGGCCTCAGGCAGTCTAGGTCTTTGCAACCAAATTCTCCACACACCCAGCTTTGTAGGGTTTCAGATGTTGCCCTGGAACTCCTAATTCTGTTCCAAGCTATGGTGCAGCCTCAAATCATTCCACTCTCTCGGCTTTCTTGGAGTTACTATGTATTTATTCTGATGTAATCTACCACTGGACATGCAAACAAACAGGAATTCATTATAGTGACCCTGTACAAAATCCAGCCTTACTGTTTAACTCAGAAGTTAGATCTGTGGTTAAATTTTCAGTACCCATGAATATTTATAACAGGCTATCAATGTGTTTTCAACCACATCTTTTAAACACTTTGTTATGCTACTTGTATTTTCAAGGTGATTTCTCACTTGCAAAACCAGGTCAGGAAAATTCCTTGCATTCAAAGAACCACCTGGTGGTTGGAAAATTCTATCAGTGGCCATAGACAGAAGAGTCCTAAATTACTGGTACTTTTCAGGAAAGAATGTCACAATAACTTTTAATTATTCCAAATCAAATGCTTGGAGAATTTAACTTGATCAGATTAAACAATGCATTAAAAAAACAAAACAAAACAAAACAAAAAAACAACAACAAAACAAAAAGCCTACAATATAGGAAAAGGAATAAATAAGGAAGCCACAGGAAAACAATCTCTTTATTCAGTTATGGAAGAAGACTCATTTCCTCTGTAAGTTATAAATGTTAATGATTCTTCTGCAGGGATCCCTGCCACCCTTGAATTCATTACTATTGGAGGGAGAAAAAGAACATTTAATAAAATTCACCACTATTTGAATAGCATTGTCACATGGTAACTCAACACAAAAAATTTCCCTGAAAACTGCCCCCACTACGAGATGATGAATCCTGGCGTAACCTTGGTTAAAACCATATGAACAGTAGTATGAAATGAAAGAAGGTTTAACCTCAGCATTCAGCTTAGTCAACAGTCACACTAGAATGAGAATAGGATCACAGACAAAACGTTGTAAATAAACAGTGCCTACAAAGATGAACGTCTGTGTTTGCAGGTGGTTTATCAGCGCTGATGTGGGCTCTTCCATGGCAGCTGGCCTTTGCGCTCAGGTCTTTTATTGATGAGGGTAGCGGAAAGTTAGAAAGTCCTTTAATCTATCCCCGTCTCTATTCTCAACTCTGGTTAGATAGTGTTTGCCCTGGTTTCACTGATGCCTCTGTCCCTGGCAACTGCAGTACTTAAAACATGTCAGGTGATGTGAATATGAATGAATACACCAGTATCTGTATAAATATTGCTGTGAACCTGACTTGACTCCAAAGACAGAACTGCAGGTTTGGCTCGTGTTTACAGCCTGTCGGAGGCAGGTCACCCTTTCTGTTTCTTTTCCTGCTCTGAATTTCAGCCCACAGCGCACCCTCGCTGGAACACGGTGTGTAAGGACTGCTCCGTTTGGAACAACAGCAGTCTACTGCTGACCTACAGGCAAATGGACAGTTCCATAATATGCCACAAAATATTGTAAACCATTAATACTTTCTTTTACTAGTTAATTAGTTCTCAAGTAACAAAAGACAGCAAATCAGAAGTGAATTTATTTGTCAGTTAGAACTTGTCCGCATCCTTCTACAAAATGTTTTCCCATCTGAAAATGTAATTCTTGTTATCATAACACTTCTACTTCATTCTCCTTGTTTCTTTGTTTCCCTTTTCTCCTCTGTTTTGAATTCACAGTTTAAGGTGACATTAACTGTTTCTATGCTGAATCATGTCAATGCTTTCATTGGGAAACCCAAAACCCAGCTTTTTCATTCAAAGTTTCTTGTGAGGAAAATTTCTGGTTTTCCAGTCAGCCCTGCTCTTGGATTAGATGATTAAATTTTTCAACACAACAAACAACTCAGTTTCATGCAGCTATCCTAGATTATGACACTTCATTCCAAGAAACACAAATATTGGTCTGATATACAGGTATTTAAATTACCACAAAGTCGATCAATGCCTTCAACAGGCTTTAGAGGAGAAATTCAAATGTGTAAAAGCTGTGGCACATCTTCCTATTTTTCTCCCTGATAAGAGTAAGAACCCACTGCTAAGAAAAAACTAAGACTGTACAGAACTACAGTCCATGCTATCATTTATCAAAATATTCTCATCTAGCTTGGAAGGGGACATGTTGGGGAAAGGTCTTTTGCCATGTTATATTTTTATGGATATAAATAGAAAATATAATACTTTAAACCTTACTCAGCTAGCACCAACAGAAAGTCAAGCCATTCTAAACTAAACACATGCAGGACACATTTGAAATTTAAGCACTTAAGGAAAAGATTAAAATGCAACTCTTGCTGCCCTATGTCTCCCTGGATTCCAAGAGACATTTTTTTCCACTTTCAATGCAAATAAAATAAGTCTAATGACTCTGAAGTCACACAAATGAATTTTAAGAAGGTATTTGCCCAATGGCCATGTAATTTCTTGCTAAAAAAAGATGATGTACTGATCTTATAACAAAAACTAGCTAAGATTTTTAAAACTCACTTTACTCCACCTAAAAACTGGTTGGGACTAAGAATAGCCATTTTTTATAATTGCTTAAATTAAGATAATTATTTTTGAAGATGCAGAAGTTACAGATACTATATTGAGGTAATTATGTGAGGTGCTGCATCTTTCTCAGTGTTGCACATGCTTCTGTTCACTTACCCTTCTTCCTGACCTTCCCCTGAAATCCAAACGATTCTTAGGACCAAATTCAGACCCAAAAAGAAAAGACAGAAATTGTGTTTCTCACAGTACATCTGTCTCTCCTCAAAGATGATCAGCTGTCCAATGCAAATATTGGGAAAAAAATTCTCCATAATGGAGGAAAAATTTGCACATAATGAGATATAAATTCTAATTGGTTGAAATGTGAGCACCCCCTAGTTTTTGTTTGTTTTTTTTTTCTTTTATTTTCTTTTCTTTTTTTATTTTTCCCCTTCTAGCTGCATATGAGTTTGTCGTGTGCTCTAGTCATGTCTGCTGGTGTTGGCATGCAGTTCCTTATTAAGCCTTATCATCTAGCGTAATTGACTTAGACCTTCTCTGTTACACTGTTATCTCTCAGGCTTGATGGAGTTCTGCTGTCGATACCCACTTCATTTTATGACAGATAGGAATGATTCTAGCAATCGTTTCTGTGGGTCTTGCATTCACTCTCCTAAAAGCTTTTAATTTCTAGAAGTTAGAAACAATGATCTGGTATTTAGTAATGGCTTTGTTTGTTCTCAACTAGGTTTTCAAAACCTGGCAGGCCTACTAAGAAAAAATGTCAAACAATATTTCACCCCATTTGGATCAGATTCAAGTTAAAAGCTTACACCAACATGATTCACATTCAGAGAACCAACCGCAGAAGGTATTGCGCTCTCCTCCTTTCCAAGTAGCATCCTATTCACCAGTGCTAGAAACCCTGACTCCATTTCCCGTTGAGGATGTTTCGAGTACCTGGGCAGTATTTTCCAGTAAGGTCAATGCTGAAATATGTCATAGAATCACAAGATAATTTAGGTTGGAAGGGACTTAAGGAGGTCATTCAGTCCAAACTGCTGCTCGAAGCAGGGCCAGTTATGAGATCCACCAAGGCTGCTTAGAGCTCTGTCCAGTCAGGTCTTGACATACTCATAGGGTAGAGGCTGCACAACCTCACTGGGCAGTCTGCTCCACTGTTAATTGTCTGTGTGATGAAGGAACATTACCTTTTACCCAGCTGGACTCTTGCTTGTTTCAGTTTATTCCTCTTGCCTCTCAACATTCTCACCACTATGAAGAGCCAGGATCCACCTTCTTAATGATCTCCTCATAGGTATTGAAGGCTACTATCAGGTCTCTCCAAAGCCCTCTTCTTCAAGCTAAACACCACCAATTCACTGAGCCTCTCCTGAAAGGGCATGTCCTCCAGCCCCCTGACTATCTGATGGACCTCTGCTGACTTACTTCAGTTTGCCAGTGTCTTGCTTGTGCTGAATGGCCCAAAACTGGATATTGGTACTGTAGATGTGGACTAACAAGAGCTCAGTAAAGGGGGAATAATCCCTTCCTACTGGCTGTGCTCCTGTTAATACAGCCCCAGATGCTGCTGGCTTTCTTGGCTACCAAGGCACCCTGCTGGCTCCCATTCAGCTTGCTCTCTACCTACAACTCCAGGCCCTTTACACCAGAGCTGCTTCCAGCCTGTGCTGTTGCAGGAGGCCCTTCTTTTCCAGGAGTCAGGACTCTGAATTTGTTCTTGGTGAATCTTGTAAGGTCCACATCAGCCTGTTCCTTCAACCTATCTAGGTTTTTCTGAATGGTAACCCCATCATCAATCACCTCAACTGTTCCTGAATTTGTTGTCAACCACTAACTTCATAAGAAAGCATTGTTGCCTCCTTTAGGTTACTGGAAATGATCCTAAGGATGTTGTCCTCTCAAAGATAGTAGCTTCCTGCTCTGGAAGGAGTCTTAACCGCAGAAAATTGTGCTAAGTTTTTGAAAAGCAGCAATTCCTAAATAAGGGACAAAATAAACTGCAAAAATCATTTGCTGAAATTAGGCCCAGACCTCCTAATTCCTGCTTAGTTTGGCAATTATGTGATGTTTGGTAATGAAGAACCGCTGCTTGCAGACTCAGCAGTTACTGCTGGCATAAATACACTCGGCACAGAGCATTTTTATTTCTGCTAGAGAAATACTACTCACCTTTTCAGTCTTCAGCCAGCCATAATGTGCTGGAACACACCATTCCTTCACTTTGCCAGTAACAAAGGGCTGATAGCAAAAATTATATCCAATCTTGTTTTCCTTTGGGAGTCTCTGTTGAGTTGAAAGAAATAAACCCTAGACCCATATAGAGGACAGAAAATCTCCTTGAACTAGAATACACAGAGGCTGTCATCTACTGTCAAAAGAAGCAACTAGGGAAATGATATAGTGAAGATTGCTTCAGATATAAGGATGAAAACCTCAGGAGATTGCACCTCATTTTAACACCTTTCCTTTATGGGTTTATTATGCTACAGAAGCATTATATTTAACTGGTGGCACCTTACTATTTCTATCACTTTTCTGTTTTCCCTTTGCAATGTCACAAAAGGTTTTTACAAAGCAATGCAAAACAGCCATCACTTCTTCACACACAGAACCCCCACTTATAACAACATCACATCCATGTAAGGTTAATCCACAAAGCTCTTCCTGAACTCAAGCCATTGTATCTTTTCTGTACCAGACCAAGAGCTACAATTGCCAAGCAAGTTGTGGTTGTGACTTGCATAATTATTTTTTTTTTCCCAAGGATTTTCCTGCAACTAAAGGAGCATTTCACAGACAAGTTAATAATCTGGAACCTAGATGGCCTGGCTCTTCAGAGACTCTGGAAGATTTTTGTCACATAAATGCATTTTGTGCCTCTGTTTCTTCTCCTGTCCTTTGTCTGTTTGGGCTGAAGATGTTGCGGGGCAGAGTCTCTTGTTACATGTGCAAGTCACGTACAAACAATAAGGCTTTTATTAGCGGCTGTTTTGCAAACCACATGGCCTATCAAATACTATTCCTCCAGACACCTGAGATCCACCACCACTTCTGACACAGAAATGCGTCAGGTCTCCTGAAATTACAGTACTCTTGAAAGAAAAAAACAAACTACCTTTTGCTTAGTCATTCCAGCAGGTTACAGATCAGTGAAATGGCAGAAAATGCAGAAAGGGTAGGGTGCATATTGGCAACAAACCAGCACTTTTAGGATCCCTTTGTCTCATAAGACACAAGGAAGCAGAATTAATGGCATCTGCAAAGTACAGGTAGAGTAGGACACCTCCAATCCCTCCTCATCTTCCCCCAGGAATAAAGCAAAAACAGCAGCTCAGACAGTGTGATTCTGCAGATAAAATGCATTCAGTCTGCTTGGTGTTGTAATAAAGTTAAATTTCCTCTTTGCAAAACATTTATTCAAAATAAAATAAAATACTAAGTAGCATACTTCTACGCAACCCCTTCCAGTCATGTCTGTCCACCCCCACCCACCCACCTTCCCACCCCCACAACAAAAAAAAAAAAAAAACAAACAAAAAACAAACCCCCCAAAACAATGCTGTAAGACTTCAGGGCCTTTTCTAGTAGCCATCACAGGTAAACACAAATATGAAATCCTTATCCGCCTCCAATGAATAATAAAAGAGGCCTTCAAATAGGTGTTTTGATGTTACCTCAGAGAATGATGTGGCTGCAATCTTTACAAGTCTAGCATTTTCCTCATACAGACCAAACATTAGGAAGTGCTAATGTAGACAGACTGTCAAGGAGATGGTCAGCTGAGCATTACAAGCAAATTTTTGTATTTTGCTACTATGGTGGTTGTGTGATCCCTGCCCACACTGCAATAAAACTGCAACTCCATGCAGTTTGCTTGCTTGCACCCCAAATGAAAAGAGGCCTTCAAATATATTGCATTTATATGCTAAAAGTCCAGTCATAGCACTCAGCTGCTGGCAATGTGGAGTGTTTGCTATTCTCAGAAGTGGCGCACACTAAAACATCACAGGAAACTTCAACAGGAAAAGACTAGACAGGAAAGTGTATACACATTGAACATTTTTGTCGCTTTGAGAGATGTTTGAAAGATACACAAATCTCTGAGATCATCAATATTGTCTACAAGTCAAAATATTTGTTGTGACAGAATTTCAATCACCAGGCAAAGGCCTAGACTTTACTCTGTCTTGCATCAGCTCCAATCCAATGGCATGTGATGAATGACATTTTCAGTAGTCAGCCCTGTCAAATATCGTGGTGAGTCAGCAAGATGCAAAGATGAAGACCTACTGAAATACTATGATTTTAGATGGATTTGCTAAAAAAACTTCTCTGAAGAGTACTGTGCTGAAATGACAGAAACAGAACTGAAGGACACAGTGAACATGAAATAGAAAGCAAGTGCACAAAGGTTAGGAGATAGAAGAGGTGCAGCAATATGAATACAACTATGAGACTGGGTGGTAATCATGGTTGAAGATAACTATGAAGAAGGCTTTATTACCATGCTGAATGCCAAACAGTGAACCAGATGCACCAGATCTACATGTCTCAACTTTACATTAGCAGCTACTGGCATCCATATGCAGAAATTTATGTCATTTGGTGGTTTTGATTGTTTTACCCTAAAAACACTGATTTACAACATAGGCAATATTAAAAAATAATAATAATAATAATAATGTGTAGGGTTAGGAATTATGCCTAAACATAAAGTGTAACCAGCAATCTGCTCCATTGACCTAAAGTTTAAAAAGCATCCAGGGGAAACGCCTCTGACACATATGAATCTACATACATCGGTGAAGTGGCCAAGAGGTTAAAAACAGTGCAGGGACAAGCAGGTGACACTGTTCGGTTCAGTCCTTCATGAGCTGCTCACCAGGTGAAGGAAAAGAAATGCCACAAATGAAGTGCTATTTAGCGTTGATGGGCTGACATGTCTGACACCCTAGATGGCCGTGGCCAGGTTTGAATGACACTACCACGTCCTTCTCCTGGTATTGCGATGAACTACACAGAAAGACAAAGAATGAGGTTATTGGAGATCAAGGGAAGCAAGAAGGCAGAAGCACTCAGACACTCCTAGAATCCAGTATCAGAAAGGACTGAAGATGGCTGATGTGAAGCTTGACCCACTGCTGGAGGCAGAGAGCTCCATGGGATAGGGAATGCTGCTGAAATCTCACAACTGTCACTACTGAAAAGCAGTGGGGAAAGACACTAGAACAGCATGGGGTTAGTGCTCAGTTATGTTGGAAGGTGGCAATGGCTGCCACCTAGTGACTCTAAGCCAAAGAGAACTACAGACCTTTGTAGAATTGTAGGAATGAGGCTATAAACTGATTTTAGAGTTCTGCTTAGCTGGCAAACACTAACATAAATGTATAACCTCTCTTTCCAGGCAATCGAGAGAAGATTTTAAAAAGGGAGTCCCAGTGACCAGCTCAGGTGTAGTCAGATGAAACGATCCTCACCCTCAGAAGTTATACTAAGCAAGAACCAAACAATTGTTCAAATACATACTTTGGGTGACTTGGAGAGAAGGGGGCTACCACCCCTATTCCATAACATGTGCCTACCAAATGGTAGATCCAGATGAGAAATAAGGAACCTAATTGTAAGATGTGAAAGTCTGTTATAGTTTGCACGTCAGAAACAAAGTTACCAGGGAGCCATGAAGAACCATGACGCCCAAGAAAAAATTGAGACATTCACTGTAGAAATGCAAGATCTGTGAGCCTTGCAGACTGGCTGCTAGTGTTCCCATCTGCGTCTTGGTGGAGAAAAACAAGTACTTATTAATAAACAAAAAAGAATGCCTATGAAGTTGACAGCTAGCTTGCACTCATGGCTCTTTCTCTGAGGGAAGCAATCTTCCCAAGTCCTGGGTACTGGCTGAGTATTGGAAGCCAAAGGGGCAGTAGCACTACACCAGGCAATTGATATGTAGATACATGCTTATCATGAGTTTTACTGTGACCTGTGCAAGCATATGTTTGCCTCTCAAGGATTTCTTGTTGTGAGTCTTCACAAAAGTGCTTTTCTTACTGTTAATTGACCTTCTCTTATGATGTCAAGACGGAATAAGTCTGCTTCAAATGTCTATTACTCTAGAAGCAGAAATGGAGTGTATTCAGCTAGTGCTTATTCATCACATGGTGATGGTAGAATTTATCATCATATAAAGGAAACCCTAAAAATACAGGAAGTTGAGATGACTATTTAAATTTTTAAATAGCAAAATAGTTAATATTTTGTCTATTAATAATTAATGTCTGCAGTTAACACAGCTGTGCTGTGCAGTCATTAATCTTCCTAGTAATATCCTGGTGGACAGTATTTCTACTAGAGGGCTTTCCCAAACACTACATAAAAGGGAATTTTTGAAAGCTCATTTGATATAGTGGAAAAGCCCTAGCATTAACTCATACTTAGAGTGGTAAAACACTGGCATTTCTTAATCAGCCTGTTAGAATTTAATTGTATTAACTTATGCTACAGTGGCCAATATTAACTCAGGTTAAATTAAAATAATTTGGCTTAAATCTTCTGTGCACTACACTACACAGTACTGACTCTGTAAATGATAATTTTTCAGGACCTCTTAGGAGGGTTATTAGATCTCTTTATTTGGAAGTCAGGAACAAGTATAGGAAATGTCAACAATTATGAGCTTATTTCACTGATTCATGCTATGCATAAAATACTAACAAAAACATTGGCTGTGAAGTTTGAATTTGTTTTACCTAAATAACATTCTCGTCAAAATTAGAGATTTAGAAACAAGGTGTTCAAAAGAACAATTAGAGAATCCTTATTTGTCAAATATACTTCACTGAAAACATTTAAATTTAATTTTAAAATGCTTGACTGTAATCATCATCGAGAAGTATTCACTGGGACTTTCTTTTTCATACATGCCATAAACTGGGGTTTGGAAAGAGATTCTGCGAGGAATAGAAGACCCCCAACAATAAGCAAAGCTTCAGTCTAGAAATCAAACCTTTTTCAAATCACTAAGATCTAGAGATCACTTATCTCTCTTAACTAATGTCAAAGAACTGATTTGACACTGCTAGTGATAGCAAATGCATCTGATCCTGTGACAAAGAATTGCTGAAGCAATTATGTGATACGTGATAGACCTAATACATAACAACATTACCATGATCCACTGCAAGTGATAACATGGCTAGCCAAATCTCATGATTCAATGTATTTACCACAAGCTGCTTTATACTGATGACACCAGGAATTTGAGAGCAAATTAATCTGAAAGCCATGAAAACAGCATCTTATCTACATGTACTGTAACAATAAAAGAACTAGAAACAAATGAAACATTTTGTTATTGCACAAGTAGAGCACCTCTCTATCAGGGCAGTGTAACTGCATTAGAAATAAGTGAAGATATTTAGATCATTATCATTAGTAATTTGGAAGACCATACAAGACAGATGAATCAGAAAATTCCATGACAACTGCTTAGACAAATCGCAGCATTTCAGCATTCCCAGAGATTTAATACAAATAAATTTTCCTTCATTCAGTAGATACTAGATATTCATTCCCTGAATGATGCTGTTCTTAGGGGAAGAAATAAATGATAAGCCTATATTAAAATGGATTTAAAAGTCTGAATGTGTTTGTAACAGGGAACCCACTGAGTGAAATTTAGCTCTCAAGATTCTGTTGAGGTAGATACTCAGACTTCATAGAATGGTTTGGGTTGGAAGGGACCTTAAAGATCATCTAGTTCCACCCACCCTGCCATGGGCAGAGGCACCTTCCACTAGACCACACTGCTCAAAGTCCCATCCAGCCTGGCCTTGAACACTGCCAGGGATGGGGCAGCCACAGCTTCTCTGGGAAACCTATTTCAGTGCCTCTCACAGTAAAGAGTTTCCTCCTAATATCTAATTTAAATCTACCCTCCTTCAATTTAAAGCCATTCCCCCTTGTCCTATCACTACATGTCCTTGTAAAAAGTCCCTCTCCAGCTGTCTTGTAGGCCCCCTTTGGGTACTGGAAGATGGCTCTGAGGTCTTCCCAGAGCATTCTTTTCTCCAGGTTGAATCACCCCAGCTCTAAACTTGTCTTCATAGAAGAGGTGCTCCAACCCTCTGATCATCTTCATGGCCCTCCTCTGGACTTGCTCCAACAGATTCATGTCCTTCTTATGTTGGGGGCTCCAGAGGTGAACACAATTCTCCAGATGAAGTCTCATGGGAGTGGAGTAGAGGGGGAGAACCACCTCCCTCGACCTGCTGGCCATGCCTCTTTTGATGCAGCCCAGGAAACGTTTGGCTTTCTGGGCTGCAAGTGCGCATTGCTGGGTCATGTTGAGCTCATCCACCAATGCTCCCAAGCTTTTGTCCTCAGGGCTGCTCTCAACCCATTTGACCATTTATGGGTCAATAAGTTTCTAAACAAAACAAAAACTCACAACCACCGAAACTCAGCCTTTTTCATGACAAGCCAAGTCTCTTTGCCGCATTTATGACGTATTTTTCCCCTGAGAGGCCACTACAGGTTTTATTTCTTTGTCTTAAGACAACAGCCGAAGATTTTTACCTAAAACCCAGATTTGTGTTTTTTTGAGGGTTTTTGCTTGTTTGTTTTTTAAAAGTTACTGACTTTCAAGTAATGATACAAAAGATACAGGTCTGTTGCAAACTTTTGCATTGTGCTTCCTACCAAGAGGAAGATCTGAAAAGCGTGGCTGGCAGCAGTTCTACTATCTCCAAGCCAAATTCACTCAAAGGCAGGAAAAACACCAGTATGTAATTTCCTTCAGCAGATACTCTTCTGTGCCCTTCTCCAGTCATCATCACCTTTCTCCCAAACCATCTGTTTTCTCTTCCTTGCACTGCTTGTGATTTTTGCACCTCCTTTAGAGCTAAACCTGCCTCTAAACTTCCAGCCCACAGCCTCTCATTCCATCTTCCTCTTCCTATTTACACATCCCCCAGGCCCTCAGACCAGCTCAGGCTCAAAGAACAACTTCTCACCATTTCCGTTTCCCCCTCACAAGAAGACATCCTTCTGTGCATTGCCTACTCCACGGCTCTCCTTCCTTGGCTTCCTCACCTGTGCTTCCCATGCTCCAGCTCTTACTGTTTCTCACTATATGATGATAATAAATAACCATTCTTTGACTTCAGCAGCCAAGCGCTATAATACCCATCAGTGTCTTGCCACATCTCCAACAGTGCTAGTTATCAAAATATTAGTAATTATATTCTTATTTACTCACACCCTCTGCTCCACTTTAAATACCTTCACTTACTTTTACCAATTACAAACTGCTCAAAATCATGAAATTACAAATTGCCCATTTTTTCCCTTGATGGAATTAACTAAAGACAAAAAGGGAAACAGCACTCGAGCTCTGCAGAAAGATGTATACTTCCCCCTGTGTTCTACTGCTGACATCATTGCTGCTGAGATGATTCAAGTTACACCACTGGCTGATAGCATGTGAGATGCTCTTATAACACACAAAAAAGGCAATCATACTGCCAAATTACCTGCATTTTCCCATACCACGCAGTATAATTTTCTGAAATTCAGTTTTCACAAACTCATTTCTACCTTTTCCCTTGTGGTACATCTGATTAGCACCAGCCAAGCCAGAGGAACTGAGTGATTCTAGGGACTTGTAAACGAAAAGTGAACAGCGAAAGTAAATTATGCTGTGAAAAAGACAGCAAGATTGATGGAAACTGCTCATTTTGGTACTAAAATGATTTGTAGGATGAGTAGCTTTGGAAGAAAATATAATTTTATGCCATGGTACTGTACCCAAGGTGTTTGCATACTGAAACACACCTACAAGTTCAAAAAAAGGTTTGCTCAGGGTTGATTATGTGGCCTGGAAACTCCAGTTACACTATAAACCTGTTTATGAAGCCATTCATTCTGTACTTGCAATGTTTTTGCTGCAATTTTTATTAACCTTTAGAGCATGCTTTCCATGTCTCCTTTATAAGGAGACCACAGGGTGACTCAGCAAGCAGTTTATCACAACTCTATTGCCCATAAGCCCATTCTGATCTAATCAGTTTAGCTGTAACTACAATGAAATTGTTTCACTGTAAAATCCCTGGAAGTCTCTAGCTCATGAAACACTGAGAATTCATGGTTCAGGCTTTTAAATAGTTACTGCATCTAAGACTGAGTGTCTGGAGCATTATGGAAACTGCAACAACTATTTAAAATAAAATAACTGTAATGAAGATACAGATAATTGCTGGGGGTTTGCAAGGTGACACAAGCAGTTCTCATATCAATCCTGCTCCTTAATCTTTCCTGAACAGTAGGAATAGAGGGAAGACTTCTAGCAATTTTTGACAGAAAAAATAAACACAGATCAGCTTCTTTATCTTCTTACTTCCCAGACTCCTAATATTTGTAGGGGAGGGGCACTGTTATTTGAAAATGTGCATTTTTTTGAACCTTAATAACTCACTTGAGCAAGCAATATACCTTTGACCAGGGCTTCACTATAGTCCATGTTTCTGACTACAGGTTTAGATTAAAACCTAATTCTCTTTTCTTCCTCAAATACACTTGTTCTGCATTCCCCAGTTTCCATGAAACCTGGTTTCTCAGAGGCCTACCTGCTGCCTCAGAAAAGGGCTCTACAACCTATTAACTCACCCAGTGTTGGCAAACATCTGTTATAAAGCACATGCCGTCAACAAATGGCTAATAGATATGTGACCATATCCAGGTCAAAAGCCTGGTATATGAAAATATACCAAAATGTTTGATTGTCTTAGGTTTAGCCTGAACAGTATCTTGAACAGAGAAAGGTTTTGCAATTAAAATATATAGGAAGACAGGTTACCAGGTTCACCTCAGATACACTTTGGAAGTGGCATCAATAGTACCTATATACCTTGCAGAGGCTGGCTGCAGCTAAATGAATCAATGCTTGTCACTGCTTGGATGGGAGGTGCTTTCTATCTTTTTTATTATTATTTTTATTTTCAAGTATTTTTATAAGGGTATGAGAAAAATTATGCTTCCCTTTAAAATAGCATGAATCATGTATTAGAAGAATAATCTGCAGTATATTTGCTCTGGTTCAAATAAATTAATTTTGCTAGGCAAGGAAAGAGAGGAAATGATATCTGTTACAAGTATACACAACTAAACATTTAAAAACCAGATTATATTGCACTAGAGAAAAGAGCACTGTGCTTAACATAGTGATAACTGTACAAACTATAGAAATCAGAGACAAATTCCATCAAATACCCTTCATATTCTGTGAACTGCATGGAATCCTCTCTAAATTCTCCAGTGAATTCGATTGCATTGCACCAATCAGTTGTCTAATCCTCACACAGACTTCCATCTCCACAATACATTGTGTTTAGCAATAAGACATGCTTTTAACAAGGATGACTTTTGGAGTTTACTTAGAGGCATAAGGCTTTCCATGTCTTGTGAGGCTCAAAATTGCCACCATTAAGGAAAGCGTTCCACCGCATCCACTCCCCCCCAAGAGACACAGTTTATTAACAGTACCCAAAAGCTCTCATATCCCCACAGGTCTAAGGCACATTGCAGTCCCTAATCCTAGCCTTCAGAAAATCCATGGATATTTATGACTTCTATGTGAATTAAGTCAAGCCCCGTATCCCATAATGATCATGTCATGATATGATATATCCTCTGCCAATTTATAGTATCAGTTTCACAGCCTGTGCCTCTACAGCACTTTACTCTTCATTGAGCTGCTTAAGACATGAGTAGGTTTTATAAATAATAAGGAAAAGATATACAGCATTTAGCTGCAAGTAGAAAATAAATTAAAACATGAAAATTAGAATTTATTAGAAATCAGATTATTAGAAATAGAACTTATTTTCACTTCATTAACTGCTGACTCCAACAGCATGCCTATTTGCAAACCTTTCCAGTTATGCAATTGAAACATACTGAAAGCCACCCCAGCTTGCATGAGTAATAGCATCTGAACTGACAGAAACATGCAACTCCTCTCTCAGGCTGACCTGTAGATCTTTGGCTCTGTGTATTAAAGGCTGATTTATCAAACAGGGCTGAAAAACAAAGTTTTATATATTCAGTGACCTCCTACAGATAGCTTCTCCAAACAACATTATTATTAACGGGCTGTATTTCACATAATATTCTTCTTGGCTACAGAGACCTACAGGAATAGCCTTTTCCCCTGCTAGCTATAATAACTAAATGAAAAAAACAACAACCCCAAACTCATCACAAATTCACAGAGTGTTACAGAAAAGGAGCACTTCATTGTGATCTGTTGATAACAAAATGCTGCACTACAGGCTGCACCTGCACAAAAGGAACTAAAAAAGTATTGATTTATTAAATGGCTTTCACTAGCCTCATGAGACTTCTGAGATCCATTGGACAGTTTTGGATTTATGGCCAAAGCATGGTGGGAAGTGCAAGCTGCAGAAATCTCAAATGAGCCTATTCTAAAAAACAACAACACTGGTTTACCCATATGTACTGGTAGCAGCACTATGAGCATCCGTGGGTGACTTGCTATTTCTTCAGTCCACAACATATCCCTCCCCAAAAACATCACGATAAAACAACTTCAGCATCTGAAACAGAGTATGCTTTTTAATTTTTTTTTTTTAATGGTTTCAGACAGCAGGTCTGGTGTGAACACTGAATTGAAGCCTTTTTTGATATCTTCCCATTTTCGTCAAACACTTCAAAAAATAGCAGTAAAGTTTTGCTGTACTAAGATCCCACCTGTGTCTGGGAGCTATGATGAACAAGCCTCTGGTTGTGCAAAGTGACACCCACACATAAGACAGGCAGCAAACTCATCCTCCAGGAGTCCCTATCTTGACCAGGGAAGGCAGGCAAGAGGTAGGAAGAGATGAATACACCCATTTAGGAGTATTTCCTTCACACAGATAAATGTATTGTCACTTTTCTCTCTCCAGAGACCATATTGCCGATTACTCCTTTGGAGGAAAGTAAATGAGGAGACTCCCATGGAGTCTGCTGTACTTCAGAGCTCCAGGTGAAAGCAGGACCCTAGTTAACGTCTCTAAAATGCATAATGTTATCAAAAATACCTATATGAAACATCTAATTAGCACTAACTGTACCAAAACAAAATTGTCATGACAAGGTTCACATCACTGACAAATACAACAGAGGCTTAACACCCCCCCCCCCCCCCCCCAACAAACAAACAAAAAACCCAAACCCCAGAAAAACCCACCAACAAATAAAAACCACCACCTCATCATATTTTCCTCTTTCTTTAAGAATCTTAGGTTCAGACCACAGATCACCAGCAGGAACTTAGCTTATAAGAAATACTTTTCCTGTGCCCAAATACAACACTGTACTTGAGCAGGACCTGTATGTTCTAAAAAGCTTATTTCTAAGTTCAGAATAAATCTATGATTTCAGTTAATAACTCAATTAAAACTGAGTGTCCATGCATGCATGCACATAGACATGCACATTCAGAATCAAGTATGTCCCAAATGACCTCAGAATGTCAAATATTAGAAAAACGGTTTCTTCCTTGCTTTAGAGTAAGCGCAGGGCTCACAAAAAGAAACTTATAAAAATAAACTCGATCTTTGTTTCAATAACAATTAAAACCTGAAAGATAAAAAGAAAGTCACAACATTAAATGATTTAAGAAAAAACCATCCCAAAACCCCATGCATCTCAAAGGCTATTGAAAGATATGTTTGTCTTTGTTAAATGAAATCAAAGTAATTCTGTTGTGAGCAACTTGAAAGGTTGGATGCTACAAAATACAAGCTGAATATTAACATCGAGGTTATGGTATCATATACTATGAAATAAAGCTATAAAGTACATTGACATGAGCTGCCATCCCTCCTTCAGAGTTTCAGTAATCACAGAATAATTATATGAAGAACCATCAATGTCAATCCTCATTTCTTTAGCCACAGGAAATAAAACGAGTATTAACGGGAGAAAGGGGAAACCATTCACGGTACTGAGGCATAAAATAGAGAAGAGAGGCTACAAGAATATTTTTTATTACAGGATGTTGGCAACACTTATTTTTTCTTCAATAAAATATTTATGAACCAAAATAGAGCTCTATGTTAATCCCCTATTAGCAGACAGAGGAAAAAAATAGAGGAGTTAATATTGAAGCCTCAAAAGGTAAAAATGCTCAGCTGTATACACAAACCAGGACTGTCTGCAGCTCATCTTTAATGGGATCATATGAAGAATCCAGCTGATGCAACCATCTGACCATAAACCCAACCCCTAGCCACCAGAGGGCAAAGTACTGCTTCCACCATGCCTTGGCAACACAGATGGATACTATTGTGAAAAAATCTTCTACTAAGAAAACAATTATTTATCTAAACCCAGGAAAAATCCACACTGTGCACTTCCGTCTCCTGAAGTGAACTGGATGCAAGAGAGGTTGAATATGCCGTGACAGCTCTGAGTTGCATCCTTTTAATGGACAACTGCAATGTACTCATTATTATGGGAGAGGCTGCAGAATAACATATGCAAAATCCCATTTAAAGTCTGTTTTTCAGAGGCTTTTTAATGACAAATAGCAGGGCTAACAGTTAATTCTTTCAAAGAGTGAAAAAAAAAATATTAATCACCTGGGTTTGAAATACACTATGGTCTACCAGAACACTGTACTTTTAGCATATTACGCTAACACTGAAATATGCCTGCCAGGTCCTTATTAGTGTTATTAATTTTCATGGAGTTGTGCATAAGAATGAGCACTAAATGTATCATGTATTTTTTATTATTATTATTATGATTAATCAGATTTATTTATCTGATTAAACACCTGTTGCCATGGCTCTTTATTAGATACAGTAATGTAAAACTGCAAACAATGCTGGAAAAAAACCCCCACCATTATTAAAAACAAAGCAAAACAACTGAATTCAAATGGCAAAGAGATGAGGTGAGCCTTCCAGTGTGCACTGATGGGCTGCCTAGGCAATGTAATTCCCCCAATACAAAGCCGTGAAAAGAGGACCTCTTGCTGCAAGTCATTAACGGTACTGATTCTTATCTCACATCGGCATGGGATGTAGAGTAACGCTCCTGAATGTCATGAAGCATTGTATGTGAAATTCTTCATTTTCTCAGTGTACGGGTGGGCTGTTCAAGGTTTTATGGTACTCTAAAGGAATTCTTCAGCCTCAGTCACAAGCTCGTGAGCTGTGCCCACACAACTTCCTTCAAACAAGAAACATCACAGAGTAGTGCTTGTGGATGGGCCACCTGAACTATCTTCTGCTTCCTTGAACAATTCCCTGGGACCCAAGAAACGCTTGCAAGTAAAATGTTATGTTGATGTACAGGTCAGCACATTGGCTTTACTTGTCTTTTCTGGTTTTAAATTCTTTGAAAGACAAATCTAACAGAACCGCTACAGAGACTGCAAGTGAAATGTTTGTCTCATCAAAAGTAATTGGAAAGCCAGAATATCATTTTGGACAAATCTGTTCTTTGATATATGTGTGTAAGGTGCCTTTTATAAATATTTCTAGACAGGGCCTATATGTAATGCAGTCATACAAATTCCTAGTATGACTCTGGCTGAAGAGTTGGGTAAGACTCCGTGTTAAATTCATATTTTAATTTTAATTTTATCACCATTTTTGGTTAAACTGAGTGATCTTGACAGCTTTCTGCAAGTTTCATTTCTTGAGCTCTCACTTCTTCATAACAGAACAAAAATAAGGGATTCATTCTCCACTTGGGCTCATACTTTACCACTGGTGTAAGCACAGGACATGCCTATTTCTTAATTGCAGGAATAAACCTACCTTATGCTTTAAACTAGCAACAGAGATGCAGGATGCAGGCTACAAAGTGTGCTCAATCTTGTCAAGCACCCAAAAGCACGTGGTCCTTCAAGCACCATGCATTTAACTCTAGCATGGATCTCTATATTCTACTGCTGACTGAAGCAGGAAGCATCCCTCATTGCTCAAAGAAGAAATATTCAAGGCAGACAATTCTCAAAAATTAATTTCTGCATGTGAGACACTCCATCTCATCTGACCAAAACCAAAAACAGCCTACAAAAGACATTTATAAAACAGTTGTTAACGGTGTGTGTTCGTGAAACACTGGTTTTAATGTTTAGTTACATTGCTGGAGTAGCCATTGATTTTCCATGGAGTACAGTAATTACATTCTACCCAAAGTTTTAACATTATGCGTCTTAATTATTTACAACATGATGTGTTTAATGCTGCACTGTATTACTTACTTTGGGTAATATATCTCCAACATTATGATACATCAAGCCAGGCAACAGAATTATTATGCAGAAAGAGACAGTTCAACACTTATCCTTCATTGCTGATATATCCCTACTTGTCTTCTAAGCCTGTGAATAATTCCCCTCTTTAATTTAGCCAGTTGCCTGGAGGGTTTTCTAGAAAACTTTCTGAGGATCTCAAACTTAACTGAATATGAAACAGGAAAGACTTGCCATGCAATCTAGGTTTAACAAGTTTACTACTAATATGCTGGTCCTTTGATGGACCATTTTGCTTTAGCAAACAACTAAAAAATGAAGTCTTTTGGCTAAAAAAAATAATAATAAAATGTATAGATTTCAGTAGCATGATGACTTAGAAATTTCTTTTCTCCTTTGGTAATTTAATTTTTTTTTTCCCTTTGGTAATCTGAATTTGTTGGTGTTACTGTAAGAAAAAAAAAAAAAATAAAAAGAAAAAGAATTAATTCTAGCGAACACATAAGACTTCTTTAAATCATGTTCCTACAAGAACAAAGTGGTGTACAAAAACACACTACCGAATTCTAAAATATTCAAAGAAAAACATAGCTAAGCTTGGAGTTTGGGCTCCAACTGTACTTTGGAAAGTCAGAAGGACAATGTTTTCTGGATGTACAAGTTTTAAACCACTGAAATATCAAGGATTTAAAATCACTCTAATAGGATGCCACTAGTCTTAACAACACACAAAGTCCATGTTCTGTGAAAAAGGCCACTGTATGCTTCAGATTTCACCTTCCCTCTCTCTCTTCTCCAAATCCATGCTGCTCTGCAGTCTCATGCTACTCCATTATTTCTGAGATAAGTAGAACTCCCCAAAATGAGAAGCCTGTGCATGCATGGTGGTGGCAGCATGCTCAAAACAGAAAGCATGGACGTACACTTGTGTGCGTGTACAAAGAAAGAATTTGTTGAAGCAAACTTGTCTCAGCTGTCCAAAGATGTCTTTCCTCAGTGGAAGACATGGAAGCCACATGGAAGGGGGGCACAGAGAGGTGATGGGGAGGAAACAGTGACAGTGCATCATACCTACAGGAGCTTGGGGGGAAGCAAGATCACCATACCAAGGGGAAGAAGATAAGGGGGAAAATATTTGTAGCAATTATAAATAAAGGGGAAGAGAAGGAAATTCCCTATCTGAATTAAGATGTTTCCTTGATCATACTCACAATGTTATGCCATTTATGTACTGCAATTTTCTAAGAGCTGTATCTACACAATCATAATTTCAGTCCCAAAAATCAAAGGAAATAAAAATTTTCAAGAGAGGAAAAAACTGATCATCAGCTGTCTGGAACCCCTGACCTACTTTCTTGAGTATTTTAAGTTTAGCTATACTTAACTACTCTCCGAAATCAGAACCTGCAATTCCTGAAGAGTTTGGCTGTTTCTGAAGAAGGGAAGGTATTAGATGATTGCAGCAGGGAACTAGTTCAGATATAAAATGTACAGAAAAAGCCTTGTTCTGTAGTAATCACTAAATGTAAGAGAGAACAGTGAGATCTGAACAACAGACACATTGCTTGCTGTGTGTAAATCAACACAATAAATACTCGTGCATTCAGCAAAAGCACCATTCAAAAAATGTAAAGCCGTATAAAATACTGAAAGAGGTTCTCTGAGGTTTTCTACAGACTGATAATATTCATTCTTTTCTGTCTCTTCCTCTAAAAGATAACAAGTAGAAGCTGCAATGCTATACAAACATAAATTGGGCTGAAATACTATCCAGGGGATGGATGCAGCTGGCAACCCAGAGTGACAGCATGGCTGTCCTGGAGTCCAAAGTAAAAGCAGAACAGGGCACTTGTATGAGCTACAGCAGTGAAGTATCTAATTCAAGTTAATGGAGGTCACCTTCTTCAGTGGGCTCCAGGTTGGGCTTTGTGTCAGAAAAAGATGGCAAGAGGGACAATGATTGTCTGTGTACACGTCACATGTGTATGTGGAAAGACACAGGTGTGTGCAAACACACAGGCCTCCTAAATCTCACAGCAGTTCCCAAGGGGCTCAAGCGATCAGCGGCCCCACTTCGTTCAACCACGTGCCTGCCTCTACCTTTAGCCTTATCTCTTTCTCTCTGCTGCAAAAGGGAAGGAAACGAGGTCATGCAGTTCCTCACCTTCCTCTACATCATCATTATGGCCCAGCACCCAGTGCTGCTGGGGAACAAGGGCAGAGGGGAGCACACAGCAGGGTTTGATGAGCAGGCAGCAGGAACATAGTTGCCTGCTACAGGAATGAGCACGCTGCCTTAGTGCTTGAAGTGCTGGACAACAGTACCTGGGATAACTATTCTGCTGCTATCCAAAACTGAATTTTGGCTATTTGGCTTCAAAGATTCAAATCACTCCTGCCTTAAACTGGCCCTAGGACAGAAAGCTAAAAAAAAAAAAAAAAAAGTATGTTTGGGGAGGAAAGAAACATCAGGTGGAGGTACTGCCTTTCCAAGTAACAAATTCTGAGAGAAAAATTAAAAAGCTGGGAAAACACAGGAGCTCTGAATCAAAGGGTGAACCACAAAGCTGCAAGGACAAGAATTCAATTATATTTGCCTTTCATATAATTTCTAATTGCTAAGGATCTGTGTTGAAGCAAAGCATGAAGTACTCTGATCTCAGATGTATAAATTCATGCTCTGATAAATAAAACACCTCTGAAGAGAAAAAAGGGGGAAAGTTGCAAGGGAAGTTTAAAGGGAAATAATTATGCTTTATTGCAAAGCATGTTAGCAGTATGCTAAATAGGAACTCTAAAAGCAGACACTGATTAGGATGGTTAGATTCCACCCCCCCTCCCCGATAGATGTGGCATTGGAGATATAAAGGTACAACTGACACTAAGTGCAGGCGGAAATATCCTAAGGCACAAAAAGTTTTCCTGCACAGTGCAGAGACCGTCAGGCTACTTGTAAATCTGCGTATCCTCAATGTCCCAGATCAGCCAGTGCAATGGCTCTGCTGAGCATTCACTGCCCTGATTCCTTCCCCACTCCCCTCTCTACACATCTACACACTAAAGCCTGTCCCCACTTAGCTGGCCCAGACCACAGCCTCCACAGCACTGCCCCAAGACCAGCTACAGGCTTGGCCGAGAGTCCTATTTTACCACAGGCTCCTGCCAGAACAAGTCTGCTAGATTTTGGTCAGGCTCATTTAACCCCATGCTGTGTCTACCCTTTTAGCTGCAAGGCTGCAATTCAACAGAATTGAATTCGACAGAAGAAAAAAGACTCACTTTTTTTTTTCTTTTTCGTTAGGCACGTGTTTTAGTTACTTAGGAGAACACAAAACCTACCGTGAGCAGCAGCATTACCACCACTAAACCACCACAGCTAGCTTTTCTCTTTCCCTCACAGGGCAACTGATAGCAGCTTCCAACAACCACTTCCTTGGGTGAGGAAACCTCACTCTGTTGCCCTGGGTCTGACAAACTTTGTCCAAACCTCTTATTTATTTTAAACGTAGAAATGTCTCTTAGAAATGGGCTTAGATGCTGGAATGCCTCTTAGAAATGAGCTTAGATGCTGGACTAGTTAGCAATTAAGATTTTATTGTTAGTGACAGTAAATACCTGTCATCTGCAGGCATTTACAGTTATTAACCACTTTTTCATTGTGTCGGTGATAGAAGCCTTGTTCTCACTGGCTGAAGTCTTCACCCCTTCCCCCATCCACATATATGTACCCAGTGGGTCACCTGGAATTTTCCTTGAGGTGCAAAAGTCATTGCATTTGCTTTGTGCCTTTGTGGGGCAGACAAGAATTTTAAAGGTTTAAGCAAAGTTAGAAGGGAAAATGTAATGGTATTTGGAACTTTTAAAACAATTTACCTTTCGTGAGTCTGTTCTAAGCTCAGCTCAGAGACTACTGTTTCACAGTTTATCTCCCTGAGCCATCTCTCAATACACTGCAAACAAGATTAACCTTTTGTTACTGTTTCAAAATCAATCAGGGTCATCTGATTGAAGGTGTTTTTAAACTTGCTCTTTATCCTTTGGTGATAAGGTTCATGTGTTTTCAACTACATTCTGAACAGGGGGAAACATTTTTCTCTCACACTTCTCTGCAAACTTTGGAGGCTTCTTCCCTTCCTTCAGAGCTAATTCACTTTGAAGAGCATCTTGTTCATGGAAGCTCACTTTGAAATATTTTGTCTTAGCAGCAATGGATCCAGCTCATTATATTTATTTTAACACACATCTGTCCAGCTCTCAACTTCCAAGAGATTACTTCTCTCCTTGCTACTATATTAATTGCACTGATACTGCAATTCTTTTTTCTGTTGTGGGTGATGGGTTGGGGGTTTTGTGGTTTTTTTTTTTGTTTTGTGGTGTGTTTTTTTTTTTTTTTTTTTTTTTTGGGGGGGGGGGATGGGTTCGCTTGGTTTGTTTTTTGGGGTTTTTTTTGGGGGTGGTGGTGGGGGTGGTATTGTGGTTTATCTTTTAGGTACAGAGCTCACCCACCGTGTATGGTACACTCCTTGAGAAGAATTGTTATAGAAACAGACTTACAAAGGAGATAACAGAAGCCTGCAAAGATAATGGTTTGCATTTCAGAGGGATGTTCAGCTGGAAAACATTTATTCCCCTTTTCTGAACAAATGTTTCAGGGATGACTCTTCTTTGCACATGCACTTCACCATCTGTCCAGTCTTGGGAAGCTTCTGTCTACCTATTAGCACATGCTGGAGACTCGCCTCTCTGGCATCTATTATACACACTCCTCTGCTGTAAGGGCTTTCATTCATGGCTCAGTATCACAGCTTCTTTGCAGTTCTGCCTACACTTGGCATCAGTGGTCCAGGGCCAGCCAGGTACTACCACGCTGAGCTGCAGAAGGATCTTCTAGCATAGCCTCAAGCTCAAAGTGGTCCAGCTAGAAGACTCATTTCCAAGCTGCAAGCTATTTTGAAGTTTTCTCCCTTGCTGACTCTTCATGCGCTGACATTAGCAAAGTGCTCATCCCATCCTACGACCCAAAGCGCAGGGACTGTCATGTTGGCTTCAGGACAGAAAGGTTCAGTGAACGAAACTAGGTTCTTCTCTAGGCTCTATCATAGGTGAAATCAAAGGTATGTGATTAAATGTCTGATAAGACATTTGATGTGTTCCCTGACCCTGCTAGGAGTTACACTCTTTATACTCTCTGACTTATTCTATTGGCTTCAGTTGGCCCTAAAGTGCACAAAGCTTTCAGTGTATGAAGTTAAACATTTTTACTGTGATATTGCAGCCTTCAGTTGAGGGCTCAGCTGCCAGATGTAAAGAACAAGAAAGAATCAAAGAAGTGTGACAGCAGAAAAACATTCAGTTTGCAAGAAAAAAAGGATGTTAACATTTCTGTCTTGGAAAAGGGAGCATGTTTGGGTTTGCTTTTCTGTTCATACACTAAAATTCTCTTTCTTGAGAAGATTAAAGCCTTAAAAATGAACTCTTGCATGGTTCATGAGAACATTTCTTCATTTGGAGAGAACAATTAAACCTATCAACACACTGACTTGGAACATACCCCATTCTCCTTTCAGGATGCAGTCCCAATGCAATGCAGTTAATGCATCAGACACGTACACCCAGAACATGCAGGGTGAAATCCACTTATAAACAGAACAGTAACTACAGTCATGAAAATCTGTGTCTTCCCATGTGGCTCTGAACGCCAACAAAAGATGTTTAATCTCATAATCACGCTTTATACCACAACAAACCATCTAGCCAGATTTGACTTTTACTACTTCTTTCTTGGGGCTAACTTCTGTCTTCAAGTCAATTTTAATACGATTTTGGGGTATAGCTGAGCACAAACACATGAACCCTGATTCCCACTGTTTCAGACAGATTTCTGGATTACTTCTAGCAAACAGACAGGCATTGAACTGTTAGGCCAGATCTGGTGCTGAGTACTGAAAGAAGACTACCTTCCTCTTCGATGAGGCTGTCTGTGCTTTCCCATATCCCCTGAGAGCTTCCTGTAGCTTGTGTACCTGCTGTCTTTTTCCTCTTGATGCTTGATTCCTCTGCCATTTTCAGACATAAATTTTTCAACATCACATCTCAAGTTGAAGTGAGTGAAGCAACATATACAGATAAAATAAATATATGCATGTACCCACTCATTCAAGAATGCATAAACACAAGTAGTATGTAAAGTTGTAAAATATAAATTTTGTCTTAAATGAACACGTGTTGGATATGTACCCCATCCTTGGAAGTGTTCGTGGCCAGGTTGGATGGAGCTTTGAGCAACCTGGTGTAGTGGAAGGTGTCCCTGCCCACAGCAGGTGGATCAGAACCAGACAATCTTTAAGGTCCCTTCCAACCCAAACCACTTATGATTTTATGATACTTGGTATTCTCACTATGTCATGCTCTTCACCTCCTAGATTCTTTTCATTCTCCCTTCTTTTCTGAGTTTTTACGTACATCAAAGAAAAGGCTGTGTGCATCCATCGTGCATTGCTGTCAGATGGGAGTTTTCAGAGACCAATCCTGAACCCTGGCAGTAAGATTTGTCAGGTTTTCTAATAAAGGAAGCTGCCTGGCAGACCTGGCTAAGTTACCACACCAGTGCTTTAGATCTCTGTTACTCCCTCCAAGGTCAGCTGTCCACTGTAAAGAATGAAAAGAAAGATCCAAACAAGTTCAAAGCCACACAAAAGTCAGCTATCTCTCTTCCAGTCACACCAGTGGGGCAGCAGGAGCATTGCATGTGCAATGAGGGATACAGAATGGAAAGACAGAAGAACTGAGCATGGACAGAAGCACTCTGAAACAAAGAGCACTAGTAGCAAGAATTTTAGCTTGCAGTTTTTAGCTATGCAATTTTAGCTTACATTTTTCCCCGCTGCAGTTAGCAATTGCACCTGGTCTACAACCCAATTCTGCACCAGCAAAAGCCATTTGCAAGCCTCCTTCTAACTTGATACAAGCAGCTAGACACTAGCTAGAAGCAAGTTGATTCAGATTAAGAGAGGAAAACAGACATGTTTCACAAGCACAAAAAAAATCCAAGACCAAGATCCAACAACTTGCTGGGAATTGAGGGATGTCTTTTCCTATCCAACCTCAGCGTTTGACTTTACAGCATTAATTCTGAACAAAGTGAGAACATACCACATGCCAGTATCAAACCAAGCACCTTCACTATACATCTGTCAGCCACGGTACTGGAAGGAGATACAAACCCTGACTGTACTTCATAAGTCCATCTCTTCTCATTTGGGCACCTATTACTATCAGCAAGTTTTACATCATCTAGCATGAGGGGAGACCATGGCTATGATCCTGCTTCACCTGGCTTCTGAAACAACTACAGTGACAGCCCTGAATATTGACAGAGTTGTCAAAAGAATCTTTTTGATTAATTGCTCAGAACATCCATCTTTACTCATTATTCTCTGAAATTGCCCTGTTAGTCATAGCAACACAAGTTCTTTGCATGGAGGATTTAGAAAAATCATACAGAGCTAGAACCAAGGGACCTTCTCTGATTGATTTACAGTTTATATTATTTGCAAAGCACTTCCTTCAAGGAACAAAACCACTGTCAGAGAAGAGGACAGTGACAGGTTGCTAAATCTTTTTACTCTTCCTAATCACTGCAGTAGAAAATAGGAACTGGATTTCTTGAAGACATTTCACTGCTAAAAAACAATGCTAAACACAGACTAAAAAAAACACCTCCAAACCAACCAAAACCATTCCACATCTACAAACTCTGATAGAGTTATACCAAACAATAATAGTACTAACAAGTCATCTGATCTCGGCATGTACTCATAGCCACCATAACATGAAGATTTAAAACAACACTCTGAAATGGAATCTTTGCACCAAGTGACATTCTTCTATAATACAACAAAAACAGGAGCATTCACAATTACGCTGTTTGTTTTAAAAATAAGGGGGGTTTGGGGGGGGGGGGGGGGGGGGGGGGAAGGCATGCAGAGGCCAAAAATTCATTATCATCTCCTCTTCCTCACAGTTCCTTGAGGAACATGACTGGACTAAGCCACTGCCTTTGTTAGCTTTTTTGTGCTACATCCGTCATCTGTAGAGACTCTGAACACAGCACAGCCCATCCATAGGAGAGTACTGCTAACGCACTTCTGTACACAATGCCCAGAAAACATGAAATGTCACACACTAGAATATGTAGGCTCTTTGAGTTGTAGAAAGTTGACAAAAGTGGGTGGATTCAGGTTTGGGGAGGGAGTGTTAGTAGCTTTCTTTTTTAGCCTCTGGAAATTCCAGTTCAAATTCTCTGTGTTGGCTACAGACACCTGCAAGGACAGTGCACTGAGGGAGAACTGAGTTTCACTGCTGCACACACAGGCACAGCTGGAGATGACTTTTCCCAATGTACCTCTGTAAAAGCCAACCCATGATGCAGGAACCCAGCAGAGACAGACATAGCATACTGTAGACACACCTGAGCGTCATTCCAAATAGTGCTAGGCAGCAGAGTTTAAGACATCAGTAACTTTTTTAGACTGACTGGTCACTAATAAGACCAGCAACAGAGTTCTGTTGGTGTGGTATAATAATGGGAAGTTTCCTAAAACATTTGAAAAAACAGTCAAGATGAAACTTCTGTGTGCTTTGGGTAGACTAATATTCAACACAACCTGCATAAAGGCATTCAGCAATGGCATAGTGCTTCACTTGACATTTTTTACAGATAGACACGTTTTACAAAACATGAAATCTAGATAATTCTTCACTTGACTTTCTTTGTATAAGTCTAAGTGCTTAAAAATGTCAAATGAGGCTAATTCTTAATGATGATTTTACAGAGAACTATCAAACACTGGCTGACATTTAGGATTCAGTTCTCTGAGAAATGACTCCTAAATGGGCATTTTAAAATATTTAAAAGCTTATTTTTTCCCTTGACATTGCCTCTTTGCACAAAGGCAAGAGACAAATAGATACTGAAGAACAAAAAAGGCTTTGAAATGTTGCAAACGTCACCTTGCTACTATACTCCTGTAACATTCACAAAATGTCAAAAGGATCTTCTTGCCTCCCAACGTTATACTGTTGCCTTTGTAGACAATAAATATTGGCAAGATATTGAAGCAATATATGCTTAAGGGTGTTCAAAAGAGAAAATGGTTTGTTATTTTTGGTTTCTATAGTAGTAGACTAGCTGCTCACTGTGTAAGTCTACATGCCAGACAGTTACAAAACATGAAGACACATCTTTCTTTTCAAAGCTCTAAGTTCATAATGGTTTGGGATGCTCCAGCACCCATCCCATGGCTCCCTATACAAACCAGCCTTCTGCAAAACAAATCAGAATGTGCATTTTCATAATTAAGGATGGCATTCTGTAGGGTTTGTATTCTTCTAATAAGCATTCACCCTTTCCCTATCCTGGGAAAGGGACTGTACCTAAAAATGCATTGCAGCCCTCTTTCTCAAAGACATCAGCAAAAAGAACAGCGAAGAACAGAAACATACTGCAGCTCACCAACAGAAACAGCTGACAGTCAGGCATCTGAAGTACCTTGCCCTTACAGAAATACATCAGGTCTCCATATTCCCTTTTAATAACCAGATACATTCACTGGAATGTAATTTAGTTGGCTGGGAGTGATCTCTAATACACTTAAAAAGTGGCAAGACACTTCACCTAAGCAAATGTCTTGAGTCAATCTAAGCCTAAAAGGGATTATAGGCTTCTTTACCCTGCATTTGAGGTCAAGAGAAACTTAGTCATCTCTGAAACAATGATCCTGTGTGAGCAAATACAGACTATCTGATGCTGCAATGTTTCTGGAAAAAACCTAAGTAAGATATTTTGGAGAACTGTTGCATTTTGATACCAAATGGCAAAGCTATTCCAAAGCAGAAAAATAAGCACTCTCATTTCTGTCACAAACCTTTGGGTCTGGATGTGTAAAGGGAATATCTACAACTGGCTGTAGGTTGTGGCAGGCTCTGACAAACACAAGCTCTGGAGACAGCACCCTCAGGGGTGGCAAGTTAGCAGAAGTGGTACTGGAGAGAAGTGGAAGGAAAGATGATGAACTGTCTCTGTCATTCTCCTTACTGCAGCCTAACTTCTCTGGTGTGGAGCATGGCTTTAAGATGCCATGCATTTTGAGATACTTATAACCCTACTGAAAGATGCCCTGAGGGAGAGTGCCCAGTGTTGTTTCTTCTCCCCCTTTTAAAACCTTCCCATGCTTAATGCCCAAAGACTCTTTACTTGAATGTAAGCAGCTTCTCCATTCACCTTTGTACTGCTAAGCTGGACTTTAGAGCTAGAAATCAAGACAAAGCAAGCCCAAGATCTCCAAAGGCCATATAGATTAGAACTGCACAATGAGGAAAGAGTCATTACTTTCCATTTCAAGAAGCTGTGTGTATCTCTAACACCTTGTTAAGCAAAACAGGAGGGAAGATGTGACCTTTAAGCAGAGCTAGCTAACATTTAAACAAGAATGAGTATTCATATTGGTTCTTACATTCAGCTAAATTGCTCAACACACATTAAAAGTTAGTATCTCTCCACAAGATCTAGACTTTTCGCTGGAAAGATTTCACATGAAGGTGGACAAAAGAAAAGCCAGCTCATTTCTCTCTTCTCTAAGACTATCAAGTGTCTCATTTAAGAAACCAGCTTGTGCAGGTCACCAGTGACAGCAAACATTTATGAAAGCACCAGCACACTCAGCTATCTGAAGGACTAACAAGAAACAAATCAGAGTCCTGAACGAAGCAAGTTGGGCAGCATGGGCTGATGACATGATTCAACAACGACACTGCCAGGACAATGATATATATCCTTCAAGTGACATGGTCAGCTATTGGGACAACAACAACTTGAAACTACCTGTGTCTCCATGAGAAATTTGAGAAGAACTTGAGCCGACTGTAATGCTTTCGTCTGCTGAGTGCTCTATCTCTCTGCAATGTACCTGCACAGTACCAGGTGTACTGTTTACTTATTAACGTAAGTAAAATAACTACGTTTTGGGTGATGACAACATTCCTACAAGGGAAAAACAAAATGTCTTAACTGACAACAAAGTTTGTCTAGTTTGGTCATCAGGAAAAGTAATAGAGAACAACCCAATGGATTATACAAAGTCCTGAAAGGGAAGCTGGCATTCCAAAATACTTTTGATTACAGTAACAACTCATTTTCCTTTGTTCAAGTAGTGCTTGGGAGCTCCCCAGGACTTTGGCAGCAGGGACAAAGTTTCACTCCCTTCACTGTCCCAGACCAGTCTGCAGCTCTGAGAGTCCTGATTCCAAAGTCAGAATCAGGAAAGCCCCGAAGTCATGGCTCAAACCAGCCTCTTAGCCGACCTGCTGCATGGTTCAGAATCCTGGGGTGGTCACAGAGCTCTTGGGAGGCCTCTCTCACTGAGAAATGGTACCAAGAGCAGCTTCTTGCCATACATACTGGCAACTGACTTCTCAAGCAGCCAGATACCATCAGATAATATCAGAGTTGCTGGTGTTTCCAGAAGAAAAGTTTTGAAACATGAATTTCAGAAAATTAATCGCTTTGGACTGACAGAGCAAAAAATACCCCCGAGTTCTGAAGTGTCAAAATTCAGTTTCTTTAACATCACAGAGTAGCCTTGAAACTTGACAGGAACAGGTTGGTTCATCAGGTCTCTAAAAAGAAACAAAAGATGTACTGAGAGGGTTACTGCTCTTGATTTTATGACTGATTTCTCATTTTTGGACACAGCTCAACATTTGCATGTAAGTTTATGACCCTATTCTTTGTGCACTGTCAAGGCAGGTTATCTACACCGTACATAACTTTCATCTTTTGATGATGTCCTCTCTAGAAAAATAATTCCCTGTTTCATTATTTCACCAGCAGGTCACATTAGGAAGTTCCCTATGATCAGATCAAAATCTCTTTCCCAAGAAGGTACAGTAAAAAGGCAAAATGATCAACACAAAGGGCAGCCAGCAATCTACGCTCAGAAAACCTCAGAGGATGTCAGGCACAGTGGATGCCTAAGAGTAACGACATTCTTAGTCTTGTATGAGCATATAGAGCTGATAAAGGCAATCCTGAGACTACCATGACAGGGAAAATGTATAATGGACTTTGATGGAAATTATCGTTAGAGAAGTTTTACATACCATTAAAAACTCATCCCACAGAAGTTTGTATAGTTAATTTTTTAAAAAAATTCTGTATACATGCAAGTCTGAATTTTCAGGCAGGAACAATAGGTTTTAGACACATGACTGTTAGATGGAGCAAATGTTTGTGCAAGCAATCCATAAAACTCAATGTTACTGCTTCTGCCACCCCAGGTATGCTCACAGGATAAGGATTTTGTGCAAAACCTGCAGGAAACGGTTGTCTGACCCTGCACGTACACCCCAAACAATGGTCTTTTCAGGGTATACACTAGCTTTGCTTCCTGCAAACAGTGGAAGAAGTAAAGCAGTTAAACACCTTATTCAGTGATGCAATGTTGTTCTCTTTCTCCCTCTTGATATTGGATCACTTTCCTGGCTCTTATTTAACATGTCCGCAACTAATCAAAAGTTCATTAAGACATCAAGGAGACAGGTACAGCCAGAAATTCCAAGGAAGCATGTTTTTGTCCATAAATTATTTAAAATCTGCTCATTAAGAAGCAAGCACAAGGCTGTCACAATGAATCCATCTCTCTCAACATAGAAGGATTATTCACTACATTTGGAAACAACTCAGTAACACTGCAGAGAAGACCCAAGGGGGACTAAGACTGGAGCATGATCTAATGCTCTTTAATTGCTGAGGCAACAAAGGCTAACAGGGTTCCTGGCTGTGCATTCCTACCAGATAGTAAGGCAGTCACAGGAGATGAGAAAATAAAAACAGGATAACTATGGAAATTTGAAATTGCTACCAACAGTTAAGAAAACAAAACTTATTAAACTATGGAAGAAAATAAATATTTTGCAGTAAGTATCACAAGTTTAAACAGTCTGAGAAATAAGCCAGAATACCAGAAACCAGGGCTATCATAAATGATCATTTCATGTTCCTGTAAAATTCCAAAACCTAAGAACTAAGTTCTCAAAAGGGGATATTAACCTCAACAGTACTCAGTGGGGTCTGTGACTCCAGACTCACAAATTCCCTGTCCAGCATACCTGTGTAAATAAAATTCTGAGCACAAATGGTGTGTGGGTGTAGACACGTATGTACCTTCAGGTCACAGCCATCTGTAGACACAGGCAAAGCAGGCAGTTCTCAAGAGCAGATGTCTGCTGGAGGTGGTAAAAGGAAACGAAGCAAAGTGGATCTGACTGCCTATTGTTGGCTTTGGAAAGCTGAATATGGCTGCTGCTACTGACAAGAAAGCAGTTTGCATAATTGTCTTAAAATCAAGTATTATATAAAAATAATAATAAACACAAAAATTAAAGACATTGACTAGACAGTCCACTGGTCTCAGGCCTATATCATTTTGCCTGAATTTATGAGAAACATAACATGCTTCCTTTCTCTCTCTTTCCTCCAGAATCACCTATGAGATCAGAGTCCCTTACAATCAGAAAACCTGTCAAATAAAAAGATATTTCCTAGCAATACATGTGATCACATCCCTATTATGAAATATCTCCTCGGAGGTAATTGGACTCAGAACAAGCCCAGTATGGCTCCTGATAACAACCCCCACACATTTCTGGCGAAGAGACATCGGGGACCCACATGACTGCCTGCTCTTTGGTCCTTCATTTTGAAGACGGGTAGTGCTGCGGTCTGAATCAGGCTGACAGTCCACTCTGCAGCACTGACAATAAAACTAAGGCTGAGAAGGCACTTCCATTCTAATCCCCGATTTTCCATCACTTCTGTGCTGCAGAAAGAGCCTCCCGTGAAAGAAAAAATTTGGAAAGAAAACATGATGCCTGAAGCTGATACAAGCTCATACTTTAATTGTGACAGAATAAAAATGAGCCGGCATACTCAAAGACATTCTTCTACCTAATTTTTTTTCTCAAAATCTTACAATTTATTCTTTTACTCATTGCCACAGCTTCTTTACTCAAAGAAAGTGGGATACTTGTGTAACCCAGTGAGTTCCAGACTTCTCCTTAACAGACAGTATAACTCGCAAGGAAAGAAAAGCAAAGGGAGAAGCAATCTTTTGTCTATTTTACTGTCACAAGCAAAGGGCTCCCCCTATACCGAGTGAGCCACTGTAGTAATGCCAATCCCTTTCTGATAAGGAATTTCAAAGTCATGGAACAAAACACAGATAAATGAGTGTGAATGGATCAGAGCCTGACCAGTGTTGGGGCGCTGCAGCTGGGTCAGTGTTTAACTGAGCAGGGTGCCCAGGTGGCCTCAGGGAGCCACTGGAGCTCCCAGCTTTGAAGGTCAGAAATAGCATTCTAGGACTGCTTGCCCTCTAAAAATAGTACAAAATGAACACAATGCGTCCCATGAAGAAAAGGCCAGCATTACTGCTGCACTGTGGTTTTCTGTAAAGGTCTGCTTATTATCCCCTTTGCACTAACTTAAGCCTGATATAAATACACTGATGTCTGTGTAGGTACCTTTGATGAAACCCCAAGAAAGCAAGTTCAGAATCAGACCAAAATTGTTTGTTGTAATCTACAGGGAGCCTGTAACATGCTTTAAAAAAAAAAAAAAAAAAAAGTCTGTGTAGGTACCTTTGATGAAACCCCAAGAAAGCAAGTTCAGAATCAGACCAAAATTGTTTGTTGTAATCTACAGGGAGCCTGTAACATGCTTAAAAAAAAAAAAAAAAAACAAACAAAAAAACAAAAAAAAACCAACAACACACTCCTCAATTATGATGGGACATGATGAAGTATGCTATACTAAGTCACCTCAGTTTACATTCAAGCCAACCCGCAACACAAAGCAACAGTAAACCTGTTCAGAAGCATGATGAACACCAGCTAGATTTTTCTTATTGCTCATTTTAAAGCACACACACACGCAAAAAAATGCTGAAAGAATAATCTTCCCCATCTGCAAGGTGTAAACCCATAGTTGCACATAGCAGAACAACTAGGAATCTACTTGTTCACTGCATTCGCACTGTCAACAACAGTTTAGAATTTAAACATTTTTGGCTGAGCTTTGTGAAGGGTAAGTTGCAATGATCTGCTGTTAGCGTTTTACAGAGCTGTATTAAAAAATCTCATCCTTACCATCCTAATGTTTTCCAAGGTCAAGGCACTGGGAGTTCTACAGGGGACCTCGAGGTAGCATAGAGGAGAGAAATAATCCTGTGGGCAGCCATTCGAGCTAACAGGAGAAAGCAAGGAGCATGTAGCCAAAACCAGGCTGCAGGGGGAAGCCAGGAAAGCTTCCCAGGTCCAGAGCAGCAAGGCATCTGAAGAATGTGAAGGGTGAGTTTGGGGTTGCTGTGGAGAGACAGAGAACGGAACTGGAGAGGAGGAAGAGAAACGTTTGTATTCAAGGATGTGCAGAGAGGGATGAGGGCAATTTCCAAAGATTATCTTCTATTCTCCATAGCATTCCTTAAAAATGAAACTATCCCAGGTGATTCCAGCTTCAGACTTAGTCAGTAAACCCTTGATAACATAAAACACAGAGAAGTTTGGGATTAGTGTCAGAAACATAAGATGGCAGTGTACTAATCCAACAGCTTGCCATTAAAATCAGTATTCAAACAGAAAAACCTGTATTACTGATATTTTTCCTACTCCCTCAGGAATCAATTTTCCATTGCTCTCTAAGTCTGTGGCCATTTTTACCTGCAAAGTCACCTTATTTATCTGAAAAATTACAGATTCTAGAAAAATGAAAGATGCCTCTGGTCCAGTTTTCTCCCTTAGTTTCACCTCCATAGTCATGACTGCTCCTTGTATTATTGCCATCAGGTTTTGGTCTGAATCTAGCTAACAATCTAGCATGAATCTAGCATGCAATCAGAGACAAGATTTCTACCACTTATTCTGTTCTCCCAGTAGATCCCATTGCTAGTAATGCCATGTACTTTGCAACCACAGCCCTGTGAATCCACAGCACATAAATCTCAACAGTAGTACCTGCATGTCTTGAAGAAGTGGAAGAGTGGGCCTTCTCATTCTGCTCCGTTCCTTGTCCAACACAATGAGTGCTCCCTTGCATGGAAAGACACTTGGCTCGGGGTATTAGTCTCTCTCCCAGTTTTGGAGATTTTGGATTAGGTGCAGCGTAGAGCATAATGCACCAAATCTACAGTAGGCACAGCAGGGCACACCTCCTTAGCCAGCTGCCTTTTCTGCTCTCTGGGAACTTACCCAGGGCCGGTAGAGGAAACATACCTCTTATTCTATCAGTAGTTTAACTTCTGCTAACAGCACAAAGCCATTTGCATACCACAGTCGTAAGCCACCTCACAAGGATCTGAAAGACTACTCTAGGCTTTCTCAGAACCTTGAGCTTTTGAAAGCACTTCTTACCAAAAAATCTTCATAGTCCGTGTTATTAATTACTCTTAGCATTATTCTGATTCATCGTGCCTAATTATTTTTCTGCAACTTTTACTTGAATTACAATTGGTCATATTTATAATGTGTTTTCATTGTTTTAGCATGTTTGTGTTCTACTTCTAACTGTCATTGTTCCATTTGCATAGCATTTCAAATTATAATTCAGTTCTCTGGGGATTTTACTTCTGTAAGATTTGGTCTTGAGCTAAAAGACATAATAAGCATATGGGATTTTAATTTTTTCTATACTACTGGTAATGCAACTACGTATTTTTTCCACCGATGTAATTGTATAGCTCTAGGGAATACCACAGGGTTACAATTACATGAAATTATTAGAAGTATCCTTTTAAATCTGTCAAGATCAGTTAACTGTAAATTATAATTTTTTTGGACTATTAACTTTATCAGAATATTAGTATCTGGAAATATAACCAACTTTAATTAACAGCTCATTATGATGGAAACTTGTTACTTATGGAGGGACACTGTGTGTATAAATACGCTCATTTTTTTCCATCATTAATGTGTGTGAAAGAAAGTTTGGGGACCTACCTATGTACTTTTCATGAATTTCAATTTGGTTTTATTAAGCTTTTTACTGTGTTCTGTCTGCTACTCCAGGTACTTTGGAGAAAGGTTAAGGGTGTCGGAAGATCTGTCTCAAAACAGGTTGATTATTAATCATCAGTATCTGAACCAAATCATACCTGGGGAGAACAAGAGAGTAGCAATGTCCTTGATAAAGCCAGTTTTCCCTAACTTCTCTGTGGAGAGCTGAAAGAATCAAATTTACACAAAAGAAGAACAAAAGCTCAAGTGTCAGGTGTGAAGACCACAGAGCTTAAAAGATCTGGGGTGCTAGTGGCAGAGAAAAAGGCCGGTACTTGAACAAACGATGGGAAGTTGAGCAACACTGGGAAAAACGGAGAGACTGCCTACAAAAGCAGGTGAGGAAAAAAGAAGCTGTCCGCAGACACTCAAATGTGCAACTCAGACAAGAAGCCAGACAAAAGGGAATCTGAATCGTGTAAAACTTGTGCCTAACATCAGTTACTATTCCCCAGTGAAAGGGAAACTGAGGCAGCATTTTGTATTTCTTTGTGCACAGCTGCACAGTTCTTGCAATAGCACAGGTATGAACTGCATAGTTTGGTAACCTTTTCAGACTCTCTTTCTGTCTCTTCTCCCACGTACTGAATTCAGGAGCTAGCAGATTCATCAAAGGAGCTGTGGGATACACTGCTACCTGCACTGAGCTGGGGAGGTAGCAAGGCAACTGTATCATGAACCTATTTGCATGATAAACAATGAACAGAGAGCATCGTGCATAAGAAGCATGCCAGGAAGCCTGGGAAAAAAGAATGGCAGGGTTTATGCAGGCTAGGAGCAGTGAACACACTCACCTGGTGTGCCGAGACCCACCAGGACCTGCCTGGCTGCTGCACCGCTGTGAAAATTCGACTGGAACCTTCTTCTCTGGGAAATGACTGCACAGCAAAGCTGTTCAGCAGGGCCTGGGATATAACACTGGTAAATCTATTTAATAGTAAAGTCAAAAAAAGATCACCTCTAGCAGTTCAATTTCTGAACTTGTAATTGCCTGAAAATGCCATTAAACTACTCTGCTATAAAGGCAGTATTTTAAGAGGCAAAAGTGAAGGAGTAGAAAGCAGTTTGGAGATCTCATTCTTCTACAAATATATATCAAGTTATTACCAATGAGATCCAGGCACTTAAACCCAGACATGAATCTCAGGAAACAATGGGGGACGCACACCTCGACAGGAGCTGAATTTCAGTCCCAGCCAGCAGGGCTGGGTCAGGACTGTACCTCCAGGACTCGTACTGAATACGCAGCACTGAAACACAAGGAACATCACAGTGGTGCATCCCCACATTCAGTCTACAAACACTGAGACGGTGCCACAGCTGTGGCACAAAGAAATTTACTTGAAGATTTCACACTTGCAGTGCTACCAGGCAGTAGAAGCACTTAATTCCACTGCTTTTCCAACAAGCATCTGGGAAGTATGGAGCACAGATTGCAACTCATGCTGCAAAGTAGTAAATGTTTCTCAGTGTCACATATACAGGCATCTGAAACACACGTAGGTCATATCCTGAAACACACAGTATAGCACAGCCACCAGAGAAACAATGGTGAAAGGAGCAAGCCAATCAGTCTCCTCATTTCCAGTAAGCAGATTCTTCAAATGATCAAGACAAGGAGGTGCCCAGAGCTTCTGTCCCAAAGATCCCCAAATAGTCACTTTAAATAACTTAGCTCTACCCAGCTCTTCATTTTGCAGCACAAACAAACTATCAGGCTGCAACAAGGCTTTACTGTTGGTCAGATTCTACTGTCTGTACCATATTTCCTTCCTCCAGAGGACAGACCACACTGCTGCTGCTCCTCCATCCAACCCCTCTCCCACGCTCCTCGGGGCTATTTAACTACTTAGTGGGAACAAGCTACAGCTGCACATCATCCATGTCAATCAACCCACTGCCGCTGAGGCAAGGCCACAGCTGCATGTTCTCAATGCTGATCAACCCACGGCCTTCATTCCTTTACATCTTCACATTTCCAAAACACAGGATATCCTAGATCTTACTGCTGCTTCTTGTGCAGCTTCTAGGAGACTGGTGTGTGTGTATGTGTCCCCATCAAAGGACACATGCAAGTGACAAACAGCACAACCCTAAAACTCCCTTAACTGGGCAAATTCCAGGTGGAACACCATCCACATGAGTACTGCCCCACCACCACCTGCATCTGACTCCATAGCCAGCTCATTCAGGTCACCCTGCACAACGTTCCACAGCAGAGGAATATCCAGAGTGTTCCCACCATACAAATACCCAATTACTGCTACAGAGAGCTAAGTGCAGTGACAGCAGAAAGATTGATCTCATCATAAAAACATAAGGTCAGCTACTTCTTTAATACTACACCAAAACTTAGTCAGTCCTCCAAACCTTTTTTTTTTTTTTTTTTTTTGTGTGTGTGTGTGCATTTAAATAATAAGCATTTCAAAGAAAATTAGACATCAGAGTTAATGCACAATTTAGGTAGATTACTCATGGGGAGATACAATCTCTGTCTTTCTTCAAACTCTGCAAAGACCACTGCTATCTGTTCACAGGGGGTAAATTACAACCAAAGGACCATTTATTCACTTGTTAGGTCAAGTTCTGCCAGAAAAACATAGCATGACTTGAACAGTTCTGGTGCCATTCACAGCACAAAGGCCTGGATCAAATACAGTAGAACAGCCTTTGATGCAAACAAAACAGGCCACTTTCCCTCCCCAGAGACTGCTTTTATACCAAGAGAGACAAAGAGTTTATTGGAGGCACCTTAATCTATTCCCATAATGGGGTATAAATGAAGCAATTTGGGCTGAAGAAAACATACTGTATCTTTTCCAGGACACAAATTGTGACAGAGTTTGCACAAATACAAGGGTGAAAAGCTAGAAGAGAAACCTGAACATCTTAAAAGTCCATCCCAAATCTCATTATGGCCAAGGATATCTGTTCCAAAGCAGAACTAATTTTCTGGACTGTCATACACTTAAAGAACATATAGCACAGCTTTTTCTATCATAGCAGGTTCATTTTCTTCATACTTTTATTAACTTGGTATTTTATTTTACTGAAATGCCATAGACCCTCCACATAAAAATGTGTCTCACAAATGCAATTCTCAACTAAACAGCCTTCTAAGTACTGCTTGCCTGTGAGTTTATCCCTGTGGGGACACTGAAGGAGGAAGGAGGTGTGCGGAGGAGAGATTCATATTGAATAAATTCTCTGAAGTAATTCAGTAACCACAGATCTTTTGGTATACAGTTTCAGAGCCTCCTGTAGCTTGGCTGTCTGTCAGGATTTATTAAATCTGGGTACCACATTAGAATAAACATTTGTCTCAGCTTTTCATAACATGTTCATCTATACCATAACCAGCATACAGCTACAGGCCATTGGTATAAGTGCTAACTGTTATTTGAAGATCCCAAGTTGCAATCAACTAACAGAAACATTCAAGACACAATGGCAGTCTCCCTCCAGCCTGCTCTCCTGTCCATCTGTGAGAATGGCAGGATGCCCATTCTCAGACCGTAACAACAATTTGGCCAAGGCATAACAGGCCTTCAGGAACCGGCTTGAAAAAAATAAATAAAAAACTATGCTCCAGCCTTGCCCCTTGATAGTGGTCTCTACACTCACTACTTTACCTTTATGTGAACTTACACCAGTTTTTGGATTTTAAATTAAAAAGTGCCGATGGAGTCACAGCCCTGGGATACATACAGACAGCTGGCTTGGCTATGTGAGGGCAGCAGGGATCATTCTGCAGCTATTAAAAAAACATTGTCAGAGAGAGCAGTGTCCTAAATGGCACCTGTTGACACTTCATGTTTCACAGAAGAATACATGCAAAAGATGACAAATACCCTGTGCAGTTTGGGTTGTCTCCAAAGATTTTACTACATTTGTCAAGGAAACACTAATGCTGCTTGAACATTGCACTGCAACAGAAAAATCCTGCCAGTAAGAACTGTGCGGAAACAAAATCAGTGCCACCAGCAGACAGGCAGAACTAAGAAAAAAACCAAAGCAGCACTTCTTAAAAACAGAGGATGGGCAGCCAGCTTGATCTCCAGTACTAAAGTCACTGAAATGGTGATAGAGGCAGCAGAAGCCTCTTTGTGTCTAATAGAACAAAGATGGTCTCCCCTATGTGGGATCACTGCGCTCTGCTCTCCTGGTCCATCCGAGCATTTACTCTGGCACAGCAGAGCCATAAGGGATGGAGCAGGCCTATGTCCCTCTCGTCCCTTGAAAGGAATAAGGATAATTTCTCCCACTGCTAATAAATATGTTTTGTTGAAGATAATTTATTCCCCTCTTCTTTTCCTGTTTTCTCTAAACACCATTTCTCCTTTCCCAGAATTTCCTCTAAGCATTAAGAAAGCATGCCCTGGAGAAGGAGACAGGAGAGCAGCTGCTAGTGTGGTGCAGTAGGGCATCCACCACATAACTTCACCATGCAGAAAGAAATCTGGGGATCCAATTTATGACCTTCTTGAAAAAGAAGGTTCTAAAAGAAAAAGCTGGTTGGGATCTATCTGATTTTCAGTACTGTAAGATACTGACTTTTTAAAACAAAAATTGCCAAATTCCTTGTAAGCTGAACTTGCTAGAACAATAATAATAAAAAAACCAACACCAACACCACCCCAAAAAACAACAACAAACCACAACCAAACAAACACAACACTAAACAACAAAGCCAAACCAACAAACACACTTAGTCAAGGGCTGTCATGATGAGCCAAGTTCAGATATCTAAAGGTTCCTTTTATGATTTGAGTAGTCATGGTTTGAGTCCCATGCAGACACCTGGAGAGACTTAACTATTTTCATTAAGAGTTTTTACCAGCAACATTCCCTCAATTCCAAGGGAAGAAAGTAAAAATGTGTTTTAGGTGGAGGAGACAGGAGCTGAGTGCAAAAAAAAAACCAACAAACTTGGGAAAGCCAATGAGTGATAAATCAATAATATCTTCTAGGTAAGGCACTCCCATCCCCAGAATCTCTTGACAATGCATCTAACTTCAGCCTTTGTCTCATAGTTGTGAGAAACTATCGTTTCAGTACTGGCACGAGCCATACGCCTCATTCTCTGCTGCCACAGTTGCAGTTCAGATTCAGCTCTGGGCACTAAGAGATGAATGGCTCTGAAGGCACTACTTACAGTAACCTCAGCTGCAGTGCACACACTTTTATTTACTCCAAAAGGCCCGTTTATTGTTCTAACAAGCCTTTTTATATATTTCTTAAAAATAGGTGTCTATACACGATCGGTTTACTCACAGACCATCAGTTCATGATTGGATGGACTTTTCTTTGCTACATCTTTGATAGACTTCTACTTGCACATCTGGCATTTCCTTATATTTTTCACTCAGCTCTTCTCAGGACTTTCTCAGGCTCTTCAAGGATACATGGGTATCTGTTCAAGGCTAATGTTAAGTTTGCATTCCGATCCCTTGGACCAGCCGAGGTTTCCCACATTTGCTGATATGTAAAAAACGAGTCCCTCACTGGAGGCCACCTCTTGACTCAATCACTATCTTCCAGAGCTTCAGCGCAAGTGACCTATTTCCTACCAGCCCCCTCAAAGCCACAGAGGCTCAGTACTGAGTCTCCAAGGAGGAAACAACAGGAGCATGAAAACAGTTTAAACAGTTCTCTCCAACAGTGATGCAGACCCACTGAAAAAAAAACCAACAACCAGGAAGAGCTGCTGTTTCTTTCTGCACCTAACCTCCTTTGCCATGGAAATGAAGCTGATGCAATCTTTGCTTTTGTCTCTCTCTTCTTCTAAGCTTCTTGCTTTTTTTCTTGTCTCTACCCCCAGAGTAACTTTAGAGTGATTTCAGCACAGTAGAGGTCTTTGAGGTTCCTACAGATTTCATTAAAAAAAAGATGACACCTGAGTAGAGGAAAAATATCCTATAAGCCCTACAAGCAAGAGAAATAATGCAATGGAAACCTGTACTGTTTAAGATACCAGAAAATCCAGAGGAAAAAGCTCTTATCCATGCTGACTAAAGTTTATAGTCACAGAACAGGAAACTGTAGGAAACCAAAACCCTCTTGGCTCTGGTGTTATGGGCATGCTATATTCTGCTTTGCAGTAGCTTACTCTGAGCACACACAGGACAACACTACTTCCTCAACAAGGAGGAATAAATACCCACAGCCTGATAGTGTAACTGTATCTGAGCCAAGTACAGTAGTCTGGCATACGCGGTTTCTCTCCCTTGCACACATTCACATGTGCCACAGAATATTCCCTTCCCTCCATCTCCTTTGCCTCATTGGAGCTACAAAGCTGCTCTGGGTGCTTCCCTTCCCTGCTCACCAACAAACACAAGCAGCAAGCTCCCCACTGTCGAACTTCAGGCCACAAACCATGTTCTGGAGCAAAATACAGGAAGAAAAAAAATAAATTGAGATTCTGATATTTAACTACATACTTCACTGAACAAATAAAGCGCAGAGGTACCAAAATAGAAAGGAATGTGCAAACTTGGGAAGTACAAAATAGCTACAGAGGAGTTCATACTAAGGAGGGAGCCAGATACAGACAGGGAAATGGTTGGTTCAGCTGAGGAAACGTCAGCGGCCGATATCTATAAACAATAATGATGCAGCAGATCTCCAGGGTTCTCCACTGACCTAGTGACCCAAAACATAAGACTTCTCCCCTTGTCCTGTATAGGATCAAGATGCTACAGGCAGGAAGAATTAGTCACAGTAGAGCACAGACAGAACAGGTTGACTGTGCTGGTCATGAATTTTAAGAGCCAGACTGTGGACAGGTGTCTCAGCAGAACAGCTGAGGACAACCCATTAAGAAGAAATATGACTCCTTCAGGGTGACAGGTCATCACGGAATTTCTATTTTGGGCCCCATAGTCAGCTGTGCAATAGATCATGACTGCCACCTAACTTGTAACAGTGTCTTGGGTGAGGCAGTGTGGTTTGGTTAAGCCTCAGGAAAGGGACATTGTGAGATGCAGTGCTGAATGCAGGTCTGAAGTGGGTCTACGCTTTGTCAAGGGCCTACAGCCATAAAACATGTCCAGCTGTTATGACTTGGGTTGGTTATCTTTTCTCCCTGGAACAGAGCTCTTTGATATACTTCTGCAGTATACCATAAATCAGAAGAAATACATCAGGATTTTTGCAGTGAAAGCTTACTAAACATGCAAAATAAATAAAAAAAAAAATATGAAGACAGCATTCTCAGACCCTGTTAAAAAATAATAATATATCTCTTTCTCAACATTTGCTTTGGCAGTCTTACAGTGTAGCATGCCAGACCAATACCTCCTAGTAATCTGTTAAAAATATTTTTGTGCTTACGATATTTTAAAGGCATTGATATTTTGGAGGTGTTGGAAAGGCTGGAGGGACCAAGAAGAATAAAGGAACATGTGTCTCAGCACCAGCCTGAAGTGTCATGGAGCAATGAGGCGCTCTGAGCTGGCACCAGACGTCAACAGCCTGCCAGAATCCATGCATCTGAGCAGCTAGACCCTTTCTGGCTACTTTGAGACAAACAGGAACTGTGTGGCCCGGTAGTGAGTGTTGAAGTGTTTGTCTCCACTGTTTTCCTGTGGGTTCCACTGTGGTTTTCCACCCCACACCCTACTGCAATTTTTCACTCCTTCCCCAAAAGCACCATAACTCAAACAACAAATCACCATTTTACAACCAGACATAATTCAGTCTGGGCAGGGTCACCACAAACAGCAGTTTCCCCAGGCAAAAACATTATAGCTGTTCTTACTGTAAACCAAAAAGAAACCTTTCTGGTCATCTGTGCCAAGGCAGCACAGCCTTGCCAGAATAGTAGAGCTCAACTTCACACCCATGGAGCCCTCCTTCAAAGACTGATGCTGAAATCCTAGTAAGCTGTGCCAATATCTATCTCCTATCTCTCCTACACAGGGAAAGGGGTTCTCTCTGGTTTTGTGACCATTGAAAAGATCTTGATGCTTACTTTCCAGCCAGTTGACAGATGCATAAAAGAGGCTGTCAACTAATTTCCCATAAAGTAATGAGTCTAGCATCTTTCAGCTCACACTGGGGATGAACACCACACTGAACCCCCAAAGCCTTTTTAAAAAACTGTGTACTAATTCCACTAGTATGAACCTGCCAGATCTAGCCAAAATATGGACTGCCCAGGTACTCTTTCTATGAGGTCAAATGAACAAACTGTTCTATTCAGTGCAATGCCTCATCACAATATTTCACAGCATCAGTCCACTAAATTTTAAGCATCTGCATTTAGGAATGCTAGCTACCTACAGAAAGTAGGTATCACTGCACCTTAACCACATTACTACTACACAGAAGCAAGAACATTTCACTTGATTAAAAAACAAAAACATCTTAAGTTGTCCCACAAGGGAAGAGAATACATATATACTCTCAGTCCAAGCATAAGCTCACCGTTTTATTTCAACTTGTTTGATAGCAGTCTGCTAATATTTGTATAAGGGTCCAGGAAGACTCAGAGGAAAGACAGCTCAAAGAGAAGAGCAGTATAAAGTAAGTTTGAAGACATCTGGTGAATACCCAAGTAGTGGGAGAAGTGAAAATGATTAATGGTATAGTATCAGCACACAACAGCACAGTGGAACCAAGATAGCTAGGTTTTGGAATCCAGGGCCATTAACACAAGGTGAAATGACCATGCAAAATCTGGTTGCTGAAGGACGAGGTAGCAGGAAACAAAGTTACTGTTGTTGCTTGTAACACCTGGTACTAAAAAGCCAGGGCAGTGGGCCAACATGCTGATGAGAAAGAGCAAAGCATGGTGGTAATTATTCCTCCCCTCTCATGACAAAGCAGCAGGGTTAATTTTATCCTGGAACAAAAGCTATGTATCTCTGAAGGACCATTACAGGATCAGCTCAATGTCCAAACCTAGCAGCCCAATAAGCATTTTTTTTCCCTAAGCACTTGGCAATGGAAAAAATAGCATTTTGCAAATTATTGCACGCTTCTTCTCAAATGGGCATTTAAAAAGGGAACAAAGAGCTTTCAAGTATAACCCTACTTAAAAAAGAAAAATTATGTTCCTTTTAAAAATTCTAAAATTTAGATGAATTGCCATGAACTCATGGAAATTCTGAATGCTGAATTCAGATCTGGAATCCAAAACGTGAGTGCTGCCCCAGTTGTGTCATTTCACATTCCTTTAAAAAGCACACCTCATGAGTCTTCCACGAAGTGAATTCAAACAGTCATTCTTCTCTTGCATAGATAGGCAACAAAATCTAATACACTTCAAAAATTAAACAGCATCCTTCTAGCTCTCATTTGTCCACAAACCTTATAGATGCAAAGCAAGTGGAAGTGATATAGCTACACTTTGGTGTGTTGGCAGCCAAACCAAATACAATTCACAATGGACTTCAACTTCTCTTTGGTGACAGAGACAGCTAATGAAGATTTAGACAACCATAAAGGAAATGGGACCTCAACTCAGTGCAAAGAGTGGAGAAACTCCTCTTTTACACATTAGGTTTACATCTCTTCCAGCACAATCCTTCATTTAATGTTTTATCTGATGATGCCATACATTTTTGATGCATGCCATACATTTTGATTTTTGATACTACTGCTGCGCTCCTCTTGGATATTACAGATGCCATGGTACTGCACCAGAGGTAACCTTCCCGCAGAATATGCATGACTTCTCAAGAGGTGGCATCTAACCTTTAATCCCATCTATTTAAGTCCCTTTGTGTTAAGCTAAGCTCTCTCTTCTTACACTATTCAGATTGCACTTTTCTTGTTACAGATATTTATACACAGCAATCTACCATACTGTCTGTTTTCAATAATCGGTTCTGTCTCTCGCTATTTTATATGCTGCATTAAAAAACAAAAGTAATAAAGATGCTTCAGAAATGTAGATTATCAATCATGAAGAGCAATAGTTTGGAACAGTCACAGTGAGTTTGGTATCTCAAAAGGTTTTTAAATGCTCTTATAATACAGGCATTATGGAAAGAGTTGTTTTAAAGTGAAACCTAGCAGCTTAACTTTTTCATTTCTTATTATCCTGGTTTGGTCAGACTGCTCAGAGGCCCCTCTGCCACTGCAGCCAGTTCAGTGCACAGCAGCACTCCTGCTTAGTGACCGAACAGCCATGATTACATTGCCTGCTTTCATGCTGTCCTGCAAGTTTGTTGGATTCCTTAACGGTGAAGGACTTGTGTCTCTTCATGACCTCTTCCTGCCTGAGCTTCATTCAGCCACGTATGTGTACTCAAGTTCACAGTTCACAAGATCCACCACTGAAAGAAAATGTCTTCAAAGTTTTTGCTGAGACTATACCCACACTGTGGGTATTTGCTTTTTAGACATCTGCCCCACACTATTCAAAATAGTTTTCCATCTATTGCATGTCCATTTTATGTGAATTCATAGGAGTGAGCTTATAATCATATGTTCCTCATTTCTGCACTACGTCTATTTTAATACCAATAAAGAATGCAAAAAACATATATTGAACCCTTTAAACTGAAAGTTAACTAGGCTCAGACACTCTTGGCTTTAAAACATGAACTGAAGAGCTCTTAATAAAAACAGTCTCTTTCGCAGCTGCTCATGATTCAGATCCTGAGATTTCTTGACCTCTTATAGAGAACATACAATAGAGGGAAGCTACAAGGCAAGGTCTAGAGCTGTTAGTATGTTAAGCATCTCATTTCATTTAGCCTCCTATTCCATGCAGTCATTATGCTAAGCAGTATTCATCTCAAAGGAAAAGTACTTAATTTCACATGAAACCGATAATTACTGCTACTTTTAAAGGGCTATTTTTAGCCTGGACTAAGGATCTGACAACACACCGCTTTTCCAGAGTAGAAGGTGATCTGTGTCTCAGCAGGTAAGAGCTCGTGGGGATCACGAGGCAGCGGGGAGATGAAGCGCCTTGTGTGCAAGAGCCAGCCAGCACAGCCCTCGGGCAGGCTACGCATGGACCCGCACCCTGCCTCACAGCCATCCCGCCTCTGTCAGTGCGCTCAGGGGCTGCTGAGGAGGAAGGCTGCTAAAATACCCCCACCCCCAGGTTTTCTGGCAACTACCTTGTTGATCCGATGACATCATTCAACACTAACAGATTGAGTCTCCCGCATAGGGAGCGCATACTCTAATTTCTGTTCTGTTTTTATAACCACTCCATCAGAAAAGATCTTTCCTGTTTATATTTTCTATGCTTTAATAGTAAACAGATGTTCGATACTGGCAGAGTTTCTTGCAGTCAGAGACTGTTAAGTGGTTACAGAATAGTGTGATTACCCCTTATCAAGGGGGACTGGTTTTTCACTTGGGCCTAATTTAACTTTAATCCTACCTAAACCTTGTGTTGCTTCATAATCTTTACAGCCATAACTTATCTAGATTAGATATTTTGAATCACAAAGCTATGATTTTGGAAAGTTAACTGTATTTATGTTGCTGAACAAAATTATATATAATTTCCTTGAATGCTTATCTTTTTTAGCACTGAGATTTGAAGGTGAATTTTTCAAAGGAACAAAAACCAGAGAAGGCTTTCCTGTGTAAGGACTTATTTGAAAACTGCCATTGTGCTTTAAATGTAGCCTGCATCCTAACTCTCCCAGCCTTTGAATGGGCTTGGACATGTGATCAATGGTTTTGCTCTTAAAAATCTCTCCATTAGTGTTTTTGTAAATTACTTTCCTCATAGCTAAGGAGAATAGTTCAATGGTTAGTGCTTGCTTGTGAATCCAGAGAGCAGGGGTCAGAGCCTGCTGGCCTCCTCCCTGCCCTCCTGTCTGATCTTCAGCCTGTTATTTGGGCACTGCCTGTGAGGGGTATTTTTGAAACAGTCCTGCCAGGGGTGTGAGTTGCCAGGGAGGATTTCCAGTTAACTTGGTAAGTGTGCAAGTGTCGATAAAGTTGTGCTAGAGCTTATGGTTGTAGTACATCTTGTATCAGTTCCTGCATTAAAACTAACTTCAAGTCTATTGACACAAAACTGTTTTTCACAGGTCTATTCACACACACCCAAAAAAAAGAAAAAAAAAAAAAAAAAAGTCTGGTCTAGAAGAGTCTTTAGCACCTCTTTGCTTCAGTTTCCACACACAGAATAGTGCTTTCTTTGCCCATAACAAGAGCTGCAATATTCCAAAGCTGCTTGCAACAATCCCAGCTTCAGGTATTGCCAGAATCCCTCCCTGCATCTACCCCTCATTGCTCATTCCCACTAAGCTAGCTGCATTTGAATGACATCTGTGCAGTTCTGTCATGAGTTATCTGGCTTTAAAACTTCTCTGTACTTTTGACTGATTACTTTTAAGAGTGACCAGTTTCCAGAGTAGGTTCACAACATCTCTGCAGTCTAGCTGAAACAACACTTTAAGACAGAAGGGTGAAGCTATCTGCCAGCCAAATCTACAACCACAACACTCAAGAAATGAGGGTGGTACCAAGTAGTCCATTGAGATACATCACACTGAGAAAACTGGACTGTTGTAACAATATGCCTTAATTCTAACTGTGACGTAAAACATGCGGTTAGATTTTAAAATGAGACACTTGAGAATCTGTTTCCTCACCCATCCTACTTTTCTGCCCAGAGCTACTCACTACACCATTCCAAAGTCACCTCCTGGCAGATGCTCCTGACAGTCTGCAAATGCCCCGTCCTCATGTACAACCAACTTCCAGTTACAAGCCTCCCAGCCATCTCCCTCTCCCCAGGAGGATGTCCACTGTCCTGTGACAGCCCTCCACTCCATAGGCACAACACCCCAGTCTTAGCTCAAAGAACTCACTCAGCTGTGAAAAATGGACTTCCTAATATGCCCACATGCTATTGTAATGTTTAAATCTTCCCTTCTTGAGGAAACTCTGCTCTGGTTACCCCTAAACATTAGACTTGCAAAAAGGATGTGGACAGGCTGGGGAGGGTCCAGAGAAGGGCCACAAAGATGATCAAAGGATTGGGAAGCCTGTCAGATGAGGAAAGGCTGAGAGAACTGGATTTGTTTAGCCTTGACAAAAGAAGGCTTAGGGAACACCTCATCTCCGTGTTCCAGTATTTAAAGGGTGACTACGAAGATGATGGAGACTCCCTTTTTATAAGAAGCCAATGGAAAAGACAAGGAGTAATGGGTACAAGTTACTCCTGGGGAGATTCCAATTGGACACAAAAGCAAAACTTTTCACAATGAGAACACTCAGCCACTGGAATAATCGCCCCAGGGAAGTGGTAGATTCCCCAATGTTGGACATTTGAGATTCAGCTGGACAGGGCACTAGGCCATCTTGTCTAGACCATGCTTTTACCAAGAAAGGTTGACCTGGATGATTCTTGAGGTTCCTTCCAATCTGGTATCCTATGATTTGATGATTAGCTGCTCTTTTATATTTTTTTTATGAAGCTAAGCATCACATTCAGATGGGGTTTGATTTGGTACTTCCAGGTACTTCCCAACAGGCATTCTGGAGTTACAGCTGAATCCCAAAGACCAGAATTGTTATTTGGATATTGCGAGCCTTTAGAGTTAAAACCAGGCCACACTCAACATACTCTCCATGAAGAGATGAACACTTAGACCTTTCACTGGTATTCACAGCATGCACAACTTTCTTCATTTCTATGAAAAACTCCCATGCAGCAAAGTGTTTTGTTGCTTCCATTTTAATCATTTTGTTGCTTCCATTTTAATCATTTTGTTGCTTCCATTTTAATCATTCCACACTCCCACTACCAAAATAATCTGAGGTTTAGACAGCTATTATCACGTGGCTGGGCTGTTCTGCATGAATTGGTTTACCCACATACAGACTTCTTTTAAAAAAAATAGTGGACAAAGACATCTCTGCATGAGGTGAAGGTAATGCTTGCTTTAAACGTAAGAACCTAATGTCCTCATTCTCCACTTCACACTACGCAAGAACACTATATAAAGAGTATCCGTTCTGGCACATATTCTAGCCGTGCTACTCCTACAGTCTAGAGAAACTGTACAGTGTGGTAACCTCTATGTCTGTCTGCCTCACTTGCTCTTACAGAAAGCTGAAAAACATACACGTTTTTTATTTCACAAGCCTGGCAACATGAAAAGACATTTTGCAAGTCCTTGATAATTTTTCTGAGATACAATGCTATTTGCTGAACACAAACACAGCTTTTAGAGGAAAACCTCTTAATTATGACTACACTTTGCCAAAAGAATAATTAAACTAAAATTTTAGATGTGAAACAATTCCAAGGCAGGACACGCATGCCAAAAGAAATATAAGATTAAGAAAACAAAAATATCTAGATTCCTCTAATGCTCTCACAGCTACACCCAAGACACTGTTCAGCTAACACTGGGTTTCATTAACAACATCATATTACTGCAAAATCAATTAAGGAACAAGATAGTTCATTCACCAATGTGAATGTCTTACACAAGGAGGCAAGCTGAGACTGTAACACAAACCCCTGCAGAAGGATCGCTTCCAAGAACCACTGGATGTCAGAAAGAAAAAAAAAAAACCACAATAAAAAAATTCAAGTCATCACTTCAGACTAACATTAGATTACCCTGGCTGTAAGTAAGGAATCATTTGCATATTTCAACAGGTCAGAGCACTGCTATTTACACTCTGCTTAAGTCCTTTTACAAACGAGAACGCTATACTTCACTGTCTAATACCTCAGGGAACAGTTGTCTTTTATACAAAATCTGAGGTGTGCTATGAACAGTCTTATGATGTATCTGTGAAAAAAAGTTGCACATTCCTTCCTACATGATCTTTTTGCAGTTGTCTCTGCAACTTCATTAGCAGAGGCTAATGAAAGTTCCAGGAGACTTTCTTCCTGCCTTAGAAACTCCACTTTGCTCTTTTAGCCTTGCTACCTCCAGCCTTGCCTCTTCTGCAAAGTTTTTCCTGAAAACAACTGCTCCCATCCTTTGCTTTCCTGTTTTGTTACTTGCCTGCTGTACTTAAAAAAGAGAGTTTGAAGTCAGGTCTCTGGTAGTTAGATCCTATGGTGAACAGAAATTGCAGATCTAGAGATTAGAAATAAAACCTTTATCCCAGCTTCCCTTAAAAAGTCAGCTTTCAAACAAACAAGTGTCACAGGTTTTTGTACCGCATATTTTAAACCCAGATGTATTTTCAAAACTGTTTATAAAACAAATATTCCTGAGCAGATTCTCCCTATGATGGATGACAGGGATTCTGCTTGCTTTTCAAGGGATGTCTGATGAGTGAAGGCCTGTCTGTGAAAAAAAACTTCGTGACAATCCATGGATAAGAGAAATACATGCCCAGAAAACCTGATTTCTAGTTGCTAGCAATGCTGTGCTGCCTCAGAAACTGACCTACACACCACTGTGTCCAGGAACATACATCACACCTCGGATGTAGGAGAAGTGAACTAGTCCTGCAGAAAGCAGCAGCACATAAAAAACAAGCCATAAAAGAGTTCAGGAGGGATTTTACTGTCCTAGGAAATCTGCAAGGCACATGCGCTTCACAGCCCATGAGTATGCTTCCAATATTGAGTCACTACACATTAGCTGCAGTTAAGAGATCTTCCTTCCCTGTGCTGGCTGCATGATAAGCCTGTGCTTGGGCTATGCTAATTACTGTGAGAGGTAAAAGTCTGCTGCATCGCCTAAACAAGAAGAGAATGTGGAAGGACTTGTCTGCTTTCCTTGCAAGGATACCATCTTACCTCCAATGCTTCCCGACCACTGTGGAGGCACCAACAAGAGGCAGGGTACAGCTGCATCAAATCCATTTTTATAAATATGGAACTAAATCAAATTCTATCTGGTGACAAATCCTTAATCCATATCTGAATAAACTCCACTCTCAAAATCTCATCATTTCTAAACGAAAGCAGAATCCGATATACCCTGTTAACAGGAGACAGAAGAGTGACACATTTCCCTCAAGTGATAGGAAAACACCTCACAGAACACACACGTACATAAAACCTCACATCAAACAAACTGTTCCTCACTGAACAGCTATATTTAAGTTCATAGCCTTAAAACCAGTAATGCTCTGTAGCTGGCAAAAAAGAATCTGGGGCAATTTAGACATAGCTGTTTGTAAGTGATGGGAAAATTCAGAACTGCCTAGAAAATTTCTGATAAAGAGCACTAGAGAAAGGGAAATTGTACCAGTAGATACACATCCCAAACAACACTATATAATATGGTGTTGCTAATTAGGTATACAGTTACAAATAAACCAGAGGCAAAAGTCTGCCTACATCAACAAAAAACCTGGGTAGAATTTGGAATGATGCTTGTCCATACCAGAGAGGTACAGCAATAGGAGCTTACCAGGAGAGTGTTTTAATTAATTCAAATCTTTCACACAGTTTCTCTTTCACATGGTTTCCAGTGTATGTGAATTTGAGAGGCTCACTGAATTCACCAATGTTTCCTCAAGACAGCACACAATTCCCCAGGCCTAAGGCACACAGAGGAACTCAAAGTAAAAGGACAAAGCTCTTTCTAGGCAGATTTTAAATCTTTTCCAAGGTCTTTACAATTTTCCAGGCTTCTTTGCACGATGTGTTGCTGTGCTTTTGTTGCCTTTTCCTCTAATTTTTGTATTGGTGTTGCACAACCCACCATTATGTGTTATTTCACAGGCAAGCCAGACTGGTATTAACCAAGGACTAAAAGTCTTCTGGTAAGAAGCTCTTCTTTCTGGCTGCCACGCTACTTCATGTATGTATGTATGTATGTGTACATTGCTGACAACTACATTTTTAATGAAATGCCTCAATTCTTTCCACTCAAAAACTGGCTCAAGTATAGTGATATTTACAATTTAACCTTCTGCAATGACTGCATTTCTGTCTTTTGTCAATTCATTGATTTTTTTTTTATTATTGTTTTGCTGATGACCTTGGTAGCGTATCTGCTGCAACACAGATAACTGTCAATATATATGGTCCAATAACTTACCCTTCACCTTCTCATCATGTCCTCTAGGCCCACATTCCTGTACACATGGTTTCTGGTCACGTTAGTGAAATATTTATTAACATATTTCATTGATTTTTCCCTACCTAAGGAAAATGTGCCATGGTCACTCATTGATTTTCTGTTTGGTTATAATTAGGAGAAAGCTTATCTTATTATCATCTCTGTGAATATCCAGACACTTTCAATAACCCAGTAAAAGTTCTTTTGTACTCATTTATCTCCAGACTAAAACTGAATCATTAAGTAACAGTTAAGGTGGAATCAAATATCACTACCATCAGGGAAAACATTTTAAATATTATTTTAAAAGAAAGGCAAATAGACTGCTGGAAAGGAAAGTTTATGTTAAGGAAAGCCTTTACAAAAACACAAATTCCTGGAAGTATAAAAATGCTGTGAGAGGATTCTACACAACTTCTCACTTTTGCCATGTACCTTAACCCATCTTTCGACACAGACTGCAAAGAAACACAATCAGTAAATGTTATATATTCACGATGAAAACACGTCATGGCCCATTTCAACCACACTACACTCAATGTACTGCCTACATCACCTGCTGGTACACACCATGCATATATGCAAGCAGACCTGTCCTGCGAGTCATTCTCCAGTGGCAACATGAAGGTCTCTACCTCATCTTAGTATGCACAACAGCACAGCAGCCAGATAACCTAATCAAACATTGTAAATCATACACAAAACCATAAATAAATAAAGCTTTGCCTACATAAATCTATCTGCCAAGCACTGCTTAGAAAGCAGAAGAGTTGAGTCCATTTGCTCAGTGTTTCAACTGAAAAACCCTGTCTCAAGCTTCCTCTGGTTTAGAAAATTTGAAACCTCGATGTGTGGACAAAGTAGGGGGTAGCAGTAATATTTCTCTCCTTACAGGCAGAGGATAAATCCAAGGCATGAGTGTAAACAACCAGAAATTCAATGGGAAGCTGAGAAGGAAGAGGGAAACAGGAAAAGCCAAACCAATATTTCAGCTGCAGCAGGCAAGCCAAGTTCTCTAGGTTCTTTGTCCACCGCAACAAATTTAGCCCACTTCTCAGAGCTCTAGAGGTAAGCAGCCAGTGCCCCTGTGCTCCAGTTACAGATCACTATTATTCAGACTGGAAGAAGGCCAAAGTTTTAGAGAGTTCTGTGCCCTTGCCAGTGAGAAATACACTTTTTCTGGTGAATCTATCATCTCTTGGGGGCATTATCTCACCTCTGAGGCTGGATGGGGGCATTCATCAACACCCCTGTTGTTTCCCAGAAGAAACATTCCAAGTTTCAAGAGCCACTTTTATATTAGCTTGATCCCGTTTATCCCTTGGATGGTGCTTAAGTTATTCAACCTTCTCACAACTTCTCAAGTGTTGCAGCTCCCCAGAACAGTCAGTGACACACAAGACTTCAACAGTCTTCACTGCAGCCTCCTACAGACAGCAGGCGCCTCTTCCAGTTCTCTCCTTCTACCTAGGCCAGAGCAAACTATATTCAATGTATAAACTGGACACGTTTCTCTCAACTCCTCATTAGCAAGTTGGAATAGAAATGTAATGTTCTTCTGGGTAAGTTCAAGGATGGAGCTCACACGTGACAGCAAAGGTGGTAAAAAGGAACATTTCCATCAGAAGTTAATGGGTAAAGGAGGATGACAAAGAGGAAAAACATACCAGAAAACTCACCCTCTTCCCATTGCTAGCTATTCAACTGTAACAACAACCCTCTTACTGTTTACAATGAACAGGCTCTTTTGTGACTGAAGCTTTTACATGAGGAATTTTAGGATTCCGATGTTTACTCAGCCAATGCACAATTAAACCCAGCTCTCATAACAGCAGCAAACCTTCAAATAGTGAGGTCTTTTAGTATTAACAAGGTTTCTAAGCGAAATAAACAATATCTTCTCATATTTGCCAGATCTACAGCTATTTTTGCTCTTACTCGTAAGACTAAAAATAAAAGACATATGGATAATATTGTAAGACTTTGTTTACTCTGTGTTTCTACATTCACTAAGATTTGTGACACCTGAACTCCAGCCACAACTCGGGGTTTTTTATGATCAAAATCATATCTTTCACACTGCCATTTGTTTCCCAAAATTACTTCCATTGTCACGGACTTGAGATTTACAGCTGAAGCTGACAGAACCATTTCTGAGCACTATGCATCAGGGGGAGGAAAAAAAAGAAAAACAGCTCATAAAGAAAAGCTGTCTACTGCCTTAATTATTGAGAGACTGCTACTTCACAAAAGCAGCAAGAGGATTTAAGAAAGTGACAAAGTCACAAAACTTACAATTTTAGAAGAACCATGCATATTAAAACTCACCAAAAGTTGCATTTGACAGTGGGAATCAAATATCTTCACAATTCCTGCCATTTTTACCCTGCGTTTCTCAGTCCAGGTTGGTTGTTCCAGCATTTTCCTTTGTTGTTCACCTCCAGCTGATGGCAGGCCACCTGCCAGCTGTTTGCGTTTCTTTAGCTTTTGAGACTCAGGGTGCCATTGTTTATACCTCATCTGCCTTTTTCTGCAGATGAAAAAAGAAACATTCTTGGTGAGATTTTTTTTGAGTGGTTTTTTGTTTGTGTTTTTTTTTTTTTTTCCTTTTTGCTACATTACCTGGTACATTATACAATCAGACTAAAAATCAGAGTACATGCTTCAAAGTCATAATAAAATGATCCACATACTGTATACTATACTGCCATCATGCACAAGTTTCATATACTTATAAATGCCTTCATTTATTCATAGAGAATAACAGTATGTTCTATCAGTCAACCTGGTTATATGATGAAAAGAATATTCAAAGATTTTTATTTCCCATTTCATATAAGGAATTGACATAACCCCCTGTGTACTGCCTATTCAGATAAACAGAATTTTGAAAATACACATGCACACACACAACCACATTTATTTATACAGAAAACATTTGCATATATAAGGTATCTCATTGATATCACAATTTATCTAAATAGTTTTGTAATTCATTGCAATAACAATCCCCCTCATGAAATAACACTGAAGTAGAGAATTTAAAAGAATTTTTTAAAAGTATCAAAATTCACATGTATGTTTTTGCAAGCCAGTCACAACACAGCAACATGCTCAGTGCTGCACATACACACAGAGGACCAAGCCTGAATGTGCAATTACTGAGCCTCAGCATCAACAAACCTGCCATGGTTCTGCTATGCAAAGTGGGGATGAACAGAAGATTTGCAGACATTGTAAATATTCTTGCTAGGGTTATGCCTAACTCCACAGGAGCATATGGTGTGGTGTGTAGTAGGACAAAAAGCCAGATGATGATGAAAGGCACCACCTAAGTAACTGCAAGTCTCTTTTTCACCAGAAGGAACAGGAGAACACCACAACCCAACCAGTGGGATCAGCTTTCCAGGCTGGTCACAGGGCAGCTGACAGTAATCCTCAGTTTATACAGTAATTTCAATACCTTTGGTGAAATGCTGGCAAGCAGAGGGTTCTGCATGGAAAGCTCTCCACTTTCCTTTGTGGAATTAGCCACCTGCATGGAGCCAGCCACATGCATGTTTTGCAGGTGGGTCTTATGTGCAATCTTTGAAAAGAACAGCCTCTGTGATATGCCTCTGCTATTAAGAGGAAACATTGAAAAAAAAATCTTTTTTATATGGTCATATTTTTTGCAAAGTTAAAAAGATTATTAGATGCTGCAAATATACCTCTTCTTGCCAAAGAGAACAACTCTTCTTTGTTCATTATGTTGTATTATAAGATAGGCTATATACCCTACCCCTTAACCATTTTCTTAAGTGTCAAAATGAAGAACACTTTTATAACAGATAAATGCAAGCAAGTGAAGAAAAGATTGGTCTAGGAACTTAACTTTTGCATAAGTACATCCTCATTGTTAACCCTGCACTTTAACATGTGAAAGTTCCCCAACAAAATGCTATTAGTCTCACTGTGTTTTTTGTAAATAGTCAGGTGCAGCACAATAAAAAAAAATAATGCACTAAAGTTCACTTATATCTTCAACAGGACGAGAAGCTTCTTAAAAGTTAGAGGATAATTACAAAATAATATTTTATAAAGACAAAAGGCCTCTTAAGAGAAAAAAAAAAAAGTAAGAATTTCAGAGACTGCACTGTTCCAAAGGGATCTACATTTTTACAATAAACTGACAAAATTTGAAGTTGCAGTGAGACAGTATTTGGAGCCTGACATCTGAGTTCAGCCACTGGGAAGGACTTGTCATGTTCTGCTAGTGAGTGTTTTGAAGGCAGACTCTCTTTTAGAATGACAAGAAAATGAACAGGGAGATCAAGAGAACTAGTAGGAGCTATGTCAAGGATCTTCAAGGAGAGTTCAGGACAGACAGATCCCTGGAAAAACAAACCCCAGAACCCCCTAAGATACTATGCCTTTTCACCTTTCAGTAAGTGCTGCAATAGACAAGGACCGTCTGTGATTAACATGCATCTATTCTAAACCTAAATGCAATGCCCCAGGACAACAGTGATTTGGAAGCGTCTTTTGCCTCCCCAGGAAAGCAATGGGCTATATATGGAAGACATTTGTCTTCGATGGACTTCAACATAGTAATTTGGTCCTGTACTTTGCAGACATCCCTACCATTAATGAACACAATCCTTTAAAAGGCTTATCTTTTGGATTTTACAACATGAAAAGTCTCCACGGACTTTCTCTGTTGGTGATTAAATATTGACCTTGTCCTCTGTATTTGGTTCTTGGCAAATCATGAGCGTTGTAGAGGCAGCAACACCTGTCGGTTCTTTATCTGTTCCAGAGCTGTTTAGGAGCTCTACCACCAATCATTTAATGTTGTGCTGCACTAACCAGTACCTTTTCCCTGTTTTTCCATCGATGCATCCTTCATTGATCTTGACAAATCTGAGGAAGATTATATTGACAATAAGAACTTAACGGTTAAAAAAGGGGCAGCAAGAACACACTAACTGATTAACCACACCAACTGACACTAAACAAATGCCACTGGCTGCTCGGTCTCATCATTGGTGTGACAGATCTTTTGGCACAAACATCTGCTCAAAGAAGCTAGTATGTCTTCCAGCTGCTGATCTTCATCAGTCCGCTCCTGCACATCCATCCTTCATGCTGTATGTACTGCCTTTGTGTATTTAAATCATGCACTTCTTAAGCCTTTGCAGGGATGCCCACCTTCCTTGAATTAATTCTTGTGAGGTAAGATTAGTAGCATCAAGCTGTTAACCACTGTGCTTTTCGGTGACGTACCCTCAATGGCAGTGCCACACAGAAGAACCTACTTTTCTGTGTTTGTTCCACAGCTCTAAAAATGAAAGCAAGGAAGTCTTAAACATATCTGCTGCATTGTAGCAGCAAACCCTTTTTTGGATGTGATTTCCTTTAACATTCACCCACCCCATATTTTTGCATTGGCGTCTACAGAAATAGACAAGAGACTTTAATGTGTGTCAATATTCTCTTCAAAACGTTCACTATGCCTTCCCCAAACACCAGTTTCATTAGCAAATGGAAGTATCATCCATGTTTAATCTGATAAAAAGGTTAGCCCATAAACCCCAGGACATGCCTACTTGTGGAAGATAAACAGTCTTACTTCTGACAAGGCAATAAGGTGCAAAAATGCACCTGTCAGTCCATTTCTCCTAGGCCTGCAGTGCTCCTTGTAGCCTTGTCACTTGTCCCCAGCATGCTAGCATGTGGCAGATACCTGCTTGCCAACAGTGTTGTGGTCTCCAATTGCCCTGTTGAATACTGAGGACAGTGCATCTCTTCTTGTGATTTCACCTGAATCTGTGGGTGCTTTGTACTCTCAAGATCCCAAAACAGCACTTTTGGTAATGCACTAATTGGTCTGTACTCATCAAAAGCCTCATCAACTTGTCTCGGTTTGCATTACACATTATTGCTAGAGAGAAGGGAGCCTTTCTGATTCACTAGACATTTGGAACTTCATCTCTCTCAAACAGACTTTTTGTTTCTTTCAGATTTCCAGTAGGTTTGTCACAAAATTATGTTAACTGATGAGGGATCAATGGACTGCTTCTGTAACAAAACCAGGAAGGATTTGTCAGTTAGTAGTAGCTAAGATTATTTTGTTTTATAACCCCCCCTCCATGTTCAGTATTTCCTAAAGGGGGAATTTTTATATCCAATTTATTATTATATCCAAATTATTATTATATTTATATCCAAATTCACATTTGGATATAAAATGCATTTCCACTGGTATTTTGCTTCAATATTTTGTGTTAGCCCCCTAATACATTCCTAAATTGTTACTGCTAATAAATTACTAAGTGATGTCAGTAAAGTCAAGTCTCTGGCATTTGAAAAGAGGCAAACAAAACAATTCCACTCACAGCATGAAACTAACATTTTGAGGCGGCCAAGTTATCTACATGTTTAGCAGAAATTAATGACACCAAACTTGTCTTTGGACTTGTGGTGTTAATCAGTTTGTATCTATATATTTTCTTCTTTTTTCAACTCTGACAATAAAAGTATTTTCTAAAGTATTTTTAAATTCATGTTTAAAAATACTTTGGAGGAAGAAAATAAGTGTTGCTTTCTAAGTGCACAATATCTTATTTGGTTAAATAATTTAATGCTTTCAGAAGTGTTTGTCTTTACGTATAAATAACCAGAACGTGGCTGTCATCTAACAGCCTAACACAATGGTTCTAACAACTTTGTTTACTGTTTGCGGTAAAAACTGCAGTAAAACTTGCAACAGAGTCACGGCACTCATACTGGTAATGAAGCTAATGCTTGCCAAATTTATAGGGATCTTACACGTGCATGCCCAAACCTGGCAGCTGACTGAAGGTTAAGATTTGATGTCTCATCTAAGCCATTTTCTTCAGTTCCCAACTCTCAAATAATGCTGGGAAAAGTGAAGAAAAGGGGTGCAAACACAGGAGAAAGTCAAGGAAAAAAAGGGATAAAAAAGCATAACTGTCTTATATTTCCTCTACTCGCATACAACATGGACAAACTGTTCAGGTAAAGAAGGGGTAAATTTTTTTTTCTATATGAAGTCTGTTTCATGAATTAACTGGACTGCTATTAAAACACACACACAAACCACACAACCTAAAACATCTAAGTACAAACTGCTTCCAGTCTGTAAGGGGAATTGACCATAATTGCAGCCTCCTGCAGCTTTTAGATACACAGAATATGCTCCGTGGAAGTTTAGCATGCACATGAGTTGTGGGTTACAGCCCTTAGCTGTCTCCAGTGGTGTTTGCTACGTATGTGCAAATAACTTGAGATGTTCTGCAAACCGAGCAGTGTACTGCTGCAGTTACTCTGCCAGCAGCACCAGCAAGAGCCACTTCAAAGACAGCCTTCTCTTTTGCTGGGCATGAAGCAGTTTTTGGAAGTACTGATGCTTGGTAAACACCAAAGGAAAGAGCAGGGTCTCCTTTAGTGGCACACAGGGATGCACAGTATCTCTCAGGAAATTTGCAGGATCTTTGGCCTCCCAACAAAATGTTGTCTGCTTGATTTGAGACTTTATGAGCCTGCTACAGCTTCCTTTAGTAAATAACTATTACGGTCGCTATAATGTTTGGGCACGTTTGTTCATAGGAAATGCATACTGATGCTTTGTAATTTTCATCGTGGTCCTCTCACTGTTGCAAGACAAAGCTCTGTAAGACAGTACTAAGCTAAGCCACACTCCAGGTACACCTACTGCAGAAAAAGATTTAGGCAGAAAATTTAAGAAAGGGCATCATTTTACCAGAAAAACAGGACGTGTCTCCTGACAGAACTCCTTCTATGTCAGTATTCCTTACCCTGATCTATGGGCAGTTTAGAGCACTGAGCCCTAAAGCCACCACTATTTTAAACAAGTTAAAAGATTACTCTGCATTTACTGTAAATAAAGCTGTCTTAAAATTCTGGGAAAGCCTGCATTCTGGCAGCTGTCTACAAAGCTGGAAATCAGGTTCCCACAGTGCCCATAACCTTGAATACCCTGATGGCCTAGGAAGCCTGCTGCCAAGGGAATGGTTTAAAACAAAAAAAAATGGGGTTTCTTTTTTTATTTTACTTTTTTTGCTGAGTTTCTCCTCACAACTATTTAAACTACCTTAAAGTATTATTTTTATAAGCATTTGATCCAGTTTGGTACCAAAATAATTCCTTCTTCCAACCCCTCCCCTCTTCAGCAGCTACAGAGAATATTTTCTTCCCCATGAAAATTACATGGGGGAGAAATTCTCTTTTCTAGCCAGCACCATCTGGATGTAAAGCTTAAAATGTCGAGAGGGCATTAGAACTGCAGCAGGCCAGCAAGTAGATAGGGAAGGCTAATGCTAATTTGCATACTCATTAAAATTCAGCATGCTTCAAAGAGATAGAAGAAAACTGAAGAAGATAATATATAAATACAGTAAAAAGTGACAATGAGCAGAGATAGCCTAAAACCAGGAAAGAGAAAAAAAATACATTGGGAGTGGGGAGTGGGGGGAAGCTCGGCACTTCTAGTTGGAAAATTGAACAATCTGAGAAAGGACACTGCTGAAAAGTCGGAACTTGATGCAACACAATAAAAAAAAAAAAAAAAAAAAAAAAGAATTACTTTATATGGAAATCCAGCAAATGCTTCTAGACCAGTAGCTCTCAAGCTTGTTTGGACTGGGGCTTCATCCAACAGCAGAAGCTATTCCCAGGCCCCAACCCCTTGCCATTACTCAGGGGATGATCAAAGCTCCTGAATACTCAAGACTCACAATGGACCATCACTGCTCCCAGTGCTCTTAGAAGTTCTTTCCCAGTTTGACTTTCTACATTGAGACAACAAAGCACAGTAAGTGCAGAAGCGTTCTTTGTGCAAGATGCCCTGAAGCTACTATAATTGGTCCAAGCAGGTTTTCCTCAGCTCAGGGGATAGCATGCAGCAGCCGCATCCATTTTTATAATTACCACAGAGAGCTAAAAGGCCCAGGGTGTCCCTCCCCCTCAGCTGAACATCCAGGCAACCTTACAACATGACAGTCCCAGGTTCATAAAGACACTTTATATAAGTTTGTCAACATTCTTCTGTGGTACATACACCAACTCGCTTCACTGAACCCCAGAATCAGGCATGTGGGAAATATTTTTGTTGTCTTTCTCCATATCACTGCATTGCTCTGTACTACAGAAAAAAAGAGATCACTGTGCCATGCATCACGGGATCTCAGAAGCATAATGAAGCCTCTGGAGCTCACTAGTATCAATTTCATCCTTCTTACTCTTCACATTGGAATCAGTCCAGAACATAAAATTTACCTTTTACCAAAATTGTACGATATCCAACAACAAAGAGTAAATTAATTTATTCTCTAAAGTTTTATGTAAGCTCTGCACAATTAGATAAATTAACACCAGAACTCAGAAGAAGAATATAGACATTAGTTGGAAGGAGTCTAATTATATATGCAATACACTGTCAGTGTCCAAATGCCAAGCATACACAAGCATAAAAGCCATCCATTACAGAAGTAGAAATTCTAATTGCAGAAGGAGAGAAAAAAAATAATCCAGTAGAATGCGCCAATATCAATATTTTATAAACTGAACTGAACAAGATACAGCAGAAATGTTCCATCACCTCTTCTCACCAATATCTACCACACTCCTAAATCAAAAAAGGATTGTCTGCATCTTGAAGATATTATTAAGATGCAGGACATGAAGAGTGGACAGTATAAAGATGCAGGACAGTAATGAAGAGTGCCTTACAGGCTTCACAATTGGCAACTTGTATGATGCAGCACCCAAGGTACTTCTATTAGATAGCTATGGTAAATTCAAGAATTATTTCTATCTTGAATGTATTATACATGGCAAAGCTTCCATACACATGCTGGTGCCACAGTAAAGTTAAAAAAAAAAAAAAATCTATTGAATGTGCAGTAGGAATATCCTCAGGTAAACATATAGGAAAAGCATCTGGCACTAGAATAAGGTTGATTGGGTCTTTAGCAATCATTTGTCCATCAAGAAACACACAACCAGCATCTACACCATGAACTGGGGCCTCATAACACTCACAGAGGCAGCCACAAAGCCTCTCTGATGTCACTCCACAGGGAAGGGTCGCGTTCCACAGCAAACCTGAAAACATGAGTATGAAGAAATCTGGGATCATGGCTTGGAAGAACTGAAGCTTCAGCAGCTCGTTACCCAGGCCTGCTCTCTGCCATCCCCTTTCTCAGGTTTTCCTTCTAGTTTACACTGTTCCCCTTCGTATCTTGCCTGCCTTCCCTGTGCTAGATGCAAATTTAAGACTTCAAGGTTTTATTATTAGCTTTAAATTATTAATATTTCATTCTTATAATCAATATTAATGCTATCCAGCATAAAAAAGTTAACATAGATCTGTGTCCTACAGGTAGTGATGTGGAGCTTGCTGTTTTCACAGAGGGGAGAGTTTTTGTTTTGTGCTGTGACCTTTGCCATGAAAATGGAAAATAAGGTAAACCAGCACCTTGTAAAATCGTAGGGTCAAGGGGCTCCAAGCAGATACAAAGATACGTACACACAGTCACTGACAATACAGACCGGAATCAGGCCAAGGAGGTGCCTGCATTTCACAGCAAGATGCCCAGGGCCAGCTGGAAACACCAGGTCAGAGAAAGCAACAGCTGTTGCAGAGATTACAAATTTCACTACTTTTCATCTCAACCCACTGAGTGTTTTCAGGGCCAGGCAAGTCCCAGATTCAACCACCAGGTCAGCAAAACAAATCCTCTGAAGCAACGATTCTTGCTGGGGATCATCAAAGCCATAAGATTTGGGAACAGCAGATTAATTTGCTCATTACAGCTTTCAAAGCAACTCTTAACAGAAAGTAAATACAGTATTTATTTAACAAAGGGCTCAAGCACAAAGGGCTACAACCTGAAGCACCAGCTTTTAAGGAGGAAACTACGGTGGGAATTTAAAATGTGCTAGCTCTCAAGTCTGCAACAAGGCACCAAAACAGCAAGATTCAGAGCAAGTCTACACAAGCCACTTCTTAATTTGGCAACTAGTATGACTTCAGTCTCATACTCCCAAGAAAGTAATATCCCCATGTCCTCATTCTGTCACTCTAGATTTCACATAGTTTTGTCAGCTTGGTTCCTGACACACACACACACAAAAAGGCAAATGGTTTGGAAAAAAAAGCAAAAAAAAGCAAAGCAACAAAAAACCACGTCTGTCTCCTGCCTGTCCACCCCCCGCCCCCCACACCTCTATTCTTAAACACAAACTTAACAAGCTAACTCCTAGGGATTTTATTTTTACTGTCTTGTTAGGAGTCATGATCTCTTCAGAATCAATTGCAGCAGCAGAAATAAGACAAGGTGTATTTTTTCACAAAAACAAGCACTTCAGGACTATGAAGCTGCAATGATTTATGTCTTACCCAGGAAGATGTTCCTGTAATTCAGATGAGCAACACAAACACCACTCACAGCCCTTGACTCCCAAGCATTATAGTCAGTAATTTTACTGTGTTGGGCAACCTGTGCTCTAGCAGACATATCACCAAGTCTGTAACATCTTAGGGGCAGATGCAGCACTGCCGTCTTAGCACTCAAAGCCAACTGCAGAACTGACACAGTGAACCTCCAGAACATAATTCAATAGTCTCAAAAGCATGCAGCAAATCATTAATATGTATAGCCAATCATGCTTACAACAGTATCTGTACTTTCAAACTGGGCTTGGTTTCATTCAGAAATCAAAAGCAGCTTACTTTAATTTTGCTATGTCAGTAGAAAGATTTCAGCCAGCCAGAGTATTATAAACAATCTAAAGTTCTTTCACAAAGAACACTTACTAAAAATACATGCAATTATTTTTCAAAAGTGTGTTTTAAAAGGTTTAATCCTTGAATTAATCAAAGCTAGTGTGTTTTTCAGGGTATTCAGAACTGAAATTACAGAACAAATTGATTTCTTGGTTCAGCAGCTGAAATGGAAGGGTGTGGGGCAGAGAAATCAGTTTCAGGATCACTCCTAACATGTTTTTCACTTTCAGCTGGCAAACTGAAAATACATTGGTTGGGGTTGAAAAGTGACATTTTGTTTCCTTTCAGAATGTTTTTCCTTTTAAAAAATTACATTTACTACAGCTTTTTGTAAAAAATATAATTTAGAAAAAGAAAACAGCATTTTCACTTCCTCACTTTTCTTGCCATTTTGACTGCAGATGAGACTGTTTCCAAGTTTCACCAAAATCCGTAGGTGGTTTTGCTGACTTGAAACTGCATCTTTTGGCAACAAAGCTCCATACCAACTTTTTTGCTTGACTTTACCAATCAGTTTGTACTACTGAGTCATAAATGCCCAGTGACAACCTGTCAACCAAATTCACTGCAGCCAACACATGCACAGGTAACGCCATCAGAATGCTACATTACATCAGCTACAGACTCAATCTGATAATATGTAAACCAGTATCAGGAAAGCAACAAGATTTTTTTTTTTCTCCCCCTCAGACTGAATTCAACTTGCTTAGCACAACCAGGAGGAAAGGGGAGGGGAGTAAGCGGAGTGTTCAGATATTATTTTAGCCAGGTATGTTGTAGATCTCAATTCAATGCTGTATTTGGGAAGGGGGCATAGCACGAAAAAGAGTTATGCACATGGCACATGACCCCATGATTTTGTCTGCATAGTTCAGCAATAGCTAGTGCATGTTATTCATCATTTTACACTTCTTCTGAAAAGGCCATTTCCCCCTTCTCATTAAAAAAACGGGGGGGGGGGGGGGGGGGGGGGGGGGGAGCAGGGCAGGAACCAAAAAAACACACAAAAATCTTCAACCCCTAGTAGAAAGACAATAATGTCTGGGCAAAGATTTCACATTACAGAGAGCAAGCATTTAAATTCTTTTCATCCTTGACAAGATATTGTAGTTCAGGTGGGAATGGCTAGAGAAGTAACCTAAAGGGGACAAGAAGCCCTGATACACAAGGGAAATAAGAAACATCTGGAAGCATGGGACAGATGTTGGGAACATACCTGAAATGTAAAACACTGGCAAGATAATTAAGTGTGAAAGCAGCAGAAGGTAGAAAAGAGACACAGAGCCACTTTGCAAGGAAGAGAAAGAATGCAAATAAAAAAGTTGCAACGAAGGAGCAAGTGCAAGGAAAAAGATCTTGAGTGCTTAGAAGAGCCTGTTGAACAGAAGACAACTCAGTGGGATAAGACAACGCTGAAGTGTGCAAACCACTTGATCTAAAAGCAGAGCCAATGTCCCTTTGAGACACAAAGGTAATGGGGTCACTAACAACACAAGCATCTGCATCTTTCAAAATGCAGCACAGCCCCCTTCTGAAATTTTGCTAAATCTCACAAGCAAGGCAGGGTCTGGCTCAAAGGCTTCACAGAGAATGAGGTGACCCAACTGGTGAGCTGGTGATCACATGGAAGCAACGGTGTCTTCTGTGAGTCACTCCTGACCTTCCTTCAGGTATGGATGCTGGAGGAGCCATCTTTGACTATGAGGTGCTGCTGTGGTTTAACCCCAGCTGGCAACCAAGCTCCACACAGCCACTCGCTCACTCCACCCCGCAGTGGGATGGGGGAGAGGACTGGAAGAGTAAAAGTGAGAAAACTCATGGGCTGAGATAAAGACAATTGAATAGGTAAAGCAGAAGCCGCACATGCAAGCAAAACAAAACAACAAATTCATTGACCACTTCCCATCAGCCAGCAGGTGTTCAGACATCTCCAGGAAAGCAGGGCTCCATCACGTGACCAGTGACGAGGTTTCCACAATTCATTCTGGAAGTTACTGTGGCTCACACCGCTGCCTTAATCCTCGTCAAAGAAAGGAACCTCTATACATTTAAGATGGTCTGTGTGGAAATAGATGAAAACTGTCACATGTTTTCCTCTGGAATATTCATTGCTCCCAGGAGTTAATCCATATACCCTATTTAGAAGATGAAACACCTTCTCTTTTTTTTTTTTTTTCCAATAAATATCATGAAAATATATTAGATTGTTGGGATTTATACAAAGATGTTTGGCAGGCTTTTCAGGGCTGTCAAAGATAAATTGAATGTGTAGTTCTTCTACACTGAGTGAATTATCTGAATAAATAAGACATTAGGGGAATTTAACTTCTTACCTACGTCTGATTTATTCTCAGATAAACATATACGTATTTGCACTGATGTCAAATATGTAATATTTTGCAAATATTATGCAAATATGCAAAAGGATGCAGAACACTTAACAGCAGAAAATATGTTCTTAGGCTGTTTCTGTAATATCCATGATAGAAAACTGACCAATAATACTGATATAGTAAAACAAAAAATACCTTTTGAGGTAGGGGGAATAATTTATTTCACTTGTTTCAGCTTTTCATTATACTTGGTTTTAGTTTTACCTTGTAAAGTTTTAACACAGGAAACACATAAAGCCAGTAATAAAATCTTTATCAACTGCATTTCACACAACACTGCAAAGCGCTTTCCGATAGCTCTTTATTATGGAAAGCCAGAACTACGTTTTGAAAGGCAATTGGCTTCCTATGATTTTTGGACATATATCTGGTCACCAGGCCACTTGCCTGTACACATGGACAATGTCACAGCATTCACACAGCATGCGTAAACCTGTGTAGACAAACAATTGTTGTGCGCATATAATCAGGCTTGACATACACTTGTCTCCATCAGCTGAGAGACACTGCAGAGCTGCTTATCTGTATAACTCTGAAGGACAACTGATCCTCTACGTTTTTTTTTTCTTTCAGACACAGGAAAATTCCACCTTTTCTACTGGTATCAGAGAGAAGTGTTGAGTTTCACAAGGAAGATATACTATCCCTTAAACTGGAACTATTGTGAAGTCAATGACAACTGGCCGTATCTTGAGAGGGGAAAAAAAAAAGTTGCAACTGAGAAGACTGTTCCTGTTCCAAAAGAAAATGGGAGCAAAACCACCTTAATCCCAGCAGAGGTTAAAATGGTGACAGCTCCTTTGCTTCTCCAAAAAACACCTCAAATATATGAAAATTCTGACAAGCAAAGAGACCATGTATGCATGATCCCCTCATATCTACAGTGATATAACCATGCAACATTCAACTAATACTGAACTATTCTATATGATCATTTTAAAGATATGTCATGCAATTAATACAGCAGATCCTACTTTTGTCAACAAAAAAAGATCTTTCTTGAGCATTTTGTATTTTAGCTTTTCATTTGCAAGTGAGATAAGATACTTATGCCTTAGAACTCTAAGAAAAAGAAGCGTGGATACAAAGATGGTTTTAAAGACAATGCACTGAGACTACTCAGGAGCAGATGATAACTTTTTTTGCTGGACAACATAGTAATGCTTTTCATCAATTGCTGCTTCAAAGATTGAGGCAGTCATCTGTTCGCTCTACCCAACTCATTATAACTATGACATAAGTAACAGGATTAAATTGCAAATTCAGATTTTATAACATATAGTTTTGAATGAGCAAAGATAGCAAAGCACTAGATAGATCATCTATCTTTAGACTGCAAGACTATCTTCAGGTTTCCTGGACAGAAATCTGTATGGGTTTGCAACAGAGCAAAAGAAGGCAGATCTACACCACCACCATGCAAACATACAGCTGCTCTGGCTAGGATTCCTCTGTGTCAGTGAAATATCTACAGTCCACAACACCTGCCTGAACAAAAAGTGTTGGCAGGAAAACTGAGAGGTAGCTGGAAAAACTCAAACACAGGCTAGCCAAATTCTCAGTGCTTCAGAAACTAAAACAGCTTTGAGCAAGCAACTCACCAGCCCAGACTCACCTGGCTTGACTTTATCATCCAGTGAGAAGACTGAGAAAGACAGATGGATCTGAACAGAAGATGAGATCTCTGATTTTAGACCTGCTCATCCAGCATTGAGACAAAGCCCAAACATCTGGCTGCACCTTCCACTAAAATACACAACAATCATGAATGCTTGTAACTGCAAAAAAATCAAAAGCTAGAGCTCCAAAATTTACTTGGATTTCAGTTGCATGCAAAACTTACCCAGGTACTTGCTGATTAACTTTCTACTCCTTTTGCAATTGGAAAGATGAAGTGTGTTCCAGCTGCCTGCTGCAGCACTAGCTCTCAAAGCAAGTGGCAATCAAGTACTGGCCACTACAGGAGACAAGACCAGAGGTGGAGTAAACTTCAATCCTTACCTCACATGCCAAAGATACAGAGGATTTGTCACAGGTACCTTATACCACTTTCAGAAACCCAGAATTATTAAACTCATAAAGCAGGAAAGTATTTTAGGATCCTAAGAATTTTACTTCGGATTAAAAAGATACCAATAAAATAAATCACAAAATCCACTTGCAAGTTTCAAAGCAAGGCCTCAACCCTACCTACATTCAATATGGATTTAGAAAGAATCATATAGAAGAGGAAACCTCAAGATTTCCTTTTCTTCTGTGGGAGCTCAACTTGTGATATTTTAAAACAAAGCAAAATTAGAGGAGCCACTACACTATTTCTGGTGCAAGTTCCCCAGAATAGTACTTTAAATGAGACCTTGGGCAGTACCTCTTCCTCCAAGGGAAACAATAGGGTCACACAGGTGCCTACACAGGTACTCTACCACTTTAAAGAGAATCACAGTCTGGTTCACATTTAGGCAATGTCTTCTTGCTTTTATGCCTCTTTGTAAAAATAACAATGCCAACAGGAAAATACAAGAAAGTGCCACCATCCTCAGGAAAAATTTCCCTAAGCAGCCAAACCGCACCTGCTTTGGGCACAGAAATTTTGGAGCTCAGCCAGCACAGTAGGATGGACTTGCACTCTGAGAAACCCATCAACCCCACCTATCCACTTTGAGTCATTGCTAGCCTCCAGCTAATAAGCTGCCAGCATGAGTGAGCCAGATAGAGCTTTTGGGTCCGAAATTGACACAGTGCGATGGTTTGCTAATGAGAAAACCTGCAGAAATCCCATTTTTTGCTATTCCTCCTGCATTCCTATTGGAAGTGGAAGAATGGTATCATTATAACAAACGAATCACCAATAGGAAACTGAAGAAAAATTTCAGTGGGCCAGTACTGATTGGGATCGCTCTCTAACGTACAATTATAAGCTTTTAGTATAAATTGCCATTCAAAAAATTATGAGAACCTGCATGCCTCTTAATTTTCCCTCTTGCTTAGAGCATTGCTTTGTCCATGAAGAGCAGAAATTGTCATCATCATCGCTATTTACTGAACATGAAGAAATACAGTGTCTGAAGAGCACCTGTCTCTCAAATTGTTCAATTTTCCTGGTCTTTCCATGAGGGATCCTATTACTCAAACACATTTACATTTGAAAGCATATAACATATGGTCAGAACGACATTTAACAGAACTCTTCCTTTCCTTGTGATCATGCAAGCCAGGCTGACTGTTGTCATTCTCAGACCACCCACTCCCCTTCAGCCCAATAAACCACAAACTCACAGGACAGTTTCAAGCCAACATGAAAGGAGATGGAAATCGTGGCAGCGAGGACAGGACAGACCCAGTTACCAGAACGGGGCAATAGCTTTTCCCTTGCTGACAGCACTACAGAAAGCCTTCCACAGCAGCAGAGGATGAGCACCAGTGATGCCAACAGCCAGTGGCTAGATGTCACGGGAACCCAAAAGACTCAGGCTTGGGCATTTTGCTATCTGATCCCAGAAGCAAAGGGGTCAGAAGTCACTGCAGGAAGGGCCTGGAAGAGACCCTCAGGAGCACCTAAGGAGTAGCAGAGGAGACCCCCAGCCCAATCTGTGCACCTCATAGCTGGACCCACTCTGTTGACACACTGGTGTTCTCTCCTGGACTGATCTCTCTCTCCCACCAGACATGGAAGCCATGCCTCTCATTAACGCTGGTTACAGAATAATCTGTCCTAAAACATGGAAAACACCTGCCTGTAAATATGAGACTCCTGCTACAGCTAATAATTCTTCATTTCTAGACTGATCTAGACTGAATAATTTTTTCAAACTCAGCTATCTAAACTGAATTTCCATGTGTTTTTTCAGTTTCACTAATCTCTTCAAGATAAAGCATGAAAATGTAATTCTGGCAAAAACAGATTAGTCCAGCAACTAGGGAAGCACTTGCACCTCAAGTGATTGCTTTGGCCCTGAGCAAATTTAATCTTTTCCCATCAATTCCTTTCCTCTTTTTTTTTTTTTTTTTTTTTTCTGGCCATAAGGCACAAGCTTCATATCTGGCCATGCTTTTTCTATGGGTTTTGATCTAAATTATGTTTTGACAACATACAATTAAAATACCTTGAAGTAAAAGACATATATGTCCCTGCCTGTAACTACCTAGAGAATTAATTCAATTAAATACCCACCAGTTGTGACATAAGGAGTGCTACCACTAAAACTCTATCAAGAAAGGATAAAGCAATAAAAAATTATTTGTAAAAGAATCTAAGTAACAAAGATTTACTCCCTTCCAACAACATAATACTTTGCTTTCTCTCCTTAAATGACAGATGCCAGAAAAATTAGTCTTTTCTTTGAGAACAAGAACCTTAATTTATGTTTAAATGGTCGCTAATTTCACATTTTTCCATTTACGTAGGAGAAATTTTATTACAGTAAAAGGGACCTTGAAAAAACTGAGAAAGAAAACAGATATACAGATACATTTTAAAAAGATGAGTAGCACTGCTTTTTTCCTGCTGACTTTTTCTAAAGGTCTGTCTTTGCTTTATTTGCCTTCCTACATGAGTAACTGATTTTTATCTGGGTTTACTCAAGTCCTAAAATACACTGTGAATCCTCTGAATGACCATTTTTTCTTAAAGCCATGTAGATTCTCGAGCAACGCAGAGAGGATGCTCAAAGTTGTATATATTACCGGCTATACAGGATATTTATAAACAGTTAGCTAGTTGGTGATCTCTCATTTACTCTCACTTAACAGGAAAAGTGAGAAAACATACATTAAACCATCATGCTTACACTGCTGATTTTTAAGTATTGAGCCACGTCCCTCTACTATGCTACAACTACTACATCCAGCAACTCCTGAATAAAAACATTTTGAACTTCGGTGTCCTTCTGAAAACACACTCTCCAGATCTTGCTGCTTCTCCTGCTGTGAGAACAGTAAGCTGCTCCAAGGGTCAGCGTCTGAAGTTTCTAGTTTGGCAGATCACATAGCTCCATTCCCATCACAAAAGCCACTGTACATGCACTGTAGAGTCAGTCTATACCTGTGCAGTAGGTCAGACCTTTCCCTAGAAGTGCAATATATAAACTACAAGTTATATCTTTGATAAAATTGTACATTTGGAAACATTGGTAGCCAGGACCAAGCCACGTGCATTGTCCTGGCAGAGGGCAAACAGCCCAGGAACAAGAGGTTGACCCTAACTACTGCAAGGCCATTCCTTGGCAAGTGACACCCCTATTATTTTGCAGGTAGGTAGTAACTGGTTAGTGTTTTCTTCTTGCACTTCACTATTATTATTGTTTTCTTAATGTATGGATGCTTCTGTAGTTTAATGCTGAGGAAACTAGCCATAGTAAGAGACTTGGGCATGGCTATGACTCTTTCCTAGCTGGAAGGAAAAGGCTATGGGCTACAGAGGCAGAAAGACAATCTGATAGCTGTCAATTAGGCTTTCCTAACGCCGACTTGTTACAGGTAACAGATACACATATCATACCTATGCTCAACTGTTTCCCTTAATATTTGCTTTCCCCAAACGCAAGAAACCTGACTGCAGGATTTGTGGCAGCGAGGATTACATTTGTGCGTTACCCTGGTGGGGAAAGGGGGCAAGGTGTGGGAAAAAACACAGTTCAAAACTCTAGACAAGGTAGTAGGCTTGTATCCATCTCCAACAGTCCTGGAGTGAGGATGCGAGACAAGGTAGGTTATTTTGTCTATCAAACAGTAGTATTTAGACAGAAAAAGGGCAGACCTTTACCTTGCTAGGGGATGCAGTCAGGTGTCTGTCTTTTACATTAAAAAAGCGGGTCAGCTGAACTCTCTACAGAGATATAACTACCTGTCATTTTTATGGCCAAAAGTGACAGAAAGGGATCAACCTGCGAGTTTATACAAAGTCTGTCAAATACATGTCTCCTTTTCCTAGAATGGCCAAGTAGATCAATTCCTTCATCACTGGTGTGGGTGAACTGTGAAACTGCAAAAGCTTTACAGCTAGCTGTTGCACACTGCCTTTGTCTTGCAGACTCTTATCTAACCTTCAAGGTAAGCTTTGCAGAATCCTCCCCCCAACACCACCCCCAGTCATGGAAAAAAATATTCATTTTCTTTGTCTATCGGAAAAGGACTGATCTTTTCCTACACTTTCTTATGCCAATGACTGATCAGTAACCACACCTTATCAAATAAAAAGCCAAAATGTGTTAATGCCTGACCAGAGTCCACAAGGGTGGTTGGTTCCTTTAACGGTTGATCAGTTATTCTGGCTTTAGCTGACAACACCCGTTTCAAGATCAAGGGTTTTGACTGTAATATTGAGTATAACAAGTAACAAAGATTTTTCTAAGATACCCATTTTTAGAAAGTTCTTTCTAGAGGCTGTCAACCCCAAAACACCATTCAACATGTACAAGAATTATTCTGTTCATTCCAGAGAGCAAAGTGCAGATAGGGGAATCTTGGGATAGAGCAGATGTATCTGTCAGGCAAAAAGTAAGTATTAAAAACTGTGTTGGACTAACAAATATAGAATAGACTTCTGAGGTATTTTATTATCTCATGAAAAAAATCAAGATTAAATTTTCATGCCCTACGTTCCCCAGCTGCCATAAATACAGGATAACTAATGGGATTTGGGAGTTAATTTTATTTCACTGTTTCAGAATAAGAAGTTTTAAGTCCACTACCCCATTCTTTATCTGCTCCAATGCACATCTCAACCTGATTCTCTCTGTACTGTTTCAATTGAATAGCAAGTAGTATTTCCATATACTTAAAGCTTTTAAAACAGCTAGTTGCAATAAAAAAAAAATCGAAATCTTGCTAATTTTTTCACACATGCACATCAATATCTAAAGAACAAGTTCTAAAGACCACCCCACCCCTGTGCTCCAGACTATCCTGGGTCTGTATGTCTGGAGTGTAGGCAGCCAGCCACCCTGAAGTCTGCTTGCAGGGAAAACAAGCACACTGTAATTGGGGATGCAGAGATGAAAGGTCTGTCCCCTCCCCCTTAACTACTCTACACACCATGGTAGCAAAGAAGAGGATCTGGAGAAAAAGCCCTAAGTTTAGAGCAACTTCATTACTGTTTCTGAGCTCTTCAGAAACAACCAGGAGCTATGCAATGCATGACAGTTACATACCAACAGCCTAGAGTATATTTTCCATTAACTGTTTTGGGAGAAACAGACACCTGCCCCATGCTGTAAGGAACAGCCATAAGGATCTAAAATTTTACATGCTAACCAGACATACGTTCCTGCAGGGCAGACACATTCAAAGGAGCAAAGCTTTAGCTTATCATATTTTTTTCTTTATTTGGCTAGAATACAGTCATTCTGCTAATTGATACTCCTACCACAGTGTCAAACAAGCAAATTGGATAAAATACACTTTGCCAGTATTTTGTCACATTCCAGGCTTTCTGGCATTAGTTACTGTCTGTATATGCTTTGGCACCAACAGATGTAAGGTCTGATAAAAGCTGTTTCCCCTATTTCATGTCCAAGAAAAATGCAGGCTTTTTTCTGCAACGTATACACACCTGGCAGATTAAAAAAAAATAGCCCACAACCAACCAACCCCTTCCTCCTCACCCATGCTGAATTTCAAAGTCTAAAAAGGTTTCTTAACTTCTTCACCCCACGCCCCATCTCTCACAGGCTACATAAACCTGTGAGATGGGCCGCAAGTGCCAGTTTTTACTGGAAAAGATACCAGAGGACTCCATCCATTCCTCAGCTCCTCAAGAAGGTAATGTGGGAAGGAATTTACCTCAGACGGACCCAGGTGGCTAGTACTTAAATCAATTAGCACCCAGAGTTGCTGCCACTGAGCATTACTCCAAAGTTAGTTATACTTGGCACATGCGTGCATTTCAAACACTGAAAAACATCTGGATGGGCTACAAATACCCTGTAAGGTTTTCTTTAAAAACTGTTAATGGAAACTGAGGATTACAAAATGCTACCAAATGGCAACAGTGGCCCACAAGTCACTAGTCACCACACAAGGTCAGAACCAAAGCCAGATCCAAACCTGCTCTTTAGTGTGATATTTAATTTCCTCAAGAACTCTGTGAGATGCTAAGCATTGAAGATAAGCATCCAGCAGTGTTTACTCCTTCTGGTGAGGTTAGGTCCTAGCAGATCTTGTGAGGGAGGAATCAGCCTATTTCAATCGTGCCAGCTGAATTACTTTCTGTGGAAAGATCAACCTATTCTGCCTCTGGAATCAATGTGTATTTTTTACTCTCAACATTTCTGTTTAAATTAGTACATGTACATAACACAGACAAAAACACTCAACTGGAAATTGAAAGAAAAAAATTGAAGACTAACAGTGCATCCAGTTGGTCAACAGTTATTCTGCTTTAAATTAAAATATAACTTTGATGTCTATCACAGCTCATTCTCACACTGACGCTGACCTAAGCCATTTAGATTTCTTCCCATAGAATATCAGGTTTTTCATCTTCATTTCATGTATTCTCAATTGCTACACTAGGGAAGTCAGGGTTTGTCATTCCAAATAAAATCCAGAAAGCTCCATTAAAAAAAAATAATTAGGATTTTAACACTTAATTATTTTTCATATATGTTGACTCTAATTTCTCTTATGGATCCATTACTGTTGACCTGTTGAAATGCAGAAGACTTCAGTTTTATCAGGTGATTGTTTTAGCCTACTTGGTGCCATGAAACTAAAGAGTGAAAGATAGGTGTGGTATACCACCTTGTTCAGGCCTTACACAAAATTAATCTAAAATATTTTTCAATCCTCTATTTTCAGATTTTCTTTGCTTCCCAGCTCCCAGGGATTCCTCTTTTATTGTGTGCTGTGAACATAACTGCACTGAGCCATTTCATTATAACAAGCTCATTTTGTAACCAACCACAACAGTAACAGCTGTTCATTCCAGAACCAGCACGGGCATGCTGCACCCAAGTGGCACACTGAGCACTGGCACTCTAGCAACCCAAATCAAAGGCAATAATAACATAAAGTATGTGTTGGGGAGATGCCAAAAAGATTCTCACCTGATTCCAAGTGGTCCAGGATTGCAACAAAACTTATTGTCCATGACTGTAACAATAAACAAGAATTTTTTGTAGTGTAGGGCATAATTTCAAATTGAGGTACAATGCAAAAAGGACAGTGCAAGGGAGCAAGTAGTACTACTGTTATCAAACAGGCCCTCAGGAACGGTAAGGCCACAGCCAAGAAGTGAAATGAACTCTTTTGGTCAGTTGTTACCACAAAAGGTATTGGAGAGCTCCCACACCTTATGTGTTCATCACAGCCAATAGCTCAGAGGAGCTGGATCAGTTTAAAGCAAGTATGCAGAAAGTATTAGACCAAATAGACAATCTGGAGTTAGGACATCATCAGGAGTGGATGGCATTCACCTGAGAGCTCTGAGGAAACTCATCTGAAATTGCAGAACTGCTGGCCAAGGTTTGTAGCTGATAACCACAAAGTGCTGCTATGCCAGACAACTGCAAATGGACTCACATTTACAAAAAGGGCTCCAAATAGTTTAATGGGAACAACTGGAGGGTGCTTTCCAGCAGCAACATGATATATACAGCCTATAATAATCAATAAGACCAGCAAGCACACTGGCAGAGTGAGTCTGTGTTAAGGAGTCACCATGGCTTCTGCAAAAGGCAACCCTGCTTCATCAACTGGAGTTCTATAGGGGTGTCAGTAACCACACAGATAAATGGTATCCTGCAGATACAATGTATCTAGATTTTCGAAAAGCCTTGAGCAATCTTCCACACCAGATTAAGATGCCATAGGTCTGGATAATAAAGGCTATTTCACATATGAGGTTGAAACAAGGAGGAAAGGATAAGCCTTCAAGCCTAGCAATCATTTTTCAGAATGAAGAAGAGTAAGCAGAGAGGTCTTTCAGGAATCAGAGTTGAGACTTGTTTTGCTTAGTATCCTCACCAGTGACCTGGGCAGGTGAATGAACAGTTAAATATCTGAGTTTGTGAATGTTCCTGAACACTTTCAAACAGTCAAATGCCAGTCTGATAGCAAGAAACTCCAGAAGCAGCTCACAGAACCAAGTGAGCAGAAAAAAAAACCAAACAAACAACCAACAAAAAAAACAACAACCACCTGGCAGGTGAGAAAACTGCAGTGAGAACAAGACATAAGAGGTTATTCTTCCACTACGTAACATTTCTGCATTCCTACATCTCATGTATTGCATGCAGTTCTCATCTCAAGAAGGATACGGTTGAGTCAGATACAGAATCAAGGAACTGTTGACATTGAAAGGGGCCTCTTGATATCATCTAGTCTAACTCCCCTTCTCAACCAGGCTCAGCTAAAGCGGGTTGCCCAGGACCATGTCTGGCTGTGTTTAAAATATCTTTATAAATGGAGACCCCACAAAGTCTCTGGGCAACCTGTTCCAATTTTCACCACCCTCACAGCAAAAAAGCATTCTCTTACAACAGATGGAATCTCACGTTTCAGTTTATGCCCATTGCCTCTTGGCAATTAAATGATCAACTAGGGAATCCAGGGGGTAAGTGCTTTACATTGAGACACTAGAGAGGAGAAGAAGAGTGGGGAGTGATACCCCTGAGGTTTACAGTGTGTCCTGGTTTCAGCTGGGTGAGAGTTAATTTTCTTCTTAGCTGGTGCAGTGCTGTGTTTTGGACTTGGTATAAGAACAATGTTGATAGCACACTGATGGGTTTGGTTGTTGCTGGGTGATGTTTATACTAAGTCAAGGACTTTTCAGTTTCTTGGGCCTTGCCAGGGAGAGGGCTGGAGGGGCACGGGAAACTGGAAGGGGACAGAGCCAGGACAGGTGACCCAAATTGGCCAAAGACTTATTCCCATACCATGGGACGTCATGCTGAGTAAATAAGCTGGGGGAAGAAGAAAGGGAAGGGACATTCGGTATTATGGTGTTTGTCATTCCAAGTAACCATTACACATGATGGAGCCCGGCTTTCCTGGGGATGGCTGAACACCTGCCTGCCCATGGGAAGTGGTGAATGACTTCCTTGCTTTGCTGGTGTGTGTGGCTTTTACTTTACCTGTTCAACTGCCTTTATCTCAACCCATAAGTTTTCACACTTTTCCGATCCTCTCCCCCATCTGACTGGGGAGGGGGGAGGGGGATGAGCTGTGTGGTGCTCGGTGTTGGCCAGGACTAACCATGACACAGTGTCATCAGCGTTATAAATGAGCTGAACAGAAAACTGCTGTTATTGTGTCTGGCTAGCCAAAAGACTATACCAGCATCTAAGGATATGTTTCTTTTAATTTTAATATTAAATTCAGATGTTATCTATGAACTGAGGAGCAATGACAGCTCAAGGTGACAACAAACTTTGCTGTTTCCCCACTTAACAAAGAGATCATATTTGTCCAACACCCTGCTCTCTCCACTTGTTCCATACTGAATAAATAATTAAGTAAAATCTTGTGTGACTTTGACAGTAACTCATTGAACTAACTTCTGGCCTGCCAGGGGCAGCCTTTCAAGTGATTGACACCGCAGCCCATCCTACCTGCGAACAAAAAGCTTCTCCCATAGAAGCAGGCACAGGCTGCCAAAACGGATTTCTGGTCTGAAGCATCACTCTTTTCAAAAGAAAATTAAGAACTTCATTAACAGAAACTCCTAGAAAAATTATGAAAGCAAGTCTCCAGCCAACAGGGGAATGGAAAGAAAATCACATTTAGGTTATAGAACAATTAATTTTATTTAAAGAAACTTACAGTTCTTGTTAGTGCTAGCATTGTAAAACTTGTACATTTTCCACTCCTTCATTTTCAGTGCTGAAGAAACAAACCAAGCTATGTTTGTTTAATTCTATGGATTAAAATTTATTTTACTAGTTACTTCATCAGCTGCATTAGCAAAGGTGTAAACAACTCTAGAACTGGGACAACTCAGTGACTCCTGTCTTACTAGTGCTTATGTAGGCCAATCTAATACTGCTACTGATGGCAGAAGACACTTCAACATCAAAGCTATACAACTCTGCAGAGTCATATACCCAAGCTGGATCACTCCCAATGTCATTGCTACCAGCCTTTGCATGCTGTAGCAAAGATACTAGATGTCCTGCCTCCTTACATTCAGCCAGACCAGTTTTGCACCATTTTGGCAGTGATAAGCTAACAGATAGTAATTCAGCAAAGCTTTTTAGTGGACATTATTAATAAAACCAAGTTCATTTGATATTTCAGTCATAGCTATCCCTTTAGAAGAGCTGAAGTAATCTATCCTTTCCCTACAAGCAAGAAAAATTGAGAGACTACAAGCCAGTTCTGGTCTCCTAACTCTCAGTTCTTCTGAGGCAGAGGAGCTTCCTGAAGTCTTGGACTTGCCTCCAGACATTATCACTTAATAAAAGACCCTAGGAACCGTCGTTAGAGCAAAAGCAAAGTTGCAGAATGTTTAGGCTGGAACCAAATAGTCTTTCTCATTGTCCAAGTATTTTCCAGTAAAACTTAACAGCGTAAGAGATGAAAATGAATCATTTCAGAGTTTCTACAATCAAAAAAATCTTAGTCTGTTATTAGTTACCAACTACATCCTCTCTTTCCAGATCCCAGAATTTCTCAGATTGCCAATTCTAGCTCCAAACCAAATTTGTTCACATTCCATAGTGGGAAAACAAACAGAGGATTGGGCCTATGTATTACCTTTAAGTGTCCATGAGTTTACCTCCTAACTACTTCACATAGGATACTAGGGCAAATCACCCAGTTTTAAAGCACTGAACGGCACAGGTCTACTGCCCTTAAACACCTACCCAAAAATCAAACTGCTCAGATTTTATGGATAGTTCTGAACAACAAGGCATTTCAGATTTGCCCAAAACCACAGAAAGAACCAGTAGCAGAACGGGAAATACAATCCATCTTTCATATTCCTGTTCCAATATTATAACCAGAAAACAGTTACTTTCTGAAAAAAATTTTTCTTTGACAGAACTTTTTTTGTCAAGAAAATTCACTCAGGAATGAAGAAAGTTTCCTGACAAAACTCCTTTGCAAAACACCTCTTACTGCTGACAGTAAGCTTAAATGAACTTGTATTTTCCAAACAAATCTGCTTCCAGCATAAAACAGCTCCGCTGTCAAATATGCTCTCCTGTTAGTTTATGACAACACTTATCAAATTACCATTTATCTGAAGAAATTCAAAGACCTTCAGCCCAGTCAGATAAAAAGGGATCCTGAACACAGAAAACGCAGAATTTCTTGACTGAGAGTTTGAAAAGGTACAGTTGGCTTGGAGAAACTAGTTATATTTTCTTCTTTTACTCCCTTCATTTTGACAGGCATACAGTTTTTCTTGAAGGATTTAAAAAAATATTTTCTTTGAATAAACTTTTAACTGTTTTGTACTCACTATTTTTTTCCCAAATAATGTTTTTACATGAAAAAAACAAAAGCTGAGACATTTTGACTGACAAAACACCCTAGCCAGTCATGTAGCATGAGTCAGACTGCCATGTCTGGACCCCTTTAGCTAGTCCAAGGCTTGGCAGACTGTGGCACTTGGTTTATTCATGTTGGGAAGGTAGAGAGTAGACACAACCCAACTTCCTTGACCCCACAAAGTGCTACCTCTTCTATCTAGCACCTCACATATGTACATTCTGACTACTATTCAGGTATGCCGTACAACAATTCAAACCCACAGAGTATCAAGATACTCTATGTATCAAGTATTTATTCAAGCTGACTACTCAGTAGCTCCATAAGTAAGACAGCTCTTTAGTTAACATGAGAAATACAGGTCAAGAAGGAAGAAAAGACTTTCTTTGCATATTCCCTTCTCTCATCTTTTTGGCCACTTGGAGCTAAATTTGGGCTTGTGACAAGTCCCTTCAGATGGTAGCCCAGGATTCTCTGAGCAGATTACAATTTTTCTCCTGAAGTCTTCCCAGCTTATTCACGTTGTGAGGCCCACCAGCTGTCAGACACCAATGCCAAGCAGTCACACTGCTCTAGCAATTTGCTTGTCTCTTCCCACTGCCTTTTCCTGCCCCAGACTGCCCAGGCAAGGTCAAGCTTTTCTCTTCGTTGGAGTTTCTTTTTATTCCCTTCCTTATCACCTCTACTCTTTCATTCTCCCTGAGAAATGTGCATTTCCTACACCCCTCTCACTGAAAACAGAGGGCAAAACATAGTTCCTCTAGTTCTAGTCACCACTTTGCTTCTCACAGCATAATTGCAAAAGTTCAGTGCTCCCCATTCTCTCATTTGCTGTGTATGCATTAAAAAAAACTTTTCAGCCAAGCAGTATACACAATAGTATTTCAGATGAACAGTTTCAAATGTCAACCATATTTTAAGTTATGTCCACCCAGAGTCCCCAGTGTGTCACAATATCTTCTCATAGCATTCCTTAGCCTCCACCTGCACTCATGCACAACCCTCACTTTGCACAAAAACTCACTCAAGTAAAGCTTTGGAGAACCAACAGCCAGTAACAAGTGACTGTACCCAACTACCCTCCTGTGATACGTCGCTTACCTTTAAGCCAGTCCAGCAGAAATACTTTGTTAACTTCTTTAAGGTCAGTGGTGTTATTACAGCATGTAGCACCAATTCTCATTTGCTTTTCTGCTAACAGAGTTCAAGGACTGAATATGGAGAGGAAAAAGGGCCATTTTTCTTCTCTGAGAAGACCTCTGTAGATCAGGGCTGCACAGAAGTGCAATCAGCAAGGGTAAGAGGGAGGTAAATGGCCATCAATCTGTAACTCCTTGGAGGTACTAAAATTAATATGATGAGAAAAAGGAGTAAAAGGATAAAAGCCTTCCCATTGCCCTTAGGTGTGGAGCAGCTAAGCAGTGACATAGTGCAGGTTAGCAACCATTTAGCTTCTGAGTCAAGAGAACAGAATATCTGAACATGGCCAGTCCTGACAGTAACGGTGTCCCATTCCCCCACGTTCCTTGCAGGTTCAAGAATCAACAGCAGCAGGCTGCAAGATACCGAGTTCACAAAAGCCCCTGAGGCATGACTTTAAAGTGGCCAAGCCATTCCATCTGAGCTTGTAACAGTGATCATCACAGCTGTTTCCTCCAACACAGCACTAATTTCCTGCCTCCCTCCATTCTAGTTCTCTTTGGGTTTGGTTTTTTTTTTTTTCTAGCCAATTCACCCAAAGACCAAAAATCCACTGACCTGTTGGTTGGAGTTTAAGATCTGCCTTTTCTGCCAGGACTTTCCTGAGAGAGAAGAATCAAGGCAAACCAGGTGAGTCTCAGCTTGGTCTTAGCAACTGTTAATCAGTGTTTATGTCAATGTTAAAGGGAAATTATTTTATAAACTGATTTCTCAATACACTTCCAAATATCTTCACCAGATGTTCCTCTCACTGGTAGCTACTAAAATAAGTAGGCAGCAAAAAAAGTCTCACTAGCCATGCAGTTTTCCCTCTTAAGCAGGTCTTAAGGGACACAAAGACACCTAATTAGGCTTTCCAGTATTTATACAGTTTGCTTTGCTGACAAAAAGGCAAAAAATATCTACAAAAATGTAAATATTCCTTCTCCAGACTGCTTCAGACTTGAGTGAGGCCATGAGGTATTCCTCCCTGTGATAGGGAACATCAGCAGGACAAATATATTCTCTTGCAAAGCTGCAAATTCCTGTCGTTGTTCCCAACAGCAGCAATCAGGAAGCAGACTATCATTCCTGCTTGACTGCTATAGAGAAGCAAGAAAACCAGAATGCAGTTTTACAACCTATTCAAATTGCATCCATTTATTTCAAAATGGAATTTAACCCTAGGGTACAAGAGGAAACCAGCAGGTCAATCCATGAGACAGAGTTTCACCTGGCTCCCAGACCCACCTACGTGGTATGACTGCTTTCCAAGCTGTCCTTTCTCAGAAATAGAAGTGATCTAAACAGAACACAAAGATGGGAATAATAACAAATGCCTAAATATCCTTCCAAAATGTTAGAGAGTTCAAGGGTTTTTTGTCAGATGCATCAAATCCATTCAAAGGGATCTTAAAAGGTCATTTAATTCTTAATCCATCCCCCAAATAACCCTTACGGCTCTCCCAGGTTAGTCCCTTCCTTCCTTCCCAGCATAACAGAGATATCTCTCTTGCAGTCATGCCAGAGCTGCATATTGTTTAAACACAAATGTTTATGGCAAGAAACAAGTCATCACTTGGCTGGCACAGTGAACTATGAAACAATTACTGGGAAATGATAAAGAATTATCAAAATAAAAGACCATTGGTGCTACAGTTGTATTTGTTATTTCAGAGTATCTGAACCAGCCCAGCATGTTTCAAAAAGCAGAAGAGGCCTTGCAGTGGTGACTACAAAACAGAATGCACTTTACTTAGGTGCTGGTTCAGGTTCAAAGAAAAAAGGTTTGGTAGCTGGAAAAGGCAGTCTATACTTTTCTTTCTTCTGTGTTTGTGTCCATTTTCTCACCCAGAAGCACACAAAGTCAGACAGAACCATGACAAATTAATAGACTCCTGTGACTCCTGTCCTAGGGTACCTTACCAGATGTGGCCTCTGATGGAAATGCTAGGAATTGAGGACACAATCTTAACTGCACTTCTGGGGCTACAAGCAACACAACCCCACAGGTCAGCTCCTCTGTCTGGACTTCGACACTACAGGGCTCTCCAGTGGCTGAAAAGCGAGCAGTTCCAAAACTGTGGTGATGCTCACAGACTGGCTCCAGATCCCAGCTCCACAATAAAACATCCTTTATTATATTCCAAAATAAAACTAGAGTCTGAGACTTTCAGATATTTTTAGGTGGCTGGCAATGATTTCAAAAGATTACAGAGCTGGTCCGATAGCCAAATAGGAGTCAATGTAATGTCTCATGCAAACAGTGCCCTGTTAACTACAGAAGCCCTCCTAAATGGCTTGCACAGCTGTGACCCAGGGCATAACATCAGAACAAGCTATCCCATTCATCTGAGAAGTTTTTGCAGGCAGTGAAGGTGACTAATTATGCTTCCTGGTGCATTATCTATGTTAGGTTAATAACTACCAACCATGAAGGTAACACATGGGATGCCTACAGAACTGCAAGTATTTATAGCCCTCTTTCCAAAAGCTGTTACAACTGCTTTTTACTATTCTCTGAAATACACTTCATACAGCAATAAGAAAACTATCATACAACCACAGGATAAAATACCTTAGCCTTATGGGCTGAGTTACATTTTTAGCAGGTTCTGCTTTTTTTAGAAAGAAACACAACATTGAGTCAAGCCAAAGTTACACTGCAATGTCTATAATGAGATTTCCTTAGCTATCAGAGCCATGAAGCAAAGGTCACCATGTTGATATTCCACGAAAGCCTGCAACATTTAAGGCATTTTGAAAACTGTAAGAATACCTCTGCCTTTGCACAAAAATACCTTCAAAATACCTAATGACTTTGTCAGCATGAGGTGGTTAGTCAACACTTATAAGATCTATGCAAAGGTCAGAGCAAATAAAATAAGTTGGAGTACTGAGCCCAAGGGCACACTCTGAATTGTGGTTTGAATGCAATCCATCAATATGTACTTTTTCTGTTCTATTACCCACATAATCATCAGCACTGTTTCACCATAAATCTGCTGTTCAGAAGTTTTCAAAAATGTCACAGTATTGGTCATCTGTGTCAGTTGCCCAAGAGTGATTTATTAAAATGTTTGGCTAAACAGATCGCCATCCCAATGGCACATAATAAATCGGGAAGCACTTGACAATATTGCCATTAAAATAAGTGTGACTGCCAGTGCTGCCAAATACTAAAGTTGCAGGCATTTCCATGAGAAAGCCCTGTTTTCAGTTACTTTCAGCTGCATCAAACTGTTCAGGCTGAAGTTTTCATGCTAGAGTTCTGCCTTAGACTGATTTTTATTTTGTTTAATGGAAAATTTTAGCCAAAACAGTTCACTTGTGCAAGCAGGTCAGTACAGTATGTTTTGTTTCTGTTAAGAAAAAAACCCAAGTATGTAGTCTGTTAGAAGCTCTAGCATCTCATGTTTTCAAGACACCATCTTGACATTCAATGAGGATGGTCTGGATTTATGGTTACTATCCCAGCTGCCTAAACATCATCCTAGATTAGGTCAAGCTGACAGCTTGAAAAAACCCTGTTTGTACTACAGTTTGCTAGGTGTTACAAGCACCATAGTAGTACCACCTGCATCCCATGTGTGCTTTCTGACCAAGCAGTTATGTTGCCCTACAGGTGCAGATCCCAGTTGCTTTGGGCCAGCCTGAGCCAAGGCACCGATTAAAGGCTGAGAGCCTGGAAGGGGGGAGCTTCTTCTGTCAGACATTAAAAAAAATGGAAAGTAAGACTAGTCAGAGAAGCAGCTCTGTGATGCTGCCAGCAGAAACACACATCTGAGGATCTGCTGTAAGCTGTAAAGCAGGCACTGGCTCAGGACTGCTCTAGCTGGGTTTGCAAGGAGGCTCAGAAGCCATTGGAGACTATAAGGAACCATTTTCAGCTAGTACTTGCGAAGTAAACTCATCAGGATTGCAGCTGCATGATAGTTTTACAGGTTTAGTTTTTTGTTATAAATTAAAAAAAAAAAAAATATTTGCTGGCCCCTGCACAGGAATTGGCACAGGAATCTGCTGGTTTATCTCACATCCAGAACAGCAAACAATTCACAAGCAGCACCTTTACAGAATCCGTGGTTATTAAAATTAAAACTTATGGAATCCTCCAGAAAGCTGAAGTATCAAATAGAAGACAATGAAAATGTCCTTTTAATAACCAACCACTGAAACAAAAACTGCTTTAGAATGACCAGGTTAGCAATTCTAGACAATCAGCTACAGTCCCAGAAGGGCAATGACTAATTCATTATTTCAGCCCTCAGAAAATGACAGATGAGAGCCTCTGAAAAACAAACTACAGAAACAGGTCTACCACAGCAGAGGAAGTAACACATCTCCCAGAGCTTGGAAGTTTGTTAGTCAGGTGCCTCAGCCCCTGCTGATGGAAGTAATAAAAACCTGTTAGTGACACTGCTCAAATACAGAACACACACGTGCTTCCAAACTGCACTGATACCAGAACTGCCTTCCCACAGCCACACAGCTATGAGGGGTGATGAATCCCTCAGTCATGGTTAAAAAAACCACAAGAGGCTGAGAGGCAAAAAGAGCCAACTGCACCCTCTAGAAAAAGCTACTAACTATGTATTTAACAATATTAATTAAAACCATCTTAATCCAAGTGCTGAATAACTTGCACACTAATGTATCACAAGAAGAAAATTTTCTGTGGCAGGTCTGAATAACTCACAAGCGAAGACAGAACTAAACCTGAGTTCTCCAACAATCCAATGCCTAAACTTCACACTGGAGTTCTCTCAAGCTTCTAGAGCTAGTTGCAAAAAGCCTTCATGGCTCATAAAATACATGCAAAAAGGTTCACAAGCAAGGAAACACACACTCCAAATATACAGGAATAATATATTGCATTTAAGAAACACCTAGAATAAACTTGCAACAAAACACTTTGAAGAATCTGTCAAATATTGAGAGCTGAGGGAGCTGCTAAAAATGAGAAAATAGTTTGGAAAGTAAATTCAACCTCAACAGAAAGGCACAAATTCCAAAAAACAAAGTAAAAAAACAACAACAAGAAAAGCAAAACAAAACAAAAAACCAACCCCCAAAAAACCCCAACAACACAACAAAAAAGAAACAAACAAAAAAATCAGCATGCCTCTGATGACACCAGCTCCCAAACTTGACTTTAAGTGATGCTTTTGGACAAAAAAATCCCTCTTCCCTTCCTACTACAGAAAACATTGAACATACATTTTGTGTTGATTAAATGTGCTTTTTATGTCCAGGAGGAGTATGGTTAATTTACAACAGAGCAGCTGAGAGAAAATTGCACAGCAGCAGCAAACATGCTTCAGGGTTTCCACCTCCCATAAGAAAATAATAATAAAAAAAAATTAACAAAAAAAAAAAAAAAAAAAAAGAAAAAAACACCCACAACAAATAATGTCCTGTTTCCTTGAAACCTTTTCATGTCATACTCTGTAAAGCACTGGGCAACACTCTTACACAGAAAGAGTCTTCTCTCCCCAGCTTAGTTAACAGCCAGTGCCCCTCAGCCACCGCTGTGCTGTGGCTCAAGGTTGTTTCTGTTCACTATCCAGAGATAGAGCAAGTATATCCACTGAGGGAGACTATAAACACAGAAGGCAACACACCACAAGAACCCACAGACTAACGACATAGCTAACTCACAATAAAAGCCCAAAAAAACCACTGTGGCAACACAAGTCAGCAAACACGAGCACAAAGAAACAAACACCTTTAAGATCATTAATCCAACTGTTAATCCAGGACTGCCAAATCCACCTATAAACCATGTCCCTAAGCACCACATCTACCCATTTTTTCAAAACTTCCAGGGATGGTGATTCCACCACCTCCCTGGGCAGCCTGTTCCCATGCTTGACCACACTGTCAGTGAAGAATGTTTTCCTAACATCCAATCTAAATCTCTCCTGGCTCAACTTGAGGCCGTGTCCTCTTGTCCTGTCTCTCGTTACTTGGGAGAACAGACAGACCCACACCTCGCTACAGCCTCCTTTCAGGTACCTCTAGAGAGCAATAAGGTTCCCCTTGAGCTGCCTCCTCTGCAGACTAAACAACGCCAGTTCCCCCAGCCGCTCCTCACAAGACCTGCTCTCAAGACCCTTCACCAGCCTCGTTGCCCACCTCTGGACACGCTCCAGCACATGTCAGTGTCTTTCTTATAGTGAGGGGCCCAAAGCTGAACACACTATTTGAGGTTCAGCCTCCTCAGTGCTGAGTGCAGGGGGGCGATGACGGCCCTGGTCCTGCTGGCCACACTGCTTCTGATACCAGCCAGGGTGCTGTTGGCTGCCTTGGCCCCCTGGGCACACTGCTGGCCCATGTTCAGCCGGCCATCAGCCAGCACCCCCAGGTCCTTTCCCACCAGGCAGCTTTGCAGCCGCTCTTCCCCAGGCCTGTAGCGCTGCGTGGGGTGGTTGTGCCCCAGGTGCAGGACCCGGCACTTCTCCTGGTGGAACCTCATACAATTGGCCTTGGCCCATTAGTCCAGCCTGTCCAGATCCCTCTGCAGAGTCTTCCTGCCCTCCAGCAGATCAACATTCCTGCCCAGCTTGGTGTCATCTGCAAACTTACTAAGAGTGCACCCGATCCCCTTGTCCAGATCATCAATAAAGGTATTATACAGGACTGGCCCCAGCACTGAGCCCTGGGGAACGCCACTGGTGTCCTGCTGCCAGCTGAATGTAGCTCCATTCACCACTGGTCTTTGGGCTTGGCTGTCCAGCCAGTTTTTAACCCAGTGTAGAGTACACCCCTCCAAGCCATGAGCAGCCAGTTTCTCCAGGAGAATGCTGTGGAAGACGGTGTCAAACTCTTTACTAAGGTCCCAGTAGACAACATCCACAGCCTTTCCCTCTTCCACTAGGTGGGACATCTTGTCATAGAATGACATCAGGTTCATCAATCAGTACCTGCCTTTTATAACCCCATGCTGGCTGGGCCTGATCCCCCAGTTGTCCTGTATGTGCTGCATGATGGTGCTCAGGATGATCTGCTCCGTAACCTTCCCTGGCACTGATGTCAGTCTGACAGGCCTGTAGTTCCCCAGATCTTTCTTCCTGCCCTTCTTGTAGATGGATGTCACATTGGCTGACCTCCAGTCTACTGGGACCTCCCCAGTGAGTCAGGACTGTTGATAAATGATGGAGAGTGCCTGGTGAGCTGCTCTGCCATCTTTCTCAGTACCCTTGGGTGGATCCTATCCAGCTCCATAGACTTGTGCGTGTCTGAGTGGAGCAACAGGTCACTGACCATTTCCTTTTGAACAGTGGAAACTTCATTCTGCTCCTCATTCCTGTCTCCCAGCTCAGAAGGCTCAGTACCCAGATGGTAACTGGTCTTACTATTAAAGACAGAAGCAAAGAAGCCACTAAGTACTTCAGTCTTTTCCTCATCCTTTGTGTCAATGTTACCCGCCCTGTCCAATAAAGGATGCAGATTCTCCTTGGCCCTCCTTTTGTTTCTAACACATTTGTAAAAACACTTTTTCTTTTACGACAGTGGCCGCCCTGAGTTCTAGCTAGGCTTTCACCTTTCTAATCTTCTCCCAGCAAAACTTCGCAACAACCTTATAGTTCTCCACAGCTGCCTGTCCCTTCTTCCCAAGGTGTTGAACTCTCCTTTTTTTCCTGAGTTCCAGCCAAAGCTCTCTGTTCAGCCAGGCCAGTCTTCTTCCCCAATGGCTCATCTTTTGGCACACGGGTATGGCCTGCTCCTGCACCTTTAAGATTTCCTTCTTGAAGAATATCTAAGCCTTCCTGGACCTCTTTGCCCTTCAGGACTGCCTCCCAAGGGATTCTGTCAACCAGTCTCCTAAACAGGCCAAAGTCCACCCTCCAGAAGTCCAAGGTTTTGCTGACCCCTTCCTTATTTCCCTGAGAATCAAATGCTCTATCATCTTGTGATCGCTATGCCCAAGACATTCTCTGACCACGGCATCACCCACCAGCCCTTCCCTGTCTGCAAGCAGCAGGTCCAGTGGGACATCTCCCCTGGTTGGCTCACTGACCAGCTGTGTCAGGAAGTTCTTCCACACACCCCAGGAACCTCCTGGACTGTTTCTTCTCTGCTATGTTGTATTTTCAGCAGACATCTGGTAAGTTGAAGTCTCCCATGAGAACAAGGACTATGGGTAATATGGTTATTTAAATGGAAAGTATTGCATTCTAGGCACTGTTACACAATTTCATGGAAGTAAAAATTTTACCTGCACAGAAAATAAAAATACTTTTTTGTTCTGCTTGGAGGGATGAATTTCTAATGGTCAGAGGACAAGCTGTTGATGGGGAGGTATCAAATAGAGAGATGCACAGTTAAACAAACAGATATCTTAAGTCTCAGGCATTTACCAAAAATACATTTCAACATTTCCAAACACTCTGGACTTCCCTGCATTTTATTCTCCCAAGGTATTAAAATCTAATCTTGACTTTTCTCTTTAACCACCAATTCAAGCCAAAACTTTAGTTGCCAGTTTTTGGCAATCACTCCAATCCTGATATCATGCCCTCCTGTGGAATCTAGTCAGCCAATTTATTTGACACAAGGCGTATTACCAGGCTTCCCTGAATCAAAATATTAAGGCACTTTGATTCCCTTATTTGCTTAGGTTATACTTACTTAAAAATAAAGAAAATTTTAGCTTTTAAGTGTCATTCTTGTTAGTTGTGATAGTAATTTTAGAAGCTGCTTTATATACTATAAATATATTCCCTGTCTCTTCAAGTATTACAAAAAAGAGCTGTTAATATATGTCTAAAAAAAGAAAACACTCCCACCCCCACCCCAAAAAACCAAAACCCCACCCAAACAAAAGCCACCAAACTCAACACCAGTCCCTCCCCTCAAACACAATATTACACATTTTTTAAAAGCTTTCAAAATTCATTTCATGCTTGCTACACTTTCCTTGAAATAGCCTCTCTCTGCATACGTGGCCAGGAATCTGTCATTAAAACATCCTGGTTGTTAGGAATCAGAAACAACATGTTGATGAAAAACAGTGTGAAAAGACAACACCATGAACAAGCCCCATTGCACACTACACTAGAAGGGGAAAATTAATCAAACTCCAGACAGGATTTATCCTGCAAAAGTAATTGCAGGCACTTATCAGCACTGCTGATACCCTTCCTTCTCCTCTTTTCTTCTGATTAGAAGTTGCAGAGCACGCACCATGGCAGAGTATATAAAGCAGCACAAGGCCTACAGCGTAACTGCAGCCTTTTGGTCACCACACTGCTCCAAACAGAGCACACGCATGCAGAGGCAGCTATATATCTCTGTTCACTAAAACAGGAAGATAATGAACTTCCATTCTTAAGTTTTTTTCTAACCTGCACTGGCCTTAAGAGGGAAAACAGCATGGCTAGTGGCAGACTTTTTTTGCTACTGAAACAAGCAAAATATTCCTTTCAAGCATGGGTCACCTGGGACTAACGAAAAATGTATGTGAATCAAAACTCATTTGCTGAAGGGCCTACTTAAAAAACCTCCCCCTCAAGAACTTTTGTAACATCCTCAAGCGAATAACCCACATCTGAATAATAACAGATACACTAAAACAGATAGTAAGTTACATTATCTAATATCACATGTTGATACGCATGAAGCACAATCAACATTAAAGGCAAATGCAAGAAAAAAGGCTGATACTCTGTTTTGGTTTTGAAGTTTCCTAAAAGATTTCTTGCAAGACATATGGATCCTTGAAAATTCACCTGTTTGTTGTTGTAATGCCTAAAAATACTTCTGATAGTGTATTTTAAAATCCTGAATCCTCTGCAGATCAGCAGGAAAAGTGAGACCAGTTAGAGAAAATTCTTAATTATAATTTTTTCTATAGAACCTCAAAGGGTAGCTACCAGTGCACTTACTCTAGACATAGTAGTAGTAGTATATAGGGACTTTCACTTCTTCAGCCAAAAATAAAATAAAATAAAATAAAATAAAAAAATTGTCTGGTCTAGCTCCCCCCCAGTTAAGATACAGCAGCTTCTATAATTTGATGCTATTTATTCTACGAGTAGTTACTGTACAGAGGAACTTGTTACCTGCAGATTTGATTTATTGAACCTCTTTAAGTTACATCCACATCTTGCACTTGTGCTTTACTCAAGAAAACCATAATAATATGAAATTCAATCTGCACCACATGCACTTACCCAGTTCTTAAAGGCACCTTCACTCTGGCGTTCTGGTCTTGTGCTGTACGCAGCCCCTCATCTACATGCCACAAAAGAAGATGGCACCAGTCTGGCCTGGCTTGATAAGGATTTGGGAAAAGGCTTTTTCCTTCTCAGGATCAAAAACTTGGTATCACTGTATGCAACAAGCTTCAAATCTATCAATTTCAAATTAAAAAGTCAAATGTCCTTGCATAGCCAGTAGCACCAACACAGTCCCCTTATGTTCCTTTTTGTAGTATGCTGCAGGGAAAAGGGGTGGGAAGGGTGAGTTTTCCTAAAGGTAGCATTTTCTTAAAGCCTAAAAGGCTTACAGAAGTTTGGAGTGAGTCTACTCAGCCTAAGAAGTACACCAACCTCTTTTTTTTTTTCTTTTGCATAAGAATACAACAGTTATGCCTAACAGCTGGACCTAGACACAGACCACTCCATCCTGCCTCAAGATACTCTCCATCCTCCTAGCTGGGACTCTCTCATCACTCTCAAAGTCCCTGACTTGATGGTTCAAACTGGTGGCCCCAGAGTCCTGTTTTCTGCCAGCTCTGAAAATAAATGCAAAACCTCCCACTCTAGTTATTAGCCACCAGACTGGGTCCTCTTCAGCTAGTCTCATCAGAGATTTTAATTTCGCCTGACCTATGATTCACCCCTCTGCTTCCCTCTCCTTCAAGCTGTACGCCCAATTGAAAACCTCAACTGATGATACAAGATATTTGTCCTTTAAAAGCACTAGTAGCCCTGGCCCTGAACTTGCCTATACTCTTAGTAGCAAAATAAAAAACAAACAAAAAATTCTAATGTTTGCCTTAATTGTCATAAACCAGACTTTAACACCTCCCTGATTTAAACACTGTGACCCTGCTTCCATGACTCCTATAGGAAAGCTGCTGAATTTTCCATTGCTTTTCCTCAAGATCTGAGGCTGCCATCTTGACGAGGTCCTAGCATCATACAAGCTCTGCCTGTGACATGCTGTTCCTGCCTTTTCTATGACATATATACTGCCACTTGCTCTTGGATAAATGTGGACTATTTCCCTCTCTTGAGGATCCACTCTGTATCCTTTACACATCATGCAAAACCATCCTTCCTTCCTCACACACATGGGTACCCAGCACACACCCCTCCCTGAAGGCATGAAGGCCATTCACTGGACATAAGTTTTACTCAGGTAACCACAGAAGTTAGATTATCTCTTATTGTTTGGCAAAAATCAGTCAATTTCAGAAGAGAGGCCAGTTCTTTCCAAAAACCCTGACTGTATTTTCTTTTACAATCTCAGAAGCTGTCTACCCAGTATAATGTACAGACTTGCAACAACTTTACACTTTTTTTTTTTTGAGTTGTGCACAAGGATATACATTAAAAATTACCTTCATTTGCTCTATCAATACAAAGGATTTTTCCAGAATGTGAAGCTAAGAAAACTACATTAGTACCCAACATGTTTTCTATAAAGCCACATAAGTTTTACAAGCATCATCACTAAGTAAAAATGATTAAAAATTGTTACTCCTTTCATTTTCTTATGGACACATTAAAACAAACTAATTTGCTTACTGTTATTTAGTATTAACATTGCTATCAAGACTGCTTAATATCCAAGAATATCCCACTTGATTTCAAACATTCTTGCTGATGTTCAAATGAAAAGTTATTTAGAAGATGATGCTTCAATTACAATTAAAAAACTCAAACCTTTCAAGGTAACATCTCATGTTTGAATGCTAGCTGGAGGCATCAACCTAGTTGGCCTGTGGCTGTCCCGTTAATCACGTATTACCAGATACTGAGAGTATGTGTTCAGCAAACTATCCTTTACTGTTTAACATGCATATGAATAATGCAAGAACAAAAGGTTACTTGGTTTTGCAACTTTTTTTGCCATCAACACTCCATTTTTATTTCAATTCCAGAGAATAAGAATCCACCATGCTATACGTTGCTTGTGTAGCTGTCCCATTTCCACATGGACACATGGAGGAAAGACCACCTTACAGCAGAGTCCGGAACTCACAGCAGTAAGATACCACCATCACCTCAAACAGTACATAAGCATCAATAATAACATTTTGCTCTGTACCTTACTGCTTATTACCAAATGTTTAGGAAGAGACAGCTGCATGCTACCTTTGTTGGGCCAAGCTTCCCATGAACCTTCTCTGCAGGACCCACTGTCTCTACATACGGAGCTGTGAAGGTACACCTGGTTCTCACCATGAACTGCCCAGCACAACCCCATACTAATTCCGATTGGGTTTTATTTCCAAGAATACTTATTCTTAGATGGCATGGATAATCCTGGGACAGACAATAACTTCTCCTTGTTTTCTTTTCCCTCTTCCCCATCCACTGCCTCTACTGCCGTATTTCAATTTGTTTAAGGAATCCATGGGGAGTGAAAGTTCAACCTCCTCTCCCCCCAACTAAATGGACTAGAATGCATTTCCTGCTGCCTCCAAATAAACTGTACCTTTATTTGCACCATTTCTGATTGCCAGAAGAATTATTCTTGTCCTTCCAAGTCACACACTATGAGGAAGCTGCAGCATTACAAGACTGACACCAAGTAATTGCTCCAGCGACCTCCTGCTACTTTAGTGACTTAGACCCCACAACTCCCATTTTCCCCCCTCACTCTCAGAAAAGCAACAGGCAACAGCTATCTGGCAAGCACCACCCCAGTTCGACAGCTCTTCAATTATTTAACATCAGTCTCACTCCACACTCTGCTAGAAACATGCTAGAAATACAGCTGCCAGGTTAGCTACAGAATACACCTGAACTATACCAGCTTATTTCTGGCTGGAGAGATAAACAAGGAATGATATTGCACAGCAGGGCCTTTGTGCAACGTGCAGTAACGTGTTTGGAAATGATTCACATGTCTAAGAGGATACTGGACTGTCTCAGACAGCACTGGACAGTCTTATCTAAAGTTCCAGCCAAGCATTGTTTTGGGACTTCAGTTGTGGGGATTTTTTTTTGTTTGTTTTTAAGGATGGAAGACATGAATGTTAACTAGCACCAAGGAACCACCAGCCTCATGTATTGAGGGAACACACGATAATATAGTCTTCTCAAACATCTGGAGGGATCAGATTATTTTCCCCATTTACTGTGGGGTTTATGGCAAAGCTTTTCAACCTGCTATGAAAGAGACAAACAGCACTTACAAAATGCCCCATGCAACAGGGAGATAAATCAACTCTTCTTGTATTATTCTCTAATATGGAACTACAAAGTATGCAATGCCTCTGAAAAAAAATCATTTGTATATGTCAGCATCTCCCGTTAACTGCACAATTAGCATCCCCTGCCCTAAGGGTATCTTTCACCATAACTACTTTTTCCAGTTCCATCCAATAAAAGGAAAACGCTGTCCTGCTAGGATGACAAAAGTTTCACAATAAAAACATCTTTATTAAAATCCATGGCAGAGGCAGAGTAGCTCTCTATAAAAATGAAATACTGATTAAGAAAACTGTCAGCAACCTGATTACATAACAGAACAGATTACCCACACAAGAGTAGAAAATCTTGCATTCCTGCAGTGTTGCTCAGGCTTTCCCACATAGCCTTGTGCACAATAAATTTATTACAATCCCACTGAAAAACAGCTATCCTGTATTAACTGAATATTAGCGGGCACTGCAGTATTCCAGAAGAGGAAAACCTAAGGCTTAATCTGTAAACTTAATCCTGCTTCTTTGAATGCATACATTACAAGGCAGAATAACCATACAAAAGAGCATTAAAACACAGTCAGGCCGGCATGCCTGTCATAGCTCTTCTTTCCTGCTTCCATAGGAGCACAGAACAGCTCCTGCTCAGATCTACGACCCAATCTTCCCTATGTGTGGTCAGCCGTCAGGAATCCCAGATGTCCATCAACTCCTGTCATTCTGCCATGCCTCAGTAACGACTGGCAAAGGAGTTCATCTCTTCTTGCTGTCTAGCTCCTCACACAGGTGTACAGACAATGGCAGTCATTTTTAGCTTCTAGTCTAACACATTTACTTCACTTTTGTGCTCTGACATTTTAACTCCATGATCTCCACCTGTTTCGCCTCCCGTTTAGTTCTGTATCCCTGCCCTTTTCCTTACTAGGCTGGAAAGCATCTTTGTTTTATTAATGTGTCCATCTGACCTAGATGCTCCTCAACACCTGTGTGCCTTTCTCAGCTCTTAATTTAAATAACTCCCAACTATTTCTCTGCTTTCTCTGCCAGAAGTTGCACCCTGGCTAAATAAGATTTCATCCAAATTTGTAAATTTGGTAAACGAAAGAAGTGGGATCCTGCATATCGGTCATTTAAAACAAACACAACTCTTCTTAAAATTTAGAAACATTTGATGAATACATTTTTATTTTTTCCACTGCTCACCCCCCTGAACACCAAACAGTATTTCTAAATGTTTAACAAAAAAATGATTCTGTAGAGGTCAGCAAAAAATAAGCATGGCAACTTCACTGCCGAGTTCATAACATGAAAAATAATTGTCAATTAAAACTAAAGAGTTTAGAAAAGCATCAGTCCCAAAGAAAATAATATTTTTACTTTACCAGTTTAGATAAGAGGTAATGTCTATGTTGGCATTAGACCATCTCTTCATTGACCAGCTTTCTACCCTTGGAAAAGTCATGTGAGTGACCCTATCCCTTCAGTTTCTTCATCTGCAGATGCTGTGTCCTTTTCCCTCTCTCTGTTTTGCAGCACTGCAGACTAGAACATCAAGCTGTCAAAGGCTCTGGTCACATACAGTTATCCTAAGTTACATAGCTATCATTGGCTAGCTTTCTGAAATACAAAAACAACAGTCTCAAGGGTGGGGGGGTTTATTTAGTTTTTTTGTTTGTTTGTTTTAATGGAGAAGCTGCTAATGCAAAGAACAATAACATTTCCAGCCAGAGATATATGTAATAGCAGCACAAGACACACAGCAAAGAGCCTGATTCTGTAAGCACAAAGCACTTCCCAACACACCACTAAATATAACATCAAAGCATAAAAAATTGCATTGAAGTGCTAAGCACCGAGGCAGCAAATACCTCCCTCATGATCAGTACTCAAGCTCTCTATCATCATTTGAAAGAGTCTCAAAACTCAGCACATGTTAATGGGTCATAAATACCCAGCTGCTCAGGGATAGCTAGTTTGCCTTGCTAGAAACAAGCTGTTTCTAGAAATGTTCACAAAAATGCATGAAGGCCTACTAAAATGGCTGGGAAACAACAGCCTACAAAGCTGTTTGCCATCTACAGAGAGGACAGAAGAAGGTCAAAATTAAACCATCACAAGAGAGAAGAAACAGAGAATTGCCTGGCAGTACTTGGAGTGAGAAAGTTCAGTCTAGTTCTGCAAAGATAAACAAGCGGCAAGGAAAAATGTGGAGGGAAGAATAAAGATCCTATTGATCTGCTAAGTAACCAGCAAGAAGATGGGGAAGAAAGAAAATGAAAACTTACCTGGGACCCTTCAAGTTCTCTCCAAGACAGAGTAAAACCACAGCTTTACCCACACAGCCAGAGGCTGTTTGATCCTCTCCCCTCACAATGCTCATTTCAGTAGTATTGTAGGGTCTTAAAATGTTATTTCTCTGTATATCTTTGTGTGATATCTTTCAAAGAAAAGCAGGTTTGATATTCTTTAAGCACTCAGAACATAGCAAAATGACAGAACTCCTCATACTGATATCCAATGGGGTTTTTTGAAGCATACTACCTGTATGCAGTCCTCCAGTTTGGTTTCAGAATGTTTGAAGTCGTTGTTAGAGGTGCTCGCTGATGTTTTTATTTGACATATAATTAACAGTGAATTATTTTAAATAAATTTAATAATGAGCTGAAAAGTAAGACTTTCTACTTCCCATACTTAAAAAATAATAATCCCTACTGCTAACAGAGGTTGCTATAAGTCATGCATTTAATAAGAAAGAGACAAATACTAATATAGAGAGCGCTTTTTAAAAAAGCACTGTTTTCTAAACTGTATAATGCACAGAGAGAAAAACCATCCTTGAAGATTCATGAAGAATTCTTTCTTGTGAAACTACAAATGTCAGAGTAAGGAAATTAATCTTGTCCTATTATCTAAATCAAAATCTTCTGAATATTACAGCAAATAGCGGATAAAACTCTTCCACTGTTAATATCTTTCTGGATCCTCTTTAATGGAGCATGAGGACTTACCAGCTCTGAAAAAATCAAGAAACATGTTCTCTTTTTTTCTCCATGAGAGAAAAAAATTCTCATTAGTAAGAACTTGTACTTAAACCCCATTCAGCAAGTAGTCAGGAGAACAGAAACCAAGCTAAAAAAAGTCAAAAGTTTCAGAATTTAATACTTCTAATTAAAAGTAGAAAGGGAAGACACACAAATAACTCCTGAAAACAGATACTATGTTTTTTTTTTAAAAAAAGCGATGTCTTTAAGTTCCTCTGCCTCAGTATCTTCCTGTCAGACCAGCCTTTCCAGAAGATAAACACCTCATTCAAAGAGATCAGGTTATGTCTCTCATACCAATGCCTTCTGCAGCTTTTACACTAGCATACTTAGGTTACAGTAGGATGGAATGTAACCAAGACCAACCTGCAACAAGGACAATTGTGCCTGATCAGTCTATAATAGCTCTGTAAGTTCATCAATAAAACAGCGAATAAAGGAGAAGCAGATGACATTTGGTGAGGCAAAATGAATTGCATTTATTCCTGGCCATGACAGCTGGCCAAAAAAAACCCAAACAAACCCAAAAAAAAGAAAAGTAGGCTATGTGCATTAGAGAAGGCATAACATGAATATTGTTATCCCTATCACAGTTGGATCCTTGCACCTGAGGTATGATTTTCAATTCATACAGCAGCATGGGTTAAAATGCTGGTCAGTGACAAAGATTGGGACTTTCCTGTTTGCTGTATCAAAGAATTGTGAAATTTACTTGACAACACATTTACATGACTGATGAATGGATTAGAAAATGAGACTCTATTCACTCATCCCACAGAAGACAAAGGGACAAACAAGATCAAAAGGTTCTTTAGTAATTCTCAACAAAAGGAAACATTATGAAGAAGCCACAGAAATTACAAACGCTGAAGGAAGCAAGTCAGACATTTCGTACAGATGGCCACACTGACTGCAATCATCTATTAGGGAGCAGCACAAGATAGAAGAGGATATGACAACAGAGCGTCCTTCCCAGACTGTATTGGGTACTGGACCCAGTGAAGTTCTTGTAAAGGAAAAGCATAGTTACAAACCAAATACCACTACGCATCTCTAGCTGTCAGAGCTGGTGAGCCAGCACAAGATGAGACAGCAACAAATACTCTCAGTGTACCTACCTAAAAAGGCCTAGTAAAACAAACCAGTTATTTCCTAACAGGAACTAGTACATGACAAAATATTTGCTCCCAACAGTGCAAATAACACGTTTTACTGTAAACCCGAGCCCTAAAGGTACATTATTTTCAGTTATTAAAAAAATCAGCAATGCTGGAATTATACTGACCTCCAAAGGGCTTCTGCACATTTAAAACAATCTATAGATACAGATAAATATCCTTTAGAGCTCCTCAATATATTCAGTAGGTTCAGCCAGACATTTCTCACCTTGGGTTTTGGAGCCACAGTGAACAAGAAATAACACTGGTGGGTATAAAACAAAACACTCTCTTGACAAGAGACCCATAAGCTTTTCATCTCAGTATGTAAGTGTACATACTTCAGCTGAGAACCAGGGAATGCTAGATATGAAGTGTCCTGCATAGATGTTCTTCCTGTATTCACTAGAAGTACAGCTAGATACTAGTATTAACAGCAGCCAGATTTGCTGAGGCACCAGAGACGACAAAATCTCATCAGCCTGCTGCTTTATCTTTGCCAAGAGGCAAAGTTTATTAGCTCAGAGTAATGCCGTGCTTACAACATCAAATTGCTTCCAGGACCTCATGTGTTTTCTGTGCAGAGACCTGTGATGAGCTGCATGAATGTATAAATCTACCCAGGAAACTCTTTATTATACTATGCTACAAGATTTAGACTGACCTCAGAGGATACTCACCCTTACCACTGTATCTTCAAAGTAACCACACACCAAGAGTGCAAAGAAGCTGACAACAGGGGAAAGAATGGAATTGGCTTTAGACTAAAGAAATGGTAAGGAGCTACCCGCAGACAATCTCCACAGGAATAATCTCTTTCTTTCAGTCTTACTTTTCCCTCAGCAAAGCTATTACATACACGCACACACATACACAACCCAATATGACCAGATTAAGATAAATATTTAAACCTAATTTACAGATAATGCTTGTACATTTTTCGAAGAGCTCGCAGCTTTTTTTTGCACTCTAAAAATTGAGAGAAATGCATGAGTGTCTAACTTCTCCTCCTCTACCCCATGACTTCTACCAGCCAGTGGCATTCAGAGGTGACCTAAACAGACTTGAAATATTGCTTGTAACTATGAATGCTAGACTGTATTAACGATGAGGCCCTTCATTGATTTACTGTAGCTTACTAAATAAAACAGAATGAATTTACTGCATATGAGGCTTTGGCCAGAACAGCAGGGATGAGGATTCAAAACAGATCTAGAACAACTGTTTTTAAGGGACAGAAAGACAGAAAAGAGTAAAAGGAGTCAAAAAAGTTCACTCCCTTGTCTGCTAGTTGCTAATTCTTACTTCAAATAAATACAATTTATATGCTTATTAAGCAACAACAAATAACAAAGAACAGATTATTTCCTTTCAACTTTTTTTTTGTTGTTGTTTTACTATTATTAAGTAAGAATTGTAACTGAAAGACGTTTCCTTAAGTCCTCGTTTTGTATTCTCCACAAGCAGGAGTGCCAGGTGGCACTACCTAGGAGGTCAGCAGAAGAGCGCTACAAGCCTTTCTTGAACTTTAGTAAACCATACATGATTTAATGCCATATGTTGCTCACAGAACAGTCTTTGAAGTACAGCAGTAAGTACCTTCTTATAGCCCCAGATTTAGATGAGTAAATCGTTGGCTAGCTCAGAACGTGAAATAAATAAATAAATCTTGATTACTGCTCTGATATAAATATATATATCCATCTTTTAACACCAGTCCTCTTGTTTCTTTTCCTTGACCTTCAGCTGTTCTCTGATATTCTTCTGAACTGCAGGTATCTTCACACTTCTGAAGGTGGAACATGTAACCTTGGAAATAAAACCCAAGGACAAAAAAACTCCACTTAGTTTAATTCTGCAGCTTTCTTTGAATTATATAGAAAGCAGGAAGGAAAGCCAGTCACCTCTATATCTTGAAAAGAATCACACCCAACCCAAAGCCTCAAGCAGGGATCATTTTACCTCTGATTAAAGTCAAGGAACTTACATAGTCTGAAAACAAAAAAGGAAAACTTCTTCCATGCAAAAGCCCTGAAAACATTTTTACTACTGCTCCAATTATTCTCAGACTCAAAAAAAAATGCAGGTACTGACCAATCCATATTTAAATAGGAATTTGCAACCTCTTATCTCCTAAAACATTTGTTACATGACTGTACTAGTTCAATAACATCAAATCCAGAAACAAGGCATGCAACTACCAGGACTCGCGATACAGCAGACTTAAGACAGCTGACATAATTCCACTTTTCTGTAGAGATTTTTGCCTACATTTATACTGCATTATTATACCTCCTGTCATGAGAATCTGGTTGAATATTTTATCCAGGCTCTAACACATCTTCAGTTGCTCCCCAAAGAACAACCTTAACAACCCATTCCACAACATCTGTCAGCCACACAGACTGGAACAACCGTGTTTTCAACACTCAACCTTGCAATCACATCTGCTGGAAACAACTGGCTGAGCTGAAAGCCATTGCCTGGTTTCTGAACAGCACCTTAGGGCTTTTCAAATCTGCTCAAGAGAGCGATATGGGTGCACATGCACACACAGAGACCTACTGGTGATGATGATGAACATCCGTCCTCCCGCCTGTTACAAAGTTTTCCTCCCATTGCCACTATCCTGGTTGACAAACTAGTGAAAGATTTCCTAGCAGCCTTTCAGCATAACCTCTGCAGATGAAACATACACAGGAGCATGTAACATAATCACACCAGGAGTTGACACACACAGAAATCTTGAATGATAACTACCGACCTGTAATACAATGCAAACTATCGCTCTCCTACAAAGGGAAGTATCTTTGAATGGAAGTCGTAATACATGAAGATTTCAGGAGTAGGTGCAGTGCATATTCCCGTGCTCGCCCACTCCATGAGTTAACAAGGAAATCAAAAAAGCAAGCTGCAGCACTGTGGTACACCATGGGATACTTAGCCCTGCCAGGAAGCCTAGCCAGTGGCTGATACAAGTACAAGCAACCCCAGCTAACAAGGAGGCATCATGGTAGCATTCCCAGCCCAAAAAATTATTTTCGGCCTAACTACTTTAATTTTTACCTTTTTCTCTTCAAAAGACAAGACTGTCTCTAGATACTTTTTAAAAATCAGTTCAACTTCCGAAAAATTCCAGGAAAATTTTCAAAAAGCGTGCTGCTATTTTTCACTGAGCCCCACTGCTCGTACCTGGATTAACCATTTACTGAAGCCCACATTGCAGCTAGGATGCTCTGAATTCCAAAGCACTAGCATAAAAGTGGATACTGAAATTACCTTGATAATTGATTCCAAAACAACAATGCAGTACATATGCTAATGGAACATCTGTCAAGGGATAAGGCAGGAAGAAGCACAACCTGCAATTCATTTTACTATAGCAAGGTTCCTTAAATTTAGTAGAGCAGGAATCAGTTATACTAGAATAGTCAATAGCACTAAGAACTGGGTGGATTTTCCTGGCAATATTCAGAGTATACTAAAGTCCCAGAGTGAGGGACTTGGTTTAAGTAGGAAACTAGAAATATAGTGATAAATGTTAACATCTCTTGGGGGATGAAGGGGTAGATTTAGTTGTATATTTTCATAAATTATTTATAAATGCTAGATATTTATACATTTTATAAATATATGTATTATAAAATGAACATTTTTTTTAAATCCTTTTGAGAGCTGTCCACACAATGGAAAGGCTTATGTGACCTGAGAGCTAAGCCAACAGGTACTTTGACTTCCAACAGAATGTAAGATCTGATAATCTCAACAAAGTAATACAGCCTCATGATGCTGATAGTAGAAGGCTTGAACACAAATCATTCCCTTTAAAAAAATCAATAGAGATACAAAATATGACAGCTCTTCCAGGAACTGTCTTCAGACAGTTGTGCAGCAGCAATATCAGAGCTCCCTGCTCCCATCTCTCCCAAGGCTATGAATGCATCAGTCCTCTAACCTACTTTGCTTTTATTGCTCTGGCAGCTTGTCAGCTGCTTTGCTCCCGGTGGACATTAGAACAACACAGAACTTGTTGAATATTCAGAGAATCGCAAAAAAAAAAAAAAAAAAGAGTCTGGGAGTTTGCCCGAGCCTATCCCCCTGCCTCAGGGAAGGCCAGCTAGACACAAAACACTCATGGCAGATTTGTCTCACCTGTTCTTCACCAGCCTCCAATGCAGCACTCACAGCTTTCCTAGACAACTTAAACCAGCACTGAGCTATCTTTGTGGCTATTTTTCTCACCTAGGCATGAGAGATTTCTCTAGGCTGCAATGTGTTCCATTATTCCTTGCCCTGCTCACCACAGTGATAGAGGACAGACTGTTCTTTTCCTTTTACTGTCTTTTTCATATTCCTGTCTTCTCCTAAGTTTGCTGCTGAGAGCAAAAATCTGTCAGGTCTCCCTTGCTGATTACATTCTGGGTTCTCTCCACATTTTCTTTGGGTTTGTAGTCCCAAACAGGAGGACATCATGCTATACAAAATACTTAGCAATGTCAACTGTTAAGGTTACTATTCATATAATTACATGCATCCCCTCATACCTATGTTTTACTTGCACCACTATGAAGACCATAATTTGGCAGCAGTCATGAAAACACGCACACTTTTTTTAAAAGCCTGTGCTTCCTTCATGGGAAATCTGATGGAAGAAAAAGCACGTTAGAGGATAGGTTACATATTATACCACCAAAGTTCAGAGACTGAAGAAGCAGAACTTAACTTTACAAACAGGGAACATTTTAATTTAATTTGATTTAAGCAGGGTTAGGATAACTTATGACCACTACTATCTTCTTATTCTTCAGCAGCTGGATATATAGCCAGCATGCTGAGCATGTCAACCTGTCATTTCAGTCTGGTCCCCCACTGTACCAGCTGAGCACATTTCTGATGCTTCTGTTGCTGCTTGTAAAAACAGACAAAGCAGTCTAGTTCTGTAAGCCCAGTGCCAAGGCCCATGCTATAACCACATCTTCTCAAACATGGTTAAAATCTGTAAAGTAGCATGATATGAACAGCTCCTGGTTTCTCTGCTTCTCCCAGAGTGCATGCCACGTGTTGGCAGCAGTGAAGTAGCAAGTGGAAAACAAGGCACCTTAAGTCACAACAGAGGGAGACCATTTATCATTTCTGGTGCACCAATCATTCAGGTAACTTACTAGGGTAAATGAAGAGACTGCTGAATGTTTCGCCCATTCTGTACCTCCTGATCCACAGCACTGCAGGGCAGCAGTGCCTGAAACCATGTCAACTAAGACTTAGGTCTTATGAATAATAAGGAAGTCAATGGAACAGTTTATTTACAAAACTGTAACACCTCCACTTGCAGTGCCCTCCTTCAGCCAAGTAGAAGGGCTTCCATCATGCCTTTTTTTTTATTACCCCTTCAACCTTCAAAAAGTAGAGTCTCATCCCTGCCCCAGATAGGCTGAGATACTGAACCCTTCTCATTCCCCTGCCTTCATTCCAAAGGCTTCTCAGGCTTCCCCTTCTTTTCCCAGGGCTGCTTACAACAAGCACCTGCTCCTCCAGCTGAGCCCTTGATGGTTCCAGAGACAACTGATGAGCCCCAGGCGAGGCTCTGGCCAACTCTCTCACCTAAACTTTTAGAGTTAAGGTTGTCAGCCACTGAATTACCAACGCTCTCTCCCAGCCTTCTGCAAATCCTTTCCAAAACTTGGATCAAAAATCAGGAAACCATTAGCTATTAGTCATCCATTGCAAAAGGCATTTTAGAAGCCATTATGCCCACACAAGGATTTCTGGTTTCAGAACTAGGATAGTTCAATCACGTAAAACCCTCTCCCCACCCCCCAAACAACCAAATTTAAGGACCCATTCTGTTCAAAATATCCTTTATAAAGGCTTGTACTATAAGCTGGGTAGATCACAAAGAGGAAAATATTAGGAGAGCAAGTGCATCTAGAACTAGTTTGAATAAGCATATCCAGACTCTGTAAGAGTCTGTACTAGAACTTGTAACAAATTACTTTGTATGCCATATATTGCACTCTACTTTAGAGCTCATGCTCATTCCCATATATGTGAGTCCCAAACCACCTTTCCTGTTCATCTGGAAGAATAATAAAACACACACTTATGTTTAGGATCACTGGACTTCCACAGGTCCATTAAGCAAAACTGAAAGTATATTAATAATTTAATAAAGGACTCACAGGAAAAAGAACTACATTTGAAGTGCTTTTCTGTAACCTCAAAAATCGCAGACAGCAGAGTTTGCTGCCTTTTCCCCAAACCGCAGAGTGCAACTAGCTGACCTGTCCAGACTCCAGTATGAATACCAACTAGCAACCTCTTCACACACACCCTGCAATATTTTAAAGTGTCTTTTGCCTCCTTTTTCATTTCCTGTCCTTAACTGTTGTTGTTCACAATTGAAGAGCTGTTATGGTTTACTCTGAAAACAACTGAGTATCGGTGCTATCTGTGAAACATCTTTATACATTACTATTTCCTCCAAAGATAAGGCATCAGTTAACAAGAACACAAATTCCTGTGAATAAACACTGCTGGATTTTGGAAGTGTGTGTGGTGTATGTGTGCACATGTATGTATAAATACATGCATGTTTGCATGCGTGTGCATGTATATACAATGTATATACTGCAGATGCATGCATATACAAAGGCAGATACACAATCTATATGTTGCAAAAATGTAAATGAGAAAAACCTAGAAAAATCTATCAAGGAAAGAAGTATGAACTCTGAAACACAGAGCTGATACTGCTGTTAACAGAATGAATATTGGGCTAGAACTAACATCTGTAACCAAGGAGTTAACAGTCTCTGGTAGGAAGCCACTAAAGCATGTGTGAACTCTTGTCACGCCAAATGGTCTATGAGTCCTACATGAAGTCCCAAGGAAAGGGCACCACGTCAGCTTTAACAAAACCTCCTGATTTCTGTCTGTCTTCAGTGAAATAGCTGCAGAGCAAAATCCCTGCTGGTGGAGCCTAGGGGACCCGAAAGGGCAGCAGGCAGCCTGCCCCCCACCTCTATCGCTTCCTGCAGTCAACAAGCTTAAAGAACTTGAACAGAAACAACTCTTAGTTGTTTCAGTAGCTGACGATAAGGATGAGAACGTTACAGACCTAGAATTAAAGTCTGCTTCAAAAATATTTTTGGGAGGATGAAACTGGGAAAAAGCCTTCTCAGGCAATGAACGAAACACGCTGCAGCAAGGGAAACATTTTGCTCAACCAGAACAGGCCAACACACAAGCCTTGCCTGCTCTCCCAGTACAGTTCGGATTTTTAGATATATGGTTTGAAAAATGATCTAGTTTTCAGCTATTCTTAGTTCACTTGTATGGCAACAGCATGCACTGACCTTTGTTTTGCCACAGGAGGAGACAAGTTAACATTATTTAAGACATCATTTTCTTCCACTGTGGGTACTTAAAAGCACCAAAATAAACAGCCAGACTGAGCTTTAATGGAGCAAAAATGGATAGATTTAAATATTAAATTATGTTCTATGTTGAATCCTGTTTAATAATTTTCTCACTGCAGGAAAACCTTTTACATAAGGAACACTGAAGGGAAGAGGTTTTCGGTACCTGTACAAAAACTAAATGATACGTAAGACACAGTTTAGTGGGGATCCAAACAATGAAAAAAAAGTTACAAACATCAAGAGAAGATTACACTTTAAACCGCTGCATGATGAACAAGCTGAATAACTCAAAGCCTAATTCTGATGTCTTATTTGAGCTAGTAAAAAAAGATGTAGTAAAGCACTTAAAACACCTAAACTACATAAGCAGAGCTTCCTACAATTTTGACATAAAAAAAGAAGAAAAGGGATTCACTATGTGTGCTTTGTACCTCTAAATCAACATGCCATTTCGAGTTTTTTTAGACAAGTGAAATAAGGAAACATAAAACCGAAAAAAGAAACGGTAAATACTAATACACATCTTTCACACAAGCTTTGCCTCTTGGACTTCACCACTGTCCATTACAAAAGTGACATTGTTCCAGTTTTAAGACATCTATATAAATGAAGAGAAACTATGAGCAAAACCCAGTATCAATATTGTTATGCTGTGGGTTAGCTATCAACGATCTTTCCAATTAAATTTTAGCAAATGTTTCTCAGTAACTGAAAAGAATAGTGCCTTTGAGGTCAATTATAATGGGGCTTTTAAGGTCAGTTCTCCTCCTCAAGAATTAATCTTAATTTTCATCCTCTGAAAAGTCATCAAGAAGACAGCCTTTCCCAAAGACTTAAGTATATTTATTACTCTCATTTCCACCCTAATTATGCAGATTACTGACTAGAATAAACCAATTCACTGCATATTGTAACAGGGGTGCTGTTGTTGGCAACCCACTTCAAATGAAGGACCTACACTGGCAACTTGTCCACAACAGCAGTGAACTTGCATAAAAGCCAGAAGATTGCTGCTTTTCTAGTGCAAGGGCACAGCCTACGAAAGGTACCAGCCTCACATTCACAGCTCAAGATCCAAACGTGTGAAACTTGTGGTCCATGCTTGGCTTGCCATACACCTATGTGGATCCTTTAATTCAAACACAGCAAATGGTGACAATCAATCATAGAACTGTTTAGACTGGAAAAGAACTTTAAGATCATCAAGTCCAACCATTAACATAACACTGCCAATTTGACCACTTAAACATGTCCCTAAGTGCCACATCTATACATCTGTTAAATACCTCCAGGGATGGTGATTCCACCGCCTCCCTGGGCAGCCTGTTCCAATGCTTCACCACCTTTCAGGGAAGAATGTTTTCCTAACATCCAATCTAAATGTCTCCTGGCTCAACTTGAGGCCGTGTCCTCTTGTCCTGTCTCTCGTTACTTGGGAGAACAGACAGACCCACACCTCGCTACAGCCTCCTTTCAGGTACCTCTAGAGAGCAATAAGGTTCCCCTTGAGCTGCCTCCTCTGCAGACTAAACAACGCCAGTTCCCCCAGCCGCTCCTCGCAAGACCTGCTCTCAAGACCCTTCACCAGCCTCGTTGCCCACCTCTGGACACGCTCCAGCACATGTCAGTGTCTTTCTTATAGTGAGGGGCCCAAAGCTGAACACGCTATTTGAGGTTCAGCCTCCTCAGTGCTGAGTGCAGGGGGGCGATGACGGCCCTGGTCCTGCTGGCCACACTGCTTCTGATACAAGCCAGGGTGCTGTTGGCTGCCTTGTCCCCCTGGGCACACTGCTGGCCCATGTTCAGCTGGCCATCAGCCAGCACCCCCAGGTCCTTTCCCACCAGGCAGCTTTGCAGCCGCTCTTCCCCAGGCCTGTAGTGGACCCAGCACTTCTTGTGGAACCTCATACAATTGGCCTTGGCCCATCAGTCCAGCCTGTCCAGATCCCTCTGCAGAGCCTTCCTGCGCTCCAGCAGATCAACACTCCTACCCAACTTGTTGTCTGTGAACTTACTGAGGGTGCACTCAGTCACTGGCCACCAACTGGATGTAAATCCATTCATCACCACGCTTTGGGCTCAGCTATCCAGCCAGTTTTAAACCCAGTGAATAATACACCCGTCCCAGCCATGAGCAGCCAGTTTCTCCAGGAGAATGCTGCGGGAGATAGCATCAAAGGCTTTACTATAGTCTCAGCAGACAACATCCACAGCCTTTCTCTCATCCACTTAGCAGGACATCTTGTCATAGAAAGAGATCAGGTTTATTAAGCAGGACCTGCTTTTCATACACCCATTCTGGGTGGGCCTGATCCCCCAGTTGTCCCACACGTGCTATGTGATGGTGCTCAGGATGATCTGCTCCATAACCTTCCCTGGCACCAAGGTCAGGCTGACAGACCTGTAGTTCCCTGGATCTTCCTTCCAGCCCTTCTTGTAGATGGACGTCACGTTGGCTAACCTCCCATGAATGGGACCTTCTCAGTTAGCCAGGACTGCTGATAAGTGATGGAAAGTGACTTGGTGGACAAGTCTGCCATCTCTCTACCCTTGGGTGGATTCCATTTGGTCCTATAGAATTCTGTGTGTCTAAGTGGTGTAGAAGGTCACTGACCATTTCCCCTTGGATTATGGGGACTTCATTCTATTCCCCATCCCTGTCTTCCAGCTCAGGGAGCTGGGTACCTGGAGAACAACTGGTGTTACTATTCTTCTACCTTCTTTGCCTTGATCTTTAAGTACCTTGGCCATTCCCTCAGACTGTCACTGTGTTTCGTGTCGTGGTTTGACCCTGACCGACAACCAAGCCCCACACAGCTGCTCACTCACTGCCCCTCACCCAGAAGTCGAGAGGTTATCTCAGACCTCATCGAGGGTTGAGATAAGAACAATTTAATAGGGAAAGCAGAAGCTGCACACACAAGCAAAGCAAAACAAGGAATTTATTCACCACTTCCCATGGGCAGGCAGGAGCTCAGACATCCCCAGGAAAGCCGGGCTCCATCACACGTAACTGTTATGTGGGAAGACAAACGCCACAATGCCAAATGTTCCCCCCTTCATCCTTCTTCCCCCAGTTTCTATACTCAGCATGACATCCCATGGCATGGAATACCTCTTTGGCTAGTTTGGGTCACCTGTCCTAGCTAGGTCCCCTCCCAATTTCCCGTGCCCCTCTAGCAGGGCCCCAGAAACAGAAAAGTCCTTGACTTTAGTATAAACATCACCCAGAAACAACTAAAAACATCAGTGTGCTATCAACATTGTTCTCACACCAAATTCAAAACACAGCACTACACCAGCTACTAAGAAGAAAGTTAACTCCATCCCAGCTGAAACCAGGACAGTTTCCCCACACATCCAATAAACCTGGGGTCCTCAAACTACGGCCTGCGGGCTGTATATGGCCCCCAGGGTCCTCAATCCGGCCCCCAGTATTTACAGACACACACCACACACACCCCGCCGGGGGTTGGGGGGGAACCAAGCAGCCGCAGATGGCTGCCTGGCACTGCATCCGCACGCCGGCCCCCTGGTTAAAATGTTTGAAGACCTCTGGAGTAAAGGATGGAGATCCTCCTTAGCCCTCCTTTTGTTACTAAAACATTAACAGAAATATTTTTTACTGTCTTTCAGAGCAGTAGCCAGATTAAGTTTTAATGGGACAACTTTGGCCTTTCTAATTTTCTCCCTACATAACCTCACAACATCCTTCTAGTCCTCCTGAGTAGCGTGCCCCTTCTTTCAAGGGTCTTAAACTCTCCTTTTTTCCCCCCTGAGTTCCTGCCAGAAAGAGCATCCAGTTCTTGACTGCTGCAAGAGGTGGGCCTTTCTGTGTCATTGATTTTCGGATATCAGAACCTTCACTGTATCATGGGTGGAGAGAAACTGAAGTGGTTTGATTTGTGCCTGTGGCAAAACAATAATTAGGCAACCCAATTCAGAAAAAATGGATCAAATTCATTTTAGGTGGGATTTGCTGCTTAAGGTAATCGTCCCTTCAAGAGATGAACTGCTGTGCACTAATACATTCAAAGGAACATAGTGGAGAACCAAGAAAGACCAGTTCACATTTCTTTACTAGAATGGCTCAAGAAGACTTGGGGTCAGGTCAGTCACACCTGAAAATACCGCAAACAAAACTGCATAAATAACTTGCACATCTCCACAACTTCTGTCTTGGAGCATAAAAGTTTTTGCCAATTATGAACTAAGCATAAAACCTTCACAAGTCAGCAGGATAAACAACTAAATAATTCATATTAACATAAGCAGTGCCCTCTCTGTCACTGGCAATGTTACACGACTGAAAGGAGGCAGGATGGACACTTCTTGAATACATGTTGCGATTCTGGGATTCAACCTCAAACAAATCAGGGAAATGGAAAGCCTCTTCTAAACTAAATCTCACAGGAAGTGTTCCTGGCAAAAAATATTTCTACTGTACGTTAGAAACACAGCCAGGGAAAAAGCAAATGAAAGTCTACCACTTGTTTGTTCCTGTACGTGGTATGAATGAAAAAAAAATTATTACATATTTAAAACACATTCCCCTTTGAGAATGATCATTTGATAAAGCATTAATCAGATCTCGTTCTAGTCACATGCAGGCTATCTAGTATTGTATGCACAATTAACACATTCAACAGGACTCACAAAATTTTAAGGATGCAATACTTTGTGCTGCAGCATTTCAAACTAAAGTGTTAGTGTGCTGTAAACAAAAAAAAGTGTCCATGAGAAGCAGCTTTATAAGGTAACTGAAACAAAACAACAGGCAGAGATTCAGATATTTTGAAGTTGGACTGTTACAGTTCTCTAGTCATACCCATGCACCATTACATCACAAAAATCAAGGTGCCTTAGGGTACTAAATAACCCCAGTTTGACAACATGATTGTAAAAGCAATACACATTTCACTATAATTAAAGCAGCAGATATCTGCAGAACTTACTAAATTATAATTAAAAGCAACAATAAACTGAAAATAAAATAACAGATGGTGTATAAGTCATTAAGAAAGCCACCTCCTTAAACTAACAGATTTCACTAAAGATCATCAAACCCAGTGAAGTGGAAAGCAAGGCAAAATCTGATAAAAATGCAATAATAAATCCAGAGTAAAGACAGAGCAGGCACCCAGCTCCAATACAATCACCATTGCTTTTGTCTGTGAAAGGATTCACACAGAATGGAAAACAGGAAAAAAAAATGACACTAACAGTAAACCCTTTCATGCCTTAATCAGAACAGTGTTTTGGAACCAAAGAGGCAAAGCACGGGGAAATTCCTTGAGAAAGCAATAGCAGAAGCAAAATACACATTGCTTCCCATTTTAGTCACAAACACCACATGCATGCTGTAGATTCCCCATACAGCCCACACATTATTCTGATGATTTGCTGCCATCTAGAAACAGAGCTCCATCTACGTGATTGCTACTTGTCTGGTCAAACAATTTCCAAACAAATAAATCCAGTTCCTTTTAGTAGTGCTAATACCTTTTGTCAATAAAGTTGAAGTGTTCCATGTATTAAAAGAAAACAGCAGAATAAATTTAGGAAGTTAAATTCATATTAACCAACACGTTAGTAATAATACCTAAGCTTTTCTCATTGCTCATACCTGGCATTCACTTGCTTAATCATGTCTTACAACCACTGTGTGTGTTCATTGCACCTCCGCATACTTTAGAGGATCTTAGGTATCTCTACTCAGGCGTACAGCTTGTTCTGGGTGCTAACTGCTGAACTATTAACCAACTCAGAGGTGCATTTTCGAAGTGAAACAGAACTTATTTCTTAGATAGCCATCACACATCAAAAATGTAGGAAGGAATTTGTTTAGAAAGTAGCCCCAAACACTCCCAAAGTCACAAAGACAAGTGAATGATTCAATGGATTAGCACTCATTATTTTTTCTTGAAAGCAAAACTCAGTTTGACTGCTAGCAGTGGGGTTCTCAGCACAGCACAAGAGCAGTAACATTGTACTTTAAAGACTGCTTTGTACTGGCAAGCTGAAGTTAATTTTCTTCCCCAGCCGTAAGGTGCCCTGCTTTGCAACATGGGTCTTATTAATGGAACAAGTTGGGCTTGGTCTCTACGGCCAAAGCAGAGTCATTCCAATGCAACATATTTCTCATTGCTGGTGTTTTGTAGAGGTTAGAAACAGACTTTTAGTGTTTATTAAGCAATGAAGAATGACATTACTCAGAGACAGCCCTGTGACATAAATCAGCCTAATTTATGACCTAGAAGCCAGGCTGTTCCAAATCAGAAATTATCTCTGTTCTTGTCACAGCTGTGAGAGTCTCACAAGCACAGCACTTCACTCCAATAAGCCTTTTCTTAACCCATCCTTACTGGGAGGAAATGGTGAGCCCCCCAACAACACCCCCCCCCCAAAAAAAAAAAAAAAAAAAAAAAAAGTAACTCTGCATTTGGGGAGTAATTCAGCTCCTCCTGAGACAGAAAAAGGGATTCACTCCATCTAACCCATGCAGCTAAAAGACATGTCAAATGTGAGCTCTTTCTAAGCCACCCTTTATAGTCAAAGAAGACAAAAAGGCACCTGAAGAAGGAAAGTAATTTCATTCTCAAACTGGTTTCTAAAGCAAATCAGAGCAACACCTCCCTAGAAGTGCCAGTTTCTCTCTAATGACAGTAAATAGAGGCTAGAGTAGCTAGTCACTTTAGATACAGATGTGTAATTTTCAGCTATCTCAAGTCAGAAGATACCAATACCACCCTAAATGTCTGAAAGTAAACCGTAAAACTTCTGAGAACCACCACTGAATCACATTACTTTGGAAAGAAGATCAGACAGTGGTGGCACCACCCAGAAACAAAAAGCCTGAACAGAAGGTTTCTCCCTGCAAGCGCTGCTACTTTACAGCATCTCAAAGATTTCCAGAACTATTTTGTCCAACTCTGCTTCAAGACCTCCACTATAAGGACAGTGGCCAGTTGCTCAAAGCAAATTTTACTTATTTTATCATGCTGCAAATTAGTTTCATAAGGGTGTTTCTTTTGAAATATCTTTACATAAAGTGCTTCAGAGTCCAGGGGAAGGAGAAGAAATAAGAATGAGCAGCTGAAAACATTCTGTCAATAAGTGGTGCTTTTAAATAGAAAGTCCAATAGTTAGGGAAACTGTTTTTTAACTCTTATGACTAGATTATTTACCCATTTGCTAGAGCAGCAGTTCAAGCATGCTTTAATCTCAAAGGAAAGACTTGTAAGGAAACAAAAAGTAATTACTTAACTTGCACTTTGCTCCAAAGATGATTTCTCTTTATTCAGGATATTCTTTAATGAGTTTCAAAATATTTCAAAACCATTAACAGATGTAACGAATGTGCTACATCAGTACTGTATATAATTCCTTTAAAAAATTGTTTCCCTCTTGTCCCTCCACAGCACATTCACTAGTTACACAAAGTACACATTACTAGATCTGCTAACAGAGCACTATCCTTCCTTTGCCCACTCCAACCCAACTGAGAATAAAAAAAAAATCCAAAATTAAACAACTTTGATTTCGGAGAAACAAAGCAGGGCATCTTGAGATCAAACCATTTCTAGTTTTACCACAATGTTTTAATGGGACTAAGCAGGCCCCCAACAATGTCTACCACATCTTCCCTACCTAGAAAATGTTCTTATCTTCTACCTGTACCATTCCCATTCTTCAGCTAAAGAACTGAAGTAACAAGGCAGATTAAATAGCACTGCTAGCTCTCATGTTTTTCAGGTACTTTTAAACCATGCTCCCTACTAGCTTCAGTACTCTGACAATGACATGAGAATCATCTCCCTTCATAGCTATAGAGGCATGGAAAATGTGAATTTAAAGCTTGTACATGTTTGTGAATATAAATATTTTTTATAATCCTAGATAAACTGGTTAAAATTTTGATAGGCTTGCAATAAAAAAATACTAAAAAAAAAAAAGGTGAGCTGTCGAACGTCATACCAGGAATCTGTGCAAAGTCCCAGAGCATCTAGCCAGTGCTCCGTCTAGTGGCTCTCCTGATCTGCTTTGAAAGGAAAGTCACTTCAAGACAGGGAACTCTAAAACTGACTAGTAGCAAGAGCTTGAAATTCCAGTCAAAAGATCAACAGAAAGTGTAGACTCTAACTGCATGTGTGTTAGGAAGAACACCTTGAAAAACCAGTGGTAGCTCTGGTCTGTCATCACCCCCTATTACCTACAGGCCATGCTAAAACTTTATAACACCCCCTTTCCAAGGTGCTATGCCACACCAAAGTACTTTTACGACACAGTGAAGAGCACACACAACACTGTTGGTCACAGGCACCTAGATCAATTTATAATTGCTACTTCAAAGAGCACACAGCAGGAAATCACAACTGTTATGGCTATATCCATGCAAGAGAAAAAAATTGAAAAAGCTAAAACAAATTAGGCACAACATTGTGAAACTGTCACTCTAATAGTAAATATTCCCACTTACAAGAATCAATGGGAACAGACTGACTTTTCTCAAAAGTTCCCCTCTCCTCATTTCCTTTCTCCACTGAATGCAATAAGAACTTTTCAAAAAGCAACCAACAGACAAACAATATTCTCCAACAACTGAATATTAACTTCGCATTTCTACAGTGATGCAAAAAGCGCTTTGTCCTGTGAGTTCTATATTTAAATAGCTGAACACAGAAGTGTGAAAACAGCTTCGTACTCCCAGACCTTCCTTTTGCTTCCACTGCAACAGTGACCAGCAAGTACTGTCTATACAAAATGCTTCTGATAGCCACTGCCTTTGGAGAGGCAGAGTGAAGGCCCAGAAAGCTGGAAAGAGGCACAGAGTTCTAAAGACAAGTCTGCATTTTGAGCAGTATAAACTAGCATTAGGAAGAGATGTTCTTCACAGCTGTAAACAGCCAAGCTTGTTCAGTGCAAGAGCTTTAAAATTCTGCAACTCTCTGGAATTACAGTTGCCACAGGTTACAAGAGCACTTAAGCAGCATTTTGCAGTTGTGGCACCATAAAAGTCCCCAGTGACACCCTGCTCTGTCGACAGAGAAAATTATGTTTTCTCGTGTCTTTATTTGATCTCAGAATCCATATTTTTTTTTAGTAAAGTAAAAGAACAGGCCATGCAATACATTTATGAGAGATGACAGCCTACGTGTTATGAAGTAGGGGCAGAAGTTTAGAAACACCAACCATTCATGGTGCAATTTTATATACACTGCCCCTGCACAAAGCCCTTTCTGCCATCACAAAACAGCAGTTTATGTACAAGAGAGCAAGAATCAACCTTTCCCTTCAAGCAGGGGTTATTGCTACTTGTTGATACTCACCGACAGCAGAAGAGAAAGCTTCATTAAGTCCTGGCATTCCAAAGCAACCCTATAATAAAAACATAAGGTAGACTCTTTCAAATACTCAAGTCACATAGAACATATGTAGAGATTGTGGTTTTTAAAACTAACTTGCTAAATTCTGCAGATCTCTCTGTGATGCAGCAAAGTTCCTGGAAGACCTAACTGGCCCAGGAGCCCTAGAACTTAAACCTGCTACATGCATATTTTAAAGTTTAAAATGGCTATTTGTTGTAACAACTCTGACAATAATTGCACTGTCAAAACAGCTACTGAAACCAGCCAACATTAGTCCCTTATACACAACATCAGTATTATCCTTTCATAAAAGCAAAACAGCCAGGGGCTTAGGAATTAGGAAATTAAATTCAGTCTCCTACCATCACTTTATTAATGGCTTCTGAAGCGATCAAAGGAACAAGGCAAATAAAAAAAAAACTAAACAAACCACTATCTCTGGAAAAGCAACTGACACAACTGAAGGTAGTGCTCTCGGCACTTACAAGTTTTTCCTTAACAGCAGTACTGGAGTCAAATAAGGTTGTTGAGGGCACAGTCCCCCACACCTCTACGCATAACAAGAAAGGACTTCCAGAAATTAGGCAGCATATTTGCGTGCAGAAGTCAGAGGTATCAAGCTGCTATAAAAAGTCACTTGAAAATATGGTTCCTTCTAAAACATCATGAATATTTTGGCTTTTAAATGAGTCCACAATGAGTGAAGCTGCTTTAAACACCCTGACTGAATTTACATAAACTCTACACAGTCAAACTGACCCAAGGCTGCAGCAGCCCCAGAAGAAGCAGCCCTACCCTACCCCAGATTGGTGCACATGCCCCTGAGAGTCTAGTGCCAGCACTTCAGTTTTCAGGGTCTCTGGCCAGAAGCTGACCTGACTGAAAATTAACGTTTGGGGTTTTGTTGGTATATTGTCAGGACGGCTACTTTTTCCAGTCACCTTGAAATTACTATCTTTAGAGGGCACTACTGCTGCCAGATAAATTCCACTGACAGCCAGACACGAAACTCCATTAGGTTCCAGAGAAACCACATAAGAAGGATGTTACCCATACCTGTTGAAACTTCATGACTGCTAAGGAGGGTGGAAATAGGCACATATCTTTGATTGAGATGAATTTCACCCTGGAAATTGCCTTTTATTTCCATTTTCTATAAAAAAAAAAAAAAAGAGGTGAGAGCAAGCAGATCAAATGTACTTTGCTTTCCCTAACTTGGCATGTGAACAGACAGTGGGGTGGTATGTCTCTTTTCTAATAGTATTCTGCTTTTTTCTGCTTCCCAGTTACACTTCAAATACTTTCAGGTTGGATCTGTCTGTCCCCATCTTTTTTAGATGCCCGCACTGAGCAGAAGTTAAATGTGCAACCAATTAAAAGTTAGATATGCAAGTTTAAGCTGTTCACCCTCAATCCTTTTTAGAGCAAATGGAAAGTCTTCACAAAATAAAAGAAAAAAAAAGGCCCAAAACCTCAAAATATATTCAAGCAACAACATGTTTCTTAAAACAAAGGCTGTCATAATGCAAAATGTCCAAGAAACAAAGGAAGATCAAAATGCCAGGTGCTAGCTGGTTATGATACATAGGAACCAAAATCCTGTCTAGACAGGCTGGGAAGGAAAGTCTGTGGATGCAAATTGCAATGTAGGCTTTTTTGGACTTTTTTTCTATAGGATGGATGTAAAAGATAAAATGTTTGATAGATTGAGGGACACATTAACACTAAAATAATGAATGTTTGCAGCAGAAATACTCCCCCTAGCTATGGAAAGTAAAATCAAACTGAATTTGTCTTGGTAGTCAAATGGTATCTGAGCAAGGTCAGGTAACAAGCCAGGTTGAACAGAGTGGTGGATTTACACAGCTAAAACAATTGGCAATTATCAGTAAAATTTTCAAAAGCATTTTTGGAGCAGACACAGATTCTTCAGTCATTTACATGCTCTCATGGCCTGAACATGAAGCAGCAACTTTAGCTAGAGACAGGAGAAGCACAAGCCAAAGACTTTGCTGCATCAGATATAATGAAGGTAATACATAAGCCAGTCTACTTTTTCTTTAGAGTAGGCATATTTTTATGAGATGTCCTTGATGAACTGCTGTAGGAGCTAAGTTAACCAGGTACTAGAGAGTTTTCAACCAGCATACCCTCTCAGAATCTTCCAAAGCAAACCACAGGGACCCTTTTTAATGTGTTGTTCTGATGTACCAAAGGAAAAAAAAAAGCCCCAGAGAATTTAAACTGAGTAAATGTGAGGCTGCACAAGCCAGGGAAATAAATCCAAGAATCCTCCTGAAATCTGGAAAATCTCTACAAAACCAAATTGCTGATGACTAGAAACGAGACCAAGCCAGTAACTGTGAGTCTGTAGAGCATTGCATTATCTAGCAAAGACAGAGGGATTCCTGGGGGCCTGAAGAGTACAGCAGCATTTACAATGTTCAAGCAGCAAGGCAGAGCTTTGGACATTCAGAGGCACAGTAACATCTGTGTTCAAATTTACCCTCACCTTGCCATAATTAGATTCTCAATCAGAGCGTTAGCTGAGGACAGAAGATGATGACAAGAGAAAAATATTTTAGAATCTAAGACAGAAAATCTGTACACATCAGTAGTCTGAGGACTGGATCTGATACAGGGTTTGGGTGTGCATGGAGTAGAAGTTGCAGTCTCTAACTTCTAGTGCCTGGCTCCCAAAGCAGGCGTGAGAGCAGGATGCAGCTTGACAATGGACTTACAGTGATCTAAGATCACAATGCTGCAAAATGGGCTGCCCCTCTACCCCCTTCCAGAAATTCTCCTCTACAGTCGTGTGTTCACTACTCCTACCCCAACTCATGAAAGAATTGGTAAACCCATGACCACAGTCACATAAAAATCCATTCCTACCACCATCTCTCATTTGATTTCCAATCAAAACAGAGACACAGTGCTACTCCCCATATATTAATATCACTAACTACGCTGATAGAAGGGACGAAGCAAAAACCTACCAAAACAGAAGCATCAGGGAGCAGCAAAGGCTGACTGCTGTCTAAGCCAAGGGTGATCCCAGCACAGGCAGCATTCTCACCAACCAGGGCCACAGTCCCACAGCATCTGAACACAGGGTTCCACTGACAACCCCAGACATGGCAAGGGAGCAAACCAGGTGCAAGGTCTGTCTAGAGTTTCCGCCAAAAAACAAAATATGAGGCAGGGAAAGGTCTGCAGCTAGGTGCACCTATAACATAGCTCAGGACAAGCAAAATCACAGGCCTCAGCTTAAATGGAGACCTTGGGTGGAGGTCCCAGGTGAGGCTGGTCAGGGTAATGAATGACTAGTGGTGCCCTGAAGGCCCTGACAGAACTTCTACAGCAACACAGTCTGAATACCTGTATTGTATGTAGGTGGCAAGATTTTGGTAGAGAGGCTGCAGGTTTAGCCTCTATGGAAAGAGGTCAGGGGCTGCCCTGTACTTAACACAACCAGCTCCGTCATGGCCTCCCTGCTGGCCAAAGCTGATCCCATCAGCCATATGTGTGGTGCTGGGAAAACATGTTTAAGGAAAGGCAGAAAACACTAGACAGGCAGGACAAGAAAAAAAATGGAAGTGAGAAAAAAAATGGAAGTGAGAAAAAACAGGAGGAACAATAAGGTCAGAGAAGGAGGGGGAGGTGGTGGTCCATGGTGCTGGAGCAGATACCACAGTGGTCAGTGAAGGAGACACCACCAGAGAAGACAACCACACTGCAGCTCACAGAGGACCCCATGTTGGAGCAGTTGGATACTTCCTGAAGGAACTGACATCTGTAGAGGGCCCACACTGCAGCACATTTTTTCTGAAGGACTTCAGCCCAAGGAAAGACCAGTGGTGGAGCAGAGGAACAGCACAAGGAGGAGGGAACAGGAGAGACAGTGTTATGCATTGAGCGCAACCTCCCTATCCCTCATCCCCCCTGCTCTGCTCAGGGTGGAGGGGCATCAGAAATGAATGACTGAAGCTGAGCCTGTGAAAATGGGGAGAAGGTGTTGTTTTAATGTTTGGGGTTTGTTTTTCACTACACAAGTCTGTTTTAATTGGAATAAAGTCATTTTCCCCAAGCTGAGTCTATTCTGCCTGTGACTGTAACTGGTAAACAGTCTTCCTGTTTTTATCTTGGCTCATCAGCTTTCTCATCCTATTTTTTCCTCCAGCCTTCTGAGGAGGGGCAGTGAGTGAACAGCTGGGTGGGTACCTGGCTGCCAGCCAATGCTAACCCACCACAACACCAAAAATCAATTGCCTTCTCATCCCCAAATGTTTTCCAAGTTCATCAGCCCTCTTCCCTAAATCCTACAGTTTGTGCAAAGAGCTAAAAAAAAGCTAGTTTACACATAATGATGAGCAAAACAATTACTCCCTTGAGAAATGGAACTTAAAGTGTAATTAATTGAAATAATTAGTTAATATAATTGAATGTATTAATTAGAATAAAATTAAGCAACAAGATTACGAGCTGTGAGCAAGCACCTCTCTTCAGTCTAGAGTCCCAAATCCTCTCCTGCGAATGAGATATAGCTACATGTTGAGAAAAAAATAATAAAAAAAAACACGGAGCGAAGGCTCACTGCCTTCTTTGGAGAAACAAGATATTAAGGTGTCACCACGGGCTACCTTTGAATACCTCCTCCTTAAAACACCGAGCCAGTGAATAGGAGACTGAGGTCAATACTTAACTGAGCCTGACAGGATTCAAATTTTTATTTTCTGCCTTCTTGAGGCATACCTTACCCACTTGCTAAGTATAGTTAAATGGGGGAAACTTTCTAGGCACTCTGGGCCACAGTGCAGAGGAGAATGTAAGTCAGCCCATTAAGTTGTGCTGGTGATCATGAGTTCTCCCTCCTCCTCCTCCTCCTCCTGTAAAGTCACAGAAGCAAAAAGAAGCATAGTCCAAAGCACAGAGTTTAGGGGTTTTCTCCCATATGAATGCTCCAATCACTACAGCAAGGCTCCCCTTGCGCTCTCTCCTTTTTGATCGGTCTCTTACATTCTCAGCCATATACTAGTCCAAGGGAAGGCAGCCTGATTCAGGCTGGAAAAACAGCTTCCACCCAGCACTTCCTCTGCTCTGGTGGGACAGTAACAAAAGGTAAAATTCCTTCAGGCTGAGGAAGGAGTTTATCCTGGTCACACACTCTCTCAGTATGTGTTCTAGCCAATTAGTCTGTAATACAGAAGATGTGTAAGGCAGTGGTCAAATGTGCTGCTTGTGAAAGATTCTCTGTAAGCAGGCATTGACTGAAATCTGTTTGATCTGGTTAAGCTCCTGAAAGCTGGAGGTATGACTGCCCATTTTCTGAACCTTTATTACACTCAGGGGACCTTGGTGCTAACAGATCCAGCTGGGGGAGAAGAAAGTTCAAAAACAAATCTAGGTCCCTGAAACTGCAGCCACCTGTATGGAAAGATGCTTAAACTCCTAGCTCTGATGGGCTGTGGTTTTGAAAATGAACTGACCCTTATGATCCATGGTTCTCCAGCACTGAACTGGATGATCCTGTTCAGTTTTCAAGCTGAAAAAACACAACTTCTTTGACCGATTTATCAACCTACTTACTTGCAGCTTTATCCAAGTATAGTGACCATTTATCAGCTTTGTCTGTTGTGTACTAACCTTTCTGTCAGGCAGTTTGACTTTCAAAGTTCTTTAAAAATTGCATAGTCCTCAGTCAGAAATTAAATTACACCACGTGAGTGTTCATGATAAGCAATATACCCACCTGCATGCAAAAAATTCCAGGGTTAAACAAACAGCTTTTATTCAAAGGGAAGAGCAAACCATGAAAACTTGGAACATCCAAATAATGAATCAAATACTTCAGCAGCAGGCCAGACCCTAGCCTTTCCCTCAACATCTGCAAGTTGCTGCTAGGCCAGTATTAGCGGTTCATTAAAAGACTTCTCTCCTAATTATATCTCACTGACCAGGTTTGGAAGAGTATAACTGCAGGCAGACGTGTCCCTTGACACAGAGGAAGCCCACACTTTTTAAGTATTCTACTACCTATCCCAGCAGAAGCAACCACAGCTCTGACACAGCAAGAAGGCCCTTTGCTTGCAGGATGTTCTTACTGATGGCAGTGTAGGCAGCAGGCTCAGGATCTTCACAGTAATACCTCCTCATGTCACCCTCCACTTTAATCAAAGCCCTCTCACTTCAGCTTACCAACCGCAGAAACACCTGGATTAGAGACTCAGAATTTTAGACATGCATTCTTCTGCGGCGAATGAAGAGACGGGACGCAGCTTGATGCAGGCAAATGTCAATTTATTGTACAGAAGCACGAGGTTTTATAGACTTTCAGAAGCTGCGCGTTTTAAACAGATTGGTTCTTGAAGCTAAGTCTTGCATACTAGGCAATCCCTGATTGGTGGTTAACTGCCATCAATTAACAGCAAGGTGTTACCTCTCCTTGGCGCCATCCGTCCCCCACTCCCCTGTGCTCTGTAAACAGGTCACATCATGTTAATTGTTGTCTAGACAAGCTCGAGCACATTCCCCTCAGCTAACTGATTGCCGCACATGGTCCTAGTTTCCAGCCCGCTCCTGCATTCTTCTATGATTCTTTTGGCATTTCCAGCAGCTTTTGCCTTCCATAGCTACATTTTCTGCCCACAACCACATAGCACATCAGGATGAGAACAGGATGTGCATCATTCCCTGCTGCTCCCTGGTATCCCTTGAAGGAACTCAGTAGCATAAGCAAGGAAGGAGCCACATGCACTCCAAGATCTCTCCCCTGATCCCACACAGGGTTTTTAAGGATCAGCGTTCAACCATACTTGCACTGCAGAAGACAGTCCAGGACAGTATGTCTAACATGCCTACTAGCTTTCAAAGCAACTTCATTCCACCACTTCAGCCTGTGGCAGAAGGGGAGAGCTCTCCCATTAGATATGCAAGGAGATTCCAGACTTACACCAACCTCACCTTCTAAATAAGTTTGTGTCCCAACTATTTAGATCTACCAGAATCCTAAAGGGCACCTGGCACACTCTCTCTGCTCCTTCCTCTATGTTTTCCTGGAAATCTCACTTACTCTTGTCTATACTCACCATCAAATCTCAACACTGATTTCCCCATATTTTTTCTACCTATGTTTTAAAGGAACATCACAGCTGAGTCTAAGGTTGCTGAGGCTCTGTTGTCTCTGTATTTGTCATGATTTTACTTGGAATGGCTGCTGTTCTTTCCATAAGAATTTAGTTTAAACTACTCAGCACATTCACATGTGTCCATGGTCTAACAAGCAAAGGCCAAGTTGCTTGTGAACTAAGCTGCCAACTCACGATCAGAACTGGGATGAATGATCATGTTTCTAGTTTTGCTTCATTTCGATTCAGGTTATCTTTTCATGCAATTGCAGTCTACCATACATCAATTCAGGAAGTAGTATATGGATATCAAAGATAGCAAAAATGCCCAGAGAGCCTTGGTATGTTCCTATGAAACACAGAGGAAAAAATCTGTGCAGAAACAACAACGGCTGTACACAAAACCAGCTTGGGTTCAGCACAGTTTGCCAGTCTGAGCTGTGCACCGACCCTCTCAGATCTGGACTCTCTCCACAAACCAGTGTTGTCTCTGCTACAGGCTACTCCTCCACTTTCTAACAAGACCCATTAGCTTATGCATGGCACTGGATGACACCCTTGGGTAACAGGCAAACCTGACAGCCCATGCAGCAGGCATGAAGAACTCCCTTTTATGATAGCAGAAAAGCAACTATGGTAACCAGACGAAAACTCACTAAAATTTTAGGTGGCTTCCAGATAGCTAAAGAGGAATACCTTGGCTTTTTGCTTTTTCCCTGGACTTCCTTTTCTTAATAAACAATTCACTGCTTGGAGAGTGTTCAGCAAAAATTAATCTTTAATTAGAATTTAACAAAATACATTTCTTATGCTGGCTGGCTGGACTTCCCTGAACAGTCTCATTATTATTCCTTGATGGAGTAAATAGCACTGCTACAATTTTCAGGAGCAATTTAATATTTTTCCTTTCACTACTAAAGGTGCCTTCATGTTCGTTTCCTAGCTTGGAATCAATGCCTGCACCACAAAGACAATGCAGCTTTCCTGTAATAAGGTTAGTCATGCCTGTGATGAATTACTTTTTGGTCTTAATGACTCTCAGCATGGGGTTTCTTTTCCTCCTGCTTCACTGCTTAGAACATTTTCATTTTATTTTTTTCCCTTTCAACTGATGTTAAATATCACTGCTTTAGATCTTAATAAAGGCACTTAATTGTTGAGCTGATTTTGTTCCTTGCTCAAGTGGGACAAGATACTGTTGGTCAGTTATTATTCCTCTCTTTTTCTTTTTTTTTTTAATATCTTATGCCTTTTAAGAAAGAACTTTCTCATTGCAGACATTTACCTAGGGTTTTTCCTATTAGGGCTGGGTTTCTTTTTTTATCACATGTTCTTTTCAGTGGTTCCAAATATATTGCCTCTAATCCTGCATTCAAATCACTTCAAAAAGGATTCCAAGAAGTATCTACAATTGCAATGACATGAGTGAAAAATAAAAATGGAAGTTTAATGATCTAGTTATAGCCCATGGCTATCTCAACTCGGTTATCTTTGGTTCTGCCTTCATGAACCCAACTGTATTTAATCGTTTGGGCCACAAACTGTTCTTGCTGTCACCTCTTCATTAGTCAAAAAAACCCACAACAACAACAGCAAAAACCAAAACAAACAAAAAAGAAATAAAAGGAGGGAAAATTAAAAACAAGATGTCTGATCATTGATGTAGAAGAAGCTGTCCTATAGAAGCAACACATCCAGTCATAAGAAATTACAATGACATGGGGAAGGGGACTTCACGTCAGTCAGTGTTTATGAGAAATATGAGAGTTAATTCCTCACTTTTTGCCATACTGGCTCTTTCAAATCAGCACAAATGAATCACTCAATAGTCCCTGTCCTAACACATAACACAAGTCACTGCATGGATTCCAGCTATGCTTAAGATTACAGGGGACTGAAACACTGCTTGCTAAAATTAAAATATACAGACCCCCATCTCACAAATTATTTCCTTTTTGTAACCAGCAGCCTCAGAAGACATAGCACACAGATATCCTGACCTGCTTATCATACGGACAGTTGACTTGCATCTTGCAAGGTGGTTGTGATTATCTACCAGGTTATACTCCGGCAAGAAATCAGAATGCAGAGCTGTACACCTACAAGGCTTCTGGCAACAGTTTGTAATGGGATCACCAGGGAGAATAAAAGCACACTGAAATGGAGAAAGAGGACTTTCTCTCACGGCTATGTATCTTACAAATATCCAGCTATCATTAGAAGCTATAAATATGACTACTCAAAACAAAAGCAGAAAGGTTCAATGCAAACTAGAAAAAAAAACATTCAATGTGTTGGTAGTTAGAGAACGGACCAAATCACAAAAATTAAATATGGGGATAAGGGAAAATTCATTAAATGCCTGAGACAGGTGAGTCATCAAGTCTGTGCTATGCTTCTGAAGTTTCACGAACAAGGTGGAAAAAATCTCAACTGAAATAAAGGGGCCTCCTGCCAAATATAACAGTGAAGGCAACAGTGGGAAAATCATTCCCCAACAACAGGATACGTGCAAAATGTCCAGGGCGTGATACCAAAAAGCTGTGTGTGACCAGAAAACCACAGGAAGTAAAACAATCTACCTTGCTAGAAGATGTTAAAACGTCAGCCTTGACAGAAACTGAAAAAGAACAATTATCATTAAGGACACAATAAATTGCCTGACACCAGCTTCCACAGTACACTGAAATTACCTAGCCTAGCTTGCCTCTGCATTTTATTCACACTGGTTATTCATAGAAGACTGGTCAAAGTGTTATTTAAGGCATTGTAAGGATAAGGGTTAAAGGGATACAAGCCAAATCCAAAAAAGCCAATGATGTTGCCAGAATGGATGTGGGACCCCAGTGTGGAGCACTGAAGGTATAGTAGGTAGCGAGAGGTGTGTGCCATAGGCATTATGAACCCTCACTACAACTCCGTATTATGTAGGTTCACATGGGCTCCCAAAGAGCTTATATCATGGAGATGAAACTCAGCACTGAAGGAGGAATTAGTCTATGGTAAGCAAGGACTTTCTGGACATTGGAACACATTATACAAGCTTTTATATTATATATATATGGCAGATTCAGTTCATAAGCTTAGGAACTTCATGGGATGAAATTAAGAAGAACTTGGAACAAAACAACCTCCAAAACATTATTTTGCTGAAGCCGTAGAGGTGTGATGACCTTTTTAAAAAAAATAATTAAAAATATTTAAATGCTGTATGATTTTTCCAGAGGCTTGCGTACACGGACATAGGACAGCTATATCACTAAAGTGGAAGAGTGGAAAAAAGAAAGAATTTGAAGGCTTTGGCATGACAGAAGTCTTTTGGGATCAGCTACATGTTTCTGCCAGAATATTATCCACGTTGCAGACAATATAAAAATTTATACCACTAGGTTCAACAGCCAGACACTGACTGGGGCAATTCACCAGCAGTCTCAGGCTGCAGCATGGAACAGTGTTTAGTATGCGTTTGTCTTAATTTTGCTGTACAGATTTTGTCCATTTGGTTTTTTTAACCCAGAAAGTGCTATTTAGAAGAGGAGGGCAAAATAGTTTTAAAAAGCTGAATATGGGAAATAGTTTTGGCAGGGAGAGGGGAGGAAGTACATTCTGAGCTCTGTTTCCTTAGCAACTTTGAAAATTCACAGCACAGAGAAAAACTTGTTCAGAATGGTTCTAGTTTTACCTCCCAGCAAGGTTTTGTGCTTTCCATGTTACTGACACTCTGAAATCAGTCATGCCTTCAGACATGAGCCTTTACTGTGTTAAGATCTAGGCTACTTCTATTTCTGCTAAAATACAGGATTTGAAATATACATTCAACTTTTCTGGCTGTAAATTCTGTTCTTGGCATCTTTTTCCACCTTGCTGCAGAGCACGGGAAGCTTTCAGACAGTCTGAGTGGCAAAATACCCTGGTTTCTCTAATCCTTGCATTCCGATGGGAGAGGTCACACTGTAATGATAAAAACGTGCTGACACATAGGAAGCCAGCTATGTTAGAATTAAATTAGAATTCATGCTCTTCCTCTCTGGAACAACCTGACGGCTTCTCTTCTCCTTCATTAGCAGGAAGAGGCTGAGAAGGGAATGTAAGTATGCAGTGGTATAATTTAAAGAGCAAATTTGAAGAGGAAAGAATGTGATAAACACAAGCAACCATTATAAAAGGTGGCTATATGGAAAATGCTAACATACAGTCATATAATTTCATATATTTCCCTTAAGGAAAACAATATAAAAATTAGATTAGTTCAAAGAATTTGCAGTTGCAGAAAAAAAGTGCCTCTTGGAATAGTCACTCTGAACACGTACCGCACAACAACAAAAGTATTCTGGCATTAGCTTTCAAATTATACACTGTACCTAAGGGAAACCTGATAAAATAACAGTAGATTTCTTTCTGTCTAAATCACCTACTTAGAAACCAAGACATACAACAAGGGATGTCTAGGGAACACAACCACACACAGTATTTATACACCATCTGCCTAATGAGAACTTATCCATAAGGGCACATGTCTAGATTGTATTTTACTGTGAACTTTGTGCATTTCTGATCCCTTTCAGTGTACGACAGGTTGTTTGCTAAGAATACAGGAGATTGCTTTCAAACGGAGGAAAATTAGTTAGCACACAGATCTGAACATAATATGATGGAGCCCAACAAGGAACATACCCTGAAGAAATTCTTGGGAATCTATTAAGAAGCCAACCCACCTGGCCTCTTCAAAAACCCCCTTCTTCTCCTTGTTCTCTGTAGGGAACTCAGACGTCTGCTGGCAAATACCTCCGAAGGCCATATTGCCAAGTCTCATGCTTGGCAGCTGTGGGGTTCCTACAGGGCCATTAGAATTTGACCTCAAGCTTTTAAGTGCTGCACAAAGGCCATCAGCTGTCTAACCAGCACACAGGTCACAGGGACTTCCATTTTGGGAAGAGAAGAAAGAAATTAAATTTTAAAATGGGATCTGCCACAACTTTTAAGGAAACAGTTTCTCTGATGTGCAAATGGGAGCTAAAGGGATAGACCTTGTATGTCCTTCTCCTGTTGTATTTGTTCACTGAGGGGACAGATACGTATCTTGTGAAAGGGAAACAGGGAGAGCTGTGTAAAGTAGTATTTGTATATTCCCATCTGTCACTAGTTTTCAGCACCAGTGGTCTAAGCTAACCAAAGGGATGAGCTACTTAATAAGGGATATTTACATACACTTTTCAGGTATGAGTATGCATCATTTCCCAATGGAAGGATGTCTGCTTCCTTCAAAAATGTCACGGATGCAGCAAATTGAAAACTCTCCACTAAGAACGGAATAGTCCTGTTGCTCTTTCTCTCCCCACCCCATATATATATATATATATATATAAACTACATATATATATATGCTACATGTGCTTTTATAACATGTGTGTGTTGCTTTGTTGTTGAATAGCTACAGTTGCTTTACCTCCATAGTACTTCTTGAAGAGCAGACAGGACCATCCTTTGTGTTTCACAGGCAAGGAGATACAGCTAAGCACGTGCCCAAGGTCATGCACAAAGTGGCAGGGCTGAGTACTGAACTCTGGGCAAAAAAACTATCTTCTACCTGTTGAGAAAAAACCCAGAACTTTATTTTTTTTTTAACTCTTAGTGAAGAACAGGTGTTGCACTGATGTAGGTTTGATAGACCAATCTATGCCAGGAATTACAATAAGATTCAGATGCAGGCCAGGACAAATTACGTCCTGTCTACAGTTGTCAAGGTAACAGCAGTCTTAGGCATTCTAGCTGCAGCAGAGCTTCAGTAACTCCAAATTCTTCCCTTCAGGAAGTACCTTGTGGCTGCTTTACGGTCAGACTGTGATATACTCACTGATCCTGCTTTGAAGACACTAAGTATGTTCAATTTGCCGAAGAATGGCAACACTGTTGGAAAATAATTCATGGAATCTATAGCATAGCTCAAATGTACTACGGGCTGAAGCCAAGAGTTACATGTGTACTTGAACAGCAACACAAGGGAGTGCATTTCTTTGTAGGAAAGCCTCTGGTTCCTTTCTATGTATGCAATGCCAAGGAAGAACAATGAAGATGACAGAAAAGTTAGAAGGCTAGTCCTCTCTGCAGTCAAGGGAGAGACACAGCTTTCTTTACAGGATCATTTGGAGGTGAAGGCAGACACTGATGAAATGGAGAAATGAAACAAAGGGTAGCAGCAGCAGGATACCAAGAGTAACCATTCCTTGTAGCAACAATATAGATATAGTACCACTACCAAATCTCTCAGCTCTTTGAAATAGGGAACTACAGCTTTGGTGTCTTTCAAAGCTTTATTCACCCAAAAGACACAGGACAATTTGCCAGGGGAAGAGACTTCAGGTAAGTGTAAAGTCACAAGGTGGTAGAAGGGCCACATTACTAGGTGGTGACTATGGCACATACCGTAACCTCAAAGGATTTGCTTGAGCCTGGATCTTGGAGTAGAAAGACATCTCCCTAGTCCTAGTATGGCCCTGTGGTCCATCCTTCACTGCATGACCAGACACAGATGCACAGTGGCTCAGCAGAACATAGGTCAAGGAGCAGCTATCACAGAGCTGGGCTACGGCACCACTGCTATTGACCTTGCAGCAGGATAAAACAAGACCAGGGTTGACTGTGGGATGATGATGCTCATGCACAACATCTGGTCTATCTACACCACAGGGAGGATGGGAGAGGTCTACACCACTGATAGGACAGAACATAGGAAATGGTTTTTATTCATAAGCTGCTGTATCCCACATTCCCTGACACCCACACAGTGAGACAGGACTGTGATACTACTGCAGAGTAGCAGTGGTGTCCAAGGCCTGTTACTCTCCAAAATAGAGTATTATTTTCTTCTTCTTTTTTTTTTTTTTTTTTTTTTCTTTTTAAACTAGCTGCACTGCTTTCAGCACAGAAACAGAAAATTCATTTTACTTCTGTTTACACTTACTGTCAACATCAGGTCAGTCCTTTATGCTTTGGGATTTGGCTTTTCACACAGTTCAGGAAAATGTCTGCATGTTTCATTTATTTTAAAATGAGAATATTTTTCTCCCCCCTACCAGGCTTAGTATTTTTTTACAGCTTATTTATACAAGATGTTAACAATGGGTGAAATTTAAGCTGACAATGTCTCCTTAAGTTAAGACTAGTTAATTCTACAGTCTAATAAACTTCAACATTCCTATAAATATATGAACTTCTCCTTCATACCATACTAGCTTGACTTTGTCTGTCTTTGAGAGCAGGTTATCAGGTCCCTTTACAAATAAGGGGAATGGAGAGATACTCAAAAGCAGGACTATACTTTGAAGGGAATCTCACTGATATGATGAAAAGCAGCTGCTTTCCATTTAGCATCAGTGTGAACATCTCTTCCTCTCTTGCCAATATAAGGCAGTAATACTAGTAATATCATTCCTTAAATGGAGGTAGTTCAGTGGGTCAATAGGGAAACAATCCTAAAAAAAAAAATAAAAAAATTAGCTTAAGAGCTAGCAAGAATATGATTGATTAGGTAGACTGAGTTACTAAGATAGAGCTGCTGTTTAAATGTGTCTGAAGAGAAACTTTTGGGGGAGTACCTTTATGCTGCTTTAATGTTAACAGACATTTTTAATTTACTGCCATCGTAACTATCAATGGCATTACTGCATTCATCCTTTATGCATGGATCTTTCACAGAGGAAGAAACTGAGACAGAGGGGTCATGCAAGGCCAGCATCAGCAGTGTAAACAACCTAAGCACCTTGTCCTCACTCTGTTCTCCATCTGCCTGGTACACTCCATGCCTCAGGTAAGAGCAAAGGGGGGCCTGAATTGGTTACGGGGCACATTGCTTTTCTTTGCATCCAGTCACACAGAGCGGAAAGGATACCATTGTCTGTTGCTTCTTGCCAGGTAAACACTGAGATGCTATCCTTGGTCATTAGGGCATAAACTGTTCAGGTGACAGTGCCCTTTGGCTGAGTCCTAATGTTTTTGCATTCAAATCTGTCATTCCAGTCTAAATCTTACGTGCAGCTGCCTACTTCAGAATGAATCATCTATTTTAACTTTCCAAAAATAACTATTCACATCCTTTAAAAACATCTAAGATATTCGCACTGCCAAGGCCTTTCCCTGTCTCCTTGACATCTCTTCCTGCATTGGGATGTAGGATGAAATTGTCTGCTCCTTAGAAAGGACTGGAAAGAGCTAAAATGCAAGGAGAGGAAGGGGAGTTGCTTCTGGCTGCTTTAAAGGAGTGTCCCCCAAGTGTCTGTAATTTGTCCTTGGGTCTGTCCTTGCTCTTTGCTTCCAGTCCCCTCTGGCTTTAGCAGAGCTCCACTGGAAAGCTTCCAAACACTTACAGGAATGAAAAGTTTAAAAATAAAATAGGAGCTTTGATCAAGGAAGAAGTTCAGCTAGGAAGGAAAAAGGGGAAACACAAGCATTAACAACTCAGGCAGAAAGCAAGGCAAAAGCAGGTTCATTATGAGCTAACAAATATTTCTATGCCTGCTTAGAAAGCCAAAACCCTCCCTGCCGCTCATTCTTCTTCGAAATGTTCTGCATTAACCGTGAAAAACATGTTTTGTTTTCACCTCTGGGCTTCTTCCATGTGCCAGCATTCTTTGCTTTTTCAATTGCAGAACATTATTTTACAGGAGCTGTAAACTGTACTAAATTCTCTGTGTGTGTGCATGCGCATGTATGTGTATATACACACGCACACACAAGCATCGGTTCTTCAACTTCTGTTTATTCATAGCCATTTCTCTCTCCCTTTTCTGCATATATTTATGTAGTAGTTTGCAACAGCCATGCCAGCTGCTGCTAATGGAGAGATCTCTTCATTATTTTTCTACTACAAAGGAGGTAACAAAGCTGACATGAAAACTTGAGAGTACCAGCCTCCTCCCATATTCTTCACGATACACACAACCTAGCACGTTTTGGATGACATACAGTCACAAAGCCCTACCTCAAATTCTAAACATTCAAAACAACCTCCATGCAAGCACCTTGTTTGCATTTGCGAAGACTGAAAAAGCTTGATCCATACATGCAGTCTGCATCATTCAGGACCTCCAAAAGTATCAGTGCTCAGGGTATACCCTAAAATGTGGGCAGAGTGAAGAACAGAGCAGCTCTGGAGAGTGCATTTCCAGTAGCTGCGGTATTTACACCACATTCACTATGTGGGGGTGGGTCAGCTGGCTGTTGGCAAAAGTTGGTGAATGTCTGCAGAATAGGTCTGATGGGGAAACCCTTGGGCAACGGGTGAAAGCATTCCTATCGGTACATATTATTTTAAAATAAATAGAACCAAGGCTATTGTAATCCTAATCTTCATATTTTCTTAGCTTAAACCAAAAATCAGCAAATAAACTGAGTGCCCTATCCTGAGCCCTCCATTTTTTTTTTTTAAAGACAACATAATAAGATTACTGCTACCTCAGTTAAAAGCACAAGTGACTCAGAGGAAGTTCTCTTCAAAGTCACAAAACTACAGAGCTCATGTGGCTAATTCCTTTGTTTGTTACACTTTCAGATCATGTTTTGATATTGAAAGGAAAAAAAGCACACATAAACCAAAATGAACACACTGCCCTTCAGAGTCCCAGTCTTGAGACACTGGAAGGATGCCATTTCTTAAAATTTAAATACATGATTTGACCTGTGATTATTTTTTTTTGCTTGTTTTTGTTTTTTTTTTTACATTATAATGAAAACCCCAAGTTACAAGAAAGCATAATTTTGGCAAAAATATCAATGAAAGCAACTACAAGCACTGGAAACAGATTTTTTTTGAGCAATACTGCATTTCCACTTTGACTATTACCTTTATGCCCAAAAGTGAATACTTTTTACTCCATATGTAAATTAAATCATTAAAAATTGCAAGTGTCTCCTCTGTACTATGTATTTTGAAAAAATGTTAATTATTGTGGAAGTATAATCTACTCACATAGTTCAATATTTACTATTTTCAAATTACTGCATGCATACATATGGATGAAGGGACCCATTATGTGGATAGAGCTCTGTGGTTTACAACCAGAAATGACTACTAGATCATTTACTTCAGTCTGCTGTCCAATGAAAGCCTGTCAAGCCTGCTTCCACCTGACAACGTATATTTTGCGATGGTACATCTTGCAACAAGGTGTCACATTCTTTTTTGAAAACTTCAAGAGCCTGTCAGTTTATCCCAGTAGTTAATCACTCTTCCTGTTAAAAACATGGGCACCGTTTTCCAAACTCAACTGTTTCTCTCTCAGACAGAGTTTGTCTGGCTTTAACTTCCAGCCTGTGCTTCTTGTGATGCTTCTCTCCCCAAGATTAGAGGGCCTTTTAAGAACCCAGCATTTTCTTCTCATCGAAGTACTTGTGAAATTCACTCAACTAGTCACCTCTCCGTGCAATAAAGCTGAACAAATGGAGTTCTTGAAGTCCTTCACTGGAAGATGTATCTTACAGTTTTCCAGTCAGGCCTTGCAACCCTTTCTCCCCTTTTTCAATGTTATTCTTGAAGTGTACACAGGAGAACCAAGCATGCCGTAACAATCATCTGAGTATGAATCCATTGTAATCTTCCATATGTCCATAAACTCCCACCTATTTTAAAAGTGACAAACCCAAGGTACTGAACAGGGCTGGCTCAACGCTGAAGAGCAACTATTAGCATGAGGATATAAGTGTAAGAATAATCTGCTCACAGACCTTATTCTCATGCCTTATATATGCCTAAAACTCATGCCTCTACTACAGTGGCTACTAAGTCATTTGGTACAGTGATTCTTTCCAGCATTTGATGCGTCTGAATTACAGATAATAGCAAAGAAAACAGAATTAGAGAGTGAATGACTTTCCCTCCTTAAGCTGCCTAACAGCATAGTGCCTACTATTAGCGAGAGACCAGGTACGTTGGGCTGGAGTTCAGGAGGAGTCAAGAGGTGCTTTAAAAACAGCAGCTCATTCCAACCCCCATCAGGTGCCAGCCCCCAGCCTTCCCCCTCTTGTACACTGCTGAGGAGTTCCTCAGCACCTCCACCTTCCTGATCCCCAAAGCAGCATGAGACACACTACCCTGTCACATTCATCTTCATGCCTACACCCCACCAGATTCAGTCATCTATATCTAATCAAGAGACCACCTCAAAATACGAGACCACTTTCAAGGAGATGCAAATGGCAATCATTCAAATCTCACATTCAAGTCACTAGACTTACACACAGTACAGAGAAAGTTTTCCTAATTAAAAAAAATCCACAACTAAACAAAATTCGAATACCAGAAAAACACCAAGTAGGAGGGAGAAAATTGTGAATGGGAAAATTTCAACCTAACTCATTATCCATTACAGATAAAAGTGAGGTAGGCACACAAAGCCTCACAGACTGTCATTAGACTCAACTTAATTGTGCCTAATTAAGATTAAAGTAACAAGGAAACTGCACATGTATGGACAGTTGTTTGCAATCCCGTTTACTGCCTGTATGCCACCATCCAAGACCTGGTTACATTCACATACTGTTTCTTTTCAGACCAGGCAGCTTCCGCAGGAGACAGGAGAGCTGCTAGAGAAAGCTCTCACAGCTGAGGGACACCACCCAGCTCCCACACAGAGATAAAGAGCATCACAAATGCAGCACTTCAGATTCCTAGGGCAATTGCTCTTGATTTTTCACGTCTTTCCTTCAGCAGAAAATAGTATTGCAAGGTAACAGTGCCCCGGTGCAAGAATTAACCGTACATCCACTCACAGCACTGTTGCTCTCCAATTTTCCAACATAAATGCTCACTGAACAGAAATTAGTCGGCAGCTAAGTATATGCATGACAGTTATAATGTGTTAATTCCTCAAAATGAGCAGCCCTAACACTGGGGGCTTTGCTTGGTGTTGTGTGTTTTGTTTTTTTTTTTTAAAAAAAAACAAACAACAACCACAAACAAACAAAAACCAGCAACAACTGCCCAAAACCCCCCCCCCCACAAAACCACATTTGGCCAACCTTACATTCCATAATCAACAAAAGAAGAATGTACGTAAGATTCTCACTACCTTTTTGCTACAGGCATTTGCAACCTGCATTGGTATTTGTGGCTGTAGTCCAGAAATTGCTCCTGCAACTTAACAATCGTACAACTCCATGGAGAGCTGATATTCAATTTTCTTTCAGCCCACCCTGCTGGATTCTTTACTCATAGCTATGGTAATTGCTGTGCAAAATCTAGAATGGATCTTTGCTTCCCTAGATGTCTAGGGAACAAACCCCCACCCCCACCACCTTTCTGGCACATAGAGAACATGGTTGAATCCTGCAATTATAGAAAAGGTTATGAAATGAGCCATAGGGTTGTGGGGTTTTTGTGGAAGTCCATCTAAGTGGTAGAGAGAAAGACACTTAGAAAATCATTACCTTCCTCTTTTGAAGTCACAGGGTCACAGCAAAAATCCTTGGGAGTTCACTGCTTGCAAGCCAGTGATAGGACCATAACAATGACACACATCTTTGTAAGACAGGACAAGCCATGGGAATTTAACCTTCTGCCAAACAATATGCAAGAAATATTTTCTTACAGGGTTTCAGAGAAGAAAATAAAGCACAAAGGAGAAGATGTTACCGCAACATGCTATGCAGCCTCAGAGAAACAAAACCCAAGCAGTTAAAAAGATAATGTCATGACAATGATGAGGTGCTGGAGGGCCTCGCTTTCCATTGAAAAGTCCCCATTTAAGACCTCACCCTGGTTGTCCTGGCCTTGTTGAAACTTGTTCACAGGGTTCAGCAGCATGATGTTTGATGGAAGTAAACAACATTTTTCAGAAACATTTTCAGAAATGTTTGAAATTATCTCCCCAAATAACTGCCTCCAGCCTAGGGAGGAAGCCATGGATTCTTCCCAGTGTATGCTACAGACCCATATAAAGGCCCCTGCACAGCTCATGGCATGTACACAAATAAGGGCTTGTATCTCCCTCTGCAATGGTGTCTCACTGATTTTCCCACTCGGACAAGAGAGATGTTGCCCAAAGGCACTCCAGGCATACTGGAGACAGAAATGAGACTCAAATCTAATTCCTTTTGCTGTATTACTTTCAGAACAAACAGGCTGTATTGGGCTTGTGTGGTGAGGTTTTGGTAGCTGGGGGGATCCAGGCGTGGCTTCTGTGAGAAGCTGCCAGAAGCTTCCCCCATGTCTGACAGAGCCAACGCCAGCTGGCTCCGAGATAGACCCGCTGCCAGCCAGGAGGGAATATCTTTGCAAAAATACTGCAGTGAAAGAGAGGTGTGGGAATACGTGAGTGCAACAGCCCTGCAGCCCCCCAGGTCAGTGCAGAAGGAGGGCAGGAGGTGCTCCAGGCACCAGAGCAGAGATGCTCCAGCAGCCAGTGGTGCAGGCCACCGTGAAGCAGGTTGTCCCCCTGCAGCCCATGGAGGTTAATGCTGGGGCAGATATCCACCTGCAGCCCACGGAGGACCCCACACCAGAGTGGGTAGATGCCTGGAGGAGGCTGTGACCCCGTGGGCAGCCCAGGCTGGAGCAGGTTTGGTGGCAGGACTTGTGACCCCACGGGAGGGACCCAGGCTGGAGCAGTTCGTGAAGAACTGCAGCCCTGGGGAAGACTCACGTTGGAGAAGTTCATGGAGAGCTGTCTTCCATAGGAGGGACCCCAGGCTGGAGCAGGGGAAGAAGGTCAGGAGGAAGGAGAGGCAGAGAAAACACGTGATGAACTGACCATAACCCCCATTCGTCAGCCCACTGCACTGCTCAGGGGGAGGATGTAGAGAAATCAGGAATTAAGTTAAACCTGTTAAGAAGGGGCTGTGGTGGGGGGCGGTGGGGATGGTTCTGACTTGAATGGTAATAAATTAAACTACTTTTCCCCTAGTTGAGTCTGTTTTGCTCGTGACGGTAATTGCTGGGTGATCTTCCTGTCCTCATCTTGACTCACCAGCCTTTTGTTACATGTTCTCTCCCCTGTCTGGTTGATAGAGGGGCTTTGGTGGGCACCTGGTGTCCAGCCAGGGACAAACCACCACACAGGCCAAGGCTACAGACCTGCATATGCTGCAAGTCTTGTGTGTAAGCGCTGCTCCAGACACCATACTACACCTCGCCAGAAAGCAAAGCTGCTGTTTGTGATAGTGTTTGAAAATATGCTGGCTACCAGAATCCCTAAACTTAGAGCCAAAGTTTGGAGGTACGTCCTCTACAAGCAAACCACACAAGAGAGAAACCCTAGTCTGTTACCATAGTTATGTTGGCTTAAGTGATAGAAGCCTAGGACACCTATACTGTGGAAAACACAGTATGTTCTAGAACTAAGGGCTGTAACTATGCAAGCTGATCCATGTTGGAATAAGGACTACAGACGTAACCTTTCCTCTTGCATTCAGAGTGTTCAGCTACACAATTTCAATGTCCTTTGAAAAGTTACCGGTGTTGTCACAAGGGCACAGCTAATCACCTCAGAACCAACTGTCTGTGCTTTACCTGTTGGTCAGGATCAAATTCTGTTTCCATTTAGGCCAGGTGGTGGTATGCGGATGCAATATATTTTCTGTGTTTCAAAACTAGCTCATCATTGCACTTCCCAGTAATTAACACACCGAGCAGAAGAGACCAGACCTATATGGACCATGGAGATTAAACTAATTACTGCTCATAAGAAAATTCCTTAAGCGTCCCCCTCCCAAAAGGCAAGTTTGCACATTTATGTATGACAGTCACTTTTTCTAGCTGATCTTCTCCCACAGCACTATCAAGAGGACATCTTTTACCAGCATTACATCCACACTGTTAAATAAAAAGGGATGACTGGTGATGTGCAAGAGATTTATCATTAGTGCAAGAAGGGTATTATTTTCTGATTTTTGTACCATTTCACACACAGAGATGCACAGTAGTTGGCAGCCAAATTACTCCAGGAGTATTTTTCTGTGGCTTGCAGTTAAAGAAAGAGGTCCCAAACAGTTCTGGAGGTCTCTCTAAGCAGCTTCAGAGAAGTTCCTGAGATTGGATCAGCCAGAATAAAAAGAGAGGCCACAGTCAGAAAATACATCACCTAGTATAGATATATATGCTGGTGTTGCAGGTTCACCTTACCTGTAAAATCACTGCAGGCAGCTTCTAAAAAAATAAAGTTTGTCCCACAAAAGAGCCCAACGCACATCAGGCTTTGTTTCTTTCATAAGATCAACAAAAGGTAAGTCACAGCATTGTAATATATTTATCTTTCTCTCCAGAAAGTCAGACATAATTAGGGAAGGGGGAAAAAAACAAGACACTGTAAAGAAAATTTCTAAGTACTGCCATGTTTTAACCTGATTTATTTCTATGGCCCCTAACCAAAAGTTAGACTATTTGCCATCCCATCAGTGATCTTGATCCAGCCTGATATAATCCAAAGCCTTCAGGAATATATGGCTGGTTTTTTGAATCTTTATTTAAGCTGCAAGGTGGTTGTGAAAACAGGGAAGTTACATTTCTACTTACAGGTACAAACTGCTTAAAGGTGTCACAACACTACCAGTACATTTATAACTACTCTCAGGTAGACATGAAGTTCATTCTCTCACTTCCCTCTAACTAAAAGTAAGTATGTGGGAAAAATTAGCCTACCTCAGTGGATGACTGGTGAGTGGTTCACTAAAGGTTGTTGTAGTTAAATTGCAAAAGCTCAGACTTAATTCAAATTTACACACGACAATTGAGTGAGTAAACAATATTGATTTTAGCTCAGTATTTTATTTCCATCAAAGGACAGAAAGAAGTGAGACTTGAAATGTTCTGACCAAATGAATTTAACGTAATTAGCCTTGAAACATCTCTTTGCCATCATGATTTTATCATGATAGCGGGAAAATAAGACTGTAAACTCAAAGCATGTTGTAGAAAAAGATGGTCATGCAATACAGATATTTCCATCGCAGCTAGATGGAAAGCTGCACTTGCGCACACACATTTTAACAGCCACATAGTTATCAACCTGTCAGTCCTCTCCAGAAAAGTGTCACAAATACCTTTAGAAATAGTATAAAAATATCTACAGTGTTTCTGAAAATTAATGCCTCACCTGTCAAATTTTTCAAGTCTCAGAAATAAATATTTTTGCACATCTCTTGAAATATATATAAGACAATAATCTATGACCTTCATTTTGACCTTGGGAGAAAGCCAGTAGTGTCTCAGAGCATTATTTTTATGGCAATTAAGGTTTACATAGAGGCATGTAAGCAACTTCCTTGTTAAGCAAGTTTTTTTTGTTTGGGTTTTGTGGGGTTTGTTTTAAGAAAACCCCCAGAACGCTTAAGTTTAACTTCTCAGAGAAAGTAAAAACAAAGTCTTCCCTGATCATGCCAGAATTTTGGTCTAAATAAAACAATTCCCTAATCCAAATAAAGTGTGAAGAAATGAATAAACATCTTTTGAGTTATCCACCGTGTAACAAAATATACAAGAGTGATATTTCTCAGTGACACTGAGAACTTATTTGGAGTTTCTGAAAGCTTTTGCTAATGTTCCTCACAGAAGCTTTATTTGGAAAAGTTAGTCAAGAGTCCTCTCATTAGCTTACAGTAGGGGACAGGAGAGTAACAGAAACTAAACAGATAAACAACTGACTTCTTGAACTTGGGCAAAATCAACAGCAAGGCACAGCAGGATGGTCACAGAGACAGGAGGTAGTTCATACACTTATTACTGAATCAGAAAGAACATCAAATTAAGTATTTAGATGACATTAATGTTTTCTATTTGTGAAACACTAAGAAGCTTTGGGAAAAAAACACACTGAATTAAAAAACTAAGCAAAGTGGCAGAAATATTGCTTTTTTTACACATTTATAGTGATTAGAGCACTATCAAAGAACAGGCACTCTTCTCACATGTTAATGCACTTGGAATTTTCTAACAATCCTCAAGACACATGTGATAGCAGTGGCAGGTCAATAAAAACATTTCAGTGAGAGCTGTGGACAACTTTGCAGCAGCAGATGAACACTAGTCTGAAAGCAACTGGGATGGCTTAAGTTTGATAAGTGCACTATCGATGCAGTATTAGAAACAGGGACATGAGCAATGAAGAGTTGTCACAAAACAGTGTTCGTAGGGCTTGAAGAAGTGAGCTACCCTCACTAGAAGTGTGAGATAAAACAGGTGAGTAAACAGCAAAGGTGAATAAGCACCATTTTTAAAATTTAGATTAGATTGGAAGATGTTTGTACCTAGATAATACACACAGTGGAGGAGCAATGAATAAACAAATAGAAGTCCGAGGAAGTCTGTCAGCAAAAAAAGAAACCTCTGACTAAGCACAGTGAGGTTTGAATAGCAGGAATGATGCTTGCGCTGGGAACTGCTGGCATTTTGTTCGACAGGAAATAAGAATGTGTTGTGAGAAACACATCAGGGCTCTACAAACATTCAAGGCAAAAAAGACAAGCAAGAGAAAAGCAAGACACTATAATCTGGAATCCCATGGGCTGCTGCCAAGTCAGGGAAGTAATACTGTGCACAACTTGCAGAGGAACCAGCAGTTAAAGCCAGACAGCTACAGTACTCTGTAAAGATGTCATCAAAAAAGGACGCGTCTGCAGAATCAGGTGATGCCCTGAGATGAAAGATAAAGGGCCCTAAGACTCAAAAAGGTCCCCAAAAGCAACAGCCAGATCTTGTGAATTTATAAGCAAGGAGAAGCAACGTTGCTGTCTGAAAGAATGCCTGACTGATCCATGGAATAGCATATGAGCCACATACAGATGGAAATAAACTGATCAATTTAAGGACGGCTCATTGTAATTCCTATATTTTATTAATTGTAACATTGCTTGTAAATTCTCATTATTATCACTGTTTGCCTGGGAAAGGAAGATACACAGAACTGTGCTTTAATATGCTCTTTATAGTCAACTAGAAGCAGCCAAAAAGCCCTCCAAAACCCAACCACCACTGTGACATCAGTCACAAGAATGGGTAACAATGCCTGCTTCAGGAATGGAAGAAATGCAATTGCTTGGGCTCGATCTTTCCTTATTGACTTTTTTTTTTTTAACCTTGTATCTGTAACATTCTGCTTCCATGACTATCTCTATTTCTGTCAACTTCATTACAGAGACTTTGTACATATGATCTTTTTAATTATTATTATTATTATTATTAGAAGGTCACAAAATCAATCCGCTTCTGCAACCTCAAAGAGCAGTTTCACAAACCCTCCAAAGCCTCACCCATCCCAAGCTACTGTTGCTTTTGAAAAGGCGTATCAAATGTCACGTCACAGCATTCCTCAAGGCATCCAAGACTTCCCCTTGTGCAGAAGTGGAAGACTGAGGCACTGAGTACCCTATTGCGGATATCCTCAGGCAAAGACTAACACAAACCAAACCTCCTCTCCTTCTTCCTCTCCCATCAGCACCTCTTATAAATTCTGGGTCATAGAATACAGTAGATGTTACATGGAACTACAACATCTTCCCTCCCCTCCTGTTCCCTGCTGCATCCAGCCCTCTATACGTACTGAAATGCACTTAAACATTGTGTTTGGTACAACACAAAAAGATATCAGCATTGATGGCAGTTTTTGCTTGAGGCTTAATATTGGTTCCAGAAAACTCAACAAAAGCCAAGCATTCCTGATGGTCCTAACTCCTCTAGCCTGTAATACAGAAAAATTTTTCCCCTACTACATAAAACAGAGAATTGCAAAAGGCAGGCTGTTTTTAGCAAGGTACTTTCTACATAATGGTTGGGTTATGCTATTGCTAGAGCTATGAGGCAGCTGCTTTCCTAGTAAGATTGACATATACAGCCACCCTAGATTCACCACACTGAAACCTGCTGTATACAAAACCTGGATTTCAATTTACTCAAAAAACAACTGCATGTGACATATATATTAAAAAAATAGTAAATATTAATATTATTGTATATATCTTATTAGTAAACATTAATTTATTATGATATTTTAAATATTTTATTTATCATAGCATTTATAAAATACTCCACAAGCTTTGCCTCTGTTCTTCAATTCTAAGGATAATTTTAAAATGATCTGTTATTACAAAATCCACACTTTTTCCATTTTTCCACCTCTAAATCCTTTATTTGCCTCTTGCTGTGTATGTGTTTCCTCCTTTCTGATCTCCTCATCTGTTTCACTTCTCTCTCATCGTGTTGACATGGTGAAAATAATCACATATTGTACCCTGCCACATCACTTTATCCCTTAACTACATTATCAAGGTGCTTTTGCAACTTGCCCAGCCTTAACTAATCACTCAAAGCTCTCCAGTTACACCAGAAGTGTACCAAAACTCATCTTCCAGAATACTCACGCTCCACTGCACTCACATTTAACTCACCCCTTCCAGTCACAACTCCATGAGGTCTCCCCTGCTGTGCCCTTGGGAAGTGCTCCCACCAAGCTTCAGTTCACCTTTCCTCATACCCCACATACTCAGACTCTTTTAAGTCATCTTGATCAGAATACGGGCCATCACAACGCCTGGAAGATCAACAGGTTTGGAATACAAAGCAAAGAGCAGGGGAATCCCATATTCAGGCCACTGAGTAACAGCCAGTTATCACTGAAAGGGGGTGAATTGAAGAAATGCTTCCTCCTCCGTTTAGCACTCTCTCTGCTTTCAGTGACACCGTCCTCACCCTTCTCAAATGTATCATTGCCTTGTTACAACTGTACAAAACAGCCTGAAGAGGCCTCAGGGGCAGTGCTCATCTTGCATCTGAAAAATGTCAAGCAGATCTACACCACAATAGAAGGTGAGAGGTGACAGAAAAGGATGTATTTTTATTTAGCTCCAATTTAAGTATCTTAAGACCAAACTAACACAGAAGTCCAAATACACATGCATGTTTAACTAAGAAGCCACTCTTCTTCATAAGAAAATCTGTCACTGACCTCTTGTCTTCCCTTCCATTTGCTAATATCACCTCTCAGTATGCATTTCAAACATGCTTGTCATGCCAGTATCCAAGCATGAAAGGAGCACACTGTCCTGGTTTCAGCTGGGGTGGAGTTAGCTTTCTTCTTAGTAGCTGGTACAGTGCTGTGTTTTGGCTCTGATGTGAAGACAATATTGATAGCACACTGATGGGTTTGGTTGTTGCTGGGTGATGTTTATACCAAATCAAGAAGTTTTTGGTTCCTTGGGCCCTGCCAGCGAGAGGGCTGGAGGGGCACGGGAAACTGGAAGGGGACACAGCCAGGACAGGTGACCCGAACTAGCCAAAGATGTCCATACCATGGGACATCATGCTGAGTATAGAAACTGGGGGAAGAAGAAGGAAGGGGGGGACATTTGGCGCTATGGCGTTTGTCTTCCCGAGTAACCATTAGGCGTGACGGAGCCCGGCTTTCCTGGGGATGGCCGAACATCTGCCTGCCCATGGGAAGTGGTGAATGAATTCATTGCTTTGCTTTGCTTGTGTGTGCGGCTTCTGCTTTACCTATTAAATTGTTCTTATCTCAACCCTCGAGTTTCACACTCCTTTCCGATTCCCCTCCCCATCCCTCTGGGTGAGGGGCGGTGAGCGAGCGGCTGCGTGGGGCTTGGTTGCCGGCCAGGGTTAAACCACAACACATGCACAGAACACAATCCCGAAGGCTGATGTAGCAGAAGCTGGGCTGCTGAAAAAAACAGTCTAGACTTGAGGCAAGGTCTGTCTGTAATGATTCCTAATTTTTGCCATGTGTTCAGACCAGCAGAAGACTGGACCTTCAGTCTTGAAGGTCTGGGGGTGCCGGAGGTCCCTGCACACAGCTCCTGCCATCGGGCATGTAGCCTCTTGCAGAGCCACACTGTGCCTCAGTGCCCTCCCAGCCCCTGCTCACAGGAGCAGAGCCTTTCCCAAAAGCAGACACTAGAGCCTTGTGTTCACACACAGGCTGACGCGCCCTGCCCGTTTCTCCCAGCTGAGCTCTTGAAGCTGAATTCACAACCACACAGGAACAGCAGAAGCCTTCCTACTATTCAAAGGCAGAACCACCCTGATGACAGCAGTGCTTGCAGGCTCCAGGGGACGTACTCAAACATGTAAGTTGCTGCAGCATAAAAAATTAGAAATACAACTGATCACAGAGATTGCTGTTTGGTTAAATATTCTCTTTCTTCACATTCACTCCAGTGCAAGATCACTTCCCCTTGGCTTAATCAAGTGCTTCCCTAAGGATACATTTATTTTTACGAAATCAACATCCACTGAAGTTGATTTAAGAATTTTGGAGGCCTTGACGTCTGCTATTAACATCAACTTGGACAGCTACTCTGTTAAACACACACACTTACAGTGGTGATTCTTTTGCAAGAATCTGTGTGCACTGGCTAGTGAATTTATGTTCCATCAGAATATTCTGTACCAGCTTCTAGGAGGCGTCACTGTATTGTCACTGCTTGTGGCAGAGAGTTGTTTTATTAGTAACTGAAGTGTTTGCCTGAAAGCATTAGGCTTCTTCCACCTATCACATACCACCACCCTGAGACTCCCGTCTACTTTTGCTATGCTGGTATGAGCAAATCATCTGCACTGCCTATTGGACCATCATGCAGCATTCAGAACAGAGAAGAAAGCCATGAACACTTTACATAAAGTAAATACCACATTTTCCCAGATTTCAAATGGAAAAACACCTCAGAGATTTATGAAGATGTACACTTACTTTCTTTGTAAGCTTCTACTTACCTAACAAACCGGATTTGTGCCTGCGTTTTCTCAAAAACGAAATGAAATATGGTAAGAAATTACAGTGCCTCTGCTCCCAAAATTAGTATGTGTATTAACTATGCATATGTATGTTAATAATACACAATATGAGTAACACCTAACTCTTAAATAGTTTCACATCATATGCATGCTGTGCTCAGACATTCGTGCACCTTTCTTCATCAGTGGAAAGACACACCCCCCCCACCCCAGGGCTTGACCTCCTGAATGCTGAACGCTCCTGGCTGCTACTGAACTCCTGCAGTTTCAGGTGCTCGTTTCCAGGACTGAGCTCTACACCTATATGCAAGGTTCTAACAAGACAAATGCATGTGCAGCAAGGCATCGGAGACTAGCTGTACACAGGCAAGCACACACGGAGGCCACTCCGCAGCTAGGAAAGCTGTATTAAGCTATACACACGAATGCATACTTACTACTAAAACTAAAAGTATACATTAAAAGGTTTTCCATTTCTTGTGACTTTACTGCACCCTTTCTCCTACAATCAAAGGCAAAAAAGCAGGTGGGATGACAGGGTGGCCTGTTGGTTACAAAAGCGCCACCATTCTGCAGTTTAGCTCGCAGCCTTCTGCATCACCTATCCCAGCAAAGATGTTTCTGCAGAAAGTGGCTCATGACTTGTGGGAAAATCACTTGGAGGGGGGGAAGTTACAGAAAATTAGGACCTAGTAGAAACTGTAGTATTATAACAACCTTTTTAGGGAAAAATACACTTGCCACTTTCAGGACGGCTGGTATGCATGGAATCTACTCCACCATGGTTCCCTGGGCAACACAACCTGCTATCCTAGAGGAGCAGTGAGGGTGGAGCAGATGGAGGCATGGCGGCCAGGCTCTGTACTCCCTGCAGGACTGGGAACTTGATGGTACCACACAGCCGATAAGCTGCATAGCGGCTGCCAGATGGAAAATATATGAGATTATGTCCATTGCCTGGCCAACAACTGTGATGAAATTATTTTCCTTAGATGAACCTTGCTCATTATAACCTCGTTACAATGCTAGCACACACCTCCATCCCAGTTACCCACCTCCGAGGCATGACCACCCCTCACCACGCATGTTCTTTCTATTTCTTATCAATTTAAAGACATAGGTCCTTAAATGAAAGCGAGAGAAGTTTACATACATGTTGGATGTACCATACATACAAAAGAATGTATGACTGGAGTCACTCCAGCTCCACCTGAGAGTAAAGAAAAGTATAAGAAAGGAATGAATGAGGGGGGAAGTTAGGGAAGACCCCATCATAACTTCTGGGATCAGTTGATGGGCTGAACCTGTCTTCTCCCCCACAAGGATGCCTGTTGGGTGAGAGCTTTGTCTTATGTGCACTAAATAACTAAACCATGCTGTTATTAGTGATCAATGGTTTGATTATTCATAATCTCATTGTATATCATCATTTCAAGCTTGCATTTGCAGACTGTCCCTATCACCGACCATTAAGAATCTTAACTTGTCACGGTTTTATAATAAAGTGTGTTAGTACTAATCCTTTGTGGATGCTAGCAGTCGCCGGCAGTGGGTAACACATTCAAATGAAGTGAGAAGACCTGCTGAGGGGTCCCCTGATGCTGTTGGTGTGTTCCCCTGAGCAAGGCTGTTGAATCGCCCTCCGATCCAGTAGGACTGTTTGGTGAAGGGTCCCTGTAACGGGACGCTGACAGACTGGTCGGGCACAAGGGTCTCGGCTTTCCTGGGGCACTGATAGACAGATCAAACACCTGGAGTTGGGAAAATCTACACACGCACACAAACCTTTCATGTGGCATGACTGAACCACGGCAAAAACCAGCCAAATTCACAAATGTATGAATAGATGCTCACTGGAGTTAGTTAGTTTCTTCTGAAGAGTTTTAAAAATGTTGGTTCTTAAGGCTCACTTGACCAGGGAGAGACCCCATCTCAGCTGCTACATACCTAAGGCTGAGGGACAAAAAGCGACTGACCATGCAAAAAATGCAAAGCCCGTGCCTCATGATAATCAGGCCCAGAGCGTCAAAATACACTTGAAAGACTTAACTTACACTTACAGACTCTCAGAAGAGTAGAGAGGCTTGGAGTGTTTCTCTCTCCGTTTCTTAAATCTATCAGCTTTAATTGATTCCAAAGAAACTCTTACTAAAATCAAGTCTAATTTTCACCCTCATGTATACCTCCCTCCTTCACAACGTACTGAAAATCCAGGCTTAAAGACAGTGTAAATGCAATTAACCTCACTTCACCTATCTGTTCTGGGGAACTGAAGTTGTCTGTTGAGCTGAACGTATTTCAAATGATGGACCTTATTTGGTTTTAATGTTTTAAAACTTGCTAAGTTGTTCTTAAATGGTAGGTGAATTATTTATTTCAATCTTTACACAGATTCCTGTCTGACAAATACTCACGTAGAACAAACGGAAGTTTTAAAATCAAGGAATCTGATAATCCATTCCATAAGAAACATTTCAGCTGTGGAGTATGTTCACCATGTATCATGGATGATGCTGCAACAGAGTTTCCAGCTCACCTAAAATTTGCAGGATTTCACATCCTTATGTTTTATGGTAGTAGTTTTGGTAACTGTTGTTTGTTCGGGGTTTTTAAATTTTTTTACATTAAGTTACTTAAATCTCTCAAATTCTTCCTCTGTATTTCCTTATTTAAACTTTACTGAAAGCTTTAAAATCAAATATGAAATAGTAATTACATTGTATCTAATTAGGCAAAATGCACCAACATCTTTTATTGTAAGAGAAAAAAACCTCTTTAAATAAGAAAATAGATCTAGTGTGAACAGTGATATACTGAACAGTGATTTGGTTTTCTTCCACAGCACCTCATGAAAAATCCATTCAATCCATTCACAAAAAGAGTAGCGTGAAGTGTTTTGGTATACTTTTTTTTTTGCTATAGTGCTGCTTTTGCACAATTTTTCAGAGCAAGAGGGATGCCAAGAGAATTCTGTTTGTGTGCCTGATGATTTGCTGCACTTCATGGCTTCAGAACCGTCATTTCCTAGCTTTATTTGCCTTCTGAGCAAGATTCATGTTAAGAAATTCATATCAGCTTCATCTCACATGCTCCACCAGTCTTTGGAGCATACCACAGACGGCATTTACACAGCAACTAACCAGCACTGAATCCCTTCACTTTATGCAGTAATTACAAACTTCATCACTAATCAAAATCTCCCTTAATTCTTTTGATTGCACCTTGGATTCCTCCCTCTTGTTAAATTTAAAGCTGTTGACCCTCATTTTAGAAGGAGTTTTTAAGTTCTGTTCTGACACAATGCTGGTATATGACTGTGAAAGATCACTTAGATCACAGCTAGGTGACAGGCAGCTTTGGACCCAACAGCTCATACCAATGGAAATAAATCAGCTGAGGGAAGAGAAAAGACATTTGAGAGGTATTCATGTGATAAAAAGTTAGAAAATCTACAGTAGAGTTGGGAAACAAAACCAAAAATGTATAAATTATGGGAATTTCTACTGTTTTCCAATTTTTTATCAATTCCATCGTATAATCTCTAGTGAAGGGATATTTGTAACACCCGTAAAATTTTCTCAAAGCTAAAATCTTTACATAGAAAATACCAACACAAATTTAATTACCTAGATGCAACTTCAGTAACTTAAAATTAGGAAAAAACATTCTTCTTCAAGTGCATTCCAAATGAAGAGTCAGGCTATCCAGTAAACAGGTAAAGACAAAACAAAGATCCCGATTTGCAAAACCATGATTTCTTATATCAAAAGTGAAGCTTCCAAGGAAGGAGGAAAAATTCTAGAGTGATTGTGGGATGATTCCCCTCCCGCAGAGAAATAGCAGGGCTGAAGTACCTTTTGGCTGACATTTCATCAGGCAGCATGTAACTCTGTTAGTTCCACAACAGCAAACCACATTCTTATACTCTAAAAATCTAAGCTCTTCATTATACTGATTCAGAGGGTTGATTACAAATAACCAGTTGCGGGCACTAGCTGCATTCACCAACATGGAAAAATTTACAGATGTTTGAGTAACACACAGATGTAATTATCACTGCAGATTAGATTCAGATAGGTCACTAAAGCTGAAAAAATTCTTTATTCTCTCTGCAATGCAGGCACAAATACACAATAGCTATGATATTCCTCGGACACTGCTTAGCAGTTGTCTGCTCATCCAATACAAAAAATTACTTTATTATTTTGGATAAACATACTTGATTTAAAAAAAAAAATATTCATATTTATTTCCCTGCAAAGAAAACCCACCTGATCTCTGTCATCCTTAGAGCTCTGCAGCAGCATTAAAAGTCAAGAGGAAACCAAGACAAATTAACATGCAATTCAGTTGAGTTCCCCTTCCTCTTGCACCTCAGAACACCCCTTTGCTGAAGTACAGGCTGAATTCTATCTTTCCTGAGACCTCAATATTATCATACAGGAAGGATATATGTTAGCAGCTCCCAAGTCAACTCTCACATGGCATACCACACAGTCTCCAAATAACATCATTTATACTTCATGGGGAACATTGCAAGCAGTACTTAGAAAAGTCAGTATCTTTAAACTTTTACACTTTTAAAATCTAACTATTACAAACTAAATCCAGTGGTTACTTAACTTTCCCCCTTTATTCCTGTTAAAGCAGAAATTATCTTTCAAAGTTACAGTATAAAACATTGATATTTTTGTGGTTTGCTACACATGCAAAATTATTTTTCCCCTCTCTTTTCCAGAGGTGACACCTTAGGGCTCCGATGTGCAACCAAGTTACCATGGGTCCTGTGAGCACTAAAAATAGCTGATAGGAATCCTCTAATACCAGGGAAAATGCAAGGTAAGGCAGCTCTGCTGAACCAGCCTTTATTAAATCGACTTTCCTTGCATTTGCCCTGGGCTAAGAGCACACATGGAGACATGCAGAGATGTTGTAACTCATTCCCAAGCCTGATCGCTTGGCCTCAACAGTGCGACTGTTGGACAACTCCACGTTAACTGGAGTCAGAGGCTGAGGAAAAAGGCAAATATCTCTTATCCATGCCCTCCACCTAGAACTCCACCATCAAAAAGGCTGGGGTGTCTGTAGCTACAGCATTTCTCTACTGCTTAAGTTAATTGTTAGAGATGAAAGCAGAAATTTGTATAACCTGTGTCTAAAGCAGAGAAGGACCACACTACCTACCTGCACAAGAAGTTCTCCTCCACTGCTAGGCTCAAGAATAGGCTAGGACTCTGCTCAGGGTTAGGAAAAGTAATGCTTGAAGAGCACTCTTCCTTGTCTCAAGTGGATCTTTCTTCGAGCATACATATTAACACGTAGTCAATTGTTGTCTTTCATATTTTCATGTTATAAATCCAACTAAATCACATCAGTCTTGCTCTGACTTATTTCCCTCTCTGGATTCCTAACTTGTTTCCTTGGGTTGTTCTCCAAAGATAACCAGATAGAACACTATGCTAAAACAGTTTCAAAATCACCTACCAAGCAGTTCACGTCTTCTCTGCTTTGCATCTCTTCCTTTCTTTTGGTCAAAGACAAGACAGACAGTATAAAACAGAACAGTAAAAATTATAGCCATGCCTGAAAATCCAATGAAAACTTCAAGTACCCTTTCTTTGACAGACATAAGAATGAAACTGGCAGCAATGTCACATTTTCTACGAAAAATATACCACTTGGGGTAGAAATGTTCAGCCACCAAGGGAATATATGTGCCTATATGATAAATTGTAAAAGAGTACACTGAAGAGCTGCCAGCTTCATTATATATGTGAAAGCCATAGTTTAGATTTTAAAAATACTTTATTAAGACAAAATAAAAAGGACTCAAATACATGGCAGCATTATCTGTTAAATGCTGAAGCATTCAAGTGACCTTTAGTTTCAGGTGTTAATTATGCATCAGGCAACAGTATTCCAAATTCCTGCTAAGACAAAGCAAATCAATAGAGATACTTTCCCCAAGAACTAACAGCCTTACTTTACAACAGTAAGCCTGTTGACAGCACTGCATACTAAATTCTGAAATAATTCAGTGGAAGTAGCAGTTTCTCCAATACTGTCGGCTTCAGAGTTAGCCAGTAATTGCACCAGATTATAGGATACTCAGCTGTTCCCAGGACGGAACTATTTGCTGACACTGAAGATCACCAGATTATTATTACTTATCAAGTGTCAATGAGATAAAACTGTAGGATATGCAAATACAACATATCACTCCCAAGGTATTTAGAGTACACACTAGAAAGATTATACAGTTTATCACACCACAGCGAGTAATTAGATAAACTAACTTCAAGTCGGGATCTTTTCCCTGGTAGTTACTCTTTGTTCTAATGATACAGAGACACAAGTTTTGCAAACCACACTTCTCCTGAACCAAAGGAAATATATTCATTTTCTAAGTTCACAGCTAAGCGTCTATTCTATGAAAGATTTTGGATTAAAGAAGTGTGGCAAATATATAGTTGTTGGGGTCTGCAGACAAGTTTATGTTAAATATATAGTTGTTGGGGTCTGCAGACAAGTGAGTTGACTTCAAAGACTTAGTCGTGTACCTTTAAGACAGCCACAAATTGTCAGGTATGTAAACAGGGTGTGAAGAACCGAAACTTAGAACCGCAGCATGCGGGCACCCACAGCAACAGCAAACAGCAAGCAGGAAGAAGAACACAAAAACCTATCAGGGTCTGACACATGTACTGTCTAAGATATATAAGCAATTTGTATAAACAATAAAGGCCATTTTGGCATTTTGTCCGAACCCAGCCACGTAGACATAGTGTTTTTCAGTCCACCTCAACCTGCGGCACCACATTTAGTAGACTTGGAAATTCCTAGCTTGGTAAACTACTACAACAACCGGTATTTTCAAATCACCTTCCCCCACCCCCCCTGGCAAATCACCTATTTGTAAGCTAAGGAGAGGATCCTTTGCAGTGCCTTTCTGCAACAATACTTCTGTGAACGAAGTTCAAAGCCTATTTGTCGCTTTGCTGACCTAGTGCTTTTCACTTCCAAGATAATCACAGAATGGTCAGGATTGGAAAGGACCTCTAGAAATCATCTAGGCCAGGGGTCCTCAAACTGTTTAACCAGGGGGCCGGCGCGCGGGTGCAGTGGCAGGCAGCCATCTGCGGCTGCTTGGTTTCCCCCCCCAACCCCTGGCGGGGGGGTCTGTAAATATCGGGGGCTGGATTGAGGACCCTGCGGGGCCGTATCCAGCCCGCGGGCCGTAGTTTGAGGACCTCTGATCTAGTCCAACCCACTGTGACAGCAGGCTCACGCAGAGCAGGTTGCACTGAGTCATGCCCAGGCAGGTTTTGAATGCATCCACAGAAGGAGTCTCCACAACCTCTCTGGGCAGCCTGTGCCAGTGCTCTGTCACCCTAAAGGAAAATAAGTTCTTCTTTATATTCAGAAGGAACTTCTTGTGTTTCCATTTGTGCCCGTTGCCCCTTGTCCTGTCACTGGGCACCACTGAAGAGGGCCTGGCCCCGTCCTCTTGGCACTTGCCCTTGTGATATTTGTAGGCGTTGATAAGATCCCCTCTCAGTCTTCTCTTCTGCAGGCTAAACAGGCCCAGCTCTCTCAGCCTTTCCTCATCAGGGAGATGCTCCAGCCCCCTCATCACCTGCATGGCCCTCCGCTGGATCGTCTCCAGCAGTTCCCTGTCCCTCTGGAACTGGGGAGCCCAGAACTGGACACAGCACCCCAGATGTGGCCTCATCAGGGCAGAGGAAAGGGGGAAGATAACCTCCCTCCAGCTGCTGGCCACCCTTCTCCTAATGCCCCCCAGGATCCCATTGGCCTTCTCGGCCCCAGGGCACCCTGCTGGCTCATGGGCACCTTGCTGTCCTCCAGCACTCCCAGGTCCCTCTCCGCAGAGCTGCCTTCCAGCCGGTCAGCCCCAGCCTGTGCTGGTGCGTGGGGTTGATCCTCCCCAGGTGCAGGACCCTGCACTTGCCTTTGTTGAACTTCACCAGGTTCCTCCCCAGCCAGCTCTCCAGCCTGCCCAGGTCTGGCTGAGTGACAGTACAGCTTGCTATCAGCCACTCCTCCCCTTTTTGTATCATCAGCAAACTTTCTGAGCATTTTTGGTTTCCCCAGGAGCTCTGTTCTGTTAATGAGGAAAATATACCACAACTGCAAACTTAGGTGACCTTAGTTAACGTTATCGGAACATGACAATACTGATTGCCAGTAAGAAGTATGCATGTTAAATACCAGCCTTAAGAGAATTCTTACGACATCACTTATATCTGTTTTTACTTACTGAAGCCTCTGCATATTTTCCAAATACACGTTTCTATAATCAGTCATATTACACTCTTTCATATCAACCATTGCACTAATCATACAATCTGTGCCTACAATCTTCTTACAAGTAGCTCCACCTAACACACACAACTATTCATATCTAATTTCTAATAATTATTTTTTTTAACAGTTTGTGTACATGCCTGTCTTAGCTACTGTTCCAGATTGGTCTGAAAAGGAAGGTATTTTAAAATGAATTTGTGAGTTCATAATACATAGATATTCCTCCTTTACTGCTCACTGCATTCCAGACTAGCATATTTTAACATTCTTTACCTGACCACACAGTATTAGTCTAGGTCAAAATAATCAGGGTGGAGTAAAGCAAACACAGAGTCTTGAAATCTCTTTCTTTCTTCAGGGTCTGCTTTAGACTGTCATTTAAGTATAAAACTGTATGCTGAACGTCTCTCCCACAGTCAACAGCCACCACAGTAATACACAGCAGAACTCCCTGGCATTGGTACTTTGCATTTTCATTTTGCACTGTTTTCCTATTGTTTCACTTCCTGTTTTAATCAAAACTTAATTTCAAAACATCAGATTCTTTGCACAATGACCATCTTTTCTAAGGAACTGCAGCTCCTGGAAAGCATGTGGTCATCAGCACAGCTGCAAACAGCAACATCAGAACCCACCAAACACGAAGGTCTTGGCAAATTTCTGTTACGTAAGCTGCCAAGCAGATCTTCATTAGAATTTTCATTTTTAACTGTGCAGTCTCAGCCCACTTTAAGATGGTTCACTCTTCCATGAAAACAGATCTACTGCTGAAAATGGGGTATACTACACAGCCAATGCTATGATGCCACTGCTTTTTTTGAGAAATGGCTATTATTTGAAGAGCAATGTTTGGTTTTCATGAAGTTCTAACTCATTCAAGAACGCACCAAGCAGATGTTCTGGAAATGGCAAGTTAAATGAATAACTCCTCCCGAATTCAGAATCATACCCTTGGGTTTGGTCGTTTTTTTCCCATTCTCTTCCAACAGGGACAGACGTGCTCTGAGCACTATGTACTAGACAGTCATGGCAAAGATGTGTTTGGCATCCATTTTTCACTGGTGCTTAAGCAATTTTGCTTGGCACCATTTGGGCAACACTTTTTAGCTTAAGACTAAAAGTTTGGGACTTCCTAAAAGCATGTTTCTGATGGAGAACAGCAGGGAATAACTCTTCTTATCAAGCAGCCATAATGAAGAAGGGTCCATCCATCCCCTTTTTACCCAACTGTCTGAACACCTGCCTGAAAGGATTCATTACTATTTTCTGCCTAAAAGACTAAAACATTACTCCTTCCTCCTCACTTTCCTCCATCTAGATCTGGGAAGGCAGTTTCCTTTCTCAGCGGGAGCTGTACTGTTGCACACTGAATATTTAAATAGCAATTAAATCAGAGTGAGCAGCAGGCTCCAGCCTAGATATAAAAATAAGTTCACTTATTTCATATGAAGTCAGTACCTGAGCAGCAGCAAGGAATTAGAATCCTCTTCCACACAGGCTGCTCTGAGGAAGATGACTAAGCTGAACTTGCATTCCCGATGAATATTTAAGATGCTAGGCTAATTTACAAAGGAAAAAAATCCCATATATAATGCTGATATTGGCCATGCTTTACAATACCATAGCAGTCACTTGTCTGTTGGGCCAAAAGCCCAAATTCAGACATGCGGAGTAGGTCCACTGAGAGTATGTGCACCTAACAGAAGCAGAGGAACAACACTTGGTTACAGGTTTGGGAGGGCTCAGGTTCACGTCTGTTACCGAGCTGCTCAGCTCTGCCAAGCCTACGGGCTTCTAGGCTCATCCAATTTTGGGGAACACGGTAATAAAAACAGTAGTCATACAAACATTAGCTGCCTCGAGGGTTAAAATGAACTCAAAAATTCATTGTAACAATTGTGTTACTGGGCATATAAATCCAAATTCCCTTTCCAGATCTGATCTTTATCCTGTGCCTCCATTCTGTGTCTGTGCATGAATGTGTGTCAACACACTAAAAACAGCTTCCCTTGCTGGTCAGTATTTTAGACCTGTTGGCACGCAAAAGCCCAGGGTTGCCTGGAAAGGAAAAGATGAACAAACCCCAAAAGATAATTAACCCCCATGAGCTCCAGCTGCGGCCCCAGAGGGCAGGGAGGGCAGGAGAAGCGTGTGTTCCCTGCCACACATCTCGAGGGGATGGCACACACCATCTAGGGATGTGGAGGTGGCTGGCAGCAAGAGGGGAGGCTTCAGGCAGTTCCACCAAAGGGGGTCCCTCACCCCTGTAACAACCACCTACCCAGGTCGCTCAGCGCCGTCTCACGCAGACCCACATCACCTGCTGCAGAGGCAACGTGCCGGAGCCCCTCCCGGATGAAGCAGCTCTGGTGGTAGCAGGCGTGCGTGGATGTGGCAGACACGAGATGTATCCCGTACGCAGGCAGAGCACACAGGGAAACAAAACCCCCGCTTCCTTGTACCACTGGGCTGCTGGCTTCCCCCTCTCCGACACAAAGCCCGCAGGGTGGGATTTGTCAGAGTTACTCAGTACATTGGTTTAACTCTGATGCCACTGAAGCATCCGATTAAGCTCCTGCTGTTTGTAGTGAAAGTTTATCAACACTGTTCATCCTACCCAGAATTTCCCACTACCTCATTGTACCTGTGAATAACCAACAGTTATCAACAGTCTCCTACTTCTCAGTGGGCTGAGCTGTTCACAAATTACCCGAACATCCTCATCTGGAAAGAAGAAAAAGAAAAAGAACTGTCGGGCAGTAGGAATATCCCATCTGTTTCCATGACGGACTCTGTGCATCAGCAAAAATGTTCCACTTTTTTTTTTTTTTTTTTTTTAATAAAACGTCTGGATTATGCGAGGAAAAACTGTTTTAAAGACAACAATTAGTCATGAGCAGTCTCTTTACCAAACCAGCACCAGTGCCTCAGTATCGCTTAAGCATGATAAAGGGGCTGCAGCCAGCAAGTTCACCCAGTTGCTCTTCTGAACTGGATTTCACTGGGGGAAAAAAAGAAAGCCAAGAATAAGTGTCAGTCAGTGCCAGTGGGACTTTCCTATAGTTTTATCAACTCAGCAAAGCTACAAGGCCATTTTTGCACACCCTAGAGCGCTGTGGATTAGATTGCTGCTTCACCTAAGAGCAATTAATACTTGGAGGATAGGTGGACATGGCATGTAATTCCAGGAAAAGTACTGACTCTGGAAGAAAATGAAGAAGCACCTAAGCAAGCCAGAAAAATTGACAGCATTTTCTAGCACCAAGCACCACAAAACAAACGTTACTGTTAAAAGAGACCAAGACAAGGCATCATCTTTTTAAGAAAAAAATAAACAAACAAACAAAAAAAAACAACAAAAAAGCAGAATGTTTTTTCATTTGACATCACAGATACTTATTTAGAAAACATAAAAGTCAACAAGCTAACATCAAAGTAAAACCACACAGAGCTGAAAAATTTATCTGGCTTCAGCATGACTCATGAACCCATTTCCAATCCTAAACCCCCAGTAAAATGCTGTTTTGCAACCACCAGTTTTGTGTCACAATAAAAAGATACATTAAAGGACAAAGATCAGTAGAATGCAAGGAACTATCATGAAATTTCAAGTGCCGATTTTGCAGCTGCCAAGACAGCAGGCCTTGCTTATCTTTCCAGACAACTACAGATGCTTGAAGTACACGAAGGGATTTAACTGAATTAAACATTCCGTATTTTAAGCATTCACAGAATTTTGTGACGCAGGGATTGGGCTAGCCCCTATTTTCCATCCTACACAACAGAGGCCATAGGGTTTTTTCATTCAGAAACTGTTGTCCTATCCAGTGTAATGAACCATTTTAAACCCTCAAGGATGATTAATACCTTCATCACTGAGATTTTTCCATTGGTTAATTAGTGTTCAAACATGTGCCTTAACTCTACGCCAAATTTATTTAGAATCAACTTCCAGCCACCTGATACTGACTTTTTTTTTTCCTACTGGAAACGAGGACCCTTTGATTTTTAAATCTGCTTTAAGGAGGCACTGGCTTCCAAAATATAATTCTCATAACAGAGGTATAATTCTGAATGCATCACCTTGCATTTGCCTTTATTAACATATACATTGTTATAATGAGACCAGTTTGACAAGTAACCAAGATTTCTCAGAAGGAATTTCTACCTACCATTGCAAATGCTGAGTTATTACATTTAACCTTCAAATAATTTGAATTTTTCTTCCTATCTTTACATAAATCAACAACATTGTGATAGACCAAGAACAGTTTTTCACAGGAACCTACTGCAAGACTTTCTGGAACAAGTATTCTCATTTATGGTTTCTACAGTTACTTGACTAGTTTATAATCCATCTAGTTTTCACGTTACCAGTTTTTTAATCCTGATGTTATTTTGACACGGCATTTGTCAGCTTTCACAGGAGTCTACCAGGTCAAGAAAATTCTTCACATCTAATCAATCAGAATGGAAGTATTTCCTTAGGCAAGACCTGTCATGTGCATGACTGCCCTGAAAAAAGGAATCCACTTTATCAAAGGATCATTTCAGTTTAGCCAAATAATTATTTTTCATATTTTATTTCATTTGTATGAACATTCAGAGCACTTCTACTTTAAAAGACAGGACATAACTGTAGAAATAAGCTGCTGTATCTAGGAAGCAGCAAGTGGCTTTGCTCTACGGCCATGGATATAGTAGATTTTTCCCAGCTGAGAGAAGTTACCCTCAGAATCATTTTCTTCAAATATTTATTCCTGAGAGATAAAGAGAGGAATGACATTTGAAATTGCACAGGAAAATCTGATGTTTTCATACTGAGAAATTTTTGTTTAGCTACTTAATAACTACCAGCGCAAGGTAGTTCACTCTGACCAGAAAATTAAGTTTATTGGAAGTTTTTGTCACCACAGGACTATCATTTGCTATCATAACAGAGTGGCAGTGCTTTGAAGGCAAGCTGTTTAATGCGTGTAAACCAGTGGTGATGGCAGGCAAAGAGTCCACATTAATTGCAATCTCCGCAGCTTTATTAGGAACATTTAGGCATAAGGTTGACACTTTCTCTGATAAATATGGCTAGGAAAAGATACAGGGCTTCATCAATTTGCAATACTCTAAAGAGAAAACCAAATTTATTTCATTCTTGAGACAAAAATAGCTTTAGTTTAAATCTCCACAGAGAAATTTGCTTTACAGTGTACAGGCAGCTTATGATTTCTCAGGATCTATCAAAAAATAACGAGTAGACTAACCACTGCTAGAACGATTGCAATAGTATAGCAATGACAGTCTAGCTACAACTATCTACTAACTGTGTTTGTTTCATAAAGCAAAGAAATAACTTGTTATATGTCAGTTACAGACCACTGAGAAGTACACAAGAAAATATTTGACATTCCCAGTGGGTAAGCTTTTCAATTTCCCTGCCATTCAGTTCTTGAAAGTCTAGAGCAAAAACAGCATTTGATGAAAGCCAGCAGATTTGCTCTTCACAGAACAGAATTTCTTCAAAAAATTCTGTAGATAACTTAATGAAAAAAAAAAAAAAAAGTCTGTCTAAAGAAAATCTGACGTTGCTGCCTCCTGATGGGGCTATATACTGGCTATAGGCTTTTACTCAGACATCTGAAAAGTTGTGATTTTTACCTGGTTGAATTGAAAGGAGTAGAACTGAACTGCCTTGACCAAGAAGTGTTCCAGAACACCTCAGGGAAAGATGATTTTTTCAGGATCTTTCTTCGACAGGGATCTAAGCAACCATTTCCTTTGATAAAAATCAGATCTAGATTCCCTTTCTGCATTGTACGGACTATTGTTTTGAAACACATCACATTTAAGCAAAATCTTAAACCAGAAGCCCACATTGTCCCCTTGGAGAATCATACTGTTCTCACTGCAAGACCAATATCCCCGTTATCACAAAATACTGCAGCAAATTCCCAACCAGCACATATAAAATTACAAAGTTACCTTTAATTATCAAACAATATTATTCAACTCTTTTGTCCTCTATTTGGAGATCCACAGACTTGTAAACTCTAGGTGGACAGTTCAGGACTTGCTATGTCTTGACACTCACTGGACACGTGTTACCTTGACACTTAGCGTAGAACACCTTCCCGTCCATCGTCAGTCCAATGCCAAAATCCTCGGGATGGTTCTGGCTGGCAGGGCTGCCATCTCCTAACTTCGCCATCATTACTTTCAGTTCTAAAGCTACAGACGGCAGGTCTTGTCTTGAAAATCCCCTTAGTTTGATAAACCTACCTGGATAAAATCTCCCTTAAATAGCAATTTTATGCATATATATCATTATAACTCATGAACTGTGGCCGCTTATAAAAGTTTAATTACTTAAATTATAACAGGTCAGCTGGTAAAACAGAGGTAGAATAGAATTATGTGGAAATACTTCTTTACTACAGTGCTTCTTGTTAATCTGGCGATCATTAACCTGTTTGTACCATTAGTTACTCGTTAATTTCTAAATCTCCATATCAAATGCTCTTAGCTTTTCACTCCATAATCACAGACCGAGGGCAGCAAGTTTAGCTGACCAGCATAAGGGCAAATGTCCCAAGAAACTGCTTAAGTTCAAACAAGCCAAAGTCACCAAAGTATGCCTTTTCTAAACAAGCCCAATTGCATTCACAACCCTGACAAGGAAATTTTTGTCTTCAGAAAACTGAGACAGACAAAGATGCAAAACTTGCAACCCAACCTCTCTTCAGTTCTTAGAGCAATCACACTGAGCAGTCAGCAACAGCAGCACTTTAAAAAGGATGTGCTCAGCAGGGTCAGGCAAAGGATTTTAATTACACCTTTTTTTCTCCCGTTAAAAGAAAAAAAGGCAGCCTTAACCAAGGCCAGCCAAGATTATGTGTGAGTTTCCCTAAAACTTGTCAGACAACTTCTGCTGAAAGATACTACAAAAGCACCAAAGGTTCTTGAAGTTTTATCAGGTCTTTTCTCTGCTGTTTGTCTTAAGTGAATAAAAGCAGGTATTTGACCAAGATAATTTTTAAAACTTTTTATTAATAAAAAAGATTAGATCCTGGTAAGAAAGGCAAAAGCAAAGCAAAGAGCCTGTTTTACTTATCTAGGCCATAAGGATTTGATTCCACCTGTGAACCAAGACAGCGTGTTCACTGTTCTAAGTCTACAAGCAAATAAACAAGAGCCACCCTGCGCAGCTGCTGGTACCTACTGGGACCTCAGCTGTCACCTGCATGCCTTCCAAGTACCTTCTGTGTAGGGTAGAGAGAAGTAACTAGCTGAGGGAATGGATGGAGATTTTTACAGCTATTACTACGACACAAAGAACAGTGTAGAAAGCGTAGAAGTCTACTGTCCTTCATTTTGGTTGTGTACTGCACAGGGGACTAGTGCAGTGTGTCCCTGCCAGCAGACCATCAGCTCCACTGCATGTGGTCACACAGTTTTGGATGGGGTGACAGCGAGGGCAACGTCTCCATAAGCAGCTTTCAATAACTTGTTGCTTCTGGGCATTTCCACATACACAGCCTGGTCTCGGCACCACTCGCGTTCCCACTCCACTTTGGTGCTGTGCTCCTACCCTACACACCTATGCTCAAGCTTATTCTAGTCTTAGCACTAGGGAACATAGCAGAAATTAAGAACATAAAATAAGGAGCACAAGAGACCAGTAAGGGAGTTTGGGAAACATAAAAATCGTATTATCGCTTTGCTTCATGGCTGCCATCCTGTTTTTCTGTGCTAAGGCAGCAGAAACGCATGCAACATCACAAGACGGAGCTCTGGAAGACCGAGAACAGCTGGGGCTTTGTTTGCTGGAGACAGTTCAGCCCTACGAGGGGCTATGCACTCCCCTAGCACTCCCCTGCAGCCACCAAACCAGTAACCTCACGGCAGGTTGCAACTTCCAGAAACACACTCCCTCTTTCAGTTGAGCAGAACCATGAATTAGCTGTTTCATACCATCACGCACCCGCTAAACGTGTTTCTGGTACGTTCCTTGCAACCATCTTGCATCCACCAACTTGATCAAAACGTTCATGTCTGCGCATGCTCAGAATTTCAGAAAAGCGGAACTAGATCCTCAAAGTCATCAGGGCCCATCACAGCACAAATGATGGCAGCATTAATACTGTAATTTCAAAGATTACCTCTTATCAAGGAAAAAAAAAACAAAAGTAACTACTTGCTGTGATGTGAAACATGAACTTCCTTGTGAAAAGTAATTAGCATGCAGTAGTTCCTGATTTGGGATGATAGAAAAAAAGCTATTGTTTGATACAAAGCTATGTCAAAGGACTTAAAACACCCTTCAGTCAAGAACGCAGGAAATTTTATATGGCAGCATGAGATACCATCCCAGTGTTGTCACTCACTGTGTGTTTGGATGTATGTCAACTAGATGTACTTGAACGTCCAGGGTACTTTTTCTCAAAATGCCAATTGCTACTTTTATGAGTGGTAAAGCCAAAAGACTGCAATTGCCTTGTGAACAGGGATTTTACTGTTCGTGGGATTGAAAAACAAAAATAATCTTACCAGCTACTACTTTTCAGTGCTGTTGAACTAAAAAGCCAAGCTTAAGTGTATCGCTACAGTCTTCTGAAGCAGTAAGAATAAAAACAGTTGGAAGGAATCTTTGGAAAATTTACTCATGTTCAATGAAAGTTTCAATCTGATTTTTCAAGTGTAAGGCACTGGCTGTGTCTAAGAAGATACTCCAACTTTGCCAAGCACACATCATCACAGCCAAACGTCCAGACCTGAAGCTGGATAAAACTATTTCTTACCATCATCAATCTACTCAAAATAAATGCAACCGAACTACATGCTTTGAACATACCTACACATAAACATCCATGCACACACAAGCGAGGGTATTTTGATATAGGCAGACATGGCATTTAGTACAGCAGTCGTTTGCTTTGGCCTCACTAAACAAGAGAGAGGAAATTCACGTGTCACTGCTCACCCTGAAAAATAATTAGAAACAAACCTAATATAAAATTTGGTTCCAATTTATAATACATACAATAATTATTTTAGACTGGATGAAAAAAAAATGCAATAAGGTGAAGTCTACTCTTCCAGTTTCAATTCCCACCAGTCCCAAAAGACCAACAGGTTATCTTGCAAGTAGCAGCCAGCTACTTGCCACAGATTTTTTTCTCACATTTTAACTAAATGCTAACAGCTGAAACGATCTGATGGAGGCGCTTTTACCACCCCTTCCCCAGCAATTTTTTTAAATGCTAAACAAATTGCAGCAAGCATAACTGGGGAGGGGCATCAGCATGAGAGAGAAATTAGTCTCTAAGGGAATCTACTGCCGCGTAAGATACCGTACTAGAAAATATTTGTGTAGATTAACAAGCCAATTGAATTCTCCAAAGAATAAATTTGTGGTTTGGCAGTGATGAAGTGATGATGGCTTCTTACAATGAAACAATTAGTTTTTAAATCTTATCTCTGGTGACGCTCAAAATACATCAGTAACATATGTCTTTCAACACATTTTTTTGCCTATATATCTGCCTGATAATTTTCATATTCTCTAGTCTCCCACCCCAAAATATTAATGAACGATACCAGGCATGCACCTCCTGAATGACTTTGAAGGAACAGTTGAGACTGAGCAAATAGGCTGTTTCACTGGTGCTACATCACTATAAAGTTGCTATGGGTGCTGAATAGAACTACAGTTGTTTGACTTAAGAGAAAATAAGTATCTGCACATTATAACCACCAAAATGAAAAAACAAATAAGAGTTAAGGAGTTCTCACAGAATTGTTATGTGCTTTGGGCTGCCTGATTACAGATGCATTTGTGTTGGTTCCAACTTAAAAGAAATTCTGAGCATCTTGGAAAACCTGTCCCAATTTTTGTTAAAAAAAAAAATAATCATTATTACATTACTAGCATCAATTGCTAAAAAAACCCCCACCTTGCAAGCACTAAACTAGACGAGGTTTGATCCCTTCAGAGAACTAAAGAGATATTGGCTAAGATTGACCGTGCTATATGAATTAGTTCAAGGTGATGAGTCTGGTCACAGAATAGTGTGAGGGATGAGAGGTGGAACATCAGCCACATCCCTCTTTAAAAGGTGCGAGCAGTCATGCAGGGAGCGTTTGATCACTTCTGCTTTATAGTCATTAGCATGATCTAAAATTATGCTTAAGACGCTAAACAACCATTTCCATTTCAGAGAGGAAGCCACAACAGCAGGAACCTGAATTACCTACGGCTGCCAAATATAAGCTTTTGTAGGGTCTGGCCACATGGTTGTGTTACTGCAGGCAGTACAGCAAGTTGCCAGATGTCAGCTGAGCCACAGTTACTGCTGAGGCACACGTACTTCATTACCACGCTGAAAGGGTGAAGAAATAGTGAGAAGTATGGCTTCTCTCTTTGAAATAAGTTATACACAGGGACTGCAGATCCACTACTATATTTGCACTTTGTCTCCAGCAAACCTGTTATTTCACCAGATTAACTTCTGCCTTTGCGGCTCATTCCAAAGATCCCATCGTTCAAACCAAACTCTGTTATCTTTACATTAACAGCATTTTATTTCAAAATATATTAACCATTCTGTGCTTACAAAGGACTGCAGTGTGAATACAATATTAAGTTAAAAGCTTGTTAAACCTGCTACAAAAAAACGTTTTTATTAGGAAGAGGACTAGTGCGTACAATCAAAATTATTTAAATACCTCTGCAGTCTACATGAATACTTCTCAGTCTTAACTCACACATTTTGTTCTGCCATGGATGGACACAGGGGTTACATTTTCAGTATTATACATGCAAAACCAGGTACTGTACCAAAACCAATTATGGTAACGTTACTTTTGAACATAGTTCCATTCTGAAGATGTATCACATGTACATTTACAGATAAAATTTGTGTCAACAGACAACAGAAGTTATTGCTCCAAATCCCCACAGGTTCTGGGTAGGAATGCACGCTTTAAAACAACCCGCGCTCTGTAATGCAAAAGATCCGCTGTTAGTTTTGAGTAGGGTCTAGCCAGTCTTAAGACTCAGCATCAGAAGTTTCTTTGGATTTGGTTTGGTCAAATTTACCAAAGGGGAAAAAAACCACCCGCTTCCCTAGTCTTCTGACCAAAACATCAAACACTACTTTATAAACATATATAGGTAAACACCTATTAGTTTAAAAAGTTGGTTTCTAGCCATCACTAAAGCATAGAAAATTTGTTTTTAAATGGTAACTGAACAAATTGAATGCTTGCAGAATATACTGATGACAGAAGAGGGAAACTTAAAACACTGATCTACACAGCCAGTAAGTTATAAACACCACAAAAAAAGTTGTTACTGATACTTCTTGGAAATGCTTCAGGTTTGGGCTGACAATGGCAGAAAGGGGCCCAAAAATTTGGATTTTGTTTTTCCAACTTCATAGCCTGGATGTCAGTTCTTAAGCTTAACGAACTTCTGTTCTGTGGCTACTTTATAGCTCTGTAATGTCTCCTGCTCTTAATCTACACAAGTACCATGAAAAGTCACCTTGAATTTAGGTCTTCTTGGCATCCAATGATGTAGTCTAGTGGCAAAAAGTGAGGCTAAGAAAAGAAATCAGCATTTTTGCTTTAAAACCATCATGCTGAAAATTCTTCAGATATATACATGGATTCTAGAGCGCTCACTCTGCCTTTATTAGCTTGCAGATGCATCCTGCAGCAAGCGAATATGCCCTGCTTCTAACTCAAACCTAGCTCTGGTATTGCCACATGGTGTTATAGCCAACGAATAATCTCTAATTCAATGCAACATGAATTACGTTTGTCCAAGTCCATCCATATGCAGAGCACATTAAGGACGCATTTACTTGCCGGTTAGTAATTCCTTCCTGAATTGGACATACTATTTCAGTATGGACATTCAAAGCATGCCCTTCAGGTCCTGGAATACATCCCAAAAGAGGATGAAGAAACAGTCTCATCTACTAAGTCAGATACAGAGGAGGTTAAGAGACTGGGGAACTAAAGACATATTCCATGACCTATTAATTTTGGCAGCTCTTTAGTAGATATGTGCAAATACTTCCAGGAACAGTAATCTCTTAGCAATGTATTACTAGATGGAAGAACAGCTTTTCCCAGCTTTCTATTAACTACAACAACACAGTTCTAGTTACCCTACCAGTATTTGCTTGGCTTTTCCCCAACCTTTATCCAGTAAACATTAATTCTAGAAAATGCTGCTTGTTTTCACTATATACAAGCAGTATTTTGTCCTTTTCTATCTTTTAAAAAAAAGTAGTATAGGAGAAAATTTCAGCTGAAGCCTTAATAGAAGAGACACTGTTTATGTTTATATAATACTGCATATCAACATATATATTTACAAACCCAACACAGAATCCCTGAATATGCTCATCACTTCTGGCATTGTTTCTGGTTTCAAAATATCAAGTTCATTTTCCACATTGCAATTTTTATTTATTTTTTTATTTGCAGTTTTATCATTTATAAGCAATTTTGGAGAATTTTACAGTAAAACATTAAGGTATTTTACTAAAAGAGACAAACAGTATCAGGTTAAAGATCAAGCTTCCCTAAGGTTTCTTAAGTGTTTTAGGCAATTCTAGTTTTGTAGAAATAGAAACAAGAAGGAAATTGCCAAAGTATGCTTTACCAGAAAGTGTAAGAAATAATAAAAATAATAAGAAACCCTTTGAAATACTAGCCAATATAGTTTGTAAAGATGATGCATCCATGGATTTAAGAAATACCAACTGTCACTCAGTAAAGATTGTTTAATTGGAAAATCAATTTTCACTTGTAAAACTGCAAGCAACTGCATCTCTAGAAGAATACCACCTGAAGTACTAAATATAATGAATACTAACTGCAGTCCCAACAGCTTTCAGCACCTTCGGAAGGAAGCAGTAGCCATTTCCAGAGATAGTATCCATAAAGGTGGCACTATATGCAGTGACAAACTTCAACCATTATAACATAAACACAATGTTAAAGGCAGTTGTGGGAGCATCTTCTACCACTTGATGCAAAGCTATAGAGTCTCAGTAGAATAATGGTATTTTCCCATGCTTACTGTATCAGATCCATAGGAAAGGCAGCACACTGCAGTATTCTGTCACCAGTACCAGGGATTAGCAGCATAGCAATTCTGCTGCTGCTTTTACTGGGGAAAAAAATTTATCCAGTTTTGTACTTTCAGGTTTTCTGAGAAAAAAATGTTTTGACATTGCAGCCATACACCTATTCAAATGATATCCACAACGTATAATACTGGAGACAGCATCCAATTCTCCCTACACAATGCTTTTTTCTCATTTTATTTAATTAAACAGATTATGGAATTCCTAATCCAATAAACACTGACAAGATATACATAATTTCCTCCCAAAGCCTTGAAGAGAAGCCACGTGGTCCTTGAAATCAGGAAAGCCTAAACGCACCCTAGATGAAGTGCAAATACATACCATTACGCACAGAAATAGCTGACTGCTGTCTCCGTTATTAGATACATGGGTATCAACTTAATTTCTGAAAAATGTATATTGTATGTATGACTATAATGTTAAGCAGTCTCAAAATAAGTAATTATTGCTCCCAACTGGTCGCGGTGCATCTGTGTTGAAAATCACCATATTGTAGCGAGGCTGGCAAAATGAACGTCTGCCAGATTCTCGCCCATTGCAGCCTGTGGCTTTATGTATTCAACAAGCCAGTATTTACAGTGACCTGAAGGATACGCTGGGCTGTAAACTGGCACACATTCACTTCTGCTAGAGCTGCTACAGCACAGCAACATTTAGCCAAGCTACACGGAGGGAAAGAAGGGCTAACTTAAGACTCAGCGCAAGAAACAGTCACCACTAGCCCTTCGGGCACTACACTTAGTGGCAGCAAGCCTGATTTGCTAGAAAAGAATGAGAAAACCCAGCACAGCTGTATTTTACAATACTGTGAGACTACACTGTCTTGGTTCACTACAAGCATTCCCCTCTGAAATCTGATTTGTTTATGTTCAAACTGAATATGAAACATACTAAACACAAGTAAATACCTGCTCCTAGAATAACTGTTTACAGTAAATCGAAAGGCCATCAATTTCTTGCCTATAAGCATTATGAAAAAGATGGCCTCTTCTAAGAAAGCCGTAGTTTAATGCTGCTGGCTGCTTTTGCAGATGAAGCAATACAACCAGGAACCGATAGCTTACAATGATGAGAAGTCAAAATAACCAGTTTTATTATTTTCGCATTAACACAGAGTTGATTTAAACTCATCTGTTCTTAAAGAGGCTGTCTTTTTAGAAAAGGCTGTTAAATATGCAAGGACAAGTTCTTCTATTTCTACTGGCAATTAGACGCTTACTAAAGACAAACCCTAAATAATCCAGGTATGCTTCTTCATAAGGTAGTCTTTTGTTGTATGTTGTTTTTTATTTAAACATGCCAAAATTCAGTGACTATTTCATTTTCTAATATGCTATTATAGAGGGTTTGTTTCTTTTTTTTCTTTTCGGCAGTGTACTGTTACTGTACCACTGCTGAACCATACACCTGGTTCCTCAATCCAGCATGGCACAGCACAGCACGTAGCATGAGCTCCATCAGCTAAATGTAGTGAGAAAGACTGTACTACGGATGGTTCTTCATGGTAAGTCTCAGCTGAATTTGAAAAAGAAAGCATCAGTATGAAGCCTCGTTTCAAAGGAGGGTGAACTAACAAGACTACATCAGATCTGAATTCTCTATACAAAATCATTTCTCTTCAAACCGGGAAAGGATGATTTTGAAATAGCAACACGTTTTTTCAGCTGATTTTACTGATTTGCCATTATCAAAAGGTAACTGTCTGAAATACAGTTTTAATCTTCACTGCAGAGACCCTTCTTTGATCAAAGAAGGTTGGGTGAATCGGGAGGGAGAAAAGGAAAACTTAAAACAAAAGAATGCCTTATAATGACTCTTTCAAAAATGACTATGTTGAGTACCATAGGAATCTGAAAGTCTCAGAAATAACTGGGGTAGCAAAGGTGGACAAAAGAAACGTCTTGACCAGTAAGAAAAGAGGAGCAAGGGAACACTTGAGATCCATTAAACATCAGTATTTCTTGCCAGTAATTTTCTTTAAATGCTGTCTGCAAGAAGCTATAATAAGAACACAACATTTCAGTGCAAAACTGTGAACTAAGAAAAGTAATATAACAAAGAAGTTTCCCAACTATCACAGTGGTCTCATTCAAGCTGGTCAGCATGCTGCAGGAATACATAGGGACAGCCTCAGGCTCTTTATCATCCTCTACTCCAGCCAGTAACAATTATAAAAATGCGTTTCATTAAAGATTTTCCATGAGCCACATAACCAAGGAAATAAAAACACAGGACAGTTACTTAATTCAAACAATATAGCCTTCCCTCTTCAGTTAGTTGGAATTGATGCGGAGGTCTTTCTGAATTTAAAATAGTAAGTGGGATGTTTGTGTATTTCAATGAACTTGAGTCAAACCACTAAACGAAGCCTGAGTCTGTCCTCCAAACACATACCTGCAAATTTGTGTCTTAATAGGAACCTGGTTACTGCAAACCTATGCCAGAACTTTCTTCCTTAGTGAGTATCAGATTACCTTCCGATCACTTTTCATGGCAATGTATTTTTAGAAACAATGTAAAAATACATGCAGTATCATGAAAACAGGAGCCTTCCACATCTATCAGCACTTTTGCAACTTGACAAAAACATCTACATTACTGAAAACTGTTTGTACTCAAATCCTAGATATCTTTATCCCTAGATAAGGATTTTGGTTCCAACGCTGTGTTATCGTCAGCAATAAATGCAAGAGATACCTGTACTTTGTGTAACTCATTATCAATCAAACTGAAATAAATGCAAGAGAAGTTACTAGAAACTGAAAGGCGGTTCTTTGGTTAAGCATGTGCATCTGCTACTTTGTAGCCAGGCCCTCACCGTATTTGGGGAAAAGGTGTTCAATTATGAAATTTCTACCAAAAAACCCCACTTCCTATTTATAAAAAGGATCCATTTATAAAGATCCATTGTGTCAAACTGTTTCAACAATCAATACAAAAGGCCTTAAATGTCACCAAACTGCAATTTCAAAAAAAACTTACATACGAAAGAAAAGCACTAGAGGAGTCTGATGCTGTGACCTAGGCAACACACCATTTCAGGAATATAGGAGCTCTGTTTGTTATTATCTTAAAATATTAAGATATATCTTAAGATATTTGGCCAGAGGCTTACAGAGGGAAAAAAAAACCACAAACCTGAACCAAAATCCATGCTCTCTCCTATTCCTCTTTGGAAATAAACTTAAATTTGTTTGAAAAGTTAACTGAACTTAGCCACAACATTTGAAAACCAGCATGAAACAATCCCCATTCAACTTCTTCCTATTACTGCAACTAGACATGACAATCATACATTACCTCTGCCTGAAGACACTTAAGGCTTTTGATGAAATCTATTTGACAAGATGACTCCACTGGGATGGTGGATAAACAGCAAAATATTATTAGATTTCACTGCAAATTAGGGCAAGATTTAAACTGTTTAAACAAGTCCTCCTATTTCAATAGGAAGAAACCCCACATTTACCAATTTGTGTGTCTGCTTATTGCAGGAAGATATAATACGAGTCTCTAACAACATTACATTTCAGTGCATATAAAACTATAATATTTAAGTGTTATTAAGAGTTATGGATGATGGTCAAAGCCTCTAAGAAATAGTCTGAGGAGCAGCAAATAATTATATGCTACTTTCATTTAACAACGAGTGGTTTACACCTTTTTTGCCACCAGATTGAGAATAAATATTTTGGAATTGGCTTTCTTTAAAGATACTACAATCTAATAATACAAATAACCCAATAAATAAAAGCCAAGTTACTCATTTCAGCAGTTAAGATAGCGACTCCAGTGGATATACCTGTCCTCTTAACTATTCCATTTATGAAGACAGAATGTCTTCAACAAGGCAGTTGAACTCTGTTAGTGTGCAAAGCCATGGGAAGTAGACATTCTCTCTTGAAGAGGCAAAGTGCGCATTAATGTAAGGCCAGCAGATGTTCAAGAAGTGTTTTCTCCTAAAACCCAAGCTATGCTTCCCTGTGAGCTGCCCCTAGGTGCAGCTGGAAAGGGACAGAAGGCCATGGCTGTTGTGAACTCAAGACAGAAGACAGTGATTCTCCCATGTCGCATAGCTACGGCACAGCACCTTCATCACTCTGCAGCCATCTTCAACTCCTCAGGACTCTCTCTAGGTGACCTGGAGGGTGGGAAAAGTAAGACTCAGATCTCTTCAGTGATTACAAATACCTAGTTTCCTACAAATTAAACAGGAAACAAACACACGTACAGATTGTTGTGTGTACTGCAGGAAGGTCTATCTATTGCGTATACAGAAAATCTTGGAACATAACTTCTACAAATTAGAGACTACAGACAGGTCCAATTAGCAGCTTTTCTCCTAAGTTACCCATATGAAAGAGGATGGCGTTATTCATGTGAATGAAGCAAAGGATTATTTCTGACAAGCACAGAATCCTCTTAAAGAGATATGTATAATGAGCTAACCTATGTAATTTAACAAGACAGTAGAAACATTACAATGGCTACTGTCATTAGTAACTTCATGATACGATTTCCAGCTCTAATTAACTATTCAATTAGGAGTTTATTCATCACATTCCTTAACAGTACAGTTTAAATGTACGTTTCTATATTCCATGTTTGCTAACTTTAATGAAGAGATTAATCAAGATCGAATTTATAATGGAATAATGGCATACCATGTTATCCCATTTGTAAAGTTCAAGTATGTTTATTTATATTTTGCAGTATTGTACAGTTACACAGAAAATGCAATATTTGCAGGCAGGCCTATTATTAAGAACAATGAATGCTGACTATTAGATATCTATGAATAACAGTTTTACACAGAAAGAAGGACGTCAGTCACCTCCTAGCACAACAGCAACATATAAATTATATGGTACAATATCAGAGAATTTTCGAAAGCAGCCTTCTGTAAGAAGCTGAGGAACACTAAAGAAACATTTCAAGTTTACAAGTTCCAGGGAGTGTTTTACTTTACCACAATTTCTATTTCTAGAATACAGGATAGCTGAATCCTCTCCAAATACTTCAATATGTGTGTAGATGTGTATGCACATATATAAAACTCATACATACACTCCCCATATGCATGCATATATACACTGATCCATGTAAAAGCATTATGCATACATGTAAGGCATTTATAACTTACCGGTAAATCTGTAATGGCCATGCTGCTTGTGATGGAGTGGGCACTGAATTTGTTGGACTCACCAACATGGCACTATATATGTTGGAAGCAACCACAAGTATACAAAGTAGAATTGGTCCTATGATGGCTCCTTCCAGTCCCAGGTAATATGCTCCACCAGCGACTGCAAGACCTGTCAGGTAAGGATGACCACCTCTGGAATTATGGCACAAGCAGAATAAAATTAAATTAAGAACAATAAAAAACAACACTATCAATTATGAAATGCGAATTACTCAATGTTTTATTAAGCCTAGAAAATAACATAGCTAGCTATAGATACCCATATTTACATTGTAAACTGCTTTCTGAATGACTGCACAAATATTCCAAGCTGTATTCTGCACTATATTTGCACAACAGATTAAACAATGTACTGTAGCATATAACACTAGTAACATCCACAATGAGGTAGCCACTTCATAGACATCTGCTGAAAAATGCCTGAAGCTGATGGCAAAAACACGTCCATTTTGAAAACAGTGAGATGATTGATTACAAAGACTATTCACGCTTTATGGTCAAGAACTGTTACGTTTTAAGACAACTCGCAACATGTACTATGAGCACCACTGAGCAAAGACATTAATTTACACAATGATAGCAACTTGCATCCCATCTTTCAAAGAACAGTAAGCATATATTCTTTAAACAAATAGTCATTTCTTCTCTTTTTTTTTTTAATAAACAACCTCTCAGACTGTTTGTTATCATTACCTTTTAATGTTTTCAGATGAAAAACGAAACCAGATTTTTATAAACAATATTTACTGGAAAGCTGGGGCCAATGGAGCTTTTGACAGAAAGCTATTATGGCAGCAAGTAAGCCATGCCAGTTATCTTTTCCACATTTCAGTTTGGGTGCACAAGACAAAACTTAATCAACAGCATTTACACAAAACCTGCTCATCATGCTTAATCTTTATAGGTAAAATAAAAATGGTAATACAGGATTATCTAAGAAAAGCTACAGCTGAAACCTAGCATCCAGTTTTCAGAAAGTTGCTCTAAACTGTGTGTGTAATGGAGTGAAAATACCAGGTAGTCAGTTTAGAGCTCTGGCAGTTTCTACCAGGTTTCTACTATGGTTTTGACTTCTACCCAGCTCCCACACTGGCAGTCTTTGCCTTCATCACAACTGTGTGTGGAACGAGACCATGCAACTTTACATCATACACACCTCAGTCATGTCTTACCTAGATCAAATTTAACCTACTGGTAGGGCCAGATTGTTTTTCTTAGGGGACAGACTTGACCTTAAAGTTTTGCTTCTCCAACAGTAGACACATGATTCATTTCTAAATCTTTAAAAACTTTGAATACTTTTTTTCTAGCATTCGCATCAAACATTCTTCTGGCTAGCTTGCTACATTAAACAACAGATCACCTGATGAAATAGGGCTACAGGATAAACGTAATGCATCTGGAAAATCCTGCATAACACTATTATATCTATTTCAAATAGATTTAATCTAATCTGCAAGACAGCATCATGCTTACTGATCTATTTACGGGGAAGACAGTAGACAGATCCTGCATCCTCTCCAGTCAAAAAATGTATTATAGTAAGCAGAACAATTATTGGCTGGTGAAATAGCTACTAGCTTAAAATTTAACCACAATTTATTCCTGAAAAAAAAAATCCTTATTTGATTATACTTCAACTGTTTGCTTTAATTCATGCAAAATAACTAATGCCATGGCCTAGGAAAATTATTAATAATATTGTGCATATTATCATTAGGTTCTCTCTGTTCGGTGTAATTGTATTTGGTGAACAAAAATAATAATTTCTAATAACACAGAACTGAAACATTTCATGTCTTTATTCTGCATTAACTCTACTGTAATAAAAATCTGCACAAATGAGGAACTAGTACCAGCACGTAACTAAGTCTGGACCATCGGGTCCTCAATTCAAACAGTTTAACTAAGAGATGATCAAGACTGAAGCAGCAACTAAGAGTCCAGCTTTCTATCTTTGTTGTACATGGTTGTGAACCTGTTTTGCACTTACAAGACTTTACAGTTCATATCTTTGCCAGCTCTGTTAAACAGTGCTGCTTTATCTTCTAGTCTTGAATTGCATAAAGGGATTCACTAGGTATTTCAGCAGCAGCCAGTATTGGTGGCCATTTCAGTTGCACTCCATACACAACTGCAAATGTTGACTTTGACTCCACAGATTGAAGTGCGTTTGTGTACAGTCTCAAAGTCAAAACCAGGAGACATTTCAAGTCAACAGAGACAGCAAAATACCTAGCAAGATTTTTCAAGAAATCTATGCCTACCTCCCACAACAGAACAGCTACCGTCTCAGTAGAAGCCCACCTCCAGTTTTGCAATTTCATCTGTCTCAACACATTTAAAGATCAATCCATAATCAATAGATTTTTACACTGGGGTATGGTGACACGACACAAAAGCTGACTTCAAAAAAAAAAATCCTCAAAATTCTCACAATTCATTCTGAAAAATGAAATATTTATTTTTAGGTCCCTAAACAGCTCATGGATTTCTTGTTTGTTCTGTAGCATCATCTGGCGTTAGGTGATGTAAAGGAAAATGCTACACAGCTTTAGACAATGATTAGATAAAGAGCAAAGGTATTGTTAGAATTAGATTTTTCTGACTTTGAAAGTGAGTTCAAGACCTCTGAAGTGACAGAGTTTACAGAAGAGAGTCCTGGGAAAGTAAAGGCACTTAGGCCAGTTAAAAGGTGGTATCACTTCACCTATTCCTATGCTTGAAGATACTGTTCTGCATGCTTCAGAAACGTAAGTTTAATTAAAGGTGTTGATGATCATTAAGCATTTTTACAATATTAACTTTGAAAAGTCTTCAACGTACTTACCCTGATATATCTGAATAAATTGCTGTATCTACAAAATAGGTCGGCAAGAGGTGAAAAACCAAGAGCAAAATGGCTTTGCATCCCTGTCCTTGCACAAGCCACAAATCTAGGACCGCAGGGATGGCTGCCCAGTATGTCCCCAGAAACGGCACTGCTCCAAGGATTGCTGCTAATGCTAGAGCACACAGAAGCAGAGGTGTCAAAAAGACCAGAGACACATATTTCACAAATGTATTTGTAGTTAAATTCTGACACTTTTGCCACACTGGCAGTGCCACTTTATCAACTGTTGTAAATAAGACACTGAAGAAGTGCCACATAAGGCTCTTGGGGTTTTACAGCTGTGGTTTACGAAAAAACTGAAAATTACACTATTCCCCATATATAAAAGCTCCACTAACTGCCAGTCATAAGGAGCTGCTTCCAAAAGAGGCACCAATTCATAAAAAATTAAAGCTCTACCAATCACGCACATTTCAAACTTTCACATAACTACAAACTAGCAACTATGTGCAAGAAAGCATACAAGCAAAAGTCTAATTGCAACTTAAGGCATCCCCTGCAGTTAACCGTAAGTAGGTAGTACTGTGAGAAACTAAGCAAATATCAAATCCATGACATATTTCTGTATGCAGATGTATACACACAGGCATATGCCCTTCTGATTATACAAATACCCATTGTAATCTCAAGTGTTGCAGCACTGCTGTCATTCTAACTAAATGCAAGAGGAATGAATGTAATACAAAAAAATATTTTCTTCTCTCTTTTGCTGTCATTAACCCCAAGGAAAAACTTTTAAGATTTTGCATGTAGCTGAAAGAAACCGACCGATAACCTTCTAAGTAGGTCTTCATAACAAACAATAGCCTCTAAGGTAGCTGTATTTTATAATACAGTAATTTTCTATTATATAGGGGTTTGTTGCTTGATAGCTTCCCCTTTTGTTCCCTCGTACACGAAGGTACACCATTTTTTAGATTACTATAATTAATATTATTTTTAGAGGAAGAGGGGCAAAAGAGGAACAAGAGAGAAGACTGTTCAGTAAAAACTGTTCAGGCATTTCCAAAGCTAAGATTAAGAAATAAAAGAAAACTAGAGGCTGGTAATACAGTCCGGCCACATCACTGAGAACAGACAGCATGCCTCTATCACACGTTTTCACACCACATCTTCCTGCATTCAGACATCTTGAAAAATCAGCACTTGCCAACTATGGAAGAAACAAAAGTCAAGGCAGGCAGAATGAAGTTAAAACCTGGAAAGACTTGGACTGAATAGAAGGGAAAAAGAATTACATTCAGGAAAAGAAACAGACAGAAGTAAAATAGCTGGCAGGGGATGTGTTGTGAAAACAGAAAGAGGCAAGGCTCTGAGGTAAGACAGCAGTCAGGGGCTTCTCTCCACCCGACCCATAGTCACGCTCTAAAAATAACTTCAAGACTAATATTATCAGCAACATTCAATCCTACTGTACTGCCCTTGTACAATGAATAATGTTGTATTATCTATAAATAGATTACCATAGTTCAAATTCTTACCAGATGGTATGAAGACTATGTTAATCCCAAATACAGTGTGAGTCAGCCAAGTGTAGAGTCCATAGAACCCAGCCATTTTGAGGGAAGCATCAAATACACCTCTAAAACAATCAAAGAAACTCTGTTAAATTTTATTGGCCATAGGATTCTGGGAACTATAAAGATATATACAAGCTGCTTTTAAAAACTGCAAAGCCATTAGTGCCACAAATAACACAACTCAAAATGTAACACTGAACCCTTTATGCATTTGTTCCCTACGAAAAGGATAAGCATCCATTGCATCTGTCATTTAAGGCATTTAGATGCAAAAACCCCAGACTGTTCTTTGCTGTAGTGAGTTCCAGGGATAAACTCCTTGAAAGAAACTGCTCAAGCATCAGACCATATCCTCTATAATAAAGATAACATTTTATCTATGAGAAGCAGTAACATTCTAAGTATGAACTACTTTTTATTCGCTCTTTCCCATTCTACCTGTTCATTTTTTTTATCTGCTTACATACCTGCTCATTTTCATCAGATTAAAACCACTGGTCTACTAAGTGAAATTAGACTGCTTAAACTCCTACTTTCCTACATACTTACTCAGCTTTCCCGATGAAAATAATTAAGCACCTCGTATTTATTACTAGATTTTAGCCTCAATACCTTTATATTCCCAGGTTTTAGGTTGCTTACCAGGTTACACTACTAAAAACCAAACAGAAATCTGGTAATTTAATTCAATCCTGCTGAATCTATGTCCAGCTTGCTGGCCACAAAACAAAGTTCTCCTCTCTTAAGTGTGACCACAGCTTCATGAGACGACACACAGTCAGCTAAGTGCTGTATCATTTTTACAGCACACTTACACATGTGGAGTATCCTAAAACTGAACTGAAAACCTGTGCTTTAGGACTACAGTCACAAAAACCATACTCTGAAACCATCTTACTACGCCAGTTTCTCAGCCTTATTTGAGAAAGGCATGAAGTTTCCTGAAACCACTATTTTAGCTTGGCCCTACATATCCCTGAGTTCCTCTCCCCCAAACAGTTCTAGCAGTTACATCATTGCAGAAGCGGTGGCACGCACACCCTCTTAGCAGAGACAAATGCAAAGCTTGCTGATGTTAACTTCCCATTTTACATGTCATGCTTTTAGTTACGCTGCTTGTGCCTTTGCAGTTTTGGGAACTCTAGCAGGAGGGCAGAGAGGACAGGAAGACATGTAACAGAAATCATGGAGCCAGACAATTAGCAGAAAGGTTTTCACTGCACTTCGAAGAGTTAACACAGTCTGCACAGAAAACAGCCCTTTCTGGAACTAAAGCCACTAAGAGCAAATTTTCTTTCCTTTGTTAAATCAAGAAAACTATCTAGAAAATAAACTTCCTCTGCTATTAGACTACTAGGTAGAACCTTATCTTCTAAACTAACAGCAAGAATTCCAAGATTCCCAGTTTTTGCTTCTTTGGGCAATATACTCATTGTTATTTCCATGCGCAGTTTGCATATTTTTGCCCTCCCTTCCCACCTAAAAGCACACATAGATACCCAAATGACTGCTGCATCAAAATTACCTTATTTAAAGATAATTTTAATTTAAACCCCACTGGATGTTATAACTGCATAATAAGCCTCACACACCAACACTGTTGTTTGAAATGCGAGATTCTCTTGACAGATTAACTACGAAAAGCTGTTGTCAGTCATATCCCCCCCCCCCCAAAAAAAAAAAAGGAGGAGGAGAAGGGAAAATATGGGAAAAAAATGACCTGAAACAACAAATCCAACCTTTGACAGACAAATACGTGGTGCGTGAAGAAGGAATATTTACAAGTATATGGTGGCCTCAGTGAAAATAGCCTGAATACTTCACAGTTCAGAAACTTCTAGAATATTAAAATAGGAAATCACAGACCAAAATATGTAGAATCTAGATATTTTGAAGAGCGAAATACTGACCTGTATTTTAGTTATAAGTAGTTTTAAAAAAGGCAAGAAGACCCCCCAAAAAAAGCCACAGTAAGAATGCTAAATGTGAGTTTGCATTAAAAACCTCAAGATGTTTTCATACTTTAGATACGCAGTCTTTAATCTTCTGCATTTTCTCTGACATATAATTCATGCCTTTTCTTTCTGATATCAAAGGAACATAATATTTCTGTAACAAGAACCTGTTTATTAATTGATTGATTCTGTCAGCCATCAAGTATAAACAAGTATAAAAAGGGGGAGAAAATCAATCTATCAACGTTTTGTTTAAAGATGCCTTACAAAAACATGCTAAATACCACTTTAATCCATATGTGCACGTTATCTGTGGTTGGAATCCAAGAACTTAGAACACGAACAATTACAACGGGGTCTTTGGCAACGGAAACCTCTAGGCAGCTGGATAAATGAAGTGCTATCTGTACTGCAATGATCATAAGGATACAACAACAAAAAACCCCCATCATTTCTGCTGGTTGCACTAAAGATACATTTGTTCCCACTAAACCCTTCCTCAGCCTTGCTGGTCTCTTAAATCTTAGACCTGTCTCACATAAACCCCTTTGCACTATAAAGAAGGTATCTCACAATTTCTGAAACTCTTATTTGGCAACACAAAGTTTTTTTCAGCTTTTTAGAGTGCAATTTGCTAGGTCCTTCCAAAACAAAACCAGAAAGAAAAAGAATCCCACATATCCAGAACAGTTGATAAGAAGGAAGCATTAAATCTAAATATTTAGTAGTATCTATATGAACCCAGATTTCAACATGCTGTAATTAAATCTTTAAGTAAATATTTTTCCTATCAATCAAACAGGAACTGCACCACAAATACATCTCAGTTGTCAAAAATATTTTAAAATCTTTGAGTATCTTCTTATTTTCCACATAAAGATATTTTCTGTACTGCAGTAAAATTAGCAAGATTTTAACAACTTTTGCAAGTATGGCCCAAAACAACACTTCAATATACAGGGGGCAAGGAAGGCTTGATGCAGGTATCTGAAGTATCAACTTCATTTGAAATTAAAATATCCATCTACAACTACAGAAAAGACTTTGTAAAGAGTCATTTCAGATTTTCTCAGACACTACAAAAGAAGAGAAGGCAGTCTTATCATGGTAACCAAGAGAAAGACAACCACCCAGAAAAATCATTTCATCAGCCAGAATTAGTTGCTGTGAATTTAACAATGTTAGGGTGTAACTGCAAAATCGTTTCTCATTCCTAAGAAAGCACACGAAAGTGCCATTCTAATTTACACAAGTTTAACATTTCAGTTCAGACAAGCATAATTTTTATCTTCAGATTAATTTTATTTAAATTTAAATGCAAAGTCTGCCATGTCTTTTGTTGATGTAGTCATGCAGCTTATAAGAAAACGTTACACTTATGTCCATTATCATTACAAATACACTAATAGAATAGCAGAAAAGTTAACCACGGACCAACAGGTATATTCTGGTCTGACGTCATCCTGCAAGCTGTTATGTAGTACATTTTAACAGCAAAATAGCATATAACTCTAAAAGACTGTGGAACAGTACAGCACTCTAGCTCCTTGCATTTAAGCACACACAACTAGTAAACTGAAAGGAGAAGCATCACAGTGCTGAGAAACTGCGAGGTGCCAGCGGTCAAGAAGGAAGAGAGAGGCGGCTATATCCAGTTTCACTCTTCTTCTTTCTGCCTGCCTAAACTAGTCAGAAAAAAAGCACAGGGGTTTCTACTTTGTGGCAAGTGTAGCCGCGGAGAACTCTCAAGTCTCTGAAGACTTGTGTTTGTTACTTCTGTCAGAAAAACTAAGAATCATACCTTAAAGTCTCTAGAAATTCTTACCCATTTCACGTAATGGTTACGGCAGCTAAAAAAAGTAATGCTGCAAACACTAATCACAATCTTCATCAACAGTATGCTTCACCTACTCTGCCTCTGCAGTACCAGAACCTCAAGGTGATGTGGTATACTAGTGGAAATGCTGAATGAATTTATTACCATCTATAAAACGCAGACCTTCCCGGTGAAATTATGACAGTAAATTAATTTCATCTCTTAATACCTTATTGGCATACATACAGCTTCCTTTTATATACAAAAATAATTACACATTTCAGAAATCAGAAAATCCAACTGCTGCTCATGTCTCACTTTGGCACTGTATCCAGATGAACCACTTTACCTGCAAGAACCGTCATCTGCAAATGTGTAATTTATGAGCACTTCATGGCAATCTGGTGTAAGGCATACTTAGACATACATATTCCATTTTACTGAGCTTTGAAATGCATGTAAAATTAAAACCGAAAATTTTCAAAAGTATCAGAGGACATGGGTCATACTTCACATCACTCAGATTAAAAATGAAGAAACTTCCATCAAATTGTCAAATGTTTCTGCATAGCTGGCCTAAATATTTTTTTGTTAAAGCTCTTTCCACTTCACTGAAAAGCTAGGGAATCTGCTTGCAGATTTCACAAGGGAAAGCACCAGCTTTTCATTTTATGGATTTTGTGGGTATTAGTGGATTATTTTTTTTTTCTCTCTTACTGATTTACTGAAAAAAGTCTACTGCTTCCCCTTTGCTTCTACCAAAGTTTACATTAAATGTATGTCCACCTGAATTTAGGTTCACTTCGCATAGCCTGCAGGTTAAGATCTGTTCACCATTAGCAACATGGTGAAATTTCAAAAGTTTCAGCTTAACACTGCAACAACCCCAGCTGAAAGGAAAGAGGCAGAAAAGTGAAGACTCCTGGGATGCACAACATAACCTCAACCTTCAAATCATAGCGTTCATTCTTTTGCCACAAAATTAATTTTATTTTCTAGATCTGTTCCCATAGCACTGGAGGAAAAAAGAGCACATGGGCTGAAATGAAGAGAATTGGAGTTTCCAGTAAGATTAGAGTAAGCATAGAGTAAGTTCAGAAGACTTTACTATACTAAATTTACAGTGAAGGTACATTGACCCTGGCTGCTGAATGCGCATATGGAATAAAAACTAAACAAAAGTGGTATTTATCTTTGGAAACATTTGCAAGAATTTGCATTTCCCTAAATACCTTAAAAAACACTTCACAAGCCCTACAGTGGTTTACAATCCAATTAAAACGTCAGTTTGATAAAAGGAACACCTAAGCCAAAAATACTATTAGAAAAAAACAATTTCATTTTTTGTCATCTTCTTTATCCCACTGATGTTTTGTATTTTCCCATATTCTCTAAATAGACATTACAAAGATTGTACTGTATCTTCGTTGCAAAACCTTCCTGCATTCAGACCCGACCAATTCAAAATGCTGCTGTAAGAAACACCAGCTACTCAATTTCTTTTCAGAACACAACCTTCACATCTTAAAAGTGGAGAGTTCAAGGCATAAAAGCAAATGCAATGCATTTTAAATTTCACAGCACAGTTTCACAATTTATTTCAAATCAGGTTAACTCAAAACTGCCACAACAAGAGCTCTCCCATCCCCCTGTTCTCAAGCATTCATTTCTGCCCCAGACCACCTTTCCTTTGTCTACCTGCCAGCACAGTCTCTTATGTGCCATGACAATTTTTACAATGAATTCAGCTAATAATTATTTTTTGCTGGGTTAGTTTTAATAACTCAGCTCTCTACTCCCCACCCGACTCAGAGCAGCGGCATAAATAGCTGCGTTGCCACCAGGAAAGGAGCCAGCACACACAGCTGGAGGGCAGGAACTCTAACCTGTACACTAGTGTTGTCTTATCCCAGCTGAAACTAACAGTCTCTGTCACCCTAACTGCAAAACCAAGTTACTTTTCCTTCCTTCAGACATCAACATCTGTTGCAAAAGACAAGCTACCAGTGGCAATCAAAGGACAGCTATTATCTTAACAAGGACTGAAGTATTCTTCTACAATGATCCCCCAAATTTCAAGCAATCACCAGAACAACAGTGAAAAATGAAATAACTCAAAGAAGCCCTTTGCAAGAAAACTCTGAAGCTGCTCTATGACTCTAAGGGTTCTCTTCTTTTAATAATAATGACGACCCTCATTTTTCAGTTCCAAATTACACATAAAAATAACAAAGAGCACTAAAATTTATTCCAGCTATAAATATAACAGATGCATTTCTTGACAGAGTAAGATCATCTCAGGAGCCATATAAACATGCAAATGATTTTCAGAGACAACTCCATGATGAGATTTCAGCAGTTTTGCTGTTGAAATGAATTTGTCCTTAGGAATAATACAGCTGAACAAAGAGAGGTAACAGTGCCAACATATGGAGACTAGTAATGACACTGATCAGATAAAGCAAGGTAGTTTTGAACAAAGCATAGGTCCTTGCAATGGTGTAACTGATGCAAGTATTACATCTCTCAAGGCAGGACATGGCTTCAGTGACTATCAAAACTTCAGACTTTTAAAGAGCGGCAACTAGTTCAAAGGACACAGCAGAAAACAGACTTTCTTCTCTAACCAAGAAAAGTCTACAACTTTCTGGAAAAGAACAATTAACACATAGTCCAACCTGTAAGAAATTCTACATCTAATTAGTTCTTTGCAATACTTTCATGTTTGCAATATTTTAAAATTATTTTTAATTATTAATTTGGTCTAGTTTAGTCACATATACCACAAACTTACAATTAGTCTTCTGAGAAGCACATTTGAATGCGTTAGTTATTTCTCAATCAACTATTTCTAACATTCTAGATCTTCACCGTGAGCAGACCACAATGCTTAAAATGGATCTAGGAACATAACAGAAAAATCCAAACCAGTTCAGACCAAAGGTCTGTCCAGTCAGCATCCCATATCCAGCAGAGGCCAGAAGCAGATGCTAAGGGAACAAAAGAAATAGGACAAACATATTTAAAAATCCACCATTTTTCCAGCCTCTATTTCCACATCAGGGGATATCATGAACCTGATGCAGGCTGTCTATTTAGTAATCCTAACTATCTACTCTTAGCCCTGTCCAATTCTGCAAGTTCCTGCAACCAACATTCTTTGGCAAGACCTTCCCCACATCTACTGCCTGTTACGTGAACCAACACACCTTTCTTATTTTTTGAAACTGCCTGCTTGCTGTTTCGTGATCCCAAGATTTTATGTTGGAAGAGACCATGAGCTGTCAAACCCCAGTTACCCTTTTCACACTGGTTCTGATTTTGCAAACCTGAACTCTGTAACAACCTTTTTCCAGGCTGAAGAGTCCTAACCAGCTCAGTCACTCCTCATACAGAAATCGACACTTGGTTTCATTTCTCTAACTGGCCTTGTTGCCCTCCTAGCTTTCTGAGATGCACGAACCACAACTGCACTCAGTAACTCAGGGTGTAGGCAAACCATAGATTCATACAATGGGAGGAACATTCTGTGTTTCCTCTGTAACAAAACTTAGTGTTTGATAAGCCTGGCAGATGTCTTCAGTATTGCTGAACACTGAGCTAGCATGCCTACCTGAAAATACAGCTCCCAAACAGTAACGGTTGGCACAGAGGCCATCAGTTTATGTGTGAAATTAGGATGGGTTTTCAAGCACATGCATCACTTTCATCTACACTACATTTCATCAGTCATTTTATTCCACAAACATTGCTATCTGAGTTTGCATACAGTCCTGCTGCAATTCCACAGTCAGTCTTCACCCCTACTAGCTCTGCAGCATCATTGAGGTGTCCCTCTCTACTTCTTTCCCAGGACAATTATGAATAGAAAGGACAGTACAGGTCCCCACCTCAACAGCATTATTTACTCCTACTCTCCGTTTCTTTAGAACTGATTCTTTATCTATGCAGAAACGTTCTCTATTATCTCATCACTACTTAGTTTCCTTGGAAGTCTTTGGAAAGAGATGCTATAAAAAGCCTTTATGAAAGTTCATCAGGATATAGCAGCCAGATCGACTTCTTAATGGTCCTGCTTGCTGAACCACTTCAAAAAACAGGAAGAGTATGGAGTAAGGCAGAACTCTGAGAAAACTCCATTGACTCTTCACAACTAAATCATATTCACCAGGTGCTGGTACGTCCTTAACTTTAGTTCCTACTAAGCTGCACAGTACTGACGTCCAGTTTACATGTCTACTTCCTGGGTTCCCTGGAATATTTTTATTTTTATTTTGCCCTTCAGTTTTCTCTGGTGAGTTTGTATCATCCACTCTCAGCAATCTTCTACTGCTCATTTTGTCTGTTTCTTCCACAACCTCTTCTACAGTCACTGTAATTTCTGAGAGACTCTGGTGCAGCTCATCCATAAGAATGGTTTTGCAATGTGACTCCCTCCCTTCACTTACCTTTACAGCAACAAAGAACACAGCGTCAATTTACCTCTCCCCTGCAACAGACTTGTTGCCGAGTACTCCTTATCATCCCTCAGCTGCCCTAAGTGCTTTTTGCTCCTGCTGCATATGAAAAATAGTATTTTGTTTCAGTAGCATTTTGTGGAGCTTTGAGGAAATGAATCAAACTCCTTCTTCCTTCCACTTTAGGTCTATTTCCTATCCGCTGAAGTTTATGATCCTTTTCTTCATTTAGCCAAAAGTTCAGCTTTTTAGAAGGATGGTTTCCCACTTCCTTGGCCTTTGTTAGTTTGCTCTTCAGCTATGCAGTCAGTCTTCCCTTTAGTCATACTCAAGCCTTTCTTAGCTGTTAGCATGTGCTGGCACTGTACACTGAACATTTATTATTCTCCACACCACTTGGAAGATGTAATTCTTTTAGATCCCTATTTTAGCTTGAAAAGTTCATGAATGAGAGCAACAGCTAGCTGGACTCAATAAAGCTCGAGATCCATTTCAGTCCTATATTAAGAAACTTCCAGTCTGTTCAGATTATTACTATTATAAAATTATGAATCACAAGCATAGGAAAGAGGGTATTTTGATTGCTTATGCTGGTGGAAAGAACAAATAATGGATTGACCTTTTAATTCAATCTAATATGACAAAAAAGTTGTGATGTTAAAGTCTGAAATGTCAGGAAATCCTGAAGTTTTATATCAACCTTCACATTTTCTTCTTACATTACAATAAATCTGTATTTTAAATAGCAGAAATCTAACCAAGGTTATAATAATATATACTGCAACCTTAAATACACACATTCTGTGAAAGCATAGAATCCTTCAGTATGTTATATTAAAAATCATTTTCATTGTATCCCAGAATTCTTAGAAATGCCTGATAGAAGATCTCTTCTGTGTATTTTAATAATTCTTTCAGCAATCCTTGTCTTTCCATTCCTCCTAGTTAGCTACTAGGCCTGCCTTAGAAGCAAGGAGAAAAACTAACTGTCTGAGCTGAATTCCAGATGCAAGTGTCAGTGGTTTTGCTGGTTCAGTCTATGTCACATACCAACTACACTTCCATTCAAATAAAGACTGTAAGTTCTGACATACAAATAACCGTTTAAAAAAGTTGGTGCTGTAACAATAGCAGCATATATACATAATTGCAGAATTGCAATCTGTAATTAAAGGACTAGTATCTAAGATGCAACACACTTACATTATTCTTAAAGACCACCCGCTCACCTGCTTATGTGTTTAAATTTGCAGACGTGCACACACATGCATGCACTAACCCACACCCTCTATGTGTTTATAGATGCCTTCAGTACAGATGACTTAAACTGGACAGTCACAGAATTACAAACTACAAAAACAGACAAAGAGAAATTGCTGTTAAAACATACAGAACGCTCCATCTGGAATACCAAAGAAGCAAATGGCAGAATACTGGCACTGCCTGATATAAACTAAGGAGGCCCTCAATAATCCATCAACATGTTTGAAAATATAGTATAACAGTTTGCATGGTGTAGAGAACAGAACTGTTTCAGCATCAGCTTGTGCACTTACATAATAGTGTGAATTAGGGGTAGTAAACTGTAAAACTCCTACAGACTTTGTGACTTGCTTGACCCAAATTATGTGTGTACAATAATGAACATTTTTTCATAATTTCAGGTAAATTTGGAAAAAGAGTATAAAGATTAAGCATGAGCAAATTAATTATTTTCTGAAATTTTCTTTCAATTGAGTAACTTTTAAAAATCGTGTACATAAAGCAATACATAGACAGCTGCATTTAATAACAAGTACTTTTGATATTAAAGAAAAAGGAAATACAGGTAAAGACAAATTCCCCTTTTTTTCTTTTTTTGCATATAGGAGAGTATTTAAGACTAAAATAGTGGTATGATTGATCCTTCTGGTTATTGCTACTAAACCAATTAGCTGATAAATACTACTATTTATCCCACTAGGATAATCACGTTACAGTTACTGTCAGTTTGGTTCTGCATATGTACTGAAACATTGTGGCATCTCTTGGTTTACAGACTGCATTCTACTTTTTGTTAGCAACTCAACTGAAGCTTTTCTTTCCTCCATGTAATTGAAAAAAAAAAAATAATTATCTGTTATTTCCAATTTTACACTAGGATATTATTTCATTAAGACAGAATAATTTTCAATTCTATTCCGATCTTGTAACATACACCATAAGTACAGCTTATAAAATTTCAGTAAGGCCCTGTTCAATGCATTCCTGTGACAAGAGATTTCTGCAGAAGATACTCCTGCTACTAAAGAACATACATTGCATGCAAAAATTCGGTCAAAACAATATCAGTTAACAGTTGTTGAAAAAATTAATCTGAAAGACATTATTAAGGTTGCAGTAAAATAAACAAGATCACACATTTTGCTTTTTCTAAGCATTAGCTTAACATGCTGGAAGATTATTGTTTTCTGAGGGAATTGTATCACCATCTCATTTTCTCCATCATTACTGCCGGGATGCCACACCAAACTAGCCAGATGCTTAAACAGCTGAGATTTTTTATTATTTGTTTCCATGGTAGCTCATTTCAGATCTCTTTAAGTGCTAATAAATAAAAGCTAAAAATCCAGTACAAACCTATTTCAGCCACCAAGGCGCTATAGGTTTTCTTCATATCAAATCTCTCTTTGACTTTCTGGCAAATTTCAGTTAAGGATACAATTGCTATTTCTTCTTTAAAAACGCCTCATATTTTAAGAGACTTTTATATAGCCAATGAAAAATCTGATCAAATTTGAGGTGTACATGGCAAGTGAAGAAAATGAAGCAAATAATGATAACCCTTCTCAAACTGAAAACAAACGGTACTCATCTTCCTGGCATTACAGAACAAACTTCCACTAACACATGTTTCCAGGCATCACTCAAAATTCTGATATGGGTTTCAGACCATTTCACAATGTAATTAGGCCCCACCAAAATTGAAAGCTGCAGTAACTTTAAGCCACAGCCATACCCGTGTGCATGCACTCATGTGAAAGTATCGCACACACTAAATTGCACTGAGGCCGTGAGAACATGCAACTTAGTAATGTGCAATATCTCCACCAGAGCAAGCAGAATGGGAGCTTCAGGGAAGAAGGGTATGGTGCATTCAGGAAGAGAACGACATGCTACTCGGGGAAAGGAAAATGGTTCAGGCAAAGGTGTGCATGCTACTACTTTGGAGACCTGTTAATTGGAGAATTACTGCCTCATCCAAGACAAGATTACCACCTATGTAATTGAGGGGTAAAGGACAGGACTTTCCTACATATGTAGTGAGGTAAGGGACATAGAAACTACCTTGATTTTAAAGAACCTTTCTGAACAAAGCATATCTCACACTGATATGTGCAGATAATGATTTCTCCCCATCCTCAAAATACTACCTTATTAATATAACTACAATGAGAAATTTCATAAACTACTATTGAGAACTCAAATTATCTAAATACAGTAAACTGGTCCAAGTGGTTCTCACATTCCTAAAGCAAGTCATCTTCCTAACCCTGACTGACAATGCTGCAGCTCAAGCCTTCTGCCACACTCACCAGTCCCCCTCCCTGTTCCCCTTTCTCCACTGGTTCCTGTAGCTGACTTCCAGTAGTTTCAGTGAAAGAAATCATGTATTTACTATATTCACAGGCTACTAAACATCACTGCCACTCAAGGGAGACTCTTGCATGCGATGAAGGTGCTATGCTACCTTCTTAATTCATCACATTTTTGAGCGTATTGAAACCCACTTACATAACGCAGAAAACAGGAAAAAAAATAGGAAACAAAAAGGAGAGAATGACAGGAGGGAGAAAGGCAAAGGGCAAACAAAGTATTTATCAAGAAGAAATAGTAACAGTGTGGCCATACCATGAAAGTTAAAATTGGATAAGAGAAACCTGAGACTGATCGCAAACCAAAGAAAAAGAGAAACAGATAAACCAACTAGGCATGAAAGACCAAAACTATTAGAGAAAAGAAGCTATTTTGCTAAGCATTAGCAGTATTCAGGATTATTATTAATTCCCTAAAATCTTATTTCCCATCTAATTTGCAGGCAATGGCACAAGAAATTCCAGCTCAGAATCTGACATTGTGAATTTTGAATTAGTTGCTTTATCTGTAGCACCAGTACTTCACAAATCAGTCAGAAAACCCTGCAGTCACACATGCCTTCGGCAGTGATCTTCCACCCAGGCTCTTTACTGCTTTTTTATAGAATTATCACAGAAATACTCATGCTCCCTCTCCTGCAGATTAAATGCTGCCTTCCCCAAGATGCAACCAGTCAGGAGGAGCAAAGGTAACAAAGCACACACAGGCGCTTACTCTAAAATGACAGGAGCATTTTCATCATAGAAGTTACTCAAAATTGGGAAAACTGATGTACAATCTGCAAAACTGTTTGTTCCATAGTCCAAATACTGTCAGTTCCCTTCTGGAGGATTACTCGGAGGCCAGCAGGACCTACCTGTGAGAACTGGTACAACTACATCAAAGGCATGTATCTGGGGCAAAGGCAAATGCCCAGCTCACAAACAAAATCACATTCTCAACACAGTAAAAAGACCAAACAAGCAGCAGGCCACCCCTTGCGTTTTCCCTTTGGCTCATTGTCCCTGAAGAAGCCTAGAAACACCGAATTATGTTTCCAGGCTGAGAAGCTCCACCCTGATGTCTTGGCATCTCTACTTCTCCTCTGAGTGTCGAATCTTAAAAGAGCAAAAGCTTCTTGAAGATGAAGCCAGACACTCTGGGGCAGCGCAAAGAGTAGCAACAGATAAGCAAAGATGTTAGAGGGACAGCTGTTGCCTTGGAAAAGCAGACCACAGTTCTGCCAGAAAGAAGTACTAGGCTTCACCCTGAAGGTCCCTTCTAGCTGTTTCATTAAGAGCTCTTTTCAAGACTGGGAAAGAAACCATTCCAAAAACCCCAAACAATAAAACAACAACAAAAGCTACACATGCTTCCTCTCTTATTCGGCACCTTCATCTGCACTCCTCTGTCCGCTCCTGGTCTCCATAGTCTGGGAAAGCTTTGTTGTGGGGTGGGTCAAGCCCAAAGCATTTGAGATAGTATGGGACACACAAGGGTAGGCAGAGGGAGCTGCCTCTGGTCTGCATCAAGAGGAGAAGGTTCAGGGGTGTACCCGAGTGGTGACTACAGCTGAACGAGCAGCACTAGGCCCAGGAGAAATCCCAGTTAGTTAACAGGGGAAGATTGTCACTATGAAGCCGCACAGACAAAATATAGGGGCCCACAGGGACTGCAGAGCTTCTGTCCTTCCAGGTACCCAAACATGACTGAACAAAGTCACAAGCAACAGGATCCAACTGGGGCTGCTCTGAGCAGAAGCTTGGACTGGAGACTGCCAAGCATCTACCCCAACATCTGTGCTCCTGTGGTTCTTTGAAGCTGAGCTCTCCTGCCTTCTCCAAATGGGAAGGAACACTTACAACCTTGCAGAAGGTGGCCTGTCCCATTACCACCCAGGCCCTTCCTTCAGACCATTGCCAGCATCAGCCCCACCACTGACCTGACACATGCCACCACTAGCAGCTGCCCCACAGGTGGGGTTTGCCCTGCTGAGCACAAAGCAGTGGCCCTCCCACCGTGTTGCAGTCCCCTTCTCCTGCCCACGCCTCACCCATTGGGATGCTGGGGGACACTGTGTCACAGGCCTGGCTAGAGCCAGAGTAAGTGGCAGTCACTGCTCTCTCCGTGTCCTGCTAGGACAGTCACCTCCTCAAAGCAAGCTCATGTTGGTCCCAGCGCACCTGGTCCTTGGTGAAGCTATGCTGGGTGTTCCCTGATGTCTTTTTGTCCTTCCGTGCGCCTCCATGCGATCTTCCAGCAGATGTCCAAGAAGGACAAGAGCTTCTTCCTGGAAACCTGCTGCAAGGTTCCAGCTGAGGAGTGGCTGTGAGGCTCCCTACAAAAGGGGACAGCTCTTTATCAGAACGGGTAAGCATGAGACTGCAAAAGTGGTGAGAAGTTTTGTCCTTCATACTAGCCAAGAGAACAAGGATGCACCTCAGAGTGAACCCACCCCCGCCTCCAGACCCCCGGGACATCCCTCGGTGGTGCTTCAGCAGCTCCTTGCCTTGTTCAGGCACAGCAACCCAAAGGATGGCAGGCCCTCTCCTCCCCTTGCGCAGGCCAGCTGGGCCTCCCTTTCCAGCCAGCAGGAAATCTGGATGCTCTGTCACCTCTCAGCCACTGTTGAGAGTGGGGGCCGTTCCACTTGCAGGGTGTTGGGTCAGTGAGGGGGTCACTGAGGACCCCAAACTCTCCTGGAACGTGGGGCTGCCACTGTCTCATCAAGGGGACCCTGGGCACATGAGGAGGAGGGGGCTGGAGCCCACGGCTCATAAGAAGAGGTGAAGGGCAGTCTCTGGTCCTTGGTGAAGCTGTACTGGGTATTCCCTGATGTCACCTCATCCTTTGTGTGCCTCCAAGCGATCTTCTGTCATTCACTGCTCTGCCATTGTACCAGTAGGCTAGCCAAGCAAGCTCTCAGGTCAAGCTTGGCATGATTTGCCCTTGGTGAATCCCTGCTGGCTCCCAGCACCTGTTACATGCTGCTGGCATTCTGCCTCCCTTCCATTCTGGACAAACAGATTTCCTGTTGAAGGCCCAGAGGGCATTTCATCCCATGGCTTGAAGCAGGTAACTCCTGGATTCCCTTCCACAACTTTAAAACTCCTGTGTCACCACAGCTGCCTATTTTTTTCTCCCACTACTCAAGTGCAAATTTAACATCTGAGGTATTGTGACAAAAAGGAGTCAGCTTCAACACTTGGCTCAAAATCGACTGGAAAGCTGTTCTTACCCCAATACAGCTCATAAATCAATCCATGTAAACAGAACTGTCACTGTCTTTGCAAATTCATCACCAAGGGACTTAGAAAAATATTTATTAAAATCAATAGTTACTTATTATCCAGACAACAAAAATCACAACACGGCTCCAATGAAAGCAACTGCTGTGGGAAAAGCTCTTGGTTTGATTAGGTGTTTGCTAGATAACAGGTTCAAATTAAAGGATTTCTTGAGCTACAGAAACCACTTGCTGACTGCCCTCCTGTGCTTTCCCCCTTGCTCTTCTGCTCACAAATAAATGGCACAGAACTCACAGGAACAGACTTCCTTGATTGTATCCAAGTTCCCCAGTGCTTTTCACAAACATATTTTAAGTAAAAGAGCAACAGAAGCAACTGATAACATGGAAGAAGAGTGTTTTCATTTCATTTGTTCCACAGGCAACAGAGATGTAACTGCATCTCTTGCCAGGAGGATCCCTGCCCTCCAGACAGGACTAGGTAGACGCAGTCTTAGCTCTGTGCACTGCTATGCCCTGCTGAAGAGTGATGGGAGCTGGAACAAAGTTGGTGACTTTCAATCTTTCTATACTTTTGGTCAACTTGAATGCATGAGTATCTTGAGGCTGAATTCATGTTGTGTAATGCTGTCAAGGTCTAATAATGAAAGTAACTACAGAAACGTCATTATTTAATAATTCATAATACAAATGGAGCCTCTTCCTCCCACCCTACCATGAAGCATTAACATCCATTTTGCATACTTTTTATAGATGAGGTGAACCAGCCATTTTTAGGTTCCTACCCCTCCAGCAACAATTGATCTTCAAAAACAAATGAAAGTTGCTACTTTGTGACAAAAGAAACAGCTTGCATTGGCAATTGTTTATCATATAGCAACAAATTCGGCATGCATAATCTCATGGGAATTTGTTAGTATACTCCATCATATTTACATGCTGAAGGTCACAATAAGTATTGAATGGAATGCAAGCTAATCTAGAAGCATTGTGATAAATCCTTTGGTACAATTGAACAACAGAGAGGAACTTCCGAGTATCTCAGAAGAAGCAGTCCAAAGAATTCAGTAAGGCACCAACTACAGACTACTCTAAACAAACAAATATGACTGACTGATTCAGGCTACCTTAGTGAACACGCAGAGTTCCCTTGTGTATGACATTTACATTTCACATTCTCCAGACACTGGCTTTTTCTCATCTTATTTGCACTTACTGATGCATGCTGGCTCTTCCCTGCTCATTTTCCTTCTCTAACATTATACTCTTTCTTTTCACCATTCTAAACTCTGACAAATACCTTGGGTCATCTGTGTCACAGACCTATACACTTAAAACTGCATTTAATACAATTCTCTTTTGTAGGGTATCCATGCCCAGAGAAGCCATATCCTATTTTTTGACACTGCTCTCCTCTACCAAGAGCTAAAAAGAACAATTTGTGAGACAAGTTTCAGTTCCTAAATCTGCTTGCACTCTTCAGAACAGATAGAACAGGGATATTAAACATGCGATCAATGAAAACTCAACAGCAGTCACTCAAAAGAAGAGCTATTAACTTTTTGGCAGAATTTCAAATTTGTTGTTTTCTAGCTGGATTACTGCTTCATCTGAAATGGCTACAGCAGTTATCATTGTTGTTCAATATCTTACACAACATGACATAACCCTCTCATTTTCACAACGTACACAGAAACAGTTTAATTCCAGTACTAGACAACAGCACTCACTTGTAAAGTACACCTAAGAACAATGGCAAACATACGGAAATGAGGTTGGAAAGCATTTTTAATACATCACTGGTTTAAAGTCTATTCATGTTTTGTATGTATGTGCAAGATGACACAGAAAGCAACGGTGCAAGAGACAAAGGCTGTACAGAAGTTAGCATGGAGTCTGTTGATTCTGCCCAGTCCATCAACTTTTCAAGAAGGGAGCTATGGCTTAAACACCTTATTTAAAATCCATTTATTACATTACCAACATGTGAGTGTCTCAAGCTGCTAACAGGTGAAAGCCAACAATTTAATTAATCTGTAATGAAATATATTACACTACTACCCCAAAAATTGCTGTATTGCGAAATCTCAGTGAACCATATTTAAAAACACTAAAAAATTCTCCTTCTCTTGCTGTAGTAGTACAGAAGTGAAACCTAAGAATGGCAACTAAGCATGAAACACTGTGGACGCACTCTGGAGGTGCAGTACAGTAGTGTTTTAAGTGTGGTAAGGACAGTGCTCCTCTGTTGTTCCCTTTGGTGTAATTTGATTCATGTGTATCATGAACTAGATTTCTCTTGGATGAAACTGAACTGGAAAATGCACTCCAGAAGCACCTCAAATACACTTCAGATGTACACTAGGTACTTGGGTACCTAGTGCCCAAGATCAGACTAAAAACAGTTCTAAGTAACTCTGACATGCATACAGCATAGATGTCAGGTCCTCCTTGTCAACTGTTCTGCTGTATGAATCTGCTCCTGCTAAGCTGCACGACCTGTTAATGCCAACACAGCAGCAAACACGTGCTTCCTGATGGGTTAAGGATGTCATAGGTGTATCAGTTTTATAAAATACTAGTATTCACTATGGCACAGACCTCTGAAAATTTTTTAGGCAGGTCCAATCAAATTGCTTTTTTAACAATCAAGTGCGGGGGTGGGGTGGGGGGGAATCATCAATGCTAGGTTATTGAAAATCTTTGAGATTTGCAACTCATCTTCGAAACAAGCTGTTACAATTGCTAAATATTTGTTGTTAAACATCAAATTTAAAAATGGATTTTCCTGAAAGGGCAAGAAATCAACAACATACCTTATTGCTTCCTCTACAGACTGCCCAACTATATTTGATGAGGGACCTGGCTGAGACAAAGGTGTCAGGCTTATCACCCACTTTACTGGCTTGTAGTACTCATCACTGGAACTCAACAGGTAGAACAGCGTGGTCAGAAAAATCACCTGCAAAACAAATTTGAGTCTTAAATGAAAAGACAATAAATACATATCTTGAACTTCACTGGAAGGACACAAAATACTATTCCACAAGCTTGGATTTAGACAAACACACAGAGCTGGAAGAATAATTTTCTCCCCTGCTGGACAAAGGGCTTCACCATTATAGCTAAACATTATAAAACTCTAAGCCCCATTCAGCTTCTTCTCAAAGTCACATCTAGTTGGGATTTTTTGGGTTTTTCCCCAGCATGTTCAGCAGATCAAAGAATTGCTGAATAGTAACACCTATTCTTAAAAAAAAAAACACAAACAAAACAAACAAAACCCCACCAAATAAGCCTGAGTTTTCTCAAGAGTCATTATGCAGCTGAATATCAAATCTGAACTAAATAAAAACTCACAAACAGAAGATTTATAATATTTATTAGGCTGGCAATACTGTGATTCTGAAGCTGAGTCTCAGCAGAAGCGATGGCAGCTCCATTGTTTCAGTTTGAAGACGAAAAAAATTCAATCAGATTGTATTAGCTTCCTTTATGTTGCAATCCACTGCATTTTCCTCATTTTTCTGTTAGTGGGCTCAGCAACTTCTTGGGCTATGCATACATCACAGAAACGTGTCCAGCTTGAAACAGAATATCTCAAACAAGGAAAATTCATTCTATGTGCTCCAATGGTAAACTATGGCTTATATCTGCTTCAACTGTAGCCTTTAGATCTTTTTCCTTTCTTCCCAAGATTAAAAAGAATTCTTTCATTTTCCTTATTTCCAACCTACTCGTATACTAGAATAAACCACATCTTAATCTTCTGATAAGCCAAACAGCCTGACTTCTGTAAGTCCCTTACTTTCAAGCATTTTATCCAGTCTGCAGACATTGCATGCCCTTTTCATGCATTCTCTCTGAACATGCTCAGAAAAAAAATAAATGCAGACAGCATTACATGCAGTATTCTATTACCAGTCTCAAGAATGCCGTCTACTGGCCTCTGTTCCTAATTCCTTTCTACTCAGTGAAATGTTACTACTACTTTCTTCCACTCTCCCAGCTTTTAACTTGGAAGTCACATTCAGCTGTTCACCTACTGTGACCCCCTACCAAAATGTCATATATAGATTTAGGCTGTATTCCATCTTCCCAGGTGTGTAACTTCTGCCTTGGGTGATAAACAAATCTACCAAAACAAATCATTACATCAGCACATTTAAACAGCACACTGTTAATCATTTTGAGATCATTAAAAAAAACAACCAATAAACCCAAACTGAATTATGCCTTGGTTTAACAGGAAATAATCCACTGCCAGTAGCAATATTATCTGTGTTTTGTTACAATTTCAAACGAGCACATCTTAAAACTTTAATCAGATTTTACCATCCTCTGTAATGCTGCAAGTATGGTTATTTTCTCCTTGATAAGGCCTGCCATTTCTCCTAAGCTACTTCAGTATTTCATTATCTCGCTACAAAACTCCCTATACTGAAGCAGGCACCCAGGTTGTGTTTTGCCTTTCTTCCTCTGGGGATCCAGCTACAGATCCTCCTTGCAGTGCAGTTTTCAACACAGAAAGCAGCATAAAGTACAATATCCATTCATCCTGACACTAACAAAAAGCAAAGTGAAAAACAGCTCCACTGGATCTTGTTTTATTAGGACAGTCTCAGTTCACTCCTGAAGATGTTGCCTTCTGAAAACAATACAGCAGCCAGGGAACAAGCAAATTAAGTGCAGCAAACAGGCAACGCTTGATTCCCTGTGGTATGAGAAGCATACACGGCTGACTTGAGGCAGGCTATGAATAAGAGCTGGGGATTAGTTCAAGTAGCAACACACACAGCACCTGTACTGACTGGAAAAGCTGTTTTTCCCCAGTTTACAAAAGAAACTTGCTTTCTTAGGGAGTAACAGCACACCAACATACACATACCCACCTGAACTATACAAGCCAAAGTGACAGCTGAGGATAAACAGCAACAGAATAAAATGGTGTTAAACTGAACTACAAGTCAAGAAAAGAGATAAACCTAGCTCCATTTCTGTTAAGACAAGACGCGTGTACTCTATAGCATCATTAAAATTCAACTGAATTTTAGATTATCTGCATTTGGGGGAATTAATATATTTACTTAAGCTCAATAGGTACAGAAAAGCAAAATGAAGCAGCAGTCAGAGAATTTAATAATTTATTAACAAGTGGCTTGCTGACTCTTCAAGTAGAATAGCCTCAAGAGTACCTTCAGCAGCAAAAAGATGCATCCTACCCTATATCAACTGGAGCCTGAAAGTTTTCAGGCCTCTTTTACAGGATAGCTGAGATTTCAAATGTTTCCCAGATTGTTTCCTAAGCAACAATTGAAGAATCTGCTGATGACTATGAGGAAGAATTGAACAAAGATAAAATAACAACATCATTCCATCGTTAAACAGTCAATGGATTACTTTCTTGCTGTAGAATTTGTTCTGTAGACCAAATCGTTAAGTACTCTAATTTGAGAGCAGACTGAAATCAAGGAGAAAGCTATAGGTAAACACTTTATACTAAAATGGTAATTCAGCATCTCTCATTTCCACACTTACTGAGGAACACATATCTTAATTGCTTGTGCATCATGTCCATAGACTCAGGAATTATTTCTGTATCTGCCTTTCATACTCAATTTTCTGCACAGAAGCTTTGTTCTTGGCTTTTCTTTTCCCCCCAGCATCAAAATTTTGTGTTTTTCCAACAGGACTGTGGTTGACTGTCAGCCAAACGGAGCTCTTCTCTTCTGACCTTTGTAACTGAGTACAAGCAGAGACAGTGAGTGTGCACATACATGTCTGAGTGTGCATGTGTGGATATGGCAAATTATGTGGACACAATGGCAAATTATATACATCGATGTGCATGTGTGTGCAGATAGAAATTTCTATTCAGAAGTGAAATAGAAGTGCCAATCTTCTAACTAATTATCAGTTCCCAGATGCCTGTTAAGGCTTTGAATACATTCCTACTGGATCATGGATGGATATGCTACACAGGTAACTTCCTACTGAGTGTTTCAATGGTAGATGTGTTTTTCAAAATGGAGGTTCTGAACAAAGTGTCCGTTATTTCTGTATTTTAAGGCACATTTTTCTAAAACCATTTACCAAAATAAAATTCACTATTTTTGTTCAAGATGAATAAAACTGGACATGAATGTAATCAGTTAAAAAGTTAAGCACTTCAGAAATTATCTTGTTGGAAAATTTAAATGAGCTTGTGCTACTTCAAATGAGTAAAAACTCTTCTGTAGCAACTAAGAATCCTACAAAATGAAAAAATAAAGAGTACAGTTAAAGCTGGAGTAGTGCTTTCTTATAAACACAGCTCTACCTAGACATAATTTGCAAGAATTCCTTCTGTTTCCCATTTAGAAAAGAACTACTTCCCTCAGTAGCCCACTAAATATATCTTTTGTCAAAACACAGACACGGCATTTTCAGAAGAGTCAGCTTTTTTAGCTGACAGTGCTGGCTGTACCACAGCGACATACAAAATGTGATCACGTGTTGCCTACCTTAGGGTTCAGTCCATTAAAAACGTAAATATTCCATTCCAAAACTGCATTTTAAAAAAGAAAGAGTGGAGGTGGGGAAACTATATTGGGCCAGGTAGCCATCAAAGATGCAGCAACTAAACTAGAATAATCAAAAACTCCAACACCATTTTAATGTCAAGGCAAATAAACGCTATGCAGAAGCTCTCTCTCCTTTCTGGAGAATAGTGAGAATTTTTCCAGGAAACCAGGAACTTTTTAATTCAAGACTTTCCAGAAGAGAGCAGAAAACAGCTCATGCTGAAATCTCAGCTTAAAGAAACACTAAAATATTAAAGATATCCACCCTTAGAAAGCAAATTACTGGCGATGGGGGGAAATCTCACTATATTGAAAGATGTAAATACGCTTCAAGACCACAAAAGAATAAGAACCGTTAAGGTCCCTTCTGGTCTTCTCTCCACTTCCTCACTTAAAGGGTGTTTTTCCTTAACTCTGAAGGAAGGAACTTGAATAGCAGGTAAATGTAACAATGACATAGCACCAAATGGGAATCAGTAACAATGCCTATCACAAAAGTTAACAAAGCTGCAGTGATTTATCAAAGGCTCACATACGGATTTTCTCTGCATACAACATTAAGCTGTTGCAGCAGGGAAAGAGAAAAAAAACACAGGGAAAAATTAAGAAGCAGTTATGTTATTTCTACATGGACTCCGCAACAGTTCAGTTGAGTTGTCCTTAGTACTTTAAGGTTTAACTAAGTTCTCACAACATCTAGCATTTTCATTTACTTCTTACCCCAAATGGGCTGCATTAGTCTTCATTTAGCGCAGGCTATTTACTGAATACCCTCAGTTTAAGTCCTTTCTCTTTTACTCATAAGCTGCTAACAAACCCACACTAAACACTATTAACACACAAGTTCCATTAACATACTTTTTTATGTTTTAAGAAAATCCATTCAGCTTTTGTAGCAAGAACCTTTGTGAAAGACTTTCATAAAGATGAGAAACTATGCCTCAGAACAGACACAATGGCCTATGAAATATACAGTGCAAACAAGACTAAGTTATAGCACTCTCCCACAGTGTTCAACAGCATTAATAACTACTCTTTAGGCAGACATTCAAATTTTAAACCTTCAAGAGAGGTAGTGCAGTTACAAGAATACTAACCCTTATACATTACTTTTTCTGTGCATAGAAATGGAGACAAGCATATCCCTTTACCCTTGTGTATTTGAAGTACAGTTTTAACAGGACAACGCTCCTCTGATGGGTTTTTTTTTTGCCTTATGTCTTAAAATTTGAAGTGTTTCTAATTTATCAGTTCTGCTGTTTGCATTTCAAACTACCATTATCAAGAATCTACAGAAAGAACCTATACATTTATTAAAACAAATCTTTCCTATGTATGTAACCACTAGGAGTGCAAATGGAAACACATGGTCAGATCCAAGAAACAAGGAGTGCAGGACTGATATGTTTTGGTGGGGAAAGCTTTATATGAACATTTTAAGTTACACCTTCAACCTAAAACAGAAGTGGAGGAAACAGTAGCCATTAAGGCATCTAATCCTTAAAAGAACTTCCACACAGCAATGTCCGAACTAGCTCTGCTAAACCAGACTGCACAGTGCCCAAGCAAGTTGCAGGACCCACTGACAGACAAAAAGGCAGGATCACGCACCACAGCACCAGCATGCAATGAACTTGGTATAAGCCATCAGGCACCTAGAGGAGAATCTTGTGTCTAGGCAGTGAGCGCATTGAAATCATCTGCGATTATAACCCAAACTTGTCTCTTTCAAGTATACTAACTTCTCAGACACCGTTTTCAATGTGTCATGACAGGTGAAGTTGTGGACAAAGGAAGAAGAGATATGAAATATTGCCATGATTTTTTTTCTTTACTAACTGAAAAATAACTAAAGAACAACATTAAGTGGCAGTGATTTTCTCTAGTTCAAGACAGCCATTCCATTGTCTTATTGTGATCCATTCTTTCTTATATATTGAAAAGAATCCACACAGCTGCCTTGAAGTGCTGTTAAACACTATTTCAATTTTGCAGCTTTGTCTACAAAGACCTCCCTCCTGAGCAAGCATCAATGAAAGCAATGAAGCTGAATTGGCAAAACAATTTGTTTTCTAACAAATGTTTTTGAATTCTGAACTAAAAACTAGGACATGGATTTCAGTCAAGCTTCCAAGACCAGCATTTGCTTAGTTAAAACAGGAAAAAGTCCCAAGCCAGTCTTTTAGGAGTTTTTTACTTTAAGTAACAGCTGTCACAGCAAATGAGACAAAAGAAGCTACCTCTACCATTATAAATTACTCGACACAGCTGTGGCATTTAGAAGCAAAAGAAACTATAAACATCTATTTTACATAATACACTAAAAAATAATATCCCCTTTAAACAAAACACCTTTAATAAAAAGGTTTCAGAGACTACTAACTCAGTGTGGGCAATAACATTAACAAGAACTTTGTGTCAGAAGCATTCCACAACTCAGACCTCACAGAGGTTGAACAAAAACAATGCAAAAACCACCTCGCAGATCTGCTGAAGACACTTCATTAAAAAAAGGGAATACAAGGTAATCCTTGTGAAATAAATACTTTTGCTGACATTTCCCTGTAACAATTCTCCACCTCTTCTGAGCCCATTGCCTTGTTTAAGGATACGTTTATGAGGATATGCCATAACATTTCAGTAGTTATGTAGGATATCACAAGTTACAGCTCAATACCTTCAAGGCCAGAAACAAGAGCTTTCCATGAATGGAGTGATACGAAGACTGCCAGCTCCTTAATACTGACATTACACAAATCTTGCCCTCTGCCTAGAATACCCCCCAAGCAACAGATTTGAAAGGTGCAAAATCTTGAAGAATTTTGGTATTAGATAAGGTTAGAAGATGTTTTCAATGCTTTAGGTTTGATTTTTCATTGTTATAACATGCAATTAGGTTCCTTCAATAAAACAGCCCATGTAAACCGATGACATACTACTTACCACTGAAAGCACAAAATTGAGAAGAGCTGTCCCACTATGGAAGAGGATTGTCACCAATGTTGTAACTGTAGTAAACAGGAGGCTCACATTGCGACTCATCACTATCCACAAAGACTCAAGTATCTGGAAAAGGACAGGCAATCGAAGATGAAGTCAGGCACCAGATGGTATCAGCTAGGACAGAGAACTGCTTACAGAGTGATGCATCTCCATCAAGTCATACAAAGTGACATTTTTTAAAAAAACATCTTCCCTCACTCCTAAGTTACAGCAGGTAATGTCAAGTGAAAATGTCTACTTTATGAAACACAAGTTTCTAGGTAGATGGTTACAAGGTTTTAGAGTTTTCCTCCCAAGCTCAAAATTATTTCATTATGCAAAACTGCAAGAATCCTAGAAGCACTGACTCATTTATTGTGATTAACATCACCATCAACAGAAAGCAGGTCTTGTCTTGGGAGAGAAAGCTCATCTTTTCAAAGGCAGAAATGCTAAAACACGAAGAACAAGGAGTAACATCACAAGGTAGAAATAAATCTGAAGAGAGTGTCAAATCAAGTAACAGAATTACTACTTCAATAAATTTATTTTAAAAATGTTTTATGGTAAAGAGATGCATAATTTTTATAATGTCTGCAGACAACTACACGCTGTGATTGAGTAGGGATGCATCAGTTAGTCAAGCAATTACGTAAAATAAACAACGCCATACGATCTATTAAATTTGGTATTGGCTTTAGGAACTGATTGCTTATTAGTTACAGACAGTGTACAGTATATTTAAGATATACCTTTATCTACATATACAGTGGGTATACATAGAATACCCACTACAGGCAAATCAGTTTATGTACGGATGCAGGCACATCAAGCTGAACAGGGCAGCAACTTCATGAGACATTAAGGACGTAAAAACATGGTATGGTATGGCACATGGAGGCACCCTAAATACAATGCACAGTAATTTCATAAAAAAATATTTCATTCAGAAGGACTACAGTAAGAATGTATTAGCCAAAGTGATTCAAACATAAAAGAAGCAAGGTTACAAACAAAAAGATATACCTTCTTTCAGACTAATATAACTAGAAAAAACTAAAAGTTCTGACACAAAACCCCTTCTCCAAGTTCAAAGCTGCAAGTGAAGACTTCAACATTAGCAACAGTTACTCTTGGTGTAATGAACAGCTTAATTAGACTGAATTAAAACAAACAAAAAAAGAAAAATCACAAAAAAACTCTAGTAGATGGCATTTGTAGAGCAGACAAAGGAGCGTGAGCTGTGTGATCACCTTTCCTTTGCAACTGAATGGAACATACAGAAGATAATTTATTAACCATAATTTGGGAGGGAATAAATGCTGGGGGAAGTGACAGGGAATTACAACACATAGTAAAACCAGAAAGATCCACTTAGTCCATGCTTCTTACTATTTAATGGGAAATATTAATTCTAAAGCTCATCTTTTGAACAGATTTTATTAGTCTCTTGAAAATTCAAGTGAGGTTAGAAGGGAAGAGACCATTCTGCTGAAAAATGTCTCTCACTGGTACCTGTCCCTTTCCTTCTTCTATGGATTAAGAATTCATTCTTGGGGTGCAGCAGCGGTATATGTTCATGCATCCACCAGGTAACTTTATTAAATGTACATTACACTATGAGGACTGTAAACATAGAGGACAACGATTTTTGAGGGAACAATCTGTAGCTAAAGTAGAAGCCTCTAGGTGGTTTCAGTAAAGATAGTACCACCATTGCTAACAACAGGCCCTAAGTTGTATGCTAACTGTGCAAGGCACTCCAGTCCCAGATATTTACTCCTGTTACTAGAACTTGGTGTCACAGGGCTCCTATTAGAATGTGGATTTTAATCATGAACAGCAGTAAAAGCCTTGAAAATAGGGACATGGGTTGAAAACAAAGGCATTTGAAACACAAGCAGTTTATTGAGGAAGAAGGTATTGAATATGCGTAACTTAAGAGCTAGGAAAAGACTGCTTTTGCTTTAAGAAAACATGCTAGCAACTAAGGAAGGGGGAAAAACCAACCCAACAAATAGGCAAGCAAGAGGACAAGCTACCTGCCATGACCTGGAAAAGTAATGCCTCTCCAAGTATCACACAACATACAGTCCAGGTCAGAGGTCAAGGGGTGGGAGGTGCCCAGAAACAAAAACACCTTGTAAAAGGACAACCTCCTTAACTTGAGGGAAGATGATGTACCTGCACCTAAGAGTTTGTAATGTCATTTGATACTCAGAACATACCACAGCTGAGTTCAAGAGCTCACTTACTACACATAAAAGATTTCTAACACCTTGCCAGCTGAGACAAGTTCTCCAAAACACAACTGCAAATATTTATGCAATAATGATACTTTTAATATTACTGTTCTTAATTAACTGAAGACCACACTTCTTTCCCCAAAACACTGCTTTATAAGTAGCCTTAAGAGAACACTGCTTATAAGAGCTACAAAGCTGAACAGAATTCAAGACTCCCTTATGCATCACACCGTGATGTGTCACCATCAGCATCAGTTGCTGTGTCTTTCCAATCCTTAGCAGGCAAGAAAGCTAAGAACATTAAGTGCAATTTTGATATCTAAGGTGTCCCAATGGCCACTTAAACTGGCCAACACCTGAAAGCAAGGTTTAAAACGTACTTGACCAGAACAAGTTATTTGTTGAGAACTTAACACACTTCTGGAAGCCAGGTAAATTCATGTACGTAAATTTGGTTATAGAGATCATTAACAGATTTATAAAGGAATAAAACTGGACACAAAACGGTATTAGGAATAAAAAACTTTATCCTTCTGTATACTTTTTACTTTTTTCCTGTTCAGAAAGACATATCATCCTGACAACTCAAAAATGACAGCAACAGAATGAGTCAATAAATCTTTAAGGTAAAAGGCAAGCAATGGACTTTTGTGAAGAACAATACAGTATGCACAAGATCAAAAGCTCCCTGCTCCAGTTAAAAGCCGATTTCCAAATAAATGTTTACCCATAAAGTTCTGAGCTAACCCTTCAGGGCTCAACAGCTTATTTTTGAAAAGACATCTTTGCTTGACCTTTACATGAAACAGAGACAAAACAGCCACAGAAAAAGAACTATCCTCCAGCATCTTGCCTTTGACTTTCTGACTGTGAAGAAATCGACTCCTCCTCTAAAAATATGCATCAGGTTGAATTTCACCTACCCTGAAAAAACCAACACCCATTACAAAGATGAGAACACCAAATCTCTGAACGCTTACCTTACTAGAAAATAAAAAATGCATGGTAGTTGAATTATTACTGAAGAATGGACTGTATTAGTTATAAACTTCAGAGATTATCTGAAGAAATTCTCAGGATCAGAGAAAATAATAGGATGTGTGGTAACTCAGGGAAATATCTGAGAAGCTGACTTGATTTGGAACACACAGATCAGTCGTGCTAAAGGCAAGGATAGAGGAACCTAACTGAGCTGAAGCTCACAGTGTATGTCTTAATGGAAAGTCTTCTTTCTTCCTGTCCAGGAAATCTCTCAATGAGATACTGGCTGCTGGTGGAACAATGAATTTTCTTGTGCGAGAACCAGAAAGATTAATTTAAGGAGACATTAGCAATGTCTCATATACCATCAAGGAAGTTCTGAGCCATCATTCAGAGATTTAGCCAGCAGCAATTTACTTTTTCAAGGTTTCAAGCCTTCAAGGAATGGAGGAAAAGGGAATAAATGGAAAAGCAGATAAGTGGGGAAGGAATGAGGCTTTTTTATTTTTCAGAAACTAAATCTTAATAGTCCAGCTATGGATTGCATATTTCATTCACCTGAAAAACTACCTTAGAATAGAGCACAGGGTGCAAAATTCAAGGCCTACATGAGGATCCACTCAAATTCTCCCCAAACTAAGAACAGGATAAAAAAAAAAAAAACAAAACATTTCAGAAATATATCGCTGGCCAAACTAGTTTATAATACTACTTCTAAAGAATACTGGGAAAATCCAAAGCTGAAAGGCAGCAGTGCTCCTAACACCAAAGCTTTTCAAAAAAAGGCAAGCTGCTGATTTGGAAAAGCTTCTCTTCTTATTAAATCTTCAGGCAATTTACATGTTTATACAGTGAATTATTTTAAAATAATTAAGGTCTGTCTACATCAAACTAGACCTAGGCATAACTGCTATACTGAACAGTGCATTTTGAGGGGAGTACATAAGTCTTCTGTGCTTTGTCTGATACTCAAAGTACTGAATCGATACATATTTTTATAAACTAAATGAACACATGTGATTTCCCAGGACATCTATACCAGTGATTTAATTATATGCTTTCAACTAATATTAAAGTTTCTTCCACAACAGGAAAAGCCCAAAGTGAAACACTTGCATCTGTCTTCTTTTAACATTTTTCTTACAGAAAATGCTCCTTCTCTTAAAGAGGATGAACATTTCCTATGATATCCATCAATGGAGAAGAGCTTATCTGCTTGTGATTGCAATATGCCATCATCAAACAGTTGTATTTTCAGGGAATACAGAGTCATCTGTACTATTCAGAAACACTTCAGAAAGCCAAAGGGCTAGCAAGACAATTATTCTATGGTAAATTCTAGCCTCAATCTATGCATATGTACTTCCTATGTGCAAGCAGTGTAATGTTTATTCTTTTCCAAAGGTGGAAGAAATCTCACTATAGCTGCATATCCACATACACTTTTTTCCACTTATCTCATTGTCTTTAAGTGGTTTGTGTTTTAAACTGTCAAAGCAGTTTTGGGACTGTACTGTGTCTTGTTGTATGCTTAAGAATTGTAGGTTAGCACTGATTTCAAGTGTCCAAATGCAGAAACATCCTACAGTTTGAATTGCAGCTAACCTATTTAAACCTTTCCACCAAACAAAAAACAAAGTCCCATACACAAAAAAGAAAAAAAAGCCAAAAAAAATACCCCAAACCAAAGAAAACCCACCCAAAGGAAAAAAAGAAATGCTCAAAAACACCCCCCCTCAAAAGCACCCACATAATTTCAAACATTGATTCTTCCCACTTCAGTATGCCATTCTAATAACTCCTTGTTCCTCTTCAACATACCAAAAGATTTTCATGCTTTGATAAAAACACAAATCCTGAACACAGCAAGTTTCCATTGTATCCTAGGGTAGGTAAACAACTTGCTTAGAAACACTAAACAGGAAAAAACTATTCTTATTTTCATCATCTCCAAGTTTTAATGGCCTAAACAAACAGAGAAGTCAGATTTTCAGTGGGTTTAATTTGCAATATCAGTGTGAGTAATATTTACGCTATGCACTGTGGATGAGCAAGCCAGCAAAGAAAATGCTGCCCGCTAAGGGTGTGACATCAGGATTTAGAGCTCTATGCTGACTGGTTTAGAGGCTGTCATTAAAGACACAAGTGTATGGAGAAAAAGGGCAGGTGTTTCCCCACAGATGATGAGTAACAAGTTCATGGAAATAAACAGGAAAGTCAGTCAACTGCTGGCACTCTTTTTTCCTGAACTTTTCAACCAGATTTTAGAAGTAAAGCAAAGCATGCTAGCTAGATGAAAATTTTAATATTAACATCTTTCAATCTTAAATATTTTTTCCTCTTTACACCATTTCCTGCATTATTCTAGCCTATTTAGACTACTGAAGCACACTTACCACCATGGTTTCTGAGCACTGTGCAGTAAAGCTGTAAATGACATGGCTAGCACCTATTGTAGTTTCTTCATCTCTCAGTCTTGCCTAGAAGGAAACTCCATATTGATTTTAAATGATGAAGCGTTGTGTATTTTTGTAACTTTGCCTCAAGCATGCATGGTCAACTTCCAGAAAGTATTAAGCAAATTTCACTATTAACTGAAGAAAGATTCACTGCAATAAAGAGTTTCTCTTGACTTTTTCTTGACTCACATCTGCTGTGATAGGAACTGTAACCATTTAAGCAGCAGTTGAGAAAGCACAGAAAAAACACACATGCCCATCAGTCTAAACAAAAACCTGCCTTGAGGCAAATACTAGCTTTAATTGCATCCACAGAAATGTTACGTTGTCAGTTAGGTATAAATAACATTTTTGCAAAATGGATAAATAGCAACCTGAAGATACTTCTAATTTATGACAACAGCTTAAGTTAAAGATTAACTATATCAGGGACTGACTCTGTATATTAAGCATTTCAGACTTAACATAATTTTCTAGAGAAACGTAGTTGCTTCAGTTTGGATTGCTTTCAATGCTTTTTCTCCTCGTGAGGAGAAAGGTCCAGTTCATCTATTCAGGAATTCACAGAGTGTAAAAAATTAATTTCATTCTCCACAGAACTTTCATGAAAGATGACAGAAATAAGCTGCTTTCAACCCAATGAATAGTAATTTGAGGGGAAAAAAAATAATTGTTTTCCAACCTCTTGGTCAATAGTTTCCACAATTATAACCTAGACAAATTGGTCTCATTTTTTAAAAGAGACAACTACATAACAAAAAGCATTTAAAATCAGCTTGCAGGTGACACACATAATCCTACAGTAACAATCTCTCTCAGGACGAGGTCTAGAAAGCTAGTATTAATGAAGATGCTCTAATCAGGAAGGCTTCTTCATCACAAACCAGTTCTGTTTGGTCAGATCCTAAGTAGGCTTACAATAATCGCTTGGGTAATTGTAAGTAATACTAGCAGTGTTTATATAATTTTCTATGTATTTGAATCCATAACCTTAATGGTCGTCCAAGGAGGAACTGTTATCAGTTAAAAATGAGACCAATTTTGTAATAAGGGCAAAAAATACATACCGAAAGAAATGTTTCAATGTTATCATGAACAAACGATGCAACATCTTGCCAGTCCAGAATATCACCAAGCCAGCTGTTTTGACGGTTTATGTGCCATTTGTGTCCTCTGTGTCTTCCAGAATGTGTTACATTCTTAAAAAGAGAGACAAAGACATAAAGAAGAGAGACATTTGAGTAACTTACAGACAGAAGAAAGTTAGAGACTAAAGTTTTCTTACAGAGGAAGAGATCAAACATGCATCTAAATACTGAGAGCTGCTTTAATTTGCATCCTCAAAAATACTGGAAGTACTCTGTACACAGGAAAAATCAAAGTCTGACAGAAAACTGTAGTTAATTATCCTGTGTAATTACAGTTCTGTATATAGTACTGATTCACCTCAGTTTAACTTTACTGCTTGACTGATACAATGATATCTGTCTTGCTCTTTAGGATAGTACACAAGAAACAGGCAATGATGTCAGTTACCGCCTACCTAATTTACTGTTTGCAACATACAACTTTTCCCAGTACAACCCACAAAGGAACATTCAAGAGAAAGCCAAAACAAGTAGTTTTCTCACAGTTAGTGTCTGCACCTCCACTGGCAACTTTCAGTCATGCAAAATCTAAAAGCTAAACTGAAAGCATGGAGGCTTTCTTCAGCAACACATTGGCCATCACCACAGCAGCCAATTCCTTAAGTGGTTTCACCCTACTTGTGAAGTTACCTATTGTCCAACGGCATCACACCTGATCACCGTCTAGTATGAGACTATTTGACTCAGTCTGAGACTGTGACAAGTGTTTCAGGGAAGGATACCAAAATGCTACCATAAGCAAGTTTAAGCAAACCTGTTGACTACAATAGATTTCATCCTAATCTTTAATAACAAGAGACTTCATCTTCCACTTACTACCAAGTCTCCCTAGACGCATTGTTAGACTTTATGATGCACAATTAGCAACGTCCTTTAACAATCCACAGCAACACAGAGATCTTTATTCTGAGTTAGCAGCTTATTTAGAGCAGAAACATAAGAGTAGTTGAAAATCCCCCTCCAATAGGCCCTTTGTATTTGTAAACTGTATTAAGAATATCAAGAACCTATTTCCTGTTCATCTAGCTCTATCTGCAGACAGCTCTTGCCATTAACTAGCAGAATTAGATATCATTTGCAAGTTTTCTAACAGTTACTCATAAACATTTCAAGTCCATTGTTGTTCAGCAACTACGTAATATATATATTGTAGTACCTAAGGCCTCAGGTGTTGATAAATAAGGAATCTGAAGAAATTATCATCTGGTTCCTTTTCAACAAATTCACTGGATCTTAAAAGCAAAACAAAATCCCACACCTGAATGGGCTAGGAAAAGGAGATCCTTGTCCTTGAAAAAGACAGCTTGATTGCAGAGTTACGCTATCACCTTCCAAGTGGTTTATTAGTCTGTTGCTATTTTACTTCACTGGGTACATAGACACAATGGTAACTGATCTACCACATCTCTAGAATCTTTTAAAATATACACCATTTGCTACCCACTGATCTTCTCAGAAAGTAGCCAGTTAATGGCTGAATCCATGTTTCATCAGCAGTTCTTCCTCAACTCTATGGCTTCCGTGGAAGAGCGTCACCTGAGCCTGGGTTCTTCAGTCACCTACAGACTAGAGCAACACCATGCAGGCTTTAAAATGAAGTGTATTTATTATGCTCATACAATTGAAATAACGGGGAGCTTGAAAGCTGTACTGAGTGAGTTAGGTATGGTACAGTTGTCCTCCACACTGCACTATCACCCAGTTTACCAGTTTTCAGATATACTGAAGGACCACACAAGGCTACTGTAATATTACAGAAGGAAATGGCCAGGTGGAAAGCACTTAGATGAGACATTTATGTGGATATGGAGTGTGATAGAAGAGGCAAGATCAGAAAGACTCTGGAGTAGTTACCTGCAGCCTGCAGATAATCAGCTGCAGCCCAGGAAGCCAATGGTAACATAGGATGTCTAGTATGCCAACAGCATCCAGGGATACAGGCTCCCAGACTGTAGGCAGCAAGCATCAGTGTGTTCCTGAAGCTCTTTCTGCCATTTTGATTGCTAGGAAAGCTGTTTCTTACCCTAACCACAAAAGCACCTACAAGAAAGAAGCCTCATAGCATTCCATCAAGTAATAGTTGCAGGAATGAAATCACGTAACGCAGTGAACAAAGACACAACCTGTGCTGCACACTGCAGCAACAAACAAGCTGTACTCCCACAGCACACATGGTGACACACAGCCCTGCTGAAGGATACAGTGCTATGGACCACCCAACACAAAGGTTTATCAGTGTAACTGTATCAAAAGTAGGCACTTTTCTTGGTCCAGCATTTAACACTGAATACTCCCAAAGTGCTTAAGGCCAGCAAAATCTATTGTAGATACAAGCTCTCCTTTCTCCTCAGCAATCCCGTATTTCCTCAATAGTATGTAGTCTCTCTACATGCTCTTCTAAAACATTATCTTGTCAGAAAAAAACCCTGATTCTTTCCCTTTCTATTCTGACTGCTATATTGAAACTCTTGCTATAATACAGAGATCTTCTTGGAACTTTACAAGTACTTTAAAAAAGACCGTATAAAGAAAAGTGTTAATATACTATAATTGCAATTACTTAAATATACAGAAGTATTTCAGGGGTACATCTGGATTTTGATATTTCCATTGCACCATGGCTAATTAATTGCTTTTTCCTTTAAAAGGCAAACAGCACTGGCAGCATGGAAATGGTTTAACTTACCAACTTTTCAAGATTCAGCATGCAGAACCTATTATAGGAAGACTAATACATTTGGCAAAAACGCACTGTAAGAAACCTAGTGAAAGGACAATTTCTTTCTCAAAATTTCAAACTAATAAAAATTACACAAACCATGCAGAACACCAGTTTCTCCTCCTAACCTCTCAACATCACAAAAATTCAACAGAAAGCTCTGAACTATGAAATACTGAATATAATAATTAAGCAAGGACTAAATTAAATGGCATACATAAAAACATACATAACTATTTAAGCGAAGGACATGGCTCTAGCTGTACTCAAACCATGACTGTCAAATGATATATCTTATAAACCAGAAATCTTTACCAGCTTTTTATTGACTACCTTTGCTCAGCATTCCAACTTTTTGCTAATCTTTCTCAGAAACGCATACTTAGAATAATTACCTCAAAGCACTAAGTGACAGTTTATATAAATACCATTTAAGTTGCCTACCTTCACAAACCAAGAGTGATAAAGCCTGTCCCAGAGCTCTAGCACTTGTTTTTCAATCACAGCGGTGTTATTCACTTTTTCCCCTAAAATCTTGTGGAGCTAAAAGACATAGAAATCTTTTATTATACAGGACACTAGGAAGCTGGCATCTACCGATAAACTCCAAGCTAGATAAATCACCTAAGATTGTGAGTAAAGGCATAGCTCAAACCAAATTATTAGAAGAGCTGAGTATCAGTATGGAATACACACTTCAGACAACACTGTTCACAACATGAAGATTTTATCAGCAAAACAAATATTCTGCTGCACTAAGACAAGGACTTCTTTCTACACTGAAAAACCAATGCCATCTCTGAAATGCTTAATCCAAAATCCTTGATCATCTTTAAATATTTCCAATAATCTGAGATGTGTGCCAGATAGCAAAAGGTACAAATAAGGATCTTGGCAAATTCTCCTGAAGAAAGTTAACTTAAATAAATAGACTGTAATTTGAAAAATAAGATTTTTTTGTATTTATTTATCTGCCACACCCAGCCCACACAGAAATTAGAAGGGCAGGGCGGAAGGGAGGAATCAACATTGTCTACAATTGGACAGCTAAAGCCAAACGAAAAAAATTATTCACCTTTACTTGATGCATTTTCACTGGCAATAGTATTAAAATGATGTCAGATTTTTCAGCTCTTAAAAATAATTATTTCTCTGAGCAGAAAAGACTACTGAAATCACTCCCACTCTTCCTTCAACTCACAAACCTGAGTGTTTAAAGAATAGATCTGTCACCAAAATGGTTAACCACACAGAAAAGAATCAGTAACAAAAATCTTTTTATTTCTTTTTACTTTTATGAGATACAAGAAATGAAGACATGAAAAAAGGTGGGGGAGCTCACTCTTACCTTATGTGTGATCCATTCTCGGCCATATTGGTATACATTGTTAGCTGCCGAATTGAGTGCCTTCTGAATAACCTGGGCTTCTGGGAGCCAGCTAGTTGTTGGTTTTTTTAAGAAGGAAAAAAAAATATTAACTGCTACATATCTTACTCATTTCATTACATCCAAAACACATTAAAAATTAACATTTTCAAACAAACAGTTAAAGTTTAATACATATAAGCTTACTACAACTAGAATATTTCCTTTACATATCAAGGAACAGATTTTCTCAAAGCAAGTTTCGGGCATGTCATTGAATTTAGACTTCTCCGAGGTTCGTTAAACCTTAGTTAAATTGGTATCTCAACTTTTCAAGAAAGATCTGCTCTTCAATCTGTAGGCATGCTATTCACACTACATTCTTAGAAATTTTCCTAGGGTTCTAGTTTTCTGAAAATACTATACGAAGCAGTCTTATCTGGCTGCAAAGACAACCTTTCGAATTACAAGCTGAATGTAAATTCTTCACGTAGTTTCCCTGAAAAGGTGACCAGATGAAGCAACAGGTTTGGCCACTAGTTATTTCTAAGTCCCCAGCATCAGGTCACTTTCAAGCAATGGACCTACTGAGTTGCCAGCATTTCAACACTTGTGAATACAGGGCACACATTCTCTGCTTTGACCTTCTTTCTACATCTTAATTCAATGGCACATGTTGCAGCCCTTCCAAAACATGAAAACATTCCGGAAATAAAACTGCTGCATTTGTTCTACTTGACTGAAGATCAACATGGAAGCTCTTCTGTCTGTGTAACACTTCAGAAATGGTCTACATAGGAATTCCAAGAAATTTCAGTCACCTCTAAACATAATGAGCATCAAGCTCTGAAAGCTGGTTAAGCTTGATGCATTTGGCAAGACATATACTTACTCCTAATGAATTAAACGAGAGTGTTTGGATGCAAACACTGGAAGTAAAAATTTTAGCTAAAATTCTGCTAATTACTTAAATAGCACTCCAGTATTTTCATTATGTGAATAAGCTTCTGACAGTCAAATTTCCATTTTCCTACTTATATTCCATTTTATGGCAAGACGGAAAGGCCGAACAACACCAGAGATGCCATGAAGGACTAAACAAACACATTTTGAAGTACTTTCTGTTCTCTTGATTGCGATTACTTAAGTATTGCTAAAGCACTTATTTTAACTGTAACATTTTAGTTCTGGTTTTGAAAATTTCTCTTGCTCTTACAATACAGCATGCACTTTCTTCCAATCCTGTTAAACCATCATCACTTTTGTTAAGAAAGTGCCCTTGAAAGAAGTCAACCATTTTTGTCCAGGAGAGGATTCTTTTTGCTACTAAGTACCTGGACTCATCTCTACCCCATGTCTGTTTAGCTGAAGCAAAACAAAAGCAAACTAACATCTCCCCCTTCAAAATCACACTCTTCAGTCTTGCCCATTCCCCCTCAGCTGTTCGTGCAAATACTTCTTTGCTTACCAGTGTGCCCTTGTTTTTCTCTGTATGCAGTTCTCTCAAAATCTTTATTCTCCTTTAATATTTGCCTTAGTGCTTGATCATTACATAGACCAGATCTTACAAGCTTCCCACTACATACACTATACTCTTAATAGCAACAGCCCTTCCCAACTGATTCATACAAAACTCTCCCTATCTACCATTCTTTCCACCCTTGAACTCTTCTTTGATTCACTCCAAAAACATTTTCTTCAACTCCTATTCCTTCAAAGGCATTCTGCAGCCAGCTTTCCACATTGAAAAAGTAATTCAGCTCTCCTATCCTAACTTTCTATACGAGAGCGCTCTTTGCCATTACTTTTCTTTTGCAGCTAAAAGGGAAAAGAATATTGACCTCTTTATTCTCTGCACTATACAAGTTTTTTCTCCAAAACTGTAACTACGTAAGTTTATACAGCTGTCCTTCTCCAACAAAGTCCGAGTCCTCAAATGAGATACCACACTGACAGTCCTCCAGAGTAATGCATAAACCCTACTGCTGCCTAGGAGTTTAGCTTTTACATCTGCCTGCAACAGTCACTGCCATTTCCGCTCACCTAGAGGATTTTTTTAAAATTAAAAAGCTAGGCATAAGAGCACCTGGAAGCTTGCTCATCCACCCTATACTATTTGCTTAACTTCAGCATTCTTACTTTGCCCATTCTGGATGACTGGCTACTGTCTCATTGATCAAGCTGCTTGTGACTTGAATCATGTGAACACTCTCTTGATGTACCTAAATTAAATATAGAGAGGGAAAATGTTATGTAATGTAAACTAGAACTGTTCCAACATTGAGAGGCTACTTTTTTTTTGGGGGGGTGGGGGGGTGGGGGTGGGGGGAGGACCAGTTTGTACATTCAAAGAATAACTCTTCCAATGCAGACAACCCATTATGAAGAATGAAGTGCCATTAACCAAAAAAAGCAGTCAATACAATAATCATCAGTCTGTTCTGACAATTTTGGTCACACACTCTGTGACTAGTAATAGCAAACAGAAATTTAAAGCTTATCTCATCAGTGGCAAAAAAAAATAGTGATGTCAGGGAAAGTACTAAAATACAAAGCATAGTTTCAGATATACTTTAAGCCATGGATCAAAGAAGTGTAAAAATTAATGAATGCGCAGCTCTAACATGACTAACCACACTATAAAGTGCCTCAGCAAATTAATTCTTTGATAAGAGTGATAAAAGATAGTTTTTATAAATATCTTAATGTTCCTTTTATGAACATAAGGAAGCTTTAGGCAGGGGTGTTTGCACAACTCTTAAAGGTTTTCAATTTTAAGTACTCGACATTATACATTATATAAGCCTACATGGGGGGCGCGGGGGGGGGGGGGGGGGGGGGGGGGGGGGCGGAGATTGACATCAGAACCCATTGATTTTTGTTCCATAGCTGTATTCAAGTCAAACATTCAATCTCCGCTGACTCTTTTAAAGTATGAACACACGCTATTAAAAAAACACCAAACAAAAAAGTACACCAGTGACCTCTTCTGGTGAGCAAAAAAGAATCCTAACAAACCAAAACTCAATTTCAGAGAACATCTGATCATGTATCTCAGCACATTTAAACTCGGAACAGAATACCATAAGGTTATTACAGGCAATTACACAAACAAATTGATAAACACACCTTACGCATTTTGCAAATGTTTCTGATGCAAGGTAAATTGTAAAAAAAAAAAAATCTAAGTGGATCTGATGTTGACAAGAAAAGTGTAACAGAAAGCAAACCAGATCTGTTCCTGTAATATATAAGCTAGTAATTCTTTCACTAGAATAAACTCCATTTTTCCAAGTGCCTATGCATTAGTGTTGTCATATATGTAAATAAACATATAAAGACAAATATAATCATAGATTTTTACATATAAGAAGTCTTAGAATGGTAACAAGTTCAACTACAAAACATTTTAGTTGCTACATTTTTAAGATAATTCTTTAAGCTACACAGTTTTGCATAAATATCAGTAACTTTCATTCAGCATTTAAAATAAGCTCTGTTATTATATTCCTTAGTGCACTGTACCTTTGCAGTAAGGAGCAGGGCTAGCAGAAGGGTTCCTATCACTAGCAAAAATATTATGAAAATGCTGATTATTTTATCTAGCATTTTCTCCAACCACACGATCATCTGTGCAGAAAAAAAGAAAAAAGACAAATGGTAGCATATAAATCAACCTTTAATGAAAGCAATGTTACATGACAGTATTGTTCTGTTTATTTACAGTCACAGTGCAAAACCAGGCTCTAATCAAACAGCATTTATGCCCAAGCTTGGAGATGAACAATTAACAAGCAATGTTAGCATGATTAAGATCATGGTATGACATGTGATTTTGCAAACAACACTTACATATTACCACAAGACACAGCAAGCTCTTTGCAAAGCAAGCAATAATTCAACATTTACGTACTAGAACTGAAGAAGCTAGCATTCATGTCAGCTATGAACCTAGAAATTTGCCTTTGTTTCTTGTCCTTCAGCAACTTGGAAACTTACAGATACTATCTGCACAGGCCTTGGAAGCCATGAAAGTACACTGTAATGCACAACCATGACTTTGAACCCTGAACAGCTACTGGCCATCTAAACAGCAAATGAGGTATTTCTGCAAGTAACCAAACTTTTAAAGCTGTTCGTCACCTTCTGAACTGAAATGGGACTGGAGGTTTTCTACATGATTGAACATCAGGCCAATTATTCAGCAGTGACTATTTCTATCCACTTTCAATCTCAAAAGGATGCTCAGTATTACACATGCATCAGCTAAACCTACTGATAGAGGAAAGAGGTGTGTACGTTCCTCTGTCAGTTTATGGAAAGACCCATTCTATACATGTCCACAAATACTGACAGCACTTAAGATGAGAGAAATTCTGATAACACCGTTTAAAACAATAAAACTGCTCTGCAACATGACTATGCAGTGCTCTAGAACACAGCAAGCTGAGCTTCATCTCATACACAAAACTGACTGTTTACATAAAAAGCTGTGAAAGCCCATGCAAGTATGACCAAATAAATTTTCCTAGCTTCTACGGTTCAAATACAAAGGCTATTTTTACTCCATCTAGCACTACTGCAGGAAAAAGCAGCAGCAGCAGGGCAGCTGTAAAACTTTTGCTTTAAGAGGACTGAGGTCAAAGCCAATGTACAGTAGATGAAAGTATTTCCAAGTGAGTAACAAGGTATATATTCAGCAATTAAGCTGGTAACTTCTCAGTTAAAAGATTTTACAGAACTACTAATATGCTTGCTGATGGTTTACATTAGTTCTTTCTTCATTATTTATCCCATCCCTACACATGAAGAGGGCCCTGGAACAACTCACTCCCACAGACTGCTCTGTGATGACTGAATCGGTTAACATGGAAGTAACACCTCCTATCTGAACCAAAAGTAAGGATTTTTATTTTTTTTATGCTCATCCTGAAGAATCTGAACAGTTAAGTGCATGAAGCAATTATTTTTAAACTTCACGTTATCTAAATTAACACAAGGATTATATTCAGCATCTGAGAACTGTTGTTTAAAATTATAAAGAAAAAAATGGAAAAAAAGCAAAATCCTTTTACAAGAAACAAGGTGTTGAGCCAGCAATTTTTTGTAACAAAATCTGCACTATATTACGACCTGTAGAAATGAATTCCGAGAACCTGAAGAAATCTGCAAAATCTTCTGGGTTAGATATTTTTTAACATTTTTCAGCATTACTGTAATAATTCAGCCATCAGATATTGCCTTGCCAGTGCTAGAGGGAAGGTACCTTCCTGCAGCAGTCCTGTACGCTTTCTGAAAAACTCTAGTAGACCCTACATAGGGCTGCTACCTCTTTGGAAATAAGACCGAAAACAGAATTTGCTGTGCCCTTCCAAGCGAATACATCTATGGATTATGTGATAGAAAAAAATTCCCTGTTTTAAAAGTCAGAACACAAAAGTATCACTGAAAAACTGACAGCCAGGGGGTGGAAATTTTCTAGCATGGGCTTCAAAATGAGGCTATTGAAAATTAAAGCTGCCCTTGTTATTTCTTAATTAACTAGGTTCAAACTATTTGCTGTTTACTTTCTAAGTTAGAGATGAAAGAAATCCACTGGCTAGTCTTACACATAGTACCTTAATCAGACTCACTGAATCCAAGAAATTGGAGGTACTGTGAAGAGATTTCAAAAAACACTAGCCTCAATGATTGTGTAAGTATAATACAATAATACAATAGATAAAATCTCAGTGCAGCTGAAGCTGGAAGCTTTAGATGTTTCACCATGGTAGCAAATAGTGGAGGACTCTCTCTGAACTGGAACGTGACAAACAGCTGATCTTTCCTTGACACTCTTTACTGTGGGTTGGAGTACACTTACACAGCCACTGAAGTGCAGCTGCAGCACATGTAAAGCCTAAACTACCTTTAATCTAGTTAGTAATGGTAGCACTGATGTACAGTACAGGCAGCAGCCTCAGCCATGCAAGCCCACCCTGTGTTTATTTACTTGGGCAGGCAGCCCAAGCAAGCTAGATGAAAGCCAGCTCTGATATGCCTACAGGTACTGCAATTACATGTCTCACCATAGTCTTAAGGAAATTCAAGATATACAACTGGTACAGACACATCACAGGAGAAGACTGAATTGGATTGAGTATTGTAGAAGCAAAAGCAGATGCCCAACACTCATTTAGGGATGTATTTACTCCTTTGCCTTTAATTTGCTTTCTATTAAACCTCCCATCCCTCCTCTACATTCACCCACAATACTTCCTTAAGAAGCACTCACCTTTGCGCACTCACGCTAAATAATGCACAGGTGCTATGTTGCTGCAGGTAAGCTAGACTGTTAAATCCCTGTGTGCTCGTACTTACCACTGCATCAGGTCCAGACTTTGTTCTTACCCCCAACCCTGTCAGACCTCCCTTTACATCCTTCCTGTAAACCATGGGCATGCACACAAAGACAAACATGTACTAACTAAACACTAGTCCTTAGCCAGAGATCATGAAATTCAGTTCCAAGCTTCTAATCTAATGGTTAGTCAACAGCAGGAAGCCAATGCTGTCACAACATCCAAAATTACACAAAGGTAAAAGGAAAGCCAGGCTCCTAAGCTACAGAAGGTCACACTTCTGAAACCAAACTGAAATGTTAGTGATTTGTAATACTGTCCACCAAAAAAATATCCTCAATTGCCAAAGTTTTGAAGGCGAAGGTATCAGCTTTATTTTTTTTTTTTAATTTATCTCACTGTAAAAAAGGTTTTAAGATAAGTTGCATTCTGTTCAAATGCTTCTCAATAATTTGCAAGTACTCTCTGTATCATCATCCAAAGTTGAAAGCAAACTGTATTACACTGAACTGTAAGAGAACTATAGTTCACGCTTAACAATCTAGAAACCTACTATCTAGTCAGGTTCTCCATGTTACGCAGAATGATACATCATCTATGAATTCATATTTTCATGCTTCACACTGCATAGCCATCAGAATACTAGTTTTTCTACTATGTTTTATTTACTGCTTTACCCACACAGTGAAGCATACCTGGACATCTACTTCATTTTCAATTAAATCTACATGAAATTACCAAAAAGGACTATTTTTTTTTCTTTAATCAACTTCACTGTCTATCAGGATTTTTTTCCAAGACATTTCTTAGACTTGATATCTCCTTTTAGTTCAGTTAATATTTGAGGATATCATCTTATTAATACCATCTGATTGAGAATAAGGGGAAACCTGCAATCAGGACACATCTCAGGGTTACGTTAAAATGAGTCAGATGAATAGTTAAGTTAGAAAAGCTACAGAACGGTCTATATGAGGTGTCAAGCCTACTCACAACCACTGTTCCTCCAATAGCAACAGCAGAATTCAGCAACTCTTTCTAAGGACTCCTGCCATAGACAATGTTATAAAGAACAAGTCATGCTAGTTCAACCAAACTTATTCTATTCTTTAGGCTACATATACAGTGCTAAACTATGTAATTACATACTATTGTTTGCCAAAAAAACCAAACACCAAACCACCAAAAACTTCACAGGTAAACTACAAACCCCAAAACAACAACAAAAACCCAACAAAAAACAGAGACTCGCAAGGAGCTCTTTGACAGAAGCTCTTAGAACAGAAAAAAACCAACAAACCAACCCAAAAATGAAAAAAGTTTATCACTATCAGCCATAACCAACCACCATTTCAAACTATGCCACCTCTAGATGGCATATTTTTAGTTTCTTGGGAGAACACAAAAATAAGTATCTGATAATCCACCAAGTACTTCCCTTCAAAGACACACAAAAAGGAAAAGGTTGCAAAGAAATCAACCTTTTAACTGCATCCAGTGTTCTGTATTACAAATCTACTTTCTTTGCCTCTTGTAGAGTATGATTTTTTTCCAAACGTAATTATTTTTAGAAAAATCACCACAAAACAAAACAAACTCCAAGAACCTGATACAGTTTGCACAGTATTTTTTTGCCTTCTTTTTGTTTCCTTCCCCTTCCCATCTGGATTATAATATTATTACTACTTGCTCACACTACGGGACTTTCAGGATCTCCTATGACACTGTAAAGCTAAACAGTAGTTTTCAAAAATAGCTCCTAGGATCTAAAAAAACTCTGTTAAGAAACTATATCCATAAGTTTTGCCCAATAATGCAAATCTCTACACTAAAAATAAAATCTAGACTTACAGAGTTCAAATCAATCACAGAGAAAGTATTTTTGCAACCTATCAATATCAAGGAAAAAAAAACGACCTACATACATGAATTTTCAAACAAGCAAACGACAAACTCAGAGCCAGAAAAAAGGGAGTAGTTGAGCCTAAACTTTCACCTGCGGCACACTGAACTCAGCTCTTCATCCAAACTGTGCTAACAAACCAAAACCCAATAAAAAAATAATAATTATGAAGGGTTATGGTTGTACATATTTACTAATTGTAAGTCAATCACATAACACAAACATTTCAAAGTCAGAAAATAAAAATGTAATTTACAATCAACCAAACTATATTCGAGGGCAAAAGAACATTTAAAATTGCCCTCTTAGTGTACAGTTACAGCTGAATCATGAAGGAAGCAACTCTACCCTCTTGTTCAGAAACAGAGAGCCCCCCCCCATCATATAACCCTGAGTTCACTGATTAAATGCTGAAGATCAAACTTTCTAAATTCATTATAGCTGCTCAGCCTGGACACCACAGGTGTCCAGCGTTATTCCCCATCTTACACCCACAGCTCTGCAGCCCCATTTCATCGTTTTCAAGAACCTTTTGCAGAGCTGTGCCAGTGCCTCCCATGGCCTCCATGCTCTACTCTGTTCCACTTGTTTCTAACTACAGGATTTCAGGTGTCTTTCACAACATGCAAGTCAAACAAGATCTATGGTTTCTATTGTGCTAGCTACCGAATGGAAAGGATGAGTTGTTGTTTATAAAACCACAGTAACCACTCTGACTCTCCCACCAATACTGAAGTGGTAAGCGAGGATAAAAGTTACTGCTGGAAGCATAACCTATTTGCAAATATGGTATCTGATTGTCTCTCATTTAGCTACTTAGTTTTCATATATTTTATCACATGTAAGATTTTCACCTTTAAAATTCTGAGGTCCTCCACATATACATACACTTCAGACATCCCTCTCCAGCTCTGCACTTGTTTGAAGCAATGACACTGCCCAAGTCCCAGAGAGGTATCACTGCATTGAGATGATGTCCAGATTTCAGTTACACATGAGGCCAAACACGGACTGAATCAGTTTTAATTTCTCGTGGGATGACAATCCCCCAAAGAACAATAGTTAGCTCTAGTTGACTAGGATGAACCATGGGAACTGAGGAGTACATTTCTCATAAAAGATATCACACGCTTTTAAAAGTTACACAAAAGAAGAAAAAAACCACCACGTTTTAGCTATACCAACTGCTTTTATAATTATTTTTTCTTCCCTGAAGACTGTCATAAGGTTCAGCAGTTCTGAGACCATGCATATTCTCATTTCACTCCTGCTACACTAAATACCACAAAGTACACAGGCCAGTTTGACACTTCAGAAGCAAAAGATTCACAGCACTGACTGAAGCCAGTCAATGCACTATTTGCAAGCACTTACATTCATAGTTTCACAACTGTGCTTCACCCTCACCACTCCCATGTTAATGTAGTTAACTGATGTTTTCTCTGAGCAGAGAACAGCTCTCTACTCTGGGAAAAAACTGGGTTTGTTATGCATACAAGTGAAGACCAGGTGGAAATCAACTGTTGTTAAATGGAAGTGTCGCTAAATGAAACTACCACTTGAAAGGCTAATCCAATATCCTGCTGTACAAAACATTTAACTATGTGCATTCATTTCGGTAGAAGACAAGAGATCAGGCATTATTTATGACCTTCAGTAGCTTATATCAAGAGCTGGAAAAGAAACACTTGGGAGAGAAAAAAAAATTAAGCAAGGCATGTTAAGGAGTGTTCATGCTAAAAAAAAAAAAAAAAAAAAAAAAAAAAAAGCAGCACACCAAAAAAACCCCACCGCTCCCCAAAACCACAGAATCCATTAGTTGGAATCACAATTTTTCTGTTTATTTACCTTCTTATTAAGCCAGTGCCACAGCTTGTCAGTGGCAGGGGGAGAGGGAAGAAAAGGGAAAAAAAGACAAGAACACAGTGGAAAATTATTGGAAAATGCAGTAATAGGGAAAAAAAAAAACAACCAACAATGAGAGGCAGGCAAAGTCATCCACAGAATGAAAATGAATTTGTTCCAGACACAAAGGTAAATTGCAATAGGAAGAAAAGATCACAACTTCTAATGCAAGAATCTAGATTTTACTATTAACATGCACTTTTTGAAACAAAGAGGGATGTAACAAATAAGAACAATTTTAATCATATTAACAGAGCTATCAGCATGATCTGGGCAATTCCACTTTAATTATACCAAGAGCTAACATTTCAGAGCAGGATTTGTAGAAGTACTCTGAGAAGGGCACTTTACCGAAACATGAAAACTTAACATGGGATACTTGTTTATTGCACTAATAGTCCCATTCAGGCAGTTTCCTATGTATTTCAAAACATTCCTATCATGTCAACTACTGTTAAACAAATTTTGTATGGTTTTTAGTACCACATTCATATTACAACATTGACATTCAATGGCACAACATCAAATATAATTAATTAAATCTGATATACACACAACAGCAAATTGTTGATCAAATAAATGTACAGATTTCATATAATTTTGTTGTTTGTGCAGAAAGCTCTCCACTTCTCAACTGTCAATTTCTCTTTTTGTGCTACAGTTATTTTTCCTTGCTAATTCTCACCCATGCTGCTCAAGTACACCCATTTTAGGACCTAGCTGATGTAGGACTATACTCTTAATTCTAGCCATTAGTAATCAGTTAGCAGCATAATCACAACAGTCAAAAGCTTCAATGTTATTCCTCTGTGTTAAGAGATTAAATCAAGTAAGTGAAGTTTGCTTCTCCTGGAAAACATCATCACTGAATGCTCAAGTAAATCTAGTGTTTTCACCAGTTGCCAGAAAATAATATTTCTCAATGAAAACATATAAGAACAATTCAAATTAAAAAAAAAAATCTCAGACTGTTAATTAAGTTGAATCAGAAACAAGAAACAGGTTTACGAAGAAACATGAACATCAGGAAACGTGAAAATAAAATACGTTACAAAGCATCCGCTTTTACTACTCGTAAAGAATCACAGTAATGGAAAGACAGCAAAGTTCCGAAAGCCTCCAACTGACACTGTAAAATTTGTTTCTATTTCACCTCTTCACCTATGGGATAATTTATCAGTCAAAAAAGGTAAAATTGTTTACTGATTCAACAACACACTTTTGCCTCTAACTTCACTTCTGCACATTAAAACCCACTACAGGGGTTTAGGTTTGTTTTGGAACAAACAGAGATCTCATGGCTCTACCTCTCCACTTTGTAAGTCCAATGCAATAGAAACTAGAGCTCTAATCTTAGCCTGAGATTTTAGCAGAATGTGAAAGGAAGCCTTTGGTATTTTTCTGTTATTTCAGCCTTCTGGCATTGGATCATAAATACAGTAACTAGGAAATAACATTATACGTCAAAAAACAGCAATTTTTTATTAACATTTAAGATGCTATCTGGGAGAGTTTACCTGCCTATTATCTTACCAACACCAATGTTAAGTAGTTCTATAAATGTAAACACACACATCTAAAAATAGGCTACAGCTTAATTTTAATCTTCAAGTTATCCAAAAAAACTAAGCCCACAGTCACTTTTGCAGTATTTTATTGGAAAACTATTTATGTAAGATCTTACACATCTTAGGAAGTATTTCCTAAAATAATACATGCACTAGTAGAGATTCTGCTTGTTTTCTGTGCTTGGTTTAACTACTTGCTAAATCTGGTACCAGAAGAATGAAACCTTGACTTTACCAAAAGTCCAAACGCTTTATTACTGTCCTCCATATAAAAAAATTCCAGTATGCTATACCTAGAAAAAGCATAACAACTACATGACTCACTGAAGTCTACCAGAAAGCATGCAGGCAAAATACTAGTACATTCTAATTAATAAGTCTAGTGCATGCAGTTGAGCAACAGCCTATACTGCTCAACTCCCTCGCAAATTCCAATAAAAAACAAAACTACAGTCTCAATATTAAAGACAACAGTTGTCTTTTAAACAAAAAAAAAGTTATTAGTTCCTGACTTGATAAAAACACGTATGATATCCTATCTACTAAGTTTTAAGATGACTTGATGAAAACCTCCTACTCTTTCCTCCAAGAAGTCTCTCACACCTGAACTGCTGCATCTGATGGCTCCACAGGGCAATGCACAACCAAGGACTAAGGAATACAGTAAGGACATCTTATTTCCATAGTCCATATTTAGAGCAGGCCTGCACATACAGGCACAGTTTGACCTAGTATTTATAAAGAAAATGAAAAGCAATGCCCTACTTTCTTTCCTCTGGACCAGAGCTTCTCTTCAGTTCAAATCTGTGTGCGTTTCCAAGAGGAAACCAGAGGTCGACAAGCAGTGGGAAAGAAGCAGAGAAGTTCTTTTCTTACTTTTATTTAAGAAACAGACATAATCAGTAAAGCTCAGAGATTGGCATGTGTAAGCAGTACTCTCCCATAATTTCTCATAATGGGTCCTTTTCCAGACCATCTACACGAGCCTCCTGCACTTCATCCGGGAGAAGACAACATGCCACTCTAAGACGCCTTCCTCATCCTCACTGCCTTTTACTCAAAACTGGAATTATTTCCTAATCAGGCATACCACTTTAGAAAGACCAAATAGTACCACTAGATATTTATGTGAAACAGACCTCAGCTAAGTACAAGAAGCCATTGACAAGAGCCCCAAGAATTCTGATGCTGAGATTCAGCCTGCAATTAACTCCGTATACAGAAAACAAAACCAAAAAAATCACTAGGCAGCTACAGCTCCCAGGAAAAGAAAGTTACAGATAAAATACTAAAAAATTAAACATCTAATTGCAAAGGAAATGATCTCTCATTCTTGGTTTCTCACACACACAAAAAAGGTAAGCTGTAACAATATATTCCATGAATTTCTATTTTGTGTTTGCATATTTTTACTTGCTCTTCAACAGTGCCTACTGAAGCCAAAATGTTTGGTAATCATACAGCTCTTAAATACAGCTCTTCCATCCTTCCTAAAAAAAATTACAAGGATGTAATTTTCATTCCTCTCCTTTCCCTGTCCCCACAAAAAAAATCACAACTGCCAATAACCTATGGCATTTCTTCCCAAATTCTCAGAGATAAGATGCATTCATGATTCTAGAACACACAGAATAAGCATACCCTAGAATTTAAAAGATATGAAAGCATTAGTGTGACAAACATTGGAAGACCACATATAATTCCAGTCACCCATGATAAAGCCAGGTGAACTGTAATTAGAACAGGCACAAACAAGGACAACAGAATCATGCAGAGTATCAAATGTCCTTCTTGTAATGGCTAGAAGAGCAAGAATTGCTTTAATATACAGAGCACAGACTCAGAAGAATATGACTGTCACCTAAAAAATGGGGGTGGGGGAGAAGATGGAGAAATGAGTTTTGCCAACACTGTTCTTCTGCTTAGACAAGAACACCACCAATATAAACTGACCTCAGATACATGTAAGCCAAAAAGCGGGAAGTTCTGCTGCACATTACAACAAAAGCCCTACCTTCTTTAAGGAGAAAAGACTTTGTGGAATTAAGAAGGGCACTGTATCATATAGTTATGCCATACAAGGATACTAAACATGACAACTCATGAAATGTAACACATACAATATTATGTCTGGAGAGTCTTCTTACAAAAGCTTTTAATGAAAAGCTTTGTATAAGGTAAGCTTTTATCCTCACGTGCTAATACTTTCCACTACCTTTGAAAAAAAACCCTTTATCTCATTCATAGCTGTATTCTACAAGGCTTTTCCTCTTTCAAATACTTCCCCAATGAACTCTGAAATACTTACTTATTTCCTACAGCCATTTTAATGCTTTTGTTGACCTTTTGACATCCATCTATGCATTAGATCTGGGCTTCAGCTCTTCCTTTTCCTGCAGGAATTCAGAGCTATGAACTGCAGACAGTTCTGCCAAAGTACAGATGCTCTGACAAATGTACTTACAAGGTTCAGCTCTTCAGTTCTACAAACTCTGAAGTAACAGCTTTTTCTAAATCAGAGAGTACTTCAACAACAGTTACAGAAAGCACATTTTTACACACTGGCATCGGTATTACAAACAAAATCTATCAGTTTAAGTCAAAACTTACAATTCTGAATGGAGGAGCCTTCATAACTTTGTGCAGCTTTCCAACTCCGCCATTTGCAATGCAAATGTGGGTGCATTTTGAGTGGAGAAGGGAGGGGAGCACAGAAGCCTTATTCTATGGCACTTCCCAGGTACCTTATGCCACATTATTTCCTCTCTTACAGAAGGGAGCCTCCCTTCTGTACCATCACTCCACTGTGTTCAGCAACTGTACTTCTACACAATATAAATAAATGCGTTCAAACTAGCTCAGGCCCTACTTACAGAATAAAATGGGTTACTTTTTATATTAAGTTTTCACAACAGAAGTCGGAATGTCTCATCCTTCAGATTAAAGCTCATTGTTTAACTTCAAAATCTCTGCGATCAGGTAAGGTGACTGAACCATGAAAAGTTTGCTTTACTCAGATAAGGAATCTTCTAAAGCTAACTCGACATTTAAAAATCAACTTCTGTCAAGCTTTGTATGTAATCATTTAATGAAGTTTAAACGTGTACTTAAGTGTGAATAGTGACAGAAGAGACATGGTTTATAATACACCATAAAACAGATATAGTCTTACATGAGAGACAGGTCCATTAGTGACAGACATTTATTTTAGAATTAAAGCGTCTCAGCATACAGTGAACAGAGATTAAAATCTTTCAGGTTGCTTAAGGAAAAAAGTAGAAATACCTTACTGTCAAGCTTTAGCATGACTCTTCCAAGCCCTCTGATGGGCCGTGGAGCAAGAGCTTCCTGACGTTCCTTCACAAAATTTTCAACAAGCTGCCACCAACTATTGCAACGGTTTGCCATGAAGTTCAAAACTCCAAAATGAGCCACAAGTTTTTTAAGTGCCCAAACTGTAACCACAAGAAGGGAATTAATTATGAGAGATTTCAGAGGAGCTCCACAAGACTATGCAACTATTCCATTCTGAAAGACCTATGAAAAAGAACAAAAAATATTCTTGAGTTTTATTTCCCATTAGACATCATTTTAGTACTAAAATCACTTGAAAATTCCAAATCTCCTCACTCACTTTACAGCTGTGCTTATCCACAGGGCATTTAGATGGCAGCAGAAGAAAGGTGCCTGCGCACTACCCAACCACACAGCTAACAGACTTGAGCAAGGCCTGGCATTAGCAGGTGCCATTCCACAATTCCAGTAAAGTGGATTTGTAACATCTTCACACATACACCACACCACACGACTACACATAAAATACCACATTCAGAACTTAACAGTATGTTATGCATAAAACAAAATTTTCAGCTTCAATTCTTAAATTTTAGGCCTTCTATACTGTTCAAGCTCTTATCTTTCCTTTAAGAATTAACAGCAGATCACGTGCAATTTCACAGATCACGTAAACCTACAACTGAAACACAACTGCTGATTAATTTTGCTTTTAAACATCAAAAACATTGTTTTGAGATGTGTTTTATCCTGAGTTGAAAACAATCGCACAAAGTTTCAGAAAAATTCATAACACTCCTCAAAACCAGACAAAGAAGCAATAGTTACAAGTCTTCTTCCCCCAAAAAAGAATTTTGCTACCACAAGCAGCTTTTCTCCAACAGTCTTAACGTATTTCCACTGTAAAATAGAGCTTCTCAGTAACCCTAGAAACATCCAGCATTACAGTTACAGAAATAAAAGCTCATGTCCATTTACTTGCCATGAAATAAGGCCCAGAGACTTCCTGCATAAGGCTTATTGTTCCAGTTCTGTGATGGCACTGCTCTCCCTGACTTACCGAGTACACACGCAGAACTTGTGAATCATCACAATCAGGAACGTAAAAGTAAACCCACATGACACAGATGAAACTTTCTTTGGACTCTAACTTTAACAGCCATGAACTATTTGCCATATTCTTTTTTTATTCAACATAATGTTACACCAATTACCTATCTTCTCATCACTGAAAATAAGAAAAGCAAGTGATCTTCCAAAGCCACTAGCAAATTTACTATCAGAACAGAAGACTTAATTAAATCGCATTATAAACAAATATTTGTATTACAACTGGTTTAAATGGAGTACTGTTGCAAAAGTATCAGTCACAAAGACACTTTTACGTAGCAGTAACAGACCAGAAGGTCTCATAACCCAGTCCTGGCATGAACTACTTACACACAAACCTCTGAACAAAACTATGCTCCATCCCCAAAACCTGAAAACTATGGTTCTAAAGGTAAACAAAGTGAACCTATTATCAACAGTCACTTCATTCTCCTAGTTGCTCCCTTTTTATACCAGAATTCAATAACAGCGAATGTCACACGTAGACCAAAAACTACAGTCTGTTAAAAAAATCTACTTAACACAGTAAAATAACTTTCTGCAAAAATGCTCCCTGTACGCCTCCAATTGTATCATATTTATAGCACCATTTGATACTGAACTCCCCATCAATACATTCAAGCTTATTTTTAATAAAGTGTTTTGGGATTTTTTTTGTATGAAGGACTACTCTCCAAACTAGATTCATTAATTACTGCTATACATCAACAGTACAATAACTCCTTCAGCCTCAAAAATTCACCTCATGCTTCTACTTGGAGATGTGTACAATGACATATATAGCCGAAAAGGTTAACTTTTAATAGCTACGGGGCATTTACCAAAGTTCCACAAGCCCCGGTTACCTGCAAAGCCACTCGTGTAAGTACTGGCTCACAGAGAGCTCGTTCAAGGATTTGCCGATACTTGGTTGACTTGCCCTCTGGCACCACCTTGTGGCCAATACGGGCTCTGTTCTCTTAAAGAAAATACTCTTTCTACTAAAGATCACGTGGCAAACATACAAAAAAGATGAAAACACAGTGCAAGTGCCAGCACCTGAATTACAGGTTGAAATTTTGTATAATGAAATGCAACTCACGGCAAATACACAAACTGCTGCTCAGCAAAAGAAGGCAAGCTTGCATTTTACAAGGTGAACAACATACCTGAAACGGCATTCTAACCTTTTGCTATTATTTAAGTGTTTAAATAGTATGTTCTAAAACAACTGAGTGTACGCTCATTGCAAAGGTGATGTCAGAAGGTGCTACAGCCACACAGCTGTAACTATGTTAGATTAAAAAGAGGCAAGAGAGAAAAGGCTGAAGGAGGGCTGTTTTTAGAAAGTTCTGAGCAAAAGAGAAAGGCTGCATAATAAAGAGATTCCACACATTTCCAGGAAGCAGAAAATGACCTGCAGACAGACAAAAACAGAAGCAAAAAAGAGAGATGTAACAGAGCAAACAAGGAATGAAAGCGCTTAAAAAGAGACAATACCATGATTCCCAGGCTCACATTACTGAACAAAAGGCTACAAGCCTTCTACAACCAGCTTTATTGCTTAGCCTTTGAATTCAAAAGTAATCTTTTCACCTTTTCATTTGATGGTGCAATTATAATTCTTCCACCCTCTCTACATTAAGCAATTTTAAAAGAGCATCCCATTATACTAAAGTACAAATGCCTTTAAAAAAAAAATGTTAACGGTACCAAGATATTTCTAATACTCTAAATGCTGCTTCGTGTTCCTTATATTCGTAAACACGATGATGAAATTAACACCTTTCTATTTAAGGTTTTGAAGGGTTATTTTATTTTACTAAACATAGAAGCATTCTCCCTAACATCTCAAAAATGCTTAGTTATTAGTCTCCTTAAACTCAAACAGTTGCAAGGAAACTTCCTTTATAAGCCCTCCTATTTTTAATACCACCTCTCTTCTAACAATCCAGGTTATCATCATTCACCTTCCAATGCTTAATGTGATCCAATGTTCTAAAAATGTGGTTCTCCTCATCATTATATTGCCTCTTCACTGTATTTTTGTGGTGATCTAGTAATAATCAGTTACATCGCAAGAAAAAGCACTTAAATGGCCGTGTCACTGCTAAGGCAAGTCACAAATATTCTCAAAATTGATTTATATTTTGACACGAAGTTTATTTTTTCAGATAGCCTTTTTAGACCTTATGGCTGGCAGCAGCAGTATTCATCCATTTCAGTTCTATATGTGCGCTTTTTAGATTTGTCTGGCTCAAGTTTAAAATCATTCATTGTTGTCTGCCTAACTGTAAAACTATCGCATCCATTTTTCGTCCCAGCCAACTATGTATTTCTGAACAGCGGTTATGTCACTCCTTGACTTTTCAATAAATTAAGTCATGTCAACTCTGCTTCTAGCAAGTCTAAAATTTATTGTCTAATCCTTTATCGGTTTTACGATTTATTTATGAGCTACATCCAACCTGGCATCGCCATTTCCCAGGATGCCCACACACCAAAGCTGGGCAGTTTCTTCTGTAGGAACTACGCTGGAATGAAACAAAGATGAACCTCCTCTCTGCTCTTACGCTGCGTTCAGCTGTTCATACATCTAACCATCGCTTTACCCTTCAGCTGCTGCTACAGCACCACAACCAAATGTGCAGCTGTCCCTTGCACCATGCCTCTCAATCACCGTGCCTCACAGCGCCCACAGCTCCTTGAACCTGTACACATGGCCCCACAGCCGTAATTTCCAGATGCACAACTAGACTTTGTTTATAATGGCTTTGTGTATTGAATGTAAATTGCAAGGTTTTGGTAGCAGGGTGGCCGCTGGGGTGGCCTCCATGGGGAGAAACCAGGGGCTACCTTGTGCCAGACACAGTTGGTTCCAGGTGGCTCCACAATGGACCCACCACAGGCCAAGGCTGAGCCCATCAGGCATAAGTGTGGTGCCTCTGTGAAAATATATCTAAGAAAGGGCAGAAAACACTAGAGAGGGAGAAGAGGAACACAGAGAGAACAAGTGAATAGAGAGGAAGAAGAAACAGAGGGAATAAAAAGGCCAGGGGAGTAAAAATGTTCCACAGCACAGCAGGCACATCACTCAGAGGGACCGTGGCCCGCGAAGGACCCATGCCGGAGCAGATACACCTATTGAAGAGACTGTGGCCGAGGGATGAGGAGACACCTGAGCTGGCACCTCCCCAAGGGGACTGCAGCACATGGATGAGCCCACACTAGAAGACAGAAAAACAGCGATTGACTTGAGGGTGCCTGGACACTAGCTGGGGCCAACCCACCACACTTGCTAAAAAGTAAAATAGTTACATGTAAGTGTTACATAGATTTCAAAATGCTGAAAATTAGTGTTTTAACTGAAGTTTAAAGAAAATCCAAGCAAATCAGGAAACTCTTTTTTTACAATAGGGGGGTGGGAGGAAATGCCTTCAGATTCATAGTAGCTCATGCATATTCCCAGAGTTCCCACCTTCTCTATTCACTCCCCTCAAAGAGTATTAAAAAAAAAAAAAAAAAAAGGCATTCAGTTTTATAACCATCTCTTTAGATAGCTACCATAACTACTCCATTTTTGCTTGACATATAAGAGAACAGATGCATGTAGATGTGAAGCAACAAAGCTAATTAACCTTAGAGCTAGAATTAGAACCAAATTTATCTTGTCACTTGTCCACAGAGCCTAGCAACCCATTTTTAATGGAAATTAAGTTAACATGAGCTGTACTTCACTACTGAATAACAGCTAAAATATTTTTTCTCCATAGGTGCAAAACCAAAGACATCACAAAGAAGAAAAACAAAAGTACTCTAAATCAGAAGTATTTTTACAATGTAAGGTATGGCACTAAATTATTCCAGGTAACTACAACAGACAAAGCAATCTTACAGAGTTGTTCACTACATGGTGACAGTACAAATCAATCTTCCTATTTGAAGCTACAATTCATATCTTGTCTTAACAAAAAGCCTTGAAAAAGTTTTAAATTACAATTCATACAAGCCTACAAGCCTTTCCTTCTATTTTATTTAACACAAAGCCTAAGGCTATCAAAGTCATTATTTAACATGCATTTCTAATAATTGGATTATTACCTGCAAAAGGCACCGGCAACAGCTGCACAATCCAGAAATTTAGCCAGATCTGGACAATGACAATGGCCCACACAAGTGTAACAAAGTAAATATCACTAGTCTTCTTTTTTCTAAGAAAAGATCCAATCTCAGGTCTTTGTCTGCTCCCAGAAGATGAAGAAGAGGAGAAAGATGATGAAGCATGTGGAGGCTCATCACCTTCTGTTGCTCCTAAAACAAAGAAATGCAAACAAAGAAGTGGAAATATCAGATTAATGTTCACCACAGAACAGAATATGCTCCCTAGTCCCAAATTAAGCTCTTTATTTTTGTTTTGGCTGGTTTTTTTTAAATTTGTTTAAAAGACAGAGACTGCCTTGGCACTGATCTGAATTTTGAAAAGCTAGAACAGGGCTGTGTAAGCTCTCCCACATCATGCAATACCATGCCAAGCAGTGCTGGGAGAAGGAGAGAAGAAAAGATGCTGCAGCCTCTAAGAGGCCTCCTGTCACTGCAGGTAAGTTACAAGCCAAATATATTTTATCAAAGAATCACAAAACTCTGAAAAATACCTAATGTAATTCAATTCTAAAAGAAATCTAAAGTCTTAAAAGAAATCTTTGATTTCTCTTTATTTCAAGTATTGAAAAACAAATCTTAGGTTTAGCCCATTTAAAGAAAACAAAAAAATACAACATACATTGAAGAGAGAGCTTGTATCTTACAGATTTCTTACTACACTTTTTCTTTTCGTGAACACTCACATTACAAAAATAGCACTTGCACCATGACCCTAAATTACTTGCTTGTGTAACATATTTTAGTAACAACAGCGAGCATAAATTATTAGGTAACAAATGTTGTCATTCATAAGTTAGTAAACATGGAATTCAATTTAAAAATGTGAGCTGATGTGTCAAAGGCACTTCTAAACAAACAGTAAATAGTAATTTCAGGCCAAAATATTATATCCAAATTAAAATTCTTGTATAGAGAACATTGTCATTTATTTATTTATTTAACTTCTAATGGGTAAATCTGCCTAGTATGGGTGACACCAAATCCACCTTCAGTCACTCAATGTAGAATCTCTCCTGGACAACACTGGTAAAAACTTCTACTGAGGCCCCATGCTGGTGATGAAATGCACACGCTTTCCACACATCAGTACTTGAGAAAAATTTGCAGCCAAGATAGAGAACACACACACAGAAAAATCTCTAAAGTTACTCTATACTGAAGAATAAAAGGCAATTTGTTATGTTGGTACATACTGCAGCAGGTAGGTAAGCAATGAACACAACTCTTCCACTGGACTTTTATCACATCAATACCAATTCACCTCCCTTCCACAAAGAAAAACTGCTGTACTCTTGTTATAATATACTACATGCATACCAGTCAACCAATTCACGTTCCACACATGCAGTTTTAGCTGCAATGTATCACTAAAGCCATTCCTAGCCTAGCATGACAGCTAGAATGTACAAAAAGACCAGACCAATGTGTCATACGTGTACAGTAGTGGTAAGTGACAAATTCTGCAGCCTCACACGTTGGATGAACACTCTTCTTTTGTTGTGGAAATCTGCACTGGTGTTCTACAAGTAAGTGGAATTATTTTTAGAGCTTATAAACACTTCCCCCAACACACCAATACAATAATGCAGATCTACTGATTAACCCCACTGATAGGACACTGGAATGACGACAGAAACATCAGTTGGTTGCTGGTAACCGTATTTGGTGAAACTTCAGAATATTCCCAAAGGAATTACAGCATGCAACGTAAAAGAAGGAACTCTGCAAGCAGCTAAACACAGCAGAAGCTTCAAGTGGAGTGCTTATGGGCAGATCAACTCATGTCTCAAAGGGAGGAAGCCTATCATACCAACTAGACTTGGGAGAAAAAGACACAAGTCCTTTTTTTAATAAGGGGACAGGAAGCTACCTGTAAACAGAAGTTTTCTGAAAAAAACAAAGTATTTTTGTTGTAAGAGATAGAGTACATTGCCCTATACTTCTCAGTCTGCTTTCAAAGAAGCAGAACAGTACTAATAGAAAAAAATGGATCCAGCTTACTATGCACTAAAGGAACACTAATCTGAAAGCAGTACATCCTTAACTGAGAAATCTCCCCTATCAAGTCATCTCACTTAGCACTTTTCTTCTTACTTTTTTGCTCCAAAATTAATATAATAAACAGAAGTGACATGACAACAAGCAGAAAATCAAATATTTATTACAGGGGAGGGAGTGTTAAAAGCTAAAATAGAAAAAAAGAGGAATTTAATCTGCTGAAGTCTATGCCTCAAGATAAAAGTTATCTGATAAGGGCTTTTGGAGCAAAAAGTAATAGAGTCACTTTTATGGAAGAAAAAAAGAATATACCTTCTTTCAGTAATGAAAAATTTGATCAACGTATTTTTGCAATGAAGAAAACCTTAATTAAATAACAGTAATGTTAAGAGCAGTACCAATTAAACAGCCTCATTTCCTTACAGTTTCCCTATTAACTTATGCAGACTGTATACAGAATGCAAAGCACAGATGGGAAAAAGTTGAAAGGAAAAAAAGAAAAAAAAAAAAAAAAAAAAGACTAAAAACTCCTAGAGGATCCCAAGACAAGAAAGCTTTTCCAGAATGCAGTTCCACAGCACTTTAAGCAAAACTAAATCGGCACTGCCAATGACGCAGTATTCTCCCCATGACAAACACAGACTCCTTAACATCAGAACTGCCATTCAGATGTCTGTATCCAGTTGGTTCACAAAGCTGACCCATCCAAAAAAACCACCAAACTTTCAAAATGAAAAAGTCACATTTTGTTGGCAAGGTATGTTCTGCAAACTGAGGCATGACTCATGCAAACCATGCCTTGTCAACACAAATAGGAAAAAAAAAAAAAACCTATCACAATATCGATTTAGAGTAACTTCAGTTTCTGTAAAATCCCATTTAGCGTGCTTCATGATATTTTTAGAGATGAAACCTGAAGAGCACCTTTCCATCTTCCAGCTAACAAAAGCATGACAGTCTTTCCCAAATGGCTAACATAATAGCTAGTATATAATTCTAGCAAAATCAGAATGTATGATACTTATTTGACTATAATAAAAACAAAGTCAATTTTCCAGGCTGTGTTAAGATACATTCTTTTCTTCACCCAATGTGTTCTCTGTCAAGTCAACTTCTTGCTGACATAGCATTTTGAATTATTATCCCCCTTCCTTAAATAAAAGGAAAAGGCACAGCAGCATAAACAGGAAGGCAAGTGTCTATCGCCATAGAGCAGGGTATCAAATTAAAATCTTCAGTTAGATGAAACGCGTTGTTATTATTACCAATGAAAAAAATCTTTCAGAACACCAGAACGAAGGTACCCCTTCATGAATAACCACATCTTTCTGTAATTTCAAGAGAAAGAGATTATTTTTTATTTGTAAGAAAACTAAGAAACTGGGGCAGAAAGGGCAGGTAAGAGTCATGAGTACATACATTTAAAGGCTTTCAGTATCTATCATATTCAAAGCCAACAAGACAACAGAAGCTTGCCTACAAGGCAGCTAAAAAAATACTGCAGTAGTATCTGCTTCTTCAATTGTGGACTTCTCATTTACTGTATATACTCTGGAAATACTTAGAACACCAGGAAAGTGAAGTTAGACCACCTGCACTGGTATCATTAAACGCCTCACCTCCAACACTAAATACCACTATTCAACAACAAAATAAGGAAAAGCATGAGTGTTCAGGAAAAACTATAAAATCAATACAGCTTACTTCCCCTCCTGTTTTTTTCACAAACAAATTTAAGCATAAGGAAAACAGTGAAAACTCAAAGCACTGACTGTTCTATAATTGATTTAATATGGTATAAACATTGTTGTTGCTACTGACAACTAATTAACCTTGACAACCACTGACAGAATAGATACAAGAAAGGAAGATCTCCTGAAATTCGCTATCCAACTGCTGCCTGAAGATGTGAAAGTTTTCAAAATATTACACTTCTCATAAAATATATGTGCATTACAAGTTCCAAAGCAAGATAACGAAACATCCAAAAATCACTGCAAAGGAAAAACAAAAGAGCTGTAATTTCTTAACCTTGCAAGTAAAACCTTTTGCTGTACAAGCGTAACATTTCATCGCCATTCACATAGAACATCCAAACCAGATGACCAAAAGGATGTGTTTAACACATATCAAAGAATAGAATGCTAGTTCCCAACAGATTGTTGTAAAATTGTTTGAACTATTGTTTAGGAGTAAACAGTAAAGAAAACAGTAAACTGTATTTGTTCTTTTCCTGCTGTGAAGGAAAACAACAGAATTCACAAGACAAAAAAATCATCCAGTAAACTGTCTCAAGAAATTATGTCAAAATAAATACACTGTAAGAGACACCTTTTTAAATCTGCTGTAGCTTTCTTTTGGCCAAGAAAGGTTACAACTTGAAAAGAGGAAAAAACCAAACTGTCTTAAAGAGAAAAAAATTAAAACTGGTAAGTTAAAAAAAAAAAAAAGTAGCAGGGGCAACAAACAAGAACACAGCCACTTATTAGCACATTTGTGGGAGACTGTTGCTTGACCAGATGTTCAAAATTCAACTAAAAAAAAATTTCATTTACAAAACTAAAGATTAGACACAGCAACGCAAGAGAACTGTCACCACAAAGCTCCATTCTCAAATTTCAGGACATATATCCATAGGGTTCTATATTTTTATAATAGTCATGTACAATGTAGAAACAAAGGTAAGAAAAGAATAAGCTGTTTGAAACTGCCCTTTTCATATTTAGTTTTGTAAGTTCACATTCTGTCAAGTTGAATGACCCGTTTCGTCTAGTTGTGGGAAATGGATGAACCCTTCCAATTTCCAGAGATCTTCATAATAACTTATTTTTCTAGTATCACATTCCATCAAAGGCCTACCCAGAAAAATGATGCTAAGGTTCAAAACCAGTGATGGACAATTAAACACCTTCTTTGCAACTCTTTCAAGCCATTTCTTACAGATTTCTAGTTGGTTACTGCAAGTGGAAGTATTGTGACTCAAGCTATAACATCAAGTACACTCACTATAGGAAAGACTTTGAGCATGCCACAGTGAAACAGAAAACAAAGGGCTTTTTTCTCACTCTGATGTACACAAAAATTATTCCAGTCTGTCTGTACCTTGTCCAGAAATCCAGTTATATCTCGTAACTGCCAAAAAATCAAAAGGCAGCTAGGGAAAACTAAAAAATGAATAATAAAGAATAGGAAAAAAAATGGCCTCATTCCAAAAAAAAAACCAAAAAAACTAACAACAAAAAAAAAGACACCACCACCATAATAAATCCTTCTAGTCAGGCCTTCTAAATGTAGACACAGCCACGTAAACTATCATTTGCAAGAGAGCTTTTATATTATCTCATTAACATTTTAAAAAACTTGTTTCACAAAGCAAGTGTAAATGTGCTATTTTGGACAGAATGAAGAGGATGGGGACTATTTTAAATTTTTTCTTCATTCCCTCCAATGTCATGCCTTTAGAGCAAATTCAAATGTTTCTTACAGAGTGTTCAGTCACCTGAGGGTTGTGAGGAATGTTCATTATTGGATTCATCTTCTGTCATTGAAATTGCCATGGCAATTGTTGAAGCAGCAATGGAAATCATCTGACCAGGAAGCTCTGCCCCTGTAAAATATATATGTGTATGTAAATAAAGAAAAGCTTAATCTTAAAATGTTTTATTTGTTGCTTGATGTCCACAAAAGCTGTGAACCAACAGAAACTATATGGGTAGACACTTCGTTTTTAGTATGCATTATATATATTCAATATGGTCAATCAGGAATGAGTGCCATTAATTTTAATATTACAATACACATGGAGCCAAAATACAAAACCAGTTATTTGCTTAGCGCTATCCTTGCTAATGAACTGCTACCAAGCCATTCAGAGTTGCTGGCAGTCTGATTAACCTAAAAATCTCTATATCAGATACTCAAATTTTACTAACCAAGTTTATTACAACTTCCAAGAAAACAGACAGGAAAAAAGTTTCCCCAAAATAATCATATAGCTGATACTAGAAGGCAACACCTGACATTTGCTTTCATGCAAAATTGACTCACAACAGGAAAACCCAATTTTGCTTGGCCTGAACACAAACCATAGTTTTAAGAAACTGGTATTTTAAAAACAAATGACTGGCTATAAGAAACTTGCTGAACGCAATTGTCTCAAGCTTCTCTCATACTTAATACTACAGGAGCTACCAAACCCATATTGCTCATCTCTTTCAAAATTAGCCTCCGATTCCAAATTTCCTGGGCTTTCTTTATGCTTGAAACTACATGTAGGATTCTGCAAACTTAAGTAATCAGGCTTGATCATTAGAGTTGCTCCTTTGCTATGAAAAGGAAACATCCATACCAATGATTTTCTGTAAAGAATTAAAAGATTCATTGCAGCATGAGTAAACTGTAAGATTTTTAGTCTGTTAGTTTCAAATTCTTGCAATCCATATGACGTTGAATTTACACTAAAACAATCCAGATTCTTTCATGTGACTTAAAAGAACTTTTGCCTCCAACAATAAAAGAAATAGTGACTTTCTCCTTACCAGAAGACTCCTTTCCATTCTGCTGTTCATGCAACATGCCTACAGTCATCAGAACAACTATAACCAGAAACACAGGAATTCTCCAGGAACCTGCCACAGAAGCTGAAAGATCCAAGGGTTTGTGCTTTTTATGAGAAAAATTATGCCATTAATAAACTCTACATTTAGAAAAACCAAGAAAGACACCACATCAACAAAGAACAATCTGGACAGAAACTAAAATACATCATAAAGCAAACAAGTTTTCCACATTGACAGAAAAGAATAGAAAATACAGGTGAACAAGTTTCTCGGTGAATAAACCAAGTTGTTACCATTCCTAACTTCAGCAACTTCAGACTATGCTGACACAAGAAAACAATTTTAACAACAGAAAATGAAACATGTGACCCCAGCCCTCCTTCACTGTCAGGGAGTAAGTACCAGGTCTGTCAGCCAGAGAAGGGGAAACCATGGGGAAGTACAAACTGTGCAGGAGGAGTGGAAGACACATGTTGCTCAGCATCTTGATGCCTTCCCATTCCCTACTCCAGCAGTCCCTGCAGGACACATGTAGCCAGAATTACTGAGCAGAGAAAACAGCATGCACCCCAGCTAAGACTCTGTTATAAAGATTTAGCAGAAGAGTAAGCCACTAGCTTTGTTTGCAAGACAACAGAATCCCAGTGGATGCATTACAATAGTAACTCCTTGTAACTCACCCAAGTGAAAGAGCAGCATAATCCAGACAGGGACGGAGATTGCTTTTAAGTAACGTTCAGTGCTTATATTCCACTTGAATGAAACCATCAGCAGGTAACCAACAACCAGCGTCCATATCTTTAAGAAAAGGATACACACAGGTATGTATACATACACGAGCACAATAGAACTGTATTTTGATATGTGTGTATACACACACACACCCCCAACTGCCATGGCGAGAGAACTGAAGTTAGAACCTGACTTCTGGTTCTAATTCTTCAAGAAGCCTGTGTTTCAGAACTGCCAATTAATTACATGAGGGTTTGCTCCATGTAAGAGAAATGTAAAGTTTGTGCAAAGCATAAGGGCAGGCCAGACACGCCTTTGGCCTGCCTTCAGTATGGTTCTAATGTCAGGGGGTATACAAGCTTTGCTGGACACAAACCCTGAAGGAAGACGGTTTTGCACCTGAGACCAAGCAATTATTCTGGAACTACCACTGAAAGGTGAGAAACTAAATGAAACAGGGCCACCAGCACTACCAACAGGGCCACACGGAGACAGAGCCAGCAGAGGACCGCTCACTCCAGCACAGAGCAGCTTGCCAGCTCCTGTGTTCCAGTCCAAAGAGACAAAGGGGGTTTTAAGTCACAGATATCCATTCAGAAGCACAACAAGAACTGCTGTTTCTGAGCAGTGTTGGTCCACAAACCAGTCATGTCTTTTAATGACTTGTGACATGAAATTTAATCAAATATTTAACTAAAAACACTAGACAGAAAAATGTCTGTGACAATGTATCAAGAGATAGATGTGATCATACTGGTTTTGCTGCTTCTAACTGCTTTCAATAACTCAGATTTATCATCAGATAAATCACAATACAGAATTCCAATTAAGAATCTTGAGACGAAGAATTTGAGCTTGAAAATGCTGAAAAGAAGAAAGCAGAAACCAGAAGTGGCAACAGGAGGTCAAAAGCTGCTACTCAGCAGAAGATGTGAAATAGAAGAGGTATGAAAACCTGTGAAAATAGAAACTCAGTGTTCCATCCTTAAGAAAAAAAAAAAACACAAAAACCCAACCAAATTCAATAAACATTCTCCATCCATAACCAGTTAAGGACACTTTCAAGTTTACACTTACAAATCCATAAATCCCAATGAAGTTTAAACAGAACCTCTATTAACAGCATTTGCCGAATCAGACGTCACTGTAAGAAGCAGTAATGTAGTGGCAGAGACATAGCACAAGCAGTTAAACCGAATACACCAGAAGAGCTTTCACCTCTTTACTTTGCACATTATATGACTCACACTGAGGAGGCAACAGTCCCCATAAAAAGCAAGTTTGTGCGACATCTCCCATGCACCCAATTGGTGCAAAGGTAATCTTAATTGTACTGAATGCAGCAGCAAAGCAGTGATAATTTCAGAGGGAACACTCATACACATACACAAAACGTAATTTAAAAATCACTTAAATGTGAAAAAACTTACACCCTTTTCATACTAATCTCTCTCATCAAAGCTGATCAGTCCAACTTCCCACTGCTATCTCTAGTTTTGCATCAACGGAGCTGGATAATGCTTATGGCCAAATGTGGACTTGAGACAAACGTCTAGAACTAACAACCCTTAGACAATAAGACTAAAAAAAAAAATATTAAGTTGTGAACTGACATGCACAGCAGCACTCCTTTAAAAGCACAGGCTCGTAACATAAATTCACTCACAAGGCATATTACAGCACAACTGTAATTGCAAGAGAGAACTCAGCATGAAAATGCAATCCTAACTCCCTAATGTCAGCCACACAACATCATTCCATGATAAATTTTCCAGCATCAAGCCAATTTTTCTCTTTAGCTTTTAAATTTAATAGATTTCTAATAGGAGACTCAGTAAATCAAATAAATTAAACTTTCTGATTAAAATTACACCAGAAAAGCATAATAATAGAGCATAAGCCTACATTTAACAGCCAACAAAGTGAAACATGCTGCACTACTTTTAGCCATGCATATAGCTGAACTAAAAGCTAGCATTTGAGGGTTTAGGTATTCAATAAATTTCTGTGTTGTAAGTTACAATAATTCATCAACTCTCATTTCTGAAAGCTTAGCAAATGACCCAATATTTCTTATTTCTACTGAATAGTGAGAAACAGATTATTTTAAAATAAACAAGACATATTGCTTTGGAGATCAAGGAATAACAATCCTGAAGCCCTGTAAAAAACATGTATAGTTAACTGACTGGTGCAAGAGGTATAATTTCAGTGACACCACGGAGAAACTAGTTCTTTATCAGTTAATGTTATGGCCAAGCACTTCCCTACACTGCAAGAAATACACTGTAGAGGAACCTGGGTAGCCTACTTCCAACAATTTGTAGCTGAAAGCAACTGACAAAGCAAATTAACTTAAATTGACATGGACTAGGATTTCATCCCATACTAACTTGGCAACAGCCTACTTTTTTTTTTCCTCCTTAACTCTTTAGAAGCATGTTATATAACCTTTCCCACTGTTCTTCTGAATGGTCTCCAAAGGCTTTAGCTACACTAGAGTGTAAGAATATTAATGGCCTCTTTACTATCACATGTCCATCTCAACAACTGACATAATGGAAATAAAGAATAAAAGATACTGCCTACTTTTATTAAAAATAAGCTACTGTAATTATTGCACTGAAACTAGAGTGGATACAAATTCCATGCTAAACCAAATTGCCTGTTTCTCACATCTCCTTTGCACTTCGTAGCATCCCTCACAAACTGAACAAAATGTTGTCTCGCCTTTAGACAGATAAAGAAAAATTGCCTGCTTCCCTCAATACATAGCTGTAACTACAGTATAACTTCTTTGATTTCAGCATCCACTTTTGGGTTACAGTGGTAAATTTAAAATGCCAGATTTAGACACATCAAGGTAAGTCTGAAGGGTTTCCGTTCTCTTTAAATTGCCAATTGAAGGCAAAATTATACCACAGAAGTATGCAGCGTTTTGATTTTTCTTTTAAATTTCAGTGTGGGGAAGTGTAGGATTTATCAGCATGACTGTATCACCAACGTTACTGAAAGTTTGTTTCCAGTTCCAGTTGCAAGTTGAGAGAATTTGAAAATCTGTGACACTTTTTGGCTTTGGCATCATTTCTTAAGAATGAACTCTTTCTTACTACTCAACTCTTTGCAACATTTATATTGATTTACACTGAAGAATAAAATTCTTTATTTACACAGTTCACTCCCCTTTTTTTTTTTTTTCCTATCAGCAAGTTAATCTCTACAGGAGAGGTTTTACAGATGAGCTCATTTAACAGCTCACTGCTACTGGAAGTGGCAGTTCATTCCCTTCCACCGCCAGTCAGACAGTCCCACATCTGCTGCACACCAGCTCCAACATTCACGGAGCTAGCTCAAGCTCCCCACATTGATAAAAAACCTATCCAGAAAAAAAGCAAACAAATGAAAAAACCTAAACAAGAGTTTAAGATCTAATTCAGTTACAGCTAAACCAGCTCACACAGGTAAGATGGGCACCAACAAGGCAACTGAAGCATATGTCACAAATGGGGTAAGCAAGAACAGCTCTTCACTGGTAGCAAAGCTGCCAAACAACCCAGCCTTCATTGGAATATTGCCCCAACAACTCAACATCCAGCAGCAAACGCATTTCCTACCTGCTTCATGTAAACCACTCCATGGTAAACATAACAGAGAAGACTGAGTAGAATAACCAACAGCTTCTTTTGATATGTGCCCTGACAACCTTCCAAAAGCTTCAGTTTTTAACAAGTCAAGACCTACCAAATTGTATTGTTTCAAATCTTTCATTTTCTAGTTGTAGCTCTAACTTCTCCCTTTGCCATTTTAAAGTCTTTTTTTCCAGGCTCCTCCTTCCCGCTTGGAAATCATACAGCAAAGTTTTTTATGGTTTGGTTTGTTGTGCTGTTTGTTTTTTTTAATTCAGATTTAAAACTGTTTGACAAAACTATGTATTCAATTCCATGTCCTATTTTCCAGTTTGTTTCAGGGTTTGAATAAAAAGTCTTATTTTACCATTTCCCTTTAACATGTAAAAATAAAATTTTCATTTGGAAATAGAGATTTTCTATTGTAAGAAAAACTAATGAAAAACCTTAAAAACATTGACCAAACATTCACATGCCACTTTCTCAAACTTTGAGAAAAACAAAAAAGCTGCACTGAGTGAAGCTGGTTGAAGACGTGAAGACAGTCGTTCATTATTTCTACCTCTTTCTCCTCAGTAGTGATGCAGGCTGGCGAAGGAAAACAAACCCATGGCAGAAGTTCAGCAGAGCAGTGTTGGACTTGAAAAGTGAAGTGACACAAGGCATTAAACGCATCAATAAAAGCCAAACTGTGCTTGCCATTGTGAACATCAGAGTGTTTTCCTTATCTGTTCATTTGAAAAAGTTTTCTAAACAATAAAAAAAGACAATAAAGGGACAGGCGAGGACTTACAAAAATGTCATTCTGATTCCAGTTTTCAGAATCAAAATTAATTCCATGTGGCTTTACTGTATATTCCTTATTACACAAGAGGAAATATCCTGTGATGTGCAGAGTTTTGCAGAATGAAGAAAGTGTAATTGCCTTTCATTTAGCATGGAGACAGTCTTTGCCAAACAGATAGAAAACCAGGAAAAAACCAAACCCAACTGATCACACATACAACACTAATGCCCACCTCAGAGCAAACTCAACCACCTCTTCCCCTCATTAAGGAAGCTGTCATTTACCTAAGCTGGTAAATGACATCCTGATATTTTTTTTTCTAAGTGAACACAAGTAAGGATAAACCTGACAAGACTGGGTTATTCCTTTTCCTAAGTCCAAACGACTAGAACAGCATACCTTTCTGTTTCTTCTAGAACCCCCAATTGTGAAACATATCCATGTAGGTATGTCTGGCATTAACACACACAGACTGCTAAACCATGTCAAACAGAAACCTAGTGTTTACTGAGACCAGCCCTTTTTGAAGGGACAAAAGTATGAGCCTATAACTAGAAACTTGGGGCAGAGGGGAACTGATCATTGAAAATCAATACTGCCATACACAGGTTAAAAGTATTTTCGATGTGCCCTGAAACATTTCCTACACTACGAATTAAAGGAAATCTATTACATCTAAGATACCCAGAAGACTGCAGCTATAGAAGTTGAAAATGGTTCTTCTTCAGTTCACTTTTCCTGTCTTAATACAAGTTATTTATGAGAAACTCCGTTAATAAAAATGCTATTGAGACAAGATTCACTTGTGGAAACAGGCTTTTCAAAGCACATAAAATTCTCTCCCTGCAGACAGAGTACCACTCCTCTGACATGCTTCATGGTGACACTTTCTTAAGAGATGGTTCCTCAAACAACGGAACTTCTTTACCTTCTTGCTTTATTATACAGAACACAGTTCAAATTTTGCTGGACAGTTCCGTAACAATCATTCCTTTCAGAGGTCGTAGAAAATGCAGTATCACTGTGTTCAAAAATATAAATACCAAAAAATAATTAACATAATGTAGTATAGATCATTAGGCTCGAGGCTAGAATCAGCTTAATGCCTGAGGCTGCAGTTCCTGTGTATAAATCTAAACAAGCTCCTAAGCCTTTTCAAGAACACATCACACAGCAGGTTCTCCCAAAACTGAAAGGTGGGTGTAGAAGGGAAAAACAAAAGCAGAAAAAAAAAACACTATCAACAACTCAGTCTTTCCCTGCCCCTCCCCATCATGTTTTTAAATAGGCCACATGTGGTCTCTACACAGTTTATCTCTAAACCAAAACCTGTGGTTTTGGTAAGAGGTGTTTACAGTCAGTACATGGCTGTATGATTTATAAGCTATAAGACCAAATAATGAAAGGATTACTATAATCAGCAGAAAGAATACTTAAGAGCTTTTTCAGGTGGTTGTTTTTTGGTGGGTTTTTAGGTTTTTTTTTTTTAAGCTGGACAGATTTAGGAACTTAAATTTCTTATTACAGAGCAAGCCTGCTCTAAGCTGGGGGGACCTACCTGAAACACTCAAAAAATAGAAATTATATACACCTCAAAAATCAGAATATAGTCAAGCTTACCCCCTTCCTTTGCTAGAAGGAAAATTGCCCCATCAGGTGAACTTGACAAAATGTAGATGCCTTTTTGCCTCCACAGGTGATATTCAATAGCACTGTGGAAGACAAGCATCTTGGAGCCTGTGACCCAAAACATTTGCCAAGGAGCACGTTTGAGAATTTCAGTCTGCAAGGGTTAGTTTAGGGACTGCTGACATCTAGTGCCAGCACAGATGGAGGGTTCCCTGACTGATGTCTTTGATAGCTTCCCTGACGGAGCAGACAGTCCACTGGCCAAAACAAACACCTACTTTGACAATATTCCAATGCAGTGGTCACAGCAAATGTTGTTTCCAGATTTGCCCAGCACCGTAGTGAGAAAAAGATTGATTAGGTCCTCTAATTGCATGCTAACCACTAGAACATGAGTTGTACCTAGCACAGTTAGAAATACAAAAACAGACTGACACACACATATGAGTACATAGCTCTGATCCTGACCAATAGCTGTGAAAAACCAAGGAAGAAAGACTGGCCAGCAGAGAAAGATTTTGACAGCCCCATAACCAAGTTCACTCCAGATAATTCTGCCAATTATATCATATTTAATTTACTAAGATGAACTTCAGAGTCAATGTAAAGCAGCTGTGTAATTTATGTCACCTGCCAGGATCTACAAACTAACCATTTTCTAAATAAATATGAGCATGTGAACCCTACCAAAAATAAAAAAAAGAAAATACAACCAATACAGCTGGCATTTCCTGTATACTACTCTAAGTGTAAAACATCAGGCTAAATGGAACTCTTGCAATAAAGCAGAAGAGTTTCCTGTACCTTAGATATGGCACCGGATACAAGCATACTTCCTATAAAACTAGGATGACAAGACAGTCCAAGTTTAGTCTTCAGAAGATATGCTAACTGCAAGTGTAACCACACTGAAATTGTCAGAGCAGATAAACATGTAAGGGTATATTATGCCCGCTATGAGATAAACTCTCCCTTCCTACAAAAAAAAAAAATACAGAAAAATGTTCACCTTCCCTATTATCTGTGAAGTTCATGTAGAGTGCATGTCCTCTACATAAGACTTCTAAAACAACCCTAGAGAAGGCTGGAATCAGAGCAAGGAACTCATCTAGAATTTATAACCAGCTCCTAGCTTTAAGGCCCAGAAGCATACTACATTTCTTGAGCAAGTTTCTTCAAAGATATTGCAAGAACTGTAAAGCAGAAAGGGAAAGAAAAGGAGACTGTGGGAACGAGATGCTTGTAGAATAGCTTAAGATCTTGAAGTTTTTCTTCAATGCAGTCTTTTGCAATCACCTACCAAACGGTCATATCATGGAGGTATCTAGGATTCCCAGTTCCTAAACTGCGGGTGTGACTGAAGAACCACAGACAGGAATATAGCTATTTCCAAACCTTAATTCATCAACACCATGAATGGCTTTCCTAGATTTGAAGACAACAGTACAAGAAAGCAACACTGGTGCCAAGATAACAGTTTACCATGTCGTTATCACATGCAATTGCTGTATTTTGAGAACGTTTCTTTCTGGAACTTAAAAGAATGTCTGTGTTTCATGGCCAAGTAGATACCATAAAAATACCTTTAGTTAGAGAACACCAAATTGGTATCCCAAAACCTCATAATTGTTCTCAGTCAAATTCTAACGATAGGCATCTTCTCACTTCTCTCATACAGCAGAAGGAATGACAAAGGGAAATGACAACTGTGCATGTTTTTCCCCTCTGTAAGCAGCAGTGCCATACAGGTGGGGCAAAGTTCCAAATAAGAACAAATACACTGTACACCTCTGCAGCCCAAGGCAGGCTCACTGGTACCTGGAGCACAGACATTCATAGCTCAAAAGATTAAACTTACCACAAACAACTGCACTATGCTAGTCAGATACTAGTCTCACACTTAAAACAAACCATGCTTGCTTGTCTTTTTCATGCTTTTAGTAAATTCTATATCGTATTCTTGGCAAAAAAATTAGTTCTTGCTAAGAGGAAAATCTACTTATATTAATAACATTACTGCATATTAAAGTATTTTGAAACACAGAAATCTAGATTGGCTTAGTGGGCTGCTAAAAGAAACAGTGCAAAAAATGGAATTACCATTACTTCTGCATATCACATAGAGTATCTACAAACAAAAATAGTTATAATATTCATGCAAGATAAGATACAGAAGAAACCGTGAAGGATTCACATCCCAGAGAAGTACAATGGAGCAAACTGACTTGTGACAACCAAAATTCCTGTGCAACTAACAACAGAACTTATGCATGAAAACAGAGTCCTGCAATATAACATGGCAATTAAATGGCTTAAAATGCTTAACCGAAGTTAAACCAGATACTACTAATGGGTCCACCTCGAGGCTCAACAGCACGAATAAAATTAAACTATCCTGCTACAGGTCTGAGATAATAAATATTAATTAACAGCAACATTCAAAAAAACTGGACTAGGTTGAGGTTATTTACAAAGGGAAGTCCAGTTTCTTTCTCATCTAGCACCCCAGAAAGAGACACAGGCAGCTTCCTTAAAAAACTACTCTAACTGGTTTGCTTAAGGACATCTGTGGTCAGTTTGACATGAACCCAAAATCTTCCCAAGGAACTCAGGTCTGAAGAGTTCTGGGAGCTTACTACCTTTTGCCCAGTTAAAATCTTACAGCACTTCAACGAACACAAGTATCACATCAGAAACATTAGCGCAAAACAGAAGTATCAGGCACTGCTAACCGAAACTGCACTGAGCATGCACATAGACCAGTGCATTACAACCATAGTCACGAGGTTAAATCAGTGCAGCTTCCTTTAGTACCCATATACTCACCCCATGTAAGCATAGCTTAATTAACGAAGTTTGAATAAAGGCCTGGACTTAGCCAAGTCAGTTAGTGTAGTAATATTGCTGATCTGTTAAAATAGGCCAATGCAAAGGAAAGTAAACTTTATGACAACTAATCAAATCTTCCCACTGGTATCAAGCCATGCTTAGATTCTTGTACCTCTCAGCTGAAGGTAAAGATGGTTGGGTTGTATCTTGCCTCTTCATAAAAACAGAGAGCGTGTCTCTGTGTCTACTCAGTCTTAATTATACTTCTGAAGACAAAACACACCAGAAACAGATCTCCCCTGATATTTTCCAGCATATGACATCTCAGAATAGATAGCCAAGAAAATCTCTTCTTCCAATGTTTACCTCCGAGTGACAAAACACATTCTCCACTCCATTCTAGTTATACTAGAAAAAGCTCAAAGTGTCCTTTGTCAGAGCGTTCAGGAAAGCTTTTGCTTCTGGTACACACCTCCAAAGTTTTGTTTGAGATACCAGCATGCACCAGCTCCACTAAGGGAATAAAACTAGTATTCAAAGAACATGTGTAATTCAAAATCAGAAGCCTGCACAAGCTTGTTAGTTTGTTGGGCGACTTTTCTTGACAGTTTCTCTCTCTTGTCCACATAAAATCAGTCTTAGGTAGTTCTTCAGTTTTATCTCCACGTATAAAACCACTAAACCAAATGTGTATGTCATTCTCCACTCAAGGGGGAGGCATTATTTTGTTTGTTTAAAAAACTAGAGCAGCTTAAAAAAAAATAACAAATCCTTGACACCAGGCAATTTGAGCATGCCTATTGTACATCAGTATTTAATAAAAGTACAACTTACTGTTCCTTCTGTGCTTTCACATATCCATTTACTTAAGATATGTAGTGGGTTTTGCACTTTTAATTAGAACTAACGAAGTGAAAATGAGCTCTGCCGGAGGTTTTAACTAGTTTACCTACTGAAGACAACAACTGGGGAGAGTAGTCTGCCAGAATCTTTATTACCGTAAATAACATCGCTAAATTAAACAGCTTCACTTTTCAACGTTCAAACTGTTTGCACCGTTTGATACACTAAAAAGCAAAAAAAAAACAAAACACTGAGAGACAAGCCTTAAGGTGCCTTCCCCCCCACAAGTTAACTACTCGCGGAGCTGAGCTGCTACTTCACAACACTTCCTACACATTTCGCACCTCCACAGGAGTCGGTGCTTGCTCAGCACCTCACCTGAATTACCTCAGGCTTCACAGCACCCCAGCACCGCGCAGGACTGAACTGGACGGGACACAGCGACCGAGGCAAGGCTTCTGCTCCAGCTGCACCCACGTGATGACAAAGGACACTTCCCCGCGCCCCGGGTTACAGCACAGGAGCTGTTCCCGAAGTTACTTCACACCCGGTTTCCACAGCGCAGGTCGGCTGTGCCCCGGTACCCCCGTGCCCGCCCCGGGGCTGTGCGCCCCCGCGCCCCAAGTCGCACCCACGTGCTGCCAGGGGAGTTTCTGCCTTCTGCAGCGCAACAAAATACAAGTTTCTAAAAAATAACGAAAAGGCGCGGCGCTGACTTCAAACAGCCGCCTCACCTCCGGGTCCGCCACCTTCCCGCCCAGGCAGCCCCCCCTCCCAACCCCGCCGCGCAACAAGTGAGATGGCGGCCCGCGGCGCCGGCCCCCAGAGCAGCCACGGGCCACCGGGCGGGCAGGCGGAGGGCGGGTGCCGCGGCCCGCCAGAGCAGGAGGGAGGCCGGGGGCACATCGCGCCCCGGCCCGGCGGGCCCCCTACACCCGGGGCGGGGAGGGGAAAAGTGGCGCCCACCACCGCCCCCCCAGAGGAGCCCGGCCGCCGCCGAAGCCCCTTCCCGCCCGAGGCGGGCACTCACCCACTGGCTGCTGAAGTAGTCCAGCCCCTGGCAGATGAGGCGGGCGGCTTGGGCCAGCAGCACCTGCACGCCCAGGGAGCTGCCCAGGCAGTACAGCCCGTAGAGCAGGGGCCCGCCGGCGCCCAGCAGCAGCAGGAGCCGCCGCCGCCGCAGCACCTGCTCGCCCAGCGCTTCCACCCCGTAGTTGGCGAAGCAGATGGGGAGGAGGAGGGCGGCCAGCAGGACGGGCGTGCGGGAGCGGTGCAGGCGGCCGAGCCAGCGGCGGCCCAGCGCCGTCAGGGAGCTCTTGAAGGGGTGCAGGAAGGTGCCGCAGAGCACGGCCCAGAGCAGCGGCCGCAGGAAGGCCTCCAGGATGAAGTAGACCAGGACAGCGGCGCCGCAGCAGAGCCCCGCGAACAGCAGCGCCCCGGTGTTGTAGAAGGCCTGCTTGATCGGCTTCTCCAGCCGCGGCAGCGACATTCCCGCCGCCCCGCCCGGGCCGCCCACCGGCAGCCGCGGCATGGCCGCCGCCGCGCCCTCCGCCCCGGCGGCACCCGCGCTGGGGGAGCCGCCCGGCCGCCGCTTCTGCTCCGGCGAGCCCGGAGGGACGGCGGCCGGAGCCGCCGGGGGCTCTCCGCTGTCAGCCATGGCGCCCGCTCCCTCCCGCGCAGCGCCGGGCACGGCCGCGGCTCCGGACGCCGCTGCCAGGGAGCGACGCGCAGCTGCCGCCGCCGCCACGGGCGAGGGCGCGGAGGCGGCCGGGGACTGTAGTGCCGCCGCCAGGGCTCCGGGCACGGGCGTGCGCCCAGCCCGGCGGGAAAGGGGAGGTGCCGGTGGTGAAGCGTTCTGGGAAATGTAGTTCTGGCAGGGGGTGCCGGCGGCCGCGCCCCCCGCACGGCGGTGGGGCCTGCCGGGGCGGCTTGGGGCTGTCCCGGCACTCCGTTATCCCGGCACTCCGTTATCCCGCCCCCGCCGCTGCCGGCACCGCCGAGCGCGGGCCGAGGCTGCCGGCTCCCGCGTTACCCTCGCTGAAGGCGCCGGCCGAGGGCTGGCCCTTGGGGAGCTCAGCAGCTCGTTTCGCGTCCTGGTCCCCATCCCGGCGGCACAGCCCTGTCTCGGCTCCCTTAAGCGCTCCCGCTCCTACTGCTGCTTTAGTCTCTGGAAGCAGAAAATACCCGGAAATCTGCAGTGTCATCGCAAGGGGGAGAGCAGGGCTGGTTAGACCAGCTGGAGAATTTTGCCTTGTCTGAACACGTTCTGGCATCAAATTATTTAACAAGGAAACCTCTGCGCTTTTACTGGGAATTAGCCTCACTGAAAAAGTAGTTGTTCTGCCTGGTTATTTAGACCTGATGTTTGTGACATTATTTTGCATATTTTTTTTAATTTTTTTTTGCAAATGTTCTAGAGAGGAGCTAATTTCCTGCATCTGGCATACACCAGACCCCTGTATCCACCCAGGAGGGTGACAGCTAACATTTTACAGGTGGTCTAAATGCCCCTATAATAAACGTGCTTGGCCTGAGCAAATTTTGTGAGGGCTGGAATCCATGACGTTTGAACTAGCTCAGTGCTGGCACTGTGCTGCTCAAACAGTTTTCTTTCACACCTAATGCACCCCTTCAGCAGGGACTAAAGTTATTGGCAACGCTACCGTAAAACCCCCAGCACTGGCATCTTTCCCTCTCTTTGAACAAGAGTTGCAACATAGCTTCTACAACTTATTACAGAGGTTGCATGTAAAAAGTATATAGATATGGAAATTTGATTTTTGGTTTTGTTGGTTTTGGGTGGTTTTTTTAATTCTTTAGGATTTATGTAATTTCATGGTAGATGTCTATCCACCAGGATTTTGGTGGAGCATTTCTTGCACAATGCAGATGTCTAAAGCTGAAATTACCTGGACACACGTTTTAAACTTGTAAAGTGGGAATACAGCTGTTCATAGCCCAGCTTTTAAACAAAGCAACAGAAAGTAAACAATCTATAGGCGAAACCTATCCCTATCACCATCCCAAGCAGAAAAGGTAAAGGTTTTTCCACACTCTTCCGGTAACTCTTTTCCACCCTACAGCTGTAGGTGGGGCTGGGCCCAGCGGGTTTCCTAGAGCTTTTGAACTGCAGTCCCGACTTGTCCATGCTGCAAAGCCTTCCCTGCCGTGCTTTTGAAGGTCCCTCCTGGCTGCTGCAGCTCCTTGTTTTCCTTTGCTGAATAGATCACATGTAGGTTCGACAAAGGGCTTTAATTTCATGCAGCAGAGGTATTTATAGACCCACAGGTACCTCGTTTGATCCGGACAGTCATGAGCCATTACAAGCAGTTTTCCATAGGAGAAGCTTCTATTACACCTTAAAACAATACTGTCACTCACTGCTCTTTGGTCAGACAGATCTGCCTCCTGGTGGGGTGTTGAAATAGGTAGAAGTATTCGTTACTACCTGAAACTTTTTTTCCTTCAGCTCCTGCACAGCAGAGGAAGCATGCCAAAAAGATACTCTAATGGCTCATTATAATACATTTGTTGCATTAAAGTTCAATTAGCAGGTGTCAATTAAGATTTACATGGGGGGGGGGGAGGGGAGTTGGGAGCACAAATCCTTCTGTTAGGTAAACAGAGATGCTGGCAAATCTAGTCTTCATAGGCACATCTTTATTCCTTTGATTTTTATTTTTTTTTAACAGGCTCTGGCAGTCATGTTCTTCAGGAACAGAAATTAATATCACCTCTTTGACTTGAGTGAAGCTATAAATACTGATTTACATAAGCTGAGGATTTGTTCCCTCCTCTAGGAAACATTTCCTTTCCATTTCTGTTTCACTATTCATTATAAGCAACTAAACTTATTTCTGATATAGAAATAAAATTAAAAAATACCCAAACCACAAACAACAAAACCACGATGCAATAAAATAAAGATTTCTAACTCATGTCTTACTACAACACAAACACTTAAGAACAGGGACACGGCCATAAACATTAGAAAACAATCTCTGAGGTGACAGCTGAGAGAGGATGTATGATATTCACAAGACATACCTCAAGCTATGAAAACTCAATTCCACAACAGATACCAAACAGTGACTGCAGCCTTAACAGCTGGTTTTGTTTAAGATCTGAAATGTTATGTGATTTTTAGATTAGATACCCATTTAGGTATAAATTGCACTAATACATTGTAGTTTAGGCATTTTTATGGCCATAGATAAGTAGTGCACCTCAGGATCCTATATTACCAGAAATTCTCCAACAGTCTTTTTGCAAGTAATTCTTCAGGGGTGAAAAGGACAGCAAAGGAATGCTTTTGTGTCAATGTAGAAAACATGTATGTGCCCAAAAGTACACACGGCAAGTATTAATAGTCCTTGGTGCTCTCCCCTGTAGAGGAAAATATAAGAAAAGGTATTCCCTATTAAGAGAGAAGCTTGTAACTTCTGTCTGCTGCTACACTGGCACCCATGATTTTGCGCATGGAACTGAATCTTTTTGAGTCTCCTTCAAGAGATCCCAGGCACCTCTAGTTCTTATTTACTCAACATGCAATGAATGCATCCCCAAGGTACAAGCTGTCTTACATGTGATACCTAAATACTCAAAATACTGGGTACTGAGGTGGCCATGAAGCAGAGAAAACAGACAACGCTGACAACAGCAAGTTAATAATGATTTATACCTGAAATAACTACACGTAACTATGAAATAACTCAGTAATGAAGCCACAAGGTGTCAGCACTGGCCTGTGTATTAAGGAAATAACTCAGTATACCTGCTAGAGACACTTTTTGTTTGTTTTAACCTGTGTTACTGAACATTTGTGAACATCCAGTTGAGGTTAATCACACTTCATTAATTCACTTCAGTTTAATGACAAAGTCATATCCTCTTCAGGTGAATGAAAAATACTCAGCATAAACTACTATAGATTCAACAGTAGCAGAACCAAAGAAAGAAATACATAATCTTTAAAGTTCAGGTCATTGTTGAGGTCATTGGCACATACATTTGCATTTTGGGCTAAAGAAAGAAAATCCTTTATGCAAATCAACCGCTAAAATGAGATGACTCCAAACTAAATGCCATTTGCAAAATAGGGGTAAAATGAAGACTAGCTCTTAGGAACACCAGCTCTGGTTGTACCCAGTGATTATAGCAGTGACTGACTTTATTGCAGAAACTTCGTTCAGTATCTTAAAGTACATGGCATTATCAGCAGTGCTATACTTGAATGATTCATATAGAAGACTATGACTCTTGTTCAGTTAACAAGGGGAATGAAATGCATGATTGTAAGGCAAAGCAGTCGGTAGCACTAACACAGAGTTGTTCACTCAGTGCACTAGCATGCAAAACAGCACCAGGAAGACCTTGGGAGGACAAAATCCAGAGCACTGTCTTGCAGAGTTAGCCCATGAACAAGAGTTGGACATACAGAGATCCAAGTAACAAGAACATTTTGGGCTCAGTCAAGTTTGTGAAGAAATGACTTACCAACCTGTCAAGTGTCATGTGGCAGAAGACAAACAGAATATAATATAAGGCCTTCTACTGAGTATATTTAAGGCCTTTATTGACCATGGTCACTTGGATAGTGTGCAAGTAGCTGACACACATGAGATTCATTCTTTCTTGCAGCCTGCAACTACAGGGCAGCAATACTACAAACAAAACAAACAGAGCACACAGTGTAAAAAGTACATTTCTTGGTGCCTTGAGGCAACTTTTTGCAGTACACCACCAAGGAGCTAAAACAGCTGCTCAGACCTGAGAGATCTCAGAAATTGAAGCATCCCTGTTTGAGAGACTTCTACAGCTGCTTTTGCTTGCTGAGCATCACGGGACTTCCTCCTCTCTATTGCCAATCTCTAATATAATTTCATTTTCTTCTTTTCTGCAAAAGCCTGTTGTGACTGCTTCAGGAGTGACTCTGCCTGGCCAAGCAACAGGGCAGCAATGCCAGCAAGTAAAGAACACCCAGATTTGTTACATTGGCAACCTGATGATAGTTGCATCCAATAGGTTACAAAAACACAGCACAGAGGTTACCACAGGAACCTCTACATTCTACTTACTTATAGTAAGTGACAATTGGGTTAATACTTTATTAAAATAGAGATGATTACATTTATTTACAGCTTCACTGTTATTCGGATGGTGAAAAAGAAAAAGAAATATGTAGTCCCCCACATCTGTTAATTTGCTCCTGTGACCAGCCTCATTAACTTAAATGGAATTACTCAGGGTAATAAATTTAAGCCCATGGCACAGGATGGAGTTGTTAACACAAGGCAGCAGCAGCAGCAACTTCTTTAGCCTCACAGAGATTTTTATTTTTCCCCTTTTACAAATGCCATACCACACATTTTCTTAAACTAAAAAGGCATTTATTGTAACAGGTTTATAAATATTGTTGTCTGTCACTGTCGAATAGCTAACAAGGCTCACTTGAACACCAACATGTAGTATAAAACACACATTACAAAGCAACATTTTAGGGCATGCACTGATTGTAAAGTAGTCCTGTAGATAACCATGATTTCATTATGTATTCATTCAGTGTTATTTTCCTGAAAAGACTAGTGCATAAATACAAAGAATTTGGAGGATTACTTCTGGACTACGAAACCCCAGTTCTGCACTCCTATCCAACCAAATGCTCATTGACTTCACGTGGGTGCTAGGTACTGGCATACAGAACAGAGCCTAGCATAAAGAATGCAGAACACCAATTAACAATATAGTTACAAGTTGCTTATTTGTACATTTTCTCTATGTATTAATCTTGAGAATGCTGAACAAAGTCAAAAGTTAAGAGGTGACTTTCAGCTTCAACCACTGCACTTCATGTAATACAAAACAAGTAGCAAGAGTTAACATAGTTGCAACAGCCTGCTTACTTGCAAAGAGTTTAAAGCAAACCAGACCTCCGAACACATTAATCAGAAATACAAAGGCATACTAGGCATCTGTTTTAACCTAAACAGAAGTCATGCTGCTTCAAATATGCTAACAAAATATATCTGCCTAAATAAAGGCTGGGACATCACACACAAATATTAGGGCCCCACCATTTCATTTTTCTAATGAGTTAATAGGTTTGGGAATTTCATCTTTGAATTTGTGTCAAGACTTGAATGAATCTTCAAGTTTTAGAGAGTATCTATTGTGGTAGTTTTTACTAAGTCGAAGTTTATCATTGGTTTCATCTCACCAACTGAAAAACTGAAGAAATAGTAATTGCTTTGTACATGAACAGTCCAATATTTCAGAAGCAAGTATCATATTTTAGGCTTAAATAATAAGGTTTTTTTCCTCCTAGATTTAAATATGGCATCTGTGCTTCCTTTCCGATTATCCTAATACCCTATATGACAATATTTTCTTGACTTATTGAATTTATCTTTGCTTTATCTTGTCTCAAAAAACAATTAAAATAATACTGTAAAAAGACTAATGTGAAGCTAATTTTTATACTGAAGAAGGTGACAGAAGGTTAGTATATAAAAACTGCAAACATAATACCCTAGCACTTAATATTTCAGGTTTCTATATATTCTTTTGGATCATTCTGCCTCCCAAAAAATCAGCTAGGAGTCACAGAACATATAGGATTCTGTGTTTTGTCTTCTTTTGCCTCCAAAGCAGAGTCTAGCCTTCTGCTTTTAAACTCCCTTATACAGTTCTTAGACTTACACACACACACAAATACTTTCAGCAAAATTACATTGCCTAAATATTAATTCTTGGGAAAATATTTTTGATTTGCAGATGTTGTGAGAAATCCGCAAGAATATTTGCATTCCTTGGCACACAACTGAAGTGAAGTGTTCCTTTATTTAGTCTTCTACTAATACCATATTATGAAACTGAACTGAATGTCAGGCTTAAGAGAGATGTGAAACTAAATTAGGCAACATGTTGCAATCACTAGTTGCCATAAAATGTTCTCTGCTGCAAGTAGGCATTGGAGCCATAAAAGACTTGCAGCTGTTCGGCACTTTTAAAAAATCCAATTACTACTTTAAAAATGTAAACATGAATCTGAGTATCATTTAGAAACAGCTCAGAAAAGTACCACTATCAGGTAACTCTGTAACACTCTAGTCTAGAAAGAGCACAACACTTTTACAGAAAGTTTCCTAAGAGCACCACACAAAAGTTCACCTTGTAAGGACATTCCTAAATAGCCTCTAATTGCAGATCAAAACGAGCCTATACGGAGCAGCAGCTGTTCTAAATATGGACTGTGAAGTCCTGCACACGTTGGTTTGAAAGAACATTCCTACTTAGATAACACAGAAGTAGAGCAAAAGCAGTTGTGAGTGCCTATGAAGCTGTGTCAGGGGAAGTTCTGATTGGACATAATGGAAAAGGTTCTTCACTAAGAGGGTGGTCAGTCGCTGGAACAGACTCCCCAGGGAAGTGGTCATGGCACCAAGCGTGTCAGAGTTCAAGAAGCATCTGGATGACACTCTTAGTCATATGGGTTAGTTTTACATAGTCCTGTGAGGAGCAAGGGGTTGGACTTGATGATACTTATGGGTCCCTTCCAATCTGAGATATTCTATGAGTGCAATTCAAGCTACTTAGCAATCCAAGGAGAAAAAAAAAATAAAATCTGCCCCTTTCCTTACAGCAGATTCATTGCTGTTGCCAAGTCAAATCACAGATTTTTCAAAGCAAGTAATCTTTTAAGTCTGCTTTTTCACACCTATCAACTCCACAAGCTGCACACGTCCTCCTTGACATTTCAAAATTACACTGGTTTTGCTTCACTATCTGAGCCCAAATTAGATAAGTTAAATAACCAAGTTCAAGGATATAATTTTACCAAACCCACTGTAAAAATTAAAAAAAGAAAAAGGAAGTTACCAAAATTATTATTTCATACTAATAAAACAGGTTTATGAAAGGGAAGGTTTACCTAGATCTTAGTCTGTACCTGCAAAAATCAGATACCTCAACATAAATTACACAGAAATAACTAGATATGAAAAAAGATGTGAAAAATTGACATATGGTGCAAAAAAAACCTTTTCTTTTGATTAGTTTTTGCGCTCAGGAAATCAGAATTTTCTTTAAAGCCTTCCAGTTAGATCCATGTCTATGCTGGACAGGTTGTGGGACAGCTGCATTAGGCCCTAACACACTAGTACAGAAATACTGATGATGAAATTTTAATTAAAGGAAATAGATAAATGTAAAATGAAAGCTATGAAGATTTAGAGCCCCCATCTTTTGATACTCAAACTGCCCCAAGAAGACAGTTTGTAAAATGGCCAGTGAGCAGGTGCTTCCCACAGCAGCCGATGCCACTACTGCCTACAGGGTCTTGACAGGTTTTCATACCTCTGAAGGTGAGGTCAAGCCTCTACCTCTTACCTTGGGTTCTGATGGGAGTACGTATCTTGTGGCATAGTCTGACCTTGTGCCCACATCAGCCCTTACACAGCTAGGACCTGCATAAAAGCTAAATTCTCATTAGAGTCACTCCGTTCCTTCTGTTCACAACAAGTAATAGTTACTTGTGATTAAGAGTCCAGATGTGCTCTGCCACACGCAGACTCATGCAAAAATAGGAAGTATGCCAAAATGTTAGCCCTTCCTTGTCATTCAGCCTTACTACCAGTCTTTCCATTCTTCTGTCCCAAACTACTTGAGGTCACCAATGCCCCACTGTGTAACATTCAAGCAGACTGCTTTACCTGTTCATTACACACTGTGGAGTCAGGGTTGAAATAGAGGATGCTAATTCATATGAGTTATGCACATACACAACTCCATGAAACAGTGAAACAACTGTAATATTTAAACATGTTTCCACTTCTATCATAAATCTAAGGCTCTATACAAAGTTATATGTTGTAGAAAATATTAGCACTCGCACAACAGTTATCTCTGAAAATAAGTGATATCAGACCTTTCGTAATTCTCTGAAACACATTTCCTGCTCCTAAAGATATTACCCAATACTTTTGTTTGGGGAAACTCTTTGGAGATGTTTAAAAAATAATAAAAGGGTAAGGGGGGAGTATGCCTGCTACATATCGGTGTGGCAAACCGATGAAAACATAGAGTCATAATAATGCAACTTAATGCTACTAAAAGTTGTGAATTTTGTGTATAAGCTTTAATTTTGCCTCTAGAGTATGGCATGGTACTAACTTCCAGTGGACCCAGGAGAGATCACAAAGACCAGACAGAGGATCTCTTCTCTAAGAGGATAATAATTTGCTTCTCTGCATATGTCTGATGCATTGGAGGGATGGGAAAATGAGGACAAGACAGACAAAAAAAAGGGAGGCCAGCGTCTTGTCTTCCCTTAGAGCAGTCATTTAGTTACAGATTTACTCACAGAACTGGAGTATCATCAATGACACAGATTTCTAATTGTAACATAGATAATGACAGCTGTGTGTCAGTCCTCCTTACCTACTAACTCCTCTTCACAGCTGGGCTAAGACTTCTCAGGATCACCTTGCTAAATAGCATAAGGCATCGGTGAAAACATGCACAGGACATAGGCTACTGAAAAGGATCACAGTACTTTTTGGAGGAAGACTAGAACACCATCCACAGTTCAGCAAAAAAAATCAGAACGCTTTGGTATGGAGGGGATCTTACAGATCACCTAGTTCCAAGCCCCCTGCCATGGGCAGGGGCATCTTCCACTAGACCAGGTTGCTTCCTAATATCTGATTAAATCTACCCTCTTTCAGTTTACTCATTCGCCCTTGTCCTGTCGCTACATGCCCTTGTAAGAAGTCCCTCTCCAGCTGTCTGGCAGGCCCCTTTAGGTACTGGAAGGCAGCTACAAGGTCTCCCTGGATCCTTCTCTTCTCTGGGCTGAACAATCCCAACTCTCTCAGCCTGTCTTCATAGGAGAGGTGCTGCAGCCCTCTGATCATCTTCGTGGCCCTCCTCTGGACTCGCTCCAACAGATCCATGTCTTTCTCATGTTGGGGTCTCCAGTGCTGAATTTTCCTTCAAATAATATAATTTTGAAGAAAGCATCAGCCTGTATGCAATGACATTATCAAATCACCTCAGCCTTTTTATTTTTTTGTTGATTGGTTTTGGGGGTAAGGTGTGTCAATTAGCATCTAGGAGTATCTCAGCTATCCATAAAAATATACAATTATTTGATTCCAGCAAAGAAAAAAATTAATTTCTGAATAACTGCCCTCTCCACTTATTTTTCTTCCTTTCCTATCCTACTTACTATTAATGTTATTTTGGGCCTAGCTTATTATTTGTAGCAGGACCAGTCAGATACTACAGTCAAAAACAAGGCCCCGTTGCAATAGGCACTGACACAAATACAAGCAGTTGATCTCTCCTCCAACTAACTTACAAACTTTAAGTACAAAACATTGTAGATAAGATGGACAGAGTGAGCAGAAGGTGATATTATGGTTGATTTAACAAGCAATGAACACAACTATATTTTGTTCTGCATGGAAAGAACATATTCAAGGACATTAATTAATATCTTATGGTCTTTGGCAGCCCTATCTTTCTAATTAATAATCAAAGTTAAATTTCCAAAGGACACCATACTGTAAACATGCACTTTCTAAATTCCGTGCTTCTGTATTAGGTCACCCTGCAGCAAGTAATTCTCAAAATAAAAGCACTTTGGAAATGTGTTCTTTAACAGCTCCTTGCTAGTAGTCACCATAAAGAAACTAAAAACTATTTCATTTGGAGAAGGAAATGTCTGCTTCCTTTCCTAAAGGAGGCCTTTTTCTCTAGTTTGTGTTGGTATCTGTTAATTACAAAAATCCAGAAAATAATTTTAAATGCCATCATCTTTTAAAAACTACTTTGAAGAAAGTTACTTTATAGTAACTTTGTATAACATAGATAAATCCTGCTTTTCAATATTAAAAATAATTTTAAAAACCAGATGAAAACCAAAATACCTTCCATGACAAGTTACTACGTCCACTAAAATATTAGGACTTACCAAGTATCAGACAAAGTTAAATACCATTGAGCTAAAGCTCTTTCATTTCTCTTATGGCCTTTTCCTTCTCATATTCCTTCCCAACTGGTAATTTCTAAACACTTGTACCTTCTTTGTCAGCTTGAATCTCTTATTCTGCTTTTCCCACTCTGAAGAGCAACTCTCAACCATCAGTTGATATGCCAAAGATTAAATTGCTTTGCTGTTTGTTGTAGCCTTTTATTTCCTCCCATTTGATTAGAAAAACTTAATTAGTGCTAATTAAGTACTTTGAAGCTTGGGTGACAGTTTTCATAGAATTGCACATTTCTGCTAATACTTCAACAAGAGGAAAATTCAATGACAAAAACACTAGACAGCACACTGAGAAGTAAACTGAAAGAGGAAAAAAAAAATATGTATTTTTTACCCTAACCGAGAACATGGGTACATCTGAAGTCTGAGGCAGTTTATACTTTGCAGCAGATGTATCCTTAAGCAGCTCTGCCCCTGCTCTGAATTTGCTGTTGTTTTATAGCCTGAACTTAAACACAACTGACTCGTGTAAGTGGAAAGCAGTTCTATGGGTGTTGCACATTTAGCTTGGTATTATTATTGTCATCTTTAACATACCACTGTCCTCAGGTCCAGCTGGGCTATCCTAAATCCGGCACTGCATTAAAGAAGAGAAGAGGAGCCAAAATGGGTTTCTATCCTACTTCAGTACCTTTCAGTTATTAGATTAGCCCTTTAGCGGGTGATCAAGTACATGGCTGAAACTAAAATAGCAAATACAAGGCCATAAACTAATACAATCCTGAGGCTACTTTAAATAGCTGTGATCTCTGAGAAGGAGCTACACCATCTCAGCTGCCTACAAATTAGCACAAACAAGAAAGAATTTGCCCTAATGACTTCTTCACTTCAACTGGTCGCTGAATAGAAAGCTCATTATCCAGGCTTCAGCTATCCGCTTCAGCCAATCTTAAGGCTAAATTTTACAGTCGTCGTGGACCAAAGCAGACCTTCCTTATTAGGTGGTCTCTCCTACATATTTCATCAGATGATGAATAGGTTATCCAACTCGAGAGAATTCATACTAAATAAAGCTACTATATGCACTTTTAAAGTTCACTTAATTCTGGATTTCTCTTCCCCGTCCTGAACTCTAGACCTGTAATTTCAAGTGAACAAGTCCCTAAAGACATCAATGAAAATATCTATTACAAAGCAATAATTCTTTTGAAATAGGGATAAGGTGTTTGTGATGGAGTTAAATTCATTTTCAATCTAATTCACATACTTTAAGCACAGGTTTGAAGAATGCTGAGCCTAAAGAAAATTAGCCTGCAAACTTCAGTCTGTGAATAATGATGCAAACCCAACAAAGCTAGTTATTCTTTTTACACTCTATGCAGCAACGAGAATAAAAAGGAGGTCCATCGCATACTTTACCAGATTCTATGTTACAGAGTCCTCTGTTACATAGAACTTTGGCCCAACTGAAGCTTTAATTCTATCTAAACAGACTCTTAATGCAAGTTGGGAAGTGAATGATCAACCTTATCTAAGCACATTTGACCACTACATGTAGAATTGTGTCATACACTTCCTATTATGTGAAGAACAGGAATTCTCCACAGGAACTCAAAGTTTTCATAATATTCTGTGGCTCATAAATACATTTTGACAAATTCCAGTTCTGTAATATTTAGCATTCATCTTTGTAATATTTATTGATGATAAAAAAATCTAATGTATTTTCTCCTTAGCTCATCATTTTCCACAGTAACTACATTTTAGCAATGGTTTGATGAAACTAAAGATCCTGCTCTTATTAATCCCTATCTTTCCTTACAAATAATCTCAGTTATATTTTCATTTCTTTGAAAATTAACACCAGCTGTCCATATTCATCTTTAACATGAACAGGATACGCAGGCTTACAACACAGAAGAACAGATTACTTCATACTACTACACAACTGCTTAAAAATATATTTACATGTCAACAAAATTACTGGTTTTTCATAAAAAGAGAAAAATTGATTGGGAGAATGTCCTATGGCTTGTTGGGAACTTCTATGTTCTCTATGTTTTACATCGTTTTTTCCTATGTATGGAGAATTTACATTACTGTATTCTCCCTTCTCCTTGTTTAAATAACTTTATATCTCACTTGTAAAAGAAGTAGCCATTTCGTTCAAGGAGGCTATTGAAACACTATTATTATGAAGACGTTCATCACTTATTTTCCATTGAAAAAAACATCATGTTAATGCTTGATTATGCAAGTTTAATTTTGGAAAGTACTAATCCTAGAGCAAGTAAACCTTGATAAATATATATATTAAAAAAAAAAATTGGGAGAACTGTCCATTACTGAAGGGCAGGCTTTATACTGCTGTGTCGGTATCTGGATCTTAAGTTCAGAAACTGCACTTGGAGCTGTGCTGTCTGCTCCAGAAGTACCAAACAGCATTATAATGTTTTCCCAAATTTGCTTTTTTGGAGCCATTTGGAAGGCAATTTTGTTATTTGATAAGATGTCCATCACTAAATTTGCCTAAACACATGTACAGACACCCCTCCCAAACACTCACACAGACACACACACGCATAAACATTGATTTTACAAGTCTCCTTTTCTTTAAGCAAGTAGTTACAACACTGGAAATATTTGTTCACTGTGTTCACTGATTATTTTTAAATGATTTGTCACCACTCTGCCACTTAAAGGAGATGGTTATTTCACTCTTCTGAGACGTGAACTATGTTCAAAAGCAGCTAGATGAGGATGGTGGTGTGATATAAATTCCAATAGAAAAATGCATTGTCCATCCATATAGCCGTCCATCCTGAGAAACTTCCACTGACAAATTCTTGCTATTTTTCATCAGTCATGGAGTTCCCATCAATAAATAGAAGGTCAGTGCAACAATGAGGAGCAAGCAGAATGGAGACGAGAAGGTCTGATAGGCAGCTGATGGCATGAAAATATCTTCATACTTGTAAATACTGACAACACGCTCTGATACAGGTGGTGAGTCTATATCATGACGAGTTATAGAACCTTTAACAGGTAGAGGGCAGAAAGAAATTATGTCAGATGCATTTTTTCTATAACTCTACCAAAGAAACAGGTAGACAGCCAAACAATTTTCAAGCCTACAGGAGCATGCAATATGACACCGTCAATGAGTAGGGTCGTTTCTCTTTCTCTGCTTTTTGAAATTAAACTTCTGAATAAAACAACTTAAATTCATATAAACAATAAACATCCTTCAAAGGAATTCAGAACTTCTAGTTATGAAGGTCTTCTAAATTTAGCTTTGGGGAGTAGGGGTAATAACTATATTGCCAAGAAAACACAACAGGTAGGACTCTGTTATTTATCTTTTCTTTCTTTTTATCTGTTTTCAAGCTTCATGGTGCCAGAATTTTAGTTCATTTAAAAAAAGAGATTCCAGTAAGAATAATGTAATTGAAAGACATTTATCAATTTTGGCACCTCTGTTTTGTCAGTAACACAGATATCAACTCACCCTGAATTGCTGGGCCCCAAGCAAACAGGTAGTACCAACTCAAGTGCAGATCTACGATGGTTTCCTCTCGGGGAACATATACAGGACGCTTGAATCGACATGTTACACGATTGTTTTCAAAAACCCCTTCTTCATCTCTAGCAGGATTTCTCTGGATTTCTTTAGCCCACTGACCGACATTGTAGAAGTGCTGTATTCGGACCCTTCCATTATCATCATGAACACAAGCCATGACATCATCTCCTCCCTACACGGTAAAAACATATTGGTAGAAGGAAAAGAAAAGCATTTCCCACATGTATATAATTTTAATCATCAAAAACCAATCAAGACCTAGGGCTCTCATTCCTTCTTTCTAACTTATATATGCACATATATTTGTTTCCCTAACCATGTGTCTTCAATCAGATTGAAAAGCACGAAGTAGATAGTAATATTTACTTAGCCTTACTATCTCTGAACCCTCTTTTGGATCTTTCTAAGAGTTATTTTATCTAATAGATATAACATATTTATAAGATATGATATCACCCTGACATCACATAATTAATTGAGTAGCGGAAGGCTGTTTTCTTTCATAATTCGTGAAGTTCTGGGATCCTGCTTCATAAAAACTAGCAGTTTTGAATACTTGACATGTACCAAATCCACTGCATCAGATCATGAACAGAAAACCAATATAATTTAGTATAACAGAGGAGATTAATCTACTAAATATGGGAAAATAACAGAATAAATCACAGCCTGTCTTTTCTAATCTCTTCCCATGTTCACTTAAGGGACCATCACTTCTATATCTCTTAACAGAAAATGAAAAATGATCAGCATGTACTAACAGAATACAGAATACCAAAAGATACAAGAAAAAAAGTAACAGTATGTGCTTCTTCACATAGCATAAACAGCCACCAAGCATTACAATCAAGCAAAGAAACAACGGACAGAAGGAAGTGTGAGACAATTGCTTGTAAAGGTGACTTGTAGAAATATTAAACCAGTTGCTAGAACAGTTCAGTTACTCAAGGTCACTATCAAAGTGGTAGAGCACTGTATCACTCAGGAATTAGCATTAATTTTAGGGGCATTCTCTCACAGAAGCCTTAGTATCAAGAGCCATTAAAACACTGTCCAAGTTGGACAAATGGCATTTTACTGAGCAGCACTGCCACAGGTGTCGGTGCCATATTAAATGCAGGCCCTACTTCTCCAATACTCACCTTTCTGATATGTCATGCTGATGATAGACACGATGCTTGCTAGCATGATCATCTCTCAGTTCTTTGTTATAGGGAAAGGAAAGAAAAAGGGTGTGTTTTCAGCTCTCTAAGAATATTGCTATCTAGATTTGTAAAAGATGTGCCAAAAGTGAGGAAAAGGGGGACAACTACGTAAAACAAGCTTGAATAGTTTGTGCATCTTGGTGCTGCTGCAAGCAACCTTTCCAGCTTCTGTCTTGAGCCTATCCTTGCTCTCCATAACTTATTTTCCAAGTTTAATTTTTATATCTCTGAGCAGAAATCTCTCATTCTTAAGTACCATGAGGCGAAAATAAAGCTGGTTTTGCACAGAGGGAAAAAATAAAAAGGGAAGTAAAGAGCATTCTGAATCTCAATTAACAAAATGATATTACAAAATCCTGCCTAGGCACAAAAGCCTGCAAGTGGAAAAGCATAATGTTATTTAAGACAAAGAATAGGTCACAGGACTTTGGGGGAAAAAAAATATCTATTGAGGACACAAAATAGTTTTTTTTTTCCCCTGAACTCTTGTAGCTATCCAGGCCATACCATTTTGATTAGGGCCTCCAAAGCACAGCTCATTTCTCACAGCTAAGCTGTTTTGACCCAGAGTCATTTTACCATTAGAGCATGTGCATCCCAGGACACCAAAACATCCTGGAAGTTATGAGAAAGGATGAAGTCAGCAGGAGAACAAGCGAGGAAGACAGATGCTAGCGGGTTTAGTCCAGCTGACTGGTGGGCATTAGATCACATACGCAGCAAATTTGGAAGCAAAACTTTACACTTTGGACTTCATTCTTCTTAGAATAAGCTGAGACTTAATATGCTGCTTGGTGTGCCTGGGACAAAAGGTAACATCTGCTTTTCAAGTGGCTGATGAGATGCAGGCAATGGGACCCTGAGGTCTACTGCAGGTAGATCAGAGTTACAAACTGGTAACACCATCTCTGATAGCTTGGAGCCAAATAATTAAAGGTGCTGAGCTGCTTTGAAAACCCTGTTGAGTACTTGTATTTCCAGGCATCTAAACTAGTCCCAAAATTTGGCTGTAAAACTGTTTCTCACCACACTGAAAACATGAACTGTTTCTTGTCACATGAACTGTTCTGTATGACACAAAACACTTCTGTATTTACAGTGTCATGTTAAAACATATATAGTAATGATGAAAAGCACTTACCCTCACATTTTCTTTCTATTACTCATTTTGGTTCTGATAAAAACACTGTTAAGTCAGCATGAGTTTCTTCATTCCTGTTTGTGGGTCCTAGCCCAGGACGTCCAAATTCTGTATTTTTTCAGACTACTGCTCAGAACTGTACAAGAAATAGTCCTGTCCTTTGACGGGGAATTTAGGAGATAGGCTCAGTATTGGTTTATATTCTCAGGAGTGTTTCTGTGTATGAACACCTACATTACGAACTGCATTTTAATCCTGAACATTTTACCCAGGCTCACAGACAAAACATCTTTGCCTAAGTTGTCTGTTGCTCAGGTTTTTTGAAGGTCACACGCTACATGCTCCTGTATTGCTCATTGAGACACAATGAAACATGAAGCTTTTGAATGAAGAAATACAGGAATAAGCATAAACTGAAACCAAATAAAATCCAGGAGAGATAGAAGAAGAAATTTTAACAAGACTGCTTTCTAAAGTATGCATGTTTAAATAAGCAGGAGTAATTTTGTCACACATTTGTGGCTTCCCTGAACAACAAATGCACAGGTATGAAAGAAACAAAAAGACTTCCAAAATTTAACAGCCGAAGTCATATTTATATTGCTGAAAGTCAACTGATTTACTGAAGACTAAAATAAGTTGCTATTTAGTTTCTGATGTGCCTTTTGTCCAAGTAACACTGCTATAAAGTGCAACAGGACATTCTCATGTGAATTGGCTTATCCCTGAGGGCTTTTCTAATAAAAAGACAAAAACCTAATAACATTCAGAGCTGAACCAAATTACTGCTGTAATTCTCAGAGAAGAAGGGAGAGGACACGTTAGGAAGGATGAGGCAGTTTTCTGGGAGGCAGTAGGCCTGGCTTCTGCTCTCAGGGTAGCTACCAAATGGTGCTTCCTTTTCAGCAGGTCAGTTTTCCCTTATATGCTCCATTTCTCACAGACCTAATATAAACCATTTATAGCCTAGCACGTAAAAGTGTGCACACTGTCAACACGAATAACTGTATGAGTCTTACCATTTTCTTGTCTGAGGAAAATCCCACCGCCACCCAGCCATCAGTATCAGCACTCAACTCAAATTCAACATCAGCTCCTATTCTACGGTAACTCAGAAAGTAGTCACAAGTCTCCGCATTGCATCCAGGTTTACCATACCTAAATGGAATTGGAAATGTATGTAAAATTTTTCCTTGCAATTTTCCACTACGGAATTTAATTACATCTCTGCAAGAAAAAACTAAAAGACTGAATTTTGGTATAATGGCAGTAAAACATATTATATTATGCTATACACAAAGTACCATTACTTAAGTGTTCACAATTATTACTCTTTTTCTGTAAGAATGTATGGTATTTGAGCAGTACAGCAACCAATTAACTACACACAGTATTACTCTTGACATTCCTAGCCCTAGTTTTGTAAGTACTTCATGAAAATATAAGAGACATGAAATAACTGTAGGTCCATAACATAGGTCCATAAAATAGGTCCATAACTGTAGGTCCATAACTAAAATGTATATCCTTAAATAATCTGGTTTCCTCAGATAGTATAGACCATAACTACAAAGCATGTTCTTAAATAATGAAGTTATTAAAATGAATATGGAACATTTACCAAAGTCTCCAATGCAATCAGTCAGCATTTGCAAACATAAAGGTATCTGCACTCTTAGACTGACCTGAAGCAACCCTTGGTTTTTCCACAGTCATCCACTCTGATTTTTGCAAATGGATCCACAGGAGGAGCAGTTGGGAAGGGGTAACCTGTATAATCAGAATATACCATTACTAAATAAAATACAAGGAATAAAATGTGGTAATACTAAAGAGAAAGGGTTTCAGTTCACTTTGCTGATAACTAAGCTGTTCAGATGAGGGACTACTTTGTCACATACACAACCCCTTGCTCAGGTGGTCCTGGATTCAGGTACCAAAGTAACAATGATAACTGAAAACAAAAATTTTCTCAGGTTTCCTACGTTCATCGAGAAGGGGAAGCATGGCTTTGCTACACCAAGGGCAAAAGTTAACTTAAGGCAGCAGGAACATGGAGTAGTACAGTCACCTAACAATTAGGGATCTCCACTCAGCTACCCCTTTGTGCACTCTCAGTCCGCTCAGGAAATCCATAAGGGAACTAAATCTGACTCCTTAGCCAGAAATGACAGTATTAAGTATAAATGCAGGGCACCGGGTTCAGAGCTGTAGGAATGGATACCGTAAGGACCTTGTAATACATCCTCCATTAAGAAGTGAAATAAAACACACATTGCAATAAAAGGTGAAAAAAAACAGGGAATTGCCCCTAGTTATAAGCTTCAATCACTTGTGAAAGAAGACCCAGAAAGGCCGGACAATGAGAGTTATGATTCCAAGCAATCCCTGTCTGCTGTATAATAACCCCAAAGAGAAAGTGCAGACGTTTGCAAACAGACTTCTGTCTTGGCCGGTAGAAGTCTTTGTCGCATGAACACAGACATTTTAATAGGACATTCTCTTACTTAGCCAACTGAAAACCAAAGTGCTAGTTATGAAACCAGAAAGTCCACTGGAAGTGCTTCATCAAATAGGAAACAAACACTGTGATCAGTTACGGCATCTGCAAACAAGCGTTTAACCTGCACAGCTTTAGGCATTTGGGAGCCATTGATCTGCTTTCCTAGATTTCTGAGAATGCCATGTTGTAAACTGCAAATTAGAGCCTCCATTATCTGTATCAGGGGCCTGGGTAAATCACCCAAATTAAACGTGTTAAGTTGGCCAAATTTCACAGCAGCTGGCAGCGGAGCACCGCTGGAAGCCTGGTCACAGGACATCCTATCTTCTCTCTTCCTCCCTTTTTTCCAAATGCATCAAACAACTGCTTTTCAATGCAGCCTAGCCACAAATTCAGAGTTTTAACATTCTGCCATTTGTAAATTCAAAAAACCACCCCAAAATCCGCGACTACCGTGCTGCTTACTACTTGGGGCATCACGCGACACTGCGAGACCCACAAACACCAGGACTCCTCTTAAGTGCGCGGTCCGGACGGCTGTTCGCCAGGGGCTTTGCACCTCGGAAGGCGAACCCCCGCCGGCCGGCCGCGCGCAGCGGGACGGGGACGGAGCCGGGACCCCCGGTCCCCTGCCGGGCTCCTGCCGCCCCCCGCGGCCCCCGGCCCCGCCGCCAGAGCGGGCTGCCCGGCCCCCGCCTGGGGGAGACGCCCGGGCCCCGGGGTGCCGCCGCGCCGCGGCCCGGAGGGAGACAGGCGCCAGCCCTGCGGGGATCTGGTCGTCGGGCAGGGCACCCGGGGCTCCCCCCGCGCCCGCGCCCGGGCCCCGAGCGGCACGGCTGGAGGCCGGCAGGGCCAGAGGCCGCCCGGGCGGCGGCGGCGGGCGGAAGATGGCGGCGGGCGCTGGCCTTCGTGCTGAACGCCAACGCCGCCGCCCGCCCGCCGGGCCGCCACCGGCCTCCCGGCCCGGCCCGGCCCGGCCCGGCCTCCCCCCCTCCCTCCCCGCGCCGGGCTCGCCCCGCCGGCCGCCGCGCCCCGCCTGGCCCCGGCCGCCGCACCCTCCTCGGAGAGGTAGCGCAGGTCGTAGAACTCGCTGGCAAAGGTGCCGTACGAGGAGTCGTGGTGAGGCCGCGCCGCCTCCTCGCCGTGCTCCCCGCCGCCCGCCTCCCGCCGCCCGCCGCCCTCCTCCGCCGGGCTGGCGGCGGAGCCGGCCAGGAGCAGCAGCAGCAGGAGCCGCCGCCAAGCGCCGCGGCTCCGCACCGCCATGGCGGCGGCGGCGGGGCGGGGAGGCGGCGGCGCCCGTGCGCGCCTCCTGCGCGGCCGCCCGCGGGCTCCTGCGCCGCCGCCGCCGGCGGAACGGGGGAGGCGGAGGGGGGAAGCCGGCCCCGGGGCCGGGCGGTGCCGGAGGGATCGCGGCGGGGGGCGGGGGGGGTGCCCGGGGGGAGAGGCGGGGGGGCGGTGTGAGCACCGGGCCGTGCGGGCGAGCGGGGCGCCCCCGGCCCCAGCACACGCCCCGCGCTGCCGAGCCCCGCGGCAGGGCCGCGGCCGGAGCCGCGCTGTGGCCTTGGCCCGGCGGCCGCCCTCCCCTGCCCCCCGCCCGGCAGCGACCCCCGCCGGGACACCCCCTCCCGCAGGCCGGGGCGCGGCTGGGGGGCAGCGCCAGGCCGGTCCCGGCCGCCCCCCGGCCTCGATTCACCAGCACCTCTCAGCGTGTGCTTCAAGAGGACGTGATAAATCCCGCCCGGCAACTGCTGGGCGAACTTCTCTTATCTTTTTATTTTTAATGACTCCTGGGACAGGACTGAAGGCACAGCGCGACTTAACATTCGTTTCAGGTAAAACGCCACGCTGGGGAGCGTTCGCCATCTGAGCGCGCGCTCTTGCTTTGTATTTTTTGCAGTGGCACTGCAGCGGTACAAACGTGCTGAAAACCCGGCAGGACTGAGAGAGCCCAGCTCGAGCCCCCACGGTTTGCTTGGGCTCTCCCGAGTGTGGCTGGACGCGCAGCTAGGCGTTGAGGAGACCTTTGCGTTCTCGCTGTGCCGTGATGTCTCTGGGTTGATGGAGGAGCAATGACCGTTCATCACCCGCGTTCGCTAAAGTGGCTCTTTTCTCGGGTTTGGGTTGCTATCTTCTGTTTATAACTGTAATTTCTTTTTTGTTTTGTTATGCATGGTTACACTCCCTCCTCTGAGAGTCTGGAAGCAAAACACCAGCGGGGAGGGAGGGAAAGAGAAGAAGACACAGCGGTTGGCAATATTCTGAGAATTAAAATAGCCTTCAGTTTAAATCTCTTTTTTTTTTTAGTATCAGTGACTCAACTGACTTACTTTTTGATGGGCCACTGAGACTGCCCAAGACCTAGGCTGCATTAGGAAGAAGTTCATTCCCTTGGGCTGAGCCATTGCTTGTAATACCCGAGTGTGCTCAGCCACATCGCATGGAGGGTGTTAATTCATGTCTCCTGCTTTAGTCTGGTGGAGTAGCATCCTATCTCACTGCAAATAGAGGACCAGCCACACAGAGGTAAAAAAGAAGTTGCAGAAGCAATTTCGATTGCATGCAAATTCAACATGTTCCATAGTATCATGTGGAAAAACCTATGGGAGAGCAACACCAAGCTCAAGTGCAAAATAACAAGTCCCTTTTTCCCACCTCGCTGAGCTTGGCAAACTTGACCAAGTGGAAAACAGGCAAACAAATGGCAATAGAAAAACCCTTATAAATCAAGCTAACAGGAAAACAAGGCTGCAGCTTATTCTTTCTGGCAATAATACACTCTGATGAAGGCCCCCTGTCTCCTTTTTGAAATAGCTAGCTGAGGGTTGTGATGCCTGTGAAGAAGCATTTGCTGAGTGAGGGAACAGCTGTCAGCTGCATGCTGGTTTTTCCTCCCTGGAAACAGACTTTAGCACACTGCAATACAGGCAATGCTTCACAGTCATAGTAAACACTTAGGATATTTATCATGTATTGTGTGTACCTACATGACAGCTATCATTTTAAACCTGACAGCTAAGATAACTGTCTGCGATTACAGTGGAGCTGCACTGATTTCCTAAGGTGAAGAAGATACGGCTAAGAGACTGACCCTATTACAAGTGCCTCCCTCCTAGTAAATTGTTAAAAATTAAAATACTTCAGATGCATTTTTTTCCTTAGCAGAACCTCTTGTGTTTGCCTGAAGGTTGTACAAAAATGGATTGCTTATAGGAAGCAACATCTTATTGCTACTGGTGGAGCGCTAATGAGTACCTGCAGTTTTCAGCAGACAGGAAGGTTTATGTGGCAACTAACAGCACTGCCTATGCAGCAGCAGTTCGTCAGGGAAGATCCTTACGGGACCAAGTAGTTGAGGCAGCCATCAAAAAAAGCATTAGCAGAAGTCGTCCAAACTGCAGTTGCATGAGCAGCATTAATCCTAAGATTTCTGAATGCTGTATTTCACAGCTTGTACATGCTGGTAGCACCTTTCTTAGGCGGGATGTACACATACCCTGTGGGAACCTTGGGTTGGAAGGCTTCAGCATCACCATCCTCTGAAAGCAGGAGTCTTCTTGCTTTTAGCGAATTAGAGATGTGGTCATTTCTACCACTTGTGCAATTATCTCCTGCCTCAGGTGAATCCAGCAGTCAAATTCACTGCATGATTAATTGCCCTAGCTTGGGCAATTCTCTGGTGCTGGCACTCAGACTAGCAGTGTCTTACCAAAATTGAGACTGGGATTATCCCCAGCCATCCCTTGAACCCACCCTGCCTTCTCTTATCGCTCTGTTTGTTACTCAAAGTACACCTTTTAACTGGAGGCTCATGCTTTTCGGGGCACTTGGACTAGAAATGAAAGCTTCAGGAATAAGTAGTGGTTTATATAACAGACAGGAAAGAAATCTTGTCTTGGAGTCTCTAATTGCAATATTCAGGAGTGGCTGCAGCTCCCATACTGGGGGGGAAGAGGGTAAAACCTCACTAGTCATTTAAGAGCATGGCCTGACTAATGAAGAGAGGAGTGGGGAAAGGCCAGTGATGCTGGCAGACCATTAGGCTACAGAAAGCCCTAATACAGCATTCTCTGTGCCCACTCTTCCTTAGGGACCATGCACATCAAACAAGTTTTGCCCCCACTGCTATGGCAAATTAGGCTGGATCCTGCTCAGTCTAGTTGCTTTTCTGCTTCTGTGCATGATTTAGAGGGTTTTCTCCATTTGCTAGTCCTCTTATAAGAGGCTCAGCTTCCTTACTTAGCTCTTGATAAGTTATTGCTATTCCCAGTTCACTCCAAAAAGCCAAAGCTGGTGAAGTTCATACTGCCCTGCCTCTTCCCAGCTACTCCCTCAGCATAGCCATGCCTCAAGAACAGCTCCATGAAGTTTAGTGCTCCTGGTTCTTTCCATCAAATCCATGTGTATTTAAAAAGCAGTATGTATCCACCAGTGCTGACTAACAAAACTCCTGAGACAGCAGTTTTTGTACAACAAATTGAACCAGAATTTTTAATTCATATGCAGTTTTCTCAAACTATTACTATAACATTGTTCAATACAGTGAATGTATCTACACTACCAGTAATTTATCTTGGTCTTTCCTGTATTAATCAACAATAAATATTTTAGAAATAGAGAAATCACTTTGATTTAATTAATAGTCATTCATCTCATGCTCTACATGTGCCTATAGAAATATGCTTGCTGTGTTAGTTACTTAGACAAACATATATCAAAAAAATATGCTAGAAGTTTCTTGCAAGCAGAGCTTTTTCACAATGTACAAAACTGATTGACTCAGGAAAAAATGTCAAATGCCAATTCATTAAGAATATCTCCCCTAAGAAAAGTAAAAACTAAGTGATTGCCTTAGAAAAAACAAAACACTATGGAGGAAAAATGTGTGCTATTTCTGAAAGCTTCTAAACAAAGAGATGAGTGAGCTTTAGAGGTATGGTACTGCTTCTGGTCTTCTGGAGAAAGGCAAGAAAATAGGAACTCTAAATATGTTATCATCCAAACAAAAACTGCATTAGATCATTTGATAGTTTTTTGCTTAGCCCTGGTAAATCTTTCTTTTCCTCCTACCATTGAGTTATGTGTCTGGTCTTACTCCAAGGGCAATCGTGCCTCTGCAGCCAATACTGCTCACAACAGCATGCTTTCTTTAGAATTAATCTAATGTAAGAAAAAAGCAATGTCCTCAAGCTCTTTTCCACAAGCATAACCTACACCAATGTAAAGACTAAGTCCAGCAATCTTAGACAGTGAATCAGCAAGAGTTTTGCTTTAATAAGCACTATGGACCCTTCCCAAGGTATATTAAAACTGTGTGGTTTGTGTGTGTGTGTGTGTGTGTGTTGGTTTACATTCGGCAGCTTATGTCTTTTCCCCCAAGACTGCATTTTTTTACCTCTGGCAATCTTTGCTACCCCAGCATGAATGCAGTGCTGGAAGGTGTACCTGCCCTGAAAGCCAGATCTGCCAGATGGTGGCAGAATGTGCACCAGGAGGTTTTGGAACAAAAGTTTTCACATTTCTTAAAAAGTCCTTGTTACAAAGAGGTTATTTATAGTGTTATTCTAATAAGGAGCCAAAACAGAGCAGTCTTTTATTAGAACTTGCAATAGAGGGCATTACATTAAGGCCTCCCTGTGCATAAATACCATTTACTTATTGTGCAAAAATAGGCCTGGAAAGCTGAAAAATTCAGCTCTTATTAGCAAGGAGCTCATTTAGGTAGGAATGTTTTAAAGAGTTTAAACAGTACTGGCAGAATTCAATTAATTTTGTGTTTGACAATGTCATTTCATCCTAATTAGTTAAGAACTCAGAAATAAGAAAGAAGAGAAAACCCTTTTCCTCGTGAGACTCCACCTGAAGGTTATGATAAAAGTTCTGTAAGTTTGCCTGTTGGAAAAGTCATTTAAAACAGCCTTTCTCCAACCCAGATACCTCTGAGTCTAAATAATGATAGTAATAATAATAGTAGTAGTAGTAATAATGATAAGGATGATGATAATAACAACAACAACAACAATAATAATAATAACAACAACAACGCCCTTCTCTTCCAGGTGAATATAAGCAGGCAGGAGAGATCAGCAGAGAAGCCCCTTCTGGCTTGCTCCTCTGCAGTCAAGTTACTTTCTATACGTCATAACTGAGGCAGCCCCTGCCAAGGGACCGGGGTCCGTAGGTCCCTTGTCCCCTCCCGGGGAAAAGCAACAGGAGGGGGGGATACTCCTCTTCAGACAGCCCAGAGAAGAATTCCTGGCTTAGGGGAGTTTTCTCTTTGTCCCGGGGGCGCTGGAGCCCAGGTGAGGGGCAGCCCCAGGCTCCTGGCTCCAAGGGGAGCTCCCAGCCTGGCTCTGGACTGGGCACCCCGGCTGCCCCGGCCGAGCCGCCCAGCGCCTCCCCCGCACCCGCCGGGGCGCAAGGCGCCCGCTCTCCCCGCAAGCGCGGTAACGCGCCGCGTTACAGCTGCGAGTGTGGCTGCGTTATTTTGAGGAGGGGGCGAAGGAGAGCGAGGGGGGGGGGAGAGAAGCGGGGGAGGAGAAAGGGGCGAGCTCCCCCCGCACACACCCCCGCCCGGAGGACAAGGCAGCCGGGAAAGCGCAGGGAGCTGCGCCCACCGTGCCCCTCCCCGCCGGGGGGTCCCGGCCGATGCCCCCGGCCGCTCCCCGGGGCGCGGCACCGCCGTCCGCGGCCGCCCCGGGAAACCCGCGCCCAGGCGGCGGGCGGCGGACAGGGCTTCCCGCGGCCGCCGACCGGAGCGGGGCCGAGGGGCGCTCCCGGGCGGCCGGGCCCAGTCGGGAGCCCGAAAGGTGACGGCGAGGCCGGGGAACACGAGGCAGCCGGGGTGGTCCCTGCGCATCCCCACCTCTCTGGTCCCCGAGCACGGGCAGACCGGCAGGGGGCGCCAGCCGTCAGAGGGGTGGGCTGAGCAAGGCGTGCGGCAAATGACCGGGAGGCACTGGCTTCTGGGGCACTCGAGGGAGTTACATACACAGTGCTGCAGGGAAGCTCCGGCACAAATTCCAGCACAAACTCCGGCTGCTGTCTCAAGCTGCCCTCTTCGCGCATCAGTACCTAAAGGCACGTCCCCAATCACCCGGGTGGCAGAGAGAGCCAGGTGCACAGGTGGCTTTGCTGACTTAAACGTAATCCGTTCTCTTGTTTGCATTTAAAACAAGTTCGGGAGGCTTTGGGTACCAAATTCGTACGCTAGTAGAGAAGGGTCATGCCCCTTAAAAGCCTCACTGCAGGCTTTGTTAGCATCCACCATGTGGGGATGTGGGGATGAACTAAGTGTAAAACCATTTACTCTGAAGTAGAAAAGATCCCATACATCTTCTAATGGTATAACAGCAAGCAGCTTTGGAGAGCTTCGATATATTGTTTTGAAATGCTCATAAACTAAGTTAAGAGAACTTTTCAATGTTCTAATTTATTTAAGTTGTTACTAATATTTAAATTATCAAAGCCAGGTTTACTCCTCCTCACAATGTCAATGAAATCAGAGTTCAACGTGGTTTATTTATCTAGAGATGCTAGAATACAGGAATGTTTTATAAAACACAGTGTTACTGAACAGAACAAAACACCGTGTAATGGCCAAGATTTAGAAACACAGCAGTTAATGTGAGGATACAAACATTGTATTGGAGGGTTGTTAGAGGAGAAGTTGCCTTCTTGAGAAAGGATCTCTAACCACAGTTACATCTCTTGTTTCTACTAACCAAAAAGATTGTAGAACTGATAAATGGTTGGGATTTTCTTGTTAAGATCTTACGTGACACCAGCAATAAGTAATACTAAACTTATGTTTTCTTGTTTCTACTGCGCAGCTACGTAATATATCCTAAGGTTACTTCAATGTTTTTCATGCAGATGTTTACAAGGATAAACCTAATTATAGAACAAGTATTTAACTGGCTTATTTTCATTTGACCGTCAACATGTGCACAGAAGAAAGGTTTGCAACAGCCTAAGGTGTATGCTGTGCAATAACTTCTTCCCTTACACTTCGAATAAATGAGAGTGTATTATGAATTCTGAAGCCATTTCAGTATGTCATTAAGTCGATGCTTTTGAGTTTTGTTCTGATGCTGTTGCTATGCCACTTTGAGACAGGAAAACAGTCTCTGAGCATTTACTGGAAACAGGGCTTATCAATGGAGGAAAAAGAAAACAGGAGGGAAAAAATCCAGACAACAATCTGGTGCTTGGAGAGAAATTTACACTCCCCTGTTCTGATGGTTGGTTCTTCAACACGTGCACAGAGCCCCCTCCCTGCCACGGTGAAATATTCACATGTGTCAACACCCCCCAAATGCAGCAGCAGAGAGCAGAAAAGCACTAAGCTGAGGTTTTCCCACCACTCCTCACAGGCAGGCTGCGGTGTTGCTCTGCTGGCACCCAGCAGCTTCACTAAGCTCAGGCCACACAGGGGCAAGAACCATTTTCTGCATACGAGTAGACATGTACAAACTCCAGACCCAAATACAGGAAAAGCAATTTAGCTGGTAGTTGCTTTATGATGAAGACGCTTCAAATCTGCCATCTGAGTTTTTTTCTGGACATCCCCAAGTTAGTTCACCCACTCCCTTAGCCCTTTCATAGCCTGGCCACATGCTGAAGAGTGACATCCCAGGTGGATAGCGCTATGCGACCGGTGGGGAGGTGCCGTGATTTAATGGTGCAGGCTCCAGGCAAAGCGGTAACTGTCAGGATGCTGATGTAGTCCCAGCTCCACGTAGCCCCTCAAGGATGGAGTTAATGTTGTGTGGCACTAGTGCTTGAGGAGCAGCACAGTGTTTTCTATCCATAGTAAACAATGCTTCTTGTTGTAAAATGTCTCAGCATTTAGCTGGACTACTTTTAGAAGCATTCACATTTGCTAAAACAACACAAAGTGAAAAACCTCAACTCAGAATTCTCATCTGAGGTGAAGTATCAGTATTGGTAATATTTTCAAAGTAAAAGTAAAGAACAAGGTTTCAATTTTCTTATTTTCTTTAGGGAATCAGAGTTCTTTGATTTTTTTGCTCAAACCATTTTGTTCAAACTCTCGACATCATACTGTTCTTATTATATTCATATTTATTTTGTTTGGCATTATCCAAAGAGTTTAGCAACATCAGAAAACTGAATTTGGATCCTTTTTTTCAGTTTTATGCATGGGAAATTTTTTATTTTTATTCTCAGTTAGAAGGAGATTCTTAAAACAGAAGAAACTCTTGCTTCTGACCAGCTCTCCTCTGAAGATCAGCCTGTGCTGAAGTTAAAGTTGCTAGCAGTTGCCCCAGCCCCTCTACTTGCATGACTTAACTTCTAATGACACAATCACACATGAGTTTTTCCACACCGCCTGCCCCATTTGACAGCCTGCAATGAATGGAAGGGTTGAGCAATGTTTATTTTCATATTTTCTTTTATATTTGAGCTCTGCTTTGGAGGAAACTGCCAAAAGCCTATTTAACTGCTTACTTTTAAAAACTTGCACACATCCTTCCAGTCTTGGCCCTGCACTTATGAAGTTAACCTTCAGAACTACAGCTAAGCAAAGTTACATTTTTTTAGTAGAAGACTTTACCTTTCCAATTATATTAAATAAGGGACCCAGGAGCATGTTGCACTTCTCATAAGGAAACCAGGAGACCCGTGTAGGCTTGAGATGCAGTATTAGTATTTCAACTTTGGGCAGAGAAGGCAGCCCTTCCAGCTCTTCCACAGCACCGTAGTTTTGAGAGAGTCATCCTGCCCCATTTCACAGAGGAACACTGTTACAGGTGTTGCACATAAAACATTTAGAAGGACAGCTGGCCGGGGCCCGAGGGATGCTCACAGGGAGGCTAGCTAGACAAGTGCTAATTGAACAAATGTGTAGGCAGGACCGCAAACCCAAAGATTTCTGGTTCTTCCTTGATCTTTGTTTGAATGATTGATGCTCATATCACTTCCCCTTTTCTTCACTGGTTGTCCTCTGTTGTCAGAGGTCTCATCTCCTTGTGCTGTTCTCCTTCTAACTGTTCCCATACTGGGATGGTTTGACAGGTACCCGACTCCAAGAGGGGGCTGGCAGAGGGCCTGAATGGATGCTGTGTGCTCTCTGCAAACCCTCAACATCTTCTCTTACCTCAAAATTTCCTCTTCAATCATGGCAGTTCTTCCCCTCAAGTCCACCTGCTGCCTCCCACTGCTAGGTATCTGCAGGCATCCTCTGGTTGTGCATGACCATGGCAGGCAGCAGCTCACCCGGCAGCCTGTTCTGGCTCCTCAGGTGTGCTGCTCAGCCAACAGAAGTAGCAAAGTGTATATCCTTCTAGCGTAAGAAATGTACAGCAAAACCTTTGCTATGTAATGCTTGCATAGATGAGAGCGTGAGAATTTTGATCCATTCGTCGAGTGCTTTCACTTCTCCACTTTCCAGAAGGAGAAAGTATAATAACCCTTTTGGGGCTGTGCAGGAGACCAAACCCTAAAACTTCCACACTTTGGAATAACAATTCCCATTTACTCACGTCAACCCCTGTTTACGGATTAGTCCTGCAGACCTCTGTGACCAGGTGGCAAAGGAGCAGTTCAGTCACAGAACCGTATCATTCATTAGCCCTGACCAGGTTCGTTGCTTTCTCTGGCATGATGGGTGAGCAGGCTGGCTAGTTTCCTAACACATGCAAGCACCTGCGGTCCCTATTTGTACAGCTGTGTATCCTTCAGGTGAGCTGTGCACCTAACCTGGCATTGTCAGATGCCTGAATTGTATTGCAGGTAAGTAAAAAGGAAAGCACTCTCCTGGATGCAACTGCATACAGTGACTCCATTTGCACACTGCTTTGCTTTCAGCATGTGGTAGAAGAAAGTAGAAAGTGAAATTATGACATTTACGGTAGCTGCCAGTGGAAAAAAATGGGAGGCTTTATTAAAAAAAAACTCTTTTCCAGTTATTATTCACATTCACATCTAACAGCAGTTTTTCAGGAACCTTCCCATTCTGCCTCCCATTCTTCTCCCCCAGATTTCTGCTCAGTAGGTACCGCAGGGGTAAAGTAACCAAGATCTCTATTTATAAGCTATTGGTTGTTATTGTCATACGAGGCCCACAGATGAGATCAAGGCTTCATTGTTCCAGGTTATGCATCCACATGGATGTCATGGGTCCCTGCTGGCACTGAAATGAGGCAGCAGGTCACAGCAAGCTTTGAAATACTATCCCCAGCTGCTAGCTTAAGGTTCAACTAAGCCAGCAAAGTTCCCCAGAGAGTGACATTACCAAAATCTCTTGATGAGCTGACTCCACAGGCTAGAAGGGAAGAATAATATTTCAAATAAGTGGACTGGCAGAGTTCAAAAGGATAATAAGTATTTAAATTCAGCATGAAAGACATCTTCCTCTGCGGAGCTTTAGGATGGAGTGTAGCCAGGAAGATAAACTATTTAAAAGCTCCTTTAATCAAGGCTATTAACATGGAGATTTTTGTCTTAATTAAAAATATCCCCTTTATTCAATCACATTAAAGAGAAAGTGATACAAAATGTAATTTATTTTTCTATTTGAATTTTTATAAAAGAACAGTAAAAACATTTTTCCTTGCAGAGAATCACATCATGATTAACAATTAACTTTGAGAGAAGATTCATATCTATTCCGTTGCTCACATTTTAATTTGCAGTGGACTGTCATACTCATACTTCAATGGAAAAGGTAGGAAGCCTACTTTTTGGCTTCCCAAATGTTTCGTTTTCTGCCCATAAGCAATAGTGAGACATCCTAAAAAGAAAACTTTTCCTGGGATCTCAAAAGATGTAGAAAACAATGCTACATCATGTATAAAGCACATTGTGTGTGTGCTTTTGGAAGCAAACCGTGTTAAAAGGAGCATTCTGCAGAAAGCAAATCAGTCAGAATATTTCCACGCACTTGGATTCAGCAAAGCCTTCAGCTGAGCACCCAAAAGGGGAGACAACGCTACAGGAGCCAGAGAGGACTGCCAGCACACCTCCCTCCTTTCCTCAGTTAGGGCTTCAAAGTCCTGCCTGCCACCAGGCTCCTCTCTTCCCTCCAAAATAGCTGTCGACTATTTAGCTCTCAATGGTGAAGTCCAAGAGGAAAATGAGTAGGACCAGGGAAGCCCTTGCAGAGCGGTCGCAGCAGGGATACTTCACATAGAAACATGACATCTGAATGGAAGTAGGCAGTCCTTAGCAGGACAAGGGTTGCTGTTCACTTTATTTTCAGCCCCATTTGCAGACCTGTGTGGTTACAAAGGAAGATTAGCATATGGAACATGTGAAACCTCACTGAACCTCCCACACAGTGCTAAACCTGTCAGAAAAGAAAACGAACCCTGGGCAGGGAAAATATCACGCTCTGCAGAGCTTTTCCAGTGTGAAATAGCACTTCTCACAAGCTGAGAAGTGGTTCAGTGGGACAGCTGTGCTGAAGCTGAGGACATACCCTGCTGGCGTTACTAGACCTGAAGAGGTTGCAGGGTCATTTGCTCATCAAGCTCTTATTGCTTTGCACTCCTCAGACTTTTAGGTAATGCCTTTGCTGTGAATCCATCTTCATTCCCAAGATGATACTGACTAAACTGGCAGATCCAGAAGAAGGAGCTTATATGGCAATATATCAGATGCATCAGTACGGTGCTACGTCTGGTTTATATCACAGCCGTTTGCTGACTCAGCTACGTTGCTTTGACCCTGGGACTTGGTTGGTCAGCTTCTGCAAAAAGCCTTCTGTCAGGTTGCAGAAAACTTAAAAATAGCTTTGAAAATGCCCCATGTTCTCCATGAGGTCTTCAGCAGTGCAATGTCAAGGTGCATCTTGGTGCATCTCATGGTGCCCACGGTGATCAAACATCCCCTTACCCAAACTGAGCAGTGCTGGAGCACCAGCATAACTAAGCACCTACTTGGTAAAGTGGAATGTCCCCGCACAACAACCCATCCATACAGCCTGGTTCTTCCATACCTTCCTCAGCCCTACCACACTTTGCAAAGCTAGCTTCAAATGGCAAACGTTTCAGCTTTGCTGCCTTGCAATAGTTGCATTAACTTTGTCCTGCATTAACTTTGTAGCTGCCCTGTCTGGGCAGGAGAATGTATGTTGGATGGCAACTGCATTCTGAGGTTGCTGCCTGACAGGGCTCTTCAAAGAGGGAGCTCTGGAGCTCATTAGAAATGTGTGTGTATATCTTGTCCTATAGATCTGTGTGGGTACAGAGCAGCATCTACCTTTTTACAGTGAAGGAGCATCTGCATCCTAATGTCTACATTAAGTTGTCTACAAACTTAATGTAATCTTTTCCAAGCAGGTCTAAATCACAGGCATCATATTCCTTTACTAGACAGCTTAGTCCTCTATCTTAGGCCTTAGAAACTTGATGAAACATGTTAATTTCCACTAGGCTTTATTTGCTCCTGTTTCTTAGAAGGTGTTTGTGCAGGCCACGAGATGAACAGAGTTGTGCCAGCTTACGGCAGCAGGCATCTGGCCCATACACTCTTGTGAGCCATGGTAAGACTTGCTTACTAATCCTTGAGCATTGCCTTGCTCTGCCTGGTGCGTTACAGACAACCTTTCCTTGAGCATACATTTCTGGAGGAACAGAAGAGGCAGGACCTGCCTGAGGTGTTTGTGTAGCTCCTAGGCATTAAATCTATTTAGTTGCTACTTGAAACTAAATCCATTTGAGGGTTGTTCAATGACTTTAGTTAATTAACCAGGCTTTTATTTGATGCTGGTTACTCTTAACATTCAATGAAAAAAGATTATTTCCAGTATTGTCTCTTCAGATAAAAATTAGCTGCTTTTTCTGATATAATCACCTCTTAGTAAGTAGCCAAGAAAGATTCATTATTGCCTCTTGAAGCTAAAGAAATGTCAGAGGTATTAAAACATTGACATTTTGTTGCAGTGAGAGCTGTGATAATAGCCAGACATCTGCCTGAAGGCAGCTCCAAGATTACTCATCCGATTTTGTTGCTGTGATATGGTATTGTGCCATACGATTGCTGTGACTCAACTCCCTTCCCTGTCAAGCTACACACAAAAGGCTTTGCCCCATTTTGTTGTGATTATAATGGACTCGAAAGGCCCAGAACTAGAAACTCAGAGCTGTGTGTGGTGCTGGTTCTGATAATGAAATAAGAGCTTGCTAGAATCTGTATTTCTTTTACCAGTGCAAAATGAAATGCTGCACATGACCTGATAGGCAGATGCTGAGAAAAACAGTATTAAATCCTTTGGGTGCAGGTGGTTTGGATAGCTCAGCAATGTCTAAATGCCCTAAGAAATGATTATTTCTTCTAAAAGACTTTCCTCCCTCCCTCCCTCCCTCCCTCCCTCCCTTCCTTCCTTCCTTCCTTCCTTCCTTCCTTCCTTCCTTCCTTCCTTCCTTCCTTCTTTCCTTCCTTCCTTCCTTCCTTCCTTCCTTCCTTCCTTCCTTCCTTCCTTCCTTCCTTCCCTCCACCTTTCCTGGTCCCATTTTCATTTTATTATGGTCCTTTCCAAGAGCAATGAGAAGATGATTTAAAAAACCTTGCTTGGTGAGAAAAGTTCACCTGTCTGTGTGTCCAAGATGCCCATTCTTCTTGGTCACCTACTGTGGACTTTGGATACTGTTCAGCTATAGCTCTGCCCTTCAACCTTGTGCTGATGCCTTTCAGTTTACCATTGCTCATATTTTTGGTCTTGATCACATTAGACCACACAGATGCAGACAGTGTCATCCAGCATGTAGAAGCGGCCTCGGTTTCTCTGTCTGCTGGCCAGGACAGCCTGTGGGGTGCCCTTGGCTTAATTCGCCAGTTCTCCAGGCTGCCTGAAACTGTCACAGGTCACAGTGGGACATCCATTTCACTAGCACATTTCTTCCCTTTTTCTGAGTGTGTGTTTTAGAGACATTGAATACTATTGGGCATCACTTTCTTTTTCACAGAAGAAAAAAGGATGAATAGGGTTTTTTGACAGTTTGAAAAAAGCAGTTTTACTTTTCTCCTTTTCTTTGTTGAAGGAGGTGTTAAGTGATGTGCTGTAGCAGTACAGCAATGAGATTCAGCTGGCAGCCATTTCTTCTCCCCCAGCCTACCATCTAGCTGGGCACACAAACCTGTGCAAAAGCAGAGGCCTGAGTTACACTAAGATCTTTCCTCAAATCCCCATTTTTGAACTGGAATGGGGTTTAAGATAAAAAAATCCCAGCACCACCATCACTGTAGTCCTTACAGAGTAAGGAAACTCTGCTCAAGCTACAGCAAGACCTTACTTACTGTCTACTTACTAACTCTGCTCTTGGCCTTGGTGTTTCTACTGCATTTTGTGCAATGGTTCAGAGCAGTGCAGTAAAGTCCAGGAAATGCTTTTTCTCAGCTGAATATTTTTAAGTCTTACATATCTTTTGAAAGGTTTGAAGCCCAGTCCACACAGGAGCATGGTACATTTACAGATTGTGGTTGTATGGGTTTTTCTAAGCTAAGTAGTAGCAGGCATTCTCCAGGTTTCTCTCTCCTGCCCAGTATGCAAAGCCTTGTCTCCATGGTCACAGTATAAATCAAATAGGAAGACAGTTTCTTCTAAATCTTTTCTTGTCCCCAAAGGCCCCCAGAGCTCTTTCCTTGAGCCTGACCTCAAGGCAGCAGTTACCACTGCTTGTGCCTGGGATGTCTGGATGCCTTTTATCCTGTTCCATTTTTGCCTCTGCCTTTGCATTTACAGACCATGGTAGCTCTGAGGAAAAGCAAAATGTAAACGCTTCTCAGCAGGACTGGTGAGTAGCTGCACCTTGCCAGCTTGTACATGGAGCAGATAGCTCTGCCCACAGAAGGGCTTTATTCTCATGCATGTTTACACAGCCGTTGTGCAGAAAAATGCAATGAAGTTTAAAAATGCTAGCAAACCATCATCTGCTACCTCTGTGAAGTACAAAGCAGAGCAGGCTGAGGGTAATCCCTTCAGGCAGAAAGAAAGTCCATAGATTAGAGAATGCAAGTATGACTATGGATGAAGCCTTTTCCAGTGAGTTTGGAAGGCCATCAAAACAAATACACGCGGTTGTTTATTCTTCATTGGTTCCTTCACAGATGTGGACATGTGCATTTATCCACATGTAGAGAGTCATCCTAATTCTGCCTTTTTATTTCCTAAGGTTTTATGTTTTGTGCTGGTTTTCCTCTTTGAGTATTTCTGAAACACTGGTCATGCTGCAGTATGACCTTCTCTGGCTAGTGCCGATCCTTAAGTCTTCTTTCTCAGGAGAAGAGGTCTTTCAGTTTGGAATGGCACTTTCTTCAGAGTGGAGGCAATGCTATATTCCTCTCAGCTCCTGAACTAGCCTGACAACAGCAGGGTGTATCTTGTGCCCACAAGAAAGGGATTTACATCGGTCTCTATCCCCCTGGGGCCATTCAGCCAAGGAAGTTCTGCCAAGATATAACCTCCTTGCCTCACTGCAGACTGCGGGTACCTCTGTTACCAACAGTTTCTGTCCATTTTAGAGTGTTTTTCAGTAGTGAGACCTCTCCCTGCCTCATAAGAGCCCAAAGGCAAGAAAAGCTTTTTCAGTAGGGCTGCCATGACTGTGGGTTTCAGTTTGTTTTGTAAGTCATCCCATGTTAATCACCAGTCTTTGCCTTTGGAAAGATCCTCAACACCAATGCATCCTGCTTATACATCTCTTTCTGGGGCTACAGCTGGTCTTTCTGCAGCTGAACTATCTTCAGACAACAAGAGCTGAACCACCATGCTATTCTTTATATCTCGCTGGTATTTCACTCAGTAGAAAATCTGTTAACCAACTGCAGTTTTCACATTTTCAAAACTTCAAGACAAATTCATGGTGCTGGCAAACCAGAAGTTCTCAAGGTTAGCTGTTTAGACATCATCTCCTGTGTTAGCAACCCCGTTGCTCCAGACTGGGCCACAACTGCACTGTTGTGAGGCAGTTGCTGCATTTTCCCAATGTCTTTCCACTGCAGGAATGCCAGTACCGGGATTTTCTTTAGATTTCTCTACACTCCTTCTTTTTCTGAGAGCTCACACTTTTTTGGGTTCAATAAATACATAAATCCTTAGGTTCAAAAAATTCATATGTCCATTGCATGTCTTTCTGAAGTGGTCCTGTTTCCATGTAGATGCTTTAGATGAAATCCCATTGTTTAAAGTTTATTTCTGTTGTAACCGTGTACACACAAGAAAGAGAAACCCAGGAACACAAAAATAAGTCAAGTATGGCAGAGTAACTGCAAGCCAAAACCTATCTTTTATTGCTTTCAAAGTATTAAAAGGCCCAGAGAATTATTTCTCCTGTCTTTCAAGTCCATTTCCACTTGCCAACACACATTTTAAAAGTATTGTGTTAATAAAAAATAAAAAGAAAGAATACTACAAGTTAACACAGCATGCTGGGCTCATCTATTTGTACCAACATAGAAAAATTACCCACAAAGCAACCGTAGTTTACTGCTGCCTGTGCAGACTCTGGTGCAATTCTCTTTCCCAGCCCTTTCTCTCAGTTCAAAAACCAGGAGTCTGAACAGTCTGTACCCCTGCCTACTTTCTCTGTTGGATAAGGAGAACATTTCCTGTTCTCTGACTAGGGGTTCAGACTAACTGCTTTGAGGAACATCCTCTAAAAAGACAGTCGATGACTTAAAGAATTGCTTTCTCCCTGCAGGAATGGTTCAGCCCCTACCAGGCCTTTGCTCAGCCATTGATGAGCGTTTCGCTTTGTGTTTGGGCTCCTGCTGCCTCTTGGAAATGCTCACAAAACAAAGTGGGGCAAGATCCTCTTTTCCCATTTGAATTTTAGTTGCTCAAGTATCTGCAAGACATTTCATAAGAGCCCTCGACCATTCCCCACTGCTCCCTTGCTGGACAGCAGCCATAGCTGCTATGGCAGCAGGTACGACCCCTGCCCCAAGGAGGAAAGGGCACGAAAACAGCCAAGTCACCCTGGGCTCTGCAAGCCAGGGGTCACAGATACATTTCCCACATTTGAGCCGGAACCTCCCACAGACTCTGTTTGAGAAACGCATTCTGTACCCAGAGTCCTCTCCACATCCCCTCTTCCTCACCCAAGTTTCATGGTCATGTCTTGGCCTTGATTTTGGGTTTAAAAAAAGATATCTCAGAACATCCCTAAAAGCCTCTCGCCATGTATCCAGGGCCAAACGCAACCTGCACGCAGCCTCAGACTTGGCAGGGGAGCCAGGGCTCACAGCGAACCCAGGCTGGCACCGGCATATGCGGCATGGATGTGACCAGGAGAGGGACATCACCAAACAAACAGCAGTAGTTCACATCACAGCTTCCAGTCCTCCTCTGCTTTTCTGTAGCCTCCCCTGCCTTCAGAATGCAGAGGATGGGGTGTATGCCCTGTAACACACCTTAGAAAAAGGTCAAAGTGAAAAAAAACAGCCTTCTGGGCTTTAGCTGCTTTTGGATCTCCTTTCTCCTGCGCCCTGGACCCTGGAGACACCCAGGTACCCCAGCCAAGCCTCCCACCCCGGGCCTGCCCACAGCACTGCACTCCTTTCCTTTAATTTCCTAGCCAAGTTGTCCCTCCACATGCTGCCCGACTAACCCTCCTCCCCAGGGCTCCTGCCCCACATCCCCACAGCCTTCACCCTCGCGTGGTCCGTGCTCAGCCCTCAGGATTTATCCAAACCTGGCCAGGCCAGGTACAGAAAGAGCAACAACGCACCTACCTTGCCTGGAGCAGGCTGCAACTTCTCATCTCTGTTACATGTTATTCTCGTCATCAGCAAAAAAGCATGCAGGAAAACAGCCAAATGTAACTTATTCATGTGCCTACTAATATATCTCGTGATTTAAAGCCTTGGCACAGCATACAGCACAGGCAAGTGCTTTCGCTGCGACTGTTTGAATTACCCCAGCTGTTTGGGAGGGAGGCTGGGGAGGCTGGTCCCAGCCTGAAGCTGGGCATGTGTCAGCGCCTTGCTGAACCCAGGCCAACTTCTTTCCCTAGAAGAAAAAGACAGTTTGTATAAGCATGGAGGAAAAAAAAAAAGTAATCTTGTCCATTCTTTTTCCCATGAGGCATGGATATGAGGAACAAATCAACAGTAAATTAGCTAGAGATGCACATTTGGATTCAGATTTCATAAGCTTGCACATCTGCCTGATAACGAGGTGTGATTTATTGCAAGCTTGTAGCAGATGTATGGGCCTCTGTTTAGTGATTAGGGAGAGGAGTCCCCCTCCCACTCCCAATTGCTTTGTTTCCTGTTTTAATTGCATAATGGACAGTTTGAATTTTCTACAAACACTAAATGGGACCTGTTTTCTCTTGTGGGAGTTTGCTCCACCACATTTGGTAAACAAGAGATGAGAGGGAAGCAGCCTTTAGCAGAAGATTGATGGCACAGCCCTGGGCACAGTCTGCTGGGATGGGCTCGGCAATGCTGCGAGAGCAACTGTCTGCCTTGGTGGGGAAGATTTTCAGTTTACTCCAAAGGACAGCAAAGTGTTTATAAAAAGACATTCTTTGATATCAATGGAATGACTTGTGGTAAGTTTGCTGAAAGCTGAACTGAGCCCCAGGCATCTGACAGTGACATTAGGCACTGTGGTGTAGGGGCGGCAGTGCTGGCCCTGGGCTGTTTTGGGGAGCTGCAGGTGCTGGGACTTTTCCACCACCAAGCCCCGTCCTCCTGTCCTGTCCTTGCTGGGCTGCTGCAGTTCTCAGCCAGCCCATGGGTCCCACAGAAGTCTTTACACCCCAAAACTGCAGGATGTTACCGCCAGCACAGCCCCATGGGGGCCAGGCATTGGTAGCCCACCCCACTGCTTTCCTTCCCAGGAACTCTGGCGCCCTTAAATAGCCTGATTTTTAAGTCTGATGTTGTACAAGTCACCTGAAAGGCAGTCTCCACCCTCCTGAGAGGGACACTGGTGGGATAAGATTTGCATCCCTTGTCAGACACCTGAGAACACAGAAATGCACAGGTAACTCCATGCAACCCTGCATATGTTCTTGTTTACTCCCAGAGAAAATTCAGCCGGCAGCGTTAGGTGTGCAAGTGAAAAATGAAGCAGCCGTGGGTTTCACACTGTAGCGAGTGCTGAATGTGCTCAGATACTGCTCAAGCCCACACAGTTACAGGCTGTAGAGAAGATACATGCATAATTCATATACTTCTAATTAAACAGTAGTATCTTTCAATATATTGCATTTATCTCTTCACACTCTTTGACCTACTGAAGCATTGCTTTTTCTTTCTTTCAGTTAATATCAGCATAAACAACAGTAATTCAACTTTAGGACTAGACTTGCCAAAGGATGCTCAGAGCTGTGCCAGGCTTTCCTCACTGGAGAGAGCAGTGCCAGAATGGGATGCCCAAGAGCTGCTCAGGGAGACAGGAGCTGCCCTGAGCTGGCCCACAGCTGCAGGGGACAAGTCCTGCATGATCTAAAGCTCCTCATGGGGCTTGGGCACAGCTTCCTTGGAAGGGTTTTCAAGCAAATAAAGCTGTCCAGCAAGAGCTTTGTTCAAGCAGAGGCTGCTGGGCAGCCAAGGCTCTGCAAGCAGGGGTGAACTGGCCAAGTGGGGACAGTGGCTTCGGGTTGGCAGAGATCCCTTGGAGATCAACTGAGCCATCTTAGTGTTGCAGAAAGACTTCTTTCAGGAGCAGGGTGTCCCTAGAAAGTGGAGCCTTGAGCTTTTGTCACTCCCTTCATAGGTAATGCACACAGCTAGAAGATCGGGCTTCTGAGACCTACCATGGCAAGCTCTTCTCTGCCAAATTTATTGCCGAGCTTCTCAGGGTCTTACGATGGGACCTACCAGGTCCAGCGAAGGGACAGCTTACCTGCACCTGCCAGCGTCTGGGTCTGCTGAGCTGGGCAGGCCAAGGAGCAGCAGCTGTGGGGACAGCTCTTGTGTGGGAAGATGTTTCAAGCCACTGTGAATAGGACACAGGACCAGCAATGCAGGGGTTCAAGTCACTGTGCAGCTTTTCCAGAGAGGAACCAAGACCACAACAGGAACAAGAATGTACATTGTCTGGAAATGTCCTTCTGACTGTAAGAAGAGTTTTTTTCCATTCTACAGGCCTGTTTTTGTTTTGTTTTTTTCTGAGCTCACAGACACAGAGGGAAAAAAAAGCAATTAATACTGTTTCACTGAGACTGAAGGGTATGTCTCTCATGTGAGACCAGGTGGACAAACCCTGAATTTTATTACTGATCTCATTGCCAGAGCAGTAGTTTGGGTTTAGCAGGTGAGAAGTTGTGCACTTTAAAAATGAAACAAAAAAAAGGGGGGAGAAAAGAAAGAAAAAAAAAGAAGAATAAAAGAAGAAAAGCACCCAGCTTGGGCTGCCCTTATGATTTATTACCACATAATATGTCGCAAGATTAATTTCAGCTGTGTTGCTTTGGGAAAAGAGCACTTGAGAGCACCTGAAGGGGATTAATGAGTTGGTCGTTTGGCTTTATGAAGAGGTGAGACCTCTCCTTCTCTCAGCCCGCCCCCCATTTCTTTCCAGTGCTCCAAAGTCTGGCGCAGCAGTGTGGAACAGCACAGCCACAGACCTCATCCAGCTGTAGGCAGATGTAAAGGGATGGCCATGGCTACCTGGCAGGAGTCTGGGGTGGAGAGGGAGGCTGCTGGAACACACTGTCTGAAGAAAGAAAGAAGGCAAGCAAAGGTATCTTTGGTCATATTTCTTTGGGGTCCCTCTGTTCACTGAGGCCTTACTGTTAAAATGGAGCTAAATCCTCCAAAACATGAGAGCAAAACCACTCACGCCAGCATCCCCTCTTTAAATCTACTCCTCCATGCCCTTCCTGCCTCTGGTGCCATGGAACAGGCAGGAGCATCACCAGGGCTGAGCACTGCACCCACAGGTGTTTCGGCTGGACTCAAGGAGAGCCGCTGTGGCTGGTAGTGAACCCTTGGCAGGCAGCTGGTCCCTAGTGAGAGGTCATCTCATGTTTCTGGCTGACAAGGAAACCTGTTGTGCTGTAATGCTTGGCAGATGCCGGTCCCAGGGAAGGATGGAAGCCTGACAGTGATGAGCAGGTAGTGAGCCAGGGCAACCATGATGTGGATAGAGCTAGCCAGGGGTGGGACAGACGAAGGGGAAATGGAGAGATGAGTGAGACACCGCAGAAGGGTAGAAGACAAGTGTGGATGGAGGAGCAGCTACTGAGGTCCAGGGAAAGCAGGGGCTAGCAAGGGGCTTCAGAAACCCAAAAGATTTTCATCTGGAAAGCGAACAAAGCCAGAGGTGTTTGTGTGGGAGAGGAGGGATGATCATGGGGGTGAAGGAAGCAGGTGTGTGTGCACCAGTCAGCAGGTGAGTGCTGAGGAGGGAAAAGGATTAGCAAAATGGCATGGAGAGACATGAAGGGGCTGAGGAGCAGGTGGCTAGAGGAGATACCTTGTGCTTCTGGTGGCTTGCGATAACCAGGGCAAGTTGTTGAGGTGGCCAAGGCCCACACTGAGCCTTGGCTTGTCAGGCTGGAAATGAAAAAGAAGGACCCCTCTTTGGCTGTGAAGCTGTCAGCTCCAGGGCTCCTCCTCCCTGTTTTCACACACCAGCATCCTTGGCGGAGGTGCTTCTCAGGAGTTGTCATCCTTGCATTGCCACAAAAGAGCTGTGAGCCAGTGTGATGAGGGCACTGCCAGTCTCATTCAGAGCAGGCACATGTACAGCCAAAGCACTGACTGCAGCGCTGCCACAGACCTCGCTCTGTGCCTTGAGCAAAGACCGTATCTGTGGGGTTTAGTTGGTTTGAAGGGCACAGGTCTGAAACCCTTTTGCAGGAGGGAGGAGTGACCAGTCTCACAGTGATGACCCTGCCATTAAATCGCCAATTTTGTACAGCCAGGTAGAGGGCAGCTCATGCTGACCTTTCTCCCCAGAGCCTCCACATCCTTTCAGGCCCATGCAACCTGGGAGCAAGGCAGTCTCCAAAATCTCCAGAGCTCCAGCTCTTACATGTACCTCTTGCATCCATAAATACCACAACCCTCAGCCCCAAACCCTCCCCAGGTGACCCTCGAGCTGCAAGCATCTTCCCAGCTCCCAGCAGGGCAGTGCACATCCCATCTTGGAGGATGCAGAGGTTGTGTCAGCCACAGTAAGAAGTGTGCCTCAGGAGGGAAGGAAGTGCTGGGGTGGTGTTGGCAGCCCACCCCCCAAAAAAACCCTCAACAACCCTTGTTCTCTTCCACCAAGCCACCCCGTGCCCTTGCCAAGCCTGGCACTGCTGGAGGGGGCCAGCAGCCAGAGCAGAGTGGGAGGCAGTTAGCTCAGAAATCATGGGGTTTTTGTTGTCGTTTTCAAAAGCAGCAAGGCAATAATTTTATAAAAAGAAGATACTCGTGTTCTTCACATCATTGAGGCCCTGTGATGCTAAGCATAACTGATCAAACATCTTTAAAGAAAGGAATTTGTGCTGTGTTTTCCTTGGATTTCCAAAAGAGTATGCTAATGAAAGGCAAAGGAAGAACGATGAAGGAGGGTAAGTGGCTCTCTGCTTGAAGAGCTGGATAATCAGCGCATGAAACAGTAAAGATCCACGTGGCTTTTACACCTCACTGCTGTGCCAGATACTCTGATGGCAGAGCTGTGCAGTCACTGGCATTGTATACCACACACACTGTAGAAAGCCCATTAAAAAATACATAATTAGTATTGATTGCATATTACCTATGTAACCTCGAAATTTTATATATGTAATTTTAAAATAAAGTGGCAAACACTGTTTTAGGCAGTGCTTTGCCATCAGGCCACCCAGCAGGTGATGGTGAAGGTTGCTTGCTGCTCTCTTTCTCCCTGTTGTTTTCCTCCCTGACCTTTGCAGACCCTAAAATCTGGTGAGAAGACACCTCACATACCATATGTGCTACTGGCAGCACATAAGACATAGCTGCAATGGTCAGGGTTGTCAAACACCTGATGCTGTAGCTAAGCTGATCCCACGCTCTGTGTCTCACAAAAAGGGCAAGACGTCTCTCCTCATGGGACACCAGCAGCTGGAGATGCTCCCATGAACCTTTCCTGGGGAAGGGCAATGGCTGATCTTTTATTATCCTCATTCCCTGGTGTTTCCTCCAGCTGGTCTGGTGACAGCCAGCCCTGACACTGGGTTTGCTGTAGGGCTGCCCTTTAGGGCAAGTTGTACTTGGATGTGGGGATCCCAGTGCTGGCCAGCCCCAAAAGCTCCACTGTGCTTGGCGAAAGCATGGCCCTTGCCTTTTGCAAGGGTTGGGGCTGTTCCACCCATCTGCACCTACCTCCATATGGGCGCCTTCCTGCCCCGCTGTTGCAGCAGGATTTGTGCAACGCAGCCAGCTGGTAACTGTTGCCTCACCTTCCCCTCCTGCCCCGAGTTAATAGTGCCTGCAAGCAAAGTCTGTTTTCTGCTCTAGAAAGCATGTCCCCTGAGAAACAGAATTTATCTCAAGTACCTTGTGCCCAGTCCCATAGATCAGTCACCTGATAATAAATGAAAAAAAAATTGTTCAGATTTACGTCTTTGAATTCCTCATGCTTCTCAGTTGCAGCCAAGTTACATGGGAGTATTTGCTGACACTTTAGTGCACGGCTTCTCATTCCCCTGCACCCCAGAACACTATTTCTTTAGCAAAGACATGTATTAATGGGAATTAATTAACTAGGTTTGCTGGCTGGATAATCAGTTTTCTTGGTATAAATTGAGTACTGATGGAAGAACGCTGCTCTGCTGCTCCACTGCTTTCCCTGCATAGAGATTAAAAATAGAAGAACACCCAGCTGGAGAATTTGGGATGGGATCATATTCCTTCCAAATATAGAGTTTTGGCAACCTCAGAAAATGGGGTGAACATTACTGGGATTACATTTCATCAGTGCACTAGGAAAGTTAATGTCAAAATGTCCTAATTTAGAGATCTTTGAACAAAAGAAAATGGAAATGTTTCATTCTGAAGCAACTTTTAAAGACATTTAAAGAATGGCAAAATCAAGGCAAAAATCTGAGTGAAATGTTTTAGTTGTGTTAAAACAAATATTTACAATGAACAGGCCTTGTTTGTTGTGGGGGGCTTTTTTTGTTTGTTTGTTTTAATTTTCCTTCACCGAGCAGTTTCATAACTTGGGGTCTCTCGGCCCTATGTGAAAAAGATTTATCCCCACCCTTTCCACTTCAGTCATGCTTTTTGCTACCTTTTGCATCCCATCTGAAAGACCAGCAACATACCACGTTTCATGGTTCTCTACTTTGATCCTGCCAGTGTTTTTCCAGCTCTAGTATTCAGCAAAGCATGCCCCAACTAATGACCCAACAGATGATTGGCATCCTACAACACTGGTCTGTAACTTTAAGTTACCCTCTGGGCTTTTTGAAGAAATTCTCGATTTTATCTTTAGGTTGTATTTTTTTAGTGAAGGTGGATCTATTCTATTAGCAACCAAATGTTTCCTTTAGTTGACATACTGCCCCATGCCTCCCAAGTGACTGATTTGACTACAAATTGCTCAGACTCCATGATTTATTTTTCATCTCATTTATTGCAGGCATGAATACAGGAACAGGTAAACAGCTGAGCCGTAAAAGTTTCTCTCTAGGCATGTTTTCAACAAAATGCCATCATACATTGTTTGGTGATACACGCTGCTACTCAGATGAAACGAAATGGTGTGAGCAATCTTACTTTAAAGCTGCTACCCACCAGTCAAAGCTGCAGCTGCCGAAGAAGCCTTCTCCTCCACTTACTTTCTCCCTTCCCTCCTTCTCCATGTCATCCACAGGTTCTTTTACGGCACTTAACTTTACAAAACACAGTTGTGAGGCTGATCTTACATGCAATTACAGATCAGCTTCAGTATATTTATTGCAAACTCCTTGAACATCAGGACATTAAAAAAAAAAGAAAAAAGAAAAAAGAAAAAAGAAAGAAACAATATCCCATTGCATAATTACGAGTAGATTTTTGTAGCCAATGAACCAGAAATGTATTCAGGAAAAAAAAAAAAAAAAGAAAAAAAGAAAAAACAAGAATATTTGTAAACAGTTCAAACAAAACACGATGCTGCCTCCAATGAAACATTTCACTGCAGTGCCGGCTCTGTTTTAAATGGGCACGTAGGCATTCTGTTGCAAGAGAGTTGTGAAGCCACAAACTGAAACCTCGGAGTAGTTAATTTTCAAACATTGCACTTTCAGGGTCTAAGTATGTTCAAAATGTGAAAAATCTGCACACACTGTGGGACATGATAGAGATGTGGGATCTCAAAAGACATTTCTAAAGAAAACCTGGTTATTCCTTTTAAAACAAGATAGTGAAAACTGCTGAACCACACAAAAACAAAGCACAATTGGTTGGCTTCCGTAAGAGATTGCAATATGAGAAAATATTTAACTCCTTGCATAGCTATTAAAATGGCCAATAAATTTTGCTGGAATCACCCAAACATGACAACATTGCATTCTGCCACTTAGAGACTTCACGCTGGAAAGCTAGGATCTGCTGACCGGGTCAGAGCATCACTCAGGGCACTGCTAAAAGCCAAGGCCACCCCTTTGCCAGCGTGGCTATAGCGGGAGGTTTCATCAACCAGCTGCTCCTAGACTCAGTGCAACTATAATGAAGCCTCCGTGCTTACGCCACTGTAAGTTACTCCACGTCTCTGTTCTCCCCATAAGGGATAAAAGCTGTTCTGACAACAGGGTGTTTCTGGTAGTATATTTACACCTAATGTTCAAGGCTTTTTCTGGCAGAGCTACACTGATCACAAATCATACCTCAAAGCACTCTGGATGATGTAGCCACATTGGCCAGGGTTTGCAACGTAGACCTAACCAGAGGGACGGTGAGCAGGATTCATCTCACTGAAGTTTAAGCAATATAAAGGTAGACATTTAAGTCAGAGGCACCTCTGGAAGACAGTTCCTTTGATCTCTCGTCAGGTGAGAGTTGGGCATATTAACATCAGGTGACACGAACCCCTTTCCAGGAGGGCTGAAGAGATGAACTTTCAGCCACTCTTACCTGTCACCAGCTCTGGACACTATGCTTCAGAAGGCTGCTGTTCAAATGTGTTATCTTTACACGTGTCAATGTACATGATAATGATAGCCTGCGCTGGGCTTCATGCTGCCACAACTACATATGCAAGCTCATTAAAGCTAGCTCAGATACTTCTGCACTATTACATAGACATACCCTCAGGCAGAGTATCCTTTAACACCTGTAAAGTTCAAGTCCAGGGGCAAATCTAGACTATCTGCCCCTCAGCATATGTTCACGTTGACATTGTCTTGTTTACTGTAGTTTTGGGTAACAGGTGTCCTAACACTGTAATTCCCAACCAGAGGTGAGGCAGGAGTGTTTATTCAGAGGATTTGAAAACTGAGACACTGAAGAGTGGCTGAAGAAAGTACATAGTAAAGAAAGAACAAGGTGATGACATTCCACAGGTAAAAGTTTAGTTTGATACCAGTAAAACAGTTTTAATAAAGCTCCATTAGACTGCAGAATAGGAAACGATGGCAGCCAGTGGATAAGACACTAAAACAAGACAAGGCAACGTACCTGGGGTTGTTCTGTGGAAAACATTCCACAGGAACTAAGCGGCCACGTGAGCCTTTCCTTCCTGTCCTGGGGGGAACCCAGGAGGGAGAAGTCTCTGCTCTTTCTCAGCTGTGCCAGAGCATGCCTCGGCTATAAAGACTTGGCCACTGTAAAGTAACCTTGGTTCATGTTTCTTGTTTTCCAGTTCTATTTCAGCTGAAGAATTTTTACACAACGGGAGCAAATTGTTGCATTTACAAGAATAAACTAATAGCTTGTTTACAAGCCAGAACATCTGATGGGCTGGTCTGAGTCAGGCATTCGGTTTTGTTAAAGGCTTTTGCTTATGTGACCAAACCGCCCTAATGCAGGTAAACAGATCTGTTTGCCCCAAACCTGAAGGCATATTGCCAGGTTTCCAAAGTCCGCTCCATGGCAATCAGAACGACCGAAGTGTGTGTTCAGATCTGTTTTTTCTGGTTTTGCTTGACAATGACTTTGTGAAACTGCTGCCAGTTCACACACAAATGAGGGCTGCTTAAGAGCAGGCAGAAGATCAGATTCAGCAAGAATCAGTGCTGTGCCATTCTCAACCTTACTTTGCTTTCCTCTCCCGAAACAGCACCTGTAACTACAATTTTCTTCTATTTCTTCTTCACAACGCTCACTTTTACTTGGGAGCAGACAAAATGTGCTGCAGCTTCTCTCTCCCCCAGTAACTTCTGGGAAGTGGTGAGAAAAGAGTAACAGGACATGGAAGGTGCAGCCTTTTGTGTCTGTTGCATTTTCTCCACCTTTTTGATTTCTTCACAGAGATTTAATGTTCCTAATCCATTTTCAATAACCTTGGATTGATGGAGCAGTACATTAAAACATTAGGACAGAAGCGTCCCGGCACCGTAACTAGAAGGTGGACAGCATACAAGTCGTATCTAATTATCCAGCAGAGTCACGTGAGCACTCCGAAATCTGCAGTCCAGATCTATTCCTATGGCTTCTTGTGCCCATCACTCACGCAGAGCTACTCCATCACATTTACTGTGAGTTTCTACCTAACACTTGTGCTATTTATTTTGCCCTGTTTTACGGCAACCAGAAAGTTTTGGGTTTGTTAACTGGGGAGCCTAACACTAATTTCTTGTCCCAGGAAATATAAAATAGACAAATCATTTTACACCTCCACACTGCAATCCACAGTCCTACAATGCTCATTTCATTTCATTTCATTTCATGCTTTGAACTCTCATTTCAGAAAAAAAGCACAAGCTATCTCTGAAGGAAACCCAGTCTCACAGCAGTCACTTCCCAGCCTTCACACAAACAAACTGCTTAAGCTAAATCCATCATAATCAGTGTCAAATTAAGGGCAATCTTTTATCTTAATACAAACAAGAGAACATAGTGTACAGAGTAACAGAAAAATATACATCTTCAGCCATACAAAACGCACAAAAGCTTTCCTGTTGGAAGAGTACCTTGCAGCTGACAGTTGTTAGTAGCTTTCTAGATGACCCTGCACTACTGAACAGGGGGAAATGGAGAATTTCTTTCTTCTTTTTGTTCCTAGGAAATAGTTGGTAGTGTTACCTGTATACCATAAACACCCTCCCTAGGGCTGCAGTTCTGCTAGTGCTGGACCACCCGCCCCACCTGACGCCTGAGATAGCTCCACTGAACGCAGAGGCTGCTTGTGTGCTGGAGGTGAACGGGACGTACAACCAGGCGTACCCTCCACAGGTTTGCCAGTACACACGTGCTGATTAGTAAAGTGAAAAAATGGGTGTAGACACAGCCATGCCATAAACTATCATTGTTATTATCCTTTTGATCAATCAATTCATGTCAGACAGGAAGGTGGTTTATCTACCCAGGAAGGAAAAAATCCTCCCTGCGGGAGCTACATCCACACTGCTGAGGCTCTGCAACCCTCAGCGCGGGCACAGAAGCTCTCTGAGTGTGGGCGCACCCTAATGCCTAGGCAACCTGGAGAAGGTAAAACTTCTCAGTTAAAAAAAGTCAGTATCAAGCTAGAAAGTCAGTAGCAAATTACTTTAAACAACTGATTATTTTTTTTTTATTAATGGAAATACGGTAAGATTTAGTCAAAGGTTTATGTCAAGATGACAAACTACAGGGAGTGTTGTGTGTGTATACCTGTATGGTGGGGTGTCTCTCCCCCTTGCAGCTATTTATATCTCTGAGTGAAAGTTAAGGTTAGGAATTTAATAAGACAGCCATTTATTCTTCTGTGGAGACTAACAGTCCTGGGGTTAGGATGTAATAATCATTCTTCTGCTTTAAAAATGGTTCTTTAACAAATAGCAGTAGCTCATTGCAATTTTCAGTTGTACAAAATGACGTATTTTCTATGTTACTATCAAAATATTCTGCATAACATTAATTTCTGTGCACTTATTAACATATGTACAGAACAGTGTTTCCCAATAGAAATCAGTATGCTCCTTGCTGATCCTTTTTGCCCTAGATTTACCAAAACCAAACCAGAAATTAATTGTGTTAATAGTATAAAATCTCAGGAGAGATAAAGGATTGAAGGTTTATTTCCCAGCAGCAAATGAATGAGGGAACTCCTTCAAGTTAAAGTCTAGCTGAGACTCAATTTTAACCAACCACGGTGAATCCAGGCGAGCCAGGAATATCACACATTTTCCCGATGCATTATGTTGAGTACACAGAAGCAGAGGAATGTAAACAGACAGAAGGCACATGAAAGGCCCCAATCCATTTTCCATCTGACGGAAGTGTGAATTTCATAATTCTGTCATCAAGAGTCTTTTCATCATTTTCTCTCTCTCAAGTTCACGCCTCAGAGTCTCAGCACTGTGTAATTAATGCACAAACAGCCAATTATGGGAACAACAATAAGTCTCAGATTTCAATTTAAAATAATTAACATTTTCAAAATACCAAAGGAGGGGGAAAAAGGTCAGACTCAATTCAGTGAAAAGGCTGATAACTGATGGCTGATTGAAAAACAAGTACCGCTTGATATTTCTGAAGAGCAAACAGAGGCAAGAAAAAGGACATAAAAAGAGACACATGGATAAAACAGTTTGGGGTTTAATCTCACCCCCATTAAAGGCAACTGATTTCAAAGGAAGCTGGATTAGGTCTATAAAAATGAAACAGCTACAGTAAATGCCATCCCAAAAGACTGGTGTTACAGCCTTCTGTTCCTCAGCACGGCTGGATACTGGGGGCTGTCTGTATACGCTGAATTTACTACAGTCCCGCACACATCGGGGTGTGGGAAGCAGAGCCGAAGTCCTTGCTCTCACACACTGACACACTCTGTAGAGTCCCCAGGCTCTGCAACACTGGGAATACCCTGGGTTAGTGGTCCCATTTCTTAATAAATAGTGTGGGGGAAAAAATCCTGTTTGCTCTATTGTTACAAGAGTTAGGTATCTAATGCTTGTAAAAGAGACTGGAGATTTGAACTGCACTGCAGAAACCTTGCAGCCCATTCATGGACAATCAAGGGTGGAATCACCCATTTGTGCTCACGACAACCTGCAGAAGCTGAGTTCAGCACTACAGCTTCAGAATTACACTTCCACTGGAATGATAAATTTTAAGATGAGTTAGCAACGTTGAACAAGTGTGCAGGTGCAATTAAACCAACATCTGCAAAAAATAATTAACAAATGAAAATGGGAATTGTCTGCGAATCCAAAAGCAAAAAAGGCTCATTTATTATGATGCCAAAGAAATTCTTTTCTCTTCAGCATAAGCCTGGGATTCTTTGTGCTCCAGAAGTATTGAGTATATCCACTCCTACATTTGTATTCAGTAAATGATCACCTTGGGAAATTCAGCTTTGATTAAATTCTAGAATAAGAAGCCAGCATGCAAAAATGCAAAAAAAAGGATGGAAGAACAGAGAACTGAAAGCAGGCTGCCTGTGGAAAGATGAGGTGGCTTGTTGTTTGTCTGAGAAACTACAAAAAAGACCACAGTACCTTGACATTACTAAAAAAAAAAAAAAATGACGAGGAAAAAGAAAGAAAACCAGTGACTGTTTTTAATTTAGAAAAGCAGGCATTTCTCCACCTCAGCTTTCCCCTACGGACATTTAATTTCAAAAAAACAAATTGCAACAGCAATTATTAAAAGAAACCTTTGTGGTTCAGACAAAATAACTTGCCTGAGGAAAATCTGCACAGCCCTCTCTCTCCAGGCCACTGGCCACAGAAGTGGTATGCTGCTGGCTGCAGCAGTTAATTAAGGTAGGTTTTTTTTCTTGGAGCAGATACGACTTCCAGATCTCTTTATATAACCCACGTATTCTGAAGTAGGTGTCAAACAGCAACTGGAAATCTTTTGGTATGAGGGAAAATGGCATTTTATGGTAGTTATGACAGAAAAAGAGAAATCAAGCTGATACCTTTAATGCAGAAAGCATAGTATTTCTGTGAAAGAACTGCACAATACCTGTCTGCCAGTGAAATCGGTTTATGCGACGTATATATTGTCTGGACCGTTGGAGTTGGTATAGTCTCTGCCAAAGATCTCAGTACAGGTGACGGGGTTACCAGTGTTATCTTAGGAGATGACGGCACCGCACAGCATTGTACTTTGCTGTCTGCAAATTCTGCCTACAAAAAAATGTATAGACACAGAAAGAAAAAAAGCATAGATAAGTGTCTGCTGCTCTTGCTACCTTTCAGCATCCAATTTATTGCCAAACACTCAGTAACAACAACGAATAAGGAGAACAAACAGGTGGCTGTAGCTATAGCTGCTCAGTGCAACTCCCGTAGACGCTGAACAGCCATCTCTTTTGATGGCTTTTTCAGAGCTATGCCTGAGGGACGAGCCTGATGGCAACATGCACTATATGAGATGAAACTCCACGTACGGGGCTGGCAGCATTCAGATAAAAGACATAACCTGTTTGGAGAACGCTGCTTATCTTCACTGCATTTTCCCTAAAAATAATGCAGGATGATGACCATATGAGATTTCTGGACTGTTTTTCAGAAATCCTATACAATTCCCTGGTGGGTCCTCTCACTACTGTATGTTTTTTAACAGCCAGGAGTCTGGGCTTGTAGGAGCCTGGGTTTCAAAGTGCCCACCTCTATCCCACATCTGCTAACTGGAGCATGCCTCAGGAGGAGTATTACTGCAGTATCTAGTGACAGGCAACTTTAAAGCAATAGTGGAAGTGCTGGTTTAAGACAAACAGCAAGCAACCATCTCCTGTCTTTCAGGTGAGGCATATCAGCGCTGCAGTATTACAGCAAAGGCTGGGCCAGCCTATGCAACTGAAGGGGAGGATCCCTAAAAATAAAACCGCCCTGCCTTGCATTTTGGCATGGACTATTTCTCATGCCAAATCACAATGGCTAGTGGCTGTGGTGCATGTATGACTGTGACCCGGGAAGAACAGAGCAGCTGCAGTTTGTCAGTGCATCAGCACCATTAGGACATGCTCCTACTGATATCAGCTGCATTCCTTTCTTGACGACTTTTTCTTTTGAACTTGGTTCAGACTTGAAGGCAGGGAGGAAAAAAAGTCACCACCATAAGGGAGCAGTTATTTGAATAACAACTTTTTGGTTTTCTTTGTCTTAATTATTTCTCAAATTCTGCAAGCCACACAGGATCAATGCTAAACACAAACAAATCAGTTTGATCAATGGGACAATTATTTGAGCTCAGGGAAATATGCTGTGTTAGGTTTGCTTGCTTATTGTCATTTTTTAATATGTCTCTGCTTGTATTTCAGCTAAACACATCTGATATGCTCCAAAACAACCTCTGAAGCAAAAGGAATTCCATTAATTCCACAAAAACAGTAAAATGGAGAATGTAAAACCAGCTAAAGAAACTCTCGCTCCAACCCTGGCCAGTTACGTGCGTTAATACTGGCCAATAGAACCTGTTCAAACTTTTCTGTCATTTAACTTTTAAAATTCAACCATATAAGCTGCAGGGGTATCAGATTTGGTGTTCCTGTGCTCTGAGGACTGCCAGATCTTGCTTTATGGCATGAGAAGGAGGCATCACTCTGTGAAGCTGATGTAAATTCTCCCAGCCTGAAATTAGCAGAGCAATGACAAATTATATTTCCTGAAGATTTGCCCTGAGTCCTAAAGTGTATTTACTCTAGATAACGTTTTTATGGTATATATCCAAAATATCTTTTAAAATATATCTGCTTGCATAATATATCTGAGCCAAATATTTAACTGGTATAATTAGATGGCTCATACCAGCCTGTGAATATGGTCATCAAGCCTGCCATCTCTCTACAGAAATCTCTGAAATTCAGAGGGGTTCCTGGCATGAAGGCTTATTTTTAAACTTTCCAGGCAACAAAGCTGTCTAATTTTTCCTCCAATAAAATCAACACAACTGCATATAAACCACCACATCAAAAGCTCTACACAAAAGTTAAAGTATTCCAAATGTCACCGTTCATAAACTTTTTTCCCTCAGTAACACTTCAATATTCTGTTCCAAGCAAAAAAACCAACCAACCAACCAAAAAAAGTAAAGGAGAAGCAAAGAAAAGAGAAAAAAAAGAACAAAACAAAACAAAACAAGGGAACAGATTAATAAAAGTTTCCATTTGGGACTGTGTGTGACTGGAGAACATTCAAAGTTAGATCTGCCTGCAAGTTCTAACACTGATCTAGATCTTTCCGGCCTGTGGTGTAGCAATCTTCAAGCCCTTGGCAAAGCCCATGCATCAAAATAAACTGAAACGCTACTGGGGAGCAGCACATCTCTTTGGGCTGGGGCAGAGGACCATGAAACACAGGACTGAAGTCCAATTAACCTTCCTCATTGTTTTCCCATCTTTACGCAGTCCTCTAGGTAGCTGCTCGTTTACCACAGATATTCGTGCATAACTCATTAGCAGGAATGTATGGAATCATATGATGGATCACACACTGTTAGATTTTTATTATAATGGTGGTTTAAATATTTGTGATCTGGATTTTCTGCCCTCCACCCTGCCCAGGGAAATAGGACTGTATGGGGAAAAGAGGGAATTTCAGAAAGATTAGTTTGAATTTCACTTTTCTGCTTCTTTCCTGACAGAGCGTAACAAAATCTCAACATTTGAATTTACTATGAAACAGCCATTTTCTACAAGATGGAAATTTCTGTGGATGAGTGTATCAGGATAGCTTCTGTTTATATTTTAAAGTTCTACACACACACACACCCCCAACGATAAAAATATATTTTATATAGCCCTCCTAAATTTTGCTTTCATCATAACTGTCATAGGCAGGAAAATATTTTCCTGACAATCATTATTAATTAGTGGGAAAGCGATTCTGGGCATATCTTTCTGCTTATATAAGCATGAAAGACACAAACACTGTAACTCTGGTTTAGCTTTTACCACAATTGTACTATCCGGACTTGGCTGACCTAGTGAAAAGCTGCTGTGGCATAGTCCTGTGTATTTTCAGATACCTTTAATTAGAGCTCGACAGTGGCACTGACACAGCTTGGGGAGCCTAACTAACTCTGCCTTTAAAATACCTATTTGGAGAAAAACAACATTTAGATCAAATCCAATGATCAAGTTTATTGTGAAAGAAAAGCTTTTTTTTAAATCATCAAATGCAGTTACTGCACATGGGCCAACAATGATTGAAGTTTACTGTTCTCTGATTATATGTCAGTTACAGATTGCTGCTACCGGTAGAAGTTAAGGTTAAAGTCTGAAATGCTTCATTTTGTGAATATAATTTAAAAACTGGAAGTCAGTTACCGTGGTTTATAATTATAATCAGGGAGTGTTTCTTATACAGTAGATAATTTTGTCATACTTATTAGATAATGCCTCTACCCTTAAAGTAGGACTTAGATCGCACTTATTTTTTAAATTGGCGAATAATTGTTTCCTGTATGCAGTTTACCAACCCTACTCGATTCAAGTTATTAGGTAAACATGGAAGTTTGTACAAAGATACCATTGTAGTCATCAATACACTAACTATAATTCCTTAAAATTCAGATGTAAATGCAATGAAAATCAAGCCCCCCTTTTTGCGATGATAGCACAGCAAGCAGTTTCAGGCAGAAGGCCATGCAATTGCTAGACAGAGGACTAAGTCTTCCCAATTCCCTTATTGCTCTTTGGAAAGATTCTGTGGAGCTTCACAGGTGTCCTCTACAGTCTCACATTAGTAGTGAGCCTTGACCTTTAACTCCTTAATCCTCTGTCTAGTAAGCAGCAATGTCTGAATGCAGACAAGTTGATTATTTGTATAATGGGAATATTTAACTGATTTACACTCTAATTTCTACCTGGAATCTATTTTTTTTTTTTTTTTGAGGACTGCTTAGCACATAAATTTCTGACACTTAAAAAATCAGTTGGAATTGTGTTAAATACACAGTTTTTAGTTGCACGTTCTACTTACAGAAAACTGTGGTACTGTTGTAAAAGGATCGAAAAAAGGATTAGATGTATCAGCAGGGAATGTCTTTATCTTTAAAAAAGATAAAGAAAAAGATGTTATTTTCAGAGCATAAAAATGCAAAAGAAAAAAAAAAGTAGCAAAGCATTGCAACTACAGTGACATATCCAACAAATTAGAGCAGTTCAGCAGTGCTTGGACCAGACCAAAAAAGACCCCTTCAAAAATGCATACAGAAAGCTGATGGTGAATAGTCAAACCGTAAATATGAAAACTTGATAAATTGATTTTACCATGTAATTAAATCTATTGTGCAAATACAGAACTGACTTCATACAATGTATCTTCCAATTCTGTCAACAGCCATTGGATCATTATCTGCTTCCTTCAGCCAGCACTACCTTTTGAAATATGTAATATGAAGTGCAGGAACAAATTCTGGAGTGCAGGAACTCTGGCTAAAGAACCTTGTGCTTTACATATTTCAGACTTCTAAATTTTCAGTTACACAGTTGCTGCCAAAGACAATCAATCATGTAAGGTGGAATCAAAAGAAAACCACATATAAAAAAAGTATCGGGGACAACTGTTTGCTTTGGGCAGCTATGAGGCCCTGTGTTGAGAGAAGGGTTGTGGATAATGGATGACTTTTGGAATTTTTTTTCAAAATGTGCCTGGAGACAGGGAGGTGAGAGACCAACACATTCATGTGCCAAGAAGCTCGAGAACTCTCAGGGCTTGGTTCATAAGCATATGGCCACCGGTGTGACCAGGCCCTGCTGGAAGTCACTTCTGCCCTTAAAATAATTTCAACATTTACTGAAGTTAAAGAAATATTAAAAGCAGCAACAATCTCTGTCCCACTTAATTGTAAATGCTGTTTCTCATGTTTTTCCTCTTTAGAATGTAGATATTATTAATTCATTCAAAGAGAGGACAAAATAGCAAATATAGGTGTCAGTTTTGAAGTGCCCTTAATGCTTTCCGTTTGGAAAACCGCATTTTTCACTGTAAAGGTGTGTTTTTTACTTTATTATAGAAACTGCTGTACATTTGTTTGTTATGCATGTCTTCAGGCATAATTCACTAACTACAGCTATATATCTGTTGTTTAATAATGAGGAAAGCTACCTCGAGGGCCCTGAGCCCTTGTAGGCCAAAGCAAAACCTGAAATTATGACGTCAGATATAATTAAGTAAATGTATAGTGTTTATTTGGTAAATAAAATAACAGAAACATGTTGGCTTATAAGGATGCCAAGGGAAATTAACAGCCACCTGTGGGCCCACTTCTGCAAACGTGGAATTAATCTTGGCATTAATTGTCAGGCTTCTTACACACAAGAAGTATGGATAGCAAAGATACAGTCAAGCATGTAAATACCTTTTTAGCAGAATAAAGGTGTTTATAAGTCAATTACACAGGTGCAAATGAACAAAAACTGTGCAAGAGAGTAATTCTTTCAAATCACAATTTTCTATGCAAACATATTAAAGAAAATTTCACACTCCTGTTGTAGTCCTATGTTCATGTCTGTTCACAAAGTGTAGGTATACTACATTGCTGATTGAACCTACTCATTGGATTGAAGCAATAGTTCCTTGCAAGTTTGTTATTACTCCACACCCAGAGCCAAGTCTGTCACTGCAAAACACGGAGAGCTATAGCATGTCTCACTCTTTTGAGAGACAGCAAATACCCACGAGCCCAGGCTGTCATTCTCAGGTTGTAAAAGATTTACAATATGATGTTACAGTACAAAATACAAGTGCACTCCATTACAAACACAGTCTCTGAGCCAAAGGCAAACAGGGATGGGAAGTTGGTTGCTCATATGCAGTATGAGTTTGATATTCTACAGCCAATACCTCTCTAATTTTGCATGTTGGTCTCGTTAAGGAAATGAAGCACAGTTATTGAATACTGAAAAGAAAGATGACACAACAATATTCAAGAGCCTGCTGGGATTTGGGACCAGAGGCACATAAAAGCAGTCAGCCCTGATGACATGCTGCAGCAGACGGCCATGCAGGATACTCTCTTGCAAAATCAGTACTTCAATCTGTGGATGTGCCTGGCGCCAGCCTATGTACCAAAACATGGCAAAACATGGTTGATTTGGCTTAGTTATTAGTGTGAGTTCCTCTCGCAGGGATCTGTGCTTATTTAATCTCAGGAATAAGACAGTCTCGACAAATGAAAGGTTCTCTAGGTTCTAAACTCACCGATTACGAGCATTTTAAAGAAACTGAAAACAGAAATTAAGGAACACAGAGAAAAAAACCCATACTTGTGTTCAATTTAAGAGCGATAAACAGAAACCATCTGCCTCGTGATTTACTTTATGATTTACTCTTTCTTCCTCTCATCTTTTTTCCCTCTGAGAAGAGACCACTGTTACTCAAACGGCACAACGGAATTTACTGGTTTGGTCCAGGTCTTGATAGGAGCGCTGCTGCCAGCTCCCACAGACAAAGGGGAGAGACAACACTTGTTTTCTGCTCAGCACTGGTGAGAGGTTCTTATCTATTGATGGCTTGGGTACAACATCCTCATGCATACAACAGCAGAAAAATTCTGTATATTTGAGAATACTTTTCAGTCTAAGAATATGCAGGATGTGGAGGCAGTATCATCGAAAACATTAGTTAAGCAACTGATTTATGTGAAACTGCGTTTGGAAATTTGAAAGGTCTTTTCACCCAGAACAGTACTTTGGCCTGACTGTCCTGCTTGCCCACCATGGCCAACGGTGTGCTGATGGCAGCAGCAGTTGCCAGCACCTGGGAGGAGGAAGAAAACCCTGTGATTCCCAACCCACCACACAAGGAAAGCAGCACCATGTGTGAGTCTCTTCCTGACCCTTGTCTTGGGGCTGAGTTTCTTGTATGGAGTCAAAACTCTCAGAGTAGCTCAGAAAGCAAAACAACTCCCTGATCAGAACAGGAGGTGAAGACCTAAATGCTATGCATTCCCCACACAGTACATAGACCCTCTCCTTGCACTACCAGGAAGACGCACCACACCTTTAAACATCTCTTGACTCACAGGGCAGAAGCAGACCCTAAACTTCTGGGTGTTTTCTTCTCCCTGCTGCAGCAGCATCTGTTGAAAGATGCCACCTGGGGACTGAGAAAGGAAGAAGAGCAGAGCCATCTCCACCACCTACCACAAACCTACAGTTCCTCCAGCCTCTGAAGACCTTTAGCAGCTTCCAGGCTTTACCTGGGATTGCAAACACAAGGGAAAAAGAAAGAGGAAAGAGGAGGTGGGCAGCTGCTCAATTCAGCTGCTCAGACTAGCAGAACACAGTAGCTGTTAGTGCGTGGATTGCCCATAGATAAGCTGCTGAGGTATTCTGTCTACGTTGGTATAAGATAAAACAAGTCAAATAACAGCTTTGAAGTTTACAGCTGAGCAGAGAAATTCCTGTGGTGGCAGGTGGAGCAGCAATCGTGTCCACATTGCAGAGCTGCTCAGATGAGCCTGTTCTGGCACAGTCAGGCTCTTCCACAGGAGCAAAAGGGACTAACTGGTGTCACAGGGGCTACAGAAATATCATGAGCAACAAGAGGGCAGAGCTGTGCTCTTGGTAACAGCACAGACAGGCTTTTAAGTATAAAACTTGATTTCAAGCACATCTGCTCTCTCTGCAGGAATGATAACAGTCTTGCAGCTGAAGTCACAACCATAAAACCTTTAAGGCAGGTCCCATAAGTAACTGTCACATCACAGGGACACAGTTGGGAGTAAAGCTGAAATGGGAGTAAAGGAATTTGGCGTTCCAGCAGCATCTCACATCCTAAGGGCTTGTTTCACAACCTCAAATGCACCTTACCTGAAAGGTCAGGGTGCATTACCACAGCAGAACTGCTTTGGACAAGTATCTCCTTGTCTGGAATATTTAGCTTGGCAAGTTGAGAATTTGCTAAGCTTAAAAGAACAGTTGACTCTTGGCAAAAAGAAAGGAAAAAAGAAAAGAATAGTACAAAAAGGATCAGCACAATCTCAGGAAAACTCCAATGGTTGAGTAATCTTTAAGGAGAAAAATCTGAAAACCAGTCAATGTAACGGTCACATTGATTTTGTGGGAAAATGAGTCAAATCTTATTCCTCTGTGGATAATTTTCTGCTAGTACTCAAAGATTCTTGTTGCATTATGAAATGACTTTTGGGGTGACATATTTTGGAGGCAACTTTGCCACAACCAGAAAGAATTAACAGCACTAATTTTCCTTGTATTTATACCATGAGGAAGAACAAAGGAAGGTAAGAAAGAAAAGGGGCAACGGAACAAGAACCTTCCCATTTTCTTTGCATTTGTGCAAAGAGTTCTTCTGGACAGAATTTACAATGGTACTTTCCTGAAACATCTTGTAGAAGGGCTAGGAGAAAAAACTAACTTTCTCATAAAAGCAAATGGAAGTGGAGGGAGACAAAGAAAGAGTACTTTAATCAAGTTAATTGATATGAAATTAGCTAATTTTGGTATTTCTATCAAAAGATAATATTACGAATGTCCTTGCTGTGACAAAAAAAAATACCACTTTTAGGAGAAGTGGGCTTAATTTGGATATGTCCTTTTACATTTGGGGTAGTCAGTATATTCACTGCCCTGCCACAACTTACTTTCTTTCTATAAAGGTCCAGTAACATTTTCTGCTGATGACACTCCCATTCCCTGCACCTTGACTGGAGGTTGTTATAACACGACGGATAAAATGTGTGATCTCAGTGGGTTTGCACTGTCACTTTGTATACCAGCCAGACGGAAGTCAAACTTTACGCCAAACACTTCACTAAATTCCTGAGCATCACAGCAGAAGCAGAGCTGCTAACACCTGAAGTGGTGTCAAAAACACAGCCCTCAGTACACACATATAGCCAGAAGAATATTCCAGGTGCTTTATTTCAAAATACTTGTTATAAGTTTAATACCATCACATCCATACAGCACAGAAACTTGTTTGTACTCATCAAATTGGAAAAGATCAGCAGCCAAAACTTCTGGAGTATGTTGCATTAGCATTTCCCGGTCCTGACATGTGATGTGACGAAAACCATCAGTTAACTATTAGTCCTGGTTTCCAAAACCAGTGATATGATTCTGGACTCTGCAATTGTTCAGTAAAGCTCCTTGTCTGCTGTCATACCATTTCAGTGGCTGAAATGAATAATGAGGTGGAAAATGTAAAATGAGAGTTTCTGGTATTTTTCACTATGCAATACCCTCATAGCCAAACAAATTCTTTTGAGTGGGAGTAGTTCCTGGCTCCAGTGATCGATCACTCAGGTAATATCAACCCCAGTTCACTCCCTTTGCAACAAAGTGGCAACAAACCCAGTGTGATAGTAGGCAGGTGTAATCACTGCCTGGATGCACAGGGCAAACATCAGACCAAACCAGTGCAGTTCAATAAACTTTTACCAGTATGGAGATGTAAATCGGTAATACCATCAGCTAATCAGTCTTGGAAAAGGCTATGCAAACTGAATGCCTTAATGAACCATACTTGGTGTGAATCCCATATGCATTGCATCACAGGCCAGCTTCTTTTCACGGGATTCAGGGTTTCTTCCATTTGTTGAAACAATATCCAGGTGTTAGTATCAGCAGACAGATTTCATTCACACACATTAAAGATGGGCAGTTGTACAGAAATGTACTGTTGAAAACGCCCTAAGGCACCAAATGTGAAGTTTCTGAAGAGGACAGGTTTCTGTGCAAGCCACTAAGCCAGGGAGGCACTACGCGTTCAGAACCTCCCTGCTTACTGTCACTCCCTCTGGGGATATAACACTGAGAAATCTCTCTTCTAGCTCTATCTGGTCTTTGGGTCTCCCTTGCTCATCTTGCAGATAACTGGTGGAGACTGGAGTTCAAGGAACTGCTTCGAACAACGTTCATTGACACCGAAGAACCAGTGTAAGTGAATCCTACAGTTTGACTCATTTGACTTATCTGCTTTGCCTGAGTTTCCACAAGACTGCAGGACTGCAGTACAGAGTCCCCTCCCCACAGGTACCACTTAATTCTTTGTGGTAAACTGAGAAAGCTCCACCTTGAAATTCACGTCCATTCCATGGTATCCTTGCTGAGCCAAGTTCTCCTGGGGTCCCCTCAAATGGTGAGCTTGCCGTTCTTCTGCTCACTGACGTACACCAGCCCTTCTCTAGACCTTGCCGCAGGCTGAGTCCACCTGTTCTGCAATGTGCCCTGGCAGCATACACCACGTTCTTGGTGTCTCACTGGGTGCTTGTACAACAGAGTTAATACCTTCCACCACATATTTTCCTCCCTCTTGAGCGTCTTTGCGCAACACTTCCTAACACCGAGGCATTGTCAGGAGGTGGCTGTGTGGCTCCTTGGCTGTGCCCCAGTGACTTCTGGCTCCCAAACAGATGTTTAAGGGAGTTCACAGGAGTGATGTACAAGGTTCAGCCTCTGCTGAAGCTTGGCTTTGCTGCAGTTATAGCATTTTGCAGATACTTAATGCATAGTAGTTTGTGCCTACAGTATAAGCTACTATTTACAAGCAGGTCCAACTAAAACACAGAAGTTAAGATGTCCCGGATAAAATCCTGAATCTTCATGCCAACTTTTGTACTAATTTGCAAGGGCAGCCTTGCAAATTGTGTTGGTGCTAGTATCCCTCTTATGCTGCTTTTAAAGATGGAGTACTCTGTTGATCTGCACTCTAAGGATTGCAATTATGGGTTGCTAGCAAAGGGATTTCAGAGGTATTGGGAGGGGACAGGGGATGATGCTAGCAACATTATCAAGCCAGGCCAGCATCTCTACAGCACATTGGAAAGGAATGCATGTCCTGGGTCATTTTTACAATGTAGCTTTGTCTTGAGACTATTTTTGAGAAGACATTCTTCAAAAGAATACAGAATAAGAACAATTATATTGTGACAAAAGCAAGACAGCATCCATGCTTTCACAGTCTTCAGGATTTTCAGTACTCTCTTGCTGATGCTGTGAATGCAAGCAATCTTAAACAGAACATAACTTCAGCATGGGCTGCCAGCCCAGTCACCATCCCCTGAGGAAAACATGGCAAGGCAAACTGACGTCACAGTCTTGATGTGTCGGCTAAAACGTAGAATAAAGATTGCAGCATTTGCTTGGTCTTTGTTTAAAACACAGAAATGAAGCAAACAAAAAGTAGTAGGTATAATTGCTGGATATGGTTGCTCTCAAACAGTGCTGAAGAGTAAGTTAGTTGCATTTCCAGGACAGCTAATGCACAGTTACCTTTTTGCCCCTTGGTCTTTACCAATGAAATCAACGACGATCCAGTGCCAGGTGTCTAGATCATGTGCACAGCCAACAAAATCAAATGGCATCTTCTGCAGATGGAGGCTGTTGTCATAGAAGAAAGTCACTAAAGATGGATAACATGAAGAGGAGGAAATGAATACTGTGATTCCTGCCAGCTGAGAGTGCCCCCAGGTAAGGCATATATTTCCCAATTTCACTGCCAGCAAGCAGCCTGTACATGCACTTTGTACCAGATGGAAACTCTCCACTAGCCATACCTGATTACTTCTAAGCATAGACATTGAAAGCTCATTATCCAGTAACTGTTGGTTCACCGTGCCTTATTAACACAGAGACTTCAAACCCTGGGACATTTCAACAAAGGCTAATAACCACATGACATTGCTGCACTTTTTCAAAAAGCATCAGGATCACATTCCTCTGTTGAAAAGTTACGAGAGATTGACGCAAACAGTGCACTGCTTGACCCTGCCCAACACAAACAAATAGTTTGGCTTTCTACTGTAATCAATCTCTACTTGTGTAACAGCAAAAGCTGCCTGAAAGTCCTTAAGTGTCCAGGAGCTCAACCAGTCACAGTCTCCTTGAATGTCAGGATAGCAAGAAATACTTTGCATTAATTTTCCGTCCTATTTTTCTGGGCTATTGAGCTCTGCCAAAATCCCCAGGAGTTTATACAGCTCATTATTCTAAAGGAAAAGAATAGCACAGGTAGATTATAGTCAGTGGAGCTGCAGAAAAAGTGTTAAAATTACAAACGGGTGCACTACTTATATATCTATTCAGAAGGACACGAGCATATTTTCAACTTCAGCATGTGACTAGTCCAAGTGACTACTGCAGCCTTAATCTATGTATGTGCCCACAAATTTTTGTGACCTCTCATGGATTAGGGTCTCCTAAATGCACATATGAGTGCAGACTGCTGCGCTGTGCTGCAGTTTGCCAGTCTCACTATGCTAAAATTCTGCTCTGAATTAAGCTTCTATATGACAATAATCCTTTCCCATGACAATATGCCACCCTTTCCAACACGCATCATGGAAACAGAACACTGCTTCTTTACATGTAGTAGATACAAAACTATTTGATCTTATCAGTAAGACCAACTCCAGTAGAAGCTGGAAGTCTAGAAGGATCAATGTTTTGCTTGATTTAAGAGTCATGCATGAACAAATCCAATCCCATATGTAGTAAATCTTTTGTGATAAATGTTATGTATAGAAATCTATTTATTCATAACCTCACACCCTTGGCTATGGCATCATTCATATTGCCAGCCACCAAGCACTGAAAAAACACAGAGTCTGTATTAACTGCAAGTAAAATCTTGTTGTGTTCCAACACAAGAGCTCATTAGGCACATACATTTACAGATTCAAACACCTGCATTGTAATATTTTGCCAGTTTGGTGCCATGAAACTCATTAAATGGTTCTGTGTCTGTCAAGTCCCTCATTAAAGCAATCCAATATCAAAGTAAATGTATTGTTACTTTTCCCAGCTTATTTTCATCTTTTCAAGAACAAATAGGGATGCTACCTTAAGAGCCAGTCTCCTAATCTGGATAGTGTACTCAGAGATACTGTACTCAGAGATTAGTCCCAACCAAGGGATAATCCCAAGTGATAATCCCAATTGATTAGGGCTATTAGCACATAGCCCACTCTCACCCATCCTTAGTTACAGCAGAAATTTCTCTCTTGGACTGACAGGAAACGTACAGAACTCTTCTGCTTGGTCCAGGAACAACAGCGGTTTCGATGCCAGAAGGCTGCTCCACCATTTGAGCAGAGCTCTGCTTCCCCATGATTTGTTTATTGGGAAAAGGATCCAGGGGATCCATTATTAAAGACATCTCTATGAAAGTGACTGAAGACTATAATACTGCAGTGAAGGGGAGAAGAAAAGGGAAATGGGAGAGAGGCCAAACGATGACAGTCCTCTCCCTGGAGGCCTGCTTGTGGCACTTCTTCAGGGGAAGAAATACACTGTGAATAAAATGTCACAGGCAGATCCTGGTCCCCAGTCAGTGACTTCCTGCCCATCCCAGCAGGAGCTCACAGGGAAGCCAACCTGGGAGCTGGGGATTTCCTGCAAGGCACGTTTCCAGCACTGCTGCCTCCAAGGCCCCTTCCCAGCACCATGTGGTGATGGAGGAGGCCAAAACACACTGTTGTCTGGCAACCTCTGCTGACGTTACGGTTCCTGGGAAGATTATAGTTAACTCATTTGATTCAGAAAAACCTTTTAACACTTTCTAAAATGTAACAGGAGCAGAAACTGGTCCTGTCAACTTCATAACAGGGGAACAATGAGGGGGCTCGCAGCAATTAATTTTAACTTTCTCCTCAAGAGCCCTGGAATAGATGAAAGCTATGACCTGGGATACCTGGTTTTCTTGTTGGAGGGTCATTCTAATTTGTTGTTGGGTTTTGATTGTGGGGTTTTTTGTTGCTGTCGGTGGTGTTTTTTTTGTTTTGTTTTGTTGTTTTGTAATCCTGTGCCTGCTGCTTTCTCAGTGTGCTCTCCAAGATCTTGGGAACTAACTGTTCTTGGTGCAGGAGTATGCCCACTTCAACCACACTGTAGATGTGAAGAAAAGCCTTTAACCACACTGCCTCAGTCCCTGTTCTTGGTGAGGGAGGAAGGAGAAAGCACAGTTTCTGCAACCCTTTTCCAAACCAGTAGCAGCAAGACAGGAGAGATCTGAAGGACAAAATGACTTTAGAAGCACACACAAACATGGGCTCTGCTGGCCACAGGCATTTTGAAGAGAACAAGCTTTGACTGAGGTCTGGGCAGCTCAGCCACTGACACAAACACATGGACTCTATGTGGATGTGAGCACTTGAGCTTCATGGTTATTGATTTTGACAGTTTCCTTGACTCAGATACAGCATGAGTGCCAAATTTTGCATAAATTCAGGTGGTCAGAAGCCCACTGTACTTGGCACACAATTTCCCATCTCCAGCACTGCCAACAGGGTTCTCAGCAGAGCACATGCACATGGCTTGGTGCATGCGCCAGATGGCATGGGCAGCTTCTTCATCAAAATCCACCCTGGTAATACCTGGCACTTTGCCAGAACTGTCCAGGTGATGTTCCACAGCATCAGAGCACTTGCAAGACTCTAGCCAACTTTTCGGCAGAGGAACAATAAATGACATTAACTTGCTAAATTACTTTTGTAGAGGTTCATTTTCCTGAACCCACTGGCTGTTCCTCTGGGGAGGTGGGGTGGGGTTCGCTTGCTGAACATGAGATGAATGCCATGCCATAAAGGAAGCCATAAATTCACAGTTCTGCCATAGCGATGGTTTTGTGGCCAAACTGCAAGGAATAACTCTAATAAGTATGCAAGTACTGTTCTCTAGTCATCACGTTTAAATTGGATGTACAGGACATCTACCTACATAGAAATTTTCTTGCTCAGCAGAAAACAGTTTAGCATTTTGTTTTTCAAATGAAGGGTAATGAACAGAAGAGGACCCTTTCTGCTGCATTCAGTAGTTTTCAATCCAGTTACCATGATTAGCTGGTGTCGTGGTTTAACCCCGGCTGTCAACCAAGCCCCACGCAGCTGCTTGCTCAGGATCAGAAAGGAATGTACAACTCAAGGGTTGAGGTAAGAACAAATAGGGAAAGCAGAAGCCACTCATGCAAGCAAAGCAAAGCAATGAATTCATTCGCCACTTCCCATGGGCAGGCAGATGTTCGGCCATCCCCAGGAAAGCCGGGCTCCATCACACGTAACGGTTACTCGGGAAGACAAACGCCATAATGCCAAATGTCCCCCCCTTCCTTCTTCCTCCCTTAGTTTATATACCCAGGATGATGTCATGTGGTACAGAATACCTCTTTGGCTAGTTCGGGTCACCTGTCCTGGCTGTGCCCCCTCCCAATTTCTTGTGCCCCTCCAGCCCTCTCACTGGCAGGGCCCAAGAAACTGAAAAGTCCTTGATTTAGTATAAACATCACCCAGCAACAACCAAACCCATCAGTGTGCTGTCAGCATTGTCCTCACACCAGAGGCAAAACACAGCACTGTACTAGCCACTAAGAAGAAAGTTAACTCTGTCACAGCTGAAAGCAGGACAGCTGGAATTAAGCCACTTCTGTTTTCTTCCTTCCACAATTAAATTGCAATTTTCCTCTATGATCTACAATATTTGGGACATGGCACAGAAACTGTGGGATTACTACAGACATGCTGAGATTTATGCAAACTTCAATTTATCAGTTTAATTTACTAGTTATTTCTACTACTGTAATTCCTCCAGGTTCTAAGACTTGTACTAGGCTCTGTACAGAGTCAAAGCAAAAGATCTGTCCTGATATAAATCTCACAAGCCAATGGCTAGGTCTCTCTTTCGTTCTTGCTTGCTAGTAGCAGGCAGACTACAACAAATTAAATAATTATTGTGCTTCAGTAGGGAATGATCCCACTGTTATGATAACAGTAAAAAGCAGAGGATGAATCAGTAGATAAGCCATGAGAGAAGATCTCTGGTCACTTATGCACCACTTGCGGTTCATCAGAAGAGACTGCTACTGGAAATGCTTCAGAATTCTCATCAAAAAATGCCTAGTTATTCAAACTGAATGTCTTACAAAAGAATTGGTGCTGATACAATTTTCTCTATCCTTAAAACCTCCCATATTTTAAAAGGGTTCCACTCAGCATTTTGTTAGAAGAGTTTTTAGTGCCTACTTTAGAAAGGACATTTTGTTTGGAAACATGAGCTCACTGATATTAATTAACAGACATTACTTGAAACTAAAAGACTTCACAACTGCTAAAATGAAAACATTGCAAACTGGTCTGATCCTTCTCTCTACCATTCTTACCACTCTTGGACACCTGGTTCAGGATGTCTTCCAAAGTACAGGCTTTTGAAAGAAAATGCAGATCAACCAGATTTTACTTTAATCAAAGAAGAAAAAGAAGAAGAGAAAAAAAAGAAGTTTCCTATCAGTTCTGATTATTCAATTGAGTGGCAAATGAAAAGAAAGTTTACTTGCTCTTTTTTGCTGGTTTTACAAGTTGAGTCACCCAGCCACTTAAAAAACAGCTCGGGAAGCAGATGTTTCCATTTTCTGTTGGAGCTTGGAGGCATTCAGTTGAAATTCCACAGAACAGCCAAGCAGTTTACATCACACTTGCTATCACACTGGAAAAATGTGAATTAGAATTACACATATATCAATTCATTAGTGGGTTGGAAAGAAAACAAACACAAGAGTTACTCACTGGAGTCTAAATGCAATTGTTACTGATCACAGTGAGAAAGAGAGATTATGAACTTCATAGCTGCTGAGACAAAAGGAATTATGTACTTCTCAGGCCAAAGGAAAGGTGATTAATATGCCTTTATCAAAAGACTTTGAGACGTAATAGCTTCATCACTATACTTGTCTCATTGAGAGTAAATATAAAGAGATATATCTAGTTTCAAGTAGGCTTTTGCACAGAAGCTGAACATTTTTCTATTACACTGATTATTGTAGACAGGAAAAGGAAACTCTGCCAGTACATCCAAAAGTTGATGGTCTATGTCTGAAAAGCCCTGTCTACTCACTTTTATTCTACTTAGGCAGATGTTACATCTGCTTACGGCTGCTAAGGACATTAAACATTCATTTGAAAAGTAAAGCAATAATCTGAAATAAAAAAAATATATGAAGCAGAAGTATGATTGAACATATCACACGATTTACAATATGCAGGGATTTGCTAAAGATTTGCCTTCTCAGCTTCCAGCAGGAGGTAGATGTCAGCCAGCTTAAAATCTGTTTGCTTGCATTTTCTTGATCTCCTTCATTTTCTCTGATGTTATTTTCAAGCAAAAGAGAAGCTGCTGCTGTCACGGAATGATCAAGTTTTTGATGAGGAGGTAGGAGAAAGGGATTGCAGGTAGCATTTTCTATTTATTTTTTTTTAAGCTACAATAATGTTTATGATCCTCAAGTTTTCTAACTTTCCTAAGCACTGCTGAAGTGACGCCAATCTGTATCACTTCAGAGGCACTTAGAAAAGCTTTGGACTAGAAATGGTTATTGCACTTTTTACATGAAAAGAGAAGCACACAGTCTTGCACTGCCCTGTCTAAGGTGTTTGGCAGTTTCAGATGCTCTGCATTGTTAGGGAGCAATCTCCCTAGGATCTTGCCTGTCGGTTGGCCTCAAGTCACTGTTATTGCAGTCAGATAGACTCCCTCTCTTAAACTGATCAAACTTCATTTTAAAGTTACTTCAACAGGCAAAGTAGACCCCAGTCTGGAGTACTACTCCAGGAACTACACTGCTTGCAAATGTTCTTTATCACTCCCAGAGTCCTCAGGAGAACCACCTGTGAAACCCTGTGGTTTCACAGATGATTTGACCTAAAGCTAAAAAATTTTGTTTGTGGGGTTAGTGTTCAGCTGGATCAGTGATCCAGCTCCTGTCACAGCCCCACTAAGGAAGCTGGGACAGATGAAACCATCCAGTACCCATCTACAGAAAGATCTACATGGTCAGCTGTGAAACCACAACCTCAGTCCTCCAGCTTCATAGGCAAGTCTGTTAAATGGCCATCAAACCACCCACTGTATAGACACAGCATACATCCCACCACTATTCAACAATCTCACAGGCTTTAGTTACAGAGCAGTAGCCATTCTCTAAGCTCTTTCCCTGGCTCTATCTCCCTGCAGGCACACAGGTGGTAGAAGACCCACCAGTGCTGCAGTGTAAATGACTTCCCAAATGAGCTCCCACCATGTGGCAGGCCTGCTATGGAGTCCAGCCAAAGTTTTAAGATCCAGGACCAGCTCTGCTTGCAAGATCTGGCAGAAACTGGATTTATGGATAGGCATTTGCTTATTTTATAATTTCTACAGGCATGGGGCAGGCACACGGAATGCCAGAGGATGGTTAAGACAGCATTTTAAAATGTACAAAGGTGACTAAAAATAATTGTACGTGGCAGAATTTATCACCTCTCCAGGGAAAGGCTTTTGATCCAGACTACCTTCTGACATTCCACCCTTAACTTCATCTCAAGTTTTATAAAAAGTTAGCTGGTGGGCCATTCATTATTTAAAAGCAGTGAATTAGAAGATATAAAGTAGGCACAGTGCACCATCACATGCCTGCACTTTTTTCCACTTAACACCTTCCCATCTTTTCAGTACTTTCTCTTGCTCATGTACACATCATATCCAATTTATCACAGTGTCCACTGGTGCAAAGTCAGCAATAGATTTCACTTTGCGGATCTTTTTATTTCTTGCAGAATTCACTTTCAGTAAGTTAAAGAAATAGGCAAGTGTTGAATCATCTGTCACACATCTATAGAACACACTGAGTTCTTCTGCTCAGCATACACATAACGGGGAAAATACATTAGTTGAGCCAATGAATTTAAATCACTTAGAGGCAAAATAAAAAGTAAATCTAGATATTTACAGTTCATCTTTTAGCATTCTCTCATTTTGTTTCTTCACTGACTCTGTGTGTCCTTCTATAATGGATGAATGAGAGCAAATTCCCAAATAGCTGCGTAGCAGTCAAAGGAGTTTTACATTTTTTTAGTGAATGATTAAATAAGATCCAAGAGGCAGTCTCTGAGCCTGACACTCAGTTATGTTGCACATTAGTAATTCAACAGACAGCTTATGAGACTGACATCCACCAATAAAGCCCTGTGCTTGAACATGCAAAGACACATATTAGTTGTAAGTCCTATTTATAATGCTTTAATCTGTGCAGCTACCAGGGAGTGTGAAAGCCCAGTCCAAAATGTATTCACCCAATATTCTGGCTGCCCAAGTGCCATGACTGTTTTTAAATGTGCTATGTCCCCTCTTTAGTTATTAGCATGCTTTATATAACCTAAATGATGCTCAGGTAATTTGTATTTGCTTGATTCAGACTGTGTGCTCCCAGGAGCCTTGCACAGCATGCAGCACCGAGCACTTGTTGCAAACCTTCAGTCAAATGTCTCGTACTCAGTTTGACTGGGCATTACAGTGCACCCCTTTGAATTGTGTTCTTATCTGGTTGTAGCCCTTTTCTTGCAGCAAAAAAAAATGGTCTTTTGGAACATTAGTAAATTTAGTAAATTTTTCCTTTAGTTCATATGGAACTAGATTTATTGCCTATTGCTACAAGATTTTTGCATGAGAGTTGTTTGCTTAAAGCAATTGCTGCTCTTTGTTTTTTCTTAGTTTAATATGGAGTTAAAGGGTGTGAACTTGAAACTGGGAATAAATGCACATTTGACACGTTGCTTACTTGTTTTGGTTCTTAATGGTATGTATAACAAACAGACTGCTTTTTTGTGCAAATTCCTTTGCTCATAATGGGCCATTGCATATCAGCTTGAATGTGCAAATACAGTTAACTGAGAAGCTGGCTTGGAAAATAGCATTTTTGAACATTCTGCTTTGAATCCAGGTCATGGTTACTGTTCCCAATACACCTTGTACTAAGGAAAAATATATTTTCTTGTTACGAAGAAGTAGAAGTAGAAAGCTTTTAATTCTTAAATATATATCACACAGCCTTCATAAGTTTATGAAGAAGACCTATTTTATCTTCAGTATGTAGTTCACCATAAATAAAGCATTTATAAATTCATCTCTGACTGAGATGTTTTAAAGACTTTTGGGGCATGCAGAGATAGCTGATAAATACTTTCAGCCAGTTAGACAGGAAATACATGCTATCTAATGCTCTTACCAAATATTAGTCTTGAATTCCATTACAGCCACTTTTTCTTAGAATTCAATATGAAAAGGACTTGTTATGGAAGTATTAGAGTTTGATATGTTTGCTTGTCTTTCACTGAAAAATTGCGTTGCACAGTAAGTGAACAATTCTTTAGAATGAAAGCAAGAAATACTGAACTCATTTCCTACTCTTTGGCTTATTGCAACCTTGCAAAACCATCATAAAAATTTAGCAACTAAAAATCCCATCAACTTTTCTTTATAAATATAACAAATGTTAAAGGGGAGTGGCATGAAAAGGTTCCTTACCCATTCTCCGCTATTCGCTACCCCTTGCTCGCTCTAACTATCTAATGAGAGTTTGCAAGGATGTTTTATTGCCTCCATAAAGATACTAATACTTCTCAGAACTTCACCATGAGATGACTGGCTTTTGACCTGGTTACCTTCACTTTGTTTCCAAAATAGTAGATATTAATGCATCAAATTCTGTACTCTTTCAGACTCAGTGAGATCGCTTTCAATGAATAGAATTGCATAGGCTAGTAATGCTGCCACTGAAATAGAAATATTAGTTTCCAACTCATCTTAAATAAAAATATCTAGTTTTACACTGAAGACCATTTATTTTTCATTTTAAAATTATCATACCAATAATTTATACCTCTTAAGTGTTTTATCTCGTTTTGAAAAGGAAAATAATTTTCTACTTCCTGTTTTCCACCAATAGATGGCAGGTGAAGCTCTAGAAATTTATTGACTTGATAGAGGGTGAAAAAAGAACACCTATAGTTCGCAAGTACATAGCCAGCTGTAAATCAGTGCTCTCTGATATCTCTTCAGATGTGATCATGATTTAGTCCTAGACCACACACTTTGCATTATAAACTTTAGTCCCAGTTTAGGAATAGCTACATTTTATATACAGAACTGTTCATTCTTATTTCTTTTTTCCTATTCCATTAGGTCAAGCCAAAGTTTGCACACTGTCTCTTTTGGTTGAGAAGATATTTGTCAGCATGGTGTAGCAGCTGTTACATTCATTTAGGGTGGTAGGACTGAGCTTTCTGTAATTAAACAAGACAGCTCTGCATTCATACCCATGTCACAAATCACACTGATTGTAATCTGGAACAGAATAGCTTGAAGCTCAAGCTCTGATTTCCAGTTCCATAAAAGCTAGAAACACAAGGGGTATGGGGGCTGGCAGAAAGACCCTACTACACTGATAAAACTATTTTTTATAAACCACAATAAAGATGCTCATAACGGGTTACTACAATTCTTCATATATAATTCTGTATTTTTTTAAAAAAAATCTATTTCTTTTCTGAAACATAGAAGCAGGAGGGATTAAATCTTGTTTATATACAAGCCAGGTACAGTGCTCAAAGTCACAATGGAGTGGTATAAAAACATAGAGATTTTCTTCTGCACATGTTACAACAATTTTAAGGACAACAAGTAATGCATTGTAGTCAACTAATTGTAAGATATACTTGAAAAATGGAATGTGAATAAACCACATGGTTTGAGAAGTGCAGAGCACAAAAAGGCACCTTTCTTTCTAGGCAATTTTCTTTAGTAAATGTACATTATTTCTTCTGCAAAGTTATTTCCTGAAATAATTTTTTTCTGAAATCATCAATTGCTCTGCTGTTACTGGCAGTCTAAGTATTGATGACTAAGTGACCATTATAGATCAGATGGTTCTTGTGTATGTATCACAGTAGCTCCTCCAGGCTGACTGAGTAGACAAATTTGACGGCTCTGATCCCTGCACGGCAGCCTGAATGAATCCTATTAATCCAACCCATTCACTAATCTTTCCATTTTTATAAGTTAATTTGGTTTTGTGAGCTCCAATTCTAACTGTAACTCTCAGCATGTATTAAAGCTTCCACTATATGGGCAACAGCAGAAAAACATGGATAAAACCCAAGGCCATCAAGAAGCATCATTGATTAGACACTGAACAACAGAGATCATGCAGTTGAGTCAGTGACTATTAATCACTCTCTACCAGTAAAATTATAGAAGAGAAGGGAGGAAGACTGAAACTGCTTCAGATTAACAGCTCTCCAGTGAACTGGGGAAATTTGGCAGCGTATATCATGACGAAAAAAAAAAAAAGAAAAAAAAAGTTGATTTTAGGTGTCTAATTTATGTGCCTTGTCTCTTGTCATCTAGTCCAGATGACAAAGACAGCTGTTTTAACACCCCTCTGCAGGAAACCCCCTGACTGTGTAGAAACCTGAATTTCCAACACTATCACCTCAGGCAAATACCCCAAATCCAGTGGCGTGAATGACACCTGTTATATTGTACCTGTCACTGAACGTGAAACAAATGGGTGCAACAAACAAGCAATACCCCAAGGGCCAGGTCATAGCATGTAAAACCAGCACACTACCACCAACGACAGCAGCACGATGTTAAGCTGTACATGATCTTGACCCTATTATTAAGTAATCAGACTGACTCAAAGTTACACATTTCCCCTTAGCTTGCCTTTGTTTGGAGCCTCTCCACCTGAAGAGTAAACTTTTTATTCAAACTTCAATGGAGAGCAGCCTGCAGCCAGTGAAATTGCAGAGAAAGGTCTGTAAACAATAACTGCTCTGTAGAGAACAAGCTGACCTTTATAGATGTTAAACAAAACAATGAGGGCTGATTGATGCTGTGCAGTACATGCTCTCCAAAATATTAAACCCAAGAAAGTCATGGAAGGTTAGTTTATGAACATACAGCATGATAAATTATGTCAGCGGACGGTGGGGTAGGGGAGGGGAAAGCATGATTAGGTAAAATATTTAGGGAAAAAAACTTGTATTCTCAGCTGGAAAAGGAAAAGTGTGTAATGCTGACTTCTATTAATGGAAACAAAAAAACCAATCCTATGTTGCCTAGAGCAGGTCAGTTGCTTAAGCCTCCATGCCTCATTTTAAAAAATTCTGATTAACACAGGAAGATACGGTATAATGTTTTTTAGAATAAGAAATCTATTAGCACTTTGGTGGAAGGTGATGAACATGCTTATTGAACCTCTGAAGTTATAGAAGGACCACCAAGTGCCCTCAAGGACTCTGTGAAGAAACAATTCCACAGGCTTGAAACTACACATGAGAGGACAGCTTTGCAGATCTCGCTGTCCTTCTAGGGAGGGGTGTCCATTCCCGAACTGCGGTATACCAGGCACAGTCTCAGCTGCTCCCTAGCTTCTGCCCAGTCCCCTACGTCAAACATGTCTTCCCATCTACAGCAGCAAGTCTTTAGGCATAGTACACCCTGTGCCCACCTCAACCTGCCTCTGAAACAAAAAAAACCACAGCTGAATATCCACATCCCTTTTTTGAAGTAGGGAGAGGCCTAGGAGGGGTAAGCCTTCGCTTCATCAGACCTGCAGGGGAAGCCACATCTCTTACCCAGTGGTAACAGGACACAAGCAGTTATTTACAGACAGGTACCTTACCATCTGTGAAGCAAAAGGTACAGCCCCACAACGCCTTTCTAATACTGTAAACAAGGACCTAACGATGTAGTGAAAGCAATGCCCAGGACAGAATACTCTTAATGTATCTTAATACGAGTCTTTATGCCAAAAACATAGTACTTTCCCTGTTGTGCTTTTTATGTGCTTTAAACATGGTTTGTAGAAGACAGCAAAAATGGCTTTGGACAGCAGAGGAGCTATCTGGCATTAGAGCTATTTGCAGTGCAGGATGACTTGGAGAAAGTTAAGGATCATACTGCGATCCCTCAAGTAATCTGCTTGGAATCAGAGATGAAATCCTGGGATCACTGAAGTGGAGAGCATTTTGACTTCAGTGGGACCTGCATCTCTCCTTGGCTTTTAAGAAAACAAACAAACAAAACACGTTCCTCTAAAAAAAAGAAGTTAATAATAAACACGTTATAGACTATTTTGCCTTAAAGTGAAGCAAAGGAATATGCTAATGAAACGTGGAAGTGCAGGTACACGTCTTTGGATTGTCTAGTGGGTAAGTCTGAAGAAAACTTGTGGGGAGAAGAAGGGACTTTTCAGACAACTCCCAAAAGCAATCTGTGATCACATTAGGAACCTACGTTAAAAGGACAAAGAAGCTCCTGAAACCAGTGCAACAAGGTGTAGAGATACCCAGGTAGGAGAGAGAAATGAGAAGTTATCCAACAATAAAAAAAAAAGCATACAGAAGATCATTGTTCATGTGGACTGATTTTCAGAGATACTGAGCTGAGTTTGAAGGATGCATTCAATATCAAGGAAAATTATGTCATTCCTGTGCACTATCCAACACATTGCACAGTATCTCATTCTCTTAGCTGCAGAAAAATTATTAAAAACTGTTAAATTTTCCTGGTTGCAAACTGAAACTATTTACCATAGGTGTGGCCTCTGTGAAATCCATCAGGAGGTCACCTGGCTCCAAAGCAAAGGTACTTCCAGCATCTGTGGAACTCTAAGGGCAAAGAAGAAACCCAGCATTGAAAAAAAAACATTTAATTTCTGTAATTCTGTTTGTTGTTTGGTTGGGCTTTTTTTAATTCATTAAAGCATAGATTGCCAAATGTATTTCAAATTTCCCATCATGTTTTTTAAGGATGGCTATTCAGGAAAGACAGACAACAAAATTATGCACCTTTGAAACCAAGGTAAACATTAACTGAATCCAGATCCAGTGCCCCCTAATGTTGATGAGAAACTGTTACTGATTTTAGTTGGGCCTTGGAGCAGGCTCTAAACATTTCTTACACAACAGGTTAAATGTATTACTGCAACTCTGCATTAAAAACTACTAAACGTGGACTTACTCCACCCGAGGAGAACATGTTATCTGCAACTCCCTCTGTCCCCTCCTGAATACTCTCTCAACAGAAATAAGCTGATTTCTTTGTGTATTACCTTGCCACCAGGTGAAACCTGTGTTTGTCCTTCTGATGTCTGTGGCGTACAAGTTTTCTGTGACCCAGGAGATGCTGAAGACACAGGTGTCGATGCTGCCGCTGCTGCCAGTGCTGGAGGAAGGTCATCTTCATCACTGCAGTTGATAAAAGCAGACAGATCTTCTCACTAGAATATGTCACTGGACTTTGACAGTACTTGTGCTGGAGGAGGCCCTGGTAACCTGTCAGCTGTAGTACTTTGCAATGAGTTCTATTTATTCTTCCATCTGTAATGAAACTAACTTTTCAAGTAAATTAGATTTTTAAGCTTTAAATATTCCATAGAAGTGGATTGGCTAGGTAACTCCCATCTGCAAATGGAAATCTTACGGGTATGATGTGCAAGCAGTGTTTCTATGAAGTATGGATATATACATAAATGAACTTATTTGATATTACTGTACTTCATTCTTTTCTGCAGAGGCTGGCAGTATTGATAAGAACAGATCTGGTTCAATTCATCCATGGGACTGACTGCTTCATTGGCTTTAGACCAATGGAAGATTTGATGCCTATTACGCAGCTAGTCTATGCTATTGTTTTCAAACTGTTTTTAAAGGACTTTGATTGACTCCCAAAATGAGCTCTTTAGAAACATTCTTGTGAGGCTATCTTTTTCATGTCCCATTTATTCCATTTACAAAGAAAATATTTTATTTAAAACCAGATTGCATGCTTCCCTTGGGCTCTAGGCCATCAAGCTGAGCTCTTTTGTCTCACCTACTGTCACCACTAAATGAAGGCCAATAGAGAATATTATATCTTCATTTACTTTTGTAGAGTCCCATTGACTACAAATGATTGGGATCAATCAGCCCTGAGTCAAGAATATTTCCAATTGCTAATTGCAATTGCATAGAGGTAAAAAGAGTCACAATTCGGCCTACAGAATCTTTATTACCGGGACTGATGTGTTAAAAGGAAAGGCTACAGCTTGACAGTTTAAAGAGAGGGAAAAAATGGTGAGAAAAAATACTTCTCATAAAATGGCATCAATTTTAACTACCAGTTAGGTAGTCACAGTGCACAGAAGCCTGCCATGCCAGTATAACAGACATTTCCAGAACTGAACAGTACTTGGTTTAGTGCTACTTGAAGACAGCATGCCTGGGCCACATGGTACGGCAACTACGTGACATACAGGGTACACAGCCTTAGGGTAGGTTGTTTGGGTGATAGCGATGGGGTTTTTTATTATGATATAAAGCTATGGTGATTAATGTTATCTTTTCCAACTTCGTTTTTTACTTCTTCTGAATAAGGATAGAATTCAGCACCAGAGCATGTACAACACACTGTTTTTATGCTGGAAAGAAAATGCAAAATCTTTTGGACCTGTTCATTAGATGTTTTATTAATGCAACAAGCCAGAGTTGGGCTGTTGACCTAGTTAATCTCTCAGAAACATTGTAGCTGACATTTTATCAGTCCTTGTTCCCCTCTCTCAGCTGGAACACACCGGTATCCTTGCTGGGTAAAGCTGCTCTGTTGCATACAATGAAGTGGAAAACTGTTGAGAATTTGCCAGTTCAGAAAGGCTTCTTAGTGTCTGTGATCCAAAGCTAAGGGTTGGGGTCCAGTCTTCTCAGTCATGAAGCTATTAGCATGCTAGCTATAAGACTGAGAATTGGCCTTTCTCACTATATTTCTTTCACAATACTCCATCACTGTTTCTTTGCACTTCCTGTATTTGCATTCCAGACACAAGATAATTGCATAGAATTTGGGTCTGCAAAAAAAAAAAATTTAAAAAATATCACAGCCTGTATTTTTGACTAATGACTCTTCAGCCCTACACACGAGCATAGCATAGGTGACAAGTTTGGTTAGATGTGTTTATGTGCTGTTCCTCATGACTAACACCGGACAACTGAAAATCCACATGGGGGCAAGGCATGCTCAGAACTGGTTCCTCAAAAATCACAATCAAAAATTGAGAATTCACTCCTGAATACATAATTTTTTAAAAATATACTGTTTAAATGTTGCTTCTCTCTGTGTGTGTATCAACACCACTGCCTTTTCCACCACATGACCCTGCCTCTAGTCTCCTTTCCATTCTACTTGCCTCCCACCGCACTGTTCATCATTTCAGCTCTTGCCTTCTCACATTCTCCTCTGCCCACACACTACTGAATTATATGTGGTATTGTTACTCGCAGTGGCCCCTGGCATTGTTTCCCTTCTCTCGAGGACAACCTCTCACCCATTTTCATTTACCCTCTCCTCCTTCCCTCAGTGCATGGGGCCACTTGTTCTGCAGGTGCTCAGCAGCTCTGGGGGACCAGCCGACTGTTCACGTACAGAAAAGGGAAGTGTTGGTCTCTGGTCCAAGGATTTTCTCTTTGCCCTTTAAGAACAGGTTAACTAAACACTTTCTCAGACAAGAACGATCTAGTAATAGCTGATTATGCTATCGCTTCAGGGATGACCCCCTGAGGTACCTATTTTCATTATTTGATGTCCTATTACCTATACCTCTCCTTTGGTTGTTACCTTCTATTTAATGGTAAACACACCCTCTCCAGCAGTAACCTACCCAAGAGCAATTTTTTTCATCCAGATTCTTACAAACTGATTTCTCAGTAGCTACATTTGCCATGTAGCAGTATTTGAGGACCAGGTTTAACAACCTGTTTAGGTTAAAACTTAAATCAAAAACTTTTCCAAGTGTGTGTACAAAACCTGTGATTATACCTGCAGTAGAACATTAATTCTTGCCTGTCCTTACACATCAGTGTCTTCAAAGAATAGGATCAACCGCTGCATCCCCTTCATTACCTGCTATATGAAGAGCATCAAATAATTGGTTCTTCTCAATGTCACAGCCTTTTCCTTTGCTGACTGCTATCTACAGGTCCCTGCATTATACAAAATTCTGAAAAATCAGATGCATCTTGAAATATGTAGGAGATTTCCTTCCCCTGGCTTGTAGAAAAAGACGTAGAAGTGGTGTTTTGTTCAAGAAAAGCGTACTGCTGTCTGAACTATGCTAGGCAGAGTGAGTGAGCAGGTTCATTCAGGCCTTAGGAAACTTCTCCTACCAAATGCTGCCAAGTTCCCTGTCACACATTACCTTCAGGATTAGCAAACAGTAAGGGAAACTGAGTTCTCTTCCAAGCTTGAATTGACAATTCCCATCTCCTGTAGTAGGAAAAATTTCTTCACAGAAAGTAGTCAAGCCCTGGAACAGGCTGCCCAGGGAAGTGATTGAGTCCCCATCCTTGGAGGTATTTAATAGACATTTAGATGTGGCACTTAGGGACATGGTTTAGTGGTGGACTTGGAAGTGCTAGGTTAATAGTTGGACTCAATGATCTTAAAGTTTTTTTTCCAATCTATTTCCAACCAATTTTATGATTCTATGTATCATAGTAAAAGACAGAATGTTATGTGGTCTGCTGACCAAGCTGTGGCTGTGTGTTCCTGTATGTCAGCCTTGGTCTCTTGGACAAACACCAGTTTGGCTAATTACTCATTTTCCTCTTAGTTTCAATTTGATTCATTCTTCTGTTTCTTCTCCTGAATAATTTCTTGGGTTTCGTGATGCAGATTGTTACTTTTTTTCCATAACAAAAGCCAGTGTTCTTAATAGTGAGACAGAAAATAATTACATATTGAAATTCATTAGAATCTTTCTGGAGAGAAGAAAAACTTTTGCTAATGTTGCTATATATTTAGTGATGCTAGAATGTTAAATTGCTGGAGGGACTAACAGTTGCCATTCCATGTAGAAAGCATACATATTTTTTTCTTCATTATGGTATTGGCGTTCTTGTACTAATTAGTTTATGCTGACATTATCCCTTTTTTTCCCTCGTTTCTGGTGGCTTTGCCTGTCCTTTCATATGAATGACAAATCAACAAACTTATTTCCACATCTCTTCAGTACCTCACATCTCTAGAGACTCTCAAATCGGATGAAATATGTGTAAATGGGATGCCAAAGCCCTATAGGCACACATCACAGATCACTCTTACCAGATCTAAGGGACTTTGCTGAGCTGCTACAGCTACAGCCAGTAATTTCCGCATATGACAAAATGAGAGAGAGAGAGAGAGAGCACACTTTCTGAGAAATAATGGCTGACAGCACAGCTTGACCACCCAACAACTCAGGACTATTTTCCTCATTTTGCAAATGGGGTTGTAATGAAGCAGACACAGCAGCTTGCTCCAGCTCACACCAGGTCTTCGACTTTTCATGCAGAAAAGAGCTTTTTAATTCCTAACCTATAAACTCAGAAAAAGGCAGAAGGCCTGCAGTGCTGAGGGTTAGCAACTGCTTAGGGCCGGCAAATTCATTTTGTATTAAAAGCTTGAAGATTCTCAGAGATGAAAGGAACTGTATCAGTATAAGATCATTATCATGTAATTGCACTCATGCCTTTCAGAAGGCATAGCTAGAGCAATAATTAGCATCCCCATTCATTTTCAGCTGTAGTAGGCAAAAACACAAAGACAGTGCTACACGTTACTCACAAACTGTACTGCCTCGTTAACTTCCTCACACGAGAAACTTTAATCTCCTGCTTTTCTGTAGGGCCAGTTGATGGCGTAGTTTCAGGTCGCACTGGAGCAGGACTTCTAAAAATAACAAGAAAAATACATGTGGCACAGTCTTTATTTAAACTACTTCAGGCATATCAACAAAGTTCTAACCCATCAACACATATTTATCTTGCAAAGTGGCAAGTGCCCATTGAAGTTCATCCTTTTGTTCCATTTATAGTTCACAAGCCAGTGTGCATGAACAGAAAAGGATATGCGAACTCACCCTCCTGTGCATTGCATACCATTTATAAAAGCAGCAACTGATTACAAATGCAGAGCCTATGTAAGAGACCATGTGGAAATGTCACTGTTTCCAAAATACAACATTTTAATAACAGCCCAGCAATTCAGTCATGTCAGAAATACTTTTACAAAAAATGCATTTAACAAAAAAACTATTTTATGAATAGTGAAACCTGCTCTGTTTAAAATAGTTTTTACCTGAAATTAAACATTATCCTTCTGCATTTGAAAGAGCAGCTCAAGGGAAATGAACTAATGGATTTGATCCAAGAAGAGGATTGCTAGAAAAAGATGGCTTGCTAGAAAAAAAGCAACACTCAGACAAGTTTCAGATGCTCATGAATGTTAAACACATTTGCAGATCTCCAGCAAAGTATAGAAACGGGAATGAGGAGACCCACACAAAAGGATCTCCTCTTTAACCATTTATCAGTAGAGTTAACTAACACTTGAGTACAAATAGCATAAACACTAGATACAAGATCTTCATGGCCTTGGGAGGAAACCATTTCAACTGTGAGCTTGAGTGGCACAAAGACACATGAATCATCTTACCTACTGCTTTTGTTTGAAGCAACACATTATGATTAAATACACCTATGTGTATTACAAATGCTATAAACATACTAAATGTGCCAAACATTAAGAGATTAATTTGAAAGTATTGATTGAGAATTTGTGAAATGGTATTCTGCCATCGAATCTTAAGTCAGATACTAAGTACTTCCACAGCCCCACTGACTGCTAGTGGGACTGCTCATGCACTGAGGCACATCCACAACTGGCAGAAGTGGCACAATGTTGTCTCTAACACTACAAATTTGGGTTGATTTTTTTGAGTCTTAGCAACGTGTTAGTCTTCCAAAGCCATAATAAGATAAGCATATTTAATTTTCACAATTGCAGCTCCCTCTGATGCCCTTGTAAGTTTTAAACTTCATTAACTCTCCCCAGTAACTTCTGAACCTGCTGTCCAGCTACAACAGAACCTACTGGGATGGCACAACCTTCAGACGATATCTTCAGTTTGGCGGTGCTTTTCAGTCTTTGGGGAGGTCACAGAGCATAAGATGGAGCAATGGGAAGTAAGTATTAGAGTATAACCGGCATACGTAATTCATAACCCAAAAGTTTATACATAAAGTTCCACTTCTCATGGAACAATTTTTGTCATTTTTTCTTTCTGCTTTTTGATCCCATTAATTTCAAGAAGTCAGTACAGATAACAGGAAGATTCATATCTTGCCCCTTCCCAAATTCCAATAGGGCCAGTCATTTATATCTCAGATTCACAGTGAGATTAATGCAGAACAATCCATTCAGATTTTCAGATGTTTTGCTGAGCTTGTTAGGCTGGCAAATAAAGGGAGGTTAAGAGAAGAAAAGCGTTCAAATCGTCTTGTTTTTATCTTGAAGTCAGTATGTCTGATCTGGAAATCTGTGAATCAACATCGTGATGGAAACTTCCAATGTAATTTTCATTGTAGATGACTGCTCTAGCTATTCTTTTCTTAGACAACTTTGCTCAAACAAAGGTAGCTTTTAACAACTGAAAAAAATTACTAGTTCTATTTACCTAAAGCGATTTTCAATTCAAGTTCTGACATAAGAAGTATAAATATGTTAAGATCCATTTAAAAACTAGATCTGATGGTCAGATCCTCAAGGGGTGTGAATGTGTGTAATGCCACTATTTTTACCTCATGTCTCCTGAAATACATTAGCTGAAATTCTTGCTCCAAAGGAGTAGTCCTCACAATTCTCCAATACCTTTATAAGAGGGTACTCACAAGCTTTAAATCTTTTCATCAAACCAGTGAAAGCAGGAACAAAAATAGCAGTATAAACTACACGGGAGCTGAAAAATGTTTCCTCAAAATGATAACAAGTGATGCACTAATACTATCAAGGGGTTCAGGAAGCAGCAGTGTGCAACAGCAAAGCTGGTAACAAATATATTTCCAGTTCATGGCTACTTCAAATTTCTCAAGGCAACTTTATAATCTCTAATGAAAGTAAATCAGATATTTTCACACAAAGGAAGAATTGAAATGATAATTTCAGTTTCTTTAAAAAGTTTCATTTTTCAAAGCCTATATATCTCCTTTTGAATCTCATGTTTTGCAATTTAAAAAAAGCGCAGGAGATGGGACTTTCGAAGCATTTATTTCAATTGTCAAAATCAAACTTTTGTTTGAACAGATATTGTGCAATTTTGTAACTAAAGCAGTTTATAATTATTTCAAAGTGAGTTATGAAACTGATTTTATATGTGAAACATTTAAAAGTTCTAAGTCTGAATTAATCCTGAAAAATGTTCCACACAAAAAATTTCACTCAACTGTGATTAAAAGTGTTTGAGACCCAAATATGTCTTACTCTCTAATCCAACAAATCGATGGAAAAGTTATTATTTTCCTTTGAATGCTGCAAATTTTGAAGTGAACAATAGAAAAAAAAAAAAGCCAAGATACAGTAACACTGGGCACACCTACTCCTGTTTCAGTGGTTGTAACTGCTCAGATAAACTTTACTTGTATTTTGTAACACGCCAGTAAAGGTAAAGTATCCCATTTACTTGTTTTACAAAAGCAACACAATTTTAAGAGGAAAAACTTCTTTCCCTTTATTATAAAATGTTGCCATCATTTTTGTTGGAGGCTGGATGCAGTGACTATCTTTGTCCTGATAGTTATCAGGCCTCTGGGAGAGACACAAGTGCTATTTAATGATGCATTCGAGAAGCTGCAGGTTAGCTAGGGTGTAAATTGAAGCTACCTCTGAATGAAAAGGAGCAGTGGCAATGCCTCTACCTGAAGAGGCCACTAGCACGAGATGAAATGTTAGGCTAGCCATACCAACTGCAGAGCTGGATTTTTGCCCTCATTAAAACCTTGCTAAGTTAGCTCTTTTCACACCAGCCTAAAAATTCCATGACACCTCCTGTTTCTTCTACAAACACTCTTCCTCAGTCTGAAAGTGCTCAAGGCTGTTCCTACTCTCACATCAGCAACAAGATGCACGAAGTGCTCATCTTGATCCACTCAGAGCCTGATCTGTGTTTTAAAAATGGCAGACTTTTAATATCATACAAACTCTTAAAAAAGATCTCACTGATACTCCTGAAAAAGAAGCAACTATAAAGCAGAGTAACATCTATTGTTATGTTTTGAATTCTAAGCTAGAATGTATTATCTTATATAGAAATAAATGGCTCTTGAAGAGAAGCCTTGTAATTGTACCAGCTATTTAAATAGTCATTTTATGTAGATATCACCATTTGTAGTTTATAGCTATATAAACTACATAGCTATAGTCTTATATAAACTATATAGCTTGAACAAAACCTGAAGTGTTGAAGGATCAATGGGGCTCGAAAAAGAAAACGTGCAGTGTATTACAGTTCCTTTATAAGGATATTTTTCGATGTCATTAATTCATAAGAAACCTTTTCCCTGTAACAGTATCCAACCACTACAGCAGAAAAATGAAGGTACTGAACCAAGACAGAGTTACTTAATGACCTGGCACCTTACATAAAAATCTGTCACTTCCTGGTGAGAATGACAATAACAACCACGAATGTCAGCATGCAGTGGCAGGTCATCAGAAACTGCCTGTGCACTAAGAGCCCCAGCACACTTCTGAGCAGCAGCCAGCATGCTCCACTGAACCGGCTTCGGCCCATTTCACAAGCCTGCACAGGAACATAAGTCATAGAGAGAGATCCCCCCAAACCCGAGGAATTTGTTTTGTTCTCAGAGCAGCCAACAGGGCTATTGAAACCAAAACTGCTCACAAAAAACACGCATTGTGGAACATTCCAAGTGACCACAGATGTCCGCTGTTTTAGCTTGAATATTCCTTGGGGACACGATGTACATGCTTGTGCCGAGGGACTCAGGGTGTCTCACCCCACCCTGGCCCAGCTGTAATGGGCAGACTGGTTCAGAGGGCTGGGGCTATGCTGCTGCCTGCACCACCCCTTGGTGCACCCTGGCTTCTACAGACTGACATGCCCTCCTCGTCCACTAAGCCAGCTCTGGGCAGACCTCCATACTTGTTTGAAATGTGGCAAGTGGGCTGTGTGGGAGCAAGTGATTGGGCACCTAATAAGCTGAAAGGGATGAAATAACTTCTCTTTCCCTGGAGGATCCAGTATAGAATTTTAAAGCCACCAAAGTCTGCTGGGGGAACCTGCTTTCTGCATTTGTTTTTAACAGGTTTTGTCCTCTTCCCTTCTGTTTGTGCCGATTTTGCTGTCTGGAGCAATCTCTCTCCCTCCACCCTCCCAGACTAAGGCCAAGAGGCAGAAGCTAAAAGCCCTGTGATTTGCAAGGGTACAGCCATCTGCATGAAGGTTGACCTGCCTTCAGGTGCCGAGTCATAGGGGAAAAAAACAACAAACAAACAACCAAAAAAACACCGTCTGATTTTTGGTTTCAGAACTCGCTTTGAGTGAAAATATGGTAGTGAAATCTTGGGAAGGAAAAGCAAGGAAGAAAGGAGAGGAAAAATATTTGATAGATGCATTCTTGTGTGTATCAAAGATACAGCCTAATAAGCTAAGCAAACACACACAAACATGTAAATCTTTTCTTAGTCAGTTCTCTAAGTGTTTCACACTTAATTCTTTTCCAAAGTAATGGCCATCTGAAGTTAGGAAACAATAACACGTGCTTTTTCGCTTCAATAAAGTAGTGTTTCTCAGAAGTCAGGTTAGCTCTCCAAAAAGTTATTTGGACATTTGAAAGCTATCGCCAGCATCAAACTTTCTGAATAAAGGTTTTTTCTTCTTTTTACCTCTCACCCTCCCATATAGATTGCAGATGTACAACAAACCTCCTTGCTACAGAGCAGCAGCCTAATCAAAAAACAGCTTGCGGGCTTTCCTTACCCTCCTCACTTGAGTTCTTTTTGTTTTCAAGGGAAAAATTCTCTCCCTTCCCTTGTCCTTATAATGAAAATGTATCTGCAGTCTAGATGAAAATGTGATGCTCCCATGGTCTGACAGATAGATAATGATGATACAGAAACTGTTCTCCCCCAGCTCAGAGTAACCTTGCAGGTCAACATCCAGTACCTAAGGTTAAACTGAGCTACAAATCCTCTCTCTCTCCATACAGCAACCAGGACAGTCACTATAAATGCTGTGGTTTCCAAAGAGCCTAGGCACAGTTTAAGGGACACAGCCAAAGACATGCACCTTGAGTGGGTTATTTCATCAATTTAACTTAATCTGAAAGGTCTGGGTATTGCTCCTTTCTTTGCGGTTCAGAGATTAAGAATACAATTACAAATAATTCATCAGCGTCTGACTTCAGGCAACAGGTCAAAGAGGTCTTTAATACTTGGGAATGAAGTCAAAGAACATATCGAGGTGCCCTATCTGCAATCTGTAATGAAGACTGGCATGCAAAGGGTACAGAAGATTTCAGCTAGAAATTATGATTTTGACGCAGAAATTACTGCATGGGTTTCCTACAAAAAGCCAGAGTAGCAGATCCATTAACCTGTTCACTGGATTGAGGCCAGGCTGCTGTGTATTTAGCTATTCATTTTGTATTGGGAAATGCTGGCTATTATTTTCCAGTTGTAGAATGAATGTTTTCTATTTTTTAGGATGCAGATTGAATGAAAAAGGAACTTTTATAAAAGCAATTACTATTTGTTAGGAAGAAGTCAACATAGATAATGTTTTTAGTTTTCCTAGAATATTTCACAATACATTAGAAGGAGACACTTAAATGTTATGTTTCAGACTCTGCCTCATAGAGTTAAGTCCGTTCAGATTCTAGGAAAACAACCTGCTTGGATTCACTGAAGCTTATGTCAGATCAAACCAAGCACATAGTTTCTGATCAGCTTTAATTCTCACCTGCCAAAAAGTTTTTGTACATATCTGTTTTTCTAGGGAACTGAAGTCTTTGACTTGGAGAAATGAGCTGTCCAAAATCATCAGGTGACATGCCTATTAGCCTCCAAATGTCAACGTGGACATCTACCACAGCTCTTGCTGGATGCCTGGTCCAAAACTTCAGTTCTGTGATGCTTAGAAACTACCTACCTACCTAGAAACTCCATGGTATCAGTTTGCAGTCTTTTTAAGAACTGCTGTTAGATAGTGTCCAAGACAGCTTTGTGAGCCACAGCCTTCTCTATCAATTGAAATTTCTAAATAAAAATCAGTTATTGTACCTTGAAGTCTTGAGCAGCTGGTAAGCAGCTGTACAATAAATTCCACTTCTCTAAGAATACTACTCCCACCGCAGAACCCTAGCTTTCCTTACAAAAAAGAAAATAATAAAAAAGTCAGTGTTCAGAGTACGTATTGTTGGATAAGCTAGAACAAACTCCCTGAGCACATACCTATATGCTGTTGGAAAGCTACCCTGACATTCACTGGAAGTGTATATATAAAGACAGATACTGAGGTGTTAGTTTCAGATCCAAAACATGTACAAATTAGGCAAACATCAGTTTGCTTCTTGCTTATATGGTCACGTCCTGAGAGCACCTGCAGAAAGCCAAAGTTCTCTGAAAATCTGGTTCAGATTCACACTGCACCAGGTATGTCAGCAGGATGTTAGCTCAGATACCAAAAGATGATAACTCAAATATAGTCTGTGTACGTGAGAAAGGAAAGACAAAAACACAGGAATGCAGACATTACTTTGAGTGATGCTCCTCCCTTGATGATACAGGAAAGTTATATGGAAGAACTATCATCACTTTGGTCAGAAAAAGTGTAGGACATATTCATGTAAATTGAAAGGCAGCCAAATTCAAAGTCTACCGAAGATGCACAAGCCACAGCAGGGAATCATATTCTGAAATCTGCATGAGTAAGGCTTACTCTGCATTGGCCATTCAGAAGGGTGCCTGCAATTACTTCTCCTGATGCATCTGTACCCTGTATAACTTGATATAATTTAATATTTCCCACCCTTATTTTCTGGTGTGCAGCATCATCAGGCTCTGTGAGATAACATTTAATTTTACGTTACATGTTGAGCAGCTCCTAATGTAATTAGTCTTAATGTAATAACGTAATTTGGTTTTGGATGGGAAGATTTACAAAGAAAATTAGAATAAATGAATGTACAAAGCACCAGCTGGTGCTTATACCTACTCCAACATAAGAAGAATATTGCTATTTGCAATCCTATGAAAGATGAGATAATTTGGATAACAAGGATCAACAAAGGGTGATGCAGCAGTTGGTCTAAAAGGAAAGAAATCCACAGACAAATCCTGAACCATGTGGGAAGCAAAGCATGCCAAAGCTGTTTGCAATCCAAAAGCATGTTATAAGGAAAAATAAATATTGCAGTCCATGAATGTACCACATGGCGCACAACAGCAAGTGGCAACAGTGACAAGAACAGTAATAGCTGACCAGTCAACTTGAGGACTTCTGTTGAAGAGGGCTTTTGACAACACCACTTGGGCACCTGCCTCAGAAATGCAGGAACTTGCATTTACACATTTGATCAGTATTTTGATAAGAAACTGGGTAGCTACAATTTTCATTTTTATATTTCCTACAATATTTTATACTTCCTTCATAATACTAATGTTCTGGCAGACAGCCTAAACCCTGATCTCTCAAGGCTAAAAGAATCAAACAAGAAAATCCCAGTTGGAGGCAGGTGATGAAAGCCTTACCAAAACTATACATAAGAACATGCAGTAACTTCAAACTTGAATTAAATTAGATATCTAATCAGTAAATTCTCCCTGAGCACTTCTTTAACATTTCCATCTGAACGCCGAGTCAGATACCTGGGTGTAAGGAAGTTTCTAACAGACAGGGAAATGCCTCTGTTACTTCCTCATAATCCCTTCTGGCCCATTCAATGTCAGCCAGTGACAGACTTCTCTTACAACACTAAAGAAGAAAATGTTCTGTTAGAACGGCTTTTCTGGCTATAGTGGAAGATTAATTCCTCCTGCTGGTCATAAAAAGGACTGGCATGATAACTGCCTCCCTTGCAGACCTGGGCCCTACACCCCAAAAGGAATACTGTTCAAAACCATTGCAAAATGACTGACATTGCAAATTCCAAACTTGACCAATGTTCACACAAACACATTTTTACTACATGCCTTAACAAAGCATGCCTCACTACGCAAGGTGGTAACTATAGACTAACTGTATCTCTTCTTGATTAGACACAGGCAATATAAAAAGCAAGACAAAACAAGTACATAAAGAACATGTTTTTTTCTGGCATTTCTTCTGTAAACAAACATTATATTCTGCCTTGTTCAAAATGCTTATGCCCCAGCTCTATAGCGGGGTTGTACTTCTCTGTATGTATTACTTAGGTGTTGATGAAAATGTGTGTGCTTTGAAGTTCTGTTACAACAGAGCTGTAATAAAGATACGTCTAACTCTTCTTGGTAGGACTCCTGTGTCTTATCAAGATAACTCGTGGCTCTCCTACTTAACCTGCTTTTGAAATTCCCCTCCCACTAGTTGCTCTCATTTGACTTCAGCTGACAGCTCTGTCATGTGCAGCCCAGTGGGTCCAGCTGAGGTAACCATACGACTTCCCCACTGCCACTGTTCAGATCTGCTGCTTGCTAGGGGTTATCGGCGAAGCAGCAGGGTCAATAAGGGGAATGTATGACTGCGTCCCAACTCACGGTGCGCTCTATCAATCTTAACTGAGGATTAAAGAAAGTGTAAGCTAGGACACTGCAGCACATATTGGGTTACTGAGTCACCAGCATTTTCCTCACCGAATGTGGGAACCAGCACTTGAAACAGTCTGGGAGAAAAAAAAAAATCCTATCCAGAGGAGGGAAAGCTATAGACATGCAGCACTGCTCTCCAAAAGCAAAAATTCTGTGGTCCCACATCCTCTCCTGCAGCTTAATCTGATGTGTACAAGTTAGCTATTAACAGGAAGATCAGGATGCAACCTTGCACTTCCAGCCTGCACACCAAATGACAGAGCAATTTTCAAAGCTTTCCCCTCCTGAAAGCTGACAAAATATTACGATTTCAGCTTCAGCTGTGTCTTTTCCCCTCATAATTAAAATGAGTTAGATACAGAAGTATCTATGGTTTGCCAACAGACGCAGAAAACAAGCAAATAAACTGGCTGATAAATGACAGCTTTGCATAAGCACAACATTATTCTGAGGCCATGCCCAACAAAATTATTGAAGACCTTCTTGTAATCAAAGTAGCTATACCACACATACATATGAGTAATTACTAGTTGAACCAGAACTAATTCTACAAAGAGCTATAGCAATTGTTAGCCAAATTGAGTCTGCTGTGGCAGATGCTAAAATAATTGCTCTGGGGGATTACAGGTCATATCCAAGCAGTTAATTCACTAGAAGTGTAATATTCACCGTGGCAATGGACGAGCAGACAAAATGGTAGCAAAGAGAGCATAGCTCTTTAATCAAACAAGCACTACTGCCCTCTTTCCTCATCCTCCATTTCCCTATTTGTACGAACAGTTCATGCTTCAGTTAATTATCAAAACTGCCTATGTTTGCTTACTAGCTAGCCTGAACAAATTTCCCAGTGTCTTGAGTTTGGAAGAAAGAGAGCATTTTGCTAGCGCATTGTACAGTCATCAGTAATCAAATACATGCAGTGACTCTCCCTGCTAAAAATCCCTTGCATGAAAATAATGGAGTATTTTTGAAAAGCTGTGACAGATACTAGTTTCAGCTGGCAAGATATTTCAGCAAACAAACATTCCTCAAACGTCCACACAGGTATTGCTGCAGGAATGTCTGCATAGGTACTTGCAGGAATAAAAATCATATTCCAAGGGGAGAGCTTTTTTATAAAGGATACTTGTGTATTTCTCAACTAAAGAAGATAAAACCTCCTAAGTGACTTGTTTGAGCACTACAAACAAACCCTTGGCTCTACTCAGATGCAATTCTTAGCAGAGCAAAGGCTATTGATGTCCATCCAAGTCCACAAAACAGAGGTTATAGAGGATGTTATTGGCAAATAGGTCACATGCTGGCTGTCTGCAAGGATGCGTATGTCCCTGAAGAGAGGGAAGCCACTTGAAGTAGAAAGAGAATTGGTTAGATACTGAATTTATTTTGCATTATTCTCTGAGTTTTGAATGCAGACTGTTAAAATTGGTCTATCCCTGAACATTGATTACTTGTATATTTGCACCTCCAGGACACAGACAGAAAGCAATAAAACAATACAATTTCATTTGGCTCAACTGACTGTAGGGGAAACAATGCTTGACATAAACCAGATAAAAATAAATATTAGACAAATATACACCAGACTGCTGCATACTGAGAACTCCAAAGTGGCTTTTATGAGTTTATATGCTTGGATGTGTGCAAAATAAAACATTAAAATTAGCTTTGCAGCCAGGTTGGCATCCTTTCTCATGTTGAATAGTACTTCACACAACTCATTTACAGCTCAGCATGATGAAGCAGGAGAGAATCTATTAAAAAAATGTGAAATAGAAAGGGTAGATGTTATGCAGAAATTCAGCAAAGGTAAGGAAAACAAGTCTGTAGCCAAGTACCAAATCACACAGAGCTTTACAAACCAGGTCCTCCTGAACTGCTTCTGGAAGTGACAGCAGCCCAACAAAAGGTGTTGTGGCAAAGACAGTACATGACACCCAGTTCTATTAAACAAAGAAATAGGCCACTGTGTAACATACATAATTAGTCAGTGGTTTAAGAAAGTTTTGCAGAGGTCTAAAAAGGGCAATGGCACAGGAGGAAAGTGGGTGATTCTAAATATCAAGTAGACTTTGCAGTCACTTGGACAAACAAATGGGAAAAATCACAGCCTGCCAGGCTAGAAGTTACAGCTCTCCAGGGTGTCCTGAGATGAGAGACATGGGGAACCGGGAATAACAGCTGCACTGCAGGCAAGTCAGGGACTGCCACGGAAAGCAAAAGCATCACCTGTCATGTCTCCTCCTGCCTCAGCACCACCAAGCATCCTCACCATTCTTCTCTAGGTAGCTGCTTTCACTAAGCAAACGTAGCAGCTCTGCTAGTCCAATCTGACCAGAAAGGCATTTTTTGAATGAAATGGTTTTTGAAGACTGTTGCTGATTTATTACCTTATGGGAAAGACACATTTGAAAAAAGGATTGACAAATTTTCACAACCATAACTCTTTCTTTTTGTAGTTCAAAATGATTTGTCAAACATAATTCATTACCCCTCTCATCCAGACTTTTATATAAAATGCTTAAATGTTTGCTTTCAGTTGCAAGAGTCACCACTAGAAAGTTATAAAATAAAATCATGAGATGACTAGTGCTCTAGCATGTATGTATATTACATATGCATAAACATATATATAGCATATACACTAGCATAATTAGCTGATTAGCAGCCAGTGTGATTGCCATGCATTAAATCCATGGTTTTTTTCATCAAACTCTCCTCTCAGATTTGGATACTAAAGATGTCCAAAGTGATGGCACTACCTACATATAGAAGCAAGCAATTTCCAAATACCCATGCTGTAACCTCCTCTCTAACCACCTGCTGAAAAACAGCATACTCTGCCATCCAAATAATGTTTACAATTAATGTGCCTCTTCAAAATGGCCACCCCCAAAAAGGAAGATTATTATCTACCGTCAACAAAATAGAAGTACAATCCAAAGTAGTCACTACTGCCTGCAAATGATATGTTTTTCTGAAGGCTGTATACTAAAGGCATTTTCTTCTGAAAAAAAACCACCCTTTCCGCACATCAGAAAAACACCAACACAAGGATATTCCAGCTTGGACAGCTAGCATGTTTCTGATACAAAAGTTAGGAACACTGACTTATTTTTATATTAGCTTTTCTAAGTTTGCCACCAGACCTTATTTTTTACCTTGAGCTTTTGTCAACTTAAGTACATATACTTGGTCTGATTTTTAAAGTTGAGTTTTTATTAATTCTTCAACTATATCAGACATATGTGTATAAAATAAGCACCCTGCTAACAGATACCTTCTCCTCAAGTCACTGCTTGGTGAACTTTACCTGGCAACTTGGGGATGATGAGCAAATTGACATGTAACACCTGTCTGAGATAATTTTTGGAAAATGCCTCACTATATCATGCATTTATTTGATGTTTTCCCTACGGACAAGAAGCAACAGACCTTACATTAGGGTCCTGCAGGCTGGAGGTCTTACTGGGATTTACAAAAGAGGTCTCTTCTTTCACAGCCTGTTAAAAGAAGGAGCCAAAGTTTAGTACAACATCCATACACTTAGGATATTACAACTGTGTAATGAAGAAATATTCCTGTAAGCACCCCAGAAAACTGTGATACCCAAAATGCCTACTCTGCCCAGATTAAAAAGCACAGTAATTTTTTTTATCATCTCCTACATCTGAGATTCACTGTGATGAGCTACAATATACAATATGCAGAGCAATAGTGTTAGGAAGAGACTTGATAAGGATGAAGGAGGAGAAAGAAAGTAACACTGGTATTTAAGGTTCCTCCAGAAACCATTTGCACAGAAATAATAAAAATCAACCCAAGCAAACATACTGTAGTTGAGTTGCTCTTTTAATTGGAGTAGAATAAATATTTATGTAGTCTAATCAAAATAATGATGCCAACTTTGCATTCAGTCTTTGAAAAATTAGTTGAAAAAACAGATCCCCTACATATAATCACACTACATGCAATTCACAGAAAATCTCACCCACTGCTGCTCTCTACTAAATTACAGAGTCCTGCCTCTCACATACCATTTGTCTATAGAATTGAAAATACTACTATTGCAAAATGACTTACATGAGAATTGCTTGATTACCCAGGAAATGCCCAATTCAGGCAGGTGTTGGTAGATTATACTCTTCAACTGAGATGCAAGGTTCCACAATACATGTGTAAATGCCAGTGTCAGTGCAACACTGCACCCATCTAGAGAAAATACTGGTTGAAGACACAAAAGTATCTCCAAATCAGTAATGGACCTGGCAGGTTGTGACATTTCCATTCTGCTAAATGGACAGAAGGACCCGATGTAGTCCTATGACAGAGTGATTTTTCAGTGTTCAATATCTGTACCATAGTAATTTGAGGTCAACAGTCCAGATCAAATTGAATTAAATGTGTCAGTCTCATCCTCTTCGAAAAGGATGAGACAGGTTTCTTCAAATCCATCAAATCCAAATCAAAGGATTTTACAGGCATGTAAAAATACTGTAAATCTGACGTGAAACTTTCCATTCGACACAAATTGAGATATTCCATTTGAGGACACTTACAACAAAAAGAAACAAAATTAAAGCTGAGTTTCTTCTAAGCCCTTAGCAATGAACTACAAAGTATCACTAGGGATGCTCAGTGAGTGTGGAAATTGCCAAGTTGTGATAGTTTTAGGTTTGTTCTTCTCTTGTGCCAGAGAGGTAGAACTCATTACCAGAGAGAACTCATTACCACTTCCCAGGTCATTATTTACCAGAGCATCAGCCATGGTGGGAACAGACTTTTGTAGCTTGTGTACACTATTAACTTTATGGGAAATTAAACTGGGAGCCTGGCAGAAAGTGAACTTTGCTCTGGGCCTGCTCCAGCCCAGACAAGCACCTGAGGTGATGGGTTAGGGAACGTGTTGAGATAAGTCCCTCTGTAACCCTTCCTGTTAGAGCTGTCACACCTTCTATATTGATAGCAAACCCACCATCAGTAGAGAGGGGACCCTCTGAACCTCCTCAGCATCTTTGTCCCTCTCCTAGGGGGCTAGTTTGCACAGAGGGAGCTAGTTTATTCACAGAACAGGATCAGCAGTAGGTACTGGAGAAGCTCCACCCCAACATAGTGCTCTTACATATTTGGGTTTAATCTCCCTCAACCAGAGGTTTCTGCAGTCCTGGGAAAATGCTCTAAACATGAAGGAATCAGATAAAAGTGGGACATAATCACACCACCATCACCATTGTAAACTCAGTCACCAAATGTTTTGCATCTAAGGTTTTCAGTGAATCAGTATCACACTGTGCATAATTTCAGGACCAGTAGTGTAATTCTTAAATTTTAATAAATTCATAACTTTAAGAAATATAGTTCAGCTATAGAGAACTTTTTTTTTATAGTCTTCTAGTAGCTCTGTCTAGCATAAAGTTTATTCAAAATCTAGTGCTTTCTTGAAAGGCAAGAAAATATTTTTTTAAGGAATCGAGATAAAGCTTTGAAAATAATTCTTTGTTGGCATAGACGAGCACTGAAGTAAAATTTATTTGTTCTACAGAAATTATAATGCTTTTTATAAAGCTATTGGGTTTCTTCTGAAAGCTGTGAACATGAATCCAACTGTCAGGAACTTAATATGCAGTCTCTTCTTCCATGCTGATGTCTTAACAACATTTTATTGTTACGCCTGACAAGTTAGCTGCTTATTATGTGTCAAATTGGCTACTTTTCAAAACCATAAACTTTACTTTTTTCCAATTTTCACCAAATTACTTGAGTTGCGTTTTAAGATGCAGTTGAACACAACAACAGGAAAGAGAATAGGGATATCAAGGACACAGTGCAGGGGCTGTGACCAGTAATTAAATGATTAAAATTCCACCTACTTAAACACTATAAACCATGGAACTCACTAGCCAGTTGAGAGGGCTTCACTGTATTAGTCCCTAATAGCTGACCCTTGGTTTCTTCTCACCTCCGAGACTACATCACTACTCTCTTTCGCCTTCTCTGCAGTGGAAGGCTGAGCCTGCATCTCAAGAAGTGGTATATTCCTAAAAGGCATGATCAACATCCTGAGGAACTTCACTTGGCATTAATTTTCTCCATTATTACTCATGCTTTAGAGAACAGAAAAGACTCCTGCACCCACAAGTAAGTACTGCAGCCTGGTGAGCAAGTAATCCCACTCTAAACTGGAGGGAGAGAGAAAGCATGCAAAGAAATGGAGAGGCCAGAACAGCCTCAGGTGATGAGGCATGCACACTGGGTGACATGGGTGTGCGTTGACAGGTACATGTTAATAAGAACGGGCTAGTTCTCCTCGCCCTGCGCCTCTGCTCCATGTCTATGGATGAACAGACATAGGAAAATGTTATACCTGCAAGCATGTTTACAAAGGACTTCAGCCATTAGAACCTGTACTGCCCTTGCTTTATTGTTGGCTTCTTAGCTTTTCATTTCAGGTTTTGTTTGTTTTCAGAAGGGGGTCAGTAAGTCATCAGGTGAGAGCATGTTTCTTTTATTTTTCCTCCTAGCTCCACGAATCACACTCACTAATCACACAAGATTTACTCAGCCTTACTGAAAAAATGTGAACGTAAAAAAAGGGTTATATTTGTACACCGTTCTCATAATAAAATTCCTGGATGGTTTGCCTTCATTTGAATACAAGTGCATGTGCTAGGGCCAGGATTTGGGTTTCCACTGCAAGATGCCCTCCATCAGAGGAGCAAGGAAGTTCAGCCAAGGCTAGCAGGAAGTACGTGGTGGGGAATGGATACGGAGAGCTGGGCAGAGGCACAACCCCAGGAAGCCCAGCATTGAGCTGTGTAAGGACAGAGGCAGAAGCATGGAGCTGCTCAGATCTCCTTAACTAAGGCAGAGTCTCCCCTCACCCAGAGGCTGCTGCTCTGAAAGGGAGAGGTTTCAGGGCATAGCAGTCCCGGAAACTTCATTTATATAGAAGCAGATTCATTTAATAATTACTCAAAGAGAAACAAACTGACTCTTCTATCTACCAGACTGCAAACCAAACAAAACCTAAGATTGATCCATATAATGTATCCACACAACATCATTCTCTTTCCTTACCTGCCCTGGGCCCAGAGCAAAACAAAAATTATTAATGTTCCAAATTCATATGCCATTAGCTTTCTGGATGGTGTTAGAAACAAAGATAAAGCATTACTTTATCATACAAGAGACAAGAAACATGCCTGGGTAGAAATGCCATTGTACAGTCTCTCTTCATAGATGATTGCTAAGAAATACAAGTTTCACCAAAAGATGAAAAGAGGAGAAAAACATCTAAGTAATACCAAATTTTGCCTGCAGCTGACTAAGCGATCTACCTATGGGCTGACAGTTTTCAGACTGCTTTTCAGTTGACTGCTGGGCACCCATAACCCCTGCTGGTGTTCCAGCAGACAGGTCCTTTGGAGCCTTAGAAAGGGGGTGAATCCTCCAGGGACACTACATCAGACCTTGCTGAACTTTTCAGCATGGGTGGGAACACTTTCTGGAACGTGGGAGCAACTCCATGTATGAATTCATAGGCCTTGGTGGCTGGATTTGCCTAGTGAACAGTAGCTCCTTCTATTTTCTTCTGAAGGAAGAGTTAGCCCCAGGATGATGGGGAACAGAGCTGGTTGCACTGGACATGTACCAAGTGGGAGAACACAAGAAAGACACAGCTTTGGCTGCAGCCTTCTGTGCACAGACAACTAATTCTGGCTGGGACTGTGGGCTGGTGAGCCTGCAGTGGGGCACTGTGCAAGTCAGGCTGTGTTCTTCAAACCCCAAGAAAGCACCTCAGGGAGCTAGTGCCCTCTGTGCCTCTACTCCATCACAAAGGGCATCACTGTGGCTCTCATCCTGTCTGATCCACAATAGGAATATGTTGAATAAGCAAAAAAGACTGCACGAACAATCTGATCACTGCAGCCAGGGTTTGTGTGTCAGGTTCTCATCTGAGAAAGGCAAGGGTCTGGAAGGCTTATATGAAACATATGATGCCTCTTATTTAGCAATTTCACAAAATTCCCATTTGCAGAAAGGAGGGGGAAGCAACACAGCTTTCACATGTTTGGAGGTCTTCAAAGGCAAGGAAGCAATGGCTCTCACTGTAGTGGCCTGAAAATGCTTCTTTATCTTGGCTCCTTTTGGCTCTGTAATGATGCTAAGGAGGCCTGAAGCATATCAGATTTTTCAGCTCTTAATCAACATTTTTGCAATGTGTCAGCCAGGGTGATTGTTGGCTGAGCTCATTGGATAATACAGGCAAAGCAACGTATCATCAGGAAGAAGCAGTAAGGTAAACCTACCTTGGTGATTGAATATGTCAAATGTATCCTTTCAGGCAGAAAAGCATCACGGTTAAGTCTCTTAGGAACAGACTACTCTGTTTTTTCTGCCTTTGAACAGGGCCTGGCACCATGTATCTCCTGGGCTATGGCGGGGCTCTACACATCACCACAATTAACAGCACTTGTCTCGCCATGTACTAGCACATGCCAGCTAAGAGACAAAGCTGATCCATCCACAATGCGTTGTCACAGTCTTGTGACACCACTGCCACATTTGCCTCCAGTATCCCAAGGAATAAATGAAAGACCTACCTTCTCCCACATTCTGTTTATCTAAAACCTCTTGTACCTCAGCAGGGCTGCCGCATCATTTCCTCAGCTCCTTCCCTGACTGTGAGGTATCATTGCTGACACACTTCTAATGAACTGCCATGTATCATATATTGATCATCCTGGCCCACACACATTCAAAATCTTGTATTTTTATACCTCTGACACCCTTCATTTCCTGTAGCCTCACTTTTAAAGCCGAGCAAACTTGTTTCCCTGTAGAAAATGAACACAGAGAATCTGAAGCTGAGCCATTTTTAAATTCCATTGTTATGAGCAATTATAACTGACGTGATGTTGTGCTCACTGCTGTTCCAGTTGACAGTCCCAGTGCAGTTGCTTCTTTTTACTTAGCCTGAAATTCACCAGTGAGTTTATTGCTCATCCAAGCTGGTGACTAACAACAGCAACAGCTTTAGCAAGGAAGGCATCGCGTACATAAGGAGCTGTGCAAGCTTCCCCCACAGCCTGAACACCTCAGCTGTGACCTGTTACACTCATGTAATTCCAGTTGCGATCTCTGTGCAAAGGCTGTCAAATTGTGCAGTAGCTCTATGCTGTGAATAAGGACGGGTGGAGGAAGGGAGGAAAGGGAAGCAAACAGCATCTAATTTGTGATGGAAAGAGGTTAAAATGTTGGAAAAGCTGATCCTTTCAAGGTACTTAAGTCAACATCTAATGAAAGCTAAGAACTCCTCTAGGGATCCAGAAGGATTTGTTTAAGTCCTATTATAAAAAAGATCGCATAAGATTATAAATTCTCAAGTGTCTTCCCCTCACCTACTCTATTTTCATTCATGACCTGATTAGAGTTTGAATCCAGATCCCCTTAAGTGAATAAAGCTCCAAAGACCCAGCTCATATAAAGACAGTGATTTTTTTCTACAAATACATGGCAAAAGCACCTGGACTTTGAAGTTGACATGTCCTTACACTCGAATCTTTCCTTAAAGGAGACAGCACAAAGAAAAAAAGGCAAAGAATCATAAAAAATGTAGCTAAGACAGACTAGCTGTGAGTCACCTCACTTATGCACCCTTTCTACCATAAATAATGCATAGATCCCAGTATCATTTACCTTTGCAGCCATGGCTTGCATCTATGTAGAGAGCACAGGCTTCAGGATGGCACCAGTACCCATGCATGTCCTGAGACATTTTTCTGCACTACAGTCCAGTCCTTTCCTCGAGGCAACTGTAGACAGCACAAGCAACCTGCACTTACCCATATATTTGCAATACTAAAGCAAAATGATGTGATCATCCGTCAGTACTCCTTTCTAGGACAGGGAGGCAAAAGAGAGATGGCTATCGACCTGACCTAAAAATTTGCATGTGTATAAGCTTGTGAGGAAAGTTAGTGTGTGAAAGGGGCTAGAGGATTGAACTCCCTTTGTTCAGAGGAACTGGTAAATGTCCCTTCGTTTATTGAGAACCTAGACAGGGGAATCAGTTGCTCAAGAACCCAAACCTGGCTGACAGAAGATACGTCTCACCAGCCCAGAATTTCCCTTGGGGTTGATAAAGCAGAAGTGAATGTGATTTTGTATGGTCTTTGTAAATAACTCCACACCCCCAAACTACCTTTCCCACCACCTTTTTTACTCAACAATCCATAACGTCCAATAAGGGACAGCTTGGTGGTAATGTCACCTCTGTGTTCCACAAACTACACTTCAAAAATTAGCTTGGCCTTCCTTTGTCTGCAGACAGAGAAAGATGTGAGTAATGCAAAAATCAGCTCCAGTAGATTTCAGTTCCTTCCCTGTGCTAACCTGCTAGACTTACATCAATGCAAGGATTTAGAAAAGCTTGGGTAACAGGTGGAGAATACAAACACCACTTGTAGATGACAAACTACTAGAACACAACACACACTGCCCGCCAAAAGAAAAAGCCCTGCTGACGCAGCTGTACATTTGCTCAGGAGGCTGTGCTTAATTCTAAGGATAATTAGGATTTGCCCGGAGCCAAAGTGGATATAAATAGCAATCAAAACCTGCTAGTATCTCTCCTCTGTCAGTTGGGCCATGAACTGTTTGGCAAAAGGGACTCTGTGATACTAACAAGTCGTCTGCTCAATCACAGCATATCAGCACTGACTCATGCAAGCTGCAAAGGGGTTTTAAATGCCAGGGAGAGCTGGTCTTTTGTATTCTGGCAGCTTCTCACTGCTGCTTTATACCACTTCCTCTCAAATGAAGAGTCTGGAATAAATGCAAAAAAAGGAAGGAAAAAATAAGATATCAGTTGATTCACAGCATTTAGTGTTCCCCTGGAGCTTAATTTTGTGGGAACTGTGATATGCAGTCTGTCAGCTAGAAGGTGGCAGATCCCTGTGATGCAGTTTGAAAGGTGTGTTGTGAAACACTATTCTTTGCTCCAGGCCTACAGATACTGTAGTACGGCATGCCCTGTGCAAACCACAGGTTTCAGCAGTTGTGTGCGGGTTTCTCACATTTCTCACCTATGGTGTCTGCAGCAGTGTGCTCCCAGGCTCATATTCCAGCATCCTCATCCACACTTTAGTTTGATTCTCCATCAAGTAGAATAGCACATAAATATTTCCACCTTCACCAAATACACAAACTCACTTGTGTTACTTTCCTGCTGCTCTATAACTAAACCACATGCAGGGCTCAGTGATAGGCACCATAAACTTACAAATTTTCAGTCTCTAAGTCAGGACTATAGCCATGGGAGATGGGTCATTGCTCCCTAGGAATGTGATAAACAGCTCTTCAGCATAATTCTGAACAAAAGCAGTGCAGACACCATCTTCCAGAATGTCTTTTCAAATGTATGCCATAATTTCCCCCGATTTCTTTTTGAAATCATAAGCATTGGAATCATTAATTTCTAAGGCTCACTCTTGTGTTGGTGTCTAGCTGCCACAAAGAAAGAAAACTACAGAAAATTTCTGTCTCCGTTTGTATTTTCCACTTGCAAACATTCAGTCCATTCTCAGAATTAACAACAAACAGCTTCTTCCTCTACTACATGCAGGAGATCCCTTCATAAACTTGTCACATCCTGATGTTAGTAGCATATGGTATTGAAAATATTCCTACTGCTTAGAAAGAGAGCTGTTACAAATATTTCAAGCAACAGTTTGTTAATTTTGGATCTGATCCTAGAGTGCACCAATATTTTTGTCATGCTTTTATACCTAACTGTATGATGAAGATGCCCCATGAAGTTCCATAAAGGACCAGTTAGACCACAGAGTTTTGGGGCCTTTAAAAGCACATTTAGTTTCAAATCGTGTGTGTGTAAGACAGAGTCTGATTCTTTCTTCTTCCTTTTACAAAGTGGAGAGGAACAAATCCTCATCGTTCTTGTGATACCATGAGATGAAGGAAGATCTGTGCTGTACATGAGGAAAATCAGCCTGTCTTGGTTTACAGCTTAAGGAAATAGGCCGTGCCTTACAGAACCTAGATATACTTCTTTCCCTGGCTGCCTCCTAAGTTAAAATACAACAGTACAGAAAACAAGATATGAGAAATCGGAGTCTTACAAATAAGGCCAAAAGGCAGGATTTCTCAGGGATTTAATATGGAACCAGAGTCAAGATAGAATTGCGCCTAGGACAACACCGTTAGTTCACCAGCTACACTGGGCAGCAGGATATGTCAGATGTGGTCAAAGAGGGCCAGGATCACAGCCCTGGAGGAATACATGGAGTTGTTGTCTTCCATGAAGAAACTACTTCTTACCTGCTCGCTCAAAAGTGCTCATAGTGTCTCTAAGCAGTGTAATGCCATCCCAGCTTACTTTTTCCAGAAGATGACTGCACTGCCACTGGGAAATGGCTTAACTACTGGTATTTAGCTGGCTGTTTGGCAGGAGGGGAGGTGGGTGTGGGTAGAGAAGGTAACTGGGTGGTTTTATGGTGTGCTGGTACAGTGGTTTATCTGGGCCTCCAGTAGCCCCCTTCTCTCCTCCCATTTTCTAGGTGATGGATGGTGTGCTTCTACTCATTCCTTCACCATGAACATTTTGCTGATCCTTCCCTGTGCTTACATAGCCACAGCTTCTTACTGTAATGGCTGACCATTGCCTAGCCTCTAAATACTTATTTTTACAATGTATCTGAGAAGGGTAATCTTTCGTACTTGGCAGGAGGGGAGCTCAAATGCAGAACTCATCTCTAGTTACACAAACAATTTTGTGGCTAAGCAGGGAGTTGAATGAAGATTTCTGAGATTTAAGGTGACATCCTAATTTACTGGCTATAACTCTTAAGCTATACTTCGTTAGCACTTTAAGCTTCAGGAATTTCAAACTGAACTGTATGCCATTATTTTTTCCACAATACGTGCTATCCTGCAACAGTCTTCTTTCCCCTCCTTCCCCCTGAAATCATAGGATTTTTCTCATTGAAGCCTAGAGACATCTATTTAACCCAATATGACTGCTAAAGCCTTGTGCAAAACAGGTAAGAAGGAAAAAAGGAATGCTCAGCTTGCTCTGAAACTTATTTACAACATAGCAGCAGCTAAAGAATACAGTTATGGCATGCGTGCAAAAGCAGCCCAGGATGTTCTCCCTTGGAAAGCCTCAGAGTGAACAATTAAGGCAGGGCAGGTGAACTGAGAGATGCATATGTTAAGCACATTTCCTATCTTGCCTTAGTAATGCTGTATTCTGAATGCAGCAGCACACACTGCTTCCAGTCTTTAACTATTCAGTCAAACATGACCATTAAACATATTCAGGAGAAAATACAAACGTGAGGAATATACCACAACATCCTGTAGAAAAGACACACAGGAAAAACAGAGGGCAAACCCAAGGGCAATCAAAGAAGAAACATTCTGCATAAAACACAGTTGAGGCAACACAAAATTTAGAGAGGCGAGAGAACTGCTTTAAGTAAAAACTAAAAGAAAAAAAAAAAACAATTTCCTTCCCCCACATGCTGTCAGATTTATGGTTCCTGTTCTTGAAATCTAGGGCAGTTAGAATAACCTGATTTTGATACTTCCTTAGGCCTAGCTGGGCCAGATGTAATCTAGCTCTCAGATGAAAGATCTGCCAGGGAACAACAAAAACACAGAGATGATTGTTAACAAAATCCTTTGCAGGGCAAGTTGACCTGATACGTTATTATGAAAAGAAACAAAGTGTTGGAAATACAAAGTTTGTATTCAAAGAGAGTAGTATGCGCAAGGATACCACAGGAACTTGGGATAAAAGTCATACCAATCTTTCTGCCTCTACTTTTGTACCTAAAGCATTCTATTTGGCTTTATTTTTGGCACCAATGGCATTATCTTTTGTCCATGAATTACAATTGAAAAGAATCACATATTTTAGGTTTCACTTAGATTTACCTCTGATTGGGAAATTAACTTTTTACAGTCATGCCATCTAGCAGCAATTTTTAGTTACATGATGTCATTACAGGACTTGTGGTGTTTTTGAAACAGGATGCACCTGATGTAAACACTGACCAAACAGTGAAAATAACAGCTTAAAATACAGTTTAAAGCACACGAACAAGTAAGAAAACAATAGACTAGCTAACATTCACACTCAGACATGTAAAGTTAATCCCCTAACATAAAGGTTGCATCAGGATGCATAGATATAACTTTAGAACACCCTTAAGCACAATTTCCATGAATGGTGGCTAGCCTCAGAAAATTCCACACGTTACTGTTTCTCAGCTACAAAATAAGTAAAAGCTACAGTGACAAAATCAAAACATGGACATTTCCTGGGGCCCTCTCTCCTATTTTTCAGCCTTTCCTGGCTGTATTAATCATGTCAGTTAGGACAAATTTCCTACTTCCATTATATCAAGCACTTTGAGTTACCTAAGAAACTGCAGAGCAGCTAGAGAAAGCTAGGTCAATGTGGATACTTGAGATAAAATAAGGTGCTTCCTCAGGAATGGTATAATTTTGGAAAATTGGTGTAAGTTGTTCCAAACCTAGAAAGGCGAAATATTAAACAAAGATTACCTGGGCTCCTACTCTAAAAGCAGCTTCCACTTGAGCTTTAAGGATGTTGCACTTCATATGGTCAGGTAGAGATGAAGGTGACACAGGGGCATGAAGAGTTTTTTCAGATACTTTCTTGTCTTCACCCTATATTTAATATAAAAGACAAACACAGTGACATACATTAGATAAGTTAAGAAAATGGTCAGGTCAAAGGGCAAATTTTCACTCAATTCATTAACTGGATAAAACTTCCCTGTACATACCCTGATAGATACATCTTAGTTTTCAAATATTTAATGACTTGATACTATTTTCAAGAAAAAAAGCCTCAGGGAAGCCTGAGTAATAGAAGCAAGAAACTGATGTGGAATTAAAACAAATGGAAAAAGCCCAGCCAGGCTCTGGAGTGGTTGCCCAAACCTGGGATCATACTGAGGAAGCAAAACATTGTCTCAAAATATCTCCTAGCAGGCCGTAGAGGAAAAGGTTCACATCACTCAACTATAGTGAAAATTGGTTTCTTACAACACCCTAAGAATGTAAAGAGGCTTTGCAAATTTAACCAGAGGGATCTGAAGGTATCTCCACATAATTGCAAGCCAAGCGAAACCCGTCATCAGAAAGAAAAATCCAGGGAGTTTAAATATTGTTGCTGCTGTTTCCACTTGATGTCAACCCTTTACCCATGCAGTGATCTGGATCAGAAACCTAAAGCTTCAGGACAGCTAGTTTAGTGACCTGTTCAAATATGACCTAAAAGTCTTGTGTCTTGAACAAACTACATTCAGCAGAAATGCCAGCATGGATAAACTTCCCATGCAGAAAAGAAAGAAATAGGAAAAAAAAAAAAAAAAAAAGGACAATGTAATACTAGTGTACAAACAAACAGGGTATGAATGGTACCAGGATTGTAAATGTGAAGTCTTAAACAATCATGCTGTAATATACTATATATTTTTAAGGAAGAATTAGACAATGGCATAACAGCAATTGCAAACTTTCCTATTCTTCCTAGAAATAAGATCTGAATTAGAACTGAGGAACAGCCTAGCTAAGCATTCATTTTCCACTTTCATTGCTGTGAAGAGTGTTTGTATACACCCAGACAGAACAGATATGTAATACTGCCATTCAGATTTCAGTCAAAACAGGAACAAGGCATCAGTAAACCAGGTCCAGAGAATCCTTGAGGTTCATCTCTGGCATGTATTTCAAGACAGAACCAGTAATTTTTTTAGCCACTGAAATTACCATATGATTAGCCCTTTAACTTCAAAACTCGCCTCCTTTATCCTGCCTTCTGCCCTTCCCCATTGCATCATGCTGTCTGACAGTAACTACAATCTTACTGGCTCTTCTCTCAAGTCCAGGAACAATCACAGAAAAAAGGGAACATCAAGATTTAGGGGACATTTTCCACAAGTGGAGCAAATTACCGATGCAATCATGTTGCCTGAGGAAACTGTTTTGCAAACACTGGGGAGAGAAAGAGCCAGACCTATGCAGAACTCTATTGAGACTGCAAGGTATGTAAGCAAAGTTGGTCTAGCAGACTTCTGCATCCAAAATACCACAGCTGCCAGGTATGATTTTGAACAACTGTTTGTTAAAGGATTGCTCATCATAAGGGGTTTTTTTTTTCTTATTTCTAATAATTCTTAAATGTTTATTTTCTAAGCCTCATTTACTGGTTTCAGTGGAAGATATTTTTGGAGTTTTCATTCTTCTCACTTTCTTCCTAAGGGAAAAAGAAAATACTTAAAATGAAAAGTGATGGCATCTAGCTGGACCAACTTATGGAACTGTAGTCATCTATCCAGTCTTAAATATAACATAGTTCTGGCAAAGACATGAAAAAAGACATGAAATATTTGTTTGCCATAGATGTCCTTTCCAGGGTACTCATGAAGCTGAGAAGTAGAGATACTCAAAAGGACAAAATTAAATGTAAAGAAAACACAGCTTTTCCTTCACCAATAGGCTTGGTAGCTACAGTCCACTACTACACACTTTAAAAGGGTGGCTATTATTGTCAACTTTTAAGTGTATTGATTTCTAACAGCAGAAAGAACAATGCACTAAGCAGTGGCATTTCTAAAGGCCATGCAAAATTCCACCTTTGTTTTAATACTGTATACTAATTAAATATCATTTCAGTCAAACAAGATTAAGCAACTGTATTTTACTAGCTAAATCAATACAGTCTATGCTTGTTTAGGACATAAACTTGCTCTGTAACTTAAAAAGTTCCTAAGTCCCATCCATCTGTTATTCACATGCATATGGGTATTTTTCAGTCCTTCTGTTTTTCCACATTGACCAAGAGCAAGATGGAAGTCCTCAGGGCTCCCTTGCAGCTGGGAACCCTCAAAAGGTCTAAATGTTCTGCTGTATTCAGGATCATACCAGATGACTCCACGTAATAGAGACTGTCCCCGCTGCAGGATCTGATGCACAATTCTCACATTGAGATTCTCACTTGAGAGGTCCAAACGCTGATGCTCGCTGACCTAGCTGAAAAGAGAAAGCTGCTGCTGCTGCAGATTTCTTAGAAGTCATTCCTGGGCATTCAGTTCTGCTTTAGCTGTTGTTTGAGTCACTTTTTAAGGGTTTCACCTTCAAGGCAGCAAAATTTGCTTTGCTTGCACCCCAACAGTAGCAGCAGCACCTTTAGTGGCTGATCACACATGAAGAACAGACACTGCTGCAATCACTGCTTGGCCTTGTCCTGCTCGCCAGATGCTGAGCCAGCAGCAGAAGGCCACCACCTCCCCGCACTGCAGTGGAAACGCTGACTGCACACAAACCCCATGTGGGGCTTGGGAGCGCTCAACCTGACCCAGACCTCCTCTAATTTCTAAGCATACGTGAGAGGCTTCTTTGCCAGCCTGCCTTGGCAATGATGGACTTTTCTGACACAGTGCAGCACACCCTGAATCATTACTGAATTCTGCTCTCACACAGCTGATTTTCTGGGACAGTTACACCTATAGTCAGTGGCTCTGAAGATCCAGACCAGAAGTGAACTCAAATCACAGAACAAAGCAGCACCTCTTTACTGCACACTATTAGCACTTCTAAGTATCTATATGATTCTGTTGTTCCTTAATGCCACTAAGCTTTACACATAAATCCGTTCATCCCCCAATTTAACTCCTCAAGTACAATTGTCATCAAGAAGGGAAAAGAAAAAAAATATTTTAGTACTATACAAAACCATACAGTACCTTCTATGGTTTGTTTCACCAGTTTACAAGAAAATGAAAGATCTAAAACCTGCCTGCATTAGGAATCTCTATGTACTATTGCTGCAAGAATGAAGGCTGTAATCTACTTTATTTTGCTGTAATAAAACCCCTTATATTTCCATAATCCTTATTGCTTGTAGTGATGAGTGAAGCATAAAGATAGCAGCTGGGTATTCAAATGTTATAACAAGTTGGCAGTTATTAAAATTTTATTTTAATTTATAAACTAAGTGCATTCTATGTGTAAGTAATTATAAAACTAAACGTGTCATAATGTCAATAAAAATTCCAATTTTGTAATCTCTTATTATGTAATTTCAAAGAATCTGAGATGTCCCTTTCAAGTGAATGTCCAAGAGTCAAACCTGCATTTGAAAGAAATATTCTTTTCGCTTAAAATTGCCATCTAAACTCATCCCAAAAGATTTAGAAATAAGGAAAAAAAGACTAAGTTAAGATACGTGATAACACTCCAATTTTCCATCTCCAGTGCTAAAAAATAACAATGTGTTCACATCACTTTTACCATTGATGCAGAACTTCATTTTTCCAGAGAAAGAGAATGTTAGAGAACTGCATTTAAATGGGTTTGATAGAAGAGGGTTGAACAAGCTCAGATATATACAGACATAAAACTAGATGCCTTTTTTTCTTTTTATAATTGAGGTCTTAGGTTTCCTTTTCTCCTCCCAAACATTTACTTTAAATTCAATTACATTTGCTGATACTAGAACCAAAGGGAGATTTGTACATCATTAGATAACGATGACAGTGGCTTTGGTTTGCAAAGCTAACTGAATATTAAGTACACATACAAAATATAAAAATAGTTGCATGAAACACAGCAATACCACTCCTGTACTTAACATTTCCATTCTCTCTGCTTTAAAAAGTTCATGCTTTGTTCCACATCAAACTTTGTACCAAGAGCAGGATTCATGATCTTCTGCCTCTGCGAATTTATCAATAGTCTCTTCTTAGCCACATGGTATGTTTAAAACACATATTTAGCTGGAGGTGTCTGAAGAACAGAATTACTTGTTCAGGAATGCAGGTCTATTCTTTGTTGCTAGTCATCACTACTAGTAGGAGGTAAAATTTTAATGAAGACAACACAGATATATAGGTTTTGAATAAACATTAGCTATGTAAGGTCAAACCCTTTGCTTTCCCAGGACTCAACATCTGCAAATGTGCATGAAAATCTACAGACTCTTGTCCCTTTTCCACCAGGAGATTTATTGATTTTCTTCCATGTGATAGCTAAGACCAATTACGAACAAATACCACAATGGTAAAATCTGTATGATTATGTGCTACTCTTATTTGAGGCAAAGTTTGCAAGCAGAAGCTGTATTTTTTATTAGAAAAATACATTTGGAAAAACAAATAAACAAAAAAAGCCCTCATTAAGCCATCAGATACACAAGACCTTCCTCAGGTCAACTATCAATTGGTCTAACAAAAGATGTAACTCCCAATAAATCCTGCTTATTTAATGCAAAGATTATAAGTAAAAACACTTATACCCTTAGAGCAAACATCTTTAGTTCCTGGTATCAAATTTATTTTATAAAATGCTATTGGTTAATATTATTAGACCCTGCCTTTGTCAGTGCCAAGCTTCATGATAGCCTTACTGGGTCATGGTAGCCATGTTTCCTGGGGTATACCCTCTGATCAGTGTATCACACAGAAGAGTCTCTGATATATCAACCAAGTGAGTTCGTTTTGTGTTTGTTTTTAAGCCATAAATGATTTTTTTTTGGAACTGCAGTAGATTTAGGCTTTGCAGCTACGCATGGGGCAGATAGCTCCACAGCTTTTTTGCAAGTGGTACCATTTGCAAGCAGTCAGTAGCAAAACTGGGTAGCACTGGAATATGGCATTGCAAAAGGCCATAATCTTTGAACAGAGTTTGCAAAGCCATTCAGGCTCATCAGGCTTGCTATGTCTGAACCTTTCTTGATCTGCCTGCAGCTTTGTTTTACTAGGTTTAGCTGTAACAGCAATAATTTTATACAGAAAACCGTAACACAAGCAGTTATTCTTTGAAGAATGAGATATTTATGAGCCTAACACAATGATGTAGTATAAACAAACAGAGGGCTGGTATGATAACAAAGGCTTTGAAAAGTGGCGACACAGGAGGTGGTGTAGAGGAGTGCAGGCATGGGGTGATAGCACAAGTGGCACAGGCTGGCACTGGAGACCCCACAGCTATAAACAACTCACCAGCAGCCAATTAAAGAAGTGCAGACCTGGAGCTGGAGAAAATTGGGTTTAGGGGTAATGAAGAGAGTGAAGATGTAGTATCTAGCGTATATATGTAAGAGCTACCATGTATACTGAATTTGGGTATAATACAAAGATGCAGAACAACGAAGAAAAAGCAAGGTGTGAAAGCATGTTTGCAAACATACAAAAGGACCCGAAGTAGATCCTAACATGAGGAATAACAATCCATGAACATGATTGCATGGAACACTGGAACTGGCTGCCCAGGGATGTGGTTGAGTCACCATCCCTGAAGGTATTTAAAAGACTTGTAGATGTGGCTCTTAGTGACATGGTTTAGTGGTGGACTTGGCAGTGCTAGGTTAACAGTTGGACCTGATGATCTTAAGGTCTTTTCCAACCTAAACGATTCTATGATTCTGTGACCATCACAACACTCCCTCTGACCCCACCAGAATGATATCACCAATCTTAGGGCAGGGGCGTAAGGGAAGGGTGAGCATAACACCAGGAAAAGGGGTAGAGACAATATGAATGGTATTAGTACTCCTTCTTTTTATGTAATAATTACATCTGGGTTAATTATTACCAGACTCCCAAGATTTCAGAAAAGCTAACAATACATTTTTGGCTTTATATTATATATATATACATACACATATGGAGCAAGAGGGGATGGGAGAACATGTTTTTCTAATGAAAGTCTTGCAAGAAAGAAAATCGGAAATGCATTCACAGTTACAACATTTAGGCTTGTCTTTCCTGGAGATTAAGGAGTCTGTTAGCACCAAAGGCCATGAAAGGCATGTTGAAGCTGACTTTTATCATTCAGTAAGTGGACAGACACGTCTACCATACCAAACAGCTCTGGAAAAGAAACCGGACATATCCATTCATCATTCCCATGAGACGAAGTTTGCTGTAGTGGACAATCAAATTAATTAACTGCTGAATCTAATTTACCCTGTTTCTTGTTAATTCTCCTATAGGTTCATTATTAAGCCTGACAAATTCCAGCCCCAAAGCACGTTGCTTGAAAAAATAATAATTAGCAGCAGGAAGAGAGGGTGTGAAAGTTGAGACTCCACAACAGATGTGGAAATCATCGCTTTATTTTCAAAAATAGAGCAAATGAAGCAGCTTCATAACTGCTTCACTGTTCTTCTTTAAGCATAATATTTCAGAGGATGCAAAACTAGGGAATAAAAAGCACTTAGTAGAAGTCAATGGAGTGGTGGAAAAGAGCTGTTAACGTTTCAATTTTTTTTTTTGCCAGAAACTAGACACAACTGACCGCTCATTAAATCTGTTCGCTGCTGGGCTGAGTAGCTAGTTTACCATAACCAAAGGAGCGTTAAAGGCTACCCTCTCAGTGAAAAGTGCTTGTCACAGTTCAGGGCTGTTCAATCCTGCCTAACCTGCCCTGCTGCCTTTGTGCTAGGTAGTGCTCCACAGCCCTTCAGCCTAGGGTTAGCCCAATGTTTATAGCATGGCCATCTCTTTCACTGGAGAAGCCATCTGCTGAGGCGACTCCAGGCTCTGCTCAGAGCTCAAAGACCTGCGGTTTGTTTGGTTTAGCTTTACGAGCTCTGTGTACACATTTCACTAGGATCGAGGTCAGGAAATGGTGCTTGAAGAAGAAACCACAAGCGAGGGGCCAAACGAACTTCAGAATGATTTGTCGGTCACAACCCACAGCCTGTAAGTAACATGAGGGCTTGATCGCTGAGCTGCTTTCCAGTGGTGGTTCTGGGCCTGTTTCAAGAGCACATAACATTTTCAGATGGCTCAAAATGGGTATTTTAATAAATTTTGAGGGGCCGGCCTCCTTTGCATTCACATGGTAACCACTGTTCACGGGAAAGCTGCCCAGCTCTTTAAACCCAAACCTTCTATGACTGCCAGGAGAGGGTTTTCATCAGACAGCCCATGTCTCTAGCCTTGCCTTCTGCTGAGCTTCTGCCAGAAACAGAAGCATTTAGCAGCTCCTAGTGCTCATTGCAAGACTTTTTCATCAGCTAAAATTTGACTGATGGCAGTCTCACCACAGCAGACACAGGCTGCATTTACTGTGCAGCTGCATTTATTGTGAAGCGCTGACTTGCTATGATACTGGGTTCTGCTTATTAATCCTTAAATAAATAAAGCATCCAACTGTGGACAAGATTCTAAGGCTGTCAGGACAAGCCAAAGAAAACCATTAGTTATAGAAGAGCTGAGTTCTCCCTCCAGGGCTTTTCAGAGAAGAGCGAGAGGTTCAGAGGTCAGGCTTTGCCAGGCAGAAGTTGCAGGGACTTCTGCTGTACTGAGACTACTTGCACAGTGCAGAGGAATACAGGACCAAAGTGTTTTAAGCTTTCACTTGTGGAAAGAAAAAAGGCCATAAAACTACTCATTTTAAAATCGTAATACCATTGAGATTATCTCTTCGGATCTTTTGTGCAACACAGGCCAGACTGGTTTATCCACTTGGGCACTGTGGTCAACATAGAGAGAGTCATCCCACTTCTTCACTTCAGCCCTTTATATGTGCCAAACTGGGCTGTCAATAAGCTCAATAGTGTAGGACAGTCCTTTAAGACATGTTTTGGACATTGAAACTAAGTGAATGTTCTCAGCTGGGGTTCAGATAGAGTACCAGTAATTACATCTGAACTTCAGCGCTCCTCTCAGAAGAGCTGGGTATTCACTGCATGTGTCTGCAAGGTGAAGAATTTTCCTTGGACAAACTATGTCAACATCAATTAGCTTTGCCTGTAAAAAACTGTACTTATTACCAGTTAAGATTATTTCTTAGAAGAAGAACTTGAGAAATGTCCATGGGAAAAATATGACTTCTTTTCCATTTCACCTCATTTTGTTTACATCATGTTTTAACTTTTTATCCCCACTCAAACCAACCAGTCAGACAAAATGACAGCTCCTCACAGGTGATAACTAAATCGATCTGGCAAAAAGTCATATTCCACCTTCATCTGTTCATTTAGAAGTCTCCAAAAGTCATGACATAGGTCATTGCCTCACGACCACATTCATAAGGCATAGGGACTGCAGTCCTTAGCTGAACTACACCACCACCCCAGGACACACCCTGAACATGGTTCTTCAAGCAGATCTTCATGACGGAAAATCCACTCCATTATGGATTAACTTCAATTAACTATAATGTAGAGAAAAGTATTCCAAGATTTCAGGTTTTATTAGAAACACCTGACTCACTGATTTTCAGCCTTGACTTCCATCTCCTGGATTCTCTCATCCAGATTATGCTACATAGATATACACCCCCTTTGTGCTTGTATTTTTGATACACTTTGCCACCTCTCCTTTCATTTTAATTTCCCTAATGCTTGTTGAAATAATATAAAAACAAAAGCTAGGTAAAGTAATTTAATTGCGTTCTGCCTTGAACGGACAGAAAACTCTCAGAACATCATGTTTCTTTAACAGGTCTGTGTAGTCATCAGGCGCCCAGACCCACTTTCTTTGAAGCCAGTGGCAACGGTCTCAGTGACATCACTGGCTCCGGCTTAGGACAGACATGGTTGCAAACCAGAGGTCCAGGTCTCCGTGGCTCTATCCAGACTCAGCTCAAGGCACTCCACAGTGCAGGCACAGTGGATCTTGCCTCACATGGGTACAAGAAGCCACTGACCTGCTGGCCTCTGATTTCTGGCAGAAACAGTGGGACACCACCGTTTTGCCACCTCTGCAAAAACTCACTCATAAAACACCCACTAACATCAGATGCCAGAGGGGTTTTAAGGTGTAACACGAACTCCTCATGTAGAAACCCAAGATTTTTTAAAATCACTTAAAGTGTTGATGTTTTTTTACAACTCTGGGCTGCCTAGATGACTAACTTCACAACTAAACTAAAACTACATCATAACATTGTTGCAGCAGCTTCTGAAATTTTAAAAGGCAAAGCTGAAGGAAACGCTAACTCTAAAACCCAAACCCCAGTCCCATAAAGCAATGGTGAGGGGTGATTAAAAAGCAAGCCAGTTGCAGATGAATGTTGATTTGAATTGGAGGTGAAAAAGCAGCAGCTGTTGAATATGAAGTGACAAAAGGGCCCTCTGGCATACATATGTAAAAATATATATGTACATTCTATACCTTGTTCATGCTGATGTGCAGGGCGGGCCATGGTCCAACTACCTTCACACTCTCCGTTTCTATTTTCTTCAGATGAGAAGTTTCATCATAAAGATGGGGAAGTCCTGAGCTCAGTTCTAAAAACATGCCCAAAAGAAAGGAAGAAAGAAAGAAAAAAACACAGTCTGAAGGAGGGCTACAGAAGAACTGCAGAGCAAGACACTCAACTGCATTTGAAGAGACAGTGGTCAGCAAACCATCCTCCCTGCAAAGACCCTCTCAAATGTTTCATAATTATGCCTGTCAGGTCATTTTGCCTTTTTCTATTTAGCAAACAATTCCTCCCCCTCCTCCTTCTGGCCAATCCCTTCATCTCAGCAGGACTTTTGCCAGCTTTGGGCTAGATACTTCTCTCCTTACCTACCCCCTCCACCCCCTCTGTATTCTAAAACTCAGTTGACACCAGTGGGATTATTTATGCAGCCAAGGTGCCACTCTCAGAACATGCGATGTGTAAAGAGATCAGAGTATAGCTTTTGGCTTCTCTCAGACATCTTTATTTATGTCAGCCTCTTTAAGACTGTTGTCAGGAATTTGCTGTGCTTTGTCAACAGAGATTTTGAGCAAGCCACCGACACAGAAAGACAAGGAAAAATATTTTTTGAGACAGCTCTGAAAGGTCTCTACCGACATCTTGGGGATGGTGTGGCATATATATGTATATTTGCAAGTACTCTGAGAAAAATGAGCTTCATCATGCGTCAATTTAACTAATCTCTGCATCCTGTATTTTTTTTTGCCACGGATACTAGGTAATAACAGTTGGGAACAATCTGGTTATCTCTGGAATCTGCTTCAAAGCTCACTGAAATCAATAAAAACCTTGCACTGGCTGCATTTTGGTTTGGATCAGGTTCTTAAGCTGTCCTAAAGATATTAAATATTACTCACTCAAGATCTAATTCTACAGCTGTTTAAATATACATTAAGGGCTTTGCTGACTAAAGACAAACTGCTAAAACCAGCTTATAGGGATATAAGCAAAAAGCTGGTTTTGGCATAGGTTAAACATTATCAGACCCTGAGGTAGTAATGTCCTAGAAGGGGTTAAATAGCAGCATTGACCTCCCCTTGGTGGTCTCCCATCACATGTTAGTGGTGGCAGTTTGGCATTTTTCACATCACAGCTTCTTCCGTGGATATGAGACTGTGAAACTGCCTGATGATACCCGGGAATAAATCACCACAGCCATAAGATAAGACAAGATGATGGGGTTGTTTTTTTGTGAAGAAACACATTCATTCTATTTTCCTGTCAAGATAAAAGCATAGAAGGGAAAAAGTGCCCTATATTCAAGTTTGCTATGATTTAAAACTGACTTTAGAGTTGTTTTTTTGTTTAAAGAGGGAGCTCCAGAAATCAAGCTAGCCAGTTTAGCCTTTTAAGTCAACCTTGAAAATAGATTTTTGAAAAAGGCAAAAAAATGAAGTTCTACAAAAGGCATACATTTCCTGAGTCAGCATTAAGTCTGGGCAAATGCAGGCTTTCATCTCAAGAAAGGATCTGGCAGCACTGTGTTTTTTCAAAGCACCGTTTTTAGCCTGAAACTCAGTCTGTATTACACCATTCTCAGGGTTACACAAGGACTTTTGTAGTGAGCAGTTCAGAAATAAGGGATGTCTTTTTTTTAAGTGATAACCTGCAAGATCAGCCCAGAGTTCCAGATGCAAGCTGGGTCCCCTCTTCTCATTCCATCACCTTCCATCAGAGAAATTCTGCGAGCTACATTGCATACTTGTTGGCATCTGCTTTCAGTGATAGCCCCAGCTGCTGCCGCTGGAGCTGCTCATGTGCACCTGGTAACCCATGCATGACACTGCCATGCCAATTAAGCTTAGCAAGCGGCTCACCCTCCCTGTGTGGCCGTGCTGATGCTGTAAGGCTAACTGCTGCTGAATACAGTGGTCCCTGGGACTGGGATTCTGTGAATACACCGGGGGAAGATCTGCTGCATAAAACGATGTGATCTGTGTACGTTAGCTTGGAGGTGAAGGGCAGCATCAGAAATGCAATAATCAGGCTGAATGCAGGAAAACAACATCTTCTGCTGAACTGCCTTCATAAACGCACACGTCAGATTTGTTTCACCAGATTTCACTTCTTCCAGTAATTGAAGTAGACAAATTACTTGGAATGTGAAAAATCAGGCAGGTCTGGCCTGGATTTGTTTTCTGTAACAAATCGCAGGCCATGTGTTTACTGAGAAATATGCACCAGTATTTAAAGGGAACCTTGGCTGGGTATAATGTTGTTCCCCTCTCTCCTGCCCATTCCCTGTGAATTGTACTGGAATTTTGGCATTTAGCAGAATAGGTGAAGGAAAAGCAGACACTTTCTCCCTCTTCTCAACCTGATGCTCCCCCCATGAGACCTTTTGGCTCTCCAGGAATTTCCACTTGAGATATTTTGGTCACAAGCACCCTCTTTCCCAAAGAGTGTCCCCAGGTTAGTGACCACTTATTTCCTAGAAACACTTTCCCATCAGTGGCCTTTCCACACAGCCTGGAGCCAGACATCAGTCCTCCGTGTCCCCACGTTCCTGATGCAGGTCCCTGAGACTGTCTCCTCTCTGCCTGGGTTTTTCTTGTCCCACAGACTGTGCCATGTGTGCTGTGCTACATAATTGACTGACAGCCAGCATGCTCCCAACTGTTCCAGCACTATGAGTCCCTTCCACAAGCTCTCTACAAGATGGTTTTCTCAGCATTTTAATGAACCCATTAAAAACAAAACAAACCAAAACAACCCCCCTGACCACCAACCTTGAAAAAGCACCCAGACCCGTCACCCCAAACTGCAAATGAGTAACTTTGATTCTGTTTTAAGGGAAGTGGTCCTACTCATACCCTGCCACCACTGCTCTAATGGCATACATGTGCCAGGTCTAACCGCAGGCTGGCTTTTCAAGGTAGACCAGCTTTGTGCCTCCAGCCAGGTGCACAGGTACAGGTCTCCTCAGGGGATCAGCGATGGGTTGCTGTGGGGCAGCATGCCTGCGCTGAGACCAGCCAGTGCACAGCAGCACAGCTACCTACCCAAACAACTCAGCTGGGTGCAGCCGGCATGCCTGCACCACGGCTTTCCCCCGGAGGCGCCCCGTCTCCTTCTCTCCTGTAAAGAAACTGGGAATTGGCATATGGCGCTACTGGCATTAGGTCATGCCAGGAACCAGAGCCCATTCCCTTTCTCTAATCAAATATTCAGCACAAACCAGACAAGCAAACAAAACAAAGAGAAAAGTAAAGCCACCTCCAGGAAGAGGTGCTACCTGCGTTTCTTGGCTGCTGAAGTCCCCGCAGAGCATCGCAGCTGCTGGGCAGGCTGGGGGGCCTGCGCCCCACAATGGTGCGGGGTTCAGGGGGGAGAGCTTGTGCTCTCCATGCCTGGGGGGATGCAGCCTCCTGGGCCCCACAATTCACCTCCCAGGTAACACTGGGTTTGCCCTTCTGCTTTTCTAAGTTTTTTCCCAAGGTTCTTTCAGCAATAAGGAGGAGTAAGAAAGCAGTGCAGCCTAAGAGGAGACACAGAGCTGGTATAAACACCCTGTACGGTGTTTCTAGCTGTTGTTTCTTTAATCACCTTCTGCCCTAGAGCCAGGCCTGGCTTGGCATAGCCCATGGCAGGGCAGCGGGGAGCTGGAGACCAGCCCGGCTGCTGGGGCAGAAGCTGAGGCCCCAGGGGCTGATGTGGGGGCCCGGGCTGTGGGCAGGATGGGTAAGAGACCCCAAGAGGGGACAGGGCCAGCAAAGCCTGCAGTGCCCTCAAGGCCACTATGCTCATCATCAGCATGGCTGGCTCTGACCAAATTTCCTGTCATGCTTCAACTCTAATTTGGGAAAGAAAAAAATATGGGCTGGCACACCCCCCAGAAAGGTCACTGCCTCCTGCCGTACCACGCCGTCAGCCCAGGCAAGGCTTTCCAGCTCAGCCTTGCCAGCATCCCTCTGCTGCCAGTGCTCAGCCACCACTTGTGGTGGCCCTGTGACCAGCCAGCCAAGGCCCAGCAGGTGCACAGCCAAGGCGAGCTGCCCGCAGTCACCCCGCAGGATGGTGGCACTGCCCGCCCTCCCGCATGGCACCGAGCCCACGGCCAAGCTGCAGGTGCCTGCCAGCAGCACAGGGGTGCCCAGTGGGCTGGGCCGGGCAGGGAGCCGTGCTGGCAGCATGCCATGCCAGCCCCACCAGTTTGCCAGCACCAAGGTAGGCCAGAGTGGAGCGTATGATCAGCAGGAGACAGAAAATCTCCTGAAGGCTGCTCCCAAGAAAGCAGCTCTACCAAAATCCCCAGCAAGCAATTCATATTGCTGCTGAGGATTCCATCCTTCAACATCTACAATGCCTCACGTTTTGTTCCTCGAGCTTCCCTCCTAAAAACTGTTCTCTCCCTCTCCTTGGGAAAGAAAATTAAATAAAATGTTTCTGGATTTCTGAAACAAAGTCTGATTGAAACAAAGTGCTTGCGCAGATAGATGCCTGTGCATCACCGCTGGTGTCGGACAGCCTACAGTCAAGGTCACCCAGTACCGTCCATTACAAGACCCAGATTTCAGGAATTTGCAAGGTGTCAGATTAACTGCCCAGGCTGAAAGTTATCTCAGGGTGATTTACAATTATAAAGTCAAAAATTGGGTAAAGGAAGAACTTACCATCATCCCCTTGAGGCAAGGAAAACAACAGAACATGCCTTGCTTTGCCCATCTTCTGAAATTCTGACACAGCTTTAGCATCTCACACACAGCAGAGTGCAGAGATTATAACTTTGGAAAGCAAGAATTAGGATTGCTCAATGGCAGGGATGTTTCTTTTCCAGTTCCTGTGTAAACCTACAAACACTTGGCCAAGCTATATACCCTTTAAAAAGTCTGTACACATTCAGCAGCTGAGACTTACACCCAAAGTCCCCAAGGCTGCACCAGGAACAGATAGGCTTCTCTCCTCTTTGCTTTCTACAAGCCAAGAATTTCTCTACTGAGAAAGCAAGCATACTCCAGGCATAAGGCTAAGCAGGAATTGTTCCCATTACCCAAAATAAGAGCAAGATGCTGTTTGTCCAGGGCTCTAAAACTTTTGCTCTTTATGCCCATACATGAAAGCAAGAGTCAGATCCAAACAATGAGGGCTGAAGGCCAGCTCAGCAGATCAGCAAAAGACAGCAGATGAGGACAGGCTTGTGAAACTATACAAATAAATAGCAACAACAAAAAAATAGCCTGTGCCGAGTGGCTGGAGACTCCTATCTGTGACTAATTGGGTATTTGTTCAGCTATGGAACATCAGTCTAACACCAAATCCCGCAACACTGTAGCAAAACCAGGAAATTGCAAATCTTGTCTCATTTGCGCATGCTACAAAGCTAGCAAATAGTAACAGGAAGCATGTTCTTCAAGGAGAGTAACTGAAACGCATGTTGTTTTCCTTTCTTTTCCTTCGCCTCCTTGCCAGAGGCAAATCTGAAAGCAGCAAGAGTTACTGAAATGACATTCACTGCAGTGGACTTACTGTTTGGGTTTGGAACTCCAGAAACAATGTCTTTGCTGTCAGGAGCAAGGGCGCCGTAATTTGTGTGGTGGTGGTGATGGCGGTGATGGTGGTGGTGCCTTGCAGGCATTTTTGTGGTATATGGTGCTCCACCATTTTCCTCAATGTTGAACTGATGCAGATCACTGTTGTTCAAGGGATAGCTACAAAATAAATTCAGTTCAAATTAGAGCGGTAAACAGCAGGACTTTTGGAGAGACAGAGTACAAACTTTCTCGGAGAAAAAAAAAAGCATAGCTTTTTTGTAAATAAATTTTTAATGAGGTATATCCCAAATCTTTACAGTTTTCTGTTAACAGGAGACTGTAAGATGAGGAAAAAGGATGCCTCTGCTTGTTTGGCATCAGAATTATTTTTGCATATTTTTTCAGACTTCATCATCAGGATTTTTTTTCATTTTACACACTACACATAATCTCTGCTAGACTCTTACACTGAGTCAGATTCTGACTTATGGAATATGATTCTCAAAACCATCAAAATTTGTCCTGCAGGACTTTTCAACTTTACCTGGGATAGCAAAGTGGTCAGGCAAACAATAACTCCTTTGAAGCGAAAATGTCAGAAGAGCAGACTAAGGAAAGTCCCAGAATAACATTAATTCCTGAGAACGTTTTGGCCTCCAAATTTACTGTGCAAAATAGCTGAATGAAAAATCTGTGACTTGGGGGAAAATGGAGAGATCTCCCATTGGAAATAAAAGTTTTTACAGGTAACAACATACAAAATAGTACTTAGTCAAAAAAGGAATCGCACCTGTGCTGGTAAACTAGCTAGTTTTTTGTTTTTTGGTGGGTTTTTTTTTGCCTATATTTAGTTAGGAGATTAACTGTTTTCAGTTGACAATATATAGAGAAATGGAGACATGTTGAAATTTTAATTCGTCATCTCCAGCTCAGAGGTGTCAAATGACATTGCTGATTTTCTTCAATAGTTAACTGATGCTGTTTCAGTTTATTGCTTGAAATGACAATGAATTTCTAGAAATTATATTTTCTCTCCATGCCAGCAACCAAAAAAGACTGAGATAACTCTATGTAGATACTGCAAATGACTTGAATGTGCTTTTCTCAGAGGAGTGCTTAGAATTTTTATAAGGTTTTAACTTATTCCATACTATTGCACTAGACAGTAGTTGCAGTAAATCAATTCATTCCAAGAAAAGATGAATCCCCTGCCCATTTGAAAAACGTGGCATGGGTTTTCAGTTTGCTTTTATTACTAACAGCAGCTGAAAACCTGACAATATGGAATAAAGACAAACGATAATTAAAGGAACAATGAATAAATTATACCTAGCTATTTGCTACGTAAGTTCTCTGCAGATTACTTACTGATTCAAAGCAAAATTAACCAGTCATCTGCAAATGAACATATCCGTACAATTTCCAAAGGTATGCTGAAGCACGCAATTTGGTACATCATTAATAACCACTGTCTTCTTAGTAACATCTGACAATACGAGGTTTCTGACTGGGTAGTAATTGAATAACACTTTTATGCTGGTTACTTTTTGCAAGCAGGAGGCAGGGAGAGGAATGTTGTGTATATTAATCTTGGCAGATTCCCAGCATGTGGCAACAACTGCCAATAAAGGCACTTCTGATGCCTTATTTGCCTTAAGGAAACAATACAAGTAGGTGTCTGTTCCACAGGGGACAGCTTTGGTGAGCTCAGATAATCCAGGACAGGCCTGTCTTTTGAAACTGCACTATATCTTCACTGTTCTAATCAAATCAAGCAAGTGTCTACTGGGGGAAAATGGTAGAGGTTAATGAAATTGCACACTAATTGTAACAGCTCTCCTGCACTCTCTCTTCAGGCGCCTTGAATTGAAGTGACATTTTTTGACTTAGAGGATAGCTGGGTTTTTTCCCACAGTTAAAACCCTTCTTGGAAATAAGATCAGTTTTGGGCTGGAGACTCAGCACATCCTTTTTTTCAGTCTGTGATTCAATATTTTTTTTTTTTCAAGCCACAAAACCTCACGTGCTTGGGAGTTGCTTTCATTTTACCTGTTGGCAGGCTGGTTTAGCAGACATTTGACTGGTCTTTTCAAAATGAATGAGATCACACCAAATCCTTACATTGACTCTTACTGCTATGGGCATGAGGTAGTTTCCATGCTAAAATGGGAATGAGCTGAGCAACTGAAAGAACTTAAACCCCTCTGGCATGTCAAGCATGCACCAAATTCCCTAGACTTATTTCTTGGCTGTCCAGAGAGGAGTGCTCACACCATGTAAAATGCAGGGAGACCATTACTTCAAAGAAGTAAAAAGATAGCCCAGCAAAGCTGATACTCAGGTATGCACTGAAATCCTTGAGGACAGTAAGTCACAAAGCTCCAGTCAGGATTTCAATACCCAGGCAGTGCACTTTGATGTGATATCCCATGTTGAAACTGTTGGCCCACTTAAAAGGATGTGATCATCTGCACTCTTCCAGGGCTGGCAGCAAATAGCAGATACTGAGGCAAACTCAGTGGTCAGTCAGCTCCTGCACATCTGATGGATATGGGGTTGGGCTGAGGAAGACTTTTGCACCCTTACTCTCACCGCTAGACTGATGAGTTACTGAACAATCATAAACGACACGGCTTGCAGCAGCCCCAGAGCCAGACTGCTAGAAGAGTTGACAATGCCCAAATAAAAATATCATAAGTAGTCCAAATCCCTTTTCAGTGTACTCTCTACTATAATTTAGGGGGACACTGGACATTTTAGTGCAGTTTCTACAAGGCAGCATCATTATTATCTTATATCATGTCTGTTTTTCACTTGTTTTTCTGTTCTTCTACTGTCTTAAATCTAGAGTCTTGAGACTTTTCCCCTCAATGCACCTTTTTGCTACTAACTTCTCTTTCTATTGCTTGCTTCCATCTGACTTACCTGAACAGGTAAACGTGCTCATGCATCCTTCCCAACCCATTCATGCAAATAAATCACTATTTTCAACAAACCAACTTTCTGACCATATCCTAAGTCCTCCAGGTTTTCCTACTTGCTCCCAAGACACCAAGTAGTGCTCTCAGACTATGTGCATGCATAGACAGGTATCAGTTTTCATCCTTTCTCTTGTATTTGTCTTTTGGCCCTCCTAATATGCCAACCTTATACCTTTGTTTTACCCTTTAATAGTCATTTGGCTGTCCTGCAGCTTTCCTCCTTTTCCTCTGTTATTTACCTGTGTAGTTCTCTCAACAAGCTTCAGCTGCTTTCTATACAACCAACTGTCCTTCAAGGAAAATGAGGCTGGGCCCTACAGGCTATTATGTAAAGAAAGAAAAAATTTCTAGCTTCTCTGTCCCTCCCTCCGGCAAAACACTCCTGAGGATTCAGATATTGGAGGCTGAACCTTCAAAAAAGCCAGGCAAAGTTCACAAGACACTTGGTATTGCCTTTCGTCTCAAACTCACATACTTACTTTCCTCTGACCAAAAAGGCAGCATATTGAGGAACAAACAATATGAGGGCAAATAACATGCATCTTCTGATTACTTTTTCAATTTTTTAAAATGTTATTTAAATTACTAGTGCTGTACCCCAATTTTATACTCCGCACCCTTTGCTTTAAAAGGTATTTGCAGTTGACATGCTTGCATTTCATGTGCTCCAGTCATCTACTGCCTTATCAAACCATGCCTCTAGCATGCAACTCACACATACAGCAGTGTTAGGACATTATTAAAAAAGTGGAGAACAGAAAGGTATTTGAAAGACTGAAGTATGCACCTTTCTTCTCAAAGTCAAATTAAGCCAGCCTGTGTTACCCTAGCTGATTGTCTGAACTGATTCTTCAACATCTTCGCTAGCAGAGACTCCATGACCTCCTTGTGCAATTGATTTCAGTGTCTCACCATGCCTACACTTACTGCTTTGTTCGTCCTGTCTCCTTTACTGCAATTTAAGCCTGTTATTTCCTGTCCCATCCATCGCAGATGCAACGAACAAGCTATTTCTTGCTACAGAAACCTGTGTTTTCGAAAACGGCTCTTCATATCTCCCTTCAGAGTCTGAAGAGCTCTGAATTCTTCAGTTGCTCCTCACAGGCCACACATGTCCTACACCTCTGATACATCTTGCCGTCCCACCCAGCCAGCTGCCCCCTGCTCGGCCTCCGATGTGTGCTCAGAACCAGGTACCCCATTCCAGCTGAGGCCTTGCAAATGCATTGCAAAGAGGAAGGGCTGCTTCCCGTGTTCTATGGGCTCTACTCCTCTTTATACACTGGAACATGAGGGGTTTTTTTTTTGCATAAGTAGCCTAGGATCGTTGACTCATGTTCAACTTCTAACCCTCAAGACTCCTAAAGTGGCCAGGTTTCCAGCCCCCACAACCTCAGCTGTGAAGAAGGTTACTCCTACCTAACAGCATAAACTGACTACGATTCCTCCTGAGCTGTGTCCAAAATTTTCTCATGTGCTAAGACCATAACCTGTCCAGGACTTTTCTCTCAAACATGATAGGCCTGGTGTGAGAGGATTTCCTGTTTTGGTGTAATCTTTGAGTAAGTGACAAGAGATATTTTTTCCCCCCCCCAAAACCAATTGCCTTTCTGTGTCATCCTTCCAGCTGCCATCCTCATTCTTCTGTAGAACATAACCATGTAGCCCTGCACGAATACAGAGTAATGAAGGCAGGCTAATTAACATTGATCATATACAGCTGTGGGCTGGCTTCAGGGGCGGTGGGTTGGCTGACCTGGATAAGGTGCAGCTGTGGCTGGATCCTGCTAAGTAGTTAAATAGCTCCAAGGGGTATGGAAGAGGAGCACTGGATGAAGAGAGACCTGGAAGAAGCAGATGGAGAGGAGAGTATGCCCTTGGATGAAGGAGAGGCCTCAGGAGAAAGCAGGGAGAAGCAGGGGGCCCGGATGAGGATAGGCTGGCTGGGAGAGGAGCCTGGAGAAGGAAGCCTCTGGATGCAGCAGAGGCAAGAAGCAGGGTGGACTGGCCTGAAGAGGATGAAGAAACAGCACAAACAGCAGACAAACTTTTGAAACCTTCTGGGGGTTTGGTGGCTGTGCTAGGTCAAGGCGTGGGAACTACTTATTGAAGCTAACCTGGTATGGGATGGTGAAAGTCTTGTTGCAGCTGGCTAGTCTTGATAGTGCTGCAGCACAGGAACATCTTTCACCTGTGTCCCAGAGCAGGCTTACTCTTGCACCCTGTTTGTGTCCCCTTCTTCCACACTCCTCCTGTAGGCATCTCCCACCTGTCTGAAGTTACGCTTGGAGAGCAGAGTGGGGCTTTCTTCTCTCCCCTCCTTGGGGAGGCTGGTGGGGCAATAGCAGAAGGCAGGCTCAAACTATGGTGCCTCCTGGATGACTCTGCATTTTTAGACCCTCCCTGCTATAGCAAACAGTGGTTTAAAAATAACCCCAGGCTTCTAGGTCTGGTTGTGATGCTTGTGTGGGACCACACCCATCTCTATTCTTCACTTTGAACACTGCTTCTACACCAAAACACTGCAGTTTTCTAATATTTAAAAATCCTCAAAATTTACACGAACATATTCACAACTCCCCTCACTCCTCCCCCAGCTGCAGCTCTGAGCAAGCCTGACTGTGACCTTGGGCAGCTTTCAGCAGCTCAAATCCAGACTGCAGACTTTGGGCTGAATGTGTTTGGAGGCTCCCCCAACCACTTCGCTCCCTAATAGGAGACATTTCACCCACCGCCATATCATAACAACACTTTCTCCAACATGGAAATGGGCTTTAGAAGTGCTCCTAAATGGCAGTCAGTGGAACTGTTAAAGTATATATTCAGGTGTATGCATGGAGAAGAGACTCTCAGGAGTTTAACAAAAGCAGCCACTGCCTGTGAAGCTTCAGTGTGGCAGCTGGGGGGATGAGACTTGTCAGCTGTATTAAGCTAAATGTTCATTTTGGGGGCTTAATCTCCTCCTTTGGGAAATGGAAAAAACATAAAAAGAAAAAAAAATGTCTTTGGGTTTATCCCCTGCCCATTCTTCAAAAGAAGTTAAAAAAAACCCCAAACAAACCCAAGTGAATTTTTAGCCAGGCTTGCTTTAATCGTGTTTAAGAATCTCTCATACCCCTTGTGTTGCTAGAGCATGTACAGCAGCACAGAGAGCCTAAGCATTTTGCATACCCTGGAAATTTCCCTGTGGAGAGGAATGAAGAGGAAATAGGGGGACAGGCAGAAGCTGGTATTCTGCGTTATCAGTTACGGGCCAGAGTCACTGGACTTTGCTTCAATGCAAAAGACTTTGAGAGGACCAAGCATTATACAACAAGGGAACACAGACCATGGCAAGAGGGCTGCTTATAAAAGAGGAAGGATGAAGTTTCATTTTTGCAGCCAAGAACTGGGACATATAAAAGCAATGAATGTTCTAGGAACACTAAGTAAAGGATTGGGATCACTAAACCCAAACTTAGTTGTTATTTTTTTTTTCCTGCACTGTGTAACAAAGATTTCTTTGCTGGCCAGAACTGGTTTCCTAAACTGTGAGAAGTAAAATTAAAGCTGACAGCGCTGCTACACTTCCACGCTCTGCCCTGACACCACCAGATGACAGCAGAGCTGGCCCACTTGCTTCCTTCAGAGAAGGCCTGGGAAGATGTGTTGCTGCCAGGGACCATCAGCAGTCCCCATCCATTCCCAGGGACACCTCAGAAAGCACAGTGGGCAGTCATTAGCCTTCTCCCAGACAGACAAACCAACCTTGGAAGGCAATAGAAAATGGCGATGAGGAACTATGTATTCAAAAATGGTGATGGGAGCAGGGGGAATTTCTCCTGTAGGAGATAAAAGTATATCCAGCAGCAGCCTGCATTACAAGATGCTGAACTAAGTTTTGAAGCAGGAGTAGTCTGGAAGTCTCTCCAAGAAGAACAGAGCCTGCAGCAAAGCATGTTCTAATAAAATACCAAGAAACAAATCTTGACTCGACAAAGCCATTGTCCTCATAGATTTCACCTTATCTACATAAAGATCATTAAAAAAATACTGCCTTGCAAAACTGTCATGCAAAATATGCCTGCTGGGGAACGAAACTTGCTTTTCTACATTTACAAATGGTTTTAATTAATGATAACGATAGCTAATGATATTTAATCACCTGTCAAAAATATTCATTGTCCCAAGTGCCCTTGCAGATGAGAAAAGCTCTGAAAAGCGGACACAAAATTTTCTAAGACAGATGAAATCCTCCCCCAAGTCAGCACTGCCTTCCCCTTTCCGTCAGAGGCAGACAATGCATGCCTGTCCCTGGGAAACAAAACAGCTTGGGGTGGCTAACCCAAGCAAGCTAACTCAGGTTAAAACAGGAGCAAAACCTGGGGAGGAACTCTGGCCTTCAAGACATTGTGCAGCTGCTCCCAGGTTGCTAACCACAGTACAGCCTCTTCCACCTCTTAACCGTTAAGTAACTCAGGCCCTGCGAGCTACGCACATCCCTCTCTCTCTCCCCCCTTCTCAGTATCACACACCGGCCAAGGCACGCAGACAGAGCCAGGAAGAGGCCTGAGGCTTAGCTAATAGAGGAGAATATGAGAAACCACGGGACATGACAGAAGACGCTGCCCAACATAACAGATGAAAGCGTAAGCAGCTAACAAATGCTACAGAGCACGCCCTGGGCTGCTGGATTTCACAGTTCACTATGGGAGACCTACAAGAGAAATGGCCAAACTTCACAGAGCACTGAAGGAGAGCACTGGGGGCTTTTCGGTGAGGACAACCTTGCAAGGCCAACACTGCCTAGGACACCGTATCAGTAACGTCACATAAGATCCAAACTACCCAGGAAATTTAAGTATGGACTGCGAGCAGTGTGGGGAAAAAGCAGGGGTTACTGAGAGGAGACAAGGGAAAGGGATGGGATATCAGGGAAGAACAAGCACGGGAAAATGGAGAGGAGGGGGAGAAAAGGGACCAGCCACATGTAAGCAAGCTGCTCATCAGTATCAAGCCCCAACCATTGCAGTCTGGGCCACCATCTTAACTGTAGTCCTATTTTCTGGGGGAGTGCGTGCAAGCAGGATTGAGCTTTCTGTGCTGCCCCATGTGTGTGTGCTGCTGCTATGTCTGGGGGTAGTGCTAAAGGCACTTCTCTCCTGTTTTGCTCTGCATGGCTGGCTGGATGCGTGCTCTATGTGTATTTACATCTCTGGAGTACGCGCTCGGCATCTCTACAGACTAGGCTTGGAAACCAGGATCTACAGCAGCCTCACATCCGGCAGATTAGGAAGGTGAAATCACTTTAGCCTTAAAGCCAATCCACTGGATTTGCTTCCTTTAACAGTATGCTCCCATCTTACAAGATCTCCTTTCCGTCTCTGTCCCTACAAAGCTGAAATTTCTTGGGAAAAAAAAGTTTTTAAAGGAATAAATCAAACTGTAGATGTTTCATGCTTCTAAATTATTCAGAATCTGAATGCTGCTAATGTTCTACAAAGAAATATGAGGTCTTCTGAATTTCCAGTAATTTTTCGTAACTTCAAAGTCCAGTGTGAACACACATATGACCTCCATTTAGGTTATAGATTTTTGCCCCTTTAGCATGCTACCAGTAAAGCCACTGAATAGGTACAGCGTGCAGCAACTTCACGTCGTTGCTCAGACAGTATCAACAGGTAAAAGCAACACAAAATCGATCACTCAGCACAGCAAGGGCTCCCTTATTTACAAACTTGAGACCTTTCCTATCTCTGCGCTTATTGCAACACTTGGGCAACTCATCTCAGTTACAGCAAGAAACTGTTCATTTTATTTTAAAAGCAATTTTCAGACCTTTTTTTTTTTAAAGTCAGAAGTTGAGAATGAGACACAATAAATACAACAGTAGAATCTGAAAATGAGTGATAACAAATGGATCCCTCCTGGGCTCAACATTTTGATACAAAAACAGCATCCAGTTTTACATTCAAGTTCCTTGAAGCCTTGCTTTGAATCACCCTTGCTTATTGATTCAGTGAGCTCCAGATGATGTAGACACGGATGCTGAAGTCTCAAAGCTCCCCTGCCTCTTTCATTCCTCCTCTCCATTCCCACAGTCTCTAGCAGACTTCATTGCTTTTTCTTTTCCAGTTCCTCCCATTGCACATTCCATTGTAAAACTCTGCTTCACCTAAACTCCCTTGAGCTTTTTGTCTCCCTGGCCCATATTACTTCTGAGCTCTCCCTTCCTTCCTGTCCTACTCCTATGCTCTTACTGATGAGACTCAGCTTGGAGACACCATGATGCTGGCCCTGATGGCTGCCAGCAAGGCCCCACAATTCAGGGGCTTGGCCCCTGGAGATGGAAAGAAACAACAGCTACTTTGTCATCCATTTAGCTACTGAGCTCACTGCTATGTCGTTACACAATTTAGAGAGCACTGGACATGTACTGATGTTTTGTAATTCTACTTCTCTAAGGTTCTCAGAATTGCAGAAATTGGCAATGGCAGGTAAACCATTATGATTATAATTCCAGCACAGACTATTATGGGTTCAGTGAGGAGTAAATAATTTATAAATAATTAGGTTCTTACTGGAGTTTAATTCTAACTAGATGTGGCTATTTCTTTCATTTTCTTCAAGGTGCAGGAAGTAAAAGTTGCCTTTCACTGCTCCATTAAAACAACAACTGTTTTTTATAATTCATCAACATATGACAATGTTAAGCCAGGAACTATGGGTTTTCCAAACTGTTCCTATCTGAAACATCTACTCTTGCTTAATCCAATACATCTTCATCTTTGATACAATGAGCTGCAGGTTTTGCTGTTTGACAGTTTAAAGCCAAAGGTCATATTACTAGTGCTACGAAAAGGAAAAGGAAGAGAAAAAGGAAGAGGAAAAGGAGAACCAAGTACATTACGAACTAGAAATATAGAAACCACAAAAAACAATCAAAAGTGGAAATGTAATTGTGGTGGCAATTTGGAAACAACCCTCGGGGCACTTCCACTGGTTCCCCAATAGCCTTAGCTCAACATTTATCTTATTTTTAAATTGGCAGATTCCTCAGTTCTCAGAAGGTGTGATGGCCAAGGCAGTCATCATGAATCCTTCTTCTGCTAGAGAGAAAATGAATTAAGATTTCTTCTGGAAAGACAGATGCAACAGATCATGGAAGGTAAGATGCCACCAAAACAAAAGGAGTAGTTGACACAGAGTCAAGAGAAAGCCGTTATTCCACAAGCACAAAACAAAAAAGTAACACTGGGTCTAAGATACCAGGGTGGTGGAAATTCCCATCTCCACCAATCTGTGTGCCAAGTCTACCAAGACTCTATCTGAAAATAATATAAATAAAAAAAATCACCATCTTTAGGGATGTTGGATGAGAGATACAGTATTTTTTTAAAAAACACCTTTTCCTCCTGTTCAAAATTGATGGTAAATTACATGCGGAAACTAAAAGCAGGATGTAAGTTATTACAGACATACTTGCATTTTCTGTAGCAACCTACCAGTATGTGCACTGGACAGTCCAGAGAGCCTTGACTCGTGAACTTTACAACTAAACTCAGATTAATGTTTGTGAAAACAACTGTTTGAAAATAAGCCGTTTTGCTTTAAAGGACAGTCATGAAACAGTCATTAGTAACTACCTGAGAGCAGCATTTAGCCTACAGAAGCGTTATTATAGGAAGTGACTCATATCAAGAACTCCAGCTGAATCAAGTTTTTATCTGTTGTTTTTTTTTTTTCATGCAGTAGCAACAAGAGCAACAGCACATGCACTCGGGAAGCAAGCCTTTCTGGCCAGTCACTCCAAGGTACAACAGTGTGTGGAAAACAAGGGAAGGCAAACAAGGTCTTCATCATTACCACACACTGCTTTGCAATGTACTGCAAGAGGCAGACAGAAGAGTGTGGTCTGTTGCTTTACGTGTTTTTTCTTATCTACTTTGACTAGTACTGTTTCTGTCCAAAAGCTGCAGCTTCCTACGTGTCTGGTGCCTGCGGAGCAAGGAGGGCTGTTTTTCCTGCAGGCCCTTTGCCACTAAAACTTGGAAGCATGAATAAAAGCACTGTGTTTTTCTAAGCATTTACAGTTTTGACTGTAAAGTGGGAAAACGTTATTTATTCTGAAATGGCGCAAAGTCCTGCTCCTCACACTGTGGCACAAGTTGGGTTAGAGTGCAGAGGCCTGACCAGCAGAGTGCTAGTTCAAGCTGGCTCTCAAGGATGATTCACGGCTAGCACAGTCTTAACAAAAGATGCTGGGGTCCCAGGAGATCAATCCCTTTCCAAAGCACACCACACACAGTCCGAGATCAATTTTGAAAAAAATACACTTCCTATTTTATGTCCATTAATGCCAGCTGGTCTGTGGCAGCTCTGGCTCAGTCCGTTTGGCTGCCATTAGCAATGCTGCAGTGACAGCATTCCCCTACAAGTCTGCTTTCCTTGGTCCTCCTTTGCAGAGTAAGAGGAAAACCACACATCATCAACAGCCTTTCCAGAGATCTGGTGTGTCAGGTTAGATGGATGTGCACTGAAACTTCTCTCCTTTGAGCTAGGTAGCAGTACCCTGCTTGCTTGATACACAAACTGGAATTTGTGGGAAACCTCCCCTGAAAACAGATGATTGTGGTGCTGAACTGTCTTCCTCCTCTTCCTCAGAGGACTCTATCTATCTAACTTTGATGCCTGAGAAGCAAGTGATATACTCATTTGCCCCGTCTTAAGGTGTTTCCAACTTGTTCCTTGCCAGCAGCTGACGTTCCATTTCCAAAATCACTTGCAAGCTCTAACACTCCTTCTCTTGCAGGCTGAAGAGACATCTTCTGCAACACTCACCCAGAAGGAAGCAAAAATGACATTTTTCATTGCAAAGCCGTAATATACGGTTTGCTCCCATCCACAGTGTGGGAAAGCAATCCTCCTTTTGGTCATTTCGCACATGGGTTCACTGACAAAAGGGTCTGGAAGGACTTGCCAATTGTTTTCCTTGTTTGCAAAGCCCCAACCGCCAGCTTTGGAAACGCATTACAAAACCTGATCCCTTTGTTCACTTTGCCTGTGACTCACAGCAACTAGAGAAAAAATAGCTGAAAATGAAAGTTTAAAGAAAAAGCCCACACTAAAACAATTTACTGAAAGTGCCAACATTTTCAGTATTGTATTTCGGTTTTCAATGTAAGTCATTAGGTTTGCAGCCCAACTTACAGATGCAGTATTGCCTGTTTTTTAATCCCACCAACGGTTCCTGGGGGAGAAGATGCAAGATGACAGGTATTAGAGGGCAAGAGTAAGCCCCCTGCAAATCCCAATACAGAGTGGAGAGCCAGGCCTGAGATCTGCTGGGGAAGAACTGGCTTCCAGCTTCATCGAACACAGGAGAAAGGTATGCAGAGAGATGATCAGAAGATACTCTCAGCCAAGATGTACCAAGCAATTCTGCTGTGCGGAATGCAACCGATTACATGCTGAACTTCAGATCAGTGTAATTTCTCAGATGTACTAGCACTGTACTCACACACACTGCCCTGTCCCCCCCAAGCTGATGTGCAGATAGTGTTTATCACCTGTAATCAGATTACAGAAGAGTTTCTAAACGTATGCTGGTCTTGTAAAAAGAGGATTTCAGACTTGTACAACAAATACACTTCAGAACGGGATGGAGCAAGTTCACACGCAGAGTTCCACAGGTACTCCTGAGAACATGCTTCATTTCAATTCAGAAGGCAAACTCCTTCAGGCAGTTTGCAAGGCTTTTTTAAAACCTCTCTGCATATTCAGAACTCTTTCAAAATGTGTTGATTTCTCTGTACCTAGAATGACTGCGTAACATGCTCTTTGGTAAAAATCCTGTGGCATTTCCTCATGAGGAACTTCCAACACAACACAAACACTCACATACCAGGGCTATCAAGTCCCTGTACTGAGCTTGTGCATCTACAAACTACCAGTGGCTTCCTTTAGTAGCACGAATTAAGCATGTAGTACTGACTGATAATTGCCACTGCTTTCCCAGTATTCTATTCGTAAACAAAAGGTGCTACTACTTTTAACAGCTGAGTTAACCAGTATTTTCCACCCTTCTCCTCTCTCCCCTCATACTTTGTTTTTCACCTGCATTATTTTGTGTTTCTTGAAACACAAAATTGTATTCCTAACATCACAAGACCTGTATTAGTCACTTGTTAAAAACAATACTTTGTTAGTAACAAGTGTGCTAATTTTAGGAAAAAAAACCCAAACCAACGTGCTTTTAACTTCACTTGTACTACCCTGTTCAGATGGGTAATACCCCTTATCCATCTTTGTTCAGGTGATGCAAGCTGCACAGGTTAGTCAGAGCAATGCTGGGGTCAGAGAGGAAACAGGTAGACAGACATGCTCCCTCTTCCCAACCGCATCCCAGCCCACTTGCTTCAAGAAGACAACTGAGACTACAGCAAGGAAGGACAGAGAAATCGATCTCTTCTTACCTATCTGATCACTCAGTGACTTTGCTGGTACAGATTTCTGTGGACAGCAAGGTGGATGTGGCATGAAAAAGTGCAAGGGGAGTGCAGAGTGCGTGAGCTCCTTCTCCAGAGGAGCAGAATGACAAGTGCTTCCCTTGAGGTGACACACACAAACTGCAGAACACACGTGTCCCACAGGTTGTTCTTCACCCATGTGCAGACCTCCTGCACGAGGCATTTTAACACTTAAGGACCGGTTAAGCCTTGTGCCGCCTTTTCTTGCGATCTGTCAGGGAGATCCCTCGTTCAGTGCACCTTCAGCAATAAACCAAAGCACAGATAACAACACATGACGAGGAGGAACACTGACAGCAAACCACACAGAGGCCAGTGAAGTTATATGACAAGAATGACACTGTATTACGAATGTAGGTGTGTGAATCATGAAGCAACAATGCTCCGCTTTAATGTGAGTATTCAAAAAACAAACTCCTTCGGAGGGCATTCAGAGCAGCAGCTAAACTAGGCTCTTCCTCCAATGACTCCAACAAAGTTCCTTTCTTCCTTTCCCAAATAAAACGCTGCTGAAAGAGAGGAAGACTAGCCTGGGGAAACTGAAGTTAGCTTCTGTGATTACCCACCTTAGGCTTACTCTGGCATTTTCACATCTCAGTGCACAATTGCATTATTGTTTTCCCCTGCTCTACAGGGAGGAAACATCGATCCAGCACAGCATTAGTGATTCCAGGGCAAAACAGGTACAAGCACAAGGTGCATCATATCTATCCACCCTCCCCCAAAGTTTTTCAAAAATCAATAAAGCATCATAACAAGAACAAGAAGATTGAAGATTTTTATTTATACAAGCACATACAGGAAAGATCAAAACACATATTAAAAGATAGCATTTGTAAACAAATATATTTCACAAAAAGTTATACACTATCAAATTTTCTCTGAAAAAATTCACGGTTATAGCTGTTTATAAATGTGTATTTATCAAAATCAAGTTAAAAACTACTTCATTTTTAAAATATCCCAAATGAAGATTCATTCATTCCAACAACTTCACAGAGACCACAGGTGTAAGGCCTAATTAAAACAAATGCACGAGTGAAGATGGCACTATGATTTCCAGTTTAAAAAAAAATAAAAATAAAAATCGTCAAGTGATCAAAATACCAGCCAAGCCTATTTAAAGACCTAGGTCTGTAAAATATACATTCAACTTCACAAACATCTAACTTTAAAAAAATAGAGCTATTCCACTGGATCATCCTCATCTTGTAGCGTACCGATTATGAGCTGTGGTTTTGAATCCACTCAGAGAAAAGTTAACAGTAGGTAGTTTGATGCGATTATATAGTTCACTTTCATAATCACATTAAAAATAAGAAGACAGCAGCACCCTTTTATAGCAAGGATTCATTTTTAACATTCTTGCCTTTATAGCAGCAGGTATGGTTTGGGGCAATGCTATCAATATAATTAGTAAGTCAAAAAAAAAAAAAAAAAAAAAGGAACACACATACTCCGTTAAGTTTATTGTAGTATTCTTTCCCTATAGTTGTTTTCAAAGTTAGGCAAGCACCTCTATTTTTGCTGTAGAACACGAAAGTTAAAAACAAATGATACCCAAACCTATGACTACCTCAGTCGGCTCCCTTTGTTGGTGGTCCACAAGCCATTTTGATTGCTAGTATGAATTCTGTTTTTCCCTCCCTCCAATCTCCTATTTGCATACCAACTAAAAAATAAAATTTCTCAAACTTCATCTACTAATTTGACTCAAAAGCAACAAGATATTAAAAATAACTAAGGCACAAATGGCTGATCTTCAACAGCGAGCAGAGGGTCACAGATTGCAAAGTATGGTAGAATGTAAATCCCCAGAAATATTTCTGGTCTCGAGGCACTGAAAACTCTTACCAGCTTTCACAAAAGGTTTTTCAAGATTTTTTTACAAAGATACGGAAAATACTTTTCCCAAGAATGTCCATGAACACTAAACAAGGATGGATGTACATACAAAGACACACACTTTATGCACAATACACTTTGAACATACTGCAGACAGACAAGGACCATGGAATACAATGATCGCCTAAAATGGCAGGTGAAATGAAGGTGGCTGTTTTTCAGAGAGTCGTCATGAGTTTATCTTGGTACACCATGCTTTGGACTCCTCCTAAATTCTTCTGGTTCTGTTCCTGGATATATCGTAAATTGCTGTCCTCTCCACTTGGGGGGGGGTTCCAATATGGCCTGTCATCATGATAGGGTGGCCTGTACCATTTGCACAGTTATTGGTTAGTGAGAGATGGAAGTAAACTTGTGAGTGCTACACAGCAACATGAGTTCATCCAGCAAGTGCTAAGCATGCAAACGGTGTGATGGGCAGCTATCGGTAAGGGGAAAAAAGGGGACAGATCTACAGAGGTCTGATGCAGAAGCCGCAGAAGCAACTCACAATCTTTTAGTTGATTTCAAAAAGGCTTTGAATCAGAGCTCAGTCATTAAAAACCCTCTCTGTTTTCAAGTGTCATAGACAAGTGTTGTGCATCAATGCTCCTGAATCCCACAGGGATAGGGGGAGGGAAGAGGTGGCCATCGGAACGCTAAAGTGTGTACAACAAACAAGTAAAATAAACCGTGTCATGCAAAAAGCTGAGCTCATGAAAATACATCCTTAAGGTCTAAAAAAATTAAAAAAGGCAATCCTAGTAAGAATGGAAATTGCTCTTCCATAAATACTGCCATTCGTTCAGCACCAGTGCAGTTAACTACGTTGAAGCAGCCTGTAAGTTACACAGTCGCACTTGGTTAAGATGAACACCTAGCGTCCATAGTTAGTACAGGTATTTCTCTGTGACTATGTAGTGAAACTTGCAAAAGTACCAAGAGGAAAAATATTTTTTCCTTATTTGTTCATTACTTATTGCTGCTTTGAGATATTAACCTCAACTACTCCTACAGTGTCTCCTGAATCATTGGCCGGGGGAGGAGGGTGATAAATAAATAAAACTTTTGAACAGTATGTAGAAAACCACAACATTTAAGATTCCCTTGTTACCAAAGTTAGGTTGCACTTTTTATTTTGGTATTTCTTTATGCTAACAGAAATACAGGCAGGTTTAGATTTTACCTTTTTTTTGGAGACATTTTAAAGTTACATCATGACAACAGTTAATTGGAATGAATTTTCTCAGAAGACTTAACATTAAGTTAACTGCGAGCAAATACTTTCACTGAAAGGATTTTACTGAGAAGACTGGGACACAATTCTACATATTTCACAAATACTCAACATCCCCCCCATATATAACACGTATTGCACAGGTAGTTCCATTTTAGCCCTTGGTCCATTCTAGATTTGCATGAAAGAATTTCATGCATCTGTGGTTTGATGTCAAGTTCATAGCCAGATTAAGATTTCTCAAATCAAGCTATTCAAGATGCTAAACGCTGAACCCTTCCACTTTCACTCCAAGTTAGAATAACTTGAAGCTTCCACTTTAACCACGCATTTAAATGCTTCTACCTGAGCGGGACAAAAATTCTGAGCACCTTTTGTACCGAGCTTGCATGACTGAGCTATTAAAGTGTGTTTTTTAGCCTTACAAGCCTAGCTATAAAAAAGCCATTGTTCATATTTCACTGACCTTAATCTTTGCCCAGGCAGCAGAGGGGCTGAAGGGGGAGGTTGTCTGCACACATTACAGTACATTTTTGTGCTTATTTCAATATCACTCTGCTCCAGGGTGAACTATTTGGCTTTAAAATGTTACAGACTAGTATCATAAGTGAAGAAATCTTTAGAAAAACTTCAGCAAAACCCCTAATGATTTGTAAAATCATTAGCCTCTCTCAGCCATCACTCTTCTGTAATGTGAAATTGTACACTTTAAATCATACAGAATTAAATGGACAAGTAAACCCTAACCCAAGAAGAATCTTGAACATGAATTACAGGCAAAACTAATTACCCAATTTTAAGTCTTCTGTGTCTAGCATATATTTATTACCTGCTTTACTGCTATATGCAGGGATTTTTGAGATGACAATGAGTATGCCTGCTTCTCTGCCTAGTATGTATTTCTAATAACATATTTTCCTCTTTCCTGCACTCTCAGATCCAATCTTGGATCAAATTGTCTTTTCATCCATTTTAATCTCCTCATCTCTAGAGCCTGCCTACACTAAGAACAAAGTCTAACTATCCTGATGTAAGAATACAAAGATAAAAATATAACATGAATAGGAACGAAGATTAGGGTACTGGTATTTTTCAGTCAAGACAATAATTATTTGTCTAAAAAACGGAGTAACCTAGAAAGGTTATTTTTATTAGGATAAAATAGCAGCTGATTTCTATCACGTGTCCATGCACAGACACATACCGACCAGCAGGTGCGTGCCTCCACTGGGCATTCTACCAAGCTGGTTCTGACTTGGACTGAATTTCTTCCAAAATTTCTTTTCACTTGATTTCTCTCATTACTAGTTAGTATAAAATAAAAAAGTATGCCAGAAAATAGTACAATAGCATATACAGGTTTTCTTTTTTTGTGAAACAGTTCACAGAACCTCAGTGTTATCATTTCACTAATTATCTGTAAAGTGCCTGATACACTGTTCACACACATGTTTTTCTATACGAATCTCTGCAAAAGATGAAAAAGTGCTGCAATGCAAGAACCTGCTCGCTCATAACTTTATCCTAAAATAAGTTTTCTTCTTTGTTTTAGCAGATTAATTACTGATCAAATTGCAGTTAGTTTTACTGAAGCTACTGAGCATCTTCCCATCCAACATACTCCCTACAGAAATCCACTGAAGTTGTATTTCAAATTCTGTATTAAAAATCACCCCCCAAAAATTTCATCAAGGAGATTAGGACATCCCAAAGCAAAATCTAAATAGAAGTTATTTAATACTGCCTCTACAACACATATTTCTAACTTCTGCTTGCTTTTCATGTGCAGACAATTGCCCAATATGCCCACCAAAGCTTCATGCCAACAGATTCAGAAAGAAAGAAGTAATAGACTTTTTCACGAAGTGAAGACTGCTTACCTTACATTCACAGGTGTATGTGGATGCCAGTGTGGCTGAGCGGGATGTATATTAGGATGATACTGTGGCTGCAAGTGGAAACATTGAACCCAGTTAATGAAACAATGTAAGAACTTTCTATTAACTTTAACTTTTTATTTTGCTGGGGCTGTGATGAACATGCTCGCTGTGAGCCCTAGAAACCCCACTGTGGCAGACCTTCTCCCATGCCATTAAGCATATACATGAGACCTCTTGGTGATGAGCTTGCTTGTTAGGAGACACTCACGGGAAAATGCAAAGAAAATGGGTTTTCTGTTTGAGAGTCAACCTGGCACATCTAGTGCTTCTCATACAAAGCACATCAAAAGAATGTCAGCTTTAATCAAAGGTGGAGAGTGAGAAAGGTTACTATTATAATAGCAGTCTTCAGAAGGTCACCTATCTTTGGTGACAGCATTTCCCTCTCATATCCATGAGATCTTGAGGAGAGACAGTGAAAGAAAATCACTAGTGAGGCTTTTAATAAAGAACAAGTATTAAGACTAATTTCTCATTCACACACTCCGTCTGGACGAAAGCACAGCTTGCTTTCTCAGTAGCACTCACTACTAGTATCACAGATGAAAACTGGGCAAGGTGTTTCTCTGAAGTGTATGAAGGAGTTTGTTTAAAAAAACAACAAACAAACATTTGACCAGCAATGAACTCCTTAAGTGTTATGATGGGGGAGATAACTGCAACTTTGAACTCGTTGTCACCAGATCACCCAACATAAGAGGCTGCTCTAGACAAAAGCTTGCTCACAGAGCAGTCTCCTGGAGTCCATCATATTCACAGTCACAAAGGCTTTAACCTGTGATTTCACAGAAAGGGAAGGGAAGGGAAAGAGGATGGCAAATGGAGTGTGTTCAGCTTGCAGAGCATCCAAGAACACAGGGGAAGAGGGTGAGAAAAGTCTCTCCACTTTCCCCTTAATTCCCAATGGGATGTTGTTTATTCCTGAACCACCTCAGAGAATCTTACCCAACAGTAAGGAAAAGGGGACCAAAACAGCCATACAAATTATAGAGAACAAAAATATGAACTAAGAAAATGACAATATCCTCCTCAACGATTGTTATGCCCTTACCTGGTAGTTATGGACTTCAGGAGTATTTTTAGCACTAAGGGGGAAAAAAAATAATTAGCTTTTATGTAATTTATAGTTCAGGGTTCTACAATTCAGGAATTTATTACAGTGAAGTAACATTCATATTCTTAAGGACATCAATATCTTAATCAAGATATACACCACAGCAATTACAGTCCAAGAAAGAGGAGTGCAAAACTTCGTTTTACACTTAGGAAACAGGAATAAATAATGTTAGGTAAGTTAGCATAATAGCAATAAGCAGAAATGTGTTTTACTTTAGTCTGATATCAAACACAAAAAGAAAAAAAACCCCACCTAAAAATGGAAGCACTTAAAAGTTTCACAGGCAGTACCCAAGAAGAATCTGGTGCTGCATAATGAGATCCCAAAGCAATTCATGCTGCACCAGAGAATTTGTTTTGACAAATCCTAATGCAGAAATGGTCTTCAGAACCCTTTTTTCCTAATAACAGCAATTGAGAAGTAGAGAGAACTTGGGCAGTCACTTACCACAGTTGTGCTGCTTTCACAGGATTGTTTGCTTGAAAAGAAACAAAAAACTTTTAAGACGGATGACAAAAACAGTAATTTTGCAGCTACTGTGACTGGGATGCTACACTACAGCTTAAGCAAATTCTCAGACATATTTTCACAAATGCATCAGAATCTCAAGTGCAGCCCTGTGCTTTCTAGTATTCCTGTGTGAGTACATAAAGTACAAGGCAGACCCAAACCTCCCTCTGCTTCTGCAAGAGTCAAAGCCCACCAAAGATGAGAACAGACAAGAGTATTCTTCCCAAACGTCACAAAGGAAGGACTTTAGCCAGAGTCAGTTTTGCATGACCAGAACACTACTTTTCTCACCTTGCTGTAGCTACCACGTCAATACCATTGAGTCCCTTGGAAATCAGAAGCTACCCCTCGCAGAAATTTTGCATCTTACAGAAACCAGAGTATTCCTGAAGCTGGTAATGGCCTGTGTCTTATTACAATGAACAATGGTAGCCAAAAAAGCCCATCAGTTTGGAATATGGGAAGGCAGTGAGCAATCTTGAGCAACAAGTTCTTGGCTTGTGCTTTGGACAGGCTAGAGAGAACATTGAAGGCAGCAGCTGAGTAACTGGGATGTATTATTTATTTTTCCTGAAAAACAGCATATTTTTCAAGAGCACTGAAAACCAGCTGAAAACCCAAGTCTCTGCTGAATGTAGGAAGTGAATGACAAACTTAATGAGACACTGTAGAAGTCTGAAAGAGACTGAGCTAGGACGGAATCCAACGTTTGTAGGCTGCAACTAGGTACAGATCTTAATGGCCAAGAAATGCATGAAAGACAATACAGGGAGTTTTTGCATTAACTTAACGAACACGCTGTTGAGCTCTCTGGAGGGAGATCATCTGGGTATGACAGAAGTTCTGGCTGGCTGCTATGCACAGAGAACTAAACTGAGCGTAAGCCACGCTTTCTCTCTTCTCCCCCGGTCTCACAGAAGACATAAGTACAGAAGCACTGAGACACGAGGTCTGACAGATGCTTCACCACTCTTTCAGTGAAGAAATTTTTCCTAATATCCAATCTAAACCTGCCCTGGCGCAACTTGAGGCCATTTCCTCTTCTCCTATCACTTGTTACTTGGGGGAAGAGATCTACCCCCACCTGTCTGCAACCTCCTTTCAGGTAGTTGTAGAGTGTGACAAGGTCCCTGTTAAGCCTCCCCCTCTCCACACTAAACAGCCCCAGTTCCCTCAGCTGCCCCTCATAAGACTTGTGCTCCAGACCCTTCACCAGCTCCGTTGCCCATCTCTGGACACGCTCCAGCACCTCTGTGTCCCTCTTGGAGTGAGTGGCCCAAAACTGAACCGAACACAGTATTCAAGGTGCGGCCTCACCAGTGCAGAGTGCAGGGGGACAATCACTTCTCTAGTCCTGCACGCCACACGGTTTCAGATACAAAAATGTTACACGCTTTCCTTCACTGAATTTGATACAACTTTTCTTTCCTCCCCAACGGAGCAACTAAAGAAACCCTATAGCTACCTTGTTCTCCATAGATGGGGGATGGAAGAATTAAGTATAGACAGAGATAGAAACAGTAGAAATGGACTCTTGACTGAGAGAAAAAAACCCATGTACATTCTGATTTTTAGATGATCTGACGTATTTTTCATTTTATACTGTGGTACAGATTTTATGGTTGTAATACAACACTTATATGAGTTAACAGGACACCTGCATGACAAGTTCAGTGAACACATGTACAAACACTTACCCTTAAAAGTTGAATGCCTTCGAGAAGGATATCGTTTGCTGGGCCTTCTTTCAAACGTACTAGTTCTGCGTAATCGTGTCCCATGTGTTGCTTGATACTCTGTCCGCCCACTTAAAATACAGAAACAAAAGTTAACTACTGCCTTCTGTTGGATGCTGTACCTGCTCCATTGTATAAAAACAAATAAATTGCTGTTACTTTGCTAAATACCTGAATCTGAAGCGTGATCCCAGCCTTATGAAGTCGGATCTACTAGATTTACTGTTTGCTGGGGCTCGCAATCTGAAGAAAGCATGGTGTTCCACTGCACACTTCCACAAATGTTTGCATGTTTTGGCACTGTCTAACCGGAAAACAAATGTGTGCTCTTGCTCTCTGCCCTAGATGCAGAAACAAAAGCTTTGGAAGTTGGCATGCATGATATTAGTTACTGTCCTTGGCAGGAGAAATACAGCCTGGGCCAACAGTGTGCTTGTGTTCTTACCAGCCTGAGCACACACCACACTTTGTTGGATCAGGCCCAAGTAAGGGAAGAAAGTTACCTGTTCATCGTCTTCTACAACCACAAGCGTTAGTTTGCTCTTTTTAAAGTCCATTTTTGTGATTTTAGGCCTAAACACAGGAAGCAAATAGAAAATTAATGGAAAAATAGCATTTTGTAATCTAGGATCCCCCAAAACGTATGAGGGATTTGCAGCCCTGCAACACTTCAAGAATTGTAATGGAAGTATGGTTTCTTGGAAATGTAACTGTTTTTCAACGAATATTTCACATTTGAGAGTGGTGCTTCTAAACAGGCCCATTTAACTTCAGATTTAACCTTGGTATTTTAATTTTGTAGATCCAATCTACACCACAAAATACAGTCAAGATCCCCTTACATAAAGGAGAAAGATTTGAGCATTTTAACAGAAAGGAATATAACACAAAAACAGATTACCAAAAGAATAAGCCTATTTTGTTGGCTCCTTCAAAGATCAATATGCCTGTTGGTGTCAGTCCAAGAGCATATTCACAACCATCTCTTCCCTGCAAGCAAACACAGAACCAATCATCAGTGTGCCTTTGGTAGTGTAAATCTTACTACAGTATTATGTCAAAATCCACAGATTTTAAACTCAACAATAAGGTTTGAATTTTTTTTTTAACATTACAGAGCAGAAGAACATTTATCCGTGTTGGGTGCAAACTGGCAGGCTTTGGCAACAGAAGGCTGCAGGATGCCCTGCATGGGAGGAGGCAGAGTGCTGCCTGAGGTAGCGCTGATGCTGGTGGAAATGGCCCTGCACCAACGCTCCAGCCAGGGGAGCCCAGACTCGGCACACCTGTGTTTAAGAGCAAGCAGTAGCTACCAGGGAAAAGAGACACAAAAGGAAAAAATTGAGGAACATGGGAAAAGGCATGTGGAAAGGGAGGAGGCCTGCAAGGAGAAGGTACTTCTGAGGGACCATGGCCCAAGGGGCAACCCACACCACAACAAGTACACCCCCGAGGGACTGACCCACACCAAGGCACGTACCCCACATTAATAACAAAAAAGCATCACATGGAACTTACCTTAACTACATGCATATCTACACCATACATTTCTAACCATTTAGCTTTGTTCAAGTAGCACAATTCAGCCTGCGCTGGGCTCTTTCCCCTAAGAATATAAAATTTATTTATACTTAATGTTATGAAATTTTTGTGCATTTTAAACGTTTTAAAATTCATCCTCCTAACTGTTCTTTGGGCTCTCAATCTTAATAATGCTAAATGGTATTTCAAGCTTAGTTTATGTTTTCACTCTCTTCCCCCCAAATTAAAATAAATCAGAGGGACCAAAATTGAAAAAAAGATTTAAAATTTCCAATAAGGACGAAAGTTCAGGTAAGACAGCATCACCAAAATGTACCATATTTATTAACAAAAGACAGGAAAAAGAGTCTGCTGCTACCCTGAGCACAAAACTTTACATGTACATGTGTGCAAGGAGGGAGAGACAGATAATTATTTCCAACATAAACAGGAAAAAGTTCTGATGGCTTAAACTGTTATAAAATCATCTAAACAACAAGAAGAAACAATCCTCCCCCCAAAAAAACAAACAACAAGTTACAATTAATCCCACCAACCTTCCTTAAATTACTGTTTGCCATTTCTAGGGAAGGAGAATGCTCAAAATCTATTTACAGTACCTTCAACTGACAAATATAACCACTGTTTCATGTCTGTTGAAGGGGCTCTTGTGGACATATATGCCTTTGGAAGAGAAGAAAACCTCCTGTTGCTAGAGACACCACTCCCACATAGGTACCGTACCTGCACTCTTTCCATTTCTGAAAAATGTCAAATTCCATTGCTTCGGTCTGGTTTGGTGCAAACCTGAATTCAGACACGAGTTCTGGTGTGTGCTCTGGGTGCTCACACTCTCCCAGCTCAGCTGCAATCGGTCAATTGAAAAGTTAAAAATATAAAAATCATGGGATGACCAGAAATACTTAATTCCATAATCTCCACATAGACAGTGATAGTTTGTAAGTTTCTAGGTACGTTTAGAAGAATGCATTTGTGCCAGTGCTGTAAGTGAACATCCCTGTCCCTCTGCCCCCAAACTCAAACCAGATTTTACAGTAGAAGTCAGACAAACTCATTTGCAGGAGCAGTGTAAGGTTATGGTACAGAATTCTGACATTCAGGAGTGTTAGGACTAAAGCAGCTTCACTAATGCCTCTTCTCTGGATTTTAAAGCATTTGAAGGAAATAAAGTTTCTATTAAAGACAAAAAGCAATGCACTACTGTTTCGAAGAGGTTACTTTGAAACTTCCTCTCATTGCAATGAAGTCATACTTTTCATTCCAAACCAGTTTCCATTCTATCGCATGCTTTGTTTGTGTCAAAACATGAAGATAATAATACCTAATCTCAAGAAACCAGCGATAAAGTTGTGTTTTGTTTTTCAAAAAACAGAGTGGTGGTGTAATAGTCAGATTAAGTCAGTTTAAAGGAAGAGATGGTGAAGTGTTAACATAACTCAGGTATCACTTTCTGTTTATTTACTTAGGGCCTGGTATCTTCTTTTCTAGGAGCAGAACACTTGCAGACTCTACTGAGCTCAGCAGGAGACGAAAGTGCTGAGTATCTTGGTGACTGACACCCTTAACTGTCTTGTGCCTGCCACATGCTTTGCTCCTGGAACCTCTCAGCTATATGAAGAGTCCACAATGTCACTGCCTTCAGACTGTGAAACAAACATCAATGGCAAATACATGCCACCTGACACACGATGTGATTCCAAACCAGGCCTTGTCAGTTGGTGTTTCTTGACTACTACTACCACAAAAACCAAACCAAAACAAAACCACCACCACAAACACGAGGGGAAATTAATCCCATGAAGAAAAAACAGTTGCAAAAATTTAATTCACTTTCAGTTTTAAAAAATACCTAGCAGGATACATTAGAACATAGGAAGTTACATTCAAAATGCATTCTGACTGATACATCTACTAAGTGGTTTTGAGCCCTTGAGCTTCACTCAAACATTTAGCATTCCTGAGGATATTAAACAGATTGAGTTCACTGATCTTCATTTCTAACTACTGCCTCACACACACTTTTTCTCTTCAACAGTAATCTTCCATGGTGAATTACAGTACTATTATCTGTATGTCTTTTCCCTTAACAGAGAGATCTCAGCTCTGCTGCTGTTTCACTGAAGTTGGAAGCCTATTTAACAGAGCTGTTGCTAGGAATTACTGGCAGTCCAGTCTCCAGTATGTAAGAGAGAGCCACAACACACACATCAGCATTGAGGACTTCAGGGGAAAAAAACTAAGAATATGAAGTTTGATGTTTTGACAACCATCTAGGAAAAACATGGGAGATTTCTCTACTAGTTAACTGAGAGAGAAGGCGGGGAATGAAGGCTGACTGTGCCATGAAGAGGATGTGTAAGGATGAGAAGAATCATAAGCATGTAAGACAAAAGATACACAGAGAAGCTAGGGCAGAAATATTAGGCAACGGAAAAATACCACCCTTGTTTCTCAATAGCTGCACTCACTGTATACTCACTTTCAGTCAAACAAACTATGTCATCATTGTGATCTCAAAGAAACAAGTCTTGAGAATAAAAGCCAGTAAGTCTCACCAGCTCAACACAGGTTAGAAGGGCAGTGGAAGAAGGGGGAAGCATGGGCTCCGCACGGGTATGCTCAGCCGTCTTCCCTGATGGAATTACATTCCCCGAATGCCTCAGCAGTACTATTTCTCAGCACAAACTCACAGCAGAGGACCCATCTCTTCATTTGCAGTTCTATGACAAAGTGTCATGCTTTCACATGCTCCTTCTCTGGTCTTGTTTATGGGGGCAGGTCGGTGGGGGGGGTGGCGGGCAGGGAGAGTTGTAACATAACATGTTTATATACATTATCCATGCTCTTAAATAAATAAATGCATAAACTATTTTAAAACATTTTAAAAAGGAATTTTCCTAGAAAGTTTTTGAGAATGGCAAAACCATGGTTACTTGTAAATATATTGATTCTTTTGCACAGAAAAAAAAAAGAAAGAGCTATTCCACGAAGATGTCTTATGATTAGAACTGACCACTGGAGAACTGAGAAAAAGTCTTCCTTTTGAGTTTAATTAGCAGTTTCAAAAGTATACCTGGTTAAATCCGAAAGCCACGCAAGACTAACGAGGCAGTTAAAAAAAATATTCTAACAGTGACTATTCAAGTTTGATTACAATCCTTCTGTAGCTAATAAACCCTAAGCGAAGCCTACAACTATGTATCCGCTTCACAAGTTACCCCATACTACAAATTGATGTTATTTGTTACAGAAGTTCCTTCATGGAACTAGCAACAAACCAAAAATTTATGTTTGAAAGATTATTCACACAAAAAGCCAGCCTTGGAAACTGTTGTTTGAAACCAAGAATTACCCTAATAGAACAACTTGATAAAGAAAATGTATGAAGTTCAAAGCTGTGCTGTGAAGAAAAAGGCTTTTCTTTCAGAGAGCTTAGAATACCATTTCTTAAATAATTATTTATAACTTTTTCTTCACTCTTGGAAAAGCCACACTAAGGAGCAAGATCAGATTTTCAGAGTAAATGTAACCTGCTGAGGAGCGCATAACCATTTGATATTTCTTTAAACTCTTTTGCTTAATTAAGTTTCCAATGTCAGTAACATGTAACAAATGTTCTACTAAAAAACACTGATCATAACATATATCAACAGAGATAATAGATTAGTTGTAATAATGAAATAATTTTAGAGAAACTTCTTGTGATGATGTCAAAATAGTGGAAAAATGAAACTGGAAAAAAGACACCAGAAAAGTATAAAAGTATGTTCCCACAGATAATGCAAAGAAGTGCTAGTTTTGGTACCTAGTTGGAGACATTATAAACATGATGTATGGCTACTGTATTACATTTACACAATAATCACAGGGGTCAGTTACGACCCAAAATGTTGAGCCATCACACTATTATTCTTTGCTTGGTTTTCTCCTTGCTTAGACCAGGGGTGAGGTTACCAGTGTTTTTACCTGCGAAAATGGAAGCAACGAATCAAATATGGGCTCCAAATTTTCTCCACCTCAGAAAGACAGAGTTTGCCTGCAGCAGTTGTTCGCACACCTAACAATGACAGCTGTGCCATACTGGTGCAAAAAAATAACCCACTGCCTTAAGATCTACAGCTGTTGCTGTCTGGAACAGAATTCCTAGTTTTGCCTGTCAAGTCCACCTAGAATCACCAGGTTATCTCCACTGCTGTACTAAACTAAGAGACTGTGCCTACGCACTCCGTGTGCCACTGCTAGCCACCAGAGGAATAGGAAGAGTGTTTTTAATTTTGATTCATCTTGCTGCTGATATGCCTAGAATGGTCCAGCTCACTGCATTTATTTTTTTTAGAAAAAGAAAAATGAACTTTACTTGAGCTTCATTACACAAGTTTCTTTCCCATCTACAAAACAGTCTGAAATGGCATGAATATTTGTATTGATGTGTTTGCAGCAATAAAAACCCAAACCTTCTTCCTACAATAAACTAATCAAACCTAGTGTCCTAGGATGCTTTTTTTTTTAATCTTGTAACCCTTGGTCCTGACACAGAAGTAATCTTAGTTCTCACCTTCCCATTTAAGTCCCTCCTCTCCAGTGCACCTGCCACCCCCTCCTTCCTGCCCTGTAACCATCTCCCAGGTCACACCACAGAGGTTTGCTCTCCCAAGCACTGGCCAGGCAGCGGGAAGCCCATGTTCAAAGCTACACCTGCAGGGGCACACCTGCATGCTGAAGGGCCAGCTGGCTCTCCAGGCTGAAGTGGTAAACTGTGCACACACCACAGGCTCTCCCTCCATGGGGAACTACCTAGGGCACTTCCTCCCTGGTCAGCCCCCGGTTTCCATGAAACCTTCCATGAAACCTTTGTCTCCCCGTGCCTTTAAGGCTCCTTTGCCTTGGCAAGTGTGCCAATGTTGGCTACTATAGTTTAGTAGTTATGATTGGAAGGCAGGCAGGAAAGTGATCTCCCTCAAATTCTTCTCCTCAGGTAAAGGAATGGCATTTACATATGACCAATGAGAAAGCGTTAGTAAGAGTGAAAAGAGACTAGTAGATGAGGTTTTTAATACATCGAGACAAACCACTTCCAAAAAATTGCATACCTTGAAGACACAGAGCTGCTAGTTCAACAGCAGTTTCATACGGGCATTTCAGTCTTAAAAAGAAAAAAAAGAAGCTATAAAAATCAGGTCTTTTTTCTCAGTGAATTCCTCTTGCAATAAAGTTTAAAAGTAGTCTGATATAAGAAATGGAAACATTAACTTCCACAAACTACTAATGATATGAAACATCTACAATCTATTTTTACTTGCATGATTATTTCCTCATTTGGTACATCCTAATTAGCACTAAACACGATACGTTCCACCATAAAACAAGCTTGAAATAATAGAGACAACATTAAATCAACTAAGAAATCATTTTTGCTTCAACGCTATTTTAGAACATACCGTTTTAAGGAGTTTTTTGTAATTAAAAAACATACAGCAGGTGTGAACTTACAGGCCTAGGTGAGACTATAAACACATGAAATATTTTTACAGGGTTGACCTGTACAGAAAGTGTTGCACTTCATCATCTTTTCCTCCTCTATTTTGCCTACCATACTGAAAAATATGGTAAGCCCATGTTACATTTTCAAGTCATAAAAATCAGGACATCAGGGCAGTCTTTGCTCTCTTTATACATTTCCATCACCTGGTCAATCCATCAAAGGTCTTTACTCATTCTATTTGTCAGTAATACAGTCAAGGTGCACATAAAATCATATATCTCTGCATTCTAAAGGGGAAAAAAAAGCATGTGGAACTGTAAATCACATTTATAATCTGTGCATGAATAAAATTTAAATAAAATTTTAAATCACTAAGAGATTAACTATTATAAATTAAATTACAGATGCAAGAGCAAAGAGGTACTTACTTCCCTGAAAGAATGTCTTGCCGGAGCTGTAATACAAACAGGTACCTGACAAATAAAAATTCAGAAAGTCAAAAGTATATATAATGACATCTTTCTAGCCCCAATGGCCAGAAAAATACCCCAATTCATTGAGTAGTCACAACATTTTAATTAACTTGCTTTTAAACAAAGGGTCTTCGGGATACATATTGCAACCTTCAAAGTGCCCACAGCTTTCACTAAAACCAAAAAGAGAACATTTTTCATTGTCCAAAGTCTTGCTGTTTAGGGATGTGCTCTATCTGAGCATTCACCACAGCAGCCTAAACGTTATTGACTCTCCAATGTTCTCTTGAACTAGGTCTTGCCCAATTCAAGCAAGAGTTGAACTACAGGATCTAGAGACAAAACACAGATAAACGCATGAAGACTTCAGGGCTACCTTCTCAAACACAAACAAAGAACATGGAAAAAGTCCAAACTGGGCAAAAGGAAGAGCTCAGACTGATATTTCATTCAAAATAGCAGAAAAGTTCTGAATAAAAGAAAATAGAAGAATTCCATAGAGCCCAGACATTTATTTAGGAGGCCAAGTAACAATTTACAGCCTTCAAACTGTAGTAGTATTTTAAGCTGTTGCTAATCTTTGGTTCTAGGTATGCTTCACGTTCTACAGCCACTCATCGAGTTGGGTTTAGAGGCATGTGTTTTTAAATTGGAAAAAGACAGTGGGTGAAGGATTCCACACATCCCCATTACTGTGCTAATTACGAAAATGTGATGTTTACAGTTTCACTATGAACTGGAATCTACTAGAAAATCTCCACAAGGAATTCCAAACATCCTTCCAATCAGGCCAGTTCGTGGTTATTGTTAATTATTGTTTTTCTTCCTCCCCTTACTCCACTCCACTTCCACTTGGAATAGTTCTGAGAATACAGTTGTTAATCTTCACATTTTACTCAACATGTTACATGGAAAATATGATCCAGCCAGCATAAAGACTCTTAAAAAACCAACAACATTCAAAATTACTTTCCCCAGTGGAAAAGAAAAATGCAACTATTTGTTCACTGTAAAATCAATTTCCAGCTCAGTTTCATTTTCCTTCCATAGTTTCACAGAGGTCTTCTGTCAAGCTTATCATAATAATAAAAAAAATCGTTCATAATACTGAAAATTTAGCTGACTAAAGTGTTTTTCTAAATAAAATAGTCTTCTGAAATGTCACCTTTCAGCAATAATTACATCACAAAGCATGAGAGTTTAATACTTTCAGAGGAAATGTCTTACTTGATCACAGCAATGATCACATAGCTCAGAAACTGACATCTCGCAGTGACTAGGATCATACGCTTCAAAGGATTAAGCAAGAAATCTTGTGGTAGGCAGTAATGGAATAATTTGACCACTGGGGAAATATAATACTTGTCAGACATGCACCCTGATGTATGAAGACTTACATCAATTTTCAGAAAATATATATCATTCCTACTAATTTAAGTGATTTTCTCATTAGAGATGCCCCAAAATCATCCAGGTTTTTGGATTCTCTTAAGACCTTATACTCAATTACATAAGTGGCAGGGAAATCTATAGGTTAATTATGCATTGTATACGAATAGACCCTTTTATTGAATTAACACTGCTGCACTAAACTGATAATGGATATTAAAGCCTCCATGTCAGTATCATAAGGTGGTGACAATTAGCTCTGGTGTTGTCTTGGGCAGTGAAAGAAAATACACAGTCAACACAGCAGACAGGAAAGAAGACAGTAAACATATGCCTGCAGTGGTAAGTTTAATGTAAACATCACATGCACATGAACTACAACAACCAAATCTTTAAACACCTTAGGCTGATGGGGAGAACACTGATTATTGCCATGCAAATTAGAAGACAAAGTGCCCTACGGTGAGAAACTGATCAAAAAAACCCCACAAGATAAAATAACATTAAGATAAATGAGTACTATACAAAGATGACACAAAGCTGGCAGATACTAAGTACAGCTGCTCCTTTCCCAGTTTTCCGAATATCCTCTAGATCACACCAGGATGCTACAAACCCAGTAAGGTATAGTCCTCACAGCCCAGAAAACAGTCCACCAGATTGAAACAAAAGACCTCCAGGTATTCTAAGGTGACTTCATACAATGCAGTCTTTACACCTCTTGCACCGCAGAGAACTTGTGGGGAAGTGGAAGAGATTCAATCAACCGTTAACCAAGAAGTAAAGCTGTCTATTGCCCACAGTTCTGTGGCCTTTGTATTATTATTAAATCACCCCAAGTCTTGGAGCAAGGAGGACACAGCAGAGCACTGGCATTTTAACAGGACACAGACATGGTGGGAAATCCTCTCAGAGGTATGGCAGGTGTCATTGGTGTAAAGAGCAGCTGTCTCCCAGCTGCAGCCCTCCCTACCCAACATTGCCTTTATTTGCAAACTTCAAAGAATAAGAACATAGCATCTCCTACACATTAAAACACTTGGAGAAGTTCATGAATGGTTTTTGGCATCAAGTAAAAAAAAGATGATGTTTCTCTGACAGTAGGAAAACACCCAGGAAGTCAGACAAAATGACCATTCTTAATAGGAAAGCTCAAATCACCTGCTTACAGTACCCCCATGTACCTTAGATGTCTTATTTACCACTCTGCCAGTCACCCAGTTAACCATGCACAGTTCCTACCTTGTAAACTCCTCATGAAGGTTGTTCGGTTCTGATGAATAGTACTTAATTCGAAAATGCAACGTGTACGGAGGTCCAACTGTATATGCAGAGATTTTAAATGGGGAAATAAGAGTTTATACTAGTTGTGGTTCTGCAAAGGCAGAACAACAGCCACCATCCCACAACCCAAGAAACCCAAAATGAACTATGCTTTTCAAATTCTTCAAAGCAGCAAATATTTCATGTTTTTAAATTTAAAAATGCATGCAATAAAACGCCTAGATGATTACCATAGTTCACGATACTCTAATCATTAGATTAATCAAGCAATAGTCTATCTGGCAAACACATTTTTGTTCAGGTGTGCCCAGCAGCACACTGCGGATGACAGCAAGTTCCAGGTACACTGCCTGTTGCCAGGGGCAGAAGAAGATGGAATGGAAAGGAAGAGGATGATGCTTCTTGTTAAAGAGGCACAAACACGTCTTAAAAAAAAAAAAAAAAAAACCAAAACCAAAAAAAACCCCAAAAACAAAACAACCACCCAAAAGATCAGTTTTTGACTGATACACGTGAATGAGAGAAGGTAAATTAAGGTGAAAAGTGCTGGAGAGGACTCTAGAAGGCACCCATGAACATAGAAAGCTAACAAATTCCATGAAGTGAAGTTGCAAGAATTGTTTTCTAACCACCTTTCAGAAGGTGAATGCTAGGTCTGACTTTCCATGTAACAGAGATAATAAACCAGTACCAAACTACCATGAGACTATAACGAATGTATCCTTGTCTGCCTAAGCCTCATCTTCCAGACCAACAGCCTGCTAGTGTATTAAGTGCTGGAAAAATGATTCTTTTTCACACCTTTCTAAGGTCTTCTGTAACACCAGAACACAGTATATACGTGCTTATTAACGATCCATTCTACTAGACAATGTGCAGCCAAAACTCAAAATAATTAGGGCTTTGACACTGCAATGATAGCTCCTAGAAAACAGATTATAGCACCCTAGGCTGACAGTTTGGCAACACTGGTAGGGTCTGCATCAGCGAGATGATGACTCCTACCTACCCACTGCTGGGAAAAAGAGCAGTGAGCAACACCCATTGTTAAAGAGAAACCCTTGTGAAAGCACCTGCTGAAGACAAGGCAAAAGTATCCTGTTGTGAGACACACCCTTAGAACACTCATCAAACTGCTTCCCTCTTCCTTGTTCCCCAGGGCAGGGCTTGGCCAATTGCTTTTTAAAACAGGCCCTTCATAGATTAAACACAAACAAAACAGTCCAACTAAACAAGTCCAAGGTGTTACAGAATTGTTGATTTTCCACATTTTAAGACATATCAAGAAAAAAGACAAAGCTATTACAGAAAGTGCACCTGCAAATCACTTAGTCACTTAAGGTAAAGCAGTCTGCGATGTGATGAAAAGGTGAGAGAAAGCCAACCACTAAAACCCAGCCCATGGCAGCTATCTTTACCATCTGTTCTAGGAGACTGACACCCATGCACCATGGGCTGAAAGCAAACTGTCCTAAAGGCCACTGAAGAACTCCTCCACCATTTAAAAAAATCATCTAGATATTTGGATCATTATCAGAAAGAAAGGCAAACCACCGCTGAAGCAATCAAGACCCATCTCTGTGAGGTCCTGCAAGGGGGTCAACAACTTCCTTGCAAAATGCTTATTATCATCTCACAGAAGCAATATTATCAGTTGGGCTATGGCTGTTGACAACTGCAATATATTAACAAAACACATTAGTGCTGATGCTGTGCTGTGTTGTACCCAAGCTTGCAACCAAATTGTTAAGAGATGAAGGAACAACTTGCCTGCCTTAGCCAAGCTTCACAAAAAACTCAGTAGACAAACCCAATTTCTTCACCCAAAACTCCCTTTGATGAAACAGAAGGTATTTCTGCTAATTTTATTTATAATACAGGAAAAAAAAGGTTAACCATTACACAATGCAGTATTTTCCATTTACTCTTTGGAAAAAAACCCAACCGACAAACATCAGGAAATCCATTCTGGATCAGAAGTGGTGACAGAAACCATGATCTGTGTCCAGGCAACCTGATTTCATAGATCAGACTGAAATTACCTGGTAACCTACTCTGCCTTAGAGAAACAGCACATTTAATGAGGGCTACTGAAGACTGGTTTATTGCTTGTAAGTGCTCCTGCATTTAGACATGATATAGTCAGCCAATTAACTATTAAATTAAATCTATTTCCTAAGAAATATTTATTCCGTTAAAGACCATATTTAAACACTCATAATCATGTTCAAATACTCTAATTTCAAGTTCCTATAGGAAATAACAAAATAAACAGGCAGAGACATGGTACTCACTTTTTATTTGCTTCTTAATGAATTTTGAATGGTCCAACCAGTGCTAAAAGAAGAAAATCCACATTTTAAAACAGTCCCATTTCAAGATTTTGTTGGCACAATGAACTAATTACAGTAAAATTTAACAGAAAAAAACACCCACTTTTAAAAGGGAATACTGCCATATGTGTTTGCTAAACTTCACATTTTTGAAAGTGTTTATTCGTACATTTACCAACTTACCTTCTTTCATGAGGAAAGCCTAACTTAGAAATGCTTCAGTACTGCCAGGGAAGTTTCACTCTTCCAGAGAGGAAACCTCAAAACCCAAAGCCACAAAGTAGTGGTGTGCAAGGAGAACACTCTTTCGTCCCCAGGTTTAACTATTGCCCAGGTGGCCCCTGAGGAGAGCAGGCCAAACCCCTGCGTTTCATTCTCCTTTCAACTCCACTGTCTGACAGCAACCCTCCACATCCTGTACTATCCTGCCTTCCATTGCTCCAAGCCAAGGTTTTACAAGAAGAGGATGAAGACTTAACCCCTACTAAAAGCATCTGGGTAACACTGATGCAGATCCTCCACCCCTTTTTCAACTAATGGCAAAAGATCTTGAATAGATGCAACTATGATGACAAAAAAGCTTGCTTCTCAGCAAAGTTTATGCACTCTCTCATCTGTGCAAACTGCATCTACAGAAGAGTAGCAATAAATACTCTCCAATGTAAATTTAGCTTAAATTTTTGACTGTCTCTGCACAATGTCCTACACAAGGCTGCAATCTGATTTGAAGGCAATCTGATTTGAAGCAACTCCATGTAAATAAATGCCTCTGTCACACAAGGTAATAAAACAGTATTTGGGTTTTCTTGAAATAGATGCTTTTCTATCTTTATGAATATATTTATTTTAAAAGAATAACCTAGGTACTATGGAAAAAAAATCTTACAAAAACCCATCCCTTCCTCCCTATTAAAGCATTCATGCTTTCAGAAAGAGGAGAACCTCTGAATGACTACTTATCATTCCACTAGCACTGTGATACCATGACTAAATAAATGCGTAAAACCATTTGTTGCATGGTAATGCTGGTATTTATTTACTAAGCATGCCCTAAGCAAAAATTTATTTATCGCAGGTACAGAAGAGTATAGATCGAAAGTCTGACAACTTATGACCCTTGAGGTAAATAAATCTCACAAAAAGAGAGAGAGAAAGAAAAATGGAACAATTATTCTGAAGGTGCTTTTATTTGCGTGATACTTGCTAGACTCCCTTAGGTGAGGCTGCCAAGGAATCCATCCTTAGAATATAAGAAACTCTACCAGAGTGGAAATAAAACATTAAAGCAGCTCATACGAATATATTCCTTAAGAGTGCAAGTAATCTATTCTGTCTCTACTTTTCTCTCATGAAAAACCACACCAGAAACCACAGCAGTTCACAGCAGCTTTGTGAAATTTGAAATTTTTGATAAGGAAAAAAATATCAACATTGAAACTTTGCTTTTTTACTGAAATTATACAAATTGTTACTTTCTTACCTCCAGGACAGATTAATTTTTTTATGCTTCAAATACCTAGCTACAAAAATGTCTCTCTCCTCAATATTTATTTTGGCTAAAGATAAATCACTCGCAAAGACAAATATACTGATTCCCTTAAAAGAAAAGTTTATTTTCATGATAAAGAAATCCAGACAGGAATAATACCTATACTACAAGTAAAAATTCTCCAATAACTTTTCATCTGTGGTTCATGTTAGCACCATGTTCAGAAATAAGCACCACACTATATGAACTGCAGTAACTCCCAATTAAATAACAATCCAATAGTCCCCATCTTGAATGTGGTGTTCTTAAAACTCAACTAACAGCAAGTTTCGAATTGATTATTTGTAAGTGTAAACACTTCAAAGAAGGTTTAAAAATAACTAATAAGACTCTGGGAACTACTTGTGCAGACCATTATATGAGACTATAGCCTGGACAGGAAACCATCATTCATTCTCTGTACCCAAGCAGCCAGGGGCAGACTGCTCCAGGAGATAAACCACAGCAAGCATTAAATTCATCTCTCTTCAGAAGCAAGAATGAGCTGCTGTTTTACTTCCATCCCACATTGCACATCATAGCTGTGTGTGATGTGGCTATGACACAGAACACAAACTAAAAATACAGAGGTAGACCATGGACTGGCAGTATTATTGGCCCAGAGTTCCCAGGCCTGGCAGTTTTCATGCAGATTTGCAAACCAACACCATTTTAAAAGTCAGGTATTTTGTGCAACTGTGAAAATCAGGCTGAATCTCAACACTCCTTTGTCTCAGGTAATGTCAGAGGGCTGCTTCACACTAGAAATCATACCAACTTTCCAAATGTCCTTCTGATCTCAAAAGATTTCATAGCATTTTAGATGAAGCCAGAAAAAGCTTTGGGCTTGGCTACATACTGCACGCTGACTCAAGAACAGGAAAGTAAAAGCAATGAATTCTGAAGTCTCACCAGGAAGATCAATAAAACCAGAGAGGACTTCTCTCTCTCAGCACCTATGACTGTACTGTGCTTGTCTTGTGCTCTGGCAAAACAACTTGTGCATCATTTCAGGATCCACACTCATTGAAGAAATTTAACTATGGATGTCACAGTGTAGGACCGAAGCTGACCACAGCCACTTCAACCATACAATGCCACACTCCTCAGTCTGGACTCAGAAGTACCAGTGCAGAACAAGGAGGAGGAAAGAGATTAATTGGTTTAGGGCTCTGTTGTGATAGGAAGACAGTGTCTAAACTACTTTGCCCACAGTAAGGGGAAAAAAAACCCAAACCTGGTCAAATTGCAGGTAGCCAAAGTTCTACGATTACTTTAGAATAGAACAGAACAAACATTTCAGTTGGAAGGGACCTGCAATGATCATCTAGTCCAACTGCCTGACCATGCTATTAAGGGCACTGTTCAAATGCCTCTTAAACACTGACAGGCATAGGGCATTAACCACCCTCTCGGTAAAGAAATGCTTTTTAATGTCCAGTTTAAACCTCCCTTGGCACAGCTTCGAACCATTCCCATGCATCCTGCCACTGCATCCCAGGGAGAAGAGATCAGCACCTCTTTTCCAATTCCCCTCCCCAGGGAGCTGTAGGGGAACTACACTGAGGTCACTCCTTTAATTCTGTAAAGTAAACCGGAACTTCAAATGCTGGATTAACTACCATTTATTCCTGTTTAATCCCAGTATAATTTCTTTTCTTTGCCAAATGAATACCATTTCCTGTAGTATTAACTGACATAAAACAGTAGACTGGTTGGGATTCACGTGTTGAAAAACACACACCAATCAATTCCATATGAAAGAAACACCGTCTAAAAAAATAATTCTTAAAATACTTGAAGCAGGGTGCTCTCCTGGTGATCACTCGTTCGAGAAGAGGAAAAAATAAGCAACTCATTGCTTCATAAGTGACAGCAACCAGTATCTTCTCAAAATAGTCACACAGCAAGGGAAAGATGTATTTGTGTCAAGATACAACAAATAAACTATAGCTACTACAGCAGTCTGTGTAAGGACCACAGTGACTGCCAAATGAAGACTGAAAGGGAGAGTACCACAGGTTGACACAAACCATCACACACCTGACCTCTGCAAATTCCACTGCCTCTGTATTTGCTTCCTAAAAGAATGAAAAACTCTTTTCTTGGTCTATACAGCCCTCAAAGCTGACCTGAAAAGGAAAAAAACCCTTGTGTTTGATCCTTTTTGGTTAGCTTGCTTTACTGATTTAAAATGCACAAAGAATGTCTTGAATAGGCTGTTTTCCCTTATGCTTACTTATGTGTTTAACTATCAGCAAGGCAAAGCCCATTCTTACTGGAAGTTTTATTTGCCCTTTGAAAAATACTGCTTAAATGCTTTCTCAAGCCTTACCTGGAGATACAGGAGGGAGAACGTGCTAAATGTTCAGGTTCAGAAAAGAAGGTGTGCTAAACAAAAGCTGGCACCTTTAAAACCTGAAGTCAATTATCCCTTCCAATACCTTCTTTCTGTCCGATTTCCTAGGCGCCTGTATCATACCAAGCTGCCATGAACCACATCATCTTCTAAAGCAGAGGATAAAAACGTAACACATGGGAGGAAGGAATAACCAAAAAACAATGAATAAACCCCCTACCTGCTAAACCACAGTTGGGGGACTTCTTTACTTTAAACGTATAAAGTTTAAAAGTAGCAAAGGAGAAATTTTCCTTTCCTCTTTTCTTCTGAAGGTCACCTTTTAAGTATTACTCAACATGATCAATCCTTCTGTTCTGAATTCCCATAGAACAGGGAGGGGGCTGGGAGGGTATCCATGTTTTGCTATCACAGGACAGACAATTGCAACAAAGAATGCAACTGAAGAAATGGCGGTATCTATATCCTGAGAGAATCCTACAATATATTGCAGGTCATAAGAAGCTGTAAAGCACAAACCGCCTTTTTCTAATGATGATCTGGAATAAGAAACAAAGAAAGGACAAGCCTGGACAGAAGACAAATAAACATTAGCTATCAGCAGCCTAAAATTAATGTCAAATATCCAAACTAACCATAGAATATGTTGCATATGACCAGTTTCTGCAAAGAACAATAAAATACTTCCTCATGGCAACTTAACTTCGATAGTATGGTCTCACAAGATTTTATTACTGCTTTTTCCAGCCTCAACTAAAACTTTCAAGGCCTCCAGCTTTGCTTGCACCTCATAGTAAAAGTAATTAAAACCCCAGTAAGCTTTGCATTTCTTCTAAACCACTGCAGAGACCTCCTGCGTAAGACTGACACTCTTCAATCACCCCAAGCACTACTTCCCTGTTTAAGTACTGTAACAGCTGAACAAGAAATTATTTCTTTAATTCCCCTTCCTTCCTTCACTCCTCCTCTCCCTTCCACAAACAGGAGGAACAGAAAAGGAGACCAGGGGTTTTGTTACAAAACAATGGAAACACTTGAAGGACCTTAGAAAGTTTCCAGACTTGCTACAGTTGTCCTAGAACAGTGGTCTCCAAACTTTTTTGACGGCACTAAAGGTAAAGAAGTTTTTGAGCACACAATATATGCATATTTATAAATAAATTATACAGATGCCCCACTGTACTACTATATTACGCACATTATAAAACAGACAGGAAAAGAGAAATTAAAAAAGGATGAGTATGATGGAAGAACCACCACTAAAATAACTGCAGAGCACAAAGTCTCAGGAATTTTGTTACTGAGTCTGGCAGAAAAAAAAGTGTTGGTCCAAAGCCATTATTTATGCAACTACAGCAAGATGCAAGTTTTATTGCTCACTATAACCTGTAAATTGTGATCAGTCAAGGTGCTGAACATGAGCAGGCAATGTATCTGTGCCGCTTTTTAAACCTCACTTAGAAAAAGGTTTTCCACTAGATCAAGTTCTTCCAAACATTAACAACACTTAACAACCCCTCTTGCCCCTGAGTATTTCACTGCTGGAGTTAATAGCAGATAACTTAAAATACAGCAGTACACAAAGTTTGCTTTAGAATAAACTACTAGGTGATTGTCTACATCCTTCTATTCACGGGTATCTTCAAAGAGCACAAGATGCAAACTGATGTTCACTGAATAGTCTTTACAGTATTTTCTGTCTTACTGCTGACACCTTGCTTTTCATAACTGTTTTTTGGTTGTATTGAAAATTTATTTGTTTGGGGGGTATTAAAAATAAGCTGTTCAAACACAAAGTTTTTTTCTCTTTCAAAGCACTTAAGATGTAATTCTGATTTTCCTTCCTAAACCACAGCTATCAATACTGCTTGTCCCAACTTTGGCAAAGTTACAGGACTGCCAAGAAACAAAAGCTGCTGTCCTTTGAGCGCACAGAAGCAATCTCCACTATTCAAAGACTACTCCAGGCTCTCCTTATTTATAATGGTGGCTTAAAGATGTTTAGCACTTAACAATACATAAAAAAGAGAAAGGCTTAGAGCCTCAAGGAGTTTACACAACTTTAATCTCCCAGTCCTGCAATTGCCACTGTGTGGCTGAGCTGGCCCTAAGCAGAAGCACATGGAGGTTATGCATTAATTGCTATACAAATTAAATGAGTGGGTCACAAGTTCAAAACAGACCAAGGAAGGCTGTTAAAGCACGGAACCTTTTTGCACAGGGTGCTGAGGAAGATAATAAACTTGTGCCTTGAAGCTCTCTTAGGCTCTACTTTCTGCCCAACTTGAGCCAGACCAAAAAAAAACCCAGAGAAAACACAAACGAATGAGAGCTTTCAGCCTGGCACTCCAGTGAAAGTGAAGAACTCTGCCCTCAACACTCCTCTACAATCCAGGAAACCATAACCCTGCTACCAAAGGCCTGCAACCAGGGTTGGCTTTTTTAGGCGCCCCAGAGTCTATTCACAGCCCTTAACATCTACAGTTAGAAGGATATGATTTACTTCCCCCTCTAATACAGAGGGAAGAAATAGCACAAAAAGCTAAAATACTTGCACATATAGGCACATTTTTTCCCAAACTCCAGGGACAGAGCTATCTACAGAAAACATACTTGCTCAAATCTCTGCTTCATCTTTCTTAACATTCAAAAGAGCCCTTCCATTTTGCAAAGATGAAAGAAAATGAGCATTTTCTGGTTCCTCAGCCAGGTCTTCTGCTTCTATCTTTTCTCTTTCTTGCTAGGAAAGGAGGTTTCACCCTCCCCTTCTGCTTCCCTTCTTTCAGAACATTACAGATTGGTAACTATTACCAAGATCCCAATTAGGTGATTTGACAATCAGTGACAACAGAATATGTTTTTCTTATTATAAGCAGGCTCTGCCCTATTAGCAGTGTCTTTATGATCAGGTCCATCAGAGGACACCCAATGTATGTAGTATAAATTTTATCAGGAACACTCACACATAACTTCCTAAAAACACCAAACCGATTACAGATATACTTCATTTAAACATCAGTTCCCAGTGATAAATACATACCCTTAAATTATCTGGGATATCAGAACAATGTTTAAATAGATTATACCAGTTTTCCTTAAAAGGATAGATTCCCTTTCTCAATATCAAGTCGTTATAATATCTGGACAGGTTTCGTGTTTGTTGTTTGAAGCTATTGGTAAAACACAGATGATAGTGCAGCTGGTAAAACACTGATCTGACCTATTGACATTGACCCAAGCTTGCTAGTGAATAAAGCTGAGAATTCGGAGATGATAAAGTTAGTACCCACATTTGACAAAGTATCAATATTGTGGGTATATTTTGACATTATTTTATTTTAATAGCACACAATACATCTGTCTTCTGTTGCTTTATGGAAAAAACATTTACATACTGACCAGACAGCCTAAAAGCAAACACTTGTTTTCCAAATCTGCATATTCTCTATTCACAACCCAGGTTGCTCCCATATCAACACCTCAGCACATAAGGTGAACGAAGAAAAAGATTAAGTATATAGCAATATGGTTTAACCACAAGGTTGCAGTCTTTTAACCCTATCTTATTAATGTATCTGTCTACTTGCATCTGTAAATACAATCCCTCCGCTTTTGATTTTCTTTTACCTGTAGATGCTGGAAGGCATTGGATAGGGGAAGAAAATGAATTTTTTTCTCTATTGCAAACGAAACTAAAAATCTACAGAGCAACACAATCTGTGCATGGAACAGCAAAGATAGGAATTAGAAGAAATGCTTGCTTGCAAGAGATTTAACCCACTTTTAATACCATGAACCTAATAAACATAAAGCACATTTTTCTTTACCCACAATTATTGCTTTTTCACTTATATGTGATCAATTCATGTGCATATCATATAAAATAACACGACTCGTTTATAGCATTTGGCATATGTGCAAGAACCAAACAGATCAGTTGTTTCAGCCATATGTCCCATAATGCCTACATCTCTCCCTGAAACTGCACCAGTAATTTATAACAGGCAACACAAACTACTGCAAAACATAACAATTAACTGAAGTTATACTTACTGTAACCTGGGAAGCATCCATGAATTGTAGGCCAAAGTAATCAGTTTCCACAAGGTCCAAATGATACACAATCTGGTCAAACAACTCCTGTCCCCTTGCATTTTTCTGTAACAGAAAAGAAAGTGGTTTGTTTCTTTTGGGGTTTTTTTTGTTTGTTTGTTTTTTTAATGGGTGGGCGTGGATTAGTTTGCTTGGGTAGGTTTCTTTTTAATTTCAAATGGGGGAGAGGATATGTACAACAGAAAATAATACCTAAATAGTAATTCTATTTATTCTAAAGGATTGCATTGACTTTCCTTTTTATTTTCTTCAAGAAAGACACAGTGACATGTTTTTTCTTGTCTGCAGCTATTCAAACAGCATAAGACTTCATTCTCAAAGAAAATTTTCAAATTTCACTGTAACTCAAAATGGAGGAAAGAAAGGAACGGCTTGTGTCCTGTAAGTATCTTAAGTCACAGACCAAACATTTTAAAGCCAGGAAGCCAAATCCTCTCATAAAACCTCGCTTGACACACTGCCTGAAATCTGCTGACAGTTATCACGTATCGACTGCAGTCATGCAGTGCCATACCACTACTTGAGCTGCAAAATAAATTCCAGACAGCTTGAAAACTTGAAGAGTACTGCGAGGAAAATTAATGGTATTTGATAAGAATCCTTCAGTAATGTAGCTAACTCCTATCACAGTTAGTCTTTAAAAAGAGAAACAAAAAAGGCCAAAAAAACTCATTTACTTGCCATGCCACCTGAAACACATAGGCATGGAAACAAAACTAGCCTCAGTCATGGGCTTTGGGTAATAGTAGAAAAGTTAACTGATCTTAAAGCTAGGTGGCATTCACCTCTGTACTTCTTCTGAGGTTAAAACAAGAATTTAGATACCCAGTGCTTCAGCTTCAAGCACTAGAAACCAGCACGACTTTATACAGGAAAGTACAGAACTGGAACCACTTTTGTGCTTGTTGTCCTCTCATACAACTTTGAGGATTTTTTATTATTATTTTTATTTTTTAAAGCTCTAACATATTAGGCATTCCCACTGCATCCCAAAATGTGGCAAGATTCACTGATTTCAGCCAAAAGAGCGCTACAGAGTCTAGTTTGTAAAAAGAACTGGAAGAAAGAAAGAAGAAAGAAGGCCTTTCGTTCGGCCTTCTGCATAAAAACAGCATTAATCCTAACATACAGAACTCCTGTCCAGGATTCAAAGCTGTCTAAAATCTGCCTTTTCCCCACAACAGACAAGATGAAGAGTTTCAACTCTATTTTTCCAAGAGGGTCAAGCAAGCTTAGGTGTAGGTAACAAATTTTGAGTTTTTTAAGGGTTGGGTGTGGGTGGGTGTAGTAAGGTTGTTGTTGTTGTTGTGTTTTTTTTAATAACAAAGCAGAAGCACCGAATCTTACCAAATTTCAGGAACAGCATTAGGAGTTCCATTAAAACAAGCTTCAAAAACTTAAAACAAGCATTACATTGTCATCGTAAGATACTACTTTGTATTTTTGGGAGGCAGGGAGTGAATAATAGGCATTCTTAACCAAAGCTCAATGTGCAATTGAAGGCATATGAGAAGACAACAGCTTCTTAAAGCAGTACATTGCTAAGAAACCATCATCTCTGGTTTACAGCAAGTATTATACATCTACACAGAAAGTTTGTTAACAAGTACACAAAACATTTTCTCCTATGTAGTAAATTCAGCACTTGTTAACAGAAGTCAAACCAAAGTAAAACAGAATTTAAACTGCTCAAATGAGGGAGAAGAAAGCCCTCCAACACAGTAAAAAAGAAATGCCAAGACATGAGGAATTCACGGAACTAGGAAAAACTGATTTGGTGCCCTATGATCATTCTATTCCTGGTTGCTTGCTTTATGGCATTGACTACCAGTATGTTTAACTTCAACTGCCACACACCCAATAGAAATCAGAGAGCACACTCCACCTTCTGTACCCAAATAGTAGTTAATGTTCAACGTATGTGTTACATGGAAATAGCTCTCCACTGCACAGCCAGACGATAAAATGTAGTTTTAAATACATAGCTTACAGGAGATTGTAACATTTAATTTGTCACTAAATAAGCCTTCCTGGCAACTCATACCACTTGAATGAGAAAGCTGCTGCAGCCAACCAATTGCTGACAAAAAAGTTTCTTGAGGTGTTACACTAAAGGGGGAGATAAAAGTGACTAACTCCTTTCCTCTGCTAACAGTATAGGGTGATCTGTTCTCCTTTACTCTGCTTCTTCACTGCCTGACAATCTAGGCAGTCAGACCGCTGACTGATAACTCGGTACTTGTGCATTGAATGAATTGGCTGGTATAGGCAAAGTAGAAGGGTTTCTCCTCAGGAATTACATATGCATTAAAGTTGCCTCTAATGGAGAAAACATCCGTATTACGAGAAACTTCGTATTTTCAGGGTCTTTTCCTCCTCCCCTCCTTCTAGATAACACAGAAGCTAAAAAAATGCTTCCTTTTTCAAAACCTGGTAACACATAAAGAATATGAAACTGATTTCATAAAAGACAATTTTTTATAGTAGATATAATCAGTTGGACTTTAACAAATCACACTTTCTCTAAAGGCCTTCGACTTGTGCATATTTTTTTAAGATACATCTAAAAAACCTCAACCTGAAACTAACAATATTTTACAGTTCTACCTTTCTAGACAGATGGTTCAGAACTGTCAGATGTAAAAGACCTGCATAACTTACATCTCAAAAAAGGGAGTATATGGCAGCAAACAATATACATATACTATTATATACAGTTACTACTTTGTTGTTCTGAAAGTTACTATAATTGGAAACTGATATATGGAAAGCTGCAAAACATTGCTTGGTTTTGTGGTTGGTTTGTTGGGGGTTTTTGGCTTTGCTTTTTTTTTTTTTTTCTTTTCAAAAAGGCAACAATTAAACCACTGCCAGTATCTGGAGGAGTGTTCCTTGGAACCTAAGAGAATTTGTGTGAGCACCATGAAACCTCACAGCCAAACACTGGAGGGGCATTTAAAACGTCCAGCTTACAAAACTACAGCAGCAACACAAGGTAAAATTGAACTAGCATGAGGTAGTCCTTGTGTTCCTTTTTGCCTCCTTGTCCTAGAAGAAACATACAAAGACTGAATTACACTTGCAGGTTGGGAAGCTCCATGATAACGGCATGATGATGAGGGACTACTAAGAGAAAGAAAGGGGCGGGTGGGGGGGAAGCTTTTCTTATGTCAGTCAGCCCTTTGTATTCTGGCAGTTTGTCATCATATTTTCTTTGGGACCATGAATCACGGCATCAAAGAAAATTCTTATATGAGGACTTATTGCTGGGTCTCCCTACAGCAGGACTCAAATTGGTATAGGTATAAAGCACCTTGTAGAGCCACAGCGACAGCTGCATGGCCCATGTTTCATATAGGCTAGATTTTTAGCTGCCAAAGGCTTCCAGTCTCAGGGAATCTATGGACATTCTCATCAGCTAAAGCCTGACAAAATGAAGATTATCTTCTCCAATTAGAGACTCTTCCAGAACTGACATTTGAATAGGCAAGAGGTTTTAATGTGCTTTTGGTGAACACGAAGGAAAAGGCAAATTCATCAGTCAGGGACATTTTACACCAACTGGCTCTGTCTAAACAGGCTGAGCAGTGTTGATTTTAGCTATTCCAGAGTTGTTTGAAAGGTTTTTGCCAAAGGGCATGAAAAGGGGACATACAAGCCAGAAAAGTCCCATTTTAGTGCAAATACAGTGCAAGAATGCCATCGATCACTCTCAGAGCACACTGCAAAGCTGGAGAGCTTCTGTACACACCTTCCCCAAACCGGAGCGCAATGCGCAGTGCGTAGCATCCCAGCACAGTGTGCTACATGAATCCAACTGGAGTGCTTGAAACTGAGTCATATTAGGGAGCTCAGATTAGAGCATTACAAACAAACAATTAACAGATTTCAGAAATCTGAAGTTGTGCTTGGGAAAACAACTTGTCAAATAGGCCAGAAGACATGAAATAGCCTGCAAGTTGACAGAATCGTAACAAAAAAAGGAAAATAAACAACTACCAAGAAAAAAAGTTAAATCCAATTAACTGTAATGTGTCCCAAACTGAATAGTTAGGAGTAGCAGAAATGAGTAGGTAGGGTAGATTTAGTTTCTTTTTCTAAAGGAAAGCACAGGATTATGTATTCTGCAAGACAAAAAATGTTTCTGCAGAGTGAGCTATGATCTCATGGTCACAGACACCAGGTTTAGCTTCTAGTAAGTTAGTAAACGAACATTTTTAGCTACCAATTCTCTGTTCCAGAGGCCTGATATTGCTCTGCTTTGACAGCATCAGCATTTCCTCGCCTTGACACTTTCTGGAACAGGGTAGCCCAGTAATGTTCTGCTCAGTCCTCTTACACCTGAACTGCTATTAACTAGTTTTTCAAACCTACAACTAAGGCTGTCTCTGCTGGCCATATTGCTTAATAATGAGAATTTGCTTTGCCTTTTTACAGTCACTGGCAATGTTGTTTCCCTGCATTTCAGACATACTCCAGGCTAAACATGCATAAAGCCATCTGGGCTTCTAATTAGCCTCGACTCCTGGTGCTCATTATCATCTGTCCTTTAACCTGCTTTTCTTGTAGATAGTCAAGCCCTCAGTTTCTCATGCACATTCACTTTTACTGTAACAAAGCCATATTTGCAAAATTTTAAGCACAGAAATGCAACTATCTCTATATTCTTATAAATCTGTTCATTAGGTCCCTTGTGAAGAGGGTGGGACAGACACCACCCTCTGCACCCTCTAAGCTTGGTCGTGGGAGGGTATGTGATTACAGTGAAGTCATCCTTTGGATCATGACTCTTGCAAGCATGTCAGAGCTAGCTCTTAAGTAAAAAGCACTGCCTGTTATATAGCACAATTGCTGTGAAATCTAACAGCTTCAGCCAAGTACACATTTGAGGCCATGGCTGGGCTTGCAAAAGCTGCACTGAAAACCATGCTATCCATCCCAGCAATGCTGCTATAGGTAGTATTGTCAAAGATGGTTAACATATTTTCAAGTTCCATTTTCCATGCCACCATCCAAAGATAACACTCTGCAGAGGGCGTGCTGCTCTCTGCAAACTAGCCATGACCTTGGTGCCTGTCCCACCCTCCTCCCAAGGGACCTCACAAACAGATTCATAAGAATGTGGAAAGAGTTGCATTTTTGTGCTTGAAATTATGCAAATATTACTTCCTTTCCATATACAATAAATTAAATGTTAAGACTAAAAGAAAAGCAAGTTATTTCCCAACACATCATATTTCCATGAGGGTGGCTAACTTGCTCAAGCTAAATGAAGATGTTAGGTTGTCTTCTTACCAGTCAACCACTGACTCAAGTTTTCAGTTCTGGCTCTAAGCTCACTTGAAAACGTGACAGTGCAAATAACCATTAAGCCTCTCACACCCTGTCATGGCACAACAGCAGCACTGCTTCAGAGCCTGCTAACTGCACGCAAATTTTGTTACGAATGTAGCACAGGCCATAGAAACAAGCATTCCTGAATGTGGCCAGAAGAAAATGCAACTGATGACACGTGAACTTTCAGTGGAAGGAGAACAAAATTCATTCTAGCCCCTTTGAGAAATTAGCTAAAAACAAAAGCCAAAATCACCTTAACCTACTCTTGCAAAAAAAAAAAAACCCAAACAAATGCAAAACAAAAAATTCCAAATGCATATACACCACCAAAACCACAGCCCTTCAACAGAAAACAAAAAAATCCCCTGAATGGCATTTACTTCTCATGACTCTGAAAGTACAAACATTTTGCTCCCACTCATTTTTGTCAAGGCCTCAAACTAAAATCGCCATTTCCTGAGCAAAAGCATCTTATAAGCAAAGTTAAGGAACCCCTCAAAAAATGACAAAGCACCAAAGCAAAAAAAACTTCTAACCAGCAAACCAATCCATTTCCTTCAAATTACTCTCAAAGCCTATGATAAAACTAGGACTCTCAAAAACTAGGACTCTCACAAGTCACATCCCATCGAGGGGATAGGGGGAACCTCAAATAAAGCAGCAGCACACTACTATTTAAATATATTCTCTCTGCAGGCAGATTGGCACGTAACAGCAGAAGTGAGCTGGGTTTCTGTGACTAAGATGCCAGTGAGAATTTGCAGATAGATATTAAGAAAAATAAATAAACCCCCAAACAGTGGCTATAGTAAACAGCTCACTATTGCTGCACAGCAGCATTTCTCAACAGCACTCAAACTCTCATCTCTCCACCAGTTATTGGCAAGAAGAATCAATGTTCACTCCCTGCTAAAGAAGATGGAAATAGGGATTAATGACTGCAAAAGACAAGTAGCATCTCTGCTGCTTTTCACAGGACAGCAAGGACTGAGGATTGAAAGACTATAGAACCGGTATGGAGAAGTAGTCTAAAAGAGAACAAACAAATAGGTCACCGTATTTTATATGTACTACACAAGGCGCTACATAAACCCAAATGGCACTGGCTTTCTAGTCAGATCACAATACCTTTAACCATGCCAGCACGACATTGGTAAAGTCTCTCACATCATCCTAAGCTTTCTACCTGCTATGTAAGGGCAGTCACTTCTGAATAAAACCCCCAAAATTAATAATAAAACCAAGAAGTCCAAACCACAAATAATTATGGTTGGAGAAGAATAATAAGCTATTTTCAAACTCTGCAATAAAAATGAAGAAAAGATTTTTAATTATTCATAAAGTATAAACTCATTGAGATGAATCAAAGTTTGGAACGGCAGCACAGCATCGTAGAACTTACACAGAAAATATAGCAGAGAAGGAACTACCTTACATGCACAACAACCACTAAAGACCCCAAAATAATTCCAAGTAACCGGTTGGAAAGATATCGTATGTACAGCAACATTTAAAATACAGTACAGATTCAAGTAAGTCAGGTGAAATTTGAAGAGTGAGTATAGGGATGCCTTTGCTAGTTCACTCACCCCTGCTATAAGTCACTTCCTTCCCTGCCTCTGAACGGGCAAGTACCTGTGGACCAGTTGTGTAAAATGATCTGCACAATGCTAACTTTTTTTGAAAGTTGGTTTTGCACAGTTGTTTTCAATGTATGTACTTTCACTAACCAAGCTTTATAGTACAGCCCTTCAAAAACTAATTGTAGTAGCACACCTAGAACCTCAGAAGTCCATTTTGTTGGTGAAAAAAAGAGCACGAAACTATCACGTCTCAAGACCTACAGCATGTGGAAGGAAGAATTTCACCACTTGCTTAAGTTTTTTTCAGGGGCTGCCCCAGGCTGGTTACAGATGGTTCCAGCATCTCCACGATGGACCCACTGGCTGGTGCTGGTGGTGGGAAGGAAGCGGGTACAAAAGTCATGAGTGAAGGAGTGGATTTGAGCCTGGGAAAAAGCTGTCTTTATCTTGACCCATGACCATTCTTGTTTCTGTTTTTCCTTTATATTTTCTTCCCCCATCCTGCACATGGAGGGACTGGATGGGAGCCTGGCTGTTGGCTATGGCTAACCCACCACAGCAGGGAAACCCTTATGCATGGCAGTTTTCCATTTTGATCATGTCTGCAGTCATCTCAAGGGCATGCTGTCTTTGAAGAGCTTTCAATCTCTCCAAAAGCCAATGGAGGACAAGCAGATGGATGTCCTGTAAGTGCAAATACTATTGGCAACATCAATATCAGCACTGACATTTTTATTTTATTGGACTCAGATGAAGGTTAGAGTTTCTGTTTACTGTCCTTATCACTTACATGTGCTACTGGCAACACAGACCTCTTCCACGACAAAAGCACTGTCAACACTTCTAAACGGAATCCTCAAGCAATGGATAAAAACTATGATCAGCCACAGAACAATGCAGTAAAAGAACCCTTATTTTTATCCTTATGTTCTAGAAGTGGGTCTAGACTACTGTTATTTCAGATACAGACAGGTTACTCCAACATATTTCTACACTCAGAGGCACAATGAAAATACAGTTATTTGTATGGAGAGAAGATTCTTTTTCACCCCTAGCCTGTCAGCTCCCTCTCCTGACCTGCCTGAAATATTACATGCCCCTCAGGTTCAAGCACACAGCTGAGGAAACAGAAAGTAGTTAGGATGCAGAGAACAAAAACCTATGCTGAGACTTTTTGACCTACACAAGTTCACCTGAAATACAATTTACAGTTCTACATCCCCAGAGGAAGAGGCAGAACTCGTTAAAGCTAAGCCATGGGTGCTGAAGTGGCAGCCACCTCTAAGAGACAATACTATCAAACAGATAACACACAACATTATGCTTCCCCTGCATGACTTGCCCATTGTTCTCCTGCACAAATCATGCTGGCATACAGGTGCCATATTGCTGGAAAGCTAGAGAAGATTCTAGGTAATGACTTCAAATTGCATTTGAGAAATAACAGAAAACACTGGCATAAGCTAAGTTGACCTAAAATACAAGGAGAAAAAGGCAAATGCTACCAAAAGAAAATCCCAGGAGAGTTTAGCAAAGACTCTCTGCTTCCCTATGCTAATAGTAGTACCCAAGTTTCAAAAGATATCTTTGCTTTTTTGTATGTCTGCATTTGAATGCTCCATGAGTAGAAACGGCTTTAAATAGATACAAAGTACAAACAGAATTCTCCATAGAGACAAGTCTTTCAGATACATTTTGCACCTATGTGTGCCTGACTCAACACTTTTTTTAACTTGTTTTTAACTTGTTTTTAAATAGGATGCTTATGACTGTCTACAATAAAACACTGTACCGATAAGGCTCTACTAGGAACCTTCCTCTAGCACAGACTCAGCTAAGACCAGCTAGTAATGCCCAGTCACACATACATGCAATATAAGCCAGAGTACTTTACACAAAGGAAGCGCGCAGGGTCCCTGCTGTCCCAGGCAGCCAAATCACAGGTTCTGTTTCTGACTCTCACCCAAGAGGTTTGCCAGTGCAGCTGTACAGCCTAGGAAAGAACTGCCTACAGGGGGAAGTTACATCGTTACTAATTTGGGCTAACAAGGCTTTCAAACCCCCTCCCCACACAAACATTCACTTAGGGGCCACACTGTACAGCCTGGCATGGGGCCTGGCATGCCAAAAGCTGTTTCTCCAGCACTGGGTATCAAGGCAAAGGAGGAGGCCGCAAAGCTGTGTTGTGGCTGGAAGGCAAAAACCTAGAAGGGCTGCTCTAAGAACCAGTATCTTATACAATGTCCTACAGATCATCGCTTTGAGTGTATAGAACAGGATCCCCACTACTACCACCTGTTGATCCGTAAAAACAAAAAGGTACACATTTGTTTAGAATATCACATCGTGTATGCTCCAGGAATTCACTTTTATCTATGTCTGGATAAAACTAAAATTTCCTTAGAACCACTCCTCTCCCCCAGCATAATACTGCATACTGTTTATGTTCACGTAATTCACATGCAATTCTTTCTATGTCTGGTTTTGTTTTTGGGGGGTGTTTTTTGGGTTTTTTTGTTTGTTTGGTTGGTTTGTTGTTTTTTTTTTTAAATAATACATTCTATTTGTGGCACTTTTCATAGCAGAAAATTAGTTCCACATGCATGCCAACATTAGCATTAATTACCTATTCCCTCATCTGGCACAAAGTCTTACAAAATGTTAAATCTTCCATATAAATCATATTAATTATTGATCACCCTGACAGATACAGCTGGTAAACAAAGTTCAAAGATGTAAAACAGAAGCAGTAACCTCAACAGGAGTTTAGAACTTGAGGACAAAGAAGGTGGTCCTTCCTCAGAAGCTCTATGGATTTAAAATGCAAAGACAAACTCTTTTAGAAGTTACCTATTTATTCAGACAGCCAACAGACTTCAGCACTTTTCACTCTGTACTTTCATACATTAAGTCACAACACCTCTCCAAAGAATCAACTCCAATTATTTCCTTCTCTCTGATGAGAACCATAAACCCAGAGATTCAGAAAAGTCAAGAGTACCTCTCAAACTGCAGGTTTATAATCAGCAGTTTAAAAACCAGAGGAACACCAGGGAAGTTTGCCACTAAAAGTATTCTACTTAGTGGACAGCAAGGAAGTCGTGATTCTTTCTAAACACAAATATAATTAGCCAAGTATATGCAATTAAGGAAGATTGCTACAAATTACCTTTCTTCTAGAAAGGCAGAAGATGCAATAGGAAGAGTCATGTGTTTTTTATATATTACAAAAAACCCCTCACTGGTATAACTAAAAATTCAGAGTAAACAATAGTTCAAACTTACAGAAATCACCTTTCAAATGATGCCACCACTCAGTGAAAAAAAAAACCTAGCCAGACCAAGGTTTATTATCTTGAAAAGAAGTCCAGCACTCTAATCTTCTCACTGCTTCAAAGGAATTGTATGAGACACAAGAAATTTTCACTATGAATTTAACGTCTTGCTTTTTATAAATATTCAGTTCTGAAGGAGAAATGAATACCTCACAGCACTGGAACAGTAGGCATGGCAGCACAACGTTCTGTTTATCTTTATTTTGACAAATGAGCAAGAACTGATGTGCTTTTTTTTTTTTTAATTAAGGAAAAAACACATTTCTGTTAGAAGTTCTGAGTATCAACATGAGGATCAGAAAGATTGGGTTATAGCTAAAATTGATTTCTTGTATTTCATGTCAACCAACAGATCAACTAATCATGCCAGAGGCCACGAAGACAAAAGCAGCGATTATTAACAAAACCTCTAACCCCACAGTTAGTATGCAGAAAAGTACAGTATCGATCAGAACCTGGAAAAAGTGGCTTTTTCAAAAAAGGCAGGAGAAAAAACCACAAATCTGAGCAAGTGTCAGACTTCTCCTGTCAGGTTCCCTGCAAGCTACAACTTTTTGCTGCCTGCTTAGAGGGAATTATCATATGCAAGCACTTCCTTTGGATGTAATTTGAAAGATTGTTCTTCAGAACTTTTTAGGCAAAAATACAGATGAAAAGGAAAATACATGATCAAAGGTACATGATACACGTACATACATTCCAGAGTATAGATAGATTACCTATAGTTAGAAGGCTACCCTGCATATGGTTTGATTCGAAAGTCCATTTGATGAACAATGCAGTTTTTAGTAATTTTAGGAAGGTTTGAGTTTTGTCTTTCACTTTGAGGTTTGGCTGCCCTGCCTGTCTCCATGCCGTTAATGGATGTCAGCTATTTATGTGTCAAGGGAAACAAAACAGAATCCAAAAGACTATAGTGGAAATTAAACCCAAGCACCATAAAGGAGTAAAAAAATAAAGTATCAGCTTTTCAGCTTGCTTATTTTACCTGTGTATTAACACCACCTCAGCAGGAGTTTATATTCTTGATTCAGAGCACCACACAAACAAGAAAACTTTGCTATTGCCACAGTGATTGCAGAGATTTAGTAGAACTCATTATGCTGGCAACACTCCCAGTTTACAGGTTAATGGGGCATTCCTTGTGGCTGGCTCTTTCCACCTGGGCATTTTACCTCAACATAAGTTTTTCTATGCTTGACAACTTCTGCAAAAATCTTTTTCTCAGTGTCTAGACCTCAAGACAGATCATATCAAACACACCAAATTGGCCAGTCACACATGGTTCAACTGCTACCATCTCAGTTGTTTAAATTCATAACCTGGTCTTCTAGTCAAACCTTTTTTTCCCCTCCTTAAATTCAGGGTAACAAATGGCAAGAATTCCTTACTCACAGAATATCAGATCATGCTAGCATGGTCAAGTCTGTACCAAAAAGCCACTGTAACATGAAGCCACACCACAGCACAGCTTTCAGCTGAAGGGATGAACTAGTTAAAAATGAAATCACTCTGTGGCAGCCCCAACAAAGGCTGTACCACCAGTTCTTGCAGTTGCAAGAGAGCCTCCAAGCAGATACTAACAAAAACTTTTGTTTTTAAAGCAGACAAACAAAATCCCTAAGCGGCTCTTTGTCTCAGAATAATTCTGTTTCACAATGGAAGTGAGCACTGGATCAGAGAATTCCCACAAACTCACAATACTTCAATTAAATATTCAATATTCAATTAAATTGAAACCACAATTAACATCAAGTGCTCTGACTGTCTGAAAAGTGATGAAGTCACTAAAGGATCAGGTTTTACTGTCCTAATTCCTTGTTCTATCACTAATCATAGAATCATAGGATAAGAGGTTGGAAGGGACCTCAAGGATCATATGGTCCAACCTTTCTTGGCAAAGACACTGTCTCGACAAGATGGCCCAGAGCCCTGTCCAGCCGAATCTCAATAGCATCCAGTGTTGGGGAATCCACCACTTCCCTGGGGAAGATGAATAGAAGCAATGTTTCTCATTTCCAGACTCGCAGACTGGGACAACAGAGCCAAGAGCAAATTCAAGTTCTTCTGTTGGAGTAAAGTTATACAAGCCAAACTTTGACTGTAGTGACAATTTTGCTGTCTAATCGCTTTTAAATAACACTGACAACTCAGCTGACTTCAAAGTCATACACGTGCAGCCAGCAGAGCCTTCAACTGCAACTGAATACAACATTGTACCAATGACGCAGGAAGAACAAGTGTCAACTCACTTGTTCAGCTGTGTCGATTCAGAAAAAGACAGCATATGATGAAGTTTATTCAGGCTGAGCAACAAAGCACATAAGACGATACAGCCAGAGAATCTAAGAGAGACTCAGTTTTTCATCTCACTGTATAGAAAATACCATATGTTGGGGGAAAACAAGTAATTCAGATGAAGAGAGTGATAAACTGAATGCTCAATCACTCACCAGTCATGCACACTGAAGATCTTAAATTATGGCCTCCTTTTAAATCTTGGATGAAAGACCAGAAAAAGTTGTTTATCTTGACTGTTGAGTATTCAGCATGGTCTCCCACAACATCCTTGCATCCAAGCTGGGATATTATAGTCTAGATAGGTGGATTACTGGACGGCTGGATTACTGGGCTCACAGGGTAGTGATTATTGGATTTTACACTATGTGGGAACCAGCGGAATTCCTTAGGGATCTACCCTGGAACCTATCTTGTTTAATACCTTCATCTACCCTCTGGAGGCAGAGATGGAACACAACTTCACTGACTTCTTGGAAGACACTAAGCTGGGGTGTGCAGGTGACTTGTGTGAAGGCAGTACACAAGGATGCTGACAACCTAGGGATCAGGAAAGGGTTGCAATGGTGTTATGAGGCTGAACCATATGCCCCATCGGGTCAAGACAAGTACTGGAAGATCGTTACCATGACAGGCAAAACAGACTCAACTTGAGGAAGATAACTGCCAATTAATAACAGTAGGATAGCAAGAAATAAAAACAGGAATAAACCCACGTCCCTCTCCCTGCTTCCCCCTTTCTTCCCAGGCTCAACTTCACTCCTGACTCTCTACCTTCTCCTCCCCTGCTGAGTGACACTGGGGAACAGGGACAGCAGTCAGTCTGTAACACTTCATCTCTGCTGGTCCTTCCTCCTTATGCTGTTGCCTGGCTCCAGCATGGGGTCCGTGCCATGGGATACGGTCCTTCATGGACCTCTCTGATGTGGGTCCTTGTCATGGTTTGCAGCTCTTCAGGAATGGCTCCAGCATGGGATCCTTCCACAGGGCACAGTCCTTCAGGAACAGACTGCTGCAGCTCAGGTGCCCAGAGGCCGCAGGTCTTTCCAGGAGCCTGATCCAGCATGGGCTTTCCACAGGGTCACAGTCTCCTTCCAGGTACATCTACCTGCTCCTGTGTGGGGTTCTCAATGGGCTGCAGGTGGGTATCTGCTTCCCTGTTAACCTCCACAGGCTGCAGGAGGACAGCCTGCCTCACCGCGGTCCTCTTCCCAGGCTTCAGGGGAATCTCTGCTCCAATGCCTGCAGCACCTCCTCCCCCTCTTTCCTCCTTGGTGTTTGCAGGGCTGTTACCTTCACATTTTTCTTGCTCCTCTCTCAGCTGCTATGTAATGTTTTTTTCCCCTTCTTAAATATGTTATCACAGAGGTGTTACCAACACCACTGGTGGGCTCAGCTTTAGCCAGTGGCAGCTCTATCTTGGAGCCACCTGGAACTGGCTCCATCTGACATGGGGACAGCTTCTGGCAGCTTCTCATAGAAGCCATCCCTGCAGCCTACCTGCTACCAAATCCTTGCCATGTAAACTCAATACAAATGCCTACCCTTCCTCGCAGACTCCATAGTCTTGACTTCTCATACATCACGTACAGAGTACTAGGCCTTCAGTATGCGATTTAAAATAGCCAATATTCAGGGGGAGGGGTGGAGAGCAGGCAGTCACCTCAGTCACTCCTGCTGTCCTAGCTCCGGAAAAGGTTATCTTAAATCTGCCATACTCATAGTTACTGAAAGGCAATACTCTCTACTAACAATACAGACCACTGAACTCAAGTCCTCAATGAGTGATAAAAACTCTTTCACTCTCCCAAGAAACAGGATGGCTCCTTTGTCAGTCTCTCTCATCCTCCCTCCGCACCCTCAACATTCAGAGAAAGAAATGACTCCACTCTGTTATTCAATAACTATGGGCATTCAATTAAAAGACAACTTTTTTTAAAAAATAGTATTTACTGATGCAAACACAACCCACCAGAATACAAATGAATCTGATGTGACAGCACTTTCCTTCCTGCTCAGAGATTCCACACAAAGTGAAGTGCCAAGACTGCATGGGCCACAGAGAGTTGGTGGGGAGCACACAAGTACATGCAAGCAACACCAAATGCTTTCCAGCCTCATTTTCACAACATCCAGGGGCTGCAAAATCTTGTGGGTTTGAAATTATCCTTCCCCAGCCTGAATTATTCTCTCATTTCCAGTGAATCACAAACCCACAAAATTGACAAACTACAATATGACAAATATTTAACATTTTAAAAGCATTTTTAAAGCTTTATGTTACCGTAAATGTAAACGTAGGTTTAGATTTATTATCTCCCAAGCCATGTGAGTCAAACTCTCCCACTTTCCCCTACCCCCTTAATTTAAGCTTCCTGCAAGTGAACAGACATAAGATTGACAGTTTGTTGGTAACAAGCCTTTCCTAACTTTCTGTGTAACTCATACTGAATTAATGCAGTTTTGTTTATAGTGCAGCATTTAGAAGCAAAGCATTTTCTCATGTTATGTTCCAGTTGTCTTCTAGCTTTCATCAACGTTAAAGCTGCCGGTTGTTTTGAATTTTCAGGATAAACCATGAATAAGGGAAAGTATTAAATTGTAGGAATTTACTGAAGCATAAGGATAATGGTAGGCATCAAACTAACCTAAACAATCATCTCTATTATTCTACCCCAAAATGTCTATTTAGCCAAGTGTAAGTGCAAGAAGAATGGAAGCCTAACTACACAAAGCAAGCATTTTTGAAAAAATCCATTGGTGTAATACACCTGGTTCCCAAGACATATGAAATCAAATAACAGTGTTCAGAAAGGTGCATGTCTAACTAATTTGTTTTCATCCAACACAGTCAATGCTTAAAACACCATCTTCCAGAGAGCTGCTAGTTGTTTTCAAGACCCTGGAAGGGATGCACAAATGAAGGAATGAGTTATGGCTTGTTTACATTTTGGATACTGACCACAAAACCCTAGGAAAGCATCCCTCTAAAATAACTGACGTTCCACTTCCCTCATGGAAAGGTTGTGCTACAAGCAATTTATTCTGGAGTAACTTCTGCATCTCGAAAAGAGCAAGCTCTCAGAAAGCTGAGCACCCATTTCAGAACAGGAGGTCTGCAATGTAACTGCAGAAGAACAACTCTGCTAGAACTACTGTGGCTAAGTTCTTTATGCTGTTAAGTCTTAATGCTAAAAAACAGGTTAAAAGCACATCATTTTCCACTGCATGAGACTGACTCATTCAAAAGGGTTCAAAGGGCAACCAAAGACACTGCTCAAATAAAGAAATCCCTACCAAAAATAAATAATCTACCAAACAGTCCTGAATATAACCTATCAAGATGAGTAAGATCTGAGTACTATGTAGAGTACTTAGTGGCATTTTTCACTAGCAATGTTTACATCATACCCGGAGATGAGAATTTACACAATTTGCAAACGTCTTCTTCACTTTGGAAGATATCAGCAGGTATGCTGCACCTTGTGAAGCTTTGCTTCATAAGGAAACTAGAACTGCCTTACATGTCAGAACAAGCTGGCGCACATATAACACTATGTAATGGAACAGACATCACATTTACATACAAGATCGAAATTTTATCATGCACTAAAACCACAGCTTAATTTTTTTCCAACAGCTCTAGACAGCATCTGTATTTTTTGTACTTAGTAGCAGCACAGTTATTGATCCCATATTCTTTTTCCAGAATCTTGATAAACAGATTAAAACTTTGATGTTTTCAGACAGGGTAGGGATTAGTGGAGCCAAACAGTCTTTCATTCATGTAATGTTACAATATTAATATAAAAGAAGGGTTTTTTTTCCTGTATTAAGGCAGATCAGCTATCTAGCAAAGAAAGCATGCCATACCAGGAGTACACATCTAACACCTCGAACGCTACTGATCCAGAAACTGAAGAGTCAAAGTCACTGCTGTGAAGTAGAGGAGAAAGGCTTTTAACTGAAAGAAGTGAAAGCTGTGACTATGTGGAACACTTAAGAGGCAAGAGAAGACAGCAATAAAACTGAGAAGAGGGAAACAAAAACCACAGAAGCAGGTATAAAGTTTGACATATATGAGGTACAATTGAGGAATGCAACTTGAGGAAGAGACAATGTAGAGAAAACACAGGAAACCAGCCAATCTTCTACTAGCCTGGAACCCACAGGGGTAACTAGCAATAATGCAACAAACATTTTTCTCTATTAGATGGTATACACATTTTACTCAGTCTTACAAGAACTGTTTAAGGTCATGAATTTAATCTTGCTGCCTGATCCTGAAATGCTCAGTATAACCATGCCTTAATGGTGCCCGCCTGGGCACCATTAACATGATTATAGATGCTCATACTACAGCCTTGCACAGCTGTAGGACTTGAGAGGAGACATTCTATCTAACTTCTGCCTAAACAGTTATTGTAAGTTTAACCTACTTAAGAACAATTTTAATTACAAAAACAAATGTAAAAGCCAGATCTGGAAGCCTCAGATGGGGGAAGAAGATGGCATTGGAAAAATAAAGCACACAAGATATTTACGGACAAATTCATTAAAACTGACAAAAAATTTCCAAAAAATTCTTGCACGTGTAAAGAATTGTACTGGAGAACAGATTGCAAGACAAGAATCAGGGTACAGGAGGGAAATGAGTTGGGCAATCAGTTGGCAGAAGGCCCTGAATCAACAACCCATACTCAAAGGATTGCCCAAACAACACATTGCCCAGACAAACAGCTCCAGAAAACTGCACAACAAATTCTGAAGTGCCAGTACCTCAAATTAAGATGAAGCACAGCTCTCACATAACCCACTACCCTGGTATGGCTTTCAAACAGAAACTCATGAGCAACTCGCATGGATTTTGTGCTTCAGGTTCACAACACACACGCACTACAGAATACCTAGACTTAAAGATCACTACAAAATTATGATCAGTTCCAGACAAAAATATCAGGTGTGGAGGTATAGAATACTACTTCTGAAAGATAATAATTAAACAGCAACCAAGATGAAGGCGGGGGACAATCAGTGTTGTATAGTTAGAATGAAGGATTATTTCATATTAAACAGATTAAGCAGAGATTTGGACTATGTGGCTGTAGCAAGCCAATATTTATATTCAGAAAGTAAACTCAATCTTCTGGTGTGAATATAGTCTTTACTAACTCTTGAGCCCACAAACAGAGATTACTGAACATACTCTTCAGAAATCAGCAGTTCTCTACCGCTTTCAAGTTTCTTGCTTCCTATTATGCTGAACTTGAATGGCCATCCATCAGTGACAGAGATGCAGATTTTAGTGAAATACAAGCAGCTTAAGACAAAACTGCTTCTGAGGAATTCCCAGCTCCCCAAAGCAGTCAAACGTGTGCATGGGTGCACGTGTGAAGATACCCATGGACACTTAAGATCCCACTTTCTCAGTCCCATTTCAGTTAAGAGGCTGATTTGAATTGAGGCCTATAAGGATACTAAGAATTCCCAAACAGCACTATTAGAACTCCATTACTAATAGGAAATTTCCCATTGTTATGGGGAAGATTAAACCCCCCCCCCAAAAAAACCCCAAAAAACACCACCAAAACACACACCCCCCACACACACACACAACCAAAACACTCTGCCTAGACTCCAGCCTCCTGATAGGAAGAAAAGCCAGCCTGCAATTCTGAAGCCAGAAGGATTATCACGTTCCCCTAGGACAAAGCTCAAAAGACTACTGGTGCCAATGATGAACAAAGCATTCTCGTTCAAAGGACACAACTGTGTTGTTTTTTTTTCTTTCCCCACCTCTTCCCCTACACACTGGAGGTACATTAATTAACTGCAAAGCTCACTGCTAGAGCATGTTAAAGCATCTCCACTGAATTCAGAGGTTTCACATCTATGCATACACACTCCCAAGCAAAACAAAAGAAAAATAACCTAAAATAATGTAAAATTATGTAAAGACAGGAGGCTCCAATACATCCCTTGCCTTGCAGATCCAGACACAATAAGGATAGATAGAACAGGCAACTCCTCAAAACCTTTAAGGGTAGAGATCTCATGGTTTCTCTGAATAACCTACTCTAGTACTACACTACCTTCCCAGTGGAGAAATTTTTCATAACGTCCAGTGTGAACCTCTTGAACTGAAAACAGGTCTTTGGTCTCATTACATCATCTGCCACTACCAAGACATGCTTGGCTCCATCATCTTTGGAATTGTCCTCCAAATAGCTGCAGGCTGCTATTGGATCACCCCTTAGCCTACTTTACATCAGACAAAGCTCACTCCCTTAGCCTTCCCTTGCAGGTCAGGCAAACCGCCCTGGTAATTATCCACTGAAACTTCTGCAATTTCTTGACATTTCCTTTAAACTTGTGGGCCCAGAAGGAATGTTCCTGGTGTAGGCTCATCAGTGCCAAGTGCAGAAGAGCAATAACTGCCCTTGATCTGCTGGCCACACTCCTAATGTAGCATAGTACCAGATTTATCAACAATGACAGCACGCTACTGGTTGATATTCAACTTAGTTTCAACCATAATCCCCAGGCCTTTTGAGCAAAGCTGCCACTTAGCCCATCAGTTCCCAGCCTGTACTGATTCATGGTATTGTTATGCTTCAGGTGCACAGCTTCGCACTTTGTGTTCAACTTCATGAAGCCTCTGATGGCCCAATACTTAAGTCTCTCAGGATGCCTTAGGATTTATGCTTTGCCATGTCATGACAGTCACTCCCACCAATTTAGTGTCATTTGCAAATACATGTCATCATCCAAATCACTAGGTATTGAAAAATATGGACCCCAGAATCAACCCTTGGCGTAGTGCTCTCAGCTGTCAGCTGGATGTTGAGCTATTGGTAATAGTCCAAATGATTTTCAACCGATTAAGCAGATTGTTCAGCCCAGACCATACTTCCCTCAACTTCTAAATGTGATACAGTTGCTGACAGTATCCAAACCCTTAGTAAACTCAAAAGGTAATGTATTCACTGTTCTTCTGTCATTCATATAGCCAGCCATTTTGCCACAGAAGGCAATAAGACTGCATAAGCATACTCTTTGTTAAATGCACGGTACTAATTTCTTGACCATGTATTAAGAAATGGAACCCAAGTGGAGACAAGCCACGAATCCTCCAGGGACTGAAGTAAGACTGACAAGCCTGTATCTTTCAGAGTTTTGCCTGACTTTCTTGCAGATAGGTGTAGTGTTAGCTTTTTTCCATGATTTTTCACCTTGCAGTCAGATTGCCAACTCTTTCAGCTTCCTAAGGTGAATTCGATCGATCCAGCACCACAGATCTCAGTGTATCCAGTTAAGCAGTCTTTAACTTGTTGCTCCCTAATGTGATGGCCCATCTCCTTCCCAGTCTGTAGCAGTACACACAAAGGTGTGAGACCTGGCTCTCATCTGCAAAGACAAAGGCAAGAAAGGCATTGAATACACCAGTCTTTCCCACACGTCTATCACTAGGTTGTCTCGTTTTCTCCCCCACTTTATCACTGGATCTGTACTCCCCTTGAACTTCCTTCTTCTACTAGCATAACTGTAGAAGGCCTTCCTGTTAATCCTCATTAGCCCTAACTCTGGCTGGGCTTTGGCCTTCCAGTTTTCACCCTTAAATACCTGAGTAATGCTTTTATACTCCTCTTCTGTTGCTGGTCCATGTTTCCACTTCTCATATGTCCCTTTTCTGTGGTTTTGTTCATCAAGAAGCCTCTTGCTCAAGTGGGCTTTCTGTTCAAAGTCCTGATCTCCCTGGAAAATGAGATGGTCTGTTCTTGAGCTGTCCATGCATTTTCTTTAAAAAGATTTTCAAATTTCCTTTTTAAGCCACTTATTGGCTACCTCCCCATGGACTCTAATTCAGCAAATCCTCAGATAAGCCACAGTCCACAGGCCTGATTTTACTGCTAAGCTTCCCAGCCTTCTCCAAATCCTGAACTCAGTCATCTCATGATTATTTAAACTCAAGATCCACCAGCCTCTTCCATTTTTGTGGTCAAATAGGTCAAACAGAGCACTACCCCTGGCTGCTAGGAATTCACCATCTACACCTAGGTACCTCCAACATGGTCTGCCCAAAGTTTTAAGGCCTTCCCAGAAGATGTTTGGATGGCTGAAAGCCTCTGTAAGGTATAATGGGCAGGAGACCTCTAGTTGTTTGCAGAAAGCATTAACCACAACTTCCACCTTCTCAGGCAATCTGTAAAACCTCCCAAACACCACTGCTTGTGCTCCCTCCTCTCAGATTCTGCCCCACAGACTCAACGAGTATGTCTCTGCTTTCATACTAGAGATCTACGCAGACAAAAAGCTACCTAACGTAGAGTGCAGCTTTCCCTCTCTTTTTCTTCCAACCCTTCCTAAGGAGCCTACACCTATTCATGACTGTGTTCCACCCATACATGCTACCTCACCAAGTCTCTGGAATTCAAGCAACTGCTGCAACTCTACTGGATATAACTTTAATTTTGGGTTATGTCCAACTCTATTAAAAGAAAGACTTAAACAGAAAGCCATAGCAGTAAGTATTTGTGCTTTTTAAAAGGGAATGGCATAAGAAGTTCCAATATTTAACTGAAAGTGTTCATTTTGTTACTTTTTTTAATTTAAAAAAATACATTTTTAATTTCCCCACTGTATATTTTTGCCTACAAGTACCTCAAGGTAGAGAACAGTCACCATAGGTTGGTTTTACAAACAAGCATGGGACAAATACCTTTATTAAGAAGTTTTTGACCCTTCCATTCACTAAATAGGTGTTTCAGATCCACCCAATAACTCCCCGTGCTTGAGACACTTGGAAAAGGCTGTGGAGACTGGAGAAGATTCCAATGACTAGGGAAAAGCAAACGTTGCATTCATCTTCAAAAAGGGTAAACACACAATCTGAAGAACTGTTGGTCAGCCTCACTTTAATCTGCGTGAAAATCATGAAATGCATCCTCTTGGAAAATACTATAGGGCACACAAAGCAGATGACGATGGGGGAAAACACTTGCACAGAATTACCAAGGATAAATCACACTTGATCAACCTGATTAAATGTTATGATAAGGTGACTAGATCTGTGGATGAGAAGAGAACAGCCAATGTTGCTTACTACCCTGACTATACAACTTTCAACATGGTCTCTGACAGCATCCTAGAATCCAGGTTGGTGTATTAAGAGTCTGGATGGGTTATCCACCAAGTGGATGAAACACTGGTTGGATGGCTGGGCTCAGAAGGCAGCAGTTATCAGTTCATACTCTACCTAAAGACTAGTTACAAGTTGAGTTCCTCAGTTGTAATGCATCCTTATTAAGTTTTTGGAAGACATCAGGCTGGGAGGTGCAGCTGACATACTGAAGGGTAGGGCTGCCATTCAAAGCAACCTGGACAGGCTGGCAGAACAGGCCAGTAGGGACCACATGAAAATCAAATATAAACAAAGTTCTGCACTTGGGACAGGCTAACCCTCTGCAGTGGTACATACAGAGGTCTGATTAGTTGCAGAGCAGCTCTGCTGGAAAGTACCTGAGGCTCCCACCAGACAGCAAGATGAACACAAACCAGAAGCATACCCTGGCAACGATGAAGGCCAACAAGCTTAGTGGACTGTATCAACAGCAGCATAGCAGGTAGATTGAAGGAACTCGCTATTCCTCTTTAATTAGTGCTTGTTAGATCATGTCTGGGAGATGGCACCCAGTTTTGGGACAAGTAACAGAATGATGTTGATAACTGGAGTAGGTTCTGTGAAGGACCACCAATCATAATGGGACCGCAGTACTCTGCCTGTGAAGAACGGCTGAAGGAACTGGGTTTGTTTAGCCTAGAGAAACAAAGAATTTGGGAAACAGATGAACAAACTTCTGGTACCTAAGCAGAAGTAACTGCAAAGACAGACAGAGCCAGGCTCTTTGCTGAGATGCACGGTAAGAGAACAAGACACAAACTGAAAAAGAATAGGTTTCAACCAGGTATACTAAAAAACTTCTCACTAGGCTGCCCAGAGAAATTGTAGAATCTCCATTCTTTCCAAGTTTTCAAGACAGGACAAAGCCCTCAGTCTGAATTCAAATGAAAAACTCGTCTACAGTTTTGACCCTGCTCTGAGTAAGAGTTTGGACTACCATTCCAAACCATGACTATAAACTGAAAGCACCTGGAAAGGTCTCCAACAACAAGAATATACTCTAGTTATGCTAAGCATTTTCCTGTTTAACATTCTCTGAAGGGACAAGTTTTGGAGAGCACCTTTATGTCCTTATATATCACATTTTTTCTTCCACTGGAGAAATCCAAATGGTTTTATAGCTTCAGGATTTTACAATTTTGGAGCTTACGAAGTATCACCTTATGACAGTTCATTATGGCCTCTAAACTTACATTACACCAAAGAAAAATCTAAATTCAAAGAGGGAAGGAAAACACCTCTCCACATAAAGATAGTTTGAGGTCATTCTTTGACAAAAAAGATCAGAATGAGTATCTGTATCTACTGATAAAAGGAGGGATTCGAAAAATTTTCCAGTATTTTTAAAGCACTTCTGTACTGAAAGTACAGAAACAACAGCCAATGTGTTGCCACATGATACACATGACACCACACACCACAGTATGTTCCCACCCCCCCTAACAGAGGAGGGAGCGCTCTTTCAATTCCTAGTCCTTTTTGACAGGAGTAGAAAGGCTAATAAAAATACTGCACTGACCAGCAGTCAACAGAACAATGCTTAACGTATGCTCAGAGATCCCTGCAGCGGATGCCATTTTGTGGTGAAAAGAAGAAATGGCATTTTCTGCAAAAGGCTGGAACAACCAACTTGTGAGGTATCTCTTGATTTGCAGACGCTCCACAAAGCATCTGCTTTACAGTGTCTATAGTTTTGAATAGAAGGGGCCACAGTGAGAATCCTTCTGCTCTATTACAGATGGAGGGATCCACATGCAATTACATCTCAGCAACACGAGCCTTCAAAAATGCCTCAAAAAAGCTAGCTGGCTTCTTCCAGAGATGCAGACTGCTCCAGGACCCTGCATCTTCATACCCTCACTGTTAAGCTGGCAGCATTTCAAAAGAAGTTTTGCACTGTTAATGCCAAACTTCCATAGGCCATTTTTCAAGAATTCCTACTATTAAAAAGGAAAAAACATTATTTTTTTTTTACCTTTATCAACCTAGGATACCAGAAAAGCAAAGCTGCTTTCATAACCCATTCTTCTATGGGAAAAGTTACCACTGAAGTGGAAAACAGCAATATCCAAAGTAAACCCTCATAACAAAACAGTGGCACTTCAATGAGATGACTACAAAAGGAAAAGCTCCCAAAATATAAAACAGTCCACTCCTAGAAGGCAGTTTAAGTAAGCCGTTCCACAGTACTGGATCCTATCTCTACTCATTACTAGCAAGCAAATCCACATTAAAAAGAACAAAGAAAAAAATTCCTCTGATACACAAATCAGGTACCACGTTCACTTAGAACAAAGGTCCTGGACAAATAGCTCTTAATTTTTTTTGTGTTTATTTATTCTCAGTATACCTTAGAGGGGTTTTGATTTATCTACTGAATTTTATAGCAAATAATATGAAGACAACTGCATTTACAAGCTAGGAGCCTACTGATACACTATTTCTTCCATCCTACTACCTAACTAAAAAGCCAAAACTCTTTAAGTGCTACCTTCTTGTGGCCTCTATCAGAGCAGGGGAGGACTGCCCTCTTTCCATAGTCAGAATTGGTTACTTCTGCATATTCTCAGTATTTCATGTTTCACTGTAAAATACTTGGCCTCTCTTCACAGTAGTACATAACAGATGTTACATTATGTGGGTTTTTTCCTTCTTTTTTGTCCTCCCTCAGACAAGGGCATTTTAAGTATTTTCAAAGGACATATTACTTTCAAGGATTCCACAGGAATCCAGGTTTCCCACTTGAGTCCAAATGACCACAATGCAGAAGATGTATCTAATGGAGGATTAAGATGCATGTAACCTCATGTTCTTTCTATTCCAACAAAGCAGTTAACCCAAAGGTTGAAAGAAAACTACAGGTGAAGTACAGTTCTATTTTAATAGGTTCCCAACATGATCTTCCCTAAATACTCTCACATAAACAAGTTAGAGGAATATGGTCTAAAATATAACAACGTGGGGATTCATCTGGTTGATCAACTGCACTCACAAGACAGCAGTTAAATAACCAGCAGTAGGGTATTTCAAGTGATTTCCTGGATCTGGTTCTTTCCAAGAGTTTTAATTAGTGGTTTGGATGACAGAATGGGTACGCTTTTAAACATTTATAGATGGCATCAAGACTGCAGCTCAAATAACTTCAGCGAATTTGTCCAAAAAAACCAAGTCTGCACCAAGAATTTTTTTTAAAGATTACACTAAAAAGTCAAAGTGGTACTAGTGAAGTAAGTATCTAACAAAAGAGGTTGAAACACACACACACACACACAAAAAAAATCAAAGGTAAGATACTATACAAAGGAGATAAATCAATAAAGCAATACAGCAAAGGAGAATGGGGTGCTCACAGTGGATTAAAAACTGTGCAAGGTCAGTACCAGACTGCTGCCAAAAGAAGCAAGTCCCATTTCTAGGAGGAGTGTTGACTAGACAATCAGTGAGTTCTGGAAAGCAATTATAGTTCCTTGGTACCAATAACAAACCAGAACTGGAATCCCATACTCAGTGTGGGGCTCCACTTTTTAAACTGCTGACAAAGAGAAAGCACCCAAGACAGCACTGCAAGGATAATGGCCTTAGCAGATGTGGTTTATAAGGAACGAGTAACAAGTCTGTTTGGATGTTTGTTTCAAAAATGCAGAAAGCTATCCTGCCTACCACCTAAGAACCCACAGCCCAACCACAACAGTCTAAATGTATACTGTTTCAATACACAGAATTCTATGAAGAGGACAGCAATCAGCAATGTTCTGAATGGAATAGGAAAGCTCAAACTTGCAGCTGAGATTATTTGGGTAAGAATGAAGTTTTCATAGTTAGAACACTAAAACAAAGGAACAAGATACCCAAGGGTGTTGTGGTTCTCTTGCCTTTGATAATTTCCAAGAACAAGACTGACAAAGGGCCCAAAGATACTTGATTCTGCCACAGTATCATGGGCAAATGATCACCATCATCTTGCATCTCTGTGGTCCCAATCACCTTTGCGGTATTCAGTCCCTAGTATCTTCAGGGTGACTTTCTTCTTTAACAACTGTCCACATTAGGAACAGAATCAGAATGATTAAGGTTGGAAGGTACCTCTAAGGTCATCTGGTCCAACCCCCTTCTCAAGTAGGACCAACTATAGCACATTGTCCAGAATTGTGTCCAGATTGCTTCCAACTACCTCTGTGAATGGAGACTCCATGACCTCTCACTCCACAACCCGTTCCAGTGCTTGGTCACCCTCACAGTAAAAGCTTTTCCTGATGTTCAGATGGAGCCTCCTGTGTTTCAGTTTGTGCATATTTCCTCTGGTCCTATCACTGGGCACCACTGAAAAGAGCCTGGCTCCATCTTCTTTGCACCCTCCCTTCAGGTATTTATACACATTGATAAGATCTACCCCAAGTCTTCTCTTGTCCAGGCGAAAAAGTCCCAGCTCTCTTGGCCTTTCTTCCTATGACATACTCTAGTCCCTTCATCAACTTAGCAGTCATTTGCTCTAGTCTCTCTGGTATCGCTGTGTCTCTCTTGTACTGAGGAGCCCAAACTGGACCCAGCACTCCAGGTGTGGCCTCACCAGTGCAGAGCAGAGGGAAAGGATAACCTCCTTTGAGCTGCTGGCAGCGCTCCACCTAATGCAGCCCAGGATGCCATTAGCCTTCTTTGCAGCAAGGGCACATCGCTGGCTCATGTTCCACTTGGTGTCCACCATGACTCCCAGGTCCTTTTCTGCAAAGCTGGTTTCCAGCTGGTCAGCCCCCAGTATGTACTGATGGATGCACAGGGTTGTTCCTCCCCAGGTGCAGGACTTAGCACTTGCCTTTGCTAAGGGACAGGAACAGGAAGGTAGACTTCCTACCAAGTAACAAGCCAGCCTATGACTCTTAGCAAAGCTAAAAGATTAAATGGTTTCTAAATTCTGTCTCCCTACCAAGCGCTGAGAGAGAGGACATGGGCTCCTTCTGTGCTTTAGTGCAAGAGTCAGGAGTCACAAGATGCAAAGGTCCTGACAGACCAGTTCAAACCACTGAAGTCTCACCTGCACATAGATGAGAATAGACAATGCCACATAGCATTTAGGCATATTTTAAAGACAGAAAAGACTGAAATACTTTTTTCTCCTTTTTTATTCCTCTTTTTAATTTCTACTTCATAATTTTTTTTCATCCTTTTTAGTAGCCTAGCTTTAAGGTAAATAGCAGAACTTTCTTTCTCAAAGTTATTTCAAAGTTATTTTCTTCTTTTCAAGATTGACTTGAGCAATCTGTTTCCCAAGTGTCTTATTTTAATACTTTATCCATTCTCTATTTTTGCCAGTATTTTTCATCTTCTAGAAAATCTTTCTTCTGTTCCCTGCATCATTTAACAACTCTTAATACTTCAGAGCTGCAAACTCCTTACAGATCACATTTGCCTTACCACAACTTACACTTCCAGATCTTGTCAAGCCTGTTCTTCAAGGTGCACACACCTTCAAGCTAAACTAAATATATTTAAATGAAGTCTGAAATTACTACTTGATAAACAGCACTGCACTTGTACAGTGGCTCAGATGTGACTCATCTCTACCAGGGGGCTAATATATATGCATGCCAAGATCAAATAGAACAAAACAAATGCCATCAGGATTAAAAAGAAGCACACGTACACAGAGTTTGGTATTTACGAGGCAGCCCAAAGGAGCGTGCGCCCAACTGAAATGAAGTGAAATTTGGGCACACACCACCACCCTCCAAGGCACGTAACCTTCAGCTATACTTCAGGTTCCAATGAAGAACAAATAAATAAAATAAAAAAATCAAGGCAACAACCAACAGAAATAACTCAGTGCTGGGAGGCAAACTTCTGATTTTCAACCCTAGATTTTGATATTGCTTCAGCCCCTTATTTTTCAAATTCGTTAAACTGCTGTCTGCGAAGTTTTGAGATTTAAACAATGTAGAGCACAGGCAGAGGTCTATACCACTTTCAATTAAGCCTGCACAAACTCCAAATAATTTCACTGAGAATGTATTTTATAAAAGGTTTTACTGTTCCTAATATTATTGCGAGTAATAGTGATCTGTATCCTGTGTCACTATGCATGTCTGTCTGCTTCCAAGTATGAAAGCAAACTCTCAGCTACCACTCCTGTTTCAACACCCAAAACTCAGATGCAGAGATTCAGGTATGTAATGATTCTTTTTACCTAAGTTTCTCCTGTGTGTTACACTCTGCTACAAGCAAGCTATGACTGGTACAAGCCTGCTTTATTCCAGGTTACTGAATAGCTCTGAGTTCATAGCTCCTTCAACATATGAGGTACATTTCTTGATAATACACATCAAATAATCCCGGAGTGTGGGTTTAGCTTTCACCTGAAACACTGCTACTTTATTACAAGCAATCAGGCCAGTTTCTACAGTCAAAAGGCTTTAATTAACTGAAACTTCTAACTTCTCTGCTATCTGGGATTTTCAGTACCTTTACTGGCAGCAAAGTAGTCCATACCCTTCTGGTTTATTTTGGGGAAAACGAAAGGCTCTAATTGTCTTAGTAATTCATTCTCATACATGAAAGCAAAAAAAAGTAAATATAAAATTACTAAACTGCTTCTGGTTTTGTAAATACTACTAGCTTTCAGGAAAAAGATTTACTGTATTCAGAAAAATCGAATCAACATGTAAATATTTATGTGAAATAAGATTAAGAGTCCTTTATTCCAAGAGTGTAACTCTAACATCTCAGAGGAAGTACATGAAGAAAATAATGAAAATGAGTTCTCTCAAAATCACATTTAAAAAAAAAAAAAAAAAAGCAGCAATGCCTCCTGGTATGTGTGTCATTTAGGAGCAGAAAAGAAAAGCAATCAGGAATCAGAACAGGTGTCACTAGTAAGAGCTGTATCGTTAATGTGTTTTTCAAATTGCACAGACACACACACAAGAACAAACAACATTCCAGCCTCATTCAAGTTTAAATTAAGATTCAGAATACCTAAAGGCTGGTATGAAAGCAACCATTAATTCAGCCTTTTTTCAGGGGAGGAGGGGGAAAGACACAATCTCTTGTTTATTTAAGCAGACATTCCAAGAAAACTTCCTGTCTTTCTACGGAAATGTTGATACCTCTGTCTTTTCATTCAACAACTGAACCAGTCATACATACCTGTATTACATAACAGGACTGAGACATGCACTCAAAAAAACCCAAAAATCTTTTTGGATGCTTTTAGCAAAATTTTATTTATACGGTAATAGATTAAAAAGAGATGGAAGTGTTTATACTATTATCTCCTTTACAGTAGATCATAGAACAAGTGCACAGTGAACATGCTGGAGATTTGTCAGAGTACAACAGAAGTAGAACACCATTAAAATCTGTGCTTTAGCTTGAAACATCGCAAAACCTACGCTGTAAGTACAGAGGCAGGTTCTGAAACCCATCTCGTTATCACAGGCAAGCATGGCACCTGTGCAAATTACAGGATTTCTTGTCAAAGGCCATTTGTGATGACCAGACAAGGTTATAAAGCCATTTGCATCCAACACATCAATTCTGTGTGGATAGCGCTGTGATTCCCCGCTCCGCTCTCCCCCCCCCCCCCCCAAACATATAGCCATGAAATAAAATTAAGTCTGCAGCACAATGAGCTTAAAAAATCATTATGTGCTTCTGTTATGTTCTGGATGGCTAATTATCATACAAGAAAGCACTTTATGACATGAAAGGCATATACCAAAGGTTAGAATTGTGACATTTACCTGCAGTTTCCATGTTTATCAGAAGGCAGGCAGGAGATAAGGGAATTAAAACTCATTTTGGTTTCAATGCTCAGCAACGTTCCTCTGTTCTGAACCTGTGCTCACCACAGCAGCCACTATGCCCTCTCTCGCTATTGGAAAGAGCAGAATATGGTGCCCCATTGTACACAGGGAAAAGGTTCCCCACCATTACCTCTCTTCAGTAACTGGGTCTCTCTAAGGAAAACATGCCTCTGTGGATTGCATATCTCCACGGCAAGCACCTCAAACTTTTCAGGCAGTATCCAATTGGCATTGTCCTGGGAGACTGCTCACCCGTGCAGAGCATAGGCTCTACAACTTCTCAATCACCCCAATGTACGTAGCTTCTATATAAAGGTAGCTTAGTCTCTGCTGTCCCACTTCCCTTGCTAATGCCTCATCTCAGCATCAATCGTGCTGAAGAAACGGGGGCAGAAGATGAACACAAGCCAAGTAAGACTCGCATAAGAGTCCGAACAACCACAGGTTGTGTAAGATCTGTTCCCTCACATTCTGCCTACTCTCATCCCACTTATGGCAACAAACAGTAAATCTCTAGGTCTTCAAGATAAGAATCAGTTGAGTCTTAGCTACCTTTAGCCACCTAAATAAGAACAAAAGAACTGGGGCTCCTGCTGAATTATTTTGGGGAAACAAACACCCACCATGAAGCAGCAGCCCTGCAGACATCCAATATACAAACACTTTTTTATGCAGATAAAAGGAAGCTGCCAGGACTTCTTTTTGACGTTGAGAAGAGCACCTCTGTTAGCCAGCAGTCTTGGACAACTTGGACAAACCAGGAACAGTCCTGCTTTTCCCTACCAACAAAACTAACGGACCTAAAGATCTTCCAGGTGTCAAAGTGACTTGGGGAAGAATAAGCACAACTAAAAGACTGGTTTAACTTAAACAAAACCAACCTGCTAAGCAACAGAAAAGTGTAGGAAAAGGAGGCAGACTATCACAGCATCACCTTAACCCAAGTTAACTAAAGCAGACGGCAGCTCACCTAGCTCTTCAGACTGAACTGATTTCAGGGAGTAAGCTTCAGGAACCAGCAAACGAACATAATACATTAGCAGGGCTCAAAAATGGCTTACTATATAGGCTGCAACACTGGCAAGACAAAAATTGCTTAAGACACAGGAACTGGAGCTAGCATAAAACACCCTTCTAGAAATTTTTTTAAAAGTGAAATGTAAGATAGAAGCTCAGCTGAAAAACACCTACTTTTATCAGTAATGCAATCTTGCAATGGGTTTCTAATGCATCGTTGACCAGTACTTGGTCTATTCTCTTAAAAAAAGTTTCCAAAATGGAAGATAGTGAATCTGAGTGGCATCTAAATGCTGTTGACTGCTAGACCTGCACTGACTCTCTACTTTCTCAAATCCTCACCCCCCAAAACATACTTAAAAAGAAGTAGGCATAGAGAAGACACAGACAACAAAGGCAGTCTGAAGCTTGAGACCTGCTTCAGAGCACCAAGCATGGTATTTTCTGTATAGAGAAACGGATCTACACCAAATCTGAACCATGGAAGAGAAACTCATCATGGCTGGCTGCCTATGATCTGCCAAGATACTCAACCAGATCTGTGTTTGTTCTGAGCAGGTGAAAGGCCTATTGAGATAATACTGTTTGCACTGCCAGCTTGCCTCCCGACAAGGGTGGGGCACTGGAATAAGCAGGTCCCAGCTTGCTGGCACCACAATAAACTCAGCAATAGTCATCTTACCCTGGTTCTGTCCAGAAATGTTAGTTTTGTCTTCCTGAGTTTCAAGTACAGTGTTCTGGAGTCGAACGGTTCACTGAGACCAAGAACTATAATGAAGTAAGACCTGAGTCACTGTTTCAAGGAGAATGCAAAAGCATATAGGCTATATACATGATGCTATTAGACAAAAGAACACAATCTCGATATGCCCAAACTGTACATAATAAAAAAATGTATCCATTCCATTGGCTAAAAATACTCAATTACGAACAACTACAATTCACTGACATTAGCGATGACATACTTTCACCACAAGCCTCTATTTAAATAGCAGTCCTAAGACTACTCACATTTACCATCAAGACTGACAGTATGACACCAGATCAACTTGCTTAGATCCTTCAGTTAAGCGGACACACTACAACTTTTCCTCAAGTGTTTTTTTCCCCCTTGCCTCCCACCTTCTTACTTCACACCCTTTGGGAAAGTAAAAGCATCATGCTAAACATCCATCCAGTGTCACAAGCAGCTACCTTACATCTGCAGTAAGAATGAACACTGGCCTTACATTAAGGCTCATTTACAATACAGCTGGATCAGTTCTTTCCTAGTTAATTTGCCTTCAATATGGACTTCATTCTCAATTCAAATGACAAATTGCTCCAGCAACCACATATACACATGGCTTCCTCAAGCCTGGCATTTTTAGGTTTAATAGAGCCTTTTAAATTGCCAATGTTTTAATTACTATATAACAATATATACTTGTTAATTACTTTGGAAGACCTGTGCAGAGTAGACAAACATTCAACTTCAGCACATAAATACTGCAGCCAAGGATGTTTTAAATACTGAATAGCAATCATATTGTTGATTTGTTTCATCTTTGATGAGTTCTCCTGGCAAAAAGCTTCTAACATGAATGAAAAGAAAATAATCCCTTAAACATCAGGAATAAAACCAATTCTGTTGACCTGAATCTGTTCCCATCAACTTCCTTTATCTGAAATTGGCAGTCATGCTAAATGGACAATATAAATAACAGCATTTAATGATTGGTCTTTTCAGGAGAAGCTGCCATTTCTTCTCCAGCTCACTCTAGGATAACTGCATTTGTTAAAGCAATGATCTTATTCAGATATTGCACCCTACTAAATATTTTCCTTTTTGCTCATTTTGGGCTGCCAGAATTATCCATGTCAGAAGAAAGATGGCACAGTCATCCCAGTTTCTCAACAAAATAGCATCATAATCTGTACTTTATCTTTGCTGGACTTTCAAATTGTACAAAGTGCTTGTGAAAACCCTTATCACTAGACATCACAATTACTGCAGGAGGGAGGGGGTAGGGGAGAGAATCAGGATTGGAGCACACTACAGATGTGTACCTTGCCTGCATTTGTTATTAGCAAAGTGTAACATTCAGCATGATTAGTCAGGAAGCACATGTCTTGCTTCATTCTATGACACTGGCAGAAGTGCACTGAGGTGGTGACTACCAACAAAGCAAGCTTGTGATCTGGAGCCACTAAAGGTGTGCACATGCTGCAGCCAGCCACCAAAGTCACGTTCTTACTGCCTTTGCCCTTCCTCTCACTTTCACTGCTCTTTTATTCATGTGACATTTTAAATTAACACAAAGTTCCTAATCTTTACCCCACACCTTTCACAGCAGAGGTTGTAGTCTCATTAGTTTCCAGAAACCCTTATGTCAACCCTGATTTTAAAAACCAGTGTTAGGATAAAATATTTAAGGGAAGAAAAAAAAAAATAAGCAAGCCTGACAGTTCAACCTAACACACACAGAAAAGATCCTCTCTGGCTGTAGCAGAATCTATGTAATAAAGGCAACCAGAAATTATTTGTCTGCTAATAGACTATAGAAGATTCTTATCCTAATGACAGCAGTCAAGTTTTCCCCTATCAAAGAATCTTTTTCTTTCAGGAATACAAATCCAGCTTTGACCACAAACCTTTCCTTGCTTCCTCCACTTCTCCCCTCAAACTAAACAAGTACATCCTCTACACTTGAAGAACAAAGGCAACCATTTTTCTTTTTCTAAATAAACTCATAATTTATCTTCCCAAGTTCAGGTTTGCTTTTACATCAAAGACAGTTTTCCCAACACGGTGCTAATTACTTGAGTAAGTTTGTTTATCTGCTGATTTAGAAGTAAGTTTTTATCACTCTGTAGATCTTTAGGTCCCAGAGCTGTACTTGGAGTTTCCTTTGCCCAAAGCAAGTATAGAATGCACCAACATACAATTAAGATTGGAAGCCAGGAAACAGTCATTAAAAATTCATGTGAAGAGCACAACAGCTTCAGAAAGAGAACGTAAAAAACAGAAATTGTTAGGTGTCATGAGTTTGTTTTGTCATCACAGCCCCTCCCCAAATGAGTCATGGTAACTCAAAACAGAGATTATTAGATAGTGACAAAGAATACATAATGAAGTTGTATTGAACAACAGGTGCACTTCAGCATTAAAGCAAAACCACTAAGTTACTGATTCTGTGAGCATAAGATCACAGAAAGCAGTAGAATTTATCCAAATTTACCAAGTGTTTATGTATTTTTTAAAAAATCCAAATACCAAAGCTTTCCCAACTCACATCATCTCACGTTTGCGCCTATTTGTATGAAAGTTAGCAAACATTTTTAAGGGTGGGGAAAAACCCACACTTGACAACTCAGGTTTTTTTTTTTTTTCTTAAAAGTGTACGGCAAATTGAAGACACATTATCTTTTTGTCAAGACTGCAGCATGAGCATGCAAATTCAATGTGTCAAAAAGAAGAATGACCATGCTGAGTTGCACAGTTTGTAACATTCTTTCTTACTATTGTAAACAAATTATGATAAATTATATAGGCTTGAACTAGAGTTAATGCAATCTCTGCCTTCATTACAAAAATATAATAGTTCATCTTTGTTTAGAAAAATGCACTTTAAATGGATTGCTATAAGCTGTTCGGTTTCTAACTTCAGTATTTTGCCATTAATCTTTTCATGTGTTAATGCTTAACATTCCATTTAACTAAATCCAAGTATCACTAAGGTTATAAAAACCAGTTTAACCCACCTTTTGACTGTTTTGGTTTTTTGTTGTTTTTTTTTTTTTTTAATTGAGCTTCAAGACATGGTCTTATTCAACAGAAGGCCTAACCAGAACCATTTGTTAAATCTTTCCCCTAAGGTTAAACAAATTCCGCACACCAAAGTCCCAAACTCCAGAGCATTGTAAGGGTCTCTACTACTTGACTGTCTGAGTAATACTTTATCTGCCAATCCCCATAGAAGCCAGTTTACAACATTTCTCCTCATCTAATCAAAGCAAATACAATACTTCTACCTCACTTGAAGTATTACCTAAATGTACTTTAGCAGTCCGAGGTTGGCAGCGTCATTCTCCTGCCGTTGTTCTTAAAAGACGCTTTATAGATGATAGTCATAAGGAACGCTTTCCACAGAAATGAAATTTCCTCCACAGGTTTAGTTTTTGAAGGAGCCAAATTCCTCAAGAACAAGATCCCTGATAAAGTTAAGACATGGGCGTTAAACACTTCTTCAACATAACTGTCATCAAGTATCAAAACCATGCTTCATATCATAAAACCCACAAGTTCTAGTCTTGAAACATTTCTAACAAAATATAAAGTTCAACATAAAACATCAAGAGAAAAGAGTATGCTTCTGAAGATGGAAGAAGGTAACTACCGTTTCACAGACTCATTTCCCACAGTACTTAGGCAAGTATACATTCTGTCCACAACAATATGCTATGAGCTTGACAAACCAGCACAGAGAGTATTTCAAATTTAGAGCTGGTGTGAGAAGGACAATCACTGGGAAAGACAGGTTAGCTCTGTTAGAGGCATACTAGGACAAAAATCCACCTACAGCACCAGACACATTAATGTACAGTCTTGAATATATTGACCAATGCAGCTGAATCTGATGGGAAAGGATTATCACAGTAAAATAGCTGTCTTCTGTGTCAGCAGCATGAAATTTGGAGAAAGCTGCAGTGAACACTTGATACGTTCTTAGAGGTTTACATATCAAGAGTGGAACATCCACGTCTCTTAAATACTGCTCAGGAACATGCAGAAAAAAACCCGAACTGGACACGACACTAAGAAAAACAAAAAGTGGTGATACCCCTCCCCCATCCTAATTAGCAATAAGAAAAAAAAAACAGTGGACAAGCCTGAAAAGCAGCTCTATTTAAACAGTAACTTTGAGAAAAGGACATGATCTGAACTCCTTTTTTTGAATATATTCCTTAAGTTCTGTTCAATCTGTTACCCACATACAAAGCCAGTAACAAGTCACTCACACAAATTTAAGACTCGGATGATAGCTTAAATCTTGATCATAATTTATTGTGACAACTTCATACCAAAAGTATCAAAAAAAAAAAAAAAAAGGGGTCTAGTTTGAATGAAACATCAGGTTGAATTTGAATGAAGATCAGCTCAGAGACAAGGAGAGGAGGAACAGAAGAAGGAAAGTAAGAGGTTGTTCTTCCTCTCCTCAGATTCCTTAATGTGAGATTCAAACAATAGCATTCAACTCCACAGCACTACAGGAATGGCCCTTTTCAGACCAAGACTGTCCTTGAAAAAGCATGTGAAGATAGTAAATTAAAATACTGGAAGCAACACTAACTTTTTTGTTCTCTGTAGGTAGTTACCCAATACAGGAAGTACTATGAAGCTTTTACACTTGGCACCTAGTACACCCAAATAAAGGCAGCAGTTTCCTATCTAAATGCAGAAGCTTAAAAGAAACATTGGCAATAAATAGAAAAAGTTATTTTTTATAAGGGAAAGGAAGGAGCTTAACTACAGGGCTTTAGCAACTCTTAGGCCCAGTGCAGCCTGACCAAAAAGAAATACATTGAGATTTAGTTGAAATATGTCAGTTCCCTACCCTTAACCTCATGGTTATTACAAACCATATACAAGTATATATACATATACATTAATACATAAACAAATTTACAAACACACGAATGGCACAGTGGACTGATTTGTCATCTCTATCACAATTGCAAACAGCCCTCATGCTACTAGTTTATCTGAACTACACACTGAACTTAGCAGAGTGAAACCAATTTGACAGAAGTCTGCCAATTTACAAGCACATACCTACTTCACTGAGACTGGTAAAGCTGTAAATAAAGTCTATTAAAGCATTTTAGAAAATGCTCAAGATACGACAGTATTGCATTTATACTTTGCCTATTTTGATTTATTTTACACTGACAGAGTGAACTAGTAATTTGTGTGTTTAGACAAGTCATAAACTTACATAAACTCAGATGAGGGACTTTGTTTCCTCCCCCTCTCAGAATCAGCTGAAATGTTTAACAGAAGTCTCAAAGCAATCAGAGAGCTTAACTTCATTAATGTGGAACTGCCTCCCCAACCCCACCCCATTATCCTAAAGCACTTGGGCTGGGGGAATATTGGAAGTGTTTACCAAGTCACTGATATATACTTAGAATACTTACAATCTAGATCAGTTGCAGCACGGTCAGAATTGTATTTTTGTAAATTATCAGTTTAGTCTATGCTTTAACACTGTTCTTAATGAAATTCTTCATGGCCAGGTTCATGTAAAATGTTTTAAGTTTTTAATGTAGGCTTATTGTCTGTTCCACAATGAAAGCTCATCTTTTCCGCCCTACAAGGTTATCACAAGACAGTCACCTCAATCCAATAAAGAATGTCAAAGCAAAAGGAACTTTGTACTGTAATACTGCAATACCTTTAGTCAACTTCCAGTATTTGTGTAAGGTGAAATTCTGCTTATATAACAAAGTCCAAACAAAAAGGTACTACAGCTAAACCTATTTCCTCTATTTCATGCAGTCAAGAGGCTTTGCACCTACAGACTATGTCTTGTTTCTGTAATTTATCAACCCAATTTCTCTTGCAGTGTTTCATATCCCATTTTGGCCAGTGTAAAACTCAAAATTTGTTCCTGAAGTACATTTGTAGCAGTTCCCAGGGGCTTTCCAGACAAAAATCCCTACCAAGGAATACTGTGAATGCAGGAAGAGCAGTCCAGAATCATATCAAGAAGCCTAACAGTACAAGCAACTGCTGCTCCAAGCTCCTCAGAGAACCACAACGGTGTTCAGCTCCTATTGCATGTGTCACACTGAAGGCACAGAGCTCCTAAACTGAAACAGTGAGCTCATGGTAACACAAGAGCAAAGGATTTGGTGACTTCCATTCATGGGATTGTCTTCACTCAAGGATCTGGGTGTACTTGGTGGGTAATGCAGAAATATGGAGAGACTCAGTATGTGCCTCAAGGCAATTTAACCCTGGGGGAAAAAAATAATGTGATGCGAGTTGTACATTGTGGGAAGTAGTGCAGCAGGAGTGACCTAAACCAACAGAGAGAGATTCACAAGGAACCAGACGAGTGCAATGATGACCCAAGCCGAGCTGGTGCTGGTGCCAACAATCAAATATACTGCTTCTTCTGTCCTGAGTACCCATATTGACAGATGAGATGGAGTTCAAGTCATAGTCTCTTGCAAACATCTGAAGGACTAAAGGAAGCTCATGGAACAGAAGTAACATCTATCTGTTAAAGGGCAAGGGATAGTAGTTAATGAGAATATATAAATCTGTATGTTGGGTATAAAGATGTTTTAGGTATGTAGTTTAAGTTGTAAGTTTTGCTAAGAAGGATTTTCAGTAATGATAATTAAATACAATAGAATGTTGAGAAGACATATACATATGTATTGTTATGTGGGACCTAAACATGACACAAGTGGTATGGAATAAGGGGTGGAGATTGTATCGGGTCTGGCTGAGCCCCATAGCAGCCCTCATACATAGTGCTGTGCTTGTACTGGTAGCTAGAAAGGTGGTGATAACACACCAGTGTTTTGGCTACTGCTCAGCAGGGCTCACACAGCATCAAGGCTGTCTCTCCAGCCTTCCCCCCTGCTGCCCTCACCAGCAGGCTTGTGGTGGGTGAGAACTTGGGAGGGGACATAGCCAGGGGAGCTGACCCAAAGTGATCAATGGGATATTCCATATGATATGATGTCTGCTCAGATATAACACCTAAAAGAAAGGAGGAGGAAGGGGGGGGAGGGGGGCATTCGTTATTTACATTTGTCTTCCAGAGCAACTGCTATGTGTACTGAAGCCCTGCTTCCTGCGAAGTGGCTGAACACCACCTGCTGATGGGAAGTAGAGAATAACATCTTCTGTTTTCCTTCACTTCTGTGTGTGCAACTTTTGCTATTGCTTCATCAAACTGCCTTTATCTTGACCCACAAGGGTTCCCCCCCCCCCTCCCCCATCTTTTCTACCCTTCTGTTCTGCTGAGGAGAGTGATGGAGCAGCTTGGTGAGCATCTAGCATCCAGCCAAGGTAAACCCACCACACTGGTGAAGCATGCTAGAAGAGTAGACTTTTCCTTATTAAGACGGAGGCCAAGATGGGCAATCTTGCTGCAGCTGTCAAATAGCTCAGTACTCTCTACAAAGCACATGCTTCCCATGACTCTGCTGGAGATCATAATTTCCTCCACAACACAAAATATGTACTTTTATCTCAGTCACTGCAGTATCTTATGGTTTAAACTCGTATCTGGTTATTCAACAGACAGGCTAAGATACAGGTGCACACACATCCTCCTGACGGTTTAGTCACAGAGCAAGACAGCCAAAAGCAGTAACATCTTAGGCAATCTCCAGTAATCTTTTTGCAGCGATTTATCAAAGCCTCAAGTCTTTCTGTCCAGATAGGGATTACAGACTTTGTCATCTTACTACCCAGACAGTGTAACACCTCCAAAGATGCTTTGGGAGCATCACAACAGCAGCAGCAAATGCCTACGACTTAAAATAAATAATAATAGTTTAAAATAATAATAAAAAAAAAAATCTTAAATTGGAAATCTTCACCCATGAACTTAAAACAGCACTTCAGCTCTCTGGTCAGCATGCATTCACTCTTTAGCTTCCCAGACCAGGAACTCAAATTGATCTCCCTCACCCTGCAGTTGCAGCACAATGTCCCTGACTGTACATGGATGCAGGCATGCTTGTGCACAAAGATGCACCAGATGGCCTGGGAACTCCATTTTCTCAAGCATTTTGAAAATTGGATTTATTCCACAAGCCATCAGAACACCACCACCAGCTGGTCATAAGAATGAAAAATCTGAAGCAAAACTTTGTTCCCTTGTTTTCCCCTCCAAAATAATAATAAATAAATGAAAAGGAGGCATGTTGGATGTTCGTTCGAATGTTTAATATAGTTGTCATCGTAACTGAGACCTGTCTTTCTAACCTAACTTGTGGATTTGGAGTTGAAAGCATATTTTCCACTGGAACCCTTTCAGCATGATTCAGAACTGTCCATTTATGCTTTCAAGACATAAATAATCTTCCACCTGCTTCTTAAAAAGTGTTGGTTTAGATCATGTTCTTAAAGTTTCTTTCCATAAATATAACATAATCATTAAACCTTGTAAGGTTAAGTTGGAAAATGCAACATGAAATCAAACCCATCCAGCTTAATTTCCAAGTAATAGACTAAACTAAAAATAACTGAGGAATTAGAAACGTCAATTCAAATTTTTTATCTTGCCATTTTACTCACAATCAAGAATTACTGAATTTGTACTAGCAGCAGGACTCATTTCTGCAATATCTACAAATAAAGATTTACAATTAACCTCACACCACTTGAATTTCATGGATCTCTGACAGGGTAGGAATCCAGGATCTGCTCAACAGCATAGTTGTCTTTCACCTGCACTTCCAGCCAGCCTCAAAGGGATAAGGAATGTAGGAGAAGTACTCCATCACAGGATATCTGCATCACGTAACGACCATAAGATCTTTTCAGCCTGGGTTCTATTTGAACCTTCAGTGGTGGAACCTAGAAAAAGGTGACTTTCTCTAAAATTCCTCGATTTTTTCTAATTTCAGTATCAGCTTTGTTATCCTTACCAATTCTGGCTCCCTGTTAGAGTCTGAGAAACTAGAGATGGCTGGGTCCAGTCAGCAATAAATTAGATGAAAGCAGCATAATTTATACCACTCATGATTTCAAGAAAATTAAGTCTCATGAAACAAGTCTTATCTTCTTCCTCCACAAGACTACATTTTTATTTGATTATGGCAATAAAGAGCCTTTTTTTTCTGCAAGGTATCTAACTCTGGCATAGATGAGCTCTTGCAGATCTAGCTTGAGCTACTTGCCACGACTTCTGTCACTGAACCACACTGCTGCAGCAACTAAGCATTTCTTCTCCACTTCATACTAATCTGCCTGACTTTAGTGGGGCAGATGAGGAGCACTCACATGATCAAGCTATGAGAGCACTAAGTACATGAATCAAACCATTCCTAAAGTGATTATTTATACCCTCAAGGCTCAACTCAACAACACAGGGGCTTTTATAGTACTTTTGCCTGACAGAGCTCCCATGCCTTCTGTCAGGTTTCACCCTACTGCTTGGCCCCTTATTTATGCCATACCTTTAACAAATTGCTGACATTCAATGTTGCAAAAAGCATTTTTTTACAGTGAAACATCCTTGGATCTGATCCCTGACCTGGTTTTCAGCACAGCCCCACAAACAACTGAAAGGGCAGGTATCTGCCTGCAGCACCAAGACGGGCACAAGAAGCCAAGAACTCTTTGAACTTGTAGTGATCATGAAACACCTGTATTGACCATGAAACACCTGTAATGCCAAAACACAGCCTATGAGACAGTCCAACAAAAGCAAGTATAAGCATTCCTAAAATAAATGCACGTAGTCCACAACAGGCAGATTTCTTTTTTAAAAATTCTTCAGGAAGGGAAAGGAGGAAAGTAGTCAGCCAGCAGCACTGTCAGTGCAATCCTGAAGTGTTCTGCTCACAGTCAGTCACCAGTTTTCCCTGTGAACAAACTAATAAAATCACTCCTGCTGAACTTCACAAAACTGGCACAGTAGTAGAAGATGATGGGTCTTGTTGGCTGTACATTCTGATTTGCATCTCTTGGGGATGCAGAACTGCATCAACACACTGTAGCTCAATTCAGTGAAATCACAGGTCACCCACAGAGAGACAAGTTTCACTCACACTCACTAGGTTTAAAGATGGTGCCCTGGATTTCAGCAGCACTCTAAGAACTCTGGTGTAACAACAGGAAAACAACTGAACATGAGCTCTCAGTCTAATGCTACAGCCAAGAAAGTAAACATGAGCCATGAATGCGTTACAAAGTAACATTAAGTAAGGAGCAATTTCATAAAACATTCAGCAAACCATTATAACAAACATTGCTGTGCCCAGTTCAAATGTCTGCACGTTATGCACAAAGTCAGAAAAAAGCTACAAGAATAATTCCAAGTCTGGAAAGCATCTGGAAATAAATTTTGTTTCTAGCTATCTAGACAACCAAATACAAGAGTAAGAGGTGGCTTGCATATGAATTTCACATACCTTCATGTGGAGAATATTTTTCCTCATAGTTCCAGAACTTTTTGTCACATGCCTGCTTAGGTACCAAGACAGGAAATAACAGGGACCATACAAATATCAGCTACAATAAAAGACCTGTTATTATTCTGAAGTTTCTATGTAGAACCCAAGTAAGTAACTGTTCTTCATTAAAGAAACTCAGAAGCTGACAAACTAATGAGATCCAAGCAGAGAGCTTATGCTAAAAAGTGACAGGCTTAAAATACATTCTTGGAGGAAGTTCTAGGGACTGATCCAGGAAGGAGAACAGATTAAGTGTTCACAATGATCCTTTCCGACCTGAAGCAAATGTACAGTTCAGAACCTATTTCTTTACAAGCCATCCATATGACTAACTCTCCGGTGTAATTTAAAGAGTGATAGTCCAAATGATATCTAGGGAGAACAGTCAGCTGACTTCCATTTAAGATCATCATAACAGCTTTAACAAAAGCTGTTAAAAGGAGGGACAAATGGAAACAGAGACAGATGGAACCTTTGCTAGTCACTTATCCAAAGCAAATTTTCTTGGTTAGCAAATAAAGTAGCTCTATCAGAAGTGGCAATGAAGCTATAATTGCTTGTAAAAACAAAAAGTCTTGTTGGTATGTGTAAGTTTGTATTCAGTCAGGTCATAAGAAAATTGTTTTGTTCTCTCCCTAATCAAGTATAAAACCAAAATATGCACCATACATCCTAGCTACCTCAAACATCCATTCCACTCCTTACTGCCACCAGGAACCAGCAGCCTCGCAAGGGTTTTTGAGGTACAAAAGTCAGTTTGAATAACACCATAAATTCATTTAGCTCTGTAGCCAAAGCTGCACGCTTGCCTCCTAGCACTAGCTATGGTGGCTGTTTCTTCATTGATAACCTATCCTTCAGTGATAAAACCACTCCAAGTTTATTAGCACTGCTGGTTATGTCCACATATAGGACAAACTGAAGTATACTCCAGAGCACACCCTTCCTCAACAGCCCTGCACCCAGTGTCCCACTCCTTGGTTCGTCTCTCAAAGAGCTTTTCCACTAGCACCTGTGCAGAGGCAGAGGTTACCAAGTTCAGAATTTCACAGAACGTACTTCTCAAGCAAAGCAGGCGACAGTCTTGGAAGTAGACAGAGCGGTCACATCTTGTCCCTCCAGAACTGCACTGAATTCGTATTTTGTCTTCAGGGTCATTTTTTCAGCACCACAAACTGCTGTTGGATTACGTGGGGTCAGTCAAACATTTGTTTCCAATGACTGTTTTCCCTTTATGTACAAGACCACAGAAAACAAAGAACATCAGTCTCCATCTCAACTGTATCAGCTCTGCAATGTAGACAGACTATTGCACCATTTCACAAACCAGTACAAAAACGCTGCAGTTTTCTAAGACTCAGAGAAGGAAAAGTGGGAGAAAAGCTTTCTTCCCTAATATATATCTGGACTTGGGAGTCTGACCCAAAACTGCAGGAAAGCAGGTGGCACTGTTCGGAGAGCTCCTCTCTGTAGGGAGAGCTCCCCCAGGCCTGGGACTTCTCACGAAATCTATATTTGGTAGCTCCCACAACTCATTTAGTGCTGCCCTACTCTTGACAGCCTTATCCAGTTAATTAGGTTAGTGCATATGCAATAAAGAGGAATTCATACTCTTCAAATATTGTCCTATCTCCCTTGGAAGCTAACCAATCATTTGCCCTGTATCTTGCAAAAACAGCTTTCCGAACACCTTGCTGAAGGTTTTGGTACTATTTGAAAGCTCTATCTGCCTTCAATTAAGAAATAACTTTTGATTTCAGTAAACAGTAAATGCCTTAGAAATCTTGAAAGCAAAATAAGTGTAGTTCATTTTGAGGGCTGCCCTTCAAGATAGCACTTGCACTTCACCTTGCCCACTTTCAACAGCTCCTGAAAGTCAACAGTGAAGCCACAGAAGTTCTTCAGACTATTTTCTCTTCCTAGGTAGCTTCCAGCCCTCAGCTTCCTGAAGCAGCCAGGAAAGTTCTCCACTCCTGGCATTACACAAATGCTGAGAAATTGACAGCTGTAACAGGGGAAAAAATTGCTTCCTGAAACAAACTTCTGATTAATAGTATTTTCTAGTTATGAAAGACCACAGCTTTCTGTTCTGTCTGACAGTTTTCAGATTATGATCATGCTGGAAATGTTACCAGATGTTCTGTTTCTCTCTGTCAAGGCAAGATGAAATTCTTCTAGAAGAAATACTTCTATCAGTAGCTAATACCATAACATGTGGGGGGAAGAAATCAAAGTCAAGAAATCCAGTTATAAACCAAAACATGCTGGGTGTTTAATGTGAAAATACACCAAAATCCAAGCACACAAGCTGTAAAATGAAAATATCTGCTGGCAAATTTCAAAAGCAGCAAACAAAAAACTCACTTTTTTTTGTTTCTCAGCACTGAATTTTTCTGTTCCCACTCCCCTCCAAGGAATGCAGTCATCAACTTCAGTGTATTTTTTACTAATACACAGACAAATGCTTGAACTCTTTCCTTGTTTTCCCCATACTTCGAAAATATCTTTACTTTTTAAAGCCAGAAATGATGCATCAGAAAGGTTTTATTATAAGAAAAATTTATAACGCACATTGTGCATCAACATGCTACACAGGAAAAAAGTGATTGCAAGCAATACTATCAAAAGAGGAGATGGCTCAGAGAATTCAAGAGAAAGAAGTGAAGGCGGTAAGTAACCTCAATTTGTTTGCAGTTCTAAATTTAAGAATACTGTAAAAATACTTGTTCAGATTATTTCCTCATACATTGACTTCCTAAAATATATTAAGCACCTTCCATGAACTATCAAAATAATCAATTTTTCCCCTCCAAACGCCTACTGTTTGCAACAAACAATTTGAGTACTGTGACAAATGTTCTGATGTCCCAAAGGCTCCCCCATTTTCACACTAAAAACAAAGGTTTGATTCCCTATCGTACAAGTTTTGTAACAGTTCATCCAACAGAGAAAAGCCAACTATGAAGTATCATTGTATGAGAGGAAGGGAGTGAAGGGAGGCAGCAGATATACAGGCAGGTGATCGCTTAAGCAATCAGCTTAAAGGAGAATGGGAAAAGTCAACGTTTAGTAGCTTCAGTGGCCTCTCTGCAAGGAATCAGCAGTCTCTGCTGTCTTAGTAAGCAGGTCTCCCCATTGGAAAAAAAAACCCACTATCAAAATTAACACCTTCTAATTAACTGGAAGTCAAGAACAGAACTCCAACACACTGCTGAGGGCTGTGTGCGGAATTAATTGTGCAAGGCAGACACTGGAAAACACATAGAGCCACCCTGCAGCAAGGTGTTCTCAGCTGCAGCTCACAACATGGCCTTGGCAGACAAGACTGTGGGCTCAGGAGCTGTCACAGAGGGGACACTCCTCCTTGGAGAAAGCAGCTGTCAGTAACAAACAAGAAAACATCCTGCCACCCTCTCTTCATTGTTGAAGAACGGGGAAAGAAAAAGAAAAAAAGGAAAAAAAAGAACAAACAAGCCCAGTATATGAAATAGCAGGAAGAGAGAGGTAAAGAAACAAGCCTTTTGCACAACAAAGAAGTTATATTGCTAGTGTATTAAAAACAGCTCTTCCCTCCACAGAGCTACAGCAATATGTCTGGATTCACACAAATACACATCCAAAGACCACAACATGAGAGAAGGTAAGCAGATACTGCCCACTGGACTTTACACTTCCAGGGTGTTTGTTGCCTATCCTAGTGATACGACCTATTTTGAAGAACACCACCACTCTTCACTTACTTGCTTAATTCAAGCAGATAACAGACTCATCATTCATCGTCTCTCAAAGCAAAGCACTCATGGAGGGTTCATTATTCGGGAAGAATTTCCACTCAGTAAGTAGCCTGAATATAAAACCTACATACTAAGGATTTGCATCTCTACTGAATAGTAATCTTTGTTGTAACACAACAATTGTACAAAGTACTAGTGTTTTCAGATCTGCTTACAAAAATAGAAGTTCTTGGGCTTGGTTGTTGTGGGTTTTTTTTACAGAAATGTAAGCCCTCAATTTAAAATCATACCATATCACAGCTCCGGGAACCACTAACAAGGTAAGAAAGATACATTTAAATGACAGAAAACAGCCTTGACCTGGATGGCAACAAGGGAGAAAAAAAGAAAACTTAACAGAGCTACTCCTTTTCTCAGAAACTGTGGAAAATTCACATGCACAGTTGAGGCAGGTTAACATTTGGACATTAATTTTGTTCAGACTTAGCACCAACAGAAAAGATGTGATGCAGTTAATATGTTTATTTTATCCATCAATATTAAAATGAGAATTTGTTCACAGCCTAGGATAATGTTAAAGCTTAACACTACCATATTAAACTGCCTATGGTCTAACACATAACGTACAAGACCTCAAATTTGAAATGCACACAGTAAGAAAATTTAAACTTAAAAATGGGAAGTGGTTTCCTTGTTTAGTCTCAGTTTAGGCAGAAAATAAATAGGTGTTTTCCCAGCCAAGACCGCTAAACTACAAAATTCCTCCCAAGTCTACATTTATTTTTTTTGTAACTAACACACACCAAGGAAAATAACACATATAATCAATTACTAGTACTACGAAGAACTACTGTGAAAAGCATTATTTTCAACAGCCACAAAAGAATTCAACCTTGGGTAAGTTATCCTTTGAAATAATATTGCATTCCACAATAATTTAATTACAGGTCACAGTCCCCAAGTTATAACACTATGCTTTTCTAACTGTGCATTTGATACTGGTTCATATGAGTCCATGTTCTTCAAAGGCAAGGACCTACACTCCGCAAATAGTTGTGTAGAATTAGTTGCCTTTCACAAAACATTACATTGGACCTTCTATTAGGATTTTCAGTCTCTATTTTTTATATAACCTGTCACATGTATTAAAATAATGAAACACAGTAACAACTCAATTCAATGTGTTTGTCAGTATACTAAAAAAAAAAAAGAAAAAAGACTAGTTTTTGTTTGGATAAACTATCTGTGGTTCCGTAACAGGGAAGGGAAATAAACTGAATCCGTACAGATAAAACACATACACAGACAGTAAAAATTAACTCTTAATAATTTTCATGCTTCATAGCTGGAGCCTGAATCTAGAACTTCAAGAAATATTTCAAAATAATCTCATCACAATGTAGCTAATGGTCCAGGACATATTTAAATTGATGCATAGAAATAAATGGAAATAGCAAGTCAAATGAAGAGCAGATGGTCACTCTAAACACTTCATTACCTTCCAACCCTTTTATTTCTAATGTGGAAAGAATAAAAGAACATTTACCATTGTCTGCACTGGAAAACAAATACTAAAAAACCCCATGTGTTTCTCAAGTAATTTAAAATACTAACCCAACAACACTGCACATATAGTTAACAGCTGTTGACTTCATCCTTTGAGCAAAAAATAAATTATTTGTACTTATCCCTATATTTTGCTTTCAAGTGGTCTACGAATTCAATGACATACATGTTCTCCCTTTTTCTCTCAGCCTCTTTCCCATGCCATTTTAGTTTTCAGGTCCATTTTTGTTGTCTCATATGAAACCATGCATTTTTAAAGTGGGGAGGTTTAACCTTTGAATTAACTATTTCACTGATCACTACCAGTGTTCCCCTCATGTCTGCTCTACAACTGGGAATGTTCAGAACCAGCAGTCACCTGTGCCATTTGTGCTCTGACAGACAGGGCACTTTGCTAGTCAAGCTGGCTGAATGAGCTGCTGTGCCAGCCACAGACCCCTGGCCACAGCTGGGAAACTGCATTTTCATAGGGAAGGAACAGGACCGAGGAGCATTTCAAATTTCTGGCAGCTGCAGAGAACCACACAAGTGATCTAAACTGACAGGAGAGAATGGGACAGAGAACTATGCTTGAGGCCCAAACCAGAAGGAAGCAAACCTCTCATGCTTATTAAAGTGCCTCCTAGAAGAGATCCTCCATGGTGAACTGTTTCACAGCTTTCGTAGCTGCTCATCGGATGCAAGGAAAACTGCTCTTATGGATTGGGAAAACAGGGTTGAGTAAGAAAACCCCACAAAACTAAAAGACATTCGCTCTTACTAAAAAGAAAATTCAGTAGGGACCATGCTAGTAATACAGATCATATCCATACAGAAAAAGTATAGAGAATTTGGCCAGGGAGAAGACTGTGAAGAAAGGTGGGTGGAAATGGTTGGGAATTTAAAAACAGAAGCCCCAAATCAGCAAATGGACCTATGCTTGGAGAAAGCAAGACACTAAATGAAGCCAGCCTCTCAGAGAAAGTTACAGAAAAAGTGATAGTTACAGAGGCGCTCCAAGTAGAAGCAGAAGGAAGCACATGAGGAAGAAAAGCACACACAGAGAAGCAGGAGTAGAGATATCTGTCCTCACTGTTTCAGAGAACTGGATTGACAATATATCCCATACTTTATGCACCATTTCTAGTGTCTTCAACATTTCAGCCCGTTTCTTCCTGACCTACCTCCTGCAATCCAAACAAAACTAGCTATCTGCTTGCTCTTCTGTATGGAAGGGCTGCCACTTCCAAACTCTCTTTCCTCCTATTTCCTGCCTCATAGGAACTTTTTACATGACATTGTTTTTCTTTTTCAGGACCACCACTAAGAGCCTGAGGCTACAGGTTTGCTACACAGCCATCTAGTCCAGAACACAACCACTGGGGGCAAAGAAAACACAAACACCAAACCCAAAACATGAGATGGACACTGTTTACAAGAAACTCGTATTTTCTAGCTGCTCTGAAAGTTTCCTTCTTATTGACCGTCTCCATTCAAACCCATGGTGGTCTTCAGAGTTTCTTCAGTGTTCATGATCACATAGTTAAGGCCAGGGCAAACAGCTGCTACTAAAATGCATTTTGTGGCAACAAACAAAAAGCCTAGCCACACCGACTTTTCACATGGTTACTCTCCAAAGCATAGCTGTGTTCTAGTCCATTATAAAAAGGCTTCCAAAAGAATCCCTTATACAACCTTATCTTCTCCTGATCACTCCAAACACATAAGCTCTCCATCAGAGAATCAGTACCAGGTGCTCATACTTCTGTCTTTGCAGTACACTACTCTCACCATTGGCTTTCTCCACCTTACTGGTTGTCAACTCCTTGTGGCAGCAGTCCTGTTATCCTGTCTACCTATACTGCATTGAAAAATGGTATTGGTTTCCATAAAAAACTAATGGAACTCACACGCAGATTTTATCTAACATATGCCAAAACAAAACACTGTGCATTGTCTCCCTGTTCTACTATGTACTGTTGAAATGCCTTTTAGCTGCTGTAGATTTTTTGGGGATGTTTGGTGAGCACATCAAGAGCTGAAATTCCCTCTTCTCTCTCAAGAAGCTAATGCTGTGCATTTCTGAAGCACATCTGCAGTCACATGTGCACACCCCACCTCATTCCTATTTCTCTGGGGCTGTACATCCCTGATTCTGTACGTGATTCTACTACGAATGCTTTTCACACACCTTCAGTATACACAGCAATGCATCAAAGCATACGGTACATGGAAAAGATAATTAAAGGCTACTGCCAGAAGACAACACATCGAGCTCTAGCTACAGTTACTTGATCAGAGCTGTAAGGTAATGAAAAGGCATTTCAACATGAGCTGCAGAAGCAAAATACCCAACTCCTCCTACAAGTGGAGCTTTATCAGTTTATAAAGGGGATTACAGGTGCTGGTGCCTGCAGGAGTTCATGAACATGAGAGACCATTCCAGTGCAGCAAATATGCTTTTAACATTTTCCAGCAAGTATTCTAATTTTATGCTGTTGAAAGGTAACTTCTGCATAAAGGCATATTATCAATTTAACTTTAAGTGATAAAAGGTTTAAAGAATTAATAAAAAATCATGTTCCCCATCTGATGTAATATATCTATTTGGGTGGGGACTAACTCCTCAGTTAGGAGACTCCAGAGAATGACTTAAATCTAAGTGTCTACATGCATATTAGTGCATTTCTCTAGAATTACTATTCCTGAAACATCATTAGAAAAACATGTGTGATAACAAAGAAAGAAAAAATGAGTTGTACTTCTCTCCTGAAATTTCTAACTTTATCAAGTCAAAAATATATTAACCAATAATTACAAGATAGACATGACTACACAAGAGTTAACATTTACATTTAATGTAAGCATAGAAGCCAGACAGCAAATTTTGTTATGTTCTTGTTACTCCAACAAAAAAAGGATACAATGCATAGGTAACTAGAGATTAGAAAACAGTACTGAAGAACATTTACTATCCCTGTCCTGAAGTGTTTCCATAGCAGCCAAAACAATTATTAAAACAGACCAAAAGGAAGGCAAAGAAATAATGCAAAAGCTATCCATCTGAAAACAATTCATAGATTTGAGGAGTTATATTTGCCTTGTTCATTAATTTAACCATTAAACATCACCTACTTGCTAATACATCACACTGGTCTTTGTAATGACGTTCACAGCAGCACAGAAATTTATCAGAGCAAGAAGATTTTTAGGATGGAGTACTTATGACAGACAACATGTTGACTGCTGTGGCTTCATGTCACAGAAAATTTAAAGTATCCTCTATCTGCTCTACAGGATGAGGATCCCTCTTTTGCATCCCGCTTACACAAACCCAAGTCATTCCCCTCCTGCCCTCCCCCAGCTTACACAGAATACTATTTTCAGTGGCATTAAGAAAAAGAGACATCAATTCCTGCTATTCTGGACAGCCCCACTGAATAGCTATCTTTCATATATCCTCCCTTAAAGCTTTAGTAAGATGCACTGAACTAAAAAGTAAGAGACTCAGTTTTTAGAAATGCCAGCAACCATGTCTTAAAGTCAACAAAAGTTTGGCTTTTTGGCCTCATCTGAGCACCATTTATAGACTGTTCCATTTACGTGTTAACTAGCAGGCATCATCACCACTGCGTAAATGTCAGTGCTCTTTCCTTGCATTTTTATGTAAGAACACAGCATCAACCATAACCAGGGTTTTTTTTCATTAAAAGGCATGAGTCCTCCAAAAGAACAGAGGCAAGACTGTTCTGACAGCAGTAGGCAAGTGGCCTTCCAACCTACCTACAGCTGAGTTACACTCTAAACAAGTAACAGCCTCCAATGCAAGCAAAGATGCAACACAAAAGGTACTAAACAGGTTCTCAATGGTAAAAAATACACTGATACCTATGTGAGAAGGAGGAAAGGACGGTTTCTCATCTAAGTATTTTTCTCCTTGTGTCAGTTCTTATAACTAGATTTCAGATGTACAGAGATGTGGTGTCAGGTCAAGAGGAAGTAATGACACCATTTATGCTCCCCTTCCCATGGGAAATCACCCCACAGCAACAGAACCGGTCAACTGCCACTCACTCCTATACAACAGATCCAACCTTAATAGCATCTCACATTCAATACAGGGCCCTGAGGAACTCGTGGGTTTAAAAAGCCATCCAGTGCATTATTCTATTTAGAAAGAATACTTTCAAAGTACACGATTCTTGCCCTAACAGTGAACAAAAAAGCCAGCATCATTAAGCAATCCTTGAAATTTCATGGAGAAGCTGAGTATAGAAACGGTTATCCAGGGGTATCTACAGTGCTCAGAACAATTTTATGTTGACATCTGTATGGGCAGGAAATAAGTTCAGGAAAGGTAGAGAACACCTACAAGTGAAAGACTACACAGCACCATAGGAGGGCAGGCTGGCAGATGCAGTAGTCTGAAGGCAGAGGACATGCAGCAAAAAGAATAAAGTGCAAATGCCCCAGAAGGAAGTGAGCGTGGAAATGCATACAAGAAAAAAACGTGACTGGTCACAATACTGCTATACAGCCTAGAGAAGAACAAGCTAAGGAAGGACTTGGGGATCAGGGTAGATCTATGCTTCCGTTATCACCACGAGCAGACAGGAGCTTACCAGATGTGCTTGCTGTTTCTAATACAGATACTATCACATAAATGATAACGTTAACCCAAAGACAGTTATCAACCTACTGATATAGGATTTCTTTTTCCAACACCAGCATCAGCCCTCACATATGAGAAAACACTGCGGCAGAACCTGATACATTTAACCTGGACAAAAGTTTCAGGGTTTCCGTTTTACTTGAATGCTAAAGAAATCCCACACAGTAAGTCAACAAAAAAACCTGAAACTTTTTTTTTTTCTACACATATAGCTAAAGTTTTCCCTCAGTTGTGTCTTTTCTGTCATTCTGTCATTCATCCACACAAACAAGTACATCCTGTCATCTTCAAAATCTAATAAACCTTTCAGTTACTTCTAGTGAAGTCTTAGCCTAAAAAGTTGTAGTTGGAAGAGTACCATATCCTAATACCAACAAGTTCCTATTTTCCACTGGAAAGACAACTGGGGTGTAATGTTTGCAGGTAGTAAAAAGAACACATTTTACAGATGCCAGTATCTCCTGAAAAAAGTGCTTGTGAACACAACCAGCAGCTCAGTGAAGTCCTCTGCAATTATCTACAAATTTGACTTCATGGGTAAACTGCTCACTGGTGACAAAGCCCACATGCCCTTCCTTTCAACAAAACTTGAGCTGAAATGGAAAGAAACCACCATAAGCTTTTTTTTTTTTTTTAATGGAAAAGATGCTACTGAATTCATTCTGTACCACCGAATGTACCACTGAATACAGTCCTGTACCACAGCTTCGGAGTATTGAAGCATGTTCTACTTCAGGCCCCAATCCCATAAAATCTAGAGATGCAAAGCTGAGAGAAACTTTACTGATCAACTTTATAAATGGTGCAACGCCTCTTTCAGTTTTTCTGACTCTCAGTGTGGGTGTTACTTTCCGTGAAAGAAAGGGGAAAAGCACGAGGAAGATACGTAATTCAACAGAACAGTTTTTAATGCTCAACATATTGACAGCTATTACGTGCTCCAGAGTCCTCCACCAGTCTAGGGATTTCAATGGAAAAAAATACCAACTTCCTACCCTATCCTTGGACAAATCAATCACAACCACCACGCTGTACAGTTCACATTCTGAAAACACTGGCAGTCTAGGCTTCATTTGGAGGTCAAATGCAAGCAAGAGTGCTCCACAGTTTCTTTTACTGGACCAAGCAGGTACTTCCATATACTTTCAAAACTCAAGGACTAAGAAGAGTGCCATTACCGCATTTTCTGATGCTTCAAAACCACAGACCATCTTAAACAGGCTCTACAGCAAAAGCTGAACTCTGATAAATCAGAGGAAGTATAACCTTAAGCAAAATACTTACTGAGCTTATCTACACAGACCTCTGTAAGTAAATCCGTAGCATGCTGATAACATTCAAGTCTTTAGAAAAGATTTGTGCAGAAATGTTAGGAGGACTGCAGCAACTTGTGAAGGAGATGTGAGGGGAGGAAATATATTAGCATTTCAAATATCTGGAAACGCGTGATCTAGTCTTTAAGGCAAGGGAGGCCTGACAGTTCTGCAGCAAGTATCTCTAGGTGGCTCCATTCACATGCTTCTAATTTCACTTGTAAGAGTCTCACCCCATCTCTTCAGTTTCTTTCAAGCAGAAACCATAGGGTTGTGAAATTCCACGTTTTAGTGAAATGATGCCAATGTACACAAATAATTATTAATATGAAAAACACCTAACAAGATTCAAAAGATACTCTGAAAAAAACACTTTTTTACACTCCCGGAGATTGAAGTAGTGCACAATTTATCAGGTTGTTTCACTCATTAATGGTAAGCTTCCCCACCTGCTTTTGCAGACCAACTGTTAATGGCTGGTGATTATTCGGGTAGAAGATTAAATATTTTTCTAATATGATGAACTCTGACACTATTCCACAAGAAATTTGGTTTTCAAGAAGGGCGGGGGGGGGAGTCGGGGGGGCGGGGAAGGTCAGCAAAACAGGACGGGTGTCGAGTATTTAGCAGCTGCTGGGAACAAACGTCTGGCAAACCCTGACTCTGTACGTTAGTAATATACACGGTGCGGTTTCCTTGAAGAGAGGTAAAAGGGCACGCAACGGGCTCTGGGGGTGCCGAAAGACTCACAAACGCGGCCGGGCTTCAAAGCAGGCGAACACAAACACACGCACAGCCGCGCTGGCCGGCACCGTCCCTTCCTCGTTCCTCAGGCGCGGCGGCGGGAGGGGGAAAAGTTCAGCGCCGGCCCCGGCCCCGCACCCGCCCGAGCCGCGGCCCCGGCCCCCGCCGCCGCCTGAGGCGCTGACGGCCCCGCCGCCCCCTCACGGCCGGGCCGGGCCGCCCCCCGGGCCAGCGGCTGCAGGGCGGGCGGGCGGACCCGCGGGGGCCGGGCCCTGCCCCGGAGCCGTAGGGGTTACCTGGGACCGCGGCCCTACAGCAGCCGGGCGGGGCGGCCGCTGGCCCGGGATGGGAGAAGCGCCTCAGGCAGCCCCCCCGGGCGGAGGGCAACGCGGGCCGTGCGCGGCTCCGCGTCACACACCCGAGCGAGGCCCCTCGGCCAGCCCCGCTCATCTCCCGCCGGCAGGGGGGCGGCGGGGGCGTTAGAAAACAAGAAATAAAGAGGCGGTGCCCCCGCAGACCCCCGCCGCGGCAGGCACAGCGCGGCCTCGCCTCACGGCCGGCCTCGCCTCGCTCTCCCGCCGGCGCCACAGGTGCTGCGGGGCTGGGAGCCGCCCCACCGCCGGCCGCAAGCCGGGGCGCAGCGAGGCCAAAGGCACCGCTCCCCCGCACAGGCTCGGCTCCGGCCCCCGCGGCACGCCGTGGTGCCCCCAAGGCCAGCGGTGCCGTCGGGCGGGGTCTGCGGGCAGCCCCCCCACCCCCGGCCGGGGCGACACACAGGCAGCGCAGCGCAGGGGCAGCCCCTCTCGGGAGAGACACCGCCGAAGGCAACGCTGCAGGGGGCTGTTTTCTGGCTGCGAGGGGGGAGGCGAGCAGGCGCCCACCTCCACGGGGGCTCCGGGGGAAGGGATGAGGGACGCAGCAGGCTGCAGCCGGCGGGAAGGGGGCGGGGGGCGAGCGGAGAGGCGGTCATGGCGGGGAGGCACTCCGCGCACCTGGCAGCAGGTGCTTGCAGGCAGCTACGGCGGCGAGGACGCCCGCGGAGGGGAGGAAAAAACTAGCTGGGCTTGCCCGGAGAACGGCGCATGTCGTGCAGCCGCGGGGGGGGCACTCGCGGGGACCTGTCAACGAGGGGGACGACGACGACGATGCGGAGGAGGGAAGAGGGCAGATGCAAGTGCTGTTTTGCAGGCAGGGGAGGCAAGCGCGCGTTACTCACCGGCAGCTCCACGTTGACTTCGGTCCCGTCCAGGAGGAGGACGCGGCACTGCAGCACCGGCTTACTGCCGCCGGCCGCCGGGATGTGAACGGGGGCTCCGGCGCTGTGCACGACTCCTCCGGGGTGCGGCGAGGAGGGGAAGCCTCCCGAGCCGGCGGCGGCGGCTCCTCGTAGCCCCCCGTCCCGCTCGTCCCCCTCGCCGCCGAGCCCACCTCGCCCGGCTCCGCGCCCGGCTCCTCGCCCGTAGCGCTGCATCGACCGCCGGCCAAAGGTCCTGCGCAGGAACCGCAGCATCCTGGGGGCGCCCTGCCCGGCCGCTCACACCCCCGAGCCCGCAGCTCCGCGCCCGGCCCCGCGCCGCCTCCCAGAGCAACGCAGCAGCGCCGCCCGCCGGGAGCCGGCCCGCGCCGGGAGCCGGCCGGCCCGGCCCGCCCCGACCGCCCGCTCCGCCCTCTGCAGCGCCGCCCGCCACCGGCACGGCGGGGCGGGGCGGGCCGCGGCCCCTCCTGCCGCCGCCGAGGTGGGCGAGCCCGGGCGGCGGGCAGGGGGCGCTGCTGAGGCGGGCGACGGGAGGCCACCTGTGGCGGTGGCGGCGGCCGGGGTGCTCGCCCACAGCCCGCCGGCCCCCTGCCCCTCAGCCCCGCTCGCCCCGCTGCGGGGGGGAGCGCCGAGCCCCGCGGCGCCTCCAACAACTGCCGCGGCGATCGCGCCGGCCGTTGAGGCGGCGTCTGCGCGGTGGCTGGCCCTCACTGCCGCCTCCGGCCCGGGGAGGGGAGTGGAGCGGCCGCGGGGCAGGGGCGCGGAGCCTCCCCCGGCTGGGCCTTCCGCCGGGCCCGTGGCCTGGGGGCGCCGCGCTCCGCGCCGGGGCGGCCCGTCCTGCGCGCCGAGCTGGCGGCTCTGCCCCCGCCCCGCGTCCCCCCCGCCCCGGGCTGCCGCTCCCGCCCCTTCGGGCGGGCGGGAGAGGGGATGGGGGAAGTTAATCGCGAAATAAAAAACGGCGAGGGCTGAAGAACGGACAAGCCCCAGCGCAGCCGGGAGGACAGGGCTCGCGTGTGCCGGGGAGGCCGAAGCGGCGTGTCCCGCCGCGGGGCGGGGGGTCACGGCACCGCACCGCCTCCCCCCTCCCCTCCCGCCGCCGCCCGTGTCCCTGGCGTGTCCCCCTGAAATGCTCCCGCGTTCGGCGTTGCAGCCGGCGCGGTCCGGGGGAAACTAACGTGTTCCCGTGGAAAAAACAGACCCTCCACACACACACACTCCGGGGTCTCGCTCCCTTTCTGCAGCTATAAGTGTGGAAGCAATACGGGTTTATAAATGCCATATCAAATCCATAGGTATACTTGCTTACACAGTCGCACCGCCGATAAGTTAAGCCTTTATGTATTCTGGCTCGGGTGGGAGCACTTCTCCTGAACTGTGGTGTATAAAATACTGGACATCAATCATGTCTCACGGAAACAATCAGCGGGACTAATTCTGCCACTCTATGGTCAGATATGATCAAAGGGGCTTTGAACTGAAATAATTTGCTGCTTCTAAAGTTTTTTTCTGCTATGGATTTACTTCCTTTAACCTTACTTCTAGGCCGGTTTACACAAGCATTGTCCTATTAGGTATTCCAAAAGCCTGCCAAAATGTCTCAGCTTGTCATTTTTTATTGAGACTTGACAGTATTAGGTAACTGCCTGCTGCTTCTGCATCCTTTCCCGTGTTTATTCAATGCACTGGATCAGGTCTTGAAGTGTCACATCAGCCAAGACTGACACTAAACTGCATGATCTTTGGCAGGGATGCATCTGCAGCCCTTCTGCACTGTATAGCTGCATAAAAGAGCCTTTATAGAAACGGAGTGGAAAGGTGCTGATCTTTGCCTGCTGCTGTTCACAATGAAGAGTAGACACTTATTACAGATTATGGTTTGGGTTTTTTGTTTTGGTTTGGGTTTTTTTTTGCGCTAGGGGCAGAACTTGAGTTTTCTTTCAGATCCTGGAATGGTGCAGCATACCTTGGGGTTCTTTCTGTGCTTTGAACACTGTGAAGATATCACAGTACGCTTGTTTGCATACTGTAAGCAACGCAAATGATCTTAAAGGTTGGAAATTCAGCAGAAATACTGTTGTCTCTTGAAAGAGCTACAGCAACCCTGGTGCAAAGGAGAGTGGGGTAGAAGGGAGGTCTGGCATCACTTGGGACTGGGCTGGCAGAAAACCAAGCGAGTCTTTTGCAGCACTAAAAAGCTTCTTTACTCATCTGTGAGACTTCAGCCCTTTGTCTTTTTAATCTGTTGTCATGATAACAGAAGTCTGATATTTTAAAATGCATAGACCTAGGCTTGCTTGACTTGCACTAGCAGCGCACATGATACAAGCCAGTGGCCATAACCCAGAGGCAGTGCTGTGTGTACAGAACTGCCACAGAGATGCTGAGGTCCTGATAAACCTCATGTTGAGCAACATGAGATAATGCTTATGGTAAAAGATCTTCTGGAAGGAGCTGGTGGTGGGAGGAAATAAAGCTGGTTCGTTAGGAGACCCAGCCTTTCTTGGAGTAAAACAATTCCACCATTATTTTGTCTCATGTTACCAGCAGAGCTATCTTTAGCCCTGAAACAAGAGCCTTGAGCAACTGTGGGAACTGAGGATGCTATGATACATTTATTGCAAGCTGAGAGGTATTTAAACTAGTATTTTTGTTTGTATTTTTACATTCCCCCCATCTACATCCTTTCTTCGTTTTCAAGTTGACAAGCCCTAAAGTGATTTGGTTTGCTGGTACCTCTGTCCTGCAGTCCCTCATCAGAGTGCCTACTACTTGCTTGCTTTCCAATGAGACACACAAGCAGAAACTGCAGCAGTCCTCATCTGTGCTGTAAAGTCATTACTTTTAAATATTTATCAAAATAGCCCTCCACTGCAACATCTACCTCCCATGGAGTATTCCAGTCTCCTGGGAGTCATGATTTGATGGCTACCACAGGAAAGGTGGTCACCTAGGTGAGCAATTTGTAATGACCCATGTCACAGTTCTGGAAGCAATCCCTGCGAGTAACCAGCCTTACTGATGGCTTTGCCATAATGCTAAGCAGTGTGTAAATGGGAGAGTATTTACCAAAATCCTTACTGACATTTGTGTAGTAGCAGCACGATGGAGGATCTGTAACTGTTGGAAGCACTATTGCTGCTCGTGGCTAAATAACTGAATAAAAGTGTGACAAGCACTCCATTCTTGCCCTTTCGTTCAGGGTTTTGGTTTTGTTCAAATCTTGTCTTGTTGCTTTTTGAAAGCTTTGTGATGGAGGCAGCCACCTAATAGGGAATGAGAGCGAACCACTGACAGTCCTGTAAAGAGACTTCTCCCACACTGGGTGCGCCTGGACATTGGAGACCTCTTTCTTGTTTTACTTTTTGTCACTGCAATCGCATTTATGGATTGTTCCTGGCCTGCCAGGATTTCACTATCTGCAAAGGAGTGATCTAAATTTAATTTGTGTGCAGCTGGAGTTTCTTTTTCTGCAGTTTTGAAGAAATGTTATCTTTACTGAGTAACTTACAGGCTTATATTTTGCAAGCTTCTGCAAGGATGTGTTTTGTTACAGTCGTTACTAAAGAAAACTCATATAAAAGGATTCAAAGAGCAAATGTCTGTGTTAATAAAGGGGGGTGAGAAACTTGAGTTATGCTGTACATTCACTCACACTTTCAGATATGAGTTTGTTGAGTTTTGTTTTCTAAACTTATAAATGAAATTAAATTGTTTTGTCAAAAAAAAATCATTAAAGGGGATACTTTTCAGCATGAACGTTCATTGGATTACAGCATTCATGTAGCAGTTGGCAGTTCTGTTTGTTTTCCCTAAAAGCATGTCAGTCGTATGAGCAGATATGATGTCACTGTTTTTCAGGATTGCTTTATATACAGATGTAGATCAAGAATAAAATGCAAAGGTAATTTGGAGTTACACAGCTAAGGATAATTTGCATTTCTGTGCCATCTTTTGGCTAGAGAGATCCCAAAGCACTTTCATTAAAAAAAGAAGAAAAATTACATGTAGAACCATTTCATCAACACTGAAATGCAGCAGCTATTTAACAGCAGAGAAAAATACTAAGAATCTCTCTTATACAATTGCAATGGAAATATGAATTTGGATAGGCAGGAAGTTATTACACAAATCATATGGCTGCGATGCTGAGGCTCATGGATGTATTTCTGCGGAAGGTACCACACAATCTTAGGTAGTCAGGGCTTTACTTTATAATACATCAACTATCTCCTCCAAGTGTTACAAAATAACTGCATTAGGAAAGAAATTTAAGACTTTTATATTTGGAATAATACCAGTGTTGCAGTAGGCATGAATTTTGGTAGCTATTGCTGTTCATGCTAATCCTTATTCTGGAAAAACAAAACAAAACAAAACAAAACAAAAAGATTTTTCCTGTCGGAGTAAATAAAAAGGTAACTTATTCCAGAATAAGGGTGTCCACTCAAAGAGCTGTTCTAATATACGCAGAGAGGTCTATTGATAAAGGTGTAAGAGCAAAACCCTTTCCATTAGAAAATCTACAGAAATAAAATGTTTCTTGCTGAGTGAACACTTTGCAATGCCTCGTGTCCATCTAATAAGCAGGTTCAATGTGACTTAATTGGATGTTCTTTCCTTTAGTGAGGATTTTATCAGGTTTGTACTGACCTCAATGCAGCATTAAAAATGTTTTCAGTGCTGTGTTAAATTACAAAGGTATCAGAAGCTCAGCTGAAAAATCAAAGCATCTTTCCACTGGTGAACTGTTTTGACTTTAATCCTAGGGGAACCTGGAAGACTGCTCAGAATATTACCTATAAACAAATATCGCAAGCTGAAACACTAATGTTTCCTTTAAATATTCTCTAACAGTAATTATGTGTCTTTTAATTATATCTCCACTGAAATGAGATATCCATACCTTTTTGTGCTGTGCAGAAATTAGTTAAGATCTGAATTTTGCAACAAAGATCCCTTTGACTGATACAGCAAGGCTGAATGGCACCTTGTATGGGTGCGATGGGACAATGAACTGGTTGCAAAAGCTGCTAGAAATCATCAATATATATTGAAAATCATTCTAGAAATAAAACAAAGGTGACAGTTATGATGAATAAACATCAGATTAGATTTCAATAATTAAAAGAAGCTTAAGTAAGATGCTCGAGAGCTTTTACTCCATGGCCAAGTCATTAAGCCCACAACGGGATGGGGATCCTCTCCTCATGTGGAGACTTGGACACTTCATCCCTTGGACTGTTTCAGAGTCAGAGAACAAGGGACAGAAGAAGGACAGGGTGCTGTACTTGCAAGAGGAGGAACTTGCTGGAGACAAACTAATCAGCAAATGAAAAGTTAAGTCAAGAAATTTATTTCTAAGGGAACAAAAAGGGAAAAGATACAGCCACTGACATGACTGCCAAGTCAGTTTGTTTGTCCTGTGTCTACCATTAACAAGAAAACAGGAAGGAAAAATCAGGACTGAAAGACTGAATCATCAAAGCCAATAGTTTAAAAAAAAAATATTTAAAAGAACAATACAATCTTTTTTTTCCAATTTGTAAATTTACATTATCTAGCACAGGTTTTGCTGAAACCTGGGGGATGTGGAACCCAACTGCTGAATTATTACAAAGTTGCTTTGTAAAGTAGAAATGTTCTGTAACTGTTGTTTTTTAGAAACAGCATTTTCCTAGACAGCAAACCGCTCATTTTAGAATATAAAGTGTAGTCTCTATCTGTCTGATAACCGGAGTATAAGATGAAATAACACCCTGTACTTCCCATTGAACAAGAAACTGATGCACAAGTGGAATCTGCATTGATGTTCGTAAGAGAAAAATCAAAAGAGAACTGAATCACTTACTCACCCCACAGCATGGCCTTTCATTTCTGTCACATGGCACATCGATGGGGAATGTACAGTCCTCTGTTGTGTATATATGAACTTCAGCTTCCAAAAATTATTGTCAGACACAAATCCAAATTTATTTTATAGTAAAAAGTCCATGTTAGGGTTGGAGAGCAGTATCTCTTCATAATATATGACCTAGAGGGGAAAAATATTTTAAAGATGTTAAATGACTTAACAGCAACTTGATCACTTCAGTTTTCTGACATGCTGCTTTCCTACTGACTTTGTGGGATTTTTGTTTCATAAGAAGTACAGCACCAGCTGAAGGCATTTTTTCTGAATCCTTCTCCTCCCCTTCCTCCGTCAAATACTAATAGGTACATATATGTACTGCCGACAGAGGTTCCTTCTTGACCAACATTTTCCTCTTCTTATTGCCCTGCACTGTGCTATGCACACTGTCCTCTGCCATTTTGGAATGATGACATCGGAATGCTCTTTAATGTTCTTCTGAGGCTCTTTTCTTTCTCTTGTCACATTAACACATTTTTAGTTAACAGGATTTTTATTCTCTCTAGATCTTCTGTCAGATGATGGCAGTGTAAGGTGGAGAGATGCTTAGACCGCAGAAAGAGCCATGATGCTGCTGAGGGTAGAAAAGGGTTCCTCTCATCTTTCTCTTGAGATCTTCCCATGGTTATGACAATTTACCAGTCGGAGTCACTGGGCAAAGCTGGCAGGCTTGCAGAAGCCCTTTCCCAAAACAAAAAATGAAGTAATGTAGACTTTCCAGAGCATGCAGAAAGATCCTCCTTACATCACTGGAAAGAAATCTGTATCCTGTGAATTTCTTCAGGAGGAAAGGCAGTGAGTCCCAAGCACACAAAGAAATTCATTTATTTTTATGATCTTTCAAAAGTCAGACAGTGATACAGAAAGACATGTTTTCTCTAAAAAAACAAACATTGAAAGGCATTTGATGAAGAACTGGTTCTGCTCAGAAGGCATGGTTGCATAATGACATACAGCAAAGTGCTGGGTACCACATCTTGATCAGGGCAAGTTAGGGAAAAAAAAAAAAGATTAATGTCATAAGTATCTCAATACTTTGTTATAAATAAATGTTTATATTTTCATAAGAAAGCTTTATATCTTTGGCAATATTATAACACATTGCTGAAAAGACAGAAACAACTATTTCTTTGGTTACCTACATTTCCCTTAAGTGTAGTCCAAGTTACACCACACAAGAATTATGCCTAAAAAATCAAGTCACTCTAAAAACAAGCATGACTGATAAAGAGAATTCTACCTGAAATTAACAAATCCATTTACACACCTTCACTTTTTATAAGAACAATAATCCCCATAGGTATTTGCTCCGAAATACTTGGCATGCTTTCAGCCACACCTGAACTCAGTTGACTGAGTGCAGATACGTTTCAAACGCACTGGCCTGACCCCTTTACAAGTTTGAGCATGTGAACACTTCTAACAGCTGCAGCGCAGAAAACATCTGTCTTAAAGCCTGATAGCTGGGACCACTTGCAGACATGGGGAAATCACTGGGTGGCTTTAGGTGAAGCTTGGAGATTTGGGGAGCATTCCTTTCTTGTTTGCTGGTGTGAAGCCATGCAGAGAGAAGTTTGCTGGGCTAGGCAGGATTTTTTTACCCTGGCAGCTCATGAAAGAGTAAGGCATGTGTCATCCAAATTATTAATATATAGTGAAAATAATTGTAAGCCTATTTAAATGTAAGTTCTTTTATATTGTGTGTAAGAGCATTGTGTTAAAACTCTTAGCAATTAAAGAAAAAAAATCCAAGCCAGAAATAAAGAAGATGTCAGTAGTTGTATTTCACTGTAATTCCTCCTCCTGCTGAAAGCACAACAGATGTTTGATTCCCATGTTTTACAGCTTTGGAGGCAAGCGTAAAAAAAATGTACTAATAGGTAGGCAACCATAAATATTTTCTGTTGGGGTATTTAAGTATTCTCACTATCATAGAGGAGCAAAATGAAAAGGGAAAATAGTCTGGGCTGTAAACGTTTGTCCCCTGTGGCTGCCCTGCGCAGAGTGATGCAGAGGATCAGGGAAAGGCAGGGAGGGTTTTGAGCTGCTTCACTGACATGGGGGCTGCAAGGTGGGCAGCCAGGGTCACTGGCTGCTCCCCCCTGTGTGCTGGCAGGTGAGGGGGCAATTTGAAGAGAGGTGGGGAAAAAAGGGAGATCTTAGATCTCCTAGACCTGGTCCTCTGCAGGGCTATAGCACCATGATACCATCTCAGTCAGGGCACTAGTTGTACAAAACTTATCCTAGGACCATCAAGCCACACATTAGGGTCTATCAGACCTGGAACCACCTAATATTCAAGCCCCAGGGTCTTCAGGCTGGTATGCTATTTAATGGAGAACCAGAGCCAATATATTGCATTTGACCTGAGTGGAAACAAGTGGCAGTATGCTACTGGTATGTCTCTTGAATGTGGAGAAATGGACTGCTTACTTTTTGCCAGGAGCTCTAATGTCTTCTCAGGTTGCTGGGAAATTAAATTAAAAATGAAAAAAACAGGGGTCTGTGGTTTCTCAATGTCTTTTGAAACTGCTGAGCAGGTTTATAAAGTTATCCAGAAAAGTAAACAGAAAGTTACTGAATTAGGTTTACATGTAGACATGGAGATAAAGCATTACGATTAAAATCTCGCTTTCACCATCTCTTAAATGTTAGCAGCTGATGTGTATTCTCAGCAATTAATGTTTTATTGCATTCGAAAACTGGAGCAGAGAGACTCTTAAATACAGAGCTGCAACAAGTACATCCAGTGACAGCAGCTAGCAAAACCCAGGTTCAAACTGAAGCAGAGGCAAATGCTGATCACAGTGATCCAGTCTTCAATGGTGACAGAGCACAGGCTCTAGGCAGCTGTTGGATACAGTGGGAAGCTGGGATCAAGTCCCTCATCAGAGTGTGGGAACACCAGAGCTGCATTTGCCTAATGGTGCAAGCTAGTAGTAGGAGCAGCTGGGCTCCCAAGCAGGAGTTTGCCAAGGGTTCCTTCACTGTGGGAGGAAGACTCAGCTCTCAGGTTAAAAAAAAAATAATAAAAAAATAGGGACAGAGATGAGTGTTTACTTGTTGATGTACAAGTTCTTTGAAAGTCCAAGTTCTTAGAAAATTGTGTTTTGAATGAATGCACCTGGCCCCCTCAGCCAGTCAGTGTCCGTGAAAGACCTGCTTAGGCATGGGGAGGAAAGGTGATCCCATTTTATTTACCAAGGGCAACAGAAGAAATGGGACTGTGCGTAGCCTTACCTAGAGCCTGGTTCTCTCAGAGTGTCCCTGTCCTCTCTCTTAACGTTGTGCCATGGCCTTTTGCACATCACCCTTCCATCGAAGGCTGAAACTAAGCATGCATTTTATTCCTTCTCTGGCCCAATCGTGGAAATCTGAGTTTTTCATAAGGATAAAAACTCTGATTTTTTCAAGCACCTTAGAGGCTTCAGATAACCCGGATAGGAGCATTGCCAGATGTAAGCTAGAACCAAGATGCAGCTCTGGAAAACTGCCACTTATCTATCTACATAACAAGGGCCATCTCCTTGCATGGTGAAGTAACTCCCTACTCACCAAGACCAAATGTGTAGCTGAGGTATTTATTCAGTTCCTAAAGTGTACCTATACCTGCCTGAAGACACATCTACACAGACTACAGAGCTGTTTACATAAAAGCAAGAAAGGGAACCCAAAGCAATATAGCCTCCTCTGGCAAAAAGTCAGACCAAAAAAATCCCACTCACTCCACTCACTCCTGAGGACCGAAACCCCTTCAGGCCTGGCTTCAGGCAAAAAACCCTCCACAGATAAGATAAGCCTGGCAGGAATCCCAAACTGGATCTCAAACTGGAGCCCTGCCCAGCCAACTGGGAGAGCTGGGAGCCGTCCAGGGGCAATACCTCCCGCTCTGAGATACAAAGCAAGTGTCAGGAGGGGTGAGAAAAGCTCCCTGGCTGCTTCTGCAGCAGGTGGGGGAAAAGGGTGAGCAGGGCGGTAGCCACAGTCCAGATCATAAATAGCCTTACTGCAGAGTAAAACCACCGATGGAGCAGACACTGCAACCTGTGAGACACCAGCGGTGAGTTTTCCCCAGCAGGAGTACATCATGGCAGGTGGGCAGCCGGGCTGCGGGTGTCTGTTGGTGGCCTTGAAGTGTAGCCCCAGGTAAAGTCCATCCTAAAAGCTGATGCAGGACAGAGCTAATGATCACACTAACAGTGGCCTGCGTTTGGCTTTCTGGCTTGAGTCTTCCTACTGCCTCCTTTGGCAGGCATAGTTAATAGCGCAATTATAGATCTCAGCTATCAGCTAATGTATAATTTTACAAATCTCAATCAGCAGTTGATGAGAACCTCACTGCCAGCCTGAAACCTGGCTCTTCACTCATCAAGCTGCAGGGTTATCTAACATAACACATTACAACAGGAAAAGGGCCCCCCGTTCTGGTCTTCCTAAAACAGAGATATTTGAAGGAGACATTTGGAGGTATAAGATCATTCAAAATGAAAAAAATTAAAAATAATTAAAAATAGATTTAAAAATAAATCAAAATAAAATAATCAAATAATATTTTAAATAATAAAATAAACTAATCTTACAATATGAACATGGCAAAGAAAAGAATAAAGCTCCAGAGAGTAAAATTAAAGAAATATAGGACTGCTTTTCTGTTCTCCCCCATGTCCACCTGGTGTTGTTGTAGCAGCATGCAAGGGAGCTAAAGCTACACTAGTCTTCCTCCTCAGAAGCATCAGGAGAGCTGGGTGTCTGTCCTACCCCTGTGCCTGTAGGGAGCTGTATCACTATTTCTTCCATCGATCCTGAGGTGGGCATGACCTGATATCCCATCTACAAGCGGAGGAGGAGTCATCACGGTCATGTTGCTTGCCGAACAGGGTGGCCAGTCATTTTTAGTTGGTTCAGAAACAGCATTATTTGTGCATAGGGAAAAGGAAGGGTTGCACTCTCCCAGCCTAGTCGGTTGCTAGCTCGAAGCCCGTGCTGATCCTGAAAACAGCATGCCAGGATGTACCAGCTCGTCAGACCTCTCTGCTTGGGAAGGCTGGTTCTCTGCTTCCCTCCGGCGCTGCTTAGGAAGAAGGTATTGTGTGGGTCGCTCTTGCTCCTGTATGAAGGGGAAGGATTGCCATGTGTGGATGTAGAGGAGTTACCGTTCTCCTCTTCCTTCTCTCCCACAAGCACAAGAATAGATGTAGCAAGACGTTGTCGAGTGAAGGGTATGCTTGAACAGTAGGCTCTTTTGTCAAGTGCAAAGCAACTACAGCTTAGGTATACTTCAGTTTGCCTTTTTAGGTGGAACGAACAGAGTTCACGTGCACCCCTCCCTCAGTCTGTTTCTGGTCTTTGCTAGTTTATGTAACAAAACTTTCACATCAGTCTGGGCCCAGATCCCATAAGAGTATTCTGGCCAGATTTGAAGGTTAGGTGAAGGTCACAAGGAAACAGAAGTAAATACACAGCCGGGAGTGTGCCTGTGGCAGAGGAATGGACTGCATGCCTTTGCTAATGATAGGATCTGCAATTTTATCTGGCTTGGCTGTGCAGGGAAAAGTGACTGGAACGTCTGAGAGCTACTCGCTTGTTATGCCAATGTGCAGACACCTTTGTTTTTCTCAGCTAGATTTCTGTTGTCTGATGGCACCCAAAAATTATAAAATAAAATGAACTAAAACCCAGATATAAAAACTCACAACAGCACTGAACTTTGCATAATTTAATTAAAATGCCTAATTGGACTAGCAAACAATAACTTGGGTTGTTTACCACACAACAGTTTTCAAATGCATGATGAATCTCAACAAGTGTTGATCTCTGTTAAGCGGGGCAGCAGTTGGAGTTCTCTTATTCTTCTTATTCTCTTATTCTTCCTGTATCTTGGAAACATCTTTCTGAAACCATTAAAAACAAAGAAAAAAGGGGAGCAGGGTGTTTCTCAGGAACACTTTATAAACAAAAAACTTGACAGGAACTTTGCTCTAAATCCGTGATTATCAATAGCATCTACTCATTTGTTCTGCCTGACTTGTAGCTCACTTCAACAGCTTGATTTTTCAGGCTGGACTAAGCATCTCTCCTTTGAAACTGTGTGTCCATGTATACCACATCGCTCAGCAGCAACATCAAACATTTAAAATCATTAGTCTTCACCTGTGGTCATTGCTCTGACTCTGTATCCACTGCTCTGAAGAATCTTGCCTAAAAATTAAAAGAAGATATTGCGCTAATGCTTAGCCTTGAGAATACCTGGGAGCCAAGGTGTCTATAGTAGAACCAGCAAACAAACGGCATGGATTAAACTAGATGAGTGGCTGCTGATCTTTCCAGACAATAATCTTTCATATCTGACAAAAGGAAAACTGATTTAGATGTCTGACATTTTGTGAAATTGGTTAAAATATAAAGAACAGAAACACAGCGAGGAAGTCTGGCACTTGTCACAATACAAAACCCCAAAGCCAGTCAGATGTCTGATTCCTAAAGAAATGCCTAGGAATTGGAAATGCTGCAAACAGATTTTCACTGTAGAAGCTCACTGGAAATGTCACCAAAATATGATTTCCAGTAATTATTTGTAGCTCTGGACAAGTAGTATTGTTCCTGACCAGTAGTGTGAAAGTAACATAAAGTGAGTATGTGGAATTCTGCCTAAACCAAACAACTCGACATTATTTGCTCAGCTAGAGAGGAGTATTGTTTCTGTGAATACCAGCCATAATAGAAGTCTGAGCACAATATTTCAATAATAGCTTAAATAATCCTTGATCAAAGAGCAACGGGGTGGTATTAAGAGCCAGACAGATTAAATCTTCCTCAGAGAAGAATATGGAGTCCCAGACCTCACCACTGCTCCAGATGAGTTAATTGGAGGGTCTGGTCCTTTCTCATGCTCCTGAGGGATGCAAGTAGACAGTGATGGAGCAGGGAGGGAGCGGGGCCAGGCCACGGTCCCTGGGCAAGGCTGCAGTGGCACCTACACCTCTGTAGGTGTAGAAGAAGGATGGTGAAAGGTTCCCACTGAGAGGCACATTGTCCCCACAGTGTCCCTGTGACTGACTGCCTCCCGCAGCCTGAGGGACCAGAGGCACAGCTTGGGCCTGAATTACCTTTGGCTGTCGGATTTGAAGTGCTGGTCCCAGTCCGGACTCTCATGGGGATGCCTTTCTCCATCCACTTACTCTTATTTTTTGGTGTAGCTTATAGCAGCTAATTCTTTCCCTGGCCCAAAAAGCAGAGAAGGAACTGGAAGAAAGATGTGAGGATGACAGTTACCACCCGCTGCCTGCTGTAAGGTGCAAAATGAAAGGCAGTGTCCGGATGGACTTAGAGCTGTGAGACACTGTATTTGAATGGATTTAGGTGATAGTCACCGCTCTGCTGAGTACGGCCAGATGCCCAAAGCCTTGCTGGCTGGCTTCCCAGTGTAGGGAAAATAGTGATGTGAAGTCTGAGCGCATGTGAAGAGTTGACGAAAGCAGGCAGGGCAGTCCCTTCCCTCTCCCTGCAGCTCCCTGCAGAGATGCCCTGTGAGAAACTCTGCCTCAGCCACCTTGCACGAGTTACAGCCCAGGGCAGAGGAGGGTCTGTGGCTGTGTGGTGACAGCAAAGCAGAGCAGCTCCATCGCAAAACATTACTCCTGTTCACACACTAATGAAAAGGCATTTGGATGTAATACCGTTGCCTTGTAATACCTGCTGTCGCAGTACAGAAATTAGTTAGTTTCCTACCTGTAATGTGTATGTCCCTGTGGCTTTCCCTATGCACAGGAACAGGGGATCAGAAAGGACATTGTGCATTCAGTCCTTGGTATTGCAAACTATCCCACCATCTGGCATTGTACCTCATTTTAAGGTGGTTTTTGGTAAATCGAATTGTTTGCTGTCTGCAAAACACAGAAAAACAAGGTGGGCAGTGAATGTAAGTGCTTCTGCTTAGGAAGAGGCACTCCCAAACTGAACCCTGCCTGCCTAAGGCCCAAGCCCTGTTAACGTTTATCTTTGAAGGTGTAAAGAATAACAGTTCGTAGTGCATACAGACAGATCGTGAGTTATTCGGGCAAGTCTGGCAGCACTGCATCAGCCAGCTTAACCAAATAATCTACTCATTCTTAGTGCTTTCCCTCATTAAAGCACTTTACAAACCCTGCCTTAATTAAAGTTCACAGCAGTCCTGCGAGTTAGTAAAATGTCATTATCCCAATTTTACAGATGAAAAAATTGCGACAGAGAGGTGAAACACTGTGCTTGAGGCCACAGAAGGAGACAGTTTTAGAGGCAGGATTAACCATTGGGAGCTCTTGGCTCTGTGCAGCATAGCCAGCCTCCGAAGGCCCTGAACAGGCTCTCAAAGGGAGATGCTGAAAACATTGCTCCTCCCTTAGGGCTCCCTTGCAGTCTCTGTATACTGTCTCTAAGGTCACAAACAAAACTGATCTGGGTGCTGACATCTCCTGTTATCCCGTGCGTACCTTTCAGAACCAGGCCATCCCAGGTACATGCTAAGGAGAAGGAAGAAATCAGCAACGTGAACTTGCTCAGGCTGTTGTGGAGTCTCAGAGAGCTGCCCTGTGAACAAAAAGGGGCCACAAACAAGTTACAGCAGCTTCTGAGGCTGGCCCAAGCCACAGCAGGCACTGTACCACCTTTGACCGCTGCTGGATTCAGTGGGGGCTCAGGATTTAACCCCCCCAAACCACGCTGCCTCGCTGAGCCAAAAACATAATGGTGATCACAAACATATCAAGGATGGTTAGGGAGCTGATGCAAACACTGATCCAAATGGTGTGCCATTTGCAACCCATATGGAGTGATGCAGGATGCAAACTTCTACTCTGAGTCATGCAGCAGAGATGTGAAGCTGGGTCTCCCACCTTCCGAGCCACCACCCTAGCCAGAAGGCCCAGATGGGTGCAGCTGACACTCCTACACTTTCCATTTTCATGTAAATGTTTAAAAGGTTTCCTTTTTTCCCAATAAGAAATGAAAATCCCTTTCTACATGTCAAAAAAAAAATAATCACCACAAAGCAGGATCATCACCCCCTACTCAGGTTAACATAAAACATGTGGGTAAAAAGATACCTCAGGCCACCTCTAGTGCCACCTCCTGCTCAAAGCAGAGTCAGCTCTGTCATCAGACCGGGTTGCTCAGGGTTTTATCCAGTTGTGTCTTGAAAACTTCCAAAGATGGAGATTGCACAGCAACCTGCTCCGGTGCCTGATTTTCTTCATGGTGATTTGTTTTTCTTTGTATCCAGTTGGAATCAGTGGGATTATTGTCCTAGAAAGAAACACATCTTTTCACCTGGTTGTGGCCACCTCCAGTTATTTTTTTTGTTTGTTTGAACCTCTGCTTAAAAATAATAAAAAGACCTCAGAAACTTTTCAGTATGGATTTTAGCACGGTAGCTCACTGTCAAGATCTCTTGCTGCAGGCTCATGATTACACCAGAAATCTGATAAGAACCTATCTTTTTGGTGGCCGAATGAGCAGCTTTATAAAGACACAAGTGTCATTTCATTTCCCCTCTTTGTTTTAATGAGACACTGCTTTCAGATCCCTGTAATGGAACACGGATCAGAGGTCTATAAAGCTCTCAAGTTTACATCACATCTTAATACCCTAAGGCATAGGTATCTTGGTTGTGATTTACTGCTGAAATTCACCTATTATATTCATGTTGCATCACTAATATTACTCACCTGTTACTTTCTGGAAATTCTCTTACAGAAACATAATACTCAAATTTTCTTGTGGAGTTCTTTCTATGTTTACTTTCCTGACTTGGAGGGGGTGGGAGGGGGGATGGTGGGGAAGCAGAGTGCGGGATCTAAACTTCACCTGAATCACCACTTAATAATTATACATCCACCAGAGCCGGGAACTCCATACATTATGTGGATGAAGGAGGAACATGGGTCTCATTTGGCTTTGACTGTTGTAACAAACCACACCATTAATTCTGTGTCGGCATAACCCTAACATCAATCCAGTTGTGCCTGTAACTGCATATCACATAGCTGCGAAATACTCTGCTGTGTTTACTTGGTCCTGTGTGCAGGAGCTGCTGCACCCACCTGGCAGGAGGCAGTGCTGTGGTTCGGTTCCAGGCACCTGAAGTGCAGCAGCTGAGCATGCACCAGACCCGCAGCCACCTGTAAGAGGACCATAAGATGTGCCACTTCCCTGGGGTCTTAAATGCTGATGTTTGGAGAAGTGCCGGAGGGAGACAAAATGTGGCATGGACTCTACCAGAAATTGATGGACAAGAGTGTGAGGAGCTGGGTGTAACTGATGGGAGTGGGATGGCAGGGGGGACAGGTAGCAGAAGTGAGGAAAGGCTATTCTGCCATTGGTATCTCCTAGGGGGTGTAAGAAAAGGATGCTTCCTGTGGAGTGAAATACAGAGGGATACTGTGCTAAATCTGGTGTGGCTCAGCCTTCAGACACTGCCGCCTGCTCATGTGTCTTGAGGTCCATGGCCTCCTGCGCCTCAGATACTGCAAATGAAGGAGCAGTAACTAGTGGCCACATGTACCGATGAGCGCTGAAACCCCAGTGTGAGTCACCCAAGACATTACTCTGCTTTCCTCTCCTTCATGAGTTCCTCACCACCATCACTGTCTTTTCCCTGTCTCTCAGCTTTCATCTGATCTGCACTGCATGAGGAGGAAACCATGCAGGACAGCTTGCTCTGCCATGCCTGGGAAGGAGAAATGAAGCAGGGAAGTCTGATCAGAGCAATGGGCCGATGTCCCTGAGTAGCAAAGGGAGTCAGCGTCCTAAAACTGTGGCTTACTGGTTAACACAGAGCGGCTGCCATGACTGCTCTTGTTCTAGAGAATACTGATTTTTTTCATTTTCACTGTCCCTTTTCCTCCTTTTCTTGCTGTTTGCACTGTTTCTTCACCTTGGTGAGGGTCAGAGAGACAAAGCTGTGAGCTGGCTTAGGCACTGCTTAGACCCTAGGTGCTGCAGCGATACTGCCCAAGGAGGTGGCTGGCTGGAGAGGTAAGTCTGTGCTGAGCCCTGGGAGCGGCATGCATTCACGGAGTTGAAGCCTAACTCGGGTTTGCTCATGCGACCTGCAGTAGCTGCAGTGTAGACATACGGTCTGTTTTGCTGGAGGCCAAAAAGTGACAATTACTTATATTTCAGTCTTAAGCACGGGACTACACTCTTTTATTCCTCACCAAGATGAGTAAAATGGAATAAGAGGCTCTTATTCTTATCCCCTGTTTCCTCCTCTCCCTCCCCAAAAGAAAGATTTTGGTTGGTTTTTATTATGTTTGTTTTGAACAATCAAGTGGTTTCGATGTGAAAGTATCTGATGTGAAAAATACCTCTCTATTCTCTGACAGAAGTTTGCAGATGACACCAAGTTGGGCAGGAGAGTTGATCTGCTGGAGGGCAGGAAGGCTCTGCGGAGGGATCTGGACAGGCTGGACTGATGGGCCAAGGCCAATTGTATGAGGTTCCACCAGGAGAAGTGTTGGGTCCTGCACCTGGGTCACAACCACCCCACGCAGCGCTACAGGCCTGGGGAAGAGCGGCTGCAAAGCTGCCTGGTGGGAAAGGACCTGGGGGTGCTGGCTGATGGCTGGCTGAACATGGGCCAGCAGTGTGCCCAGGGGGCCAAGGCAGCCAACAGCACCCTGGCTTGTATCAGAAGCAGTGTGGCCAGCAGGACCAGGGCAGTGATCGCCCCCCTGTACTCAGCGCTGGGGAGGCCGCACCTCAAATCCTGTGTTTAGTTTGGGCCCCTCACTTCAAGGGGACACAGAGGTGCTGGAGCGTGTCCAGAGAAGGACAGTGAGGTTGGTGAAGGGTCTGGAGCACAAGTCTTATGAGGAGCAGCTGAGGGAACTGGGGTGGTTTAGCCTGGAGTAGAGGAGGCTCAAAGGGGGATCTTACCGGTCTCTACAGCTACCTAAAAGGAGGCTGTAGACAGATGGGTGTCAGTCTCTTCTCCCAGATAACAAGCAATAGGACAAGAAGAAACAGCCTCAGGTTGTGCCAGGGGAGATTTAGATTGGATGTTAGGAAGAATTTCTTCACTGAAAGTTTGGCCAAGCATTGGAACAGGCTGCCCAGGGGGTATTGAAGTCAGTATTCATGTAAGGGTATAAAACCCATGTAGATATGGCACTTAGGGACTTGGTTTAGTGGTCAGCTTGGCAGTTAGGGATTACTGGTTGGGACTGATGATCTCAAAGGTCTTTTTCAACCTAAATGATTCTATGATTCTAAGTTGATTAATATCTCAGTAGGATGAAATCCCTGCATTTGTAAACACATCAGTGTTTTCTGTTCAAAGTTGTGCAGTCAGCTAGCCATATAAACACTAGTATTTAACGGAAAATTAATACAGAAATTCTTACCTGCTTCTGTGTACATACCCCCTTCCAACAAAATGGTTGAGGGGAGCCCATGTCCTTTTAAAAGCAGACAGTAGTCATCTTGGAATGACATCCTGGTAAATAGGATATGCAATCCTATTGCTTTGTTATCCTTCTAGAGTGAAGTGAAATTGAATTAAGTACTGAGAAGGGGGGAGAAAAAATGGAGTATTGTGGAGTTTCCCCTAAACTTACCTGGGAGGATCTTATTTGTGCTAGAAGCTTCAGCCTGCTGTCCCTGACATCTCATCCTGGAGCCCAAAATGCACTCAAAGCACAGGAATAAGTTCACCAAAGCTCATAAATGGGGCAGGGTGGCACACTGATTGGGACCCAAAAGTCTGCAGCCTTAAGAGATGGGAGTGGTACACATAGCAGCTTGTGAGAAATGTGCTGCTGGCGCTCCTGATAGTTCACGTAGCCCCAAAAAAGAGCTGGTGCTGATTTTCCTCCCGCCTGCACTGGTAACAGCTAGGAAGCAGCACCAAACACACTGATGGCTGTCACCCACAGCGGTGCACAGGGCTTTCCCCAAGCACAATTCAAACTGATTTTTTTGCCATGATAAAGGACATTGTGCCCGAAGCCAGGTTTTGACTGCTGAATGGATCCTTGCGCTGTGAGCAGACTCCCTGAAGTCAGTGGGAGTCCACACTGAGTAATGTGTTACCCACCATGAGTAAATGCATCACAACATGTTTCAAATAATATTCAAGGGCCCATCTCTAAAAAAGCACATCTCCAGCTGCTAGAAACTGCATCAGGAGAGAAGTTTTCCTGATTTCAATAGCATCACCTGCAAAGATAGAATTGCCCACATCCCTGAGTCGGATCAGGGCCTTGAAGCGTATTTCTCCTGGAGCGAGGATTGCATATCTGCATTTTGTGAGAATAATTGGATATTCTGCTTGTGCTGAAATCACAATAATAGACCCAATCTCTTGAACGTAGAAGAAGGGTCACAAGCCTGCTTTCTTGCCCTGCCCTATTTTCATAGGCCAAATACTTGCCGTAGGAAAATTACACACAAGAAACAACAAAACCCCATACCTTCGGCTCTAGGTACTGCTACAAACATTCCAGTTTCCAAAGGTTCATTCCATAAGCAGTAATTAAGTGCACTCTCAATCCATAAGATATATATTGAAAACAAGTAAATTGTACAGCAGCATGTCTTATTTGCCTCTCCACAAAGACAAAGTAATTTTTTTGCAGCTAATACAGCAGGGCTTGAATCCTACTGCTATTTTATTAAAAGTAATATTTGGACTCTACATTATTTTCATATCTGTGGTGAAATATTTTTAGTTAGGAAAGAATATGTAAGGAATTGGTTATACCTGTAAATCCATAGTGCTGGGCCATATAGGATGTAGTAGGAACTTTTGGTCATTGAATTTACAGATTCTTTTCCTTAGTCTGAGGAAAGTGTGTGTGGGAGACAGTTATCAGTAAAAGCATCTATCCAAAACAACATCTCTAATACTGTATTAGTAGTTCCAAACATGAAGTTTAAGAAAGGTGATTTCCTTTCTTCCTTTCCCTGTCCCCAAACTGCTACCTATTTTGTACCTATTCGAAGGTGGAAGGCATCAGCTGCCTTTGATCTTTAAGAGTAAAATAGCAAATGACAAGATATAAAGGCAGTGTTTAATAGATACTTAATGTTTTCCCAAATAGGTGCAAGCCTGGAGAAGCAGAGACCAGCAATGAACACATGATCTAGAAACCCCACCCTCCTGCAAGAGTGCATAATTTTCATTAATTATTTCTACAGTCATTACCTCTGACACTAATCTGGGCTTCTCTAAGCAAACAGGAGATGCTATATAGTTTTATCAAGAGTTTTGCTTTGTCTGTCAGTGAATTGGGCTTTCTGTCTTTGAGCAGAGTGCCCTTTCATCACGTGTTCAATAGCCATTTTTTCAAGGCTGATTTCACAGCAAAGGTTCTCTGTTTAAAATTTTTAGCCTTGTACAGAAAGCATTCTGCAACCTGGAAGTGGTTATACATTTGACAGTATTTAAATGACATATGAGTTGCATTTTGATATGTAAGATTTGCAAGTTGTGGTTAATTATACATACCAAAAATAACTTTTCAAGAATGTTCAGCCACATGGTTTACTTTTATACAAGAATATAGACAGAAAACAAACAAAAAACAATTCAGATTTAGTCAAGAAGTTATTGCTTAGAAATAATACAGTATTTTCATTTAATTGTGATGTATGCTGAAGAAGAAATCTAGAAATGATTTTGCTCTGAAACTCTGTTAGCAATTCTTTGCAATTTTTCCTCCTGCCCATGACCAACTGTCAAGTCCTGCAAGACTGCTGCCTTGTTGTGCTGGTAAGTGACCTGCAACATCGTGTCTGCACTAGCTTGCAACATGGAACTGCTTGGGACTTTCTGTCCTGAGGCAAAACAAGCATAACAATCATTTACCTGCTTCACTGTATGTTTTATCAAAAAATGATGAGATATTGTACATATATAAAATGTATTATGTAATTATATACTATCTCTAATACATATAGTCTATTTCATATAAAATACAAAATATAAATACATATATAGACAACTGAGTCCACTTTCTGCAGACCTTCTAAAAGGGGAGACTGTTCTGACACACAGAAACTTCAGGAATCCTCTATTCTTTAGGAATCTATTTTCTAAACATTTGAGTGACTATTTCCACAGCGGTTCTCAGGCTAAAAGTGACTAAAATGTAACCATTTTTACTACTACCCGGAATAGCATAATTATTCCCCATCAATTTCATATACTCATGAATATGCATGCATGACTACTTTCTTCACAAAATGGGAGAAATGTGAGAAAACTAACTTTTGTCTCCAGAATCTGTTAAATATTTCACTTACAGGAATCCATGAAGACAGATTCTAGTCCCCCCCCACCCCACTAAATTCTACCGGCAACAGGAATTGATTCACTGCATTCTCCTGAGAGCAAAGGTGTTTGGCATAGCTGCAAAGAGTGTCTGTCTAATAATAATACATACATAGATAATGCATATGTGCATATATATATTTCTAATAAAGTACCAATGTTTGGGAAAGCTGTTGGAGGCATATTCATGATTTTGCTCAGGCCTACCCAACCTAGGGCTGAGAACAGCTGCCAAAGATGCCAGGGAGTGGAGAAGAGAGTCCCAGTGAGAACAGCAATACCACCAGCAGCACCATCTACCAATTAGTTCTCGTTGCTCATGTATACTAATGAGGACTTAACAATCCTACACACCATTGTATCAGCAAGAATCAAAGTAGATGCCAACTGATGGTTTGAAGAAGAATGTATTTGCATTTCTTCACATCCACCAGGTTTCTCCTCGGCTCCCCACCCCCAGGAGACATTTGGTGGTGAGGGACAAACTTGCATGGCCACTGTGGGAACTGAGAAGTGGGCTATCACCAGCCCCAGCAGGAGCTGGCATTGCCTACTTAACCGGGCTGCCAACTGCTGGGGACGCACAGCGGAGTTTCAGTGCTGCTGCTGACATTAGCACAGGCAGAAGGGTTTATACCTAGCACCATCGGTGCTGACTGCCTCACTTGTTTAAAAATGAGCCTGCAAAATTTATTAGATGGAGCCATCTGCTTCTCAGCCATTCTCCTACACTACCCCTGACAGTGACTGACAGGAGACAAACAATGAATTTACAGCAGTGGGTGAGAATCAATTGCATTTCTGATCCCTCTTCCAGAGCTGCTGGAGCCCTTACAGTGCAACCTGGAGTATCTGGTAACATGTCTCTTTTGAACTTCTAGGGTGTAGAAGTAAGTAATCACGGGTCACTTTTACTTTGGTCCTCGCAAGAGCCAATGCGGAAAAGTTTTGTTAGGTTAACAAAGGGTTAAGCGTTTGCAGTCATTATTGTTAATCGACCTAGAAGGGGCAGCTTCACTGTAATAACCCTGTGGGTTTCTTTTGTTTTCAAAAGGAACCTGTTCAAAGGTCATTTGGATCTTATTGAGATAGAGCTGCTGATTTCAATAGGTATTGAATATGGCTATGAGCGCACGTTCTTTGAATAAGTTTTCATTAACTGATTCTGGCCTGGAATGTGCCTTTTTTTTTTTTTTTTTTTTTTTTTTTACAAATACATAATTGTCATGGCAAAATGGCTTTTGGTTGTGAATACTTTTTTTGACTACGTTCATTCTATTACTGATGAAATTGAAAACACTGTGCACTTTTTTCTGACATTTACCTGATGTGAAAAATCAGGTGCAAAAAGTTATATTGTCAAAACATGAGAAGAAATCACTTTTGTTTCACTTGTATTGCAAAAGAAATGTATTGGCTATGCTCCTTCCACTCCAGATCTAAAAAACCCCACGTGTGTCACAAACCTTGGCTACCTTTCAAACTATACTGTTCTGACAATAATAATTTTGTCTGCAAACCTCAGATGACAAAAATACGGACTCTGTTGAAATTAATCAGCGATTTAAGGCAGCAGCATAGCAAATTTGTTTCAGCTACTCTAACAGATAAAAGAAACAGGTGAAAGAAGTTGCTGCCATTTCTAAAAGCTCATTCACATGCCCTCACGATTTTGTTGGTTACCTGCTGCGTATGGTGTGTATGTTCTTGGTAGGTGTTTATGGAGGAAGCTGTTTGTAAGCAAAGAGAAGCATCAACAGCAGCTCAGCAGAGAGAGGAGCGCTTGGGCTAGCTAACACGTAAGGCTGGTGGAACGCAGGTGCCTACCCTTGCTGCACGTGTGTGCTCGATGCTGTATACAAGATCTGTTAAACTGGATCCACTTCTCTCATTAGCCTGCCTGTGCTTGCCAAGGGCTTGTCTTCACTGGTTGCACTGCATGGGCTCCCTCTTCTACTGGCAAGCAGCACCCCACCGGCATCTTGCTGGCCAAGCAGGCACCAGTGACCAGCTGCCCAGGGGTGAAAAGTCCCTGGACAGCGCTATCTCCCTCTTGAGCAGGGTACATCCTATTGTATGGCTCAGGGGGTTGCTGCTGCTGCTGGCATGGCCACCCACTTGCAGCCATGCTCACCACAGGCTGGAAAACAGTGAGCACAAGTGAGCCAAAACCAGACAGCATCCCACCTGCATCGGCTGCCACCGCCACTGACACAGGGCTGCCTGTATGACCAGTGCTCACCTTCTCAGGGGCTTGCTTCAGGTATTACTGCGTGGTCAGCTGCTCTTCCCTGTTTTAGGATCCTCTGTGAGTGGCAGTTATGCTCATTGACATCTAAGAAGGACCAAGCCCAAGGCAGGGCAGTGCCCGGGTTGACTTGGTGACCCGTACTTGAGCTGCAGGGTGCCAGAGGAGCCAGCATACCAACAGGGAGGCTTGCAAAGGAGCCCAAAGAAAATATTTAGGATAGGGTGTGCCTTCAGCCATGCCCATCTCAGGGCAGAGCATCAGGAGCCACTGCTCTCTTAAAAATTTGCAAGTTTTTACTCTCTTCTGGAGATGGATGCCTGAAATCCTTGTATTTTCCTCTCTTTTGTATTTTTGAAGTATTTGGGGGTTATGAATGTCAGTAGCCAGCTCATGGAGGAAGGTGGCAAAAGGCTGTTCCTTGCTCAAGGTAATTTAGGTCAGCATCTCTCACTTCTGCAGGCTGTAATACATGGGGAGATGGTATTTGGGGCACCCATCATTGTCCTGGAGAAGCTGTCCCTCTTTTCATGGCATTGCTAAACACCAAGTGGAAGAGAGGAAGAGATCATGGCTGACACAGGGACAGTGTGGTCACAGCATTCCTCTGGGGAGAGGGGACAGCTGTGCTCCCAAGGGCTTCCCCTGGAGCACATCTCAGATTGCACCTCCCTGTGCACAAGCTCGTATTCTTGTTGAAAACATCTTGAGAAAATAATTTTTAATGAAACACATTTACTATTTCTCATCTCCGTGCGATCTGTCTGATTTCATGTTACATGATAAATACATGTAATGGTGGTTGTACAGACGCAAGTTCATTCTTGTGCTCTTTCTCACCCTCAATAAATATCGATTTATCCCATTCAAAGGGGAACAGCATAAATAGGGGACTGCATCTTCTTGCACCTATGCCTGGTTGTGGTAGCACGTTCCTGGGCAGGAGTTTGACATTGCCCTTGAATTGGGCTCTGCTGGTGGGACAGGTGGAGGAGCACCCAGCCCACTACTCCCCAGGGGAGGGAGGCATGTGGTAAGACTGGCCCCCATGCTGCTCAGCATCATCAAGGCAGGAGTACATCAGGATGTGCTGAGAAGCAGAACATGGTGACCCTGAAAAATGCAAGTTTGAGAAGTACTGACATATTTGAAATGAAGCTGGGGAAAAGGAAAGCTACAGAAACAGTTCATCTATTGTTTGTGAGTAGTGTGTGGTATCAGGAAGTACAAAGTACATACAGTGAAACTGAGAAGTATTTGCACGTTGTTAGATTAGGTCACCAGAGCAAGAGAGAAATAAACATGATGTTGCACTGAGCAATGCAACTGGGTGATGATTATGTTCCTAAGCCTACAAGACACAAACAAGTGATTTATAAAAAAAAGGGAGGAAAATGTCATGTTATCTGTTGGAATTGCTGCGATGTCATGAAAGTGATTCACAGAAATATCCACAACTCACCAAGAATTACCGCCTGTATCTCAACCCATCCGTAGCAGAAGAAAACTAGCATGTGCAGAGTTTCTTGTTGAAAGCTCTGAGCACATCCTCCTTCGTCTCCCTCACCCCGTGGCAGAGCAAAGCACTTTTGGCTTTCACTGAAATTAAGAGTTTAGGTCATTTAACACCTACCTGAACTGATTTGCATCTTGCAAAATTAGGGTTTTTTATTTTTTACCCATGCTGCACAGGGTACTTGCTACCCTTGCATGAAAGCAAGTGCTAGAAAGCAGAGGCAGAAGTATTTTCTGGTATTCTCTGGAGCAGTTCAGCTCTAGCTCCAGCAATCTGTGTTTTCTTTTTATAACAGCACCTCTCTCTGTGGTATTTTAGCACTTGCTAAGAGGTAATCTCAGAAAGTAAATACATGTCCACTCCTCTGAGTTGCCTAGATTGGATTTGTCCTTTAATTCCATGTTCTGGTGGGATTGCTTATGTAACATATTTTTTTTTCTTCCTTAAACTAAGGTTATAATTCTATGGTATGGAGAATTAGGCAAACATTTCATATCATAAAACTACAGCCTGTGGGTGTGATGGGCTTTAGGCCAGCATCTCTGAACAGACAAATGTTTTTTGTCATTTTGAGGAATTAGGAAATCAGACAGATCGCACAGAGATGAGAGATAGTAAATGTGTTTCATTAAAAATTATTTTCTCAAGATGGTTTCAACAAAAATATTGAATATTGGAAATGTCATTACACCTTTTTCAACATTGCAAATGTAGGCCAGCAGGCCTGTTTTAGAGGAGTAAGAAGGAGGAATAGAAACAAAAGTGAATAAAAAGCTTCCAAAAAATCCCAAATGTGTATTTATTTCTTAGGGAAACAATCAGTTTAACACATATGTTGAGGGAGAGGATGATTTCCTAGAAAAAAACCTCCACAACGCTTCCTGTTCAGAAAAAGGACTTGGCAGGCACAATTTTGAATGGCTGAATGTGGGACACAAGCATAGTGTCATTTTGGTGTCTTGCGCTGGGGTGGCTTACCAAGGGGCAGTGCAAACCACCCATGAGCAAGCCAGTAAGCCCTCTCTGATTCTTCCCAAAAATGTTCATTAGGTCAGCTGAAAAGGTTAATACATGTAGGGTAGCGTCCTTTTTCCATAGATCTGGGCCGTGCCTACAGAGTCTGGGAGCAGCTCCTCATCCAAAAAAGGACACCCCACCAATCCTTGGCAGGATGTTTTTTTCTAGTACCCCTATGCATCTGTTTTCTTTTACCTTGTGCACAAAGGCTGAAATTAGCACAAACCAGATAATTCCACTTGCAGAAACACTGCTCTGTCCAGCCCTGCATCTAGAAAAGTCAAGTCTTTGGCGCAGGGTGGAGGGGCTCTGTGTCTTTCTTGTCATCAACAGCTTCAAGACCAACAGTCCTGCTCAGCTGGGACAGGGTACGACTAGGGCTGATGGAGCACTCGGCATAGGGAGCCAGCATCACCTCCCAGAAACAGCCAAGCCAAAGGGGCATGTGAGCAGATTTTCAGTGGCTGAAGAGGGCTAACACTGCCTTTCAAAGAGGAGAGAGGTGATTAATTAGCTGCCCAGGCAGTGTTGTTTTCCTCTGCAAAGTAATCTCTCCTTTGGAGCTGGGAGAGGCACTGCTGACTGTGCTTAATCACTCACTCAGGACACCAAGGTACAGGCTCACTGCAGTCCTGGGAGGACACTCGGGGCTTGGGAGGGTAATGCCGGATTCCTGCACCATTGCTCCAGCTCTGGCAGGTTTTCTGTAGGGCCACAAGCTTGTCACTTCTGTCTTTCTGCCTTTGCCCACCTGAATGAGTTAAAAGATGGGGGTTGTGGATTATTTCTTTAATAAATTTTATTGTGTTTTGCATATGCAGCACATGATTTAAGCATCCCTGTGGCTGTGCACATCCATTAAAGGCCCAGGAGTGGTTGTATTACAACAGGTGAGTGTACGTTGGCAGCCCCATTTTCACAGATGCATCAGGTTGCAAACAGAATTTAATGTAATTTCAAATAAACCATCTGAAAATGTTATGAGTTCTCCCATTTGTTTGGATTAGCATAAGCTCTTCCTCCCCTCATCTCATTTCCTGCATGTTTAAACTACAAATACAGCTGAATTTAAATGTAATCCTCATGTCTTTACAACTCATCTTCACTGACATTGAATAATGACACTGCACATCATTAAGAAATATTAGCGTAAGGGGGGACTAACCTCCTGTTTCCAAATGTGGTAAAAGAAACCTATCCAAAACTGTGCTAGTGTGCCTAAGCACAATAAAATTGCTATCACAGAGCTTGCAGATACAAAAAAATCTCGGTTCAGGTCTGCCAGAGGATTTCTGTAGATTTGGGATGCCTTTCTCAGTTCATAAACACTCATTACATGTAAGCAGACCCGGTGCCTGAGGAAAACACGCAGTTTAATCTATTATTGATTATTTTTACTATCTTCAAAAGCAGCCAGAGAGTATCTCAGGCCAGAAATGGAGAACCTGAATGTGCAGTGCATACCCTGGGGAGATGCCAGCGCCGGTTCCTGTGAAGTAACAAGGGGTTGATCTGAGCCCCGTGCACCTGGGAGAGGAGAGTGGTCATAACCTGATACCCCAATTCAGTAGCAGTGTGCAGTCAAGCAGCGTTTGTTTGTTTTGGGGCTGGATTTTTTGGGGGTTGGTACAATATGGGCTTCTGCAAGAGCCATTACCTTTAGCCGGAGGAGTGCCTAGGACCTGAAGCAGCTCGTCATCGGGAAGTTATAGAGAGACTCCTGAAAAATGTTCCAGCTGTGGCTTGCTTTTCCTCGGCCAAGGCTGGGACTGTGGGAACTGCAGCCAAAGGTGCCACCGATCAGACCTGAAAGTGGTTTTCAGAGTGAGTGACTACAGTGGAGGACACTAAAAAATCACTTTTCAGGAAGACTTCTTACCAGAAGGAAGATATGAGTGCCAAAATCTTTAGGAAAACTCTTGTTCCACCATTTAGATACTCAGATTTCCCTCTGTTGTTTTCCTGCCCTGCCTTGGAGAAGATAGTGACCACTGGAACAGACAGTCACTGGAGGCACAGAAACCTGTAGCTTGATCATGACCAGCTGTCTCAATAAAAGCAGAGAAACAAGGCACCAGGACCTGCAAGAGGGACTGTGGCAAGAGGAAATGTACAGGGAAAGCTGTGGCACATATACATCATCAGAGACATCATCAGAGTGGCTGTACTGAGTCAGAGTGTTTGCCAGTTTGGCCCAGTATCGAGCCTCTGACCACAGTCATAGTGGACATGTAAGCAAGAATACAAGAAACAGGTTAGGCACGTTTTCCCAGAATATTCTTCCAGCTTTTGAAAATGTGCAGCTCCTGATCCAGAAGGGTTATTCTGGTATTTAAAAGCCTGCGGTGGACGTTTGTGAATTCACCCAGTTTTCTTTGATCCAATATGAATATTTTACCTTGTCTCTGTGAAGAAACATCTCCTTTTCCCAGTTCTGATCTGGCCATCCTCTGGTGTCACCAGGTCCTGGTGGGACACCAAACTCACATGGGACAACCAACAGTCATTCCCTGCCCACCTTCCCATGGTGCTTAGTGGACCTCTAGTACATCCATCCTTGGACACGTCCTTTCCTGGGCTGGAGATTCCTGGTGTCTATAGCTGCTCCTTGAGTAAAAGCCGTTCCACAACTCTCCTCTGAAGAGGTTACCCATCTCTGAATCTTTTCCCATCCCCTCACATTTCTGGTGAGGACAGATGTGCCCTCTGCCGAGTGATACCGCAGTTATGAGGTGCCAGCACTATCTCTGTAGCTGCAAGACCAGCTTTGCATCCAGCATTAGTCAGTGCAGGCCTGCCCTGCCCTGTTTCCCCTGCCCCACTCCTCCTCATCCTTCTCTTCCTCCTCTCCTCTAGCCTCTCTGCTTTGCCTGGGACTGGGCAGGGGATGCTGCACTTGTATTCCCCTTCCTGTCACCTCTTTTGATGATGCCCATCACCTCTGCGGCTGAGCGCCAGAACACAGCTGGACTGCACGGCACTCACCAGCCCCCGAGCAGGAGCGAGTGCCCCAGGGACCCTGGCTGGGGTGGGTGGTTGTGCCACCACTGCTTCTCCTGGAGACAGTTGACCCCAGGAGCAGCTCCCTTCCCTGCAAAATTGGGTAAGCTGGGGAAGAACTCAGAGAGTGAGGTGTGTGAGAGAGAAACCTTCACCCTGAGGTCACCGTCCCCTTCTTCACAAGCTTAATACTTGATGGCATAGCAATGGTCTTTGTTTTTCTCCCCAGCATGTCAGTTCTACAAGGTGGATGTCACCTGTCTCATGTTGCCCAGATTCACGACCATGAGCCTAGCTGTTAAAAACAGCCCAGCCTTATTGCTGTGTCACACTGCGAGCTTACACGTCATTCCCCTAGCACTTTCTGAACATTTCTGCTTTCCAGACACCTCCAGCACCACCAAACAGCTACACATGTTTATTCATTTCTTCTGGGTGTATTAGCTTGTGTTGTCCAGGTTGGGTTTTATTACCATATCCTCCAGATAAGGCTACTGCCTGCATGATGGAGTCTTTGCCTCCTACTATAAGATTAGCTGGAAATTTAATTTAAGAGCTATTCATCCTCTCTTGATATCTACCATTAACAACAATAAAAGTAGAATTCAACAACTGAGATTCCCAGCACCCTTCGGGTACCTGTCCTTATTTTGGTATATGGCTGTTGATCGTTCAGTTTTATCTATTTACAGTCCTTCAAGTAGTGTTCGGTATACAGAGCGGCTCTCTGACATGCTATTAATCACCTTCTCTGAAACGACTGTAGAAAAGATATTGGGCTGTGAGCCAGTACTTTTGGGATCATGTTAACAGTTTGCTGTCGTATTTCAATCACTTGTGCTGTGCAAAATAACCCAAGATGTCCCTCCCTCAGGGTATTAAGTAAAGATTGCAGCCCCTGTGATAAGGGAAGATTCTGACAAGTATTAATCTGCAGGAAGCAGTTTGGTGGGAAATAAAGGGCAAGAGCATTGCCAAACAGCCTTTTCTTGGGCAGGGGGTGCTTTACGTAGGTGCACACGCATTCTGGGAGGAACCCTGTTACCCCAGAATTCTCTCATTGCTACGAATATCAGGGTGCATTTGGGTGGTTTTCAGCATACAGAGCTTTCAGTTTATGCAGATTTAGAAAATCCTTAATTAAACAACAGAAGGCATATTATCCTGTCTCCTTTCATCAGCTTGATACCCATCAACTACAGCTGGCACAAGCCAATTATCCCTGTGGCAACCACAGCTTTTGACAGCTCTTGACACAGACCGCTTTCAACTTGTAGGCACCCCATGCTATTTTTGTGCTTTTGCAGATGATCGAAGGCTGTGCTGTGCACCTCCTTTTCCCTGGGGAAGAGCTGCTGGACTTGTGCAGCGCTGGCAGGCAGGAGAGAGCCTTTGAGACTGCTTTTCGCCAGCGGCAGCAGCCAGTGGCAGCAGTGCAGCGCCCCGTGGTGCAGCATAGGAGAAGTTGGCCATCCTCATACTCGGGAAGCAGGATGTTTCCATCAGGTTGAAGGTGATGCTTTGACTTTCTTACGGTGACTGTCATTCCCTGCAGCCCTGTGCTGCCGGGGTCAGTGATGTGTACCCTGAGACAAGCTTGTGCCGTGGCGCAGCCCTCCTGTTGTCTGATAGAAGTATGATGTAAGTCTCACTGTGTGGGCTTTGGGAGATGGGATGTTGTCTCAGGCTGACTACGAAGTGCTGTGATCACCTGTAGGCTGTGGAGCCATACGCAAGGCAACAGAATGCTGCAATTGTTGAGAGGAGGGCAGGGAAAAAATACCAGGAGGTCTTCCAGCGTTGGATCACAGTTAATTAGAGGGCAGGAAGCTCCTTTCAGGCTAGTGACTGGACTGGCTCAGCTCATGGCTGCTCTGCAGCTGCCAACAAGCCATAGCTGAGCAGAGCTCGGCTTTGGGCTAGGCATCTCCACCCCACTTACCGGCAAAGCCGGCCGGCAGCCCAGCAGTCACTTCCTACAGAAAGATGGTCTCCCGGCTCAAAGAGAGATTTAACATTTTTCTTAGTTTGATCCACTTATCCTTCTCCAAAAGCTCGAGCCAAAAGCTATCGATTTAAATGGACTTTGCATTGGCTTTCCTGTTTGTTGGAATAAGCACAAATGAAATGGTCCCAAACGTCCTCAATTATAAAAATATTACTTGTTTTTCTCTCTGTGCTTAATTCTGTGATCTAACAGTAATATGAAGCAGGTAGTAGGTTATAGTCACTATCTTAAAGACAAAATTTGTATTTTTCTTTGCAGTATCTCCCCACATATTTTTAGTCCAAATCTTCTCTCACCAAAATCCATGAGCATTTTAGAAGTGAGATCAAGAAGGATCCAGGGCAGAGTCTCTCACCACTTTTGGTTTACCTCACTAAGCTGGGCTGCAAACCTGGGTTTAGTTTTGCATACTTTTCTCCCTTCTTTTAACAGAAACCTTTGTTGGCATCATTTCTGGATAAATCTGCAATATAGAGGCTTTCAAAGAATCAATATAGAGATTGTCGAAGAGTCAGGAGTCTGATTCCCCCACACATAGAGGCTGTTTTTTTGGGGAACGAGAAACAGAATACCAAGTACCAGTCTGAGGAGTAGGAGAACAATTTTATTACCAAATGCAGAACGTTCTCAAATTCCTGGATTTTACATTTGAAAGGAGATGTCTAAGAACTTGAGGCTGATATTTTATATGTTGGATTTGGAAGTTTTTTCTAAAAAGAACTTTTAGGGAAATTTTCCCCCAAGTACCTCCACTTTTACTGAAGTGGATTGACCTTTAAAAAATTGTCTCTTCAGTAAAAAGGTAACATTTTGTAAAATTTGTATTAAAATTGTATGGCTTTTTGTGAAGTCTGAAGACTCCATCAGATGTTTGGATACCTCTTTAACACACTGGTAATTTAGGCTCTATAATTTTAGCCACTGGAGGGCTCCCCAATTTTTTAATTAATTTAGTAAGACATACAGTATGAAAGAATGGAGGAAGGAGCTCAAGCAGGGTGGTCCTAGTCACTACTACAGTCTCTACAAATACTTAATTGTGTGCAAACTCCAGGTATTCTTCTGTGTATTCCTCAAGTGAAATACTGGGAGAAAATAATTTCAGTATTTCTCATAGAATGAATGTCCCACTATGAGCTGGCCAACCAGCAAGACTGGGTGTAACTGACTAGCTAGATATACCCGAAGATACAAGAAACAAAAATACAAAAAAACAAGTTTCAGGACTTGGTAGCATCACACAATCAGGCAGATTCCCCACAAGTTTTACTTTAATATATCAGTCATTTTAATGTATCGGTGTTCCGTGTGGATGATTTAGGTTGTCATCGCAGACCCCTAGCTTGCCAGCTCACCCCTATGCTGCTTGCTTGACTGATATGCTCCTCAGAGGCAGCTGGCCAGAGGAACTGTCTTGGGATTTTAAAAATAATTATCCACCATTTTCTATACTGAAGGTGGTTGTTCATGGCCAGGTCAGGCTGCAGCACAGAGCAGAGTCTGCTCCTGCATCCTGCTCTGGCCGTTGCACTCTGAGCACCAAGCAATTATTTTTTCAAGATCATATTCTTCACTCAGGGAATTGCTTTCCTTTAAATGGAAGAAAGAAAGGAAAGCAAAGAGGAAAGAGGAGACATCCCAAAATGAAATTGTCTTAAGAGTGCCTGGTGAACCACGAACATCCTACTTTTCCAGAAGCAGAGATGGGCACAGACTCCAGCAGTCACATATACAACATCTGCTTTGGGTAACTACAGAGGCGGCACCACCACCCTCTCTCACCTCTCTGGATCCATAGTCCATTCAAGAAACTAACTGAACGTTTGGCTTCAGATTCACAGCCTTAAGCCACAGAAAAAAAACAGAATCATCTCAAATAATGGTGTTTACCCATACCTGCCATGGTCAAGGGACTTGCTGGTTACCCCACCGTATCCATGCCTGATCTTGTCAGAGCCCTGGTGGAGTGCTCCTTGCCAGAGCTCACTGCCCTTGCCTTCCCTGCAGAAGAAGAGGCCAATAACCCTTTGCAATGAAACATTTGCTGGTGAATACAGGAGGACAAATCATGGGCATACCTGTCCCATTGGCAACCACTCTGTCAGAGCTAGGCTCGAACTACTTTTATACATAGTGTCACAAACCTCTCCATCCTACTGACCTGCCAGCTGCCTTGCCAGAGCCACCGTGGTCAAGCACAGACCCAGCAGGCTGGTGCAGTTAGGATGATGCAGCTACACAGCGGTTGGTATGTACTGCAGAAAGCAATGTGAACGGGGAAAAAGCTGAATTGTGTGGTTCAGACCTGCAAATCAAGGCACAGAGAATGCAAACACCCATCAGTGTGGATATGTTCAGTGCATCCTTGGGAAAGAAGGAATGAGTGGCATCGATGTTTCCCTCAACTCTTGTCTTTCATACTACCTTTGTGCAAGGCCACCCGTAGCTCAGCACAGTGAGCAGTAGTTGTAGACTCCTTAGCAGAGAGGCGTATTCACTGCTAATAAAATATTAACCTAGACGAAGGGCTGGTAAAATATTTAAATATCAGACATTCCTCTACTCTTCGGCTTCCCACTTGGCACAAATCACTGCCATGATTTGGAATCTGATCAAACGTTTCATAGGTACAAAGAGGCCTAATTTATAAAGAAGGATTAATCCCTCTACAAGACCAGGCTGGTTGGAATTTCTCTTTCCCCTTTTCATACTGCAAGGCTCTCAAACTTTTTTCCACACTGCTTCTGTGGAGAATTTTTTCACCAACATGACTTACTGCCTTTTGAGGTCACGCATTTTAATTCAGAGACCTGGCAGCTGAAAATTCCTGTTTATTCACAAGGCAAGTATTATTTTGCCCTTGGCTGTATGAAGACCTTTGCAGTAACCCTTCAGCATGCTCCAAACATGACCCATAGAAGGGCAGCCAAAGTTGCAGCGTGTCCTGGGACCAGAAAAGACAATGAGCAAAGGTGACAAGTCCAGCCAAATATAGTGTGGATGCCTAGAGGTGGTGCGAATGAAGTTCTGTTAGGACATGGGAAGTTAGCAGAAACAAGGGGAGCACATGGCAACCTTCACACCATGTAATGGAGGTGCACGCACCATGGCAATGAAGGCTGCATGTCAGTTACAGGTGGTGTGTAACAGCGTTGCTTTTTTGTTTTAAATGGGCTGCCCCATCATTTTGATGGGTGCTCCTCAGCACTCTAAGGAAGTGTGAACTATCATTTCCTATGAGCCTTTCTCCCACCTTTTCTGAGCGTGAAGTCTTCTGTCACACCTCCCTCACTTCTCTGTCAAGAAGCCTCGTAAATTTTGTATGTCCTCACTGAGGGCATCAATACACTGAGAAAACACAACTGCAGTTTCAAAGGAGAGTTTTTGCACTGTGGGACTAGCGTTTGGGATTGATTGCTTTCTCTCACCCAGCTTATCTCCTTCCTCAAATTACTATTTCTCCCTTCCAACAGGAGCTAGCAGACTTCAGAGCCAAGCTGTGTTAAGCCTGTTGGGTTCACCTACAGAGGCACAGCTGCAGACTTTTTCATCTAAATAACCAGAGACAAGAGGATGGGAAAAGGGATGCAATAGTCATAATTGTTCTGCGAGTGGAAACAACCTCAAAACTGTGTGAGATGCAATGTGCTAGGGCAAACTGTGGATCTTTATCTGTTGGATAACCCTCCCCACGCATACCCTCATATCCCTTGCCCAAGCGGAGTTCCCTTGGTGCCTCCATCCAGGACCCCTGTCACCAATGCCAGCTGTGCAGGGAGCTCCTTCTGCTCCATACCTCTGGCACAGGGATCGAAGGTCTTGTACTTGCCCCATCCTGGTGTTGCTGCTTGACCTCCCTGTCTTTTCTCCCTCAAACTGGCAGGAGCCAACTTAGCTGGCATTGAAAGACCAAAATCACCCAGCAATGCCTTAAGCAAAAGCCATTTCTTCTTTACTATGGGCAAGTCCAGGTCTTTTGTTGCATTTTGAAGAAAGAGGCCCTCCTAGTTCGCTCTGGAAGCAGACCCAGTTGGCACCAGATAATATCAAAGTACTCTGTGGTCTGAAAGGGGGACTTTTCATGTCATCCAGAGCCAGCTGCCTACCCATCTTGCCCTGGTGCCCTGGGACAAGCCCTGTGCCCTACCACATTTCTTGTTTTAGTCATCAAAATAGCAGAGCCGCAAACACACAGAGAAGCATCTTCCAGACACATGTGCTGATCATTAGTTCAATAAATTAATTTAAACAACAATTTGGCATTAGAGCTATTGTGGAACTTTAAAATCATTAAGCATTCAGTTATTTCCTAGAAAAGCTTTGAAGTGAAGCTTTTAAATTCATCTCTCCAGCTGCTATCAGTGAGCTGCAGAATAGGGCATCTGCACACTCCTGGCTTGGATGCTGGCAGCCTTCCTGTCTATTATTTTATTGGACCTCGATGCAGATTGTGGCAATAATGTAAAGGTTTGTCAAAAGTGGGTTTTACTGTTTTGGTTTAAATTTACATTACAAACGCCTCTTAAAAAAGATCCAGTTAATCTCAGCTTGGCCGGTTGCCTGGGAAATTTTCTGTGTGGTGTTTACTATTAAATATAGCTCTTGAAGATTTCTTTATGCGATGAAGTGTTTATGATTATTTTTGTTTTCATAACAGTTTGAAATTGATTATTCCGTGAGTACACAGGTACGAATAAGGCTCTTCCTATGCTTCATGCAAAAATCACCATCATTTTGTTAATCACTGAAAACTGTTGCTAATACATTAGCCTGCTGAAGATGAGAAAGGGAGAACTGAACGGTTTCTGTAAGAATGCCTAAAGAAACACTAGAAACATGATATAGCTTTCAAACACAGACAAGGCTTCATTCTTTCTGTCTTGTTTGATAAAAAATGAACCACACAGTGAATGCTGTAGCTTCATGTTACTCCTGTCAAATCTTTAGTAAGTGGGTGTCTAGGGAATTAAATCATAAGCGGAGGGAACGTTCCTCTCATTTGAAAGGTTTTTCATTGTGCTTATTAATTTGACCATTGACTTTATGAAGGCAAAATATGCTGTTTTCAAAGGGTTTCAACAAAGTGAGATCTGTCTGACCCCTTTACAGGCTATTCTGAGAGACACTTGTCCTATGTATCAATGGAAATATCCAGAGAGAATATATGTGATATAATTATTCATAAAAGAGAGCTAAATCACTGAGCAGTTACACATCACTTAGGCTGAAAATATCTTCAATTAAGGTAGGAATGAAGTAATATCACTTTTATGCAAGTTCCCATCAATAAGCCTGACACATGCCAGCTCCCATTTAATAACATATTTTACTTCTAATAATTCTCCTTTTTTTACTGGTTCAAAAAATCTGGAAGAGGGCTCAACTGTTCACAGAAGTGAAATGTGGTTGTAGGAGGAATTTAAGGTTTCGTGTTTCAGGGTGCAGAACAATCCCCATCTGAGGAGGCTAAGATGCATTTTTCTCTTTGGGAAGGAGCACTAGCATCACTGGGATACCTCATCACTGAACACGGGAGGTGGCACAAGAGACAACATTGGTTAAAACCAGCCTGACAAGTCCTGTGATTCATGCACTTCCATTTCTATCCCCAAAACGTTTGGGTGGTCCTTTTTGTGTGAGTCAGTGCTAACTGCTTCCTGTAAGTAAACTGAAAGGAGCATGCGGTTCTGGCACACAAGTATTTCCAAAACATTACTCTTCTCAAATTGAGTGAATAAAATACCATTTCATCCTGAGTAGCAGTTGGAAAGAGACAAGTGAAAAAGCAAGGTGCAGGAGATCAGTTAGGACTGGGGAGCCACCCTGAGTGGTGGCCGCTGGGCAGTCAGAGCACCATTGCCAGCCCAGGCAACATGCTGCAGCTGGTGAGATGGAGAGCTGAGGCTCTTTGCTTCTGTTAAACATCCTAAATCCTCTCTGTGTGGATCGTGGGGATGCACTACACATAATCCCACCCTCCAGCACCTGGATCTCAGTGTCTGCAGCACGGAGAGAAACCAGGCTTGGAAGGGAACCAGGAACACCTAGAAGCTATTCCCATGGGGAGCCTCACTAAATCCAACCCCACACAAGCATGCTCAGTCAGGAAATGGAAGGGCTGCAGCTCTAACGGCACTGTAATCAGAGAAAAAAAATCAAAGCCGTCCTGCAGCAGCACTTAGGAAGCAACTACCAGGCTGCAAAAGCAGCAGCTAGAAACCTGAATTTCCATGTCACTATCTTATGCTTCTTTCCCTCCATTATTTCTCTCGGTGAAGGGGTTGCAAATTGGGATTCAGCTCTCTAGGCGTCTAGTGCTGTTTCGGGCACCCTGCTTTTGCAGAGAGATCTGCACAGCACTGGCAGGTTCCTTGAGCAGCCGCTGAAGGCCAGGTGGGAGAGCAGAGAATACCTCAAAAGGCATCACCCCCCCATGTTAGGCAACTAACTCAAGGTAAACTCAAAGGAAATCCCAACAGATGCACGAATCTCGAATTAAAGAGATAAGGGGTAAAATCCAGCAAATTATTGTCAACATAGATCTCAATGTAGTTTGTATAGAAACACACACACATATATTTGTATAAAGAAATACAAATAAAAAATAAAATGTGCTTTTATAAATTAGTTGTAAGAAACAACACTTTAAATCAATTGAATGTGAAATACAGCAAATTCTGCATAGCAAACAGCTTTGCTGAGATGTTTTCTGATGCACCTAACCAGTGCTGGCCTTCCAGGAGACACCCAGATTTGGCAAGCTGTGTGGCAGGAATGCTTTTGTTGGTCTGTTTGGCCAGTTTTTATGTACTGTGATATGACAGTCCCATGTACAGCTTGGCCTCATTCACCTCACAGGAACAGTCACTTTTTAGTCCGAACAACAGTGCTGTCAAGTTTCTTGGGGTTTTAAGCTATGGGAAGAGAGGGAGTAGAACTTGAGCTTTTCTTGCTGTCTTGCTAAAACCTGTCCGTATTGCTATGCTCTCTGTTGATATGGACTGTCTGTATGTTGTTGGTATTTCATAACAGACTGGTTCTCCCAGTTCTCATTAAAGAGAAAAAATGGAAGCAAGGGGAACCAAGGAAGCTGAAAATTAATACTGATGAAAACTTAAGTGGACAGAAGGCAGTCCAATAAGTCTTTCCTATTACTCCCAGGATGTGCTCCAACAGAGAAGTAATCTGACCCTCCAAACTGCAATCTAACGAGTGCGGGATTAATTTCTGACTATGAATTACCCAGAAAACCCTAAGTGTAACACTGTTACACACATAAAAGATAGCAGCCTTCGGGAATGTGATGATTTCCTAAGTAGATACTGTTTGCAATAGGTCAAAAAATTTGAGCAAAAGCAATTCTCACGGTGTGTTTTATGGGAATTTACATTACATTTCGTATGACATATCTGTAAATGAAACTAACTACAAAGGTAAAGAAAGACAAAGGTCTTTATCTTGTTGAAACAAAATGCTCAAACATGACTTGTAAGATAATTAAGTACCAAGTCAACATTTTCCAGAAATTTTAGGTACTGTAAAATCTGAAAATTTTGTGCCCTGGTTCCAATTTAGAAGGATTTTGCCCCTGCGTAAAATGTCAGGACTGTCCTCGGAAAAGATGTTCAGGTCCCCAGCAAGATCTGCCATTGTGTTGTCCACCTATACTTCCAGTCTCCTGAGTTAAACAAATACAATTATCAACTCTGCTGTCATTCGCAAGAGTTGGTTGACTTCAGCTGTTCAGGAGCCACTTAGAAAATATAAGTTGCCTCCGAGCAAAGGCAGTGGCTTTCCTCTGTCATTCATTGAACCACATCTTCATGAAGGGCAGAGGAAGCAATTTCAGTGTTACCCTACTTGAATAACGTTAGAAAGCTTTATGGTCTGCAAATGTACACTCACCTCTCTCTGTGCAGCTTACAGATAGAACTATAATGAATATCCTTGTATTTATTGACCTGTAAACTGGCTTTAAAACACACGTAGATAACCCCTCCCAGCTGCCCTCCATTGCTGTTCTCAGTTATATTCATGTGGTTAGGAACAAATGGTCCTGAATCCTCTGGAGCTATGTGATCTGGTAAATGAAGTGTGAATGTGATTTTGCACCAAATGTTTGAGTCTATAAAAGCAGTGACATAACACACAGCATTTGTTTAGACCTTAAAAATATCATAAACCTTTGCACAAGGTAACATGGCCAAAGCCCAAAAGGACTAAGGCCAGTGTGTTGCAAAAACAAATCTAGATAGCAAGGATGCAGAAAAGGGGTTGTCAAGACTGGCCGGGAAGTCCTGGAGAGAAGCACAAGGGCATGGGCAATGTGCTGCATGAGCTGTGGCCTGGATGCATTTCAAGTGCAGTGGCTCAAGTGCAGATGCACGCAGCGCAGGGCACCTGCTGTACATTTGATCTGCCTGTCAGCATCTGATCTGTGGTGAGCATCCCCGTAAGGTGATCAGTGCAGGCAGAGCGTGCCTGCCCAATGTTGCTGGACCTCTCAGGCAGGTCACAGCAACTGCTGCTGCTCCAGTCAGTTTGCCAAGTACCACTGGACAATGTGTCTAGCTTCTCCAAATGCTGCTCGGAGTTAGTGGCTGGACACATGTGGGACAGTTCAGGCAAGTAGAGGTGCAAACAAAATGAGAAGTCATGACATATGAAATCTCATGCTAGATGCCATCATGCTTAATGTGGGGACAGCTATGGCTGCAGTCCTGGTTCCTGTACGGATGGCCCTGCTCTGTTCAGTAATGATGTGGGAGAGTCGTCTGACCAGAACAAGTTACGCTGGGCTTCGTGTGGGGTGGGGAGGCAGCTGTGCATCAGGGAACACTGAGGAAAAGAGCACAAACTGTTGCAGGAGCCCACAAGACACATTTGACATGTGTGAGGAGTTGGTGCCGTGCTCTGCCACCCTGCACTAGTAAGTTTTTAAACAACCTGGGCAGAGAAGCATCTCCAGTCCTGCCAGCAGCAGATAAAATGGGGTGGGTGAAACGGCTCTGCTGGAGCTGGCTGCCCTGCTCCTCCTGCAGCACCGCCCCGGCAGGGGAACGGCTCTGGAGGAGCGGCTGAGCATTTGTGGCTTTTCGGCCTGGCCTGCTAAAGCAAGGAGATGTGGCGGGTGGCTGGGAGGTGATAACAGCTTCGGTTTTAATGTGCTGCTGCATGGGGGTCAGAGCCCTTATAGAGTCACGGGGCTAATGGGGCCAGTAAGATTTTGGCCTGGCCTGTAGATGAACAGGGGACCTGGAGAAGAACCCAGAAAATGCTGGCAAAGGGTGGTAAAGGCAGCAGCACTTGCACTTCTGCCTTACTGAGCCGAGGTGAAGGCACTCGCCTGCAGCTGTTAGAGGGCACCGTCGTTTCCCAGCAGGTCCCCTAAGAGATGAGCTGGCACTTGCCCCTTCAGAGCAGGCTGAGCTCTCAGTATTTCAAACCAAAACAGAAATGGTGAGGCATCAGGTGCAATCCCTGACAGAGGGAGTGGATGTGAACATGAAAATCAGGCTCCCAAGGAAAGCCCCTAGTTGGAGATTTTGTCTCAGGCCCCTCCTTTTTGCCTCATTGCAGCTGAAAGATCTAAAGTTTATTTTTGTGGAAAGTACTGATGTCCTTGTTGGGAGCTCCCCATCCATAGTGGCTGTCTTGGCTCTAGCAAAAGCCTTTGCAGTTCAGTGCCGAGGAGTCAGATCTCAGGGATACAGGATGCTGGTGGTGGCTGCTCTCCCATGGATTCAGATGGCCAAAAGCTGAAAAAAAAAGGGAAGACGTGACTCAGAGTTTAAAACTGCTGTGGTTCTGTGGGGTAAACATTATTTTTATGTAATGGCTGTTTTTTCACGGGCAGTGCACACTCCCAGATGTTCCCATATGAGTGCGTTTACCACAAATCGTTACTTTAGTTCTGAGACAACATGTTATACAAACACAGCACATACAGGATCTATAGTGAGAGAGTACAATCCTGTAACCGGTTTTACAATATAAGAAAGAAACACCGAAACAACTCTTTAAAAATCTCATCAAGTGAAAAAAGATTGAAAAGTGTTAGTGATAATACCAATGCAATTCCAGTTTAACTCCATTAAAAATGAGAAATTACCAGTAAATGGCAGAAGTGGTTGCTGCACAACAGCAAGTTCAGATAATGTCAGATTTTGTTAGCTTTTCTCACGTTATCTATATAAAATACGGCTCAGCCTCTTAATGGAAGTAAGGTTTAACTCTGTGTTTGCTCCATTCCAGACAATAATATTTCCCATCGGTGTGGCATGATTGTCAGGTATTTTTCACTGAATAGACTCAGTCAATTCATTCTACCTTTACATTTAAAGGTTTTATGGACAAATACAGTGTTCTATAAAATGGTAGTGTAGAATCTGTGACTGCATTTGACTTCACACATACCCTGGTTAACAGTGAAATATATTTATTCAAGGTTCAGCAGTCACCGACATTATTCATTTATTACCTGTTGGGAGATTTGTTTGTGCTGTATCATAGACTGTGCATGAATGCCTGTTTTACATTTTCTGAGAGGCTGTGTTTTTATTTCAGCACACCTATACACACTATCAAGCACCCAAACTCAGCTGGAGATTTCTCTCCCATCAGTGGGTTTTTGTTTCCTTTTTTTTTTGTAATGGTTCAGAAAAAACCCGAGCACAACAGTATAAAATGGGCATATATAAGCACAAGTATCTTGACAAGATTAGAAAGCAAGCTCCCAAAAGCATTCAGAAGGAAACAAAGAGACAGGCTATCCTTGAATCAAATTACGACTCCTTTCAGCAGTGTTAGCAAATACTTTTCCTAAGTATGAATATTTTCCCCTTCTCCAAGATGATTTTTAAAATGTTTGGTTCTGCTCTGAAAATTGCCTGATATTAGGCTTACATCTAATTTATCCAAATCTAATCTTTTCATCACGGATGTCACCTTTTTGCTTCAGGAAAAAAATAGACTCAAGTTTTGATCGCAGCCCTCTAATCTGAACTTGGAAAGGCCTGCACTGGGTACGTGTGTGTGTGCAGACACACACATATGCGTGTGTGTAGACAAGGGGCCATGGCCATGAAGGCATCTGGATAATTAAGCAGCTGGGGAAATAGGTCTAACAGCCCCCTGTTAGATGTTGGCCATTTCCCCTCACCCTCCCCACTGCCACAGAAGCCACTTGGGGTACCAGTCAGAGCAGGTCCCCCACACTGCTGGGAGCAAAGCTTACTGCAGGCTGCCAGGGAAATGGCCTGCTGCCTGGGGGTGCCAAGACCCGTGATGGGAAGCCCACAGTGAACGTTGTAACTCAGACCCTGGGGTCGAGCCAGGATGAAACAGAAACTGGGTTCAAAATCCAACTTTGAATTAAGTAGATAGACCAAGCACTACAACCTAATGCTGGTGAGAAACGTGTGAGGTTTCTGGCTAGAAATTAAGTGCCTTTTAGGGACATGTACAGAAGCTGACTTTGGAGGATAGGGATCATCTGATAACGTTCGGGGAGCGCCCTGATGAAGTGCAGTGGGTGGGCATGAAGCTGGGTAGGTTTTTGCTCTGAGGGTCCTGTTCATGGGGGCAGGTGTACGGTGACCCTGCACCAGCTGCCTGGAGCCACAACCATCCTCGCAGGGGCAAGGATCTGTCTGGCTCCATCAGAGGATGAACAGGCAGAGACTCTTCCCTGAGAGGGAAGATTTTGGCCCAACGCTTTCCTGAAGGCTTCAATGGCACCATGTAATTTTCAGTCCATTGAGCTAAACAGGGGGCAAAACATCGTATGTCAGAGCTGCCTCCCATCGGGTTCCGTTTGAGCTATCCAGGTCTCAGTGCTGCTGTGCTTGCTCCCCAGGGGCTGGGGAAAGGGGGAGCAGAGACCTACAGCTGGTGGCTGCTCCGAGAGCTCCTGTGACCTGTTCTAACCTCCAGTATAGATGTCATCCATAGGTGGGCTGCTGACAGATCATGTGTAGGGAAGGTACTTGGAGCAATCTTCATCTTAAATTAAGATTTTTTTTTCCTGTAATTACCAATTACCATAACAAAGAAACTGAAGGGGCTGATCTGATTTGTATTGAGAAGAGTTTTGTTTCCACCTCTTTCCTCTTGTCTTGGGAATAAAACATGCAAAGCGCCAGGGAAGAAACTTTCTAATAAATTGTTGAATTATAGCTAATAATTTGAAAGATTACCTATATATCTATGTATACATATATATGTAGGAAAGCATAGAAAAAGTGTCAAGTTGGCAGATAATATTAGTCTTACCTTACGACTAACAATCCCCCTGAAAAGACATCCTGTGTATTTTTCCCTTTCTGTATTTTGCCATCATAATTTCTCTTACCCTGAACTGCCTGCCCCTGCAAGCCAAGCTAACGGGCCAAAATCTGGAGTTCCCCTAATCACTGTGCCCTGCCACTCAGGGCAGACAGCGAGGCACTTGCACTCTGTGATCCTCTTCAGGTTTTATCCCAAGTATCATAATGGCAGTAACATCAGAGTCCTGCAAACACGGATGAGGTAATACCTGCCTTCTCCCTCTCTCCTGGCTTCCCTTCTTTATCCCCCAGACATCTGAGCTGCATCAAGGGTTTCTTTCCTTTTCTATCACTGACTTTTCCATTTCACTTCATAGATAATTTTAGACCCACAAACTAGTTTCCCTTTTTCTATCTAAGATTTAATGTAAATTTAAAGCATTCAGTTAGGTTTCTGTTCTTCTCTACCTTGCCAGCTCACCCTCTTTGTTGCAGGATTTTCCAACTTCTCACTGCTGCCTGGCTCTTCTCTGACGGTCCTCACATGGGCAGTGCTCTCCTTGGAAATTAACTCCTGCCATGTACCTGATCTTTTTTCCCCCCCTCTCCCCTCTTTGATTCCTGTAAATCCACTTGCTTTAGGATGTATTCTCATAATTGAAACTGCCTTTTCTGTGCCACTCAGCATTAGACCTCATGGGCTTCCTTCTGTTAAAATGTCTCTGGGGAAAAAGCTTCTCTTCACTGCTCTATGCACTTTAGTCAGTAAGGCTGCAACCCACACCTGCTTAAGGAAGCTTAGGTAATGCATATACGGGCAGTAAGAGCACTGTAAACATAATTTTTCATACAAATGTGCACCAGGGAATACAAGGTTGGTAGGTAGGCTCTGCATTTGCATTATTGGAAAAGTGTGCTTAAAGGGGTGGGTGATAAATACTTATGGCTCTGTAATGGACTCTGGCCACAGTGAGATTTGCTTATTTTCCTGCGCTAATATACCCATGCCGAGCAGCTGAGAATGAAAACCTGGCTGGGTGTGGGTGCATTTATACCAAACCCTGTCTTCTTGTTTGTCTGCAGATACTCATTCTGAGACAACGAACTTTTCTAATGTTAGTTATGAAAGTAGGGAAAACATCAGTTTTCTTGGCACACAGGATTAAAAAAATAAAATAAAATTAGGCAATTTTTTACAGTCTTTGTCAATTTAGCCTTGCTTGCTTCTGAAGGTTCTCATTAACTAGTAACCACATTTGAAAAGTCGTCTAATTAAGAAACATTCATGAAAGAGAAGGGGAGAGAGAAGGCTTTGAAACAGGTAGCAATTGTTAATAGTTCTTCTAGAAGCACATTCTAATTCTGCATCATTTGCCACAGCTGCAGAGTTGTAACATCTGAGCCTTGACTTCTATATAAGAAGCAATCCTACCTTCTATTCTTGCATAGGTGGTGAGCAGTCTACTTTTATTTATTTTGATGCTTAACCAGCCATCCCTCCACATGGCTGAGTGGCTGTTCCTTATTTTCTTAACTCACTTCAACTGCATCTATTTTATATGTAAGCAAGATGCATTCCTTCTGCTCCTCAGATTTAGACCAAGAACATGTTGTGAATTATGTGAAGATATTGTGAAATACCCTCTTTCAAGCACTTTACCTGCTTTAGAAAAAGAGAGGTTTAGAGCTTATTCCCAAGCCTGCATTTCTGTATTTCTGCAGTTCTTTATTACTTTTACTGTTCTTCCTAGGCTACTTGTACTTTGATTCCTCAGTCAGTTCTACTATTTTTCACAGTTATTTTCCTCCCTTCTTTCTCCTGTGTCTTATAATCTGTACCCACCAGCTGTTATCCCCATTAACCTCTTCTGCCTTATCTTGGAGCCTTCTTTTGGGCACAACAATTAGGAACATAAATAGGAGGAAAAAATATGTATTTGTGATAGCACCTGGAAGTCATCTTTTTTATGAATTCTACATCTTATTGATGAACACCACCTCAAGATCACCATCAGGTTTATGCAGGTCTCACTTTTGTTTGCGTGTTAAAAAGCATCCTGCGCAGTGTGTGGAAGACACTACAAAAACACTCTAAATCTGAGCTCATAATACAGGAGGGCCACTCTTGATGAAGTGATGGGACTCTGTTTCTGGTTGTTGTTTTCCAGTTCCCTGTTAAGTCAAGTGAAGTCATCAGGACACTATATACTTCTTTTGAGAGATTTTCTGATATTTTGAGCTGTTTTATATTAGTAGAAGATTTTTCCTTTTTATGGATAAAATTTCAGTATTTTCTAGGCTTTGATGATCATCTCCTTTCAGCAGCAACTCAGAGTTGGAAAAAACAAATCTCTCTGGAGGGGAAATAGAGCAAAAGGAATTTCTCAGCCACCCTTTGTGTAGAGCATCTAAGCAGAATTAGAAAAAGCAATTGGAAAAAATACTGTGGTCTACCCAGATTTATCTACTAAAATAGGCTGCCGAAATAGATGGCATTCTCATGCAGTATATATGAAGTAATACTAGTACGGAGTTAGTTTGTAAGACTTAAAAAAACGTCAGTTAGGTGAAACAGAAATTTTCCATGAAAAGCTTCAGTTAACTTGGCATATTGATTCAGAAGGCTTACCAAGCCCAGAATTCATTCCAGGAAGTGAAAGAGTGTGAGATTCATACCAACCAATACTCAATGATTAAAGAGTTCTCCTGAAATGTTGAAGACCCAAACTGAAATTCTTACCTCTCTTTTTAGACTGGTAAGTATTTGGCTAAATATATAAAATAGGATAGTTCCTTTTGGGAGAGAAAGGCATTTCTTCATAAGTCTGTTTGTACAAGAAGCTGCTTGAGTCATGGTAAGCACAGGCAGATTTATTTGTCTTACCACCACATTCAGCTGACTTCTGTCCACAGAGTGATTTCCAGGTTGTTGTTTGTACTCAGGTGGAGATGCTCATACTCTCTTACCTGTGCTCTATTTTCTAAACAAGACAGTTTTCTTTTCGCTCTGCTCAGAATGGAAAGTTTCAAACTCCCATTTTTTTAAACAAAGCAAAGCTCCTTAATTTTCTGAACTGAGCCAAGTTAGATCTATGTAAATGGCTACAGCCACAAGAATATCACATTCTTCCAATACACCTCTGTACAAGGCTGGGCCTATCAAACCTAATAACGTAACTGTCTTTTCTACAAATGTGCTTGAAATGAGATTTCTATCTTTTTCATAATACTTAAAGATATTTTACGTTTTGCTGTTCCTCATTCCTCACAGCAATTTTATATACTGTTTTCCATTTCTCCTCTGGCCAGCATGAAAGATGCTGATAATGAAAATGAGGACTCTGTGATCCTTTCTCACAGCTGATGCTCCCAGTTCCACATGTGGTCCTGGGACATATGTCCAGAGAGAGATCTCGTAGCAAGTGCACATTCACAGGGATGCCCAGATATCGGCAGCACATGTGGGAGAATGTATTTGAAAACAGGATGAGTAAATACATTACTGGAAAAAAAATGCAGTACTGGGGTATGCACCTTCTAAGACCTAATGAGTCCTTGGCTGGAGCGGCAACAATGTGTTTGGCTGATATGCTCTTGTCTTAGGCAAGCCCTCTAAATCTATTAACTGAACTCTTGTTTTCAGTGTTAACGTTACCAGACTTAAGTATGGGATGAGGTAAAATGAGTTGCTGACACATTCGGACTGTCTATTACCAAAAAATGTGCCTCTCCCTCAGACTGATTGGCAGTTACCATGCATTTCAGAGGTAAACAGCACCTGTGGTGAACACTGAATCCAGCCATCAGGAGCAAAGAGTGTCTATTAAATCAGCAAATGCGTTGAGGTGGTTCCAGCAAAACCAGATAAATGAGTTCAGTTGCCCTGTGTGACGTGTCTCTTGGGGACCTCTCTTTGAGTGCTCCTAAAGGTCTGAATTATTATAATGACCCACATGATCTGTTAAATTTGAAAATTTATATCTAACTGTATTGACTCGTTGGTAGTTACATCACATGCCGGTCCTCATTCCCATTTTGCCAATGGAAACTGAAAACAAATAAAGGATGGCTTAGATCCATTTGATAAGACTTTCATCTTAAACAGTACTCGTGTTTGCATTTTTAGAATAGGGAAAAAGCCTTTCCAGACTGAAGTGGAAGTCTCCATCCTAGAGATCTAGGATGAAAAATTCTAAAGCAAGAGCATGTGTCTGTGAACGTAAATCCTATCCCCTGTTGTAGCAAAAATCACAGTTCAATACCTAACCAGTTAGCAGATGGCAGTTTTCTCTGTATATTAACAGGGAAATAAAGTCCAAGGAGATGTCATATCTGCTTGTGCATGCATACATGCATCACTAGAAGAATTGATTTCTGCTTTCTGAACACCGTATTTAAAACAAGCAAGCAAAACTATAACATAGCTACCAAGTGGCTTAGTGGACAGCGTATCATAAAAACAGGATATCACAGTTCTCGGTTCAATTGTCATTTGTCATAGCAAACTTTGAGTGACTTAAGTAAAATTGCTCCATCTTCCTGTGCCTTATATCCTCTTAGGATAAAGAGAATTTTAATAGGATGTTTGAGGCAAAGATTTGCTGTCAGTGTGTACATGACTTCATTAGAAAATACATTTTTTTTCAACAATGATCATTCAAAGCATGTAAAAACTGTAAGTTCCTGTCCAAAAACATAGAAAGCTGTTTCAGAAATATTCAAGACATTTATAGTGCTTGAGTTCTTGTGAGGATGGAGCTGGGAGTACTTCTCTGGACCAAGGTTTAGTGCTGTGCAGGACAAGTTACAGAAGTTCCCTTATTTCTTCATGACTGTGATTCTTGCTTTAGTGTTTTGAAGCTGAAGATGATGTCTGTAGTGGTAATTATGTGTCTGAGTAGGATGTGCTCAGGGATGAAGGTGGCTACCCCAGGGTACTCAGAGATCAAATAGCATGGCTTGATGGCCTTCAGCAGTGAGTGCAATTTGACCGCTCCAATGAGAGCCCACCTATGGTCTAAAAATCAGCAGTTTAGCAAGATGTCATGATGGAGAAATATGGTTCTTTTTTTGTATTGCTGCTGTGTAACCCCTGTGTCGCTGCCCCTGAGGCCCCCTCCACCTTTCTGGATGCCTTAAAACATGCAGAAGGAGTTCAGAGTGATGGTGAGTATGCAAATGTGATGAGTGGGGGAGGTCAGCATGGGCACAAACAGGTGGGGACTGGTCAAAGGGAAGCAAGTTAAGGAATGGCAGAGAGAAGGTAGAAAAGGGGCAGGAAAGCTATTGGTGGAAAGAGTTCAGGTTGTTGTTCCCTTAATTAGGACGGGAACTCACTGCCACAAGAACTCAGTGAGTCATTCACAAGATAATTGAGCTGTTGTAGGTGGCAGATTTTGGAAGAGATACAAAACCTGTTTCAGACCACAAACCAATTTCTGATTGCTGGAGGCCGGCACCTAACATGGATGCCAATGGCTCAGGTTTACACAGTTCTAACACACCATATCCACACTGCCTCACTTATGACAAGACCCTAAACCAGAAAGTTAGCTGCACCGATCCAGCCAGATCACTCACAAAGGATGTAGCAGTAGCATTTTACGCAGTGAGGATAAAATTCAGGTGAGTAACAAAATCGGCTTTTGTCATTACTTGCAATGAAACTCAGGTGACTCATCTACCCTCAAAAATTTATTTCTGTGCTACTCTCAATGTCATTTTTGACTGTGAAAGGTTCAAGTGAATCATTTATGAACATATTCTGGCAGCTCAGCCAAGGGATATTCTTCCAGGCTGGGTTTCTTGATGAGACAAAAATGGAAAACGAAATACTGCACTCTGATCAAACTAGAGCTTTATCCAAAATTTCACCTGAGCCCAGGAAAATTTAGTTCAAAGTTCTCCTCTGGTCTGGAGCCAGTGATTCAAACTTAATGTCTCTGCCTGTCAGAAAGAATAACATGTAATTGCCTACCTCACCAGGGCATTGCAAAAATTAGTTACTATTTGCATAGAGTGGTTGAATAATTTAAAAGTCTCCATCTCTGCTTTTGTGAAAGACTGTCTTTCTAAAGCAAAATAAAGTATTAGTAATTTCAAAGTGGTAGTAGGGGAGAAGGCAGTCTCCAGAGCACAGCTTGAGTAATTCAGTGATGCCAAAAAGAAACAGGCAGGTGCAGGGGAATAGCTGGGACATGTCATGCAGAAGGACCAGTCAGCCTGCTTCTGTAGCAGACCTCCTCTCGCAGGATCTGGGACCACCTATTTGTCATTCAGATGAGAGGTGTCTTCCAGTTATGCTACAGAATATCTTGAGAAGACAGAACCAATAATTAAAAAAAACATCAGGAAGCTGGCTTGTTTTTTTTTTTTTTTTTCTTTTCAGTTCAACTGCCCTGCATTTTTATCACAGTTTACCATCTTTTCTTGGATAACCTTATTTAATGGCACTCCTCTGCCCTCCTAGGTTGCAAGGGATGCCTGTGACCCAAATGCAGTGAGAAAACGCACATCCTCTGCTCACCTCCCAGGATTTTGCGCTGCTGTCCTCTCACACAGCAGAACTGCAGTGACAGGGAAGCTGTAATTTGGCTTTGGTATTTAGATTGCACTTATCAAAGTAGTTCATTTGCATTCACAGCCTCACCCTTGATTACACCTGACATTTTAAGCCCATTACATTTGAAAACTTCTTGTCTATCATTTGCAAGATAGGAGAAGCAGGATGTTGCTGGGTTCCCAAATATTGCAAAGCAAAGATCTCTTCTGTCCACATGCTTCTTCAATTCACCATTAGTCTGTGCTTCCATCAGCTGTAATATGTGCAGCACATTAGGACTGAGAAGAGCTGTGCAACAGAGACCTGCTCCAATTATTTTTTAAGTACTAAACTGCAGTGTCAGCAACAGTGGTTGAGACCCCATGCCCTATGCACCACACGCCCACATGCCAAGGACACTGTTTCTGCATTTGGTTCATTGGGGTAGGGGCTTTCCCATTGGGGTGTATCCTGGCTGTACAGTGTCAAGGAAGACTTACTAGAATATTATTCTTGGATTGTCTGATTTGAATGAACTACTCAGAATTCAAATCATAAGGCACTTCTGCTATGCACCGAGTTATTTAAAACTCTGGTATCCAGGTTTCCTCCATCTTTAAAATAGGTGGCGCTTCAACCACACAGGGTGTCACTGCAGGTTTTTTCCAGGCAAGGTTGTGAATGCAGTGCCTTGGATAGGTTTGCAGGAAGAAATTGAACGATTCTGTCCAAATCCATAACAGTCTCAGTGTAGAAAGCTTTCTTAGTTATATTTTATCACCTGAGTGTTCATTAGCTAACTGAATATCCGTAAATCCCTACATGAAGGGTGAAGGAAGAAAAGGGAAGCTCAGAACAGGATTACCCTGAAGACAGCGTGTTGAGGTCTGGGGACACCAGTTTAGTGTCCTAGGTTTGTGCTGTCCACTCACATGTGGCCCTTTGTGATTTCATCTGCAGAGCCACTTGAGTCTGTAAAAGAGAAAAAAACCATAGTAAATCCAGATATATTTTTTTTTTTTTACTTCCCAAGGAAAACTCCCAGATATGGTTGGCATTGATCATAACACATGTTTATTTGTATCAAAACATCCTTCTGGTTAGGAGTTTCCTGACTGAGATAGGCATGTATCATCATGTACCATGACATAGTGAAGCATCCCCATACGAGTGTGAAGTTTACCTCATGCACATAAGTCAATGTGCTTGAACAGTTCTATCTGTTCTTTGCTCCTCAGCCCGGGATTTCTGGAAGAAATGAGAAGATGAATATAACAGGGGAGGCAAAAGGGGACATACGGAGGAGAAAAAATGAGCTGTGTGCTAGCCCTGCCAACCACCAAGGAATGTTCTTTCCTATTTGCATAAGCATTAGTTTTATTATTTTAACTTATTGCTTCTATCTCTCTACTTAGCTTTGTTTGGGGTAGAGGTTAATTAGCATAAGATGTTATAGGATATGAATTGCAGTAGACTTCTGCTTTGTTCTACAACTGGGGTGATCAAGACACAAGTAAGCAACTTCTTATTGATGTTTCTGGGAAAAGATTCAGAAAGGATTTTGACCTACATAGTTTTCATGTGTAACAGGAACTAAAGGAGAAAGGATTACATTAAAAGAAAAAGATGGTCTTCTCTACCCACCCAATCTTTCAACAGTTCATTTCAGTTATTTATATAATGAAAGACAACAGTTCCAACAGAGAGGGCAATGTACTATGAATTTTCCATTTCTGTGTATATACCCCCTGTGGTAAAATTTGTAGCGATGACAAAGAAACTACTAAAAAAGAACAACTTTTGGTCTAGATTATTTTTTACATTCTGAATATCATTTATTACTAAAATCCCTTTGAACCTTATTAAGAAATTCCAGCGAACATTATTGCTTAAGTTTCCCACTTACATCAGCCCAAAGGAATAAATTAGAAGCAAGTGCCTTATGCATGTAAATGTCCATGGGTATATGCATTCACATGAAAGTCCTAGGTCTGCCGGAATATAACCAATGGACAATACGTTGTGAAAAGATCTGTAAGACTGCTTTTCAAAAAGCAACAGCAGCTGAATGTGTTCTCACTAATAAGTATTTGAAACTAGATTTCAGAACTGGAAGGTCTTTTCTTTTGAAACTCTGTTGGTTACACAGAGGTCTGTGTGGCTGGTGAAAAAGGAGATGGAAGCCCCAAATGTCCCATTCCGTAAAAGGTCCCTTTATTCTCTTCCTTTTCTGATAGAAAAGTGTCCTTCCCCGTCCCCAACACCACCTCCCCACCCCCCCCCCCAAGCCATTTACTCCCTCTTCTTGTTATCTATAAGTGAGTACACTCATTTAAAGCCATGAGAACTACATTTCTTCATTAAAAGTGTATTAAAAAACACACACTAGAATTATATTGTGCATAATGCAGTCTCCATCACATTATAAAGTATGAGCAACAAGAAATATTGTCATTAACAGTCTTATATTCATTAAGCAAATATTGCTTGAGATGGTGCTCGGGCTTTCTTCATTTTTCTATTACATGATCCATTGGACTTTATTTTCCTATGATTACGGGAACAACTGAACATCACACCTATAAGTTCTAGTTGCTTGCTCCATCATTTTCTTTTAATAGGTTTCAACAGCAAAGAAAATTAAACCAGAGAAATTTTGTAACAGAAAAAGAAGAATACCTGATTATGTGCATACAGCAAGTACCGAGGGAGGGTAGCTCATTTTAGGCTATATCTATAGGGCACTTTCACCATTTTAGTTCCCAGGCACAGAGTTTACCACTTACTCATGTTTTGTGGAGACATTTCACACAAAAGGCCAACTACTTGCAAGATAGTGCTTTGATGCACATTTGTCCAAAAGGGAATAGGGACTGGGTTTGCATTTTATCCAACAAATGGACGTAGGCTTCAGCAATTAATTTCCAGCTACAGCCAAAGCGATACCTCTGAGACTCTGGCTGTCACTGCCTTGAAGGTGCCTGGGTGTACCCTGTCTGACACAGAAAACTGCTCATGCACTGAGCATTGCTCCATGCCATAAGCTGACACTCTCTTGGCTGGGCTAAGTAATCATGTGCTTTGTTTCTGTTGAAACATCATGAAACCCAGGAGCTGAGGGTGCTTCTGTCCACGGGAAGGAATGAGCATCATTGCCTGAGCCTGCTGGACTGATGGGAAAGAGCACAGCACAAAACCCAGCATCTGACATTGAAAGCAGTGGTGGCAGCTGTTGCACTGTCCCTTTCCATGCCCCTAGACCTTTCCAAGGTGTAGAGGTCACAGTGTTTGCTTAGGAGTGGGACAAGTCCTCTCAGGGATTCAGTTTCCAACAAGAGCATCTTAATCAGCAGGCTGCATCTCCCTGTGGAAGCTGTGCCACCTTGCCAGAAAAGAGTCTAAGATTAACCAAAATGGGGCAGATGCAAATACCTATAGTGTCAATGGGGCATTCAGCTGAGAGGATGCCTTTGAGTCATGAGGACTCTCAGGACTGCTGCTGTATTTTATGCAGTAACTGCAAAAATAAACCAACATACAAACCCAAACAAAACCCTACCAGTGAGCAGCTTCTGCTGTGCTCTAGATTTTTCTTCAATAAGGCATGGGTGTAAGGTGCCTTCCCCCATGGGAATGTTCTATACGGCAGACAGAGCTTCTGCCCTGTAGCCCTTGGTAAGTGCCTAAGTGTGCTGGTTTTGGCTGTAGTAGAGTTAAGTTTCTTCAGAGTAGCTGGTATGGAGCTATGCTTTGGATTTGATAGTGCAGAGGTGGTTTCATTACTGCTGAGCAGCTCACACAGAGCCAAGGGCTTTTCTGCTCCTCACCCACCCACCAGCGAGCAGGCTGGGGGGCACAAGAAGCTGGAGGGGACACAGCCGGGACAGCTGACCCCGACTGACCAAAGGGATATCCCGTACCACATGGTGTCACGCTCAGCATATAAAGCTGGGGGAAGAAGGAAGGGGAGGACATTTGGAGTGATGGCGTTTGCCTTCCCAAGCCACTGTTAGGTGTGATGGAGCCCGGCTTTCCTGGGGAATGCCTGAACACCTGCCTGCCCGTGGGAAGTGGCAATTGAATTCCTTGGTTTGCTTTGCTTGTGTGCATGGCTTTTGCTTTACCTAGAATTAAACTGTCTTTATCTCAACCCTCGAGTTTTCTCACTTTTGCTCTTTTGATTCTCTGCCCCATCCCAACACGGAGGGAGGAAGGGAGTGGCTGTGTGGGGCTTAGTTGCCATCTGGGGTTAAACCACAACTAAGGCACTGGCTGACTTGACTGATGCAGCAGGATGCAAAACTGGCTGATTTTAGGTGACTTGCTGCTCCAGGATCAGGCTAGAATAGATGCTATTAACTCAACAGTATAGGAAGGATAGGCACACAAGTCTCTCTTCGAAGGCAGAGAGGTGCTTGTAAATCAGGTGCTGCAAAGGTCACACTTAGCATTTGTCCTATTGCTACCAACCTCTGGGGCCTCACTGGCAGCACAAAGCTACCCTAAAAGTGGTTGCAAGTGAAATTTAAGTTCCCTTTGAGTAGTTAGAGCAGCATAAAGAAACCTTACTCTAAAAGAAAGCCAGATACGAGGAAAAGACATATATGCGAAATCTCTGCAGGTAATGAAAGGATTCTTGTTTCCACCACAGCATTTGGAGATGAGCTACTACTGGTTGGTTGCTTCCAGGGCAAAGACAGCCTAGTTAATCTGAGCTGCCCTTAGTCCACATCCCAGATGGAGGTAACATGCTGTGAGAAATTGAGATGTTCCGTGGAGGAGAAAATAATTCAGCTACAGATTGACCTGTCTCAGTAACAGCAACTGCATGCTGATTTTTACCTGTAAATTTGTCAGTGTTTTAAGATCTACCCAGAATCATTAAATGAGCATCATTTGGGCTTGTAGCTGGAAGGAAGAGGCTCCTACCTGTTTCATGCATAGGGAACACCAGGCTGTTTATTGCTGGCAAACGTCTCACACGAGAAGGACATGATGTCAAAGTGACAGAGCTGAAGGTAGTCCTTGGTCCAGAAAAAACATGCCATAAACTAACTCTGCTCAGCTGTCCTTTTTAGAAGACAGAAAAGAGTTTGTACTACAGCAGCTTGCTACCGTATACCTCAGATTGCCAATCTCACTATGTAGCCCCTATGCAGAAGCTGCATTTCACTGCTGCTGACTAAAACAAAAAGAACAGCTCATGGATAAGCAGCCTCCTGCTGAGAACATTTTTGACCACCCCGCTGGTGTGAAGCATGTGGATCTGAAACACTTCAGAGACCTTCTGTATCAGCAAGGGTGCAGCCAGGGGAACCTAGACATCCAAGTGCCATGCTACAATTTGGCTTTGGAGAAGCACAATGTCCTGAGATCAAGGGGGCACGGTGCATGTTTTGTGAGATTTCCCACTATGTCCTTGGATGCTGTAAGAGCTCCCTCTGTCAGGCATGTGTCTCCAAGGGAGGGTGTTCAAGGACCATCTATGCAGTTTCCTTACAGAACTTCCATGTTCTGTAATCTGGGAGAGCTTGCTCCTTTCTTTATTTTCCCAAGTAAGGAATTATTCATGCATATTACCACGGCCATGTGAGAAAAAGAAACATTCAGTTCACAGTATATATGCACCCTTTCCTCTGCCACTGGTTTGTACAAATGTATGACCCACTGCTTCTTTTAATCACACACGACCACAAGCTGTTTCCCAAGCGATGCCTTTAGTCAGCTTGTGGATGCGGAGAAATATAGAGTAAGCAGCACATCCAGATTTGCTGTGAGGGTTGTGATTGCCTAGAGCACCTAGTGGTAAAGAAACCAGACTTCAACACAGTTCCCTCTCTTCTGCCTCCCTCCTCTGTTGCAGCTGTAGCAATACTCTGCCTCCTGCTCTGTTGCTATGCCAGCTTCAGTCAGAGGTAATCTGTATGGTAATACACAGTTATGGATAGCGGCACCACTTTTATAGCATAACACAGAATAAATGAACAAAATAAACTAAGGATGTACATATATTGCTGGAGGGCTGCAGGGTCCTTCCTGGAGCAGCATAGCACTTGCTGCTTGGCCTGATGACCTCTGCCACATCTGCTTGCTTTCCCTGGGCATGGGTTTGCTGGTCAGAGTTCACTGGCAACACCAGCACATCCACTTAGCCTGCAAGAAGAATGCCTGTGTCCATCTGTGTGTCCCTGCCCTGGGGCTTTTGGGTTCCAACCTAGTTATGATACCTCAGGATGTTCTTCTCATATCCTGTCCCCCATCTTGGTACAACAGTCACTCCTGCTGATCTCTGCATGTCTTGGGCCAGTGCCTGTGTCGTATAACACAAGAGAATCAGGGCCCTGCCTTGCAGCCTCAGGAGACTGTGGTAGCTGTGATTTAAGGGCTTATTGGCACCTCTGCTGGTGCCTCTACCAAACATTATTGTCCCAGTGGCAGAGGCAGTAGCATCTTTCCCAGAGCTCCAGCAGTTCAAAACCCCAAACCGACATAAAGCACTGCTGATTTCAGCTTGTTCACAGATTTTGAGCAACAAACTGCAGTGGGTGAGGAGCAGAGGTGCTGCCCATTCTGTTGCCTTAGCTGGTGTGCGGTAACACTTTGCAGATGGCTGGGCATTGTCCCACCTTAAGCTTCCCTCCAGCATGAATCCTAGCCCCAAGACAGCAGCAGATGCACAGAGAAATCATGGAAATTGTTTGGTTAAAAATCGACAAGGTAACATGGGCAATACAAAGACCAGAAGCATCCAGTGCCTGGTTTTGACCTCAGGTTTTCAGTGTGACTCACAAATGCAGACTGGCTCAGGCCACACAGGTAGCTGGATATTCTTTCTTCTGAACTCTGGAAGACCAGCAGATTCCTAGAAATTACTGCTGTATGTGTTTTGTCTTGTTTCTATGTGCCACATCATTCTTTCTGTTTTGCTTTCCCATGTCCATTTGCATTCCTTTATCCAGAATCTTTTCCCCGGTTTCTTATACATGCTGATGTCCAGTACAGCACAATAGAGTTTGATTGGCCCACAACTGACTTTTCATAATAAAAATCACATATTAACATTTGATACATTAAAAGTCTTAGATAGTAGAAAATAATTTACTTTTTTTTTCTCTCTCATACCAAGAAATTTGAGGATACTTTGGTAATCCTACCATAATGCTGTGTGTCACTTCAGAGACTTTCAGAGGCCACTCACTTACAAATAATTATCAATCTGTGAGACTCAAGTGGGTTTTATGTAGCGGTTTGGCATGTAGCATTACTACAATCAGCACTAATTCTGCGTATAAACAGGTGCCACTTCCCATTCTTGAGGGATTTCTTTGGTGGGGGGGAAGTACGTTAAAAATAGACACTATCAGTTTTGCAATTATCTCAGAAATCAAGTTAAAAATATAGTTTTAAGGGTAACCTGTTTTACTGATAATGGATTTTGCATCAAACTCCTCTGTTTTGTGTAGATTCTGGTTTTAAGCAGTGCAGTTACAGTATCACTGTCTGAGGTAACTGAGATTTTGGAATTAAAATCCTTCTCTGTGTAACTTTCCAAATCCTCCTCTCCATTTCCATGTCCTTCCTACACTACAGGCTGCCTTTCCCAGCAGGCTGTGATCTTCAGTGATCAGATAATACACTTTGGTGGCACAAAGCCTCAGCACCACAAAATTCAGATATAAACTTGATGGTGTGAAGATGTATCAAACTCCTTTTTTCAACAAAAGTTAAACTCTACACCAAACAAAGCATAATCAGCTTGGAAGTTTCTACTAAAATATGAGAAACAAACCTCTACCCCAGGGGTCCTCAAACTATGGCCTGCGGAATGGATAAGGCCCCCCAGGGTCCTCAATCCGGCCCCCGGTATTTACAGACCCCCCCGCCGGGGGTTGGGGGGGAAACCAAGCAGCCGCAGATGGCTGCCTGACACTGCACCCGCGCGCCGGCCCCTGGTTAAACAGTTCGAGGACCCCTGCTGTACCCTCTCCCAACACCCCCACCCCCTCAGGAGTGCTGTATTACTGAAAAGCTGCCATTACCTAGGGAGACAAAGGAGTAACTTTTAATCCCTCATTCCACGAAGACTGAAAAGGCATCTTGGTGTGAGATGCTCTGTCTACAACACTTTTGCATGGGGCATGGGTAGACCTTTTTCCAGCAACGCCCTCACGAGTGACACCCCTGTGGTTTCTAGGAAAGGTGTTGAGCTGACACTACACTTCAAAAAGTAACATTGCTAAGTGTAACACAGTAAGGTGAGGTAGGGAGGAAACTTGTCTTCTGGTCAATTAGTCAGCAAGAGCGATATGTGAGGAAAAAGCCAGACACCAGTCATTACGGCTTAGCATTATTCAAGGAGTGAAGTAAAGCTGGAGAGTTAGCCAAGAAGTGAAGTCATGCTGAACAGCACAAGGTCACCTTCTAAACGAAAGCCTTATATGACACCATTGCTAATATGTCCCATCCAGGTGGGTTGGTTCTCCACATCATCCTCCTATCAGAGTTTTTTTTTCTTGGGTCCTACGTGGGTTACCTTTACACACCATGAACAGGACTAAGCTGGTCCACGAGCACTAACATGATAGATCTTTTCGGAGAAAGTTTCCAGATTTTCTGTCTCACTTTTGGAAATGGCCAAGCTGTGTCAGCTAAGGTTATGTTCATCCTTTCTCCAAACAAGTAAATACAAACAAGCTAGTCTGAGGTTTCCTTGCAGCATGGAAAAATCTCATCCCAATGTTTACTGTCAGACAAGGCTAAAATAATTTTTCTATTAACACTGGTGAAAGCTTAACTGGTAGGATGTGCCTTCAACAACAAATGCTAAAAATAAAGTCTATCAAGTAGGAATGGCCTATTAACTTGTCTCCCCTGCAACTAGGGTCTCATACCCCATTTTTTCTGTTTCCTTTGTGATTAGGCCAACTTGTGGTTTGGGTTGGGAGCAGTGTGTCCCAGTGTTGGAGGTACACTGGCTAAAGCTGTGGCTAAAACTCAGGCAATACCATCTGGCCATGCTTTTCATCTCCGTTAATGATTGTTGTCTTTGGCTGGTAGCTTAGCAGAAAGGGCCTCACCGAGTTAACTTATCACTTCTGCTACTCTCTGCAACACCAGGCAGGATCCTGCTGGGTCTGATGCTAACAGAGTCAGCCCGGTGCCACCTTCCACCTCAGATCCATCCAGGATCACAGATCATTGCCAGAGATCAAAACCAGCAGGAATCCAGGATTTTATTCCCTAATACAATTAGTTAAGCTATTAAATCAATTCTGATTTTGCAGGTCTTTCTGATATCCTCCCAACATAACAAACAAGAAAGCTTTTTTTAAAAAAAGGTCTTCTCTGTCGTTGTCTTGCTCAGAGCTCACTAGCTGTTGGAGGCAAAGAAATCTGCACCTCTGTAGCTTCAGGCCACATGACTTAGCTCAGCAGTCAGTTTTCCAAGCCACAATTATAGGGATTACTAACTACTCATTGCTATTATCTGTCACTAGACATTAATCTGGGGGCAGAGCTTGTACATTAGAGTTTTTTGGAGGATGATAATAATGTAATGGGAGGGGAGGGGAACATTTTAATGTCACAGGAAATGAAGACAGAGAAACGAGGCCAAAATGTTGTAAACCAATAATAAATCTAACAAACTGATACAATCAAGTGGAACAAAAATAACTTTAAGTGGCTTTTATTTGCATTCACCATCAAGGTCTCATTTACGCAATTATTGTTTGTAATACTGTATCGATCCTTTTGCAAAGGAAAAACTGTACTGTTTTTTCTTAAAAAAGAAAAGAATAATAATAAAAATATTTAATGTCCTTGTAAACAGGGATGGGCTGGAAAATTTCAAAAACATTTCACTATCCCGAAGGCTGGATCTCAACTATTTACCAGTAATGGCTCAGATTCTAAAACTCACTCTGCTCATCCAAATCGCTTATGAGAAGGAACTGCTTTATAGAAAATTCCTTTCCTTTGCCTTGGAGCTGTTTCCTGCATTGTATAGGCATTTGTAGGTATGAGAAGTTTTCTTGAAGCACTGGGTTCTGAAAGAAAGTGATTATGCACCTAGGAGGGTTTTCTGAAGTACCTAAATAGCTTGTAGTCTATTTCTGTGGGTTTCAGCTCACTGTGATACCTCTACAGACCTCACCAGATATGTATTTGAACCCCAAATGTCTTGGAAAATATACTGCAACCATCTCTCCCAGATTGTGACAGGGTGTTTTATAATTTATCTGTGTTTTGGAAATCCTTAGCATATATTTTAGGTAAATTTATTTCCCAAAAACAGGTTCCAGGGATGACATAAGTGCATTTCTGAGAAATGTAAGAGATCCTGGGAAGATCTATCTCAAACAGAGTCTGCTGGCTGCCTTTTCACAAGGGCAAATGGTACCAGTTTGTGGTTTCAGGCTCAGGGGATCTCCTGAGATACAGAAAGTTTGTGCCCAACCAGTATACAGTGCTTGCCACAGATTCCACAAAGTCAGCATAGTTTTTCACATGGCTAAACTAGGCCTAGATAAAACATTTATGCTATTCCAGCAAGTCATAATGCAAGTCAGCCTGTCAGTCATGCCCCCCCCCCCTTTATTATACCTTTTGATCACCAGATACAAGCAAATTGAAAACAGAGGCTCCTAAAATGTTTTCATTGCTCTTCTTGTAAGTAATCAATTACTCGTAAATTGCTTAATAAAGATATGATTTTATGATGTCTCTTTTACAGTTGCCCTCTCTGCTCTGTCCAAACGCTCAACGCGTACAGTTTCCCTATATATCGCCCTCCTTCTTGCAAGCAGCACAAAATGGTCTTCAGCCAGCAGCTGAGATTGCTTCCACCACAGAGGGATCTTGATCCAGCAGTGGGCTTCGGTAGGCAGCTCTGACCCAGGCAGTCCTAGCAACCCCTCTATGCATGGGAATTGCTGAACTTCAAAAGGGGCTGTGATGAACTCCCGTAGTGTCAACACGCTCAGCAGCCCCTGACAGTGACAGGGACTGCAGAGCTGTGGTGGCAGTGAAATATTGGTACTTTGGTTAGGCATGAACAGAACATAATTGGTGGAAGGTAATTGCTGAAATAGTCATGAACCAGCATATTATCAGTAATGGACAGATCAGAAGTTGAACTTATTGTTAGGATGTGACTTCCCCCACAAACAAGGTCAGAGCTCAAATGGACCAATTCTGCTACGTATCTGGGACTAACCTTGTACTGATATGGGAGATGTCATTTCTATGTCAGTTTAAGCTGATCTAAGACTGTATTGCTGCCGAAAATGATGTCTCATTCCCTGTTCTGACTTGTGGTTTCAGGTCCCTGTGCCTGCCTCGCAGTAATGCAAGTGAAAGAGCAGGAAAACACAAGGTGAGGGGCACCCCTTCTGACAGGAGGTTGCTTGGTGCAGAGCTATAGCTACGCTACCTGCTGAGGGGGCAGCCTGGAAGGACAGAAGTCCTCTGCTGTCTGTGGGCCAAAGAAAATCAAATACACAGAGAAGAATCTCAATGAAAGCTTTCAAATTGGTAATAGCACAAAGCAGGGGACGCACTGCAGGAGCAGCACAATCCTCTGAGCAGTGAGCACTCCTGCATGGTCTAGAGGATGCTGGATAGGCAGAAATTGTCTCAGCAAAGCAGCAGAGATGCAAGAGGATGCAGGAAGGCACTGAACTTGATGTTGTCAATAAATGAGAGCTGGTTATGCTAGATGTCTGAAAATAAACAATCTTGCTGCAGTTTTGCCTATGGAAGTTCCACCTTGGGAAAGAACAACAGGTAAAGCGTGAGCTGCACTTAGGAAGTGTGATGCTAAATTATTCTATAAAAAGGAAATTAAGCTATCTCCTTCCCAAGAGCTGATCCAGGAACACGTCCAGTTTCTGCCCTCCTTCTACTGCACAACTTCAGAGCAGAGCCATGCCTTTCCACTTCCTTGGCGCTCTGCATTCTGATTTCCTTGTGTTGTGACTCAGCCTAGCAACCTCACCCCCAGGGTGAAGCACCTGTGGGAGTTTATTCCTAGCAAAAGGTCTCTCAGAGCAAGCACAGGAGCCGTGAGCAGTTACTGCCTCACAAGAGACCGAGGTAACACATGCAAGCAGCCCTATGAGAACTGCCTGCAGCACCTTTGTCTTCACTTGTAGCATATCTGTGCAAGGTAATTTAGGAGCTGAACTACCTTTCTGTCAGCTCAGGACAAGTGCCAGTGCAGGGTAGTTTCATTGGATGATGTAACTCAGCAGGGTGAAGGATGCCTGGGCTATGTAGGGTTTCAAACAACCACAGGGACTGCCTGTTATCTGTCTAAAACTGGCTTTGGAACAAGTCCCATAGCAACAGCTTAGAGGCCTCAATGCCATTGACACTAAATTTGAACTTTCATAGGCATCATATCCAAGCCTTAGCAGAACACGTCCTCTATAGCCCTCTCCTCACGAAAAGACTAGGTGTTTAAGACACCACCACCAGTGTTTAGATTTCCTCCTTGACAAAAAAATTGACCACAAATATCCATATTCTAGAAAGATTTCACAGGGGCTGAAACAACAGCTCACATGCTCATTGTTCATCAACACATGGAGTTGTTGTAGTAGTTATTAAGAGCTCTGTCACCTGGTCTGCTTTGCTGTCTTGTCACTTCAACTTCAAGAGCTCGCTAAGCTTGCCTGCAATACATCATCAACAAGAAACAAGGAGAAACAGAAAAGCAGCTGCAGTTGCATAGAAAGGTTGAAAGCCACAGCAGCAATGCAGTCTCTGACGTTGTTTCTCAATCCAAGTTTATTGTCTTGTTCTGCTCAACAACATTTTCCCTGTTCCTACCTGCTGCTGCAACTGCTGCCTCGTTCATCATTCAGTTACTGCACAATCTTTAGGAAAGGATGTTTATGAGATAATCCATCTTTCTTCCTATGCATAATAAAAAAATAAATTAATAACTACATTAATAAAGCAGCTACAGTATTTTAAGTTTTTTTCTTTATAGTTAGTGTAAATCATTAATCCCCCTCCACCCAAATTATACCACAGAGCACAATTCTTACTCACAACTCAGAACTTGCAATTTTATCTTTTTTTTCCAATTTATAGCAACTTACCTTCCCTACATACTAGTATACGCCCTCTATTCTACTGACTGAAGACACTCATTAGGGACAAAACGTGCATTACAGTTTCTGGAAATCGCATTGCTACTTCAAAATTTAAGCAAAGGGTTTACAAAGTTATACATCTCAAGACAGTGGGTTAGGACCAGGTATTTCTTCTCAAAAGATCATGCAATTTCTCCTCATCAGCCTCCAGACTTCCATACCAACAGCTGGAATTGCTTTCACTATTACTTCCTGGCAAGTATTGTGAATGATGACTACAGAAATCCTGTGACATTCAGAACTTTGGCATGATGAAAATTAATCTTCATTTTAGGAACATGGAAACAAGCAAATGTGAATGTTAATGTAATTAAAAACTTGACAGTTGGGGAATGTTGGGCATGAGGCTTGAACTTATGACTAATGTCAGTTTTTCACAGCTGTGATGCATGTACTTATAGAGAAGAGAGATGCGCTGAATTCTAAAATATTTAACATCTGCAAATATGTATCATGCTCCCTCTGTGTAGTTTGGTGTTGTTCCAAATGAAGCTACCAGAACCACTTCTATCTTGTACTCAGGGCATTTTACCTACCTTTGCTTCTTCATGGTGCATGACTGCAAGTCCCAGTGCTAGAGCTGAGGACAAACCATAAAAATGTGGAAACATTAAATTTTCCCCATTGTTCCCTATTTTCATTCTAGAACTCAGACAGGGGTTTCTTCTTTCCAGTTGTCTTTGCTTGTGGCCAGTGGGCAGCCCTATGCCAGTAAAAGAAGACATATCACACCTATTAACTTAATTTCAAGCCTAAGAATTATATTTCTGGTAAAAACTCTCTTAGTGTAAGACTGTAATGACTAATCTTATGCAACTGGGCTGGAGAAAGGCAAAGAACAACAAAATCCTTTCCATTTGCCCACCAATATTCCTGATTTGGCACAAGAAGACAATACATGACTGTGTCATGGGATGTGAGGTATTCAAACACTGAAATACTTGGAAACATACATGTCTGGGACCAAATTTATTTCCAGGGTAAGGGTTTTGCAGGCAGTTGGTGCACACCCAACATACCGAACCCATACCGAACATACCGAATGGCATCTGTCTAGGAGAACCTGCCATGGTAACTCCTTTTCATTTTACTTCAAGCGTAAATTAATTCACTGGCAGCTGAAGACACCCAGCATTCAGTTCCCAGCTAGGAAAGGACTAGTTCAAAAGCAAACACTCTCCTGTTGTCTTTCAAGGTCGAAGGCATGCTGTCCCTGGGGTTAAATGTGTAGCTATACCAAATACTCCTTTCCTTTCCCTCAACCCAACCTGGTAAAACCTTAGAGAGTGGGGTGGGTTCAAGCCCAAAGAGGCAATGACACATCTAGGTGCTTAGGAGGGCCCCAGCTGTTCAGTAGGTTGAGAATTTATGTCATATTTCTCTGATGTACTTGCCTTGTAGGCAGTGCCTCTCTAGTACTCCCTCCCAATCACAGCGTCTCCCCTTGAGCCTCAACAGAGAAGGAAAAGTGAAGGAACCCTGCCCTTTGAGACTGAAAATGGGGTGCGACTTCCCTCAGCCATGAAAGAGCAGAGAGGGCTATGGACCTCCGGGTCAGCCTCATTTTTCTCTTCCCTCTCTCCATCTGGGAGGATGACTGTCAGCGGGAGAATACTTGCTGTAAGGTAGCTCAGGGCAATGGCAGGGCACTCACACCTTGTGGGGTCTTTTCTTCTTGAGAGGCTTCGGCACTCTCCCTGCCCCTCAGACCCCTTGGCCCACTTCTGTAGGGGAAGGGAGTGCAAATGTAACTTCTCCAGAGAGAAGGCAGAGGAGAGGGCTAATAAGAGTCTGCTCCCACAGATCCTTGAGGCCAGCCTTGATGCCAGGAGAGAGACGACCGAGGACAGCCTAACCAACCTTGCTGTCTGTTCAACTCCACAGGCACCAACATATTGCAGTAGGCTACATGAAAATGAAACCACCCTTCATCTACTCTTCTAATGTGGTACATTGTGGGATCCCTCCTTCTGCCTCCGCTCTTCCCTTCCCAGGAAAATACAGGATTAGGCTTCACCGATGTGAAGGCTGTGTAAGGCAGTATACCCCTTGCCTAATCAATTTACCTTATCTTTAATGAGTTTCAGCACATCTTCACGGAAGGTTTACAGGCATTTAAATTGATCTTTTTTTCTTCAGTTCATTAAACTGATAATGAAGATAAAGCTCAAGTACTAGGACTGTTAGGGAGCTGGCCATGGCTAAAGTGGAACACCCATTAAAACCCAAACTAACCACTTCAGGTAGGATTTCTGGTTATAGAACTATTAATTTAAGCATTTTGCCATGCTACCATGGTCTGTTTTTTTCACGTACATAATAAAAACGAACCTGTTAAACTTCAATGTGCGTATCTCCAGAAGGAAATGAACAGGAACATGTTAATTTTCAATCAGCATTTCTGGTGGATGAACACAATTAAGTGCCACCATATAAAATATCTGTGATAGCTTAAGGGTGCAGAGTGAAACTACATGAATAAATAAAAAAGCCAGTGAATGAATCATAAAAACTTACATCTAAACAACAGAATTCTTCTTTAAAATAATATATAAGGATTAACCTAAATACATGCATATATTTGTATGTACATACCTATATGCTCAACCTGCATTTCAGATCCCTTCAAAAACATCCACTTCTGTTTGAACCAGTGGGCACACATAGAGTTGTGTGATACTATTCCAAGCAGCAAAAAATGCAGGCAATTAAAAAAAAATAGTAAAATATTCATAGAAATTCATTTATAAACATATAAATGCTGGTCCCTTTCCTGTTACAACAGCTGTTCCACAAGTGCCATTGTAAGATCTTACTTTCCATTATTTCCCACGTGTCTGCTCCAGGCAAGTTCCAAGCTCTCAATGCATCCTAGACAGCCCTGGCCAAAAAAATTTCTGATTTAAAGTGAAGATGGGACAAGGGTTGGACTTGCAGAAGCAGCAAAGCAAGACACAGTGACTGTGGGGCTGCCTGGCCAGAAGAGTGGGAGGAGAAGCTGAAACTGATGAGGCAGGAACATCAGGAGCCACCGGATGCAGGATACAGGAAAGATCTTGACAAGAAAGAGGGGTGCAGGGAGAAATGAACTGGAGGGATGAAAACCCAGGACAGAAACAATGACAGAGATGAGAGAGACATTGCTGATGGACAGGAACACGAGGAGATAGACAAGAGCTGAAGACAAATAGCCCTGAGTCAAAGCAATAGCAGGGCAGAGCATGGAGAGCATATGAAGACTGGATAGTATTCACCAAGCAAATATGTGGATCAAAGGCAAATGACAAGACTTGAAAAGATTTTTGTAGATAGGTCCCACGAAAAGATGTGTTACGGGGGGGTGGGGTGGGGTGGGTGGGGTGTGAAGAGAAATCATATCCCTAAGTGCAAATTTATTTAAGTTTCACAGCACATGCTTGGAAAGGGTGGGATTAATTTCCATTTCTATTGAGCATTTGGATTAATTGACTTCTTTTTTCTCTTTTTAAAAGTATTTTGGTGCATAGTATTTATTTGCTTCATGCTGCCACAAACACATGTACCTACAGCACAAAGAAATGAGTTGCTGAAAGATAAAATGTACTAGCTGAAAAAGTGTTAACGAATTCCTCAGGGCTTTGAGAAGCAGTAAGTAACAACAACCAAAACAAATACCATCCGCTGAAGAATATTTTTAAACAAACTTGTTCACTGAAGACTTTTCCCAGTCATATTTCTTATAAAATACACTATGAAGTGGTTTGTCTGGATTTTGGAGGGGAATGGCCTAGAAGTTAAATCATAACCAAAACTGTAAGAAAAAGATGAAGAATGTACAAATAGATTGTACTAAAACTTGCTGATTACATTTTTGTATTCTCAGGTAATTGCTTACTCTATATTTCTTCCTTCCTGATGCTAGATCTAAAATTCATTTTTCCTTCCTGCTACATCTATTTCACTCACAGTCTTTGCAGCGTAAACATTGTCTCAGTGGCAGCAATTGTATTTCTCTGTTGTCTCATCATCTGCTCCTGTTCAGGTATAGGTTTTACCTGCAACAATATAAAGCAAAGTGGACTTGAAGATTGTTTCACAAGATCTATGGAAGATTTAGATTTCATTAAAGGTCTATTTATTCTGTTGAGTAGGTGTACCATTTCAACAGTGCAAGAATAAAATTTGCACATACAAAAATCAGTAAAAGGTCAACTAACAATATTTTGCTAATTAAGAATGGATTTGTAACGTGATACTCAAAATAAGTATTTTCCTTCTTTTTTAGTAGTATGCGGATGCTTAGATTTACAACTCTGTGGCTTTTATTGAATTAACTAAAGAGTAATATTTCTATAAATAAATAAGATACTGATTCTCAAGATGAATAACAAATCAAAAGTTCTTGTTCCAGTTCTAGTAGTGCAGAAAAAGTAAGCAAAGAAATTTTATACTTTATGGCACACACAAAAAAGGAAGGCAAAATTCTCCTTAAAAAGGGAATCTGCTAGTTCCTGACTGGAACATACACACGTAACTAATATGTGCAGTAGCAGCAAATGCCACAGTTAAATATTTAATGATCCTATGATCGAAATGTTTTTCATATGCCCTGTAACAGGCATGATTTTCTCATTCATTACTTTTAATCTACAATTTATATTTTTTTTAAATACCAATGGATGATGAAATCTACCAGTCCACTGTATTCATTTGGGCAAATGAGAGATTTTGATACTCAAAATAGAAGCCAAACTCTCCTCAAACATTAACACCCTTGTCTGCTCATCAACTGTCAGAACAAATCATCTACATTTGATAGGATTTGATGGGAAAGGAAGAGAAAAACCCCCAAACATAACATCTTCTATTCCTAGTACTTTTTTGGTACTGGTTATTCGTTTGCAAACTCATCTACCATCAAGACATTCTATGTGGAAGCATCTTCCCTGGACCAAGTCTGCTGGAAGTGTTTCCTACTCCAGTGGACAGTGTGGCCAGGAAAAAGAGTGGAAATGGGGCATGTCCTGCCAGCCCACAGCAAGATTAGAGTTCCCTGGATGAAGTATTCTTCTTAATATACTTCCAAGGGCTAAATTTTTCTAAGTGTTGCACTGTGTGAAAGGAAATACTTACCTTCTGTGCAAGTCACTTGTGGAGTTCTGCAGCTCTGACTTGCCAAACACTGACTCATTCAACCTTGCAGTAATATCCCCTGAAACAAGATCTCCACAGGAATCAAAGTGGCTTTGGAATACAGTGCTACGCTCCTCCACAACTATCATTAAAGCTAACAGTCTGTGCATCTCATCTTGGCAAATCCTCAACTGCAACAGCAAACTTTGGGTCTGAAGTGTGGAAATGGTCTAACTATAAGCTCTTGGTTTGGCCTTCTCCCCACCGCCACTTCTGCCCTGAGAGAAGAAGTTCGCTCTTACAGTTACCTTTAGTTTTGTTTCTCTAGCAGGCAAGTAACATCCAGTGCAGGTGAGATATGACATTGGGACTGAACGGCTCTTTGCAGATGGACTGCAAGAAGAGCAGGAGAATTTTCCCACACTGTGTCTTCGTGCATAAGATGTGGTAAAATCTCGTCTGAAGCCACAGTTACAGCACAGAAAACACCGAACCCATGATGAAGAGTATTTGATGTTTCCAGAAAGTTGAGGAGAAAACCCAGGCTTCTGAGATCATGCACACTATTGCTGAGCATACACACAGAAATGAAGCATCAGAGAAAAGGATTATGTGGTGCAACATGTAGCTTGCACCGAATGCAGGTGTCTGAAACAAATTGCTCTGGAGGACTCACATCCATCTCTCTCCAGATAAAATTCAATGGAGAAATTGTATTCCTCCCAAGGATGGCAGATGGGGGGAAATATAGATGTACTTCTATAATTTTCACAAGGATCTGACAATTATTAATAGTTAGTCTTTAGATAGCACTTTACATTTACAAATCTCAATATGAGCTGTATTTAATTAATGATAAGTCCTTAAATACACTGGAGTCGCACTAATGCAGCTTAGAATGACTGATGCATGCAGACAGAAGAATCGTTAACCTTAATGAATCATGTTTGGGACAGTGAATGGAATAAGTATTAGAAATATACTATAAAGAAATATAGGTTGGTAAGATAAAAATTTAGTCATCTGACACAAGCTATTTTGTAGTCTTCCAGCTTTTGACTGTTTTCCTGGTAGATTGATAGCCATGAGGTAAGCTGAGATTGCAGTGTGCGGTGGTAAGAAGATACGCAGTGATTGCTCATGATGCCACAGGTACTGGTTTTCTTGGTGCAGTACTGGTACTGCCAGGACAGTTACTGATTCCTGGTGTTTTTAGCAGATGCAGAATCAAGTTTATGAGTAACCATCGAATCACTGTCACTTTCAGGATTTTGGAAAGGGGAATAGTGTAGTATTGCTAATTAATAGGTGTAATTTTAATATCTATGATGTCAACACAGCAGAGCTTTAATGAAAGACCAGAATGAAGACCATCACCTGTTTGAGCACATTACCATGATGATTTTGTGGTAGGAAATTACCTGGGGTGAAGCAGTTACCTCCCCAGTCAAGCCAAGAGTGATTCTCTTCTGGTTAGAAGAGCATTTCAAAAGCTTTAGTTACAGGTACTGCATCCTTACAGAAATCCTGCAACTCACTGCCTCTGTGCCCTGTATTGCTTTTTGGAAATACCAGACACTATCTCAATGTAATATATTTACAATTGCATTTTGAATATCTCTAGAGTGACTGGCAGACAGATCAATTTTTTTGATAAAAGTGACTTTTCAATATTAAAAAAAAATATCTAAGCAGTCTGCATTTAATTTTTCCTTTAATGTATTGCTGTTAAACTGTATCTGCTTCAGTGTTTATAAGTAACGCCATTACTCCATGTCCAGATAAGCACAATTCATTTTCCATTAAATTTTCTCATCCTTAACCCCTTGAATTGAGGGAAATGGCAGGCACAGCTGCTTCAGATTACTAGCAGAGGCTGCAGCAGAGGACCAAGTCATATGAGCACTGAGTACCCACCCTTGCACCCACAGGGTGCCTGAAAGGTGCCTCCAGGGCTTGCTGCTTAAGCTTGCTTATCTCCACTGAGGCAAAAGCTAGGTTTGACTGACGTGTTACCAACTCCAGAACTCTTGCAACAGTGTGAAAGTCCCCAGAAGGTTGTAAAAAACACTTCCCCAGCTGCACAGTTATTTACCTGTACAAGAAGCAATGGCTTACACCAGGATAGCAAGATGCAGATATAATCATACCGAATAGTGAGGTTAGGCATTCCTGTGTATCAAACCTGTATGCTCTTACTAATAATATCATAAAGTATCTTGATATTATTTTCATTTGTTAAAGTGATCTGCCACATTAAAAAGGCGTTGGTTCTTTCAGTCGTGTAAGATGTTGAGACTTTGCTCTTTTAGGCTCACACCAATTAGCTTTCCCCTACAGAAGCAAACGAGAAGAGGACACAGTTCTTGCTGTAAGTATAGGTAGCCTGGTAGCTATGGTAGCAAGCCTTTGCTAGAGTGAGCCCTGTTTGGGAAATAATAGCGCACAGGTTACATAGAGTAAAATAAACACAGTTTTGTTTACTAATAACCTGCTGTGATAAACAGAAATGGAAAGGATTAGGTGTTCCTTTGGGAAACGTCTCTTCTTCATATTAATTACACTGACAGTAGCTTATTAATGCTGTGTCAGCTTTGTTTACAGTTTTCACAGGGAAAAAAAAGAAATTGATACAACAGAACATGAATGAAAACACACTTATTTGTTTGCTTAGTACATGTTTCAGTGGGTATTTAAATAAACAAATGAAGATACCCTCACCATTATGAGGCAAAGTACAAGAACTAAACTAAAGTCACAACAGAAAGCTGTCAAACCCTCCTGTTCTGCTGCTTGGGGAATGCCTAATACATGTAGCATTTTCTTTGTGGAATCAGAAATCACATTACACAGCTCAACTTCACTTTCATTTTTCCCAGTGAGGTTTGGGTTTAAGGTTTTTGGGGAACCTGAAGAGTTCTGGATCTGTGAGAAGCCACACTTCTTGTTCCTTTGCTCAGCTGTAAAAATAATTATAAAATAACCTAAATTGGTCCCCTATGAAATATCCGCATTCCAGAGCCCGGGGGAAACACACCTATCCCCATTCCCCAGCACTGCAGGAGAGGCCCATACCAAGGTCATGCTGTAGCACAAATGCTCCAAAGTGAGCAAGAAACACAGAAGAAACTGCTTAAGTTTTATAAATAATTCAACAGCACACTGTTTTGTTTAAGAGAATGAAGTACTGAGGAAAGGGCTAAAGAAATGGTTTGTGTTTGAAATTACAAAAGAAATCTAATGTTTGCTCAGACCTCTGGTCCAGTATATGTGCAAAAACCTGGGCTTGCTCAGTTTTGTCCGTAACTGTGACAGCAGCTCCATTGGGATCCTTGAGGCAGCAGTGGAAAAAGCCAGTGTGCAAGACTATTGCATCATAAAAGCCTCCTTTCCTTCTTTTTTTTTTTTTTATTTTTTTTTTAGTCAGTTAATTCTTCTTAAAGTCCCTCAACTCTTATTTTCTCCCTCAAGAGTTTATTGCTCTTTCCTCCTCACCTTGCCTCAGCTCAGATGGGCATACCAGGGATGTCAGCGGCAGGTACTTCACTCTACTAAATTAGGATCTTCAAACTGAAAAAAGAATCTGTAATTTTATAGCAGTCTTCCCTGCCTGGGACATTAATCATGCATTGTTTGTGGGGGTTAGGACTTGGTGCTTTATCATAGAACAAACTCTAAAAATAAAAGTATCAGTAATAAAAACACCCTGGTCGTCTGGGACATGCTGAGGTTCACTGTCAGAGATAGGGAGAAACTGCTGGGACCAAAATCCATCACCCTGAGGTGTCCCTGGCATGTTTCCCCTGATGCTCCCGGCATCAGAGTGACTCAGCCGCCACTCCTCAATTGCCAAAAGTACATCAGCCACCTAGGGTTAGTCAGAGAGAGATGGGGAGATGGCTGTCCCTCCCCACATGCTATCATTGAATAGGCTGTGGCCCTGAATACAGAGTGGCACTGCAGTGGAAGGGCAGCCAGGCCCACGGGAGGCTCTAGGAGCCCTCGGGGATTTACTTAGATGATGGTCCACAGTTTCACAGGGCTAGCTCGTTCTTAATTGCCACCCTCCTGCCATGTCTCCCCTGCCTGCCTCACAGGGTGCCCCAGCAGCTGGTCCCGCACCAGCCGTTGGAGACACAACCTACAACTGGCATCCTGTCTCCAGGAATGGTCTGGGGTCCCAGAAGCTTTGTGGCTTTGTGCTGCGCCAGCTGGCATGCCAGGGTGCACCTCCATCCTTGCAGGGCAGAGGATCTATGCCTGCCACCGTAACAGCTCACAGCCTGGTACCCCTGGTGCCGAGGAGAGGCAGGCTGATGCTTCAGAGACAAGATTACGGAGCTGCACACCCAACTCTTCAGAAATCCAACGGGCCTTAGCTTTCTAAAGAAGATGTCTTTCTCTAGAAACACCCATATTATTCTGGCGAATAATGCAGCTACCTTTTAGAAAGGCTGTGAAACGCAATAGAGCAGGGTGTGTGTTTGCACACATATACTAATAATGTAAAACAGATGCTCAAAACCCAGGATTTGATCTCATATAAAAATTTATAACATTCCCCAGCTAGAAACAGGCAAGCTTTTCTACTTTTGCAATGAAATGCACGTTTGGCTGCATTCCTGTACATTGATAGCATCTATTGTTTGTTATATAAACAGCTGGGTTAAAGAAATAAAATTAAATAGGAAATTATTTCTCTACAGCTCATTTTTCCTCCTATTTCTTGTCACATGCAGCAAGGAGGCTTTCTCAAGTCCTGTATATGTTGCTGGTGTTGTGTTATGTTTACAATTTTGAGAGCCTTGTTTAGTGCTTTGTTACTTTAAGCATATACAGGCATAAAATAGCAATACAGTGATAACAAATATCTATGATTTCTGTAGCTGGTTTCATTTACAGAAGTCCAACTGCTTAATTTCTATTTTACTTGCATTTGAGTGCGTGCTTTGGCACAGATTAAAATACCTGACCTGACAGTACCTCAGGCAGCTGGGTCCAGTTCTTCTAGGTCTGGACTGACATTTGTCACAGATTGGAAATATAACCTGGATTGTCAACAAATGTTTTCTTGCTAAAGCAAATTGGGCTATGTATCTACAGCATACGGAATAAGGGAAATGTAAAGGGATAGTTAGAGAACGCACACTGGAAAGTGAAAAAATGTTAATTACCTAAAAACCTCAAGAAAAATCCAAATATCTCAAAGTAGAGAACTTGACAAGTAAGATCCCTTCAATGCTAACACAACATCATCAACGACAACTGTACCCTGAGTAGACTCATTAAGGGAATGCCCATAGAAGAATACTTGTACCCTCCTTTTAGACACAGAACAATCTGGTCATCAGGCAATAATCAGCCTGGCAGTAATCACTCCAGCTAGCTGAGGGTACTTTTCATAGCACCTTATGAGAGAAGCAGCCTTTTGAATCTCAGCATTTAGCTTTGCCGTTGTCAGGGTGATTGGAAGAGAACTGCACATAGATTGGGATAAAACAGAAAAAAAAATGATTAAACTTATTTTTTGGGGAAAAAAAATAAATTCTACAGAAACAAAATACTGTTTTTAAGTCATACCAATCATTAAAAAAATTACTAGAACTTCCTGAAATAAAATGAAGTGGTTGATTTTATCTAGCCGTGAAAGAATACAAAATTTAGGGCAAAGATTAAGTCTGACATGACAAAATGTTTACAAAATGGTTCTCTTTATTCCAGTCAGCTTTAAATAAGGGAAGGAAAGGAAATGCCTTGAATGAAGGAAGAGGGGAAAAATAACAGATAATGATATTTTTGAGTGATTTTTCAGCTGGGCCACTCTTCAGACCTCGTAGCTCCAAGTCTGTAGGGTTTTTACTCTCTGACCAGCATGAGCAGGTCCTGCACAGCAAGTTTCACAGGTACGTAGTTGCAGATCAGGTGCTGCCATGGTGCTGCCCCACTGTCCTACCCCATTGCTGACCTAGTGCAACGTGACTCACTTGAAAAGCTGTAATGGCCCTACTACAGGTTCCTAGAAAGGCATTTCCATGACTTCAGGTACTAAATTAGAGCAAAGACATTGTGTTTAAGGCCCAGCACTGTAGCACATGGATTTGAATGAGTCATGTATGTAAGTATGACCTTGTTTTATCCCTGAGCAGTGAAGGCGAAGAGAAAGGGCCTTGCGTTTTCCCATTCATACTTTAAAAACCTAAGACATGACATAATGTATCACCTAGAATTAGGTGATAATGAATGGGTAAAACTAATCTGTATTCTAAACTGAAATGCATCTGATACTTCAAAAAAATAAGCTTTCGAAGTGAAATGCCAAACATTAGCTGTGCTAACATTTAAATTACCAAGGAAATTCAAGATTATTCTACTTCCCTAGCCTGTGGTGATGAACCAGCTTGCTGATTGTCTTTATCACATCTCCTGTGTTTTTCAGAGAGCTTTGGTCTTATTCCCAAACCAAGATGGATCAGTCTGTGGAGCTGCTGCTTTCACAATACAGCTTTTAATCTCTGATAAAAAACAGTTTATGGGAAACCAGAAAAGCAAGCCATGCAGGGGGAGAATGGTCCCCTCTGCCTCAGTCCATCTCATGGCCAAGGCTGCTGAATGAGGTCCTCAAGGACTGGTTTCTCTCCCTGCCTCTGCTGAAGAAGGTGGCAAGACAAGCTCTTCTGCAATGGCCATAAACTGTTGAGTCACTACTGCTGGGGTGCTCAGCCAGAGCCCCCGATGTCTGCCTTGTGCAGATGCAGGAGAAGAGGCTGGAAGGAAGCCTTGCACCGCCTGCGCCAGGGCCCCACGCGGAGTGATGTGCCAGTGCTACCAGTCAGCGGGACACCAGTATTCATGCAGAGCTCACATTCCACCTTTCCCTGTCATGCTTCTCTTGATAGGAATGAGGATGGTCCCTCTCTGACCTGAAGGAGCGCAGCAAAAATTATGTTTGTCAAGCGCCAAGAACTGTAGTCATAGATACCACATAAAGGCCCACAAAGCAAAGAATAATTAATTTTTCAGAACTGAGCTTGTACAGCATTTGGTAAATCATAGAATCATTGAATCACTTAGGTGGGAAAAGACATTGAAGATCATCAAGTCCCACTGTTAACCTAGTACTGCCAAGTCCACCATAAACCATGTCCCTAAGAGCCACATCTACAAGTCTTTTAAAAACCTCCAGGGATGGTGACTCAACCACTTCCCTGGGCAGGCAGTTCCAGTGCTTGACCAAACTTTTGGTGAAGAAATTTTTCCTAGCATCCGATCTAAACCTCTCCTGGTACAACTCGAGGCCATTTCCTTTCATCTTGTCATTTTGTTACTTGGGAGAAGAGACATACCCCACCTGCCTACAGCCTCCTTTTAGATAGCTGTAGAGGGCAATAAGGTCTCCCCCTGAGCCTCATCTTCTCTAGGCTAAACAATCCCAGTTCCCTCAGCCAGTCTTCATAAGACTTGTGCTCCAGACCCTTCACCAGCTTCGTTGCCCTCCTTTGGGCATGCTCCCTAAATAAATAGCCAATTAAACAATAAAGATACAACAAAAATGGAGTGTTTACTCAAAATTGGGTACCATCCGCTTTGTGCGCCAGCCAGAGCTTTGTGGGAATAAAACCATGCAGTCATGCAACAAAAGGTTTTGCCATCTGGGGTGGTGGTGGTGGTGGGTGGTAGGGGAGACAGCCCCTCACTTTCTACCATTGTAGTTCTTTATTTGGTGAATATCACGGCCCTTTAGCACTACCTGCTGCATACAAGTGCCTTATGTATTGCCATTGTCTGACTCAGCACAGGACATATGAACAATGCAGCTCACTAAATACTGCAAGAAGACGTTTTTCACCAAAGTGGAAGGGAAATGGAAACAAGCACAGAGAAACAGTGCAAATTTGTAGGGTACCTACACGTGACAACGGTCTTGCCAGGGAGCTATCGATGCTGTCCCCAGATAACATGTGTTTGCTGGCAGCTGAAGACATGTCCAGTTCCTGGGGAACTGAAATGACATAATGTATAGGGAGGACAGGGAAAGAGAGTCGAGTTTGGTCAAAACAAACTCAGGTTACTTAAAGCACATGGTCTGTTTTCATTTTTTTGGCTAAAACATCTCACTGAAAATGTGTTATGTGATGACAGAAAGAGGGGAATTGCCATCTGCCAGTATCCAATATAGCCAACAATATTTTCCTATCCAAGCACCAAAACTGCTTTTGTGCCATATATACTTGAGCAGCTGGCAATCATAGCGGAGCAACAAGCTGCTTCAGTGCTTTGACACATGGTTAAATGAAAACAAAAGGGGAAAAAAAACAATGACAAGATACTGGCAAGTGGTTAGAAACTGTCAAGTTGTTGAGCACTGACCTGGGTCTTGACCCTAGACCCTCCATTGCTCTGGGATGAGTAGATCTGTGGTTTGGTTTGCTCCTTGCAGTAAGGCAAAATTCAGTTTTCTCCTGATGTTCAAAGTATGCGGCTAACAGACACTGGAATCACCTGCATGTGATTTGTGTATATGTCTGTTTGTGCTTCCAAGTGACTGGTATCAGGGACAGCAACAATTTGCTGTTTACCCTTGAAGATCTCCTTAGATGCAGGGCAGGAGAATTGCAGTTTGCTCCTCAGAGGCAACTGTGGCATTTGCTGGTGTTAGTTACTGTGAATCAGTAACTGATCAGGGGGCCACAGGTGTCCCTGCAGTGTTGTCTGTGTGTCTCCATCAGTGGTGGTAGTGCAAGACATGCAGGATGAAGGCAGGGGGAGACTCTGGGGAAGTAACCTTGGCAGTGCCTATGGGTGAAGAAAAGCCACGTACCTCTTGCTGTCATAGATGATAGACCAGTAGATGACAACTAGTATGTCATTCACATTTCAAAAACTTTTCTGATTTTGGGGCAATCTTTCTAAGATAAGCTTGCCTGGCCCTGCTCTTTCCAATAAATGTTTTAAGCAGTGGGTCTTATTTTGTTTTGATTTTTTTTTCATGAGTGTCCTAGTGACGTTTTTTTCCAGTGCCGGCAGTTTTGATACCCAATCTTTCTGAAGATTCTTGTTTGCTTCTGCTGCTGACATCTCATCTCAGTAGATCAGGAACATGCGTTTGTGCCTGTGTTTGCGTACTGATAAAACCGGAGAGCCTTCAATCACAGGGTGAACTTTCAAAGCTGCTTCTTTCTCCACTTTTTAGCTCTCTAATAATTTTTGTTTTCCTTTTATCCTTCTCTCAGTTCCCCTAGTGACTTAATGTGAACTTCTTTGAAATAATCTAAGCTAGTTTGCTCTGGGAAAAGACAAGCTACAAAAGGCATAACCTGAAAAAAGAAAACACCACTTTTTTTTTTTTTTCCTTACATGTGAGGGAGAAAAATAGGGTCAGTTTTCACCTTCGTCAAAGGAAGATACCAATTGTTGCTTCTTTTATGCTTTTGCAGGAGTCAGAAATGTCTGAGGATTGCATATCACTGATCAAGGAGAAGGACAGGAGGATGTGGAAATACTTTGGTTTCCCATATCCTTTTGTTCACTGTATCCCATTTTCAGCATCCTGCTGCAACGTGGCTTTTTCTGACAGGTGATGAGAGACACTTTCATGCACAGGTCCACCTTTCAGCCTAAACACCTTCCTAAACATGAATAAAAATGGCAGCTATATGTGGGATCTCAAACGCTACTGTGGGGAAATCTCCTGTTGACACAGAAACTAAAGAGAAACTCTGTCTTGTAAAAAAGGTTTGCACCTTACTTGAAGAGCTGGAATAACAGAAGCTTTCAAAATACTCCATTCTCTGTCATTTGTAAGCCTCGTCTTGGTCTGTGTTTCAAACTGTTGGTGTATCTCCTACTGTTCCATGCCTGCAAAGACTCCCACAGCTCAGGCTACTGAAGAAGGTGGAGTTTGCTGAAAGAGCATACTGTGGAGGAGATTCAATTACTTAAACATGGGCTTCTATTGCCTTTTGAGATGTTACAGAGCATCTTGGGTAGGGACAGGACTACCCATCTAACAGAAACAGGACTAGCAGGACATGACTCGAGCCTCACGGGAAACCCCCGCGCTTAGGGGGAACAGCTGAAGACCAGGAAGTTTGTCGTACCTAAAATGATGCAGCATAGCTGTGTGTGGGGAATGGTGCTGAGCCTTGTAGCCTGCTCTATATACAGCTGCTTTGAAGTTTTTCTTTCTTTCTAGAATTCATTTCCAACTGCAGTAGGCAATACTTTCTGTTTTACCCCAAAGTGTGTTTGTCTCCAGAAATTTTACTTCAGAAGCCCTTCATTCTGGTCTAGGATTAATCCCATTTTGATTTACAGATGTCTGAAAAGTAAGCACTGAACTCTAAGTCACTCGCCCTGATCCCTGTATTCCATATAGCCTACCAGCACTCTGTGAACAAAGACAGGCACTGTCAACTGCTTGAGATCAGAAGGAAGAATCATTACCTAAAACTACTGGCCGTTCTTCACTAACTGCAGGAGAAACCCAGAGAATTCGCTTGGAGTAGACCCTTGCTTCAAGAAGTTTAAAATTAAATTAGAAGTATATCCCACTTCGAGTAAGGCAAATATTACAAATAAAACCTTCTGTGCTCCGGTTTTATATTGAGTCCTAGTGTTTCTACAGGAGGCTGCAACAGGAGTCTCACCCTTCACAGGCAATACGAGCCCTCCACTTATACTTCAGGAAAGCCCATGGTTCTTTGATCCATTGCCTTGCTAACTCTATAACCAATAATAGTGAATTTAGATATATCAATATAAAACCTTCCAGCCTATTAGTTAAGGGAGGTACAGTCACAAACACAAATAACACAATATGTCTCTGCAGGTATTAATTAGACTTTGAATGAGGAAGAGAAAATTGGGTCTTAGATTCCTGGAATGATGTGAAGAGCCTAATTTTAAAAACTCATCTACGAAGTGAACACTTGTTTTCTACTTCTTGAGATGTAAATTACCTCTAGTCAGCAACATTAATGGCTTTTTATTTAAAGTTATCATTCTGGCATGCTTCTTGTGATTTTAAGTTTTTCCAGACTATTAGAAGGTGACATAAGATACATGGAGGGTCGGGCAGCTTTTAAGTTTCCATGTTATGCTTTATTTACCAGCACCAAGAGTGAAAGTGTCAGAAGCCCCTGAACAACTAGGAACCCATGGGTTATTTTGAGGAGAGGTAAAGGGCTCCTATTCACCGTTAAACTATGATGGCTTATGAAGTTTTGCTGCTGCTTGTGGCGGAGCAGGGAGGCATGTCCAGCTGAGCATGGTGGTTTGGCCAGGTTTGGTTCAGGTGCCATCTGAATGCATACCTGAAGTCTCAGCCCCCCTGGATCATGAGAAGCTGTGCAAATCAGATGGACTTCTCATCAGCTCTAGAAATGGGGCCTTACATTCCAGCGTGGTGAGGTGCTTAATTCTACTTTTGATTGTTTAGGCATTTTAATTGAAAGGGAGTTTGTATTTTATGCTTGTGAATAGAGGTGGCATACAAGGAACTCCTCCATCGTAAAATTATGATCCTGCCACAGCACTGTAATGCTCATAGGAACTTCAGAAAGTCTTTTAGGTCATCTTTCAGTTCTGAGGACAGATCAGAGAACACTGCTGATTGATGTCTGTCTGCTAGGTGGTTCTCAAAGTCAGCAAATAAAAATGCCCCAAGTAATCATTCCAAATAATCATTTATAAAATAGGAATAGAAATTAAATTGACATGATTATTCATAATACATCAGTTTTTAAAAGAAAGAAGTGCTTTGCCAAATACATCCCATTTCATGCAATGGCGAGAGTTCACATCTACATGTATATTATAAGAACTACCCACACCAAGTGACTGTGGCCCATCAGTTTCATCAAGGCTTTGTAGGTCACCTCAATAAGTAAATTTTAATTTATACTTTCCACCCACCTCCCCCCTCCTTTTTTTTTTTTTTTCCCCTCAAATGACTCTACTGAAAGTTTCAATCTGAGTGATCCAGACGCTTGCGTTTGTGGTTGGTGGTAGGATGGAAGGCAGCATGTGTAACAGACATTCAGCTGTCTGTCATTTCACCTGTGCAAAAAGCCAGCATACAGTTTGCACTACACTTCTGTGGCCTCCAGCTCCATAGCAAAGACCCTTAGCTACAGGACAGGGAGGTCTAACACTAAACAGTTTTCCCAAACAGGAGTGGGAAAGACTGTGCTGGGTGGGACACCATTCTCTTCAGTGAAGGTTCAGTAGCTCCACAGATGCAAGTAGAGAAAACATTTACAACTCAGTCAGAGGTGGATGCACTTCACAATGCCAGATTATTTTTAAGAGAGGGTACTTTTATAGTTTCTGCCAAGTGAATTTGATAAGGTACAACACTGAATATGGCCCAATTCACTTAGTCACCTGCCTGGCCTAACCATCTCTTCAGCTTTGTGATTTATTTGCCACTAACTCTGAATCATAAAATTTTTATGCTAGGATGCAAAAGAAGAGAGGAAATCATCTTGGTGTTCACACACTGACAGATATGCCTCACCCCTTTTCGGATTTAGTAGATAGAAACCCAATATATAAACTCCCCTCTCTGTCTAATAACAAAATTAATCATCCTTTGAAGTAAACATTGATCAAAATCTTTGTCCTATTCCTTCTTTGCTTCCTGTATTGCCCTCAACATGTCAAAAATATGCCTGATACAGTAATTAATTTCTGATGAAAGCCATCTTAACAATATACCATATAAATAAATGCTGATGGTCAGTAGATGATTCTGGCAAGCAAGAACAACTGTCTGCTCAACTACAAACTTTCACAATAAACTCCCTGGCCATAGAAACTGGTTCCCAGTTCTCTTTGCAACAGGAATTCTGCAATGTGTGTCAAAGCAAATAAATGGGAGGAGATGCAAAGCAGCTAACATATATGAAAATATATTTCCAAATTTCTAGCAACAAACTCTTTCCAAAAAGGTCCTGTCAGGAAAATGGATCTGTCATTTACTTAATATAATTATCTCAGAGTATATCTTCATTTGCTATATTGATAAATGCTGTATTGGCAAGTGCACTTGAAAAACTAGCACACAGAAACTTGATACCTTACAGGAAGCTATTACTAATAATGAAAAGCTTTCAGATAAAAAAAAACAACCACAAACAGAACAGTTGTAACATGTGTAAACACATTGTCATGTGCAATAAATGAGCCCAGGAATACCATACATAAAAACTGGGTAGGTCTGTATGAAAATAATGTGCTGAACTGTAAAAACAATATTTGGTGATATAATTTATTTTTGATAATAATACCAAGCAGATAAGCAGATGAATCAAAACTGTCTTTCTTTCCATATTTTTTTTTAAACACATATAGGATCTCCTACTATAATAAGTATTTAGTCACAAAATATGACACTGTGTCAGTAAGGCTTGACTGTACATCCACTAAAATACCACTAAACAGGAACATGGACCTGGAACCACCTGACAGCAGGCACTTGCTTTTGGGCCAGCCACACAGAAAACCTCTTCCCTAGCTGATATGTGTGTCATATTGCTTTCTCTCTGCCCTGTTATGTTCCATGTGTTAGCTTTCAGCAGGTCCTTCCTAAATCCCACCCTTGTCACAGGCAGACCAGATTATTCCTCCTCCCTATACAGTTCTGAGAAATCTAGCTCCTCCTAGCTCAGAGGCAGTGGTGCTAAAAAATTGGCAGTGAGACAAGCCTAAACCACGAAGTACAGCGTACAGAGGCAACTGGTGTTAGATATAGGCCTGGAATGAGAAAGGACCCAGCAAATTAACTGCTTAGGTATTCCCTTGTGTTAACCTTGGCCAGCAACCAGATGCCCACCCAGCCCCTGTCTAACTCCCCCTCCTAAACAGGGGCAGGGGGAGAAAACAGGATGAAAAAGCTGGTGGGTTGAGATAAAGGCAAGATTGCTTACCAGCTACCACCACAGGAAAAGCAGAAAACTTGGGGATAATGAATTTATTACCAGTTAAAATAGATCTGGGTAGTGAGAAACAAAGAAAAAATGAAAACAACTCTTTGGCCCACCCCTGCTTTTTTCCCAGGCTCAACTTCGCTCCTTTATGCCCAACTCCTCTACGTCCCCCCCCAAGCAGTGCAAAGGAGTTGTGCTGTCTTCGATGTGCCCACCCATGGCTGATGGGCTAACCCATGCCCTATGGTGGGTCCATTGCAGAGAAGGCTGCAAGTGGCTGTGTCTGGCACGGGGCAGCCACTGGCCTGTTCTTACTGTGTTTTTAAAAAGAATTTCATTAGATAACAGCTCCTGTCCTGTGCTGACAACACTTTGCCATCTGCACCCAATGCACACTGCAAGTGGTTTTACTTAACGTTTTCAACAGCTGAAACTGAGTTTAACAAAGTGGTAGGTAGAAAGAGGTCGGGCATTGTATTGCATTGCTCTAACACAGTAGCAATCTCTAGGACACACTGTATGGAAAGTATCAGCTTATTCTTCCTTGCTGACCTTCATTGTCATTAATAACCATAATTCAAAACAGCCATTCAGCAGCCTCATACTGCTATTTACACAACTCAGCTTAAAAAGGGTTTAGGATCTCGTCATCTGCTTTTTGATTAACCTTATTGTGTCTTTGCAATGAGACCCATTATTGCCATTACTGTTCCCTGGCACAGAACCCAAAGTGCCATTTGCGAAGGTAGCTATGTCTCAATCAAGGCAGGGTGCAGCCAGAAAACAACAGAAAACCACACTGCAAAGTGCTGAATTTGAGTTTATTATTTGCAACATATGCAGAATACCCTTGAGTCCTGCATGACAGAGTCCTCCTAACTCCCTTCTGATTCCCCTCCTCCTAGAGCAAAACCAAACATCCATTACCTCTTAAATGAAGTAGATGAGAATTTCCTGGCTTTAGGGATCTTGAAAAATATGCTCTGGCTTTCCCAGTGGAATATCTGCAATAGTTTATTTTTTCCTAAATGAACACTTGTGTACTGATTTATATTTACAGAATATGGCTATGTAAATTTTTAACATAAATCTGTATTGAGTAGGAAACCAACAACTATTGTTATAAATAGATTTGCATGGTTGCAAAGCTTTCCCTCTAAGGATATCAAGCATGTCTCATTTGCAGTCCCTACAGCTTATCCCTGGGGACCTCCCCTCTCTATAACCCTGACGGAGGTCGGAGGCTTGGCTGGATTAGCATGGAGACACATGGGTAAACGTAGTCACGATAATGCCTGAATGATTTTGATTTACAAAACTAGGTTGCAGATATTCATCTGTCTCCGGAGGAGTGAACAGCAACTATTCAACAGCAGCTTGTCACCGCTTTTAACGTTCCACTTTCTGCGTAGGGGGTAATACATTACAATGGATGTTGCAAGGTGAGTGTTTATAGTGGGGAAATACATTTTGTTTCTTTATAACATGTGTATCTCTCTACTCTTGGGTGAGCTCTTGGAACAGCATTACTTAATTCTAATGAAACATGTTATTACATTTTTATTTTCCCCTCAGCTACATCCTTTTCTCCAGCTCATGTTCACAAGTTCACCTATTTTCCTCCTTATTTGCAGGCTTCAGGAGCCAAACTCTATATCCTTTGAGTTTCCTCTGTCCTTCTGGAATAGCTGTGTTTTCTGGTTCCTATGGACACTCACAAATTCCATCATTTGACCAGGGGTAGGTTGTGACTACCCCTATCAGGGCTTCCAACAACAGGAAAAGTATTTTAGAAAGGGAGTCTTCATTCCCACTGAAACATGCAATTCAACATCTGTTTAAAGAAAGAGAGGCTCCAGATGTTCGATACCGGGTGCTATGGGAGTTCTGAGTTGCAATCAAATGGTGCAACATGGGAGAGAGGATCTTGTTTCCAGAGACATCTCCTCCTGATCCAGGCTAAACCTATCCTGATTAGTCAATGAAGAGGAAACATCATCTCCAGGCCTGATTGCAGATACTCGCTCTCTGGCCCCTGGGGAATGAGCTTTGCAGAAATAGAAGACTGTCTCCTGTCTGCAGGATTTGTACACTGTCTGCCATTTGTGCTGTCCTACTTCTCTTCTTGCACATCCTCTCCAATGAAGATGGCTATAAAACAAAACACAGCTAACCTTCTACTGATATTTTACTAATTTGATGTCCTTCCCTGTTTTATTGCTGGTGCTAATAATGAGCCATTTGTGTGGGACTGATATTAGAGATAACTTTTCCTGAAGAGAGGGAACTGCTTATGTGAGGCTTTTTAATTGTTCTGGTGAGGCTAAACCACCAAATTTGTCATAAAGCTTTTATGTAGATTATTACCAACAACATTAGTGTATTCATTATTCCCCTATGAATTCCTAAAATTTTAATTCACCATATACTGCTAATTAAAGAGAGCATAGCTATGAAACTAGGCAGAGACTACAGTCCCATATCCAGCATAATTTTCTGTTACCTGACAAGTAAATCAGCTTTCATTACTTTTTTGATACTGAGCTGAAAGGACAACTTGCCTTGACTCACCAACACATAGTGGCTTGGCACAAATACCTTGGTATCCTCAGGACTATTTCTGGTTTGCCCCAATAAAAGTAGACTCATGGGTATTACTATATACACTAATTTCACACTTTCCAATGATGATTTGATTTGGAATTGGTGGGCCAGGGAAAGCTTTCCAGTCATCTTGTTTGGGCCCTGGATGAGGCCATTAGCAATTGGAGACAGACTGATCTTGGATGGATTTGGCTTCTGTCTCATGCTGCATCCCACTGCACTTGTCTCCAACTCAAAAGCCAGTTTCAGTTTCAAGGTGTTTCAATTTACAAATTCTTTATCAATTAACTTCTGAGAATAACCACTACTGCCACAACCAGGCTGCAGTGAGCTGCATTGCTGACCCTCCCTTTTACTTTCCTGTTGAGGTTCCTCAGCGCCTAGCAGGACCAGGCAGAACTGCAGGTGGCCTGCAGGACTCCGTAACTCAAAAGAGAAACTTCCCCAGCCGGTAACTTGCACGTTATCACCAAGGGATGTTGCCAGATCTGTGCTGGTCAGAAGGCTAATATTGCACCACAAGGGAGGTTTAAGCTCAAATCCGAGACTCAGGTTCAAGGTACATGCAGAACATGGTGTTCAGGGACTCTTGGTTCTTGTGTTTGTAATTAATAGGTGCAGAGAATTCACACCTGTTTCTGATCTGATTCCCTTGTTTGGCTAATTATCATGGCAGATTAGGGTGAATGCATTTCCCTAAGATTTACCAAACTAGTAAACTCTGTGAAGAAAACCAAACACTGCTGTGACTCCTTTCTGTAAAATGCTGTAGGAGATAGAAAGTCCAATTAGCAGTTCCACATAGCAGCAGCTTGGACTGCATAAATTCTTGCTCAAAATCTCAAAGCCTGATTAATCAGGCTGCAGAAGCAAGTCTATGTTAGAAGATCTCCAAACATGTTTTGTCTCAATGTGAAAAAGGTGGACTGACTAGAATGAAAAATACCATTAATGGGAGCCATGGAAGAAGAGAAAGTACTGATGAGAAGAGAGTGTCACTAGTGTGGACTAGAATGGCCAAAGTCTGCAGAAGAGAACTGAATGGGCCCTTTGGCTTCCTGATCTTGGCCAGATAAAATTTTTCATAGAATCATACAATCATTTAGGTCAGAAAAGACTTTGAAGATCATCAGTCTAACCATCAATCTAGCACTGCCAAGCCCACCATAAACCATGTCCCTAAGAGCCACATCTACAAGTCTTTTAAAAACCTCCAGGGATGGTGACTCAACCACATCCCTGGGCAGCCAGTTCCAGTGCTTGACCAAACTTTTGGTGAAGAAATTTTTCCTAACATCCAATCTAAACCTCTCCTGGTACAACTCGAGGCCATTTCCTTTCATCTTGTCATTTTGTTACTTGGGAGAAGAGACATACCCCACCTGCCTACAGCCTCCTTTCAGGTATCTGTAAAGAGTGATAAGTTCACCCCTGAGCCTCATCTTCTCTAGGCTAAACAACCCCAGTTCCCTCAGCCAGTCTTCATAAGACTTGTGCTCCAGACCCTTCACCAGCTCTGTTGCCCATCTCTGAACACGCTCCTCTGTGTCCCTCTTGAAGTGAGGGGCCCAAAACTGAACACAGTATTTAACGTGCAGCCTCACCAGCCTTCTCCTCGGCCTTTGTCACCATGTTCCCCCCCACATTCAAATTTTTCTTACTTTCCCCTCCTCAAGGTAATGTGAAGTTGTATTTAGACTTGCTGGTAAAAGAGCTCTGAGATCCTCTGGCAAGGAGTGCTGTAAAAAGTCCAAGGTACTGTCACACTGGGAATTATTTAAATCATGGGGAATTAACTAAAGAAGATAAAGCTATTAAACACTCCATAACCCAGTTGTTTTAGAGGAAATGCTGAGAGATAAGTATTAATGTATTTGTTAGAAGATGGGAGAGTGAAGAAATGAAATACAAATAATACATCTTTTGTCCCTTAAATAAGAAAAAAAAAATATGTCTATATAAAGCAGAATCTCTTTTTCTTAGAAATAAAATGGAAAGAATTGCTGGAAAAAAATCCACATGCATGTTTTGCTCTCAGAATTCCTAGTAGGACTTGAAAGCATGGTTTGAGAAGTCTGTATTTTTGGTAAAGATGCAATAATATTTGCAAGTTTATGTCAATGTTACATATTTGATGGAAAGATCCCCAGGTTTGATATCATCAGCATATTGTTTTGGGGTATAGCTTTGCTTTGCTGTAACATGAGGAATATTGTTTCCATTGGTCAAACACAGCTGGTTTGATGAGAGCAATGGGAAAACCAGACATGCACACATAGCTCCCATAAAATTTCAGTACTTTGGCATACACAGCTCTACCCAAAAAAACAGAGGAGGACTGAGTAAGCAGAATTATATCTGAGCTAATCTATCAGATAGCAATAATTTTTAAAAATCACCACAACAATATTGTAGGTTCCAACTCCCTTGTAAGCTCTTTCCCAGCAGATAAACCACATAGAACAAATCAAGCAAGCAGAACCCTCCTGGCTTCATTACTGCTGCACCTGCCAAAGCAAATGCAGTCCTATTTTAAAAAGCATATCTACTACAGTACTTGCTTATTTTAAATCAGTGTTCATTTCCAGGTCTTCTTTTGGCTGCACTCAGTATAGAGCACTGACACCACGGAGTGATACCATTCCTACATAAGCCTTACAGTTTGAAACAATGTACAGAATCCCTATTAACACCTTACAGGCAAGATAAGCACAGTTCTTTAAGCTGTTTATCTGAGTACCATATTCCACTTCTCATGATGGGATTTAGCCCTAAAGCTGGCTGAGTGCCTCTGTTTATCAATTCCACAATACATTAAAAAAAAAAAAAAAAAAAAAAAAGAAAAAGAAAAAGAGGAAAAGTAATATATCTCTTCTCACATATTCAGCTGCTTTTAAGATCATAGCCAAAGGACATATTTTCATCCAAAGCTGTGTGCAATCCTGGTGAAAGTCATAAACCTCCCTAGGTTTAATGGTTCTGCCAGAGTACCCTTATTTAGCTGCTATGAAAGCATAATGTAAAGGTACTTATTGGGAAGCAAAGTTTATATCTGGCTCTGTTTAGCTAAAGCGAGCCCTTGGCTCAGCACAGCTAAATTGCTCTCTCTTCATGTCAGCCCCTCTCTGCCTGCTGGCACTGACATTGCTGTGCTCCTCAGTGCTGCTGTAGTTTTGCTGCTCCTCCTCCTTCTGTCCCCATAGCACTCGGAAGAGAGAAACACAGAGACTGTAACAGAGGAGACTACAACTGTAAATGCCTCTAATCTGGGTTGTAAAAGACACAGAGCAACCAAAATCCAATTTAAGCACAGCACAGAATATGGGTCCTGGAGCACTTTGGAGGCTGCTTTCTTTTTTTGCCTATGAAGTCTCAACAGGCAGCTGATTCCCATCGGCATCAGGGGGAGCTTAGCTTGTAAACCGCCTGCTCAACAACAGAGAAGCTGAATGAATTGTGGTCACATGGTTGACATACTAATAATTAGCATTTGATATAGCCTGTCAGTATCTTGAGTCCCCCAGATTTCCCTCTGGAAGTGCCATACAAGACTGCTGACATCAAACTTACTTGCTGGCTGCACCCTCGCTTGGCCAAAACCTCTGAACAAGCAGACTGTATATAAGGAACTGACTGTACCTCTGGCATGCACGGGGTGGTCCTACTCCTTGTTTGTTCATACCTGATGTAATTTGCTTTTCTACCTTCTCCCTGTGCTCCAGATTGGGGGAAAATCAGCTAGCAGGGTTTTTCTTTTTGCCCTCCAAGGTCTGGATGCAAGGTCTAAAGACAACCCAACTCCACAAAGAAGGGTGAGAGTGCTTCTTCCTGCAACCCTCAGTCCCAGAATGAGGATGTATTGCTTAAAAAGTAGTCCAACCCTGAGAGACGTCTATTCAGGAAGTGCAGCTGGAGGGAAAATGGCCTCAGCATTTGCAGAATTAATTTTTTTGGCTACTAAAAAGAATGTATTTAGAATTCAGTTCTAGAAAGGATGCGGGAATCTGATGATGAAGAGACAACATTGACACAAAGAGATAGAAAGATACAGCTAATGTAGTCATAATGCAAGCCTTAACTCTCCCTCCTGGGACAAATTGAACATGAAGCTACCCAAAGCAAAAGAAAGAAGCCAATTTGCATAGTAAGGATGGGAAGACTTCAGCATATAGTGGTGTTTCATCCAGTTTCAGGGCTCTGGGTGAAGCGTGGTGTGCCGTTTCCACTGGTGGTTGCCAGTTTCAAGTTCCTAGTGGAAGAAAAGACACAAAGAGTGGGAAAATGAGAGACATATCCAGGGAGAACTGTTTTTTTTTTACTTCCCCCTTTACAATCCTCAGCTTGTAAATGAGCTTCCTTCAGCAACCTGTGCCCATTCCAGGCCTTGCTTTTGCTCCAGGCTGGGAGTAAATTGGCAGCAGACCAAGCGATCAAGCACACTTTCATTGATTCAGGGCTGAGCTGACTTGCCATCACTTCCAGCCTTGTCCCCTGACACAGAAGAGCTCCTCCCTCCACAGATGTCCCGGAGGCATGAAGGCACCAGCGAGGATTCATAAAATTAAGAGTCCATGTTCAATAAACACGATGGAGTGAAAATGGCCTAGGTATATTAGTAATGCTGCCAATATAGGACTCTTGGAGAACAGCAGTTTTATCAGCTCTGAAGCTAACAGCAAAACCTGTCACTAACGCAAAGGTCATTGCCTGTCTGTATAGTGAGTGATGTGACAAGTCCAAGAGTTTAGCATTTTGAGAGCGGTGCCCAGGAGAAGACAATGCGTCAGGCATGAAGTGGTGACCTTGTCACTGCCTGTGGGCCTCCCATTGTTAAGCTGGCATCACTGCTCCCCACTTCCCCAAGGCGAGGCCACAAGAAAGGCTTGGAGAAGATGGTTGAGGACCAGGGTAACACACTGTTGGTGAGACACATCCAAGATAAGCTTGACAACCAACCGCAACACATTGCGTAGCTGAAGGTAGGTTGCTGTGGTACTCCGTAGTAAGCACATCAGCAAGAGTTTACCTCCATGCAGTGCTGCCAAAGTAAAGTGTCACCAAACCCAGGCTAAAAGCCTTTGCATGTTGTAAGAGGGCCTTGTGCATACAAGATAATATTTAGACCTATGCTTAACCAGTTCATCGCAAATTTCAATCCCAGCTTGGGCTGCAAGCATAGAAATTGCTGTGCATGGGTAATGCAGAGAGATCCTCTGCAAGTTTATACCTGGTGGCATCTTTTGCAATTGTATAAAATGGACCTTTTCTGATCTGGCAGCATTTTACCTATCATTTGTGTGAGTACTGAGGGCTACAGCAGAGATCAAGTCAAAGAAGTATCACTTTCTCATATGTGATTCAGTTTCCCCCAGGTCTTTCTTGTTCTCACGAAATAGCATTTAGAATTCTAATTTCTGTTCCACTTTAAGGAATCAAAATAAATACTTCATGGCTCATGATACTCTGTGGCTCATTTTCCAGCTATTTGCTGTAATGAAATTAGAGTCTTTTTTTTTTTAATATATAATTGTTGAAAGCTGATGCTTCTGAAAAATGGCTAGACCAAAACTCAAGACTTAAAATAATTACTGCCATAATAGCATTTGCAGTATACAGCAAGCGTCTTCCAGCTGTAGCCCATCCTTCCTGCTTGCCTGCACAGTTACTCTGACCAGTGCCAGGACCTTCTTCTTTTCAGCATGGAGGGCACTGAAACACCCTGCCTTGTCACCGTTCAAGTTTAGTGATGAATTAGAGTATTGGAAAACACATTGTGGATGTCAGTCAATGTGTCTATTTCACATAGCCCATTTGTCCTGTTCTAGCCAGTCCCATACAGACTAGGTTCTCTCTGGAAAGTATATTGCCAGTGAGGGCTAGTGTGCAATGCATCTGACATCCTGATAGTGCATATCGTCATTAGGCAAATCCCAAGGATAGCTCTGAAGCTAATGAGATGGTTACAGATGCATTAACAAGGTCACCGAAAAGAATATAGCCACAAATCACCTAGTTAAGGGGGGGGGGGGGGGGGGGAAATCCAGGCAAGCTCTTCTGTGTTTCTGTCTTGTAAGTGACCCTCTGCAGCCAGCTGCCAGCATTGCTTCCCTTTCCCCTACCTGTATGGATGGCTGCCAAGATGCCTCTCAGCCTTGGGGCCTGAGAAGAGAGGAAGGAGCAAGAACTCCTGAGTTCTGGTATTTTGATCCGGTATGGACATTTATGATTCTGGGTGTGCCTCTTCAGGCCTGCCACTCCTCTACCCTGAAGAGTTGCTCACATCCATCTACCTGCCTTCTGAGTCAGTCTCATCCCGCATTAATTTTGTGTCAAAAGACATTGACAGGGGTGCAGCACTCACTGCACTGGATGCAAAGCCCGCAGAAACTAAGAAAAACAGTGATGAGGTTTTCATCAAATCAAATCTCAATGTATGAGAAGTAGGGTCAGTGAAACTCACACCATTAGGAAATTCTGATTTTTCCAGGTTCTGTTTGCTTGGTTAGAACCTTGACAGAAAAACAGGCATGCTGGTATTCCCTATGGGACCAAATAAAAATCCTTCTGCTGCATGAAAACAAATTGTTTCAATTCAAGAGTTCTCAGTTTAGCTGAATCAGCACCCTTTGAGGAAAAAATGTACCTTCAGAGAAGTTTTGACAAACTACAAAGAGATGCAAAATACTGTAATGTCCTGTGTCTGCAGCTGTACACAAAGTAACGCCTTAGTATTAAATAGGCAGGAGATTTCTTCTACTCCTAATAGTGAGAATTTACCCATTAGTATGTAAACTACTACAACCTTGTTCTATTATGGGTTTATAATACAAATAATTTGCCACCTAGTAATGATGTAATATACATATAGGTACAGCAACATGTATACACACATGTAGAATACTATAAATACTGAGCACACATATTTACGTCGTACAAAGCCTAGACATGAAACTCTTACATCAGTCATACTGAATGTGTTTATATAAGAGGAGTATATATGTGCTATTTGCAGCAGAGGATGATGCCTTGAAAGCAGAGGTACTATACAAGCACTATATGGCCTTCAAACAGAGATTTATCCTCCTCTCCATTAATATTCACTAAATACTTCTCACTTTTGCTCAGTACAGCATATTTCCCTACCATCACCCACCCAGGGAGGCAACTTCATTCTCTCTTGGCACTTTCAAGGTTACTCTGTGCCTGAACAAATGATACCCATGCTTTCTTTTCCCAACTTTGACAGAAATTATCTTGTCCTTCATGATCAGTGTGCAAATGTGTGCGCACTAATAAATAACAACGCTGCTCATTCAGGCAGCGTCCTTCACAGAAGCGCTTTCCAATCCAGTAGAATTAACAGCAACATCAAACAAAACCCCTGCCAGCTGGGATAGAAAAGCTAAAACTCGCACTGACTGCCTGAATACAAAAAGAAATCAAGATAGAATTAACATGGAAAATTTACTCAACACATTTCTGAAAAATGTAAGTGGAGATCCTTTGTAGCCTGGTAGCCAACAGCACCTGCAGTTGTGTTGAAATACAATCTGGTTTGGGTGCCCTGGTGCCGGGACCCCCTACCCACACAGGCATGGGGCATCACATGTGCTGCAGACTTGCCGGTGGCGGGGGGTCCCTCTGAGAGACAGGTTTTACCTGGTCCTTCAGGTGGGCAGAGACACAGATACTGCCCTAGAGTATTTCACTTAAGTCTTTTCCTCAGGCAGCCCTTAAGCCCTGTCTGGGGGGCAGGGATGGGGGAAAGGAGCAGGGACAAAGTCCAAAGGAGATGCATCATGAATCGTTTGCTTGAGGTCTGCTGAGGTCCGCAAGACTTCCAGCTGCTGCTGTACAGTGACTGGGTGCTGGGTTTGGTATCAGTACCCCAGAGGCTCTAGCAGACAATATCCCTGAGGGTCTGTAAGTGTACTCAGCAGCTGCTTCACAGTTTAGATCTGGCCCTGCTGCTGGCTGCAACAGAGCTTTAAAGCAATAGGAAATGGAAATTAAAAGGTAATGAGAACCTATTCGATGCTAGCAGTGCTTCAGAGCCAAAGATCTGATTGTAATCGAAATAAGTCAGTAGTCTAAGAAGAAAACTGGGTATTTTTTTTCCATTTTCAAAAACCTTTATGCCTTTTGGATGTGCTGTGCATTTTAACTACCAAGTACACTACCTAGCTGGAAAAAACTGTAGAACAAAACCTTACCTTTTGAAAAATCATGTTCGTCGACTGCCAAGTGCCACAGTTAGCACTGCTCAGAACTGCAGTGGCTTGGTGGAGTCACAGCAGCCAAGTCTCCACTGCAGTAAACAGCTTGATGATAAATGAGCAAACAAGGCCGCCAGCCCAAGACCCTGAATGAAGACCATCAAAAGGTACTAGAGGCAGGGAAACACGACGGAACAGCAGCTTGAGAAAGCATAAAATATAAATAACAAACCACAGACAAGCTTGAGTATATCTGGGTGCTAGTCTGGAATGCCCCCCTCTCCACCTCCACAGACATCCAAAGATAACACAAGATTTTAAAGCTGTAAAAACCACCCTCCCGACCTGTGACCCAGGTCTTCCAGCCACCTCCCCAGGCTCAGATGCAGCTGCTGGCTGAGGGCACACTGCCTTAGGGGGCAGGGAGGGAAGGACAAGCCAACGGAGATGGCATCTCCCAGGGACCTGCTCTTGGCAGGGAATATGTCAGCAGCAGCTTGCTTGGCAGACTCTGAGAGACCAGGCATCTGCATACATAATTCTGCACATGATCATTTCTTGTTCAAATTAAAAGATGAAGTAAAGTAGGAAGTTCATTGGTGCAGAATAAGACAAAGAGTGAACAATCACGCCTGACAGCCACAGGTTTGTGGAAACTTCATGAACTGTTGCTCTGAGTTACTTGTGGAGGCTTGCACCCACATCCCTTCATTGCTACCGTGCAGCTCCCAGCTGAGTTAATTTTAGGATGACCCATTTATTCTCTGTAGTTTTTCAGAAAACGGAGGTATATTTTGAAGATAAGGTTTCTACTGATATTGGTAATAACAGAAAAGGCCAAACACTGCCTTTTGGGGTTTTGAAAAAACAGTGTTGTAATTGGAAAGTTCAGACTGTGATCTAAGTGCTTTTTCCTCTTGTTATCAGTGTATGTGCCTTGGTGGTTTCTGTAAGGGCTGCATAATCAAAGAATTTTCCTTGGTTCTGGAATACACTTGTGTAAGCCAAATACAAAGTCTTCAGGGAGCTTTTTTGTTCCTTTTTTTAAAATTATTTTTTAGCATAGATGTTTTAAAAAATGTTACCTGCAAGACTGGAATGAATAAGATCTATCTCTTGCAGCTGGCATGCAATAGAAATAACGTATTATGATTTAATCTGTTTGTCCAGCTTGCGGGATTGTAGCTAATCAAATAGAAAAAAACCAGTAATAATAAAAAATTACAACTAGAACATCAGTCCTTCCAACTTACTGTTTTCTTTCTTCCTAAAACAGTGTGAAGAGGTGAGACCACTGATTTATTTCAACACTTACCTTATAATTTGAAGGCAAAGGTATGATTTGCTCCTGGTTCTGAAGGAAAAAATATTGTATGTTGATAAGCCCCTCGTCATCCAGAACAAATTCAGACTGCACATTAACCTTAGGCCTGCAAAACACTGGTTAGAAAAAAGGATGTCATGTTCTTCACATGTGAAGAACGCCCTATTCTTCAAACTGAATCACATTTATTTTCACAGACGGGTCAATATTTTATCTTGATTTGCCATATTTAACGTTCCCAGAATGAAAATAGGTAAAATAGAAAATCTTCTAATTGTCACAGATTCCGTGCAAAGCTACAATGGCTGTATGTCACCTTGATAAGCAGCTTATCCAGTAGAAGAAAGATGCGTTCGCAAATTAATGTAAATTACTTGAAAGCACCAAGGAGTCGAACACAGGGCTATTATTCGCTGAAAGGAGTGACTCACTGTATTGCTGCTGGAGCAGAACACAGAACCATGCTTTTCAAAATCCCAGCTTTGGTTTCATTTCGCAAGATATTGTAATGCCATTTTCTAATGAAAGTAGCTTTGGCCTTCAAGTCATTGGTCTCGCCGTATTAAAAATTTATCAAATACAATTTCAATTAATATTTTATTCCCTTTTGTTCCCCGTGGCCTTTCGTTTCTGGAGGTGGCTGCACTTAGCCGTCATGTGCAACGGCAGCCTCCTGCAGGCACTGTCCCACCGGGGCTGCAGGAGCACCATGCCACGTGAAGGCAGAGCTCCTGCCTGCTGCACCCTCTGTGGAATCACATCCATTGTATAACTCCCTGGCAGGACACGCGCAGGTTTGTCCTGACGTCGTCTTGCCTGGTGGGCACAGTTGGTTGTGGGCTGCCGGCCCTGGGGAACTCAAAGTCCCCTGCCCACAAGGCATCTTACAGGCTTTTGGGCTAGTGCCTTGCACCCTAATGCATGACAAAATGAGTCTGGGGGAGGTGGGGGGTGGGGGGTTGTATCCAGAGGAGCTGGGCCTGGGGCTTCCCATCATTGCACGGGGCTTTGCCCCCTGAGCACCAAACTCAAATACTGTCCCACACAAGCTGCATGTTGGAAGCACCAGAGATGGCCAGGTGTGACATCCAGGGAGCTACATGAACCAAGGCTACTTGTGTCTAACATGTTGCTGATTGCACGTGGTACCCCCCCCTCTGCTGCCATCCACCCCCTACCCCAGTTTCGTTTGCTTTTTCTCCTGAATTACAAAAACAAATTGAAAACACTCTGATCACAGTGAAGTCATGCTTTGCAGATGTTTTCTTACTCATGTTCCATTGTCACTTATTAAAGTAGAAATGACTTTGGAGTTTCACAAACGCACACAGTGCTGCAAGCAGTTCTCTTCCCTCTTCTGTTTAGAAATTTGCTAACAGGTGGAAAGTTGCTGCCTTTTCTTTCAACTCGAAGGCAGACTTGAACTGCGAATGAGACAGTGTTTATTAAGCATGATGCTGATGCCATGATCTTATTAGAAAAAGTGAGTTCTAAATTAGCATGTTCAGGCAAAAATTTAAAGTATATTCATACTTGTATCTTCTGCCCTCAATAGGAAGCACCTTCACATTGCTCTGAGTCTTAAATACTTGTACCTTACTTTAGGATTCAGCTCCAAATTGTCCACAGCCTCTTCACGGAGTGGTTATAGATCGGCCCCAGACTTGATCTCATTTTTTTGCCCTTCAGACCAAGTCTTGCTTCTGTTCCTGCGCTTAGACATGTCAATTCTAGATCAAGAGGCTTTTTTTTTGTTAACTCTTGTCAGCTGTGCTGTGTTTTTGTGCCTCCTCAGCTTTCCCATCTGGCCCACCTTTTTAATTTCTGTGTTATTATATTTAATTGTAACTTTATATGATTCAGCCATAAAAGAGCATTTTACAGCATAGTCTATAAGACATACATTTCACAAAATAAAAAGCTAAAATGCATTTCTTGAGGAGAAAAAAAATGTCCAAAGATGGTATGGTCTCTAAGTTATTTGCCATTTTTAAAATGCTTTTTCCTCTGCGGCAAAAACTTCACCCACTCTTGTATTCCAGCCCACGGCCACTGTGAATAGTTGGAAGCACCCACACACATATTCAACTTCCACAGGTCTAATCACAGAGTCCTTTTCACAGAGTGATTTTCAGATCAACCTAAGATAGAGGAAAAAATAAAAAAAGAAAAATTCAAAATCACAGTCAGTTTGAAGTCCTGAAAATTTCTAGGTGGTTCTGCAGAAGTCAGGCTTGACCATGAGATGAGTGCTGTCACAGGGATGTGATGTTGTACCTGCCTCCCTGGCATCAGCTACTGGGACTTTACAGTCTTTGATCTTTGTGCACAAATTCCCTGTGATATTACTGTGAACAGCCGACACCAGTGAATCAGGCTTTTGATTTCATTTTTATACCCTCAACTGTCTTATCTTTTTACCAATGAATGTAATTACAGACAAATCGGCTCAGAAAGTAATGGCTCAAAAAGTAATCACTTTCTTGCACAGTGGGAGGAGAAATGAAAGATAAGATCATTTTTCTCCTATATGTCTTTTTAATGACCATGAAAAAAGCCTCTGAAATTAGTTGAATGAATCTTGGCACATCTTTCTTGGCTGAGATCATAATTTCATGGTTAATTATTCTGTATCTAAATTTTCTCTGGTTGCAGCTTCCGTGAACTTTTATTACTTTAGCAATACTCCTGGTTATCCAAAGTCTCAGTTTCTGTTTACTAGGGCAGTAATACCCACGCTCAGGCCAAAGTCTTGGCTTGACTTTGGACTACATAACTTCGGGGTTTCTTTTATGTGTATGAGATAGCAGGTCAGGTTACGTATTTTTTCTAGTTGCATTATAGCTATTGAACAGCATTAGTACAGGAACAAATGAACTTTTGTTTCTCTTAAGGGTACAGTTAACTTAAAATTAAAATCTGAAGAACAAGTTTGGGAAGTCTCTGTCGCTTCTCTTTGTCCATCGCAGTGTCAGCTGGGCTTTGCCATTCTTTAAAAAAGATTATTCTCCTCTGCTGCAGGGAGATGCAAATTTTGTACAAAATATAATTAAATACTTAATCTGCAAAACTGTAAGTGTACTTTTTTCACTTTAATGCCTTTCAGTTAAATGTTATTTGCAGTAATAATTGGTTGGTTTTGTTTGGTTTTTTGTTGTTTTTTTTTTAAAAAAAAACGCCTAGTAGACCTCTGATTTTAATCTGTGTGTTATTGCATGCAGGAATTTATACTTTAAAAAAAGTACTAATGAATTGATGTTAAAACACACTTCACACAACAGCTAACAATACAGTCTCTGCCCCAGAATCATTTCACTTTTGAATTCAAGTTCAATGAACAAAAAATAAAAACTAAGAAGTCCGGTCATTCTCCCCTTGCTTCATTCAGAAGTGCTTTCTTACCTTGGCATTAATATTTACTGTGGCACTTCAGTGGGAAAAAATAATTCTCAGTGTGAAGACAGTAATATTGAGTAGCTGGGATGCAATCTTCTTGTTGCGTGTTGCTCAGGAAGGGCTGGTACTGGTGTGGTGTGGTGGATTCATGGCTCATGAGCGGGCAGACCCTCTTTGGCCTTCAGGCAGCTTTCCTGGAGCTGCTGTCTTGCAGCTTTTTTTGCATTTAGAAAGAGCACCTGTAAGTTGTCGCAGGCTGTTGTCCCATCAGGGAGGCAGGAGGTGGCTCCCATTTTTCCTTGACTTCAGAGGAAGCTGAGGGCACTCCACGCACAGCAGGTTCAGGTGTTCAATCAGCTTTTCTCATGACTTACAAGAGAAAATGTTTACCAACACCTGGCACTTAATGTCCCTACCCTGCACACATTCCTGCAGGCATTTGTGGAAGAGCTCCTTGGTCTCTCGTCAGGTACCAGCAGAGATTGTTTTGACAACATAGTTATACATGATGATTCCTCTAAATGGAAACATTTCACGCAAAGTTATTCACGTGCAGAGTGGGATTTCTGAGCGCAGTCAACGGACTGATGGATGCTACTTGAACCACTAAGTAGCCATTCATTGAAGGCAATAAATGAGGGCGTGGGTTTAAGCCTGACACTGTAGCAGGGCAGAGTAGAGAACTGAACCTGGATATTTTCCCTTTACATGAGTTTACAAACTCCTAAGTTGTTGGCTGTGCTGGGCTAAGAAATATTCTCACTTTTTGGAGCTAAATTTTCAGGTTTCTAGACAGGTAGGACAGGAAATGTATTGAAAAGAATTAATTATTCATGGGATAAGGCAGCCTTTGTCCATCCAATCTTTATAGCAGAAAACTGCTTCTCAGGTGATCTCCATAATGAAATATACTGCATTGCTAATACAGCCGTGATGCAGTGTACCACGAGAGTAGCATACTGGCTTAGGAGCACTGGTCTTCTGAGCAGCACAAGCATTAGGGTGTCCAGTAGATCAGACACATCTGTGTTGATATACACTGATGTGCTGCCTTGAGGATGTGCCTTCTCACCATGTAACTCCTCACTGTTCTCTGAACAAGCTTTTTTGTGTTGGGTGGTGGGGGTTTTTTTGGTGAAAATAATAGCTTTTTTTAAGGTAATATTGTAGACACTACTTTATAATCCTACATATCTTCAGAGTGAAAATGGACATCGACAGCAAAGTGCTCCACACTGAAAAGTAAATGAACGCCAAGAGAGAGCCAGCTAAAAATAGTTATGAAAAGAATGAAGTAACTATAAACGAGCATGATGGAAATCAAAGGTTTCTAGCTATCAAAAAGCCAAAGTTCTGAAGCAACTACGCAGAGAAGTCCAGACTGGAGAAAAATGAAGCAAACAAAAAAAAACCCAGTTAAACAAACTAGCATTAGGCTATTTAGCTTCATAAAGATAACAAACTGTAGCCCTTAGTACTGCAGAGCTTGCCCTTTTTTTGGGTGTATTGACATGTTTTGGTCTGCCAGCTTTACTGTCCATAGAAACAAGCAAACTCCTGGTTATTAATTTTATTCACTTGACTTTTCATTCCTTTTCTTCTTTTTGCTATAGGCAATGAAAATGGGCAAATGAGTGTTACAGGCATCAGGTACAGGGATAACACTAAATGTCAAGGTAATACAGAAGATATAGTTTCTTAAAAAGCTGTCAAAAATAATCATTCATAGGAAAGGGAGGATGAGTATTTGAAAATAAAACAGAAACATTTCTCTATGCTAAAGTTATATAGAAAATAGCATTTTCTGACACTTTCTTCTTCTCCCAGGTACATGTGTTGGGGGCCCAACTGAAGATGAACTACTAGAGAAGACTTGCCTGGACTGCCTCAGCATGGAGTGAGATGTTCCTGCTGCTGGAAGACACTCCCCCAGGTATTGCCCTACAGGAAAGCTTGCCAAGGCAGATGCAAGCGAGCAGTTTCAGGGTTTGCAACGCTTGCCTAACCACAGAGTAACTTGGGAAATCCCTACGTGCCCTGCCTGCACAGTGAGGCAGACAGATGCAAAAAAGCCTTGTTGTTGGTACTCCCTATGACCCTTGGGAGACAGAAGAAGATATGTAGCAGGGAGCAGTGGGCAATCTATAAATTGTCCTGTGTATAGGATCCTTGTGTTTGGTGTTTAAGTATCACTAAGAGCTATATGGTGGGAACATAGATGGATAGGAATTTGTTTTCAGTGCTGCAGAGTATCTGAGAGTGTGCTGGCTTGCTGAGTTGCTCTGCTAGTTCTTACAAATAGGAATTATGTTCCCACTTGTTCAGATTTCAGGGTCTTTTTTTTTTCCTCATGGACACACAGATGTACATATCATCATTGAAAGGCAACTGAGGAACATGAGGTGAGCAAAATACAGCTGATGACTTTTGGGTCTCTTCTCTTTTTCTGTCAAAGGAAAAACTCACTCAGCCAAGAAAGGGAACGGATAAACCTTTGAGCCTGCCTAATTCATTCAGCCCATCAAAAGGCGAGGAGATACACACACAGCTCCATTCATCCTGGCATCCTTGCTGTACATTAATGAGATGTATTCACCCTTTCAGGGGCTCTCAGTACATCCTTTCATTTTGGACAGTGCCTCATTCACCTGCTCCTGAAGTGCATAATTCCAGTAATATCAATCTAGAAGGCCATTGGCCCTGCATACTTGATAATTTCCAATTAGAACAGCAACATCTGCATTGTATAGGAAGTAAAAATCCTGGCAGACCAAGGAGGCCAAACCTAAGTTTAGCTATCAGAGGTGAACGTAACCTAATTTAAATGTGATGAAATTAGATTGTTTGCCCTAATTTTCATGGATTTAGTATTAACTCAAGAATACTGATAAGGATGGAGCTCACACTTGAGAGCAGCTGGCAGACAGCATGGTCACTATGCTGCATCATATACAAAGTTTGCTTTCAAATGGAAAGCTAGATCTATAAAAATGAGAGATAAGGGTAAGCTATCTGGCTCCCCACCTTTTCTGGGAAAGGGAGAATGCCAGCATTTTGCTTTCTGAATCACATTGATTCCTTCTTCTGCCTCTGCTAGCCTGCTCTGGCTGTATATTGAAATAAACTCAATACTGTTTATTCTTTTAGGGGAGAGGCTTGCTCTTTGAGAGGTGTTGGTGGGGAAATTGGAATGTGGGTGATTATTCTTTTGCATTTTGTGTTTTAATTAAATGGAGCTAGGAAGAAGAAAGCATTGCTTCTTTTGTCAGGCCATAAGTAGTGAAGACATTGCTGGTTCCACCTATTGGTAGAAAAGTAAAAATGATTTTACTTACTTTCTAAAGAAAGAAATTCCAAGAATTTCTAGTGCCATCTATGAGCGAATACAGAGAATTGCCGGTATTCCTACCCTTGTTTTACACACACACACACAGACACACAGACACACACAGACAAATATGATACAGAAGTGAACGCTGCTCATCTTGATTTCTCTACATCCCCATAAGATCATTGTGAATGCAATCCTATTGCAGCTATTTAATACATGCACTTAAATAAATCCAACTGGAGTTAGGAAAACTTTAAAGTTTTCGTACATAGTACAAGTAGCACATAGTACAAGGTACCAGTCAAAACAGCTGACATTCAGTCTCCCATCAGAATACCAAATTCTTACAGGAGAGCCCAAAGGAGGTAATTGTGCTCAAGTCTCTAAACTTCCCAGATCACAGTGATCCAGGGTAAAAATCTGTGTTTGACCCAGAGTGCACCAAAGAGGAACATCTTCCCACTGCCCCTGCTATGGTTCAGGTTTTTAGAAACACATTGTAAGGCAAAACCAGCTGAAAATGGCAAGAGCTGCTGCAAAACCCAGTTGCTGTCCTCTACTTACTCCTAAAAAGACAAGCATGATCCATCTGGAATTCCTCCCTGGATCTTTCTGGGAAGCAATCTAAAACCTCAGAATGGTAATTATCTTTTTCTGATACACTATAGGTTGAATTTTAAATGCTATTGAAAACATGTCATTAGAGACCGTCAGAAGAAGGGATGTGGGAAATCACAGACTTTAACATTTCCTTTCTGAAGGTTTTCAAATGTACCAATTTCAAAGTGCACAACTTACCCCTGAGAGAGACTTATCTTTTTTATTTCTCCTCACCCCTAGCTCAGTCTCTTTCCCCGCTTTTTTTTTTTTCTCCAAGGAGGACAGCAGCAAAGGAGAAGTGGCAATCCAGAAAATAATGACTGGTTAGATTGGATTTCATTTGAGAAATATATTAAGAAAAAGACTACAAAGTATCTTGAAAAAAATATTTCTTTTCCCCTAGGAAAAATTTAAGAATTCACGCTAAAGCAATATTCATTTGCAGAACCTTCTCAACACAAACTTGCAACAGAAAACGTTGTAAATCTTGTCAGAAAAAGTGAAACAAGAAAATATTTCCTGTTTTTTTTTCCCTACTGTTGTTAAAAAAAACCACGCACCAAAATTGCAAGCAGCTGTTTGGGGCAAAGTATTGAAAGCAAAACCCCAGCATGAATAGGGGTGTGTGTGTGTGAACTGCTTGGAGCAAGGGCGCTGCAGAGCATCCAACCCCAGCGGTGCTGAGGGACAGGTGAGAGGACGATGCTCTTTGCACAGCTCAGGGCTGGCTGCACAGCCTGTGAGTGGGATGTGGGTGGGATGTGGGTGGGATGGGCCCCCCAGCACAGTGTGGTGGTTCCTATGGGGTACTGGCCAAAAGCGGACAAAGCAAATTGGGAACGTGTCGCTGGGTGTCTAGCAGGGCAGGACGCAGAACCAGGTGAGACCCAGAAGTATTTCCTAGGCTGACTGCAAATGCCACACAGGCGCATGTGTGGTTCTGGCTATTAAAGATCTGGCTGGGAATAAAAGTGAGCCTGCAGCACACGGATGTCATTGCTCTCAAGCAGCAGAGCCCCTTATTAAGCAGAGCATGTTAGATTAGCTCAGCTTTACAGTTTCTTTTCAGTTCTCTGCAGGGACGTTTTTGCAGCAGTACAAGCAATGTGTGTATTTTTGTTATGAGGTTTCATGCCCATATTGGCCTAAATCACTAAATACAACCACCCGGGCCAAACAATGGCCTGGGTTCTCTTCTGTAAGTAGACAGCATCTCATTACACTATGGAGAGATGTACACAGTAGTAAAAATTTTGATATCTGCTCTGAATACAAAATTATGTTTGGTTTCAGGACAAGGTTCAAAAAAAAACCTTGTGGATTATGACTGTTTCTGTGTTAAACACTAAAGAAAGCTTATTCGTAGCATTGTACTGCTTTCAGCGTCTCTAGCAAGCAGAGGTTAAGCAGGAGGTTTTCATTAGCTGGGGACTCGCATTCTCTTGACATCGGGTTCATGATAAAAATACACCTAAACACAGACTACCAAAGTTGAGCACTTAATCCAAAACCAACACCCAGAAACTGAGAAGCCCAGCAAGAAATGTACGTAATAGTGTATTTCTCATCATTGAAAGGCATCATTTGAAAATGTCAGGGGAATACAGGGTGGCGTTACACCCATTGTGTTTTCACCTAAATCTTTCCCTCTGATTAAAGATATTTTCAGTTGTAAAATGACATCTGATTTATAGTAGACTTGAATGAACTAGGGATCATTTTCCAGAACCAAACACAAAGGAGAGATAAAAATCTAACAGCAATATTTTTGAGGCAAGACATATCAGTTCAGAGAACATGGTTGTGTAAAAATATAAAAAGATATGCATTTGGTTTCCAGTAGCCAAATGCCAGCAAATGACTAAGAAGGGCATGGTACAAAAGTCCTGGACTGCGGCTCTTGTTTCAAAGCAAGTGCAAAGCAGTGAGTAAGGGGCTGTAGTTTGTAGGGGTTAGTACTATGGCACAGTGTTGTGAAACAGCATGAGCTGTATTGCGCTATCCTGATCTTTCACTTGTCCCCATGTTCCTCCACATTTCTGTGATGTATGTCCAGAGCACGTATTCCTAGATTTTGTTTAAGGCCAAGGCACACAACCGTTATTCCATCTAGTGGAAGAACAGCTGGGGAAGTGTGCAGGCACCTCTGTATCCAGATCTTCTGCACATGCCCAGAGGCAAAAAGCTCTTCTAACTAATCCATGTGTGTTAGTAATTAAAATTTAACTGCAGAGTATTTCCCACGCACACAGACACTCTTGCATGCCTCATCTTTTTCTAAGCCATATATTACCAAACAGCAAAAACTTCAATTTCTTTACCCATGATTTATCTATTTTTGCACATGTCAAGAGTCTGTGTAGATACACAGTGAGAAGCAATGGCACAACTGCTTGAAAATTTATCACATGATGTGTTACTGCAATTTCAGCACATTCCCAAGCAATAATGACAAACAGGTTTTAACCAAAGTCCTCTATCTGACCTGGCTGCCTGAGGAATTACCTGTCTGTAAGATACCAGCATTAAAAGAACAAGGTATGGTTCCTCAACTGGAAAAGAACAGGACGAGCATCACTTTTCTAATGCGCATTACTGGACATACTTTTATTTTCCTAAAGGTTGATGAGTCTACGTTGGTTTTGTTGGAGGGTTTTGGTTTGGCTCTTTGTTTTGCTTTGATGATTTCTTTTTTTGGGGGGGGGTGACTTGTTGTGGGTTTTTTGGTTGCTTTTTTTTGGGGGGGTTGGCTTTAGAAGAAGCAGAAAGGATGTGCTTCAATATTAGGGGAAATCTGACTTTGGTTATTTCATGGTTATATTTTACTTACTGATATTTGTGTGTATGTTTAAATTGCATAAATAAAACTAATGAGAAAAGAGTTTATTAAACAAAATGAGAAAATCAGAAGCCTATTTGAAAAAAAGATAGGAGAAATCTTTAGGAAATACAGTCCCAGGCATCAACTACCATGCACATTCCTGCATGGGAACCGAGCCCAGAAGATGCCCTTTTGTTTTGCCCTTGAAAATAGTGAGTCAAGGGAAGGAAATTTCAATTAGCTAGACTGCAGAAGGACAAGTTTCTAGAAAATTCTTCTGAGAGTTATGAAAATAGATCCTTACTTTTCTCTTCCTTGTTATTAGACACTGGCTGCATTGATGTAGATATATAATAAAAGTGAATAAAAACACAAACCTCTACTAAAACAACACAGAAATCCAGAGCAAATCAAATGAACACCTTTTACCAAAAGCAAAAGGCTTAGGGGAAGGACTCCAAAGAGTTAAACCAGTTTGTCTTGGCTTTCTCAATAAAACCTTTTGGGTTAGTCTTTCATATTTTCACTTGTGCATAGCAGTTTTTTAATATAAATTGTGAAAATGGGTAAACAAAATAGTGTAATAACCCCAAAATTTCAAAAAGAACGTATCATACAAAAGGCCTTCTTTGGACTTAAACCAGTGAGTTTTACCCCCTTCATTTTAAATTAAAAACAAAACAAAACAAAAAACAAACAAAAAAAAATATCACAAAACCAAAACCAAACAAATAAAAGAAACTGCAAGAGAATTATTTTCCCCTCCATCTTTTTGGTTCTGCTATCAGTTCCATGCCCATCCCATTTCAAGTTCCTTGCTCAGCTCCACTTACAACCTTTCATTTTTTGCAAAATGGGAAATAAGGCATAAATTTGAAAATTCATGCAAAATAAGGCTGCCTATTTGACTAATGCAAATATTCACATTCAAAATCCTGGAACTGATCAGCATGTCAATTTGTTCCTGACACTGAGGTTAATATCTGAAACAATGGTACCTCCCCCACTTGCTCGCGATTCAAACGCAGCATGTGTCATACCTCTGCGCACGTTGTTCCCTGCTCGGGCTGAAAAGGATGAGCAACAGTAGTCTTATGAGTCAGTGCCTTCCCTGGAGAGCCTTCAACTGTAGCATTATAAAGGTAGTAGTTTTGTTAATTCAATCTCATGAGTATTTGTATTCAGCCACTAATGATGGCAGAAGGAGTCGTTCCTTTCATGCTTTAGGAAATCCACCTTTTGCATCATCAATGGAGTCCGTTTTGTGGGGGGAGTTAGACCATTCTGGTATTCACCAGGACCGATTCCCTCCTGATTTCATACCCTTGCCTATGTGGCTGGTTTGGCTCACTCTGCTCACACAGCTGACTGTAATTCAGCTGGCTGCTGTTATTAACATGGCAGGTTTGTATTTATAACCTGGCAAATCACTGGTGCCTGGGTAAAGAACACGCTGTTTCTGCTCTTGTGAGTATTTCCATGGGCCAATGCAACTTGTGTGGCAGTGACTGAGATATATCTGGGGGGTGCACCCCTAAGAGAGCAGCTTGCTGCCCAGGCCAGGCTGCCCCTCTGGCAGCACTTGCTGCGTTGCCTTCATGGCTTGTGCCATGCAAATCATTAGAAGTCAAGGTCCCTACACACACCTACAAACTAGCTCATCGGGTAGAAAAATAAACCGGAATGATCTTATTATTTTCACCAATATTAAGGGAGTTAATATAGTTTGCACTAGTTGCAAAATTGGCCTTCAACATGTAGTTGGTGACACATAGCAGCTGCTGGGGGAGAACGGAAGAACAATAGCTATGCCCCCCCACCCCCGCCCTTCTTTATGAGGAAGCTCCATTCTTTAAAATGCTTGACAGATAGAGATGACTCCAAAGAAGTCAATGCACATCATGTTTTAAGATCTCAGATATTCTGGTGGTAGGTGAAAATTTTAGTTTTGCTTCATCTGTCAGCATTAGTTAATTCCAATGTTAAGTAACATTGCTTCACTCCCATTGCTTGGATACAATGGATGAATGGGATGTTTCACCCAAGTCTGTGATACTTTTTGCTACTTGTGCTCTCAAGTAATTCTCAAGGTATACTTTGTATTTAAAAGGCTTTTCTATACGCTAAGGGCTTGGAGTGTGTTCCTCTGCAAGACAGGTTAGTTATTCTCATGGTTCCTGAGGTTGAAAAAAGGAGAACCAGCAGCAAATAGTTACACCCAACTCAACTTGTATAGTATTAAAACTTTGTTAGTTATTTGCTCCCTGCAAACTTATTCCGAAAAGTTAGACAAAACTTTACAGAACATAAGTATTTGTAATGCTAGCAAAGCACAAAGAAATTGCAGTTGGCTCTGTCTGTCATAAACGTCATCTCCACGGGCTATGAGAGCTGATTTTAAGAGATGTCTGGCATTCCAGCACCAGAAACTAATGCTGGGATGACTTTTTGGACTCACCATCCTCAAATGTTTCCTTTCTGCAACCCATTTACAGTGACAAAACAGACAGCAAATCCTTCTATTTCAACAACTTCTGGCTTCAGCATTGCTATCTCAGCAGGATGTGAAGACAAGATAAAAAGGCCAGCAGTGACTTTGCCTGTAGATGGGTCAAAGAAATTTGTCATGAAAACAGCTTTCATTTCATCCCTAAGATGAAGTTCAGTGACTGCAGCACAGTCAGGACCCGAGCTATTACATGTGTAAGTAAACAGCTCAGAGGTTAATATACAGCCGAGAAAATCTGTGGGGGTTTTTTTCTTCTTCTTTTTTTTTCTTTTCTTTTTTTTTTTTTTTTTTTTTCTCTCCCTCTTTTTTCTCTTCCTTATTCTATACATGGTTTTCAGCTGAAAAAGGATTCGGGAGTGTGCCTCCCGATACATGGCACAGGCTGGACTTCTGCTCCAAATATTGTAGCATTTCCCTGTGATTTAATCCTCAGGAGGGGAAGCCAAAGAAGACATGATTTAACTTTTGTAGACCTGCCACCAGCTTTTCCTGGCCCATCCAGGGTACAACAACGAGCAATGCACTAAAGCAACACAGGGCAACAGAGGACTGGCTCAGACTTTCCTAAAGCAGTTCAAAATAGATCAAACAAGAGCCTAACATAAAAGCCATGTTTCAACAGAGGTAAGTTTCAGAAAACAAGCTTGAGATAAGGTAAGTGAATGCCCAGCTCTCGATAGCTGAAGGTGAAAAACTTGGAGTCTTGGGGGTTGAGCACTTGCTGAAACCACGGTGCTGCTGTGCGTGCTCAACACCAAGGGCAGCAGAGGAGATGGCTGGCACTGGCTGGATTAGCCGCCGGTGAGCAGCCCCCATTGAATAGCCCAAGGAAGAGGGGTGTTTTATGGGTGGAATAACAGTGGTGCAGAGGGGTGAGCAAGGCCCTCTGCCTTTCATCAGGCAGCTCACAGTGATCCCCTGAATCCCAGGGATGCCGCAGCATCCAGAAGGCAGTTGAGGGTTTTTCAGGGCATCTGCAGTGCAAGTGTCCTGTGTCCAGGACTTCATATTCAGGGCACAGAATGGGCAGACCACCCACTGTTTTCTGTCCCTTCTTTCCCCTCTGAGGACAGCTAACTGCATTAGGAAGGGACACAGGCAGATCATTTCCACTAGGCCAACCATGAGCAGCGATGTGTATTTGGAAAGGGATTTCAGATACATGCTGAAGTGATGACCTTGCCTGCTGTGCTGTCCCACATGTGGGAGCGATCTCTGAAAGAGCCTATCTGTGAGAGTGGCAGCCTACGACAACCTCCTCACTTGCATGTTGCAGCAGAACCACCCTAAGGATGGCAATTAGTTCAGGACAAGATGTGCATGCACTGAGCAGCTCATCCATTTTGCTTCAGTCAAGTAAGGATATTTGCTTTGCATCAAACTACTCGGTAACAATATTTTGTTCAGGGACAACTTATCTACACCAAAAGTGATCTGGGGACATGGAGATAAAGCTGAAACTCTCCTCTCAAAGACACAATGTCTGAAGAATTGCAAAAATATTTTTTGGATTACCAGAGTGGACATCTTAGACTAGAGCATTTTTCAACTGCAAAGACTTCTCTGCCCATGAAAGAGGAGCATTTTTATACATGTATTCAAACACAGACAACAGAGTTGGCGAATTCCGACCTGAATGGACAGATATGTTGCAAATATTTTCCCTGCATTATTACGTCACCAAGAAAACTTCTTTTTATCCATTTCTACATGTAGATAGAAAACATGTTCCACAAGTGAACTCATTAAAAAAAAAATATTCCACATTTCAGAAAGCATAGGTCATTATGTGACTATGTTGCAGGTGCCTCTGCTACAGTCCTTTATTGTGTTTGTTTGGGCATTCATAGCTGGTTCTCAGTTTGAGAATTGTAGTAACTTGCACAGTTACTAGTTAATCAACTTACACAAATTGTCACATCTTGAATCCCTTAAAAAGGAACAGAAGAAAGGAGGTAAAAGCTATTTTTGCATCACAGTGGTTTAAGTATATTGCTCTACATGCTGAGCAGTTCCTGTATACTAAAGAGCATTAGCACCTTTTCGTTTCAATGGTGGACCCCAGAAAATTGCTCTTTCAGCTGAGCACACACTCCACAAATTTTCAATGTGAGCTTCAGAGAGGCTATCCAAGAGTTACACACCTAAAATGCACGGCCTTGAATACATGAAAAAGAGGTTTCTACGTGTGTCGAACTGTTCAGCCAGGAATTGTTGGTGTCAAAGTGAGAGCCTAGGTCTTGCTAATCTAGTGGTTCCACCTGGAAAAAGGAATGCTAAAAGAAATTTGAAAACTACCCAGCAATGTAAAAAAAATACATGACCTGGTGTGGACACCTTTGTGGTAGCTCAAGGGAAAGAGACACAACCTTGTTAAAGGCTTCTATATGTCAGGAAGAGAAGGATTTTGGACAATAACAGGGACAATGATGCTTTACTGCTTTGAATTCCAAAATCTGGAGAAATTATATAGGGAAGGGATGTGGCAGGGGACAGGGCTGCAGACACACACCTGGAAGGTGGCTCTCTGTGCCGAGGAGGACCCTAGAGGGACTGCAGCCCATGCAGGACCCACACCAGGCAGAAAAGCAGTGGTGGCATGGATCAGCAGAGGAAAATTACTATGCGCCAGCCCCAACCCCCTTTGTCACCTGTCACCTCACCCAAGGGACAGGGAGGGACTGAGTGTAACATGCAGTGAAAGTGAAGTGAGGATTAGGAAAGGGAGATGAGGGTGTTGGACTGAAGCTGAGCCTGGGGAAGGGGGAGGAAAGGCATTTCCCTCAGTGTTTCTTTTATCGCTTGGCATCTTATTTTCCCCCTTAATAGCCAAATCAGTTACTAAGAGTTTATGTTAATTCCTCGTGAATTAAATTAAATTAAATTCCCTGAGTCAAGACTGTTTTGCCTGTGACAAGAGGTCATTCATGTGGCATTTTCACACAGCTCTGGGCTGCTTTTTTTTTTTTTTTTTTTTTTTTTTTTGCCAGTCAACAAAATGTGCTGATTGGGGTTTATTTCTTCTTTAGGACAGTGACATTCAGTATATATCACATGGTGCTCATGGAAAGGGACTGCATGGCTATGAAAAGGTGTGGCCACTCCTGGCCATTATCTTTTCTGAGGATAGCATTGTTCTTTCCCCACACGATGGAGACCTACTTAGGGACAAGTAGCAAAAGCAGCTGTTCTCTAGCTTATTTCTGAAAACTGAGTGTGAAAGGAGGCTACCGCTGTTGTAGTATTTAATACGGCCTTGTTGCTGGCCAGGAGCAAACAGGGACTTACCTGTGCATAAACACCAATTTAGCTGGCTGCACCACCTGCACCTCATCTGTATGCATTTAAGAAATCCAACCTTCTCAAGAAGTGTTCATGAGCCATGCAATCACAGCAAGATGCTAGGTACATATATAGCAGTGGGACCCACTGCAGCTGATGACAAGTACCACTGCTGTAAAGCTGATGGTGACAAAACCCATCCCTAATGCATGTGATAAGGCCCAAAGGAACTTCTGATTCCTACAAAAAAATATGTAGCTTTTGGTCCACAAAGAAAACACTGACCTCTTGTATCCATAAATCATCACAGCTCAAGAGAAACTAATATCTGATAAAAGGATTCAAAGTGTTCCTTATGGGGTCAGGAGAGTTCATAGCTCTTTAATCAGCTCTTTTATATTTGCAATCTAGACAAAGTCCTAGGCCACTGGCTAAAGGGTTAGAAAAATAACAGACGTATTTCTTAAGATGGTTTTGAAATCTTTAAGTGTTTTGTGCAACAGCAGGACCAGGCCCCAGGAACAAAGGAGTCCCAGAAGCCTGTCCATCAGCTCAGGAGGTAGCCACCACTCAAGAAACATTTGAGTCTTTTGGGTGGGACCAGTGTTCACAGGTACAAAAGATAACATCTGTATGGGGCACACCTTCATAGTTTGTCAGTAACACCCAAACTCTGGCTTAAAACTGAAGCTGTATTGTTCTCCATTAACTATTACATGGATTTTTTTTTTTTTTTTTTAAAGAAAAATAGGAGTGGAATACACTGAGGTCCATAAAGAGTTCTCCGTTATCTGAAACTGAGTTTCATTTCCAAGATTTGCTGATGACACTGAGCTATTCTGGGTGTACTCCAGAGGGAACTGAAGAAAGGTGGAAAACCAGACAACACGTTGTCAGATTAAATATATGCAATTTGAACTGTTTCCAAATGCTGCTACGTACTGAATTGAGTACATCAATTCAGAAGACACACCAATGCATTTTAATAGACAATTTAGTGACAATCTCTGGACAACCTGTCAGTACCCAAAACCAAACAAAAAATCTAAAAAGAAACAAAATATTACAGAATAAGATAGAAAAGCATTCTACTAATATCTAGCTCATCATTCAAATTACATTTATTTTCTTGGAGAAATAAAGCTGAGGCACAGAATTAAGAGGTATCACAGTCAAACTGCGTCCCACAAGATTTTGTGCTGATATAGACCATGTTTTTAAAAGACCTACCCCAGTATTTAAGTATATAAAGTATTATATGTGGCTTTACGTGCTGACCATATAAAAGAATGGCCCTGTTTGGGAGGGGTAGCCATCAGCACACAACACAAGATTTTTGAAGAAATTGATTATATAGGTAGCTGCAGCGTACTTTATGCCTGACCCAGCAAAGCATGTAATGCAGTCCTCTCTATCTTCAGAGAAATCTAAAGGACCAATACTGCCTCAAAATCTCTGCCGCTAAGCCCTGCCAGCCTCAGGAGGGCTCAGAGGGCAAGGATGCTGAGAGAAGAGGTGTGGGAAAGGTACTCTGAGAGAGAAATTTACTTTGTCATATCTCACCTACAAAGGTAATGGCTGTAGAAAAGGTTCAGCCATCTGCCTGGTGAATTCATAGTCCTAAGGTCAAGGAAGATACGGCAAAGGCTTAACAGGGAGGAATGTTCTTCAGGATGGGTCCCATTTAACTTCTGTATGAGTGACCTGGAAAAGATGAATGACATGCTCGTGACATTTACAGATGCTGATTAACTAGAAAATGAGGCAAAGAGCTAATATGCAGGTGAAAGACAGTAAGAAAATTAAGTAATGCTGTGGTGAGGCATACACATACAGCCAACACATATATATGTGTGTGCACACCTGCTTCTAAACATAGTGAAAGAAACTATTTTTTAAATTACTGTTTTTATTGACATTGGACTTGCCCTGTTGGATGGCTGAATGAATACACTTTTCCATCAAATGCAACCATCTAATGTCTTTTACTGCTGTCGGCAATGCTATTGATCTAGTTTGTTTCCACAAAGGTGATTTCAGACCAGATTCCCAATAAATTTGTTTCCTCCTATCTTTTGCTTTAGCCTTTGTATATCTGTGTTGTGAAAGCAGCAATGTGAAAGCATTTAAGGTAAATTTCAAGCAGAAAAGGGTAAAAGTACAAATGAGCATATTAAAAACTATGATTTTGTATCTGAGAAAATAAAACTTTGGTTTGACACGCGTCCTGGAGATGACCTTGCGGCAAGAGGAGGAAGTGAAGGTGGCATTACTCCTTGTGAACATCACTTGTGGTGACAGTCAGGGTCTCTCAGTCAGACAAGCACACCCAACTCTTTCAAGTCCTTTCCCTCTGGCTAGCTTCCAGGTGGGGCTGCCTGGCTGGATGTGATAGCAGGGGAATGGCAGCCAAGGCATGAACAACTTCCCACCTGCTTGAGGCTGGCAAGAAAGCTCTTTTCTTTGCTATTACTCTGCGACCTATGAAAGAAAAGGTTTTCATCTTTCACTTCTGAACACCAGAAGACAGAGCCACTCACAGTTGATGCAGGGCCAGACCACTGAATTATCGCTTGCTTTCCATCATTTCCTTCCTTTGGAAAAACAACTCTGCCTCTTTTCACGTGCTGCTTGAAAAACCCTTCCCCAGCTCACGGGCCAACATCCAGGACACCTGTAGCAGGGCTACACTCAGTCACAGCACAGAGATGCCTGCTGTGGTGTGCCGTGCTGTGCTGCTCATCAGATGCAGCGTCCCTGGGGGGAGTCAGGGGTCCCCCAGGCAGGCGTGGGAAAGGGCTGGCAGCACCGAGTTGTACCCAATGACATGTATGAGGATGGCGTGTTTTCTCCTCATGTGAATGAGGTGCAGCAGCATTCATGGGGTTTGGGCACCTCAGTACAGGACTAAGAGATGGAAACCAATGGACAAACTGTGTGTTGAGCACGAGACCTGAGTGACCTGACCGCCCACTTAAACGCTGACTGCAAGTCTCACCCTTACAGCTATGTAATCAGATGCCTAACCCTAGCCTCCACGCAGCCTTTCTGCTCTCTCTCAGGCAGTTCTGGGTTTGATTAGCAGCTGTCAGACATGTCTGCACATGCACAACGATGAGGTGAGGCAACAGGGTCACCTGCAAACACCAGGGACAAGTTATCAGGAACATCAATCTACAGTGTGCACTGGCCCCGCATTTTGCATTCTAATACACTGTACTGGGAGGCCTTGGTAAGTTGAAAATGTCTCACAGATTTGACTGGGGGCAGATTTTTAGCTCCTGAATATTAAAGCTAACTAGGTTTAGGGTTAGAGGGTTTGGGTTACACACACACACACACACACACACACGCACGCACGCACGCACGCGCAGACACACACACACACACACACGCACACGTTCAGAATGGGTTGGACAAGTTGCTTCAAAGGATTTATTTTCTTTATATCTGTTTGCTTATAAGCTCAGCCATGTATACTAGTGTAGCATTACCCTGTGACAAGTCACACACACACACCCCCCAAGTTTACACGGGGCAACTTAATGATTCAGCCCCGCTGGAACTTAGCCAGGGTACTTCTACTCTCTTACTACTCCTGCTAGCAGTATATGTGCTGTTGACCCTCTGCTTCTCCCCTGTTCCTTATCTGTGAGCTCTCCCCCAGCACCCTCTCTGCAATACAACTACTGTGCGTAACAGGAAATGTAGGAGGAGAAGATGCAACTCTGCAATTAGCCAGGTGATGAAGCCAGCTGACCTGGTACCCAGGGCAGCAGGTCAGACGGACTATGAAGAAAATTATACTGATTTTGCTGCATTCTGGTGTGGCCTGTCTGCAAGATCTGGGTCATATAGCATGCTGGGTAGCCTATAGCACATCCTTTCCTACATCACAACCCTACTGTGATATAAATGCGAAGAAGAGTCTGCAATTCCCCTAGCATCATTGTCGTATAAAAACATCTTGGCCTAATGAAGGTCATTCAGACTTCTATTAAAAGGCACGTACAGACTTGCAAGAAAGGCTGCTGATCTGAATGTAAGCCGCAGAATTAGTGAGACTTTATTAGGCTATTTTCAAGGTATCACAGCTCTGAGGAACAGAAAAACACATTGGTGGGGCACTTTCATAGCTACTTGAGTGTCAAATAGCTTCAAGCTTCTTTTGGAAGCCAACAGAAAAGCAGAAACCACTCTCTGTTAGCAAAGAGACCTCTGACAGCATCTGTGGCTCTCTAATAGAATGTGGCAGACAAAAGCCCCAACCTTTGCTCTGGCAGTAGGTGTAATTGCAGGAAAGCCTTTGCATGCACCTACATCCAAGGCTTGACCTTCTAAGTGTCAGTGAGAGAACAGACGCGAGGTGAATGGATCGAGAGAAACTCCAGGGAAATGCCACCTCCACCAACAGCAGTCACATCTCTCCTCCTGTCACTGCCAGGGATGTCCTTGCCCACCTGTGGGCCCCAGACACCCAGCCAGGCGCCTGCCCATGAAACTGCCTGTGTAGGTTTTAGGCATCGCTGCCTGCTGAGGGCTAGCAAGCATGCTTGCAGCAGAGCAGGGCATATCTCTCACCCCCTCCACCAGCATTCACAGCATGGCATTTTATTGCAAGGCTGCACTGACTGGCACACTGGTGCACTGCTGTGGGAGAAATGGAGCAGCTGCCTGCTGGAAGGGAAAGTATTGTGTTTGAGTGAATAAATTTAAACCCTGGTGTTTGAGCCCAAGTCCAGTAGCTCATTTATGATACAATGCCAAGATACCTCACAGGGATTTGTGCTCCACTTTCCTCTGCCTGCAGCCCATGACGCAGTGCAGCCTGCGCTCCCAGTGCAACCTGCGCTCCCAGTGCATCCAGAGCCCGGCAGCAGCAGCTGCATTGTTGCAGCACATCCCTGGGCACAAATGGTTTGGCTTTGTCCTGCTGTAAACAGCAGTGGTCCAGGAGCAATATCTCCTACTACCACTGAAAAGGGAGCAGTGACGCTTGTGAATGAACCCCCTGAAAGGCAAATATTTCATGGTTAATTTGTAATGCAGTCAAAGGTCTTCTCTTCTTTGGAATTTATAGGTCTTAACCACTGTTTGAACTCTGTATGGTCCTGGGAGATGAACAGTACCCCAGAAATGTGGTGATTCCTTACCTCTCATAGTTGTGGCATGCTGCGTTTCCATCCTTCCTTCAGCAACAGTGCTTACACTCCATGCAGCATAGTTACATTACCACCCATCAGGCTATGTGGAACTTCACTAAATAGCAGCTCCAGCACTCGCAGGTCTACCTAATTAAAACAAGTAGAGCTGAATGAATTGAGGAAAAAGTAATCAGCTTAAGCTGTTCTGATACAAAAAGTATGAAGCTGATCTGAGATCACACATCTGGATTATTATACTGGCATTTAGAATATTGTGAATACTACATGCTGGGTGCCCCAGTAAAAAACTCTTAATGGGAAAAGTTACAACTGATGTTGGTTTTTAGCTGTGTGGCATCTGAGGTGAGAAGGTCCCTCTGCCCCACACCTTGGACGTGTTTGGGTAACTCTGAGATCCCAGAGTCCAGATGAAGCAATTCATACAAAAAGAGACAGAAAACAAAAGCATATGTCCTATTCAGTACGGTGCATGCCAGACAACAGCTGGCCAGATGAGTAATTTTCCAGGAGAGTGTGAGAAAAGGTTATTCTTTAGGAGGACTTGACGAGACTTGTGCACGCTGTTCATGATCCAGAGTCTTGCCTGAGCTTCCAGAGCAAGCCACAGAGTCAGGGTCCAGGTCACCTGCCTGGCACTGCCATTGAACTGGTCTGGGGCAAATCAGCTAGCATCCGTCCCTGCCACTTCATTGTCCTACAGGGCGGACAATGACCTGGCATGTCCCACGGCATGAGGAAACCCAAGGGTTGCTGCCAGGACCAAAACTCAACTTTAAATAAATAAATAAATTCTTTTTAAAGACTTACTAATGGAAACATTCTAAGTAATGAAAAGTGACTATCAAACATACTATTCCTCTGCAAATATTAGCGTAACCAGGCAAAGACAGAGCACAGAGTGAAACAATTTTTTTTGAGATTCTGCATTCTCAAGGAGCAAGAGATTCTGAAGACTATTTCATTTTAATTTCCCTGTAATTAAAAGCATGTTCAAATAAATCCCAGGACACATGTATCTTTGCATTTGCAAATTATACAAGTTTTATGGAAACCTGAAACACACAAGCCTATGCCATTGTCTGAGCTGAGAGTTGCAGAAAAAGTGAATGTAACAAGCGGCAGAAGGAAAGTTGAGTGAATTACCATCAGCTTCCTATATTAATGATGTGATATACTGTCAGCAGTAAAAAGATAAATTGTAAAATGCCAGGGCTTCCCCCTGTTGCCTGGGAAAGCCCCCAAGGCCCTTCAGAGAGGCAAGGCCCTCTGGTGCAGCCCTGCCAGGTCTCAGTGTAAACACCACAAGCTCCTTGCTCATGCTGGATGAAGGCAACTTGCACATGAACCCTGCGCTTCATCAGGTGGTTGCTGAAACTAAATTTGTTCCTTGGAAAACATGCACACGTTCCCATGGTCCCAGGAAACAGTGAGATGCCCAAATGGATTGCCTCAGCTGACCTGGCCTAGCTCCTTCCTAGCAGAAAATATCTATTAAAGCTCTACTAGGTCAATTTGCCAACTTCTGCAAAAAAACTCATGGCCTATCCCTGTCTGAGGCATTGCATGGGCTCAGATCTTCACCCCCACAAATGCTTGTAGGGTGAGCAGGCAAGATGACTTTACCCACAGGTATTCCTGCAAAAGGTGGCCAGTGTCTGGCTAAAGAGCCCGGGGGCTGGTTCTGCAAGAAACCAGGGGATCTGCTCAGCATTTTAACTCTGTTTTCTCAAGGCTTTTGCTTGCTTCCTCAGGCATGAACACTATCATACTTATGGATTTACGACTCAGGAGATGAGGTGCATCTGGCTGTAGGGAAATTGATAGGAGAAGTAAAGGGCTCTTCTCCAAGCTTAGCTAAATGCCAGGGTTTTTATGCAAAGGTGCAGCCTGCAGATGCTAACTATACAGCCCTTAAAGGCACATAGAAATCAGGCAGCAAAATGCACAACCAGAGTCATATGGTTTTCCAGACAGCCTTAAAAAAAAAAGCAGAAAGAGCTTAAAAGTAACTAGGTTTAATCATAATTTTGCTTTGGAACAACACCGTAACTCTCCCTTGCAGAGAAGGTATTGGGCTTTGGAAGAGGTGGGATCTGGTGCAGGCTCTTTCACAACACACAGTTGGTTTCCTCTCACTGGGAACCATTAATGTGTCCAGACCAGGTGCTCCAGCTGAGCAAACAGCCCTACCAGCCCAGTTTCAGATGGGGACTGCAGAGTGCCTGGGAATGTGGGCAACAGCGTGTCTTTCTCCGTTCCTCTTTTGCTGCATGGAGCAGCCTGGTGGCTAGGCTGGGATCTGCTGTAGTCCTTGATGTACCTTTTCACTGGTGGTATCACTAGGTGGCTCTGTTAGATTGTCTATTTCTTCTGAGCAAGTTTTTCATCTTCAAAAAAATATTGTCATGTTAGGGAGTGGAGATCTTTTTCCCTTACTTCTTTTTTGCTTTTTTTTCCGTCTTTTTTTTTTTTTTTTCCCCTGGGGGCTTGCTCTGAGGCTTATTCCCTGTATTTAGAGAGAAAACACGCAGAACCACAACTCTGAGCTTGTAAGGATGACTTTTCTTTGAGGGGGGGGGGGGGTTCTTTGTAAGCTGCTTGACATGACCTTTGCTCCAGAGCTAGTAAATGCATATAAATAAAAGAAGATGGGCTTTGAGCAGTTGATACTCCAGCTTGTAGAAAGCTGATCCAGAAATTTGCTATGATTTGCCCAGTGCCAGGAGGAAAAGGAATTTTTTCAAGTGGAAAGGCTGGAACATTTACATGGACCCCCTACATTTACCTGGGCCTGCAGAAGGACAACATACCAGCTTTGTGATTCTGTCACATGTTACCTTTCCTCTTCCTTTAAGAGATTATTTGTGCTTCTGTGGATGAAAGGCCATTGCAACATTCAGCTTTTCACTGCAATCCTTTCCAATTCAAAAAAAACGAGTGTTTATATAGTGAAGCTTGTAGTCACTTGTACAGCTGCAGCATGAAGGCAGAGTGAAAATGTAACTAGAAAAACCCACACAATCACACCCCTCAGCACTGAGAAGCCGGACCAAGGCTCTGTGTTTCACTCTGTGTGCAGCTGCTTGACCATTCAGTACTGTGAATTTACAGGAGGGCACAGAGCAGCAGCACATTGTGCTGAACTGCTTCTGAGTCTGCTGGGAGAAGGAAGCTCTAAAAAATTGGAAAAGAAGAAATCAGTAGTGCCTGGGAGAAGTAGGGGGCCCAGAGGATATGCTAAGTGAAGGAGGGTGGTGGAAGCACTCAAAAGTCACTGATGAGTTATTTCCTTCAAGCACCACCTCTGCTACCAAAGAGTGGTTGGTGCTGCATCAGTTAAGGAAAACCCAAAGACTGGTTAGGTTCTTCAGCAGTAAGCTGACCTTCTCACAGTCTAAACACTTGATAATTCCTGTAATTACAGATTGTTCATGCTCCAGAAGACCAGCTGTCCCAGCACAAGTCAAGAAGATAAGAAAAACCAATGAGCAAAGAAGCTCATATGTCTCCATCTTATTTACAGAAATTGTGAACAGAGCAAATCTTGGTCCCCGGCAATGTGCCAAAAGGGAGGGGAGGAAACAGAGACTATATATGTCCAGCTGGCACAATGCAGCTGGAAAAATTTTGCAGCCTAAAATGCTCACTGTCTCTGAAAGGAGAACAAGCCCCAGACAGCAGAGGTCTGCCATGACACCTCTTGCTTTACATGGGACGACCAAGCAGTGGGTGGGTTTCCTCTGTTTGCATGTGAGCCAGCAAACCTACCCGTGGCAGAGGGGAATTCATCCTGGGTACTGCAGAAATGCTGATGATTGCTCTTTGGATAGCAAAATAGCATCAGTCCCAGTAAAAGAAAGAGGCCCAGTTTCTCAAAGCAGATCATTTCGGTTCTGAACATCTTAACTAACAAAAACGTAAAGGGGCTGCCCAAGACCCACAGCAAAACTTCCATTTTTTCAAGCCATTTAACTCCTATAGTACTGGGATTTCCCTGGACAGTTGCTGGGAGGCTGTTACGAAGGCTCAGGCAGGATGACACTCTCAAACTGACAAGCACAGGAGATTCCAGATCCACAAATGAGCAAGGGCTACAAACAAGCATGTGAGATACCATGTTATATCAGGCAGATTCTAAGATGTCTTCCTTTCTTGAGGACACAGCTTCCAGCCAAGTGGAGCTTTGAGATGAGTCCATGACCATGTTTCTGACTAGAGCTGACTATTTGCAGGGCTTTCCGAGGTTATTTTCTTGTTCTAGTCTTCCACTTGAATAGGTTAAGCCATCACATTAAGCGGCAGAGACTGCAGCAGAGCTGTAAAACCTGCTGTCTGAGAATCCTCTCTGCTTACCCATTGCTCCAAGGAAGGTCCTGCAATTACAAGTGACAAGGCAATTTGGCTCAACAAGAGGGGTTTGCCACCTAGCAATTCTCATGATCACAGGGGATCAAGTGGCACATCCACCTCTTATCCCAGTGACAAAGTTCCCTCCCAAGCACTACAGGAGCAACAGCAGTCACTGAAGTCAGCATGTGTGACTGGCTGTAAGCTGAGCTGTAGGGAAATGTGTCACCTTTCAGCCATTCTTCTTAAAGCTGAGGGTATGTCCTCTGTTAAGTACCAAAATGATACATGCAGCAAAAATAGAGATGAAAGAATGCTTAACACAAAAAAACCTCCCAGAGAAGGTGTTTTCTCTACCTGCATCCCTTTCTCCAGCAGTAGCACCTCTCATCCCAGGAACAAATTATCCACGTATTTCTAAGCACTGAAGCAAATACAAGGACTTTTTACATCTCTCCCAGCTCTGCCTTCTCCATACAAAAGCTGTTTCCAATTACAGACAGCTTCTATCAGCATCTCTCACCCATCTGGCTTGCAGGAGCTGATTTGGATACTGGCTTCATGTTTTCACCTTACTTGTTCCTTGGGCTGTGTGGGAGGAAAGGGGAAGGAAGAGAAAGTGAATGTAAGTGAATATCAAGAACCTGCCTCGGATAAAATATTCAAATCTTACAATGAATAATAAATGGCAATGGAAAACATTTACCTAGCTACATCCAAGCCCAGGGCACTGAAGCAGAGGACTGTACCAGCCTGGCCTGGTAGTGCCTTACAGAGGACTGAAGGAGGCAAAAAATTTTGCATTGCTTCTGTGATTAACTGAATACCCCTCCACCAATCCAACAGTAGACACAGACCCAGGCCACACACACGCAAAAATCCTTTACGCTTCTGCTCCACCAGCACAGGTGCCATACTCACATGCAGCAAAACAACAGGCGAACTTCTTCAGAGGTTTCAGGACAGCCTCAGCTGGAGGTTAGGCTGTTCTGTGCTGTTGATCAGCAGGAACTACTCCAGAAATGCTTAGTAGAGGTTTGCCTTGCAGCTGCCTTGTTGGCCCCATTCTGAGCTCCTGTATGCTGCCCACCCCCGCCCTGAGCTTTCTGGTGGCCATAGCAACATCCCCAACATCACCTGAAGTGCCAGCTCTTCCCTCCTTTCAAGCAGCCTCCGCTCTAGGAAACGATCCTCTTGAGTAGCAAACCTGTGTGCTTCACGCTTAGAGCCATTTTCATCTCTGACTGTATTGCAGCAGGCTGGTTTCTGACATTTACGAGGTTCAATTTGTCCAGTACATCCCCCTTGCCTTCCCCTCCCTGCCGCCAGCACTGATTGCTGCTGATTAGCTTTGCAGGAGAATAACACTGCGACACACCGGCCTAAAAGCATGGGTGGCTTTACCTGCTGGCAGCATTTCTTAGGCACCCTGTCAGTAGCTTCTTCTGCTGTTCATTGAGGCGAAGTCCCTGCCCTTGCTGCAGGGCTTGGCTCTGCTTGTTGCACCTGAAGGGTCAGGTCTCTACTCTCTTCATTCTTCTCTAGTCAGAGGGTTGGCTGGACTAAACCCTAGCAAGTCCCTTCATCAGAGCTGCTGAATCAACCTGGGCACCATCTGTGGTCAGAAAATAGGCATCCTGCTCTACCAGATTGGAAAATGCTCATCTAAGCACATCTTATAACCTGGGCAGTTTGAGCATCCATCTGTACAGATGCCACGCTGCTGCGGGAGCCGCTCATCCCCCTGCTCTTACACGTTACGGATGTTTCCTTTAGCGTTATTCTGGTTTCAGGCACAAACTGCACAGAGGCTGAAAAAAATAAGGAGCCTTCAGGGATTTTGTGAACCACCCTGTCTGCTGCTTTGGGATACACACTCACCGCTGCTGCCTCAAGACACCTTGAACATCTAGAAACTACTCAGAAATCGGGGTGGCTGGGTGGTGGGTGGGTGGGGAGGGGGTAGCCAGGAGGGGAAAGGAAAAAGGGAAGGAGAGGGAACACAGAGGCTATCCTTTCCCTCACATGGGCTTCAGGGAACCTCTCAGCACTAGTGCAAACTCAGGAACATGGACCCCTGCCTGTGTACTATTTGGCAGTAAATTCAGATAATGGTCGTGTCAGGCTGAAATGCTGCTCTGGATTGGTTCTGTTCATTGCATTTCTGTTTCAAACTGCTGTTTGCAGAAGTGTTTCAACAGGCTTTGCTTCCAATGCACTTAACACTGTTTACAAAAAAACCCAGACTGCCTCTAAGGCATCCAGAAGCATATATATATGTAGCTTGAAGGAAAGATTTTGTTTAGTTTTTAAGCCCTTCAGTGCTTTCAGATCTAATTCGTTTATGGAACAAGATAAAAATGTTACTTATTGCAGGCCAGCGTATTTCCAGACAGATACAACCATCAGTGGCCTTTCAGATTACAAAGTAAACAACTTGCTTAAGTATTGATCATAAATCTATGATATCACTTGGATTTATTTTAACTTTGCACATTAGTGTCAGTTGCTGTGAGATGCAAATGCAATAGATTTGCTTTCCTATTGCTTTTCAGAATATTGTACATGTGCTACTTCAGTATCCCAGGCTCAGATATTGCATTTGTTCCCTGGGGTGTAACAAACAAGAATTTTAAAAGGGCAGAAAATGAATTTCTAGCCCAAGGGAAAACATTTGATGAAAAAAGTCACATTGTTAATAGTTTTCATGGAAAATGAGATGAAAGTGGGGATGAAAAAAATACTGGAGTGTTTTTAGCTCTAAGTGCCACTGAGGGCCTAATAAGACCTGTAGTTTGTCATTTTTGTGCCCGGTCTCTTCTGCACACTGGGGGTCTGAGTGGGGTTCACGCATGGCATGCCTCGCTGGATTTAGAGTAGGAGGAAGGTGGCTGCTCCCCGTGGGCAATGTCAGGCAAGGGAGGCTGGCTGGTAAGACCTAAAGCATAATTCAGGAAGCACTATGACATCTGGATTGACTAAAAATCATTATATTTACTGGATGTATCCTTTTTTATAACGAGAATTTCTTTACTCCTGTGGATAGCAAGCAGTTTCAGAACGAACCGTGAAAGCCTGATTTGTCCAACAGAAATGTCAATGGAAATGGTTCAGGTCAGCTTTCATAATACCACCTTGTACTTTGAAAACAGCAAGCGAAGTAATCTTCCTGTTTTATCCAGAAGGAATCAATGGCAGACAGGCCAAGTGGATCTCAATGTTGGACAGCAAATCATTTTTAGTGTGCAGACCCACTATTCTGCTCATTGTTTCATCACCAGTAGAGGGAAAAGATGTATCAGTGTGTTAAAAGAATCACTGCATGCACTATCACACTCCCTCCTTGAAAGAGATGGTGACTGCAGAAATCCATTTTTATTGTTCTTAGATTCATTATAAGTAGCAAACTGATATTTAAAAAAAAATAACATCACTTATAAAATCCAAGCAGGCCCAAAGTCCCAAGAGAATTTACAGGAGGTCCTGGCAAGGCAGCGTGCAGCTGTGGTAACCATCTTCTCCAACCTGCTAATTACCTTGATCCATTTTCAAGGAAGGAGATAAAATGCCATGATGACATATTTTGCTTTAGCTAATCAGTGCTGTGGGCTGCAAACCAAAGAAAATAGACCCATGAATTCACAATAACCTTCTTCAGAAACCTTTTGGGTTTTTACGCTTAGCTACTGCAAAACAGAAGAGGTTAAATAATGAAAATGCAGGAGAATTGCTTGCTTCGCCTCTCATCTCTGCTGGGCAGCCTTCAGAACAGCCACAGCTACAAGCTGAGTGTTCTATATGATCAAAATCAGACACAGACAGTCCGTCACACTTCCCCATCAGCTGCACTACTAATGCATCCGTCAACTGTCCGGCTTTTTCCTCTATCCTCAGCAAGCAACGGCAGATGTGCTCCAAGGAGCACGAGAGCCTCCTTGGGAGTCACCCACTGAGCTAACGTGATAGCACTGTGTGAATGGTTTGGCTGGAATAGCGTTAATTTTCTTCGTAAAGCCTAGTGTAAGACTATGTTTTGGATTTGTGCTGGAAACAGTGTTCCCAATTCAGGGATGCTTTGGTTACTGCTGAGCAGCTCACACAGAGCCAAGGGCTTTTCTGCCCCTCACCCACCCACCAGCGAGCAGGCTGGGGGGCACGAGAAGCTGGAGGGGACACAGCCGGGACAGCTGACCCCAGCTGACCAAAGGGATATCCCGTACCACATGGTGTCACGCTCAGCATATGAAGCTGGGGGAAGAAGGAAGGGGGGGACATTTGGAGTGATGGCGTTTGTCTTCCCAAGCCACTGTTAGGTGTGATGGAGCCCGGCTTTCCTGGGGATGGCTGAACACCTGCCTGCCCGTGGGAAGTGGCGATTGAATTCCTTGGTTTGCTTTGCTTGTGTGCGTGGCTTTTGCTTTACCTATTAAACTGTCTTTATCTCAGCCCATGAGTTTTCTCACTTTTGCTCTTCTGATTCTCTGCCCCATCCCAACACGGAGGGAGGAAGGGAGGGGCTGTGTGGGGCTTAGTTGCCATCTGGGGTTAAACCACAACACAGTGCTAGGACTCAAGATGTCTGGAAGTCTCAGGTAGCTAGAAGGGCATGTCAAGCCACCTACTGTATGTTTCTGAAAGGGCTGGATGAATGAACCAGGTCCAGGCTCTTTTTTTTTTTTTTTTTTTTAAATATGGGCAGATCTTGGGGGTATTCAAGGAGGATGTCCTGTCCCTCCTCTTTCACAAAAATGTCTGCTTATCCTCTCACAAACATGCTTTCCCTGCCTCACTGGCACACACAAAGGCTTGGGAGAAGCATCTGTCAGATTCCCTCTGTGCTCCAGACTGTGTGTGCACTGAAAGTGGAAAGAAAGTGAACAACTTTCCAGGAATAAATTTGAACATAAAAACAAATCTCCATGAAATTAGAAAGTTTTCAGCAAAACTTACTTTTTTAAAAAAAATATTTATTTTAAAAATAAAAACACTCTTGTGGAAAACTTTCCTTTAAAAAACAAATAGACCAGCTGAAAGGGAACAGAAGTTATTGATTAGAAAGTAATTAGAACACCAAAAGCTTGTTAGGTTACACATATGGCAGGACTACTGCGAAATAAGTTTATAGCTGTTTAGGAAGGGACAACAACAAGAAAAAAAAATTAGTTTGGTCTATCAGTGAATCATTTTATTTATTTTTATATTGTTTTAATTCTGACAGGACACAGGGATAAACTTAGAAGTCTCTGCTCAGTAATGACAATGAAAGCAGCAGTATAGGACATACAAGAGGTCTGCTACAGGTCATCTAATAAGTAACATTAGGTAGAGAGTTTTATTTTCTTTCCTTTTTAAAATATTTTTTAAGCCATTAGTTGGAGTCTTTGGTAGCCTTTTCCTTTCCCAACAGAAAGCCGTGAAACAGGCAGGAGGCTCAAGAGCTTCTTGGGAAACGATGGCAATGATTTTCAGGAAAGTTACAGGCAATAATTTGTTTCAGAGGATGGGTAGCTCTCTAGAGAACAGTATTAAAAGCACACACACACATGCTATGCCAGTGCGGAGGAAGCACACAACAGAAGAGCAACTTGGCTCTGTCAGGAGCTATGCAACAGCCTGAAACTTGAGAAAAATAAGAAAAATAGGAAATAGGGTAAGTTACTCAGGAGAAGCATAATAGAAGAGCATGAATTTACAAGGGTAAAATCAAAGGCCAAGACAGAACAGACCCGGAGAACAGCAACATTAACAAGAAAGTATGTAAATTAATATATTACCAATACAATAATGATCACTTCTTGGTGGGAAGGCAGCAGCTGGCACTGATAGTCAGAGTAATTAACAGCATTTTGCTTTAGTAGTCACTGAAAAGGATCCAGCTAGGACGCAGATGGGCAGAAGAACGATGCCCAGGGAAGGGGTGGAAGAGCTAAGATGATACTAGAAAAGGAGCAAGCCAAAGAGTAGTCTGTTAAGGTAGGAAAGACCTAAGCTTATTTAACTGGCCAGACCTGAGGAAATGCAGCCAGGGTGCTTGTCAGTTTGCAGAGAAGCTCATCAGAATCGCTAGAAGTTTTTGTTGAGAGCTTGATAATGGGAAAAGAGAAACTCAAGATGTTAATCGTAAGACCGACTGACATGTCCAAGGATAATAGAGCAAGTGGCTTCAATTTCAATTCCTAGAAAAGCACTGGAACAAATTAAGTAATTATATGTGAACATGCAGTAAGCAACCAAGATACAAGCCAGCACCATCACCGATTCATTAAAAAAGATGTCAAATCAGTCTAGTTTTTAACCCACTGCCATACCAGGCTGTATAATCTAAGGGAGGCTTAAGTTTGGGGTTATTTTGTGATTTTTTTTCCCCTCCTCATTGTTTTGGTTTTGAGGCGGGTTTGGTTTTGTTCCACGTTCAGCTAGGTTTGGAAAGGAGAAATGATCAGCCACCGTGTGAAATGGACCAGCCTCGAGGCTCTTCAGCAATACAGGACTTTAATAATATGCTATGAAATGAGATCTCTTTAATGTTTATCTTTATTTATTTATTTTAAACCCACTGTTTTGTAACTTTGGGCATCCAGCCCACACAAGCTCTCTCCCCACTGTGACACTAGCCCTACAAAGTATTTCTTTAAACCGCATGGTAAGAGTAAGATTTACACGGCTCCCGGGGGTTCACAAACGCCAGATGAATGTAAATATACAGTTCTGCATGCACATGAAAGCGCACTGCAGTGGGATCCAGAGCTGTTTTAAAAATAATTATCTGCATTAGTCATGGGGTTGAGCAAGGAAAGCTTTCATAGAGGCAGAGTTGTCAGCCTTCATCCACACGCAGCAGAGTGTGGGGAGGTGCAGGCAAAGATCTAATCTGGTAAACCAGTTGATAAATACCTTACACCACTCAGCACGAAAAAGTAAGCTGTGAACAATACAACATATGTGAATTATCTTCTAATTTTATTAGACTGGAGATCACAGTACAATGTTACTGAGAAGCCAGTAAAGCTTGCGCTGCAACTCCCAAGAAGTCAGACTCTTTGCTGCACAACTGAACAAGAAATTCAATGCCTACTGTCAGTACCACAGGTCTTCAAGGGACATCTGCAATTTGTTTCTCACAAAAGAAATTGTTTGGGAGCTGTTGGACATGCATACTCCACCTCCTCCTCCAAGTTTTGCCAGATCTTCCCTCATGTAGATTAAAATATCTTTAGCTAAAAACCATATCACCACAAATTAAACACAGCAACAAAAAGTACTTTTATCAAGACATTTGTTATGACTGCAGAAAAAACTTCTGAAAAAACTTACACCCACCCACCCACCCAACCTTTGATGCCCTTCCTGGAGAAAAACCATTAGCACAGATGAGTAGACTGGGATCTCATGGGACGCATGCAAAATGCTCCAAAACCAAACCATAGGGCCACAAATCCAGGGGATGATAGTGGCCTGTTACAGATCGCCAAAGCCCTTGGGGTGATTTGCCCCTTAATGGCTCTTTTGCACTGTCTTTAAATGGTCCCCTCATGGAGGAGTTGGGTCTCCAAGGACCAGGGTACAGCGTGCCAGCTGCTGGGGCCGTTGCTGTGCCAAGGGCTGGTGAAGACCCTCTGAATGCTGCAGCTGCCTGAGGAGGGACATGTGGGCCTGGGAATTTCAGGTGAGAGGCAGGACTCTGAGAAACTTCGTGATCCACAGGAGGAGAGACCTGGTGGATGGCTGCAGGCTTTTCTCCGCAAGGGAAAGGGGCTGGCTTGAGGGTGCAGTATCAGGCTTGGGCAGGCAAGGTGTGAGCAGCAGATGACCCGAGTGGGGGTCTTGCTTACAATAAGTGATGGGGATGTAACAGAGGAAGAGGGGAACACCTGGAAGCTGTGGACTATAGTCCAGAAGCGTGGCTACCTGCAGGTTGTCAAGAGACAGAAAATCATTAATCAGATACCTCTCCTCTTAACCACCCCTGTCACGTTACTGTGGTTCAACACACCAAGTTCCCCTCATCTAAACAAAAAAACAGCCACCAGCCACTGAAAAAAACCAAACTGACCTCAGCTTTCTAATTGTTCCATCCCCAATCAATAAGAGAAAACTAACAAACCTTTTCAACAAAACCTCTACGTTATCCCCTTTTCCTTTAGCAGCCACCTACAACACATGCACATAACTGGTGGCTGCATTGCAGACACCATCTGTTCCAGCACAACAGCAACTCACCCACTTCTACCCACTCAGCATGGCCAGAATTTAACACTGCATGCTCTGTGTGCAGGGGAGGCACGTGTTGCAAGTGATGGAGGAGAGAAAACTAGGATAAGGAAGGGACCATCATTGCTAGAGGGGGAGTGGAGTACAGCTGAGGTGAACCCTTCTCTTCGGGAGGATGCCAGGTTGGCCACACTCAAGAAGCAGGGGAAAAGATCAATCTTAGGAGAACCAGCTGTTTCACTGTCTTGTACACTGATTAGTCCTGATGCAGCCACCCAAACCTATTGCTTTCTCACCACCACCTACAGCCAACAATGCCATCGTTTTTAATGTGAAACTTCTCCGGTGCAGAACTCCACAGAATATTTTTCTACAAGTAGGGCATCACATGGAACATGTGTAAATCATTCTGGGAACAGACATTGCTTCAGCCCTGGCACAGGCAGAGGACCACAACTTAGCCAGGAAGTTCAGTCCCCTGATATGACAGTTTTACTCTGCAGCCCTAAAGACGGCCACGATTTAAGCCCAGCAAGGAACTAAATACTACACTATCTCTGCACCTGACCTTACCCATTCGGAAAACAGATATAAATAACTGCATCTCGCACTACTGTAAAACAAACTTTGCTTGGCAACAAGATACAAGATGTTCACAGTACCTTGTCCAAAAGGGCTATACAAAAACGTATTCTCTTCTGCAAAATTTCAGCTGTTGCTACTTCCTCGCACTGTTCCCAACAGGGAATGCAAGAAAGCTAGTAAGATCCTTGCATTAGAAAAGTAATTTTTCTTTTGTACGGACTTTTCCAAGAATCAGCACAATTCCCTCAAGGTCTGATTTCTGTGAAGCAATAGGATCACAGTGAGAACAAGTTTTTTGGCCAAAATTTCAATTCTCTTTCCAGAAAGGGCTCTGCACTACGTGGGCTTCCTCTCAAGGCAGGTTGCCAATGCTGTACTTCCAGTTTCTATGACTTTCTTCTTTCTTGCTTGCTATACTTGGATAATCCAGGCTCCATGTAATACCGTTCCCTTTGTACTCGGATATTTCAGAAACTCTCTCAGTTCACATGGCTTAACTTCTACTCCTAAAATGTTTGCTGAAATTATTTGTAGCATCGTTTCTGTTATTGAGCAGTTACTAAAGAAGAGTACATTTACTTGTTTCTGTATTTAGTTTGATTAGAAGGAGGATATCATACACCTGTTTCCTTATATATCATCATTTGGTTGATTGTGCACATATAAAACTGTTTTCTCTCTCCTCTGAACTAGCTTGAAAGCCCTTTGGAAGTGGGATTGCATTTGATAGTTATTTGCACAGCACAAGTGCCCTAATTGTATCAGATGAAAAACTTTAATAATAACTGGTTTGATTAGGGAAACAAGGCATGATACATAAGTTAATCTGTTTAAATATATGCTAAATGTAATCATGGCTACATAAAGTATTTTATTTTTTCCTTTTTTTTGCCATCTAAACTCCCTCAACATACCAGGAAATCACTTGTCTAAGTCATTACCCTTAAAAAAAGTCCTCAATCTACATAACCTTGTAATGACAAAATTAGTAAAGAGCTTACACAGATGACAATAAAGCAAACAATATTCAGTATTAATTGAGGAATTAAATCTACGCTTGTATTACAGGAATCTACAAAAGCAAATGCTATGCATATAAGTAATAAACCCAGTTTAAATACAGATTTTTTTCAATAGTTGAATGAAGTTTTTATTTTAGTACAAATATTATTTTGGCACAGTAGGAGAAAGCACTCCTCATTTATCCATTATTTATATAACCTGTATTGCCATCTTCATTATAGACTCCTCCCTTTTTAATTATGTTTATGGTTGAGATGTCAAACTGAATTTATGCCTTCTCTGCTCTTTTTAGAGCTATTTTTGTTATTCACTTATATGTTCTATTTTATGTATGCATGCACACATACACGTCTCTTTATATACACCCCTTTCCTAGCCATTTGATAGAGAAAGAGACAATATTTGAAAGTAATGCCATTTAAGCAAATCTTTAAGACTCCTGTTGTACTAGCAGTTGCCAAGCTGGGGTTTCTCACAGAGAAACACAGCTCAGGAGCTTTTAAACCAGGCCAGTTCTGAGCAGCCACTGCTGTTATCTGTCAAGTTGAACAGCAGAGGTCAAGCAGGAAAATAACAATATGACCTGCATTGGGCCATGGAAGAACAGCTTTGTAAGCGCGGAGAAACCTTCCCACTCTGAAGGGAGCTCAGACTGCCTGTAGCGTGCCCCTGACACAGGGGCTGTACCTGAACTGCCTATTTTCCTTGGTAAAGATCTAAGGGGAAGAGGGAGAAAAAAGCAGCTCCTTGCAAATGGGCATCCTTCTGCTTCCACAGAAGGTCTAATCACACTTTAGTCCTCTAGGTCTTCAGCGTAGTATCTAGGCTCCATTCAGTTCTAACTTTCCTTGAGCTGCAGGTTCTGCTTCTCCTCAGTTCCTGCTTTACTCTTCAAAAGCAGGCAAATATATTCAAAATATATAAGGAAGAGCTCCTACAGAAGTGGTATATTCCCAGCTGTGAGCCAGAGACAGCTCAAGACTCTTGCCCATGCTCTGACATCTCATGTGATGTAGCAGTCAGAGCTACTGAAGTAACAGCGGTGCAATATCACAGTAAATTTACTGTTATTGGTTCTCATAGAGGACAAAAATGACACCCTGTTCAAAATGTCCTCAGCAATAAGGTATCTGCGGAACACTTAAGCAAAGGAAGTAGATTTTCTTGTAATAGTGTTTCTTAAACTGAAAAAAAAGCACCCAACAGCACAGGTGAAAATCATACAGCCATGACACTGGCAGCTGGCCTGGATAAAGCAAGAAGTATCTTCAAAAGCAAAAGGCAATTTCAGTTTTTTGGCACGTAACCAGAAGGCTGGAGTCACTACATCCTTTTAGGCTAAGTATCATACATAAGAAAGTTGGCCCCTTTTGAAACCAGTGAGCTTATGCTAACTTGGAATCTTTATAAATGAATGTGAAGCTAAAGAGCTACACTACATTTACATGACATTTGTATGAACATGCATGAGCAGAGCTTTCCAGCCCAGAGCTGAAGACCCAGGTACTCAAAAATGACAACAAATTGCTATTCCATTTGCAAGGAGTAACACCCAGTATTTAAATGAGAATTTATCAGGTCTAAAAGCTCAGGGCATTTGTACTGATGCAGAAGGCTCTGAAGGCCAAAGTTAGACTGAAACAGGACCAAACCCATTAGCAATCAGTATCCCTGTGGTACTCTGTGGGCTACATTGATGTATACAGTGAGGTTTTCCACACGCCACTCCATCTCACTACCATTAGAACACCTGACACCCTAGTCCACAGCACTTGTGCCTGTGCAGCCTGAGTGTGCTTGAAACAATTATCCCCTATGCTTGAGATGCAGAGCTAGTGCCAAGGAAACTTTTTGCTATCAGTGCCAGATAATTTATTTTTTAACTTGTAATTGATGCATGGAAGAACTAAAGGCTCCTGTTACAGGAGATGCTGCATCTTCTGTGGGTGGGTGTTAAACTCAATGAAACAGGAAAAATAAATCAGAATACCTTTGCTTTAAAACAGTGTTGCAGGTGCCTGAGCTCCCCTATAGCAGTGTCAGACTAACACATGAAGACTGCACGTGAATTTACACTGACTCTGGCCTTTCAGCATGCTCCAGTGAAATACTGATGTCCTTCACACTTGGAGATGGACCTGGGAAACTGAACTGGCTCTGAAACCCAGAGATCAGCAGCAGTGACTGCAGTCTCCCCAAAAGGCTTTCAGTTATTCTCACATGGTCCTTCTTTTCAACAAATGGAAAACTTTGAATTTTGCCTTTCATTTGAATGAAGAATCAAGCATTCTTAGCAGGTTAGCTTTTACACATGCTACCACTGCATATTTATTCTTTACTACATGGAAATCAGTTTAGTTATATTATACGAGGACTGACCAAAAAAGGAATTTAATCCCAAATCAATCCAAGATGAAATTGGATACTTCATAATTTTTATGAAATTGGTTAAAATAATTTAGAGTACTGTAAGGAAGATAAGCTAAACTGAGACACTGCTTGAAAAAATTTGTATCACTGAGATACAGCACCAAAAAGCTATACAGGGAAGTAATACATGTATTGCAAAATGCCGGTTTGACATCCCAATTGTTACAAATTCAAGCAAGACTGCCAAAATTCAGGTTCTCTTGCCAGTGACTGCTCATTAGAAGTCTTTGCCCAACACAAGTTATATAAAGACATGTTTTCCATACTCCCGGCTCCCTGGCGGAGCATCCTGTTCCTCTGTGGGGTTACCAGTTCCATCAGGATTTTAAAGGATTGTCTTGTGTGTAGGAATGGAATACCTTCGTTCCTTGCATTAAGCCTGAAATCACCTTTAACACTAGGCATGTTAAAGCCCTCTTCTTCCCGCTAGCAATCAGCTGCACAAGTCTTGACGATACAGCCACGGGCTTGGAGTTTACTTCTGCCTTATCTCCTCTGCAAGGCTCTTCCGCATCCTATCCTGGTAACAAGCTGTGAAGACACTGGTACACCTTTCTGTAAGCTGTTTCATACGTATTTCCAGCAAAACCTCCACCTCAGTAGCTTTCCATGCACCAATAAGAGTTTCCAACCTGCAACCATATCCCATGCCTGAGCTATCCAGATAGTTATTTTTGGCTTTGTACTTCCTTTCACCAAGATTTCCTTGAATTCATAACTACATCATGAAGGATTATTTGCCTTACGCTTAAAAAGACTAATCAGTAGGCAGAGCCATGTCTTGTAAACAGCAAAAAGCGCTTACTTACAACCATCCCAGTTTTTAACTGAATCCCAAACTTAAGGTCAATGCTCTATCCATCTGGCAGTGTTGGACTCAAGCTTCAGTGGGCTTTATGTTTTGAAACATACAAAGTTGCATTTTAGATACACATGTAACCAGAAATAATTCAAGAACAGCATCACTGGGCTCTGGTTTGTGAAAAATTGACAACCACCCTGGAGCAACAGAGAGTGTAGGAGATAGGACTACTCAGACACCTCTGGGGAGCACCATCAGGACATGGGAAATCCCAAAAGGAAGGGTACTCTGCACGTATTATACATAGCAACAAAAAAGAAAATCTGCACTCAGTTGTTTATGTGGCCTTGTGTGACATGAATACAAAGGTTTATAGGTCTAATTAATTAAGACAACCCTATCTTATAAAAAATTGTTGCAAGTGAAATATTCCCCAGAATTTGTGGCTTGGTTGCTTCACTTCTCCAGCAAGCTATTTATGAAAGATTACACACTGTATCTATATGGAGCACACACTTTCCATATATGTTTGCTTGCTTAGATATTAAAAAAAAATAATCAAATGACTGCAGCCTGAATTTAAGGGATTAAAAAGGTCTGCAACTTTTTAATGCTACTCATTTTCTTTTTCTTGGAAAAAAGCCACAGTAAAACCATATAGCCAAAAGCGCTTTATTTCACAATTAGCCATATAACCAATAAGCATAAAATGGTGGCTATAATATTGTTGTTCAAAACAGTTCCAAACCCCAAGAAAATGATACTGAAAACATTAACCAATATATTTTATTCCTATAAAAATAAAAAAGAAAAATGATACATTCATTTCAAGATGTGTCTAAGTTTTTAAACAATAAATTAAGCTTTATAGTATCAACATGAATTTACATTTCAAATGATTTAAAAGAAAAGTACAACTTAGGATACAAAATAAACTCTTTCCTTACCTTCCAAACACATCAAATACATTCTTTTATTTCTTTAATGCACTGGCACCTAAAATCTCTGAAGAAGAAACTATAGAATGCTACAGAAACAACCATTAAAAAAAAAATCCAACAAAAACACATACAGCCAGAGTCACCGAAAGGATATTATCTTCCAAGGTTTTTCTATATCTCTAACAAAAACACTAACAGAAAATATAAATGTAGTGACTAGAATAGTGTAATCTTTTGCAAAACCTGGAAAAAAAACCCCAAAGCTAAACCTTGTCTTTCCCAGCTGTTATATAATTTATTCCAGTCCTATTAAGCAACATTTCCCTATCAGTTGTAATGAAGGTCAATTTTCACCAATACATCATTTGTTACTATGAATGCCTGGCAGATTTTCAAAGCCTCGATAAGACTGTCCCCATTATTTATCTTGTATCTCTCTATTAAGGTTACACAATGAAGTGTGAAAACCTAAATAAATTATGTTTAGGACTCGCTGCACAGGTCACTGGAATATAGGCATTGATACTTGTCATTTATTTTGAAAATTAGGATTTGAAATACAGTTACCTTTGAGCACATATACGAATTCTCCATCTAATTTCTACAGACAGTAATTTAAAATCTAGGGAAGCAATAGTTATACCAAGTTTTCATTCATGTATGCAAAGCTCTGTTTCAGAAGGGCACTGATCAAGGATAACAACTGCTGCCATGCTAACCTGTTGCTTAAATGAACAAAACGAAGCCCACAGAAATGAACAAATTAACACTGCTGGTCTGAGCTTTTTCTTCTGGAATTAATGCAGGGCTTCAATGCTCTTGCAAACTCATATAGATACACCTGATCTAACTTTAAACTGCACTGCTCAGGTTAAAGAATAAAAGCACAACCCCACTAAGGTCAGTATCGACTGCTGATTTACTGAGCGGGCTTTCAGCCTCTTCCCTAAGGAAGGAACACCCTTCTCCTTCCAGTCTGCAGCAAGGACTTACGAAGCAGGATTGCAACCAACCCTTCACAAGAAGGTTGAGAAATTAACTGGGCAATCAGGTCAGTGTTGACTTTTCTGTGCTTTAGTGGCCATACTGCTTATTAGTTGAGAGCTAGTTTGGTTTATGACTACGTAAGAAGCACCTACAGCTTGCTTTTTTTACAGAGAAACTATTTTTTCCTCATAAAAGGTATATGTGTTTTGTATAGATTTTGGTAAACAGTCCTTCCTTACTTGAAGATTCAGATTTTGTTTGTTTGGTTTTTTTTAAAGCGTCAGTTGTAGCTTAGTACAAGAAGACTTCCTGACGCTTGGGAGAGCAAGGTCCAAAGACTTCCTATTTACAAAACTGTTATTCTGGAAAAGGCTGATAAATACGGTGCTACACTGGTTTCAGTCGGTAACTGATGTTAGGTAACGGATTTATAGATCTAGAAAAACATGTGTTCCCTCTTAATATGTGTGGCAGTCTCACTAGTTAGCTAGTCAAATTCAGGTTCCATTTACGTCTCAGAAAGGGACACCAAATGAAAACAGACAAAAATTTTAGAAGGAAAAAATTCCAGTTTTGTTTAATATTACTTAAAAGCACAAAGCAGTAAACGAGGAAAAAGTCCAACTTACAATCCCACCAACAGGGGGGGATTTCTTTACTAAAATTATTTACTAAAGATACTGCTCCAAGAGAACTGATGCGGTTGAAACATACCAAAAGTGTTCTGCAAAGGGAAAAAAAATCATGCATTTCCAACCCCTACCTTATCTGTTAAAAACATTTTCATCCACGCAAAATATTACTTTTTGAAAATAAAACCCAGGTCTTATCTGCCCTGAACAAAGCATTTCCTACATACTTTTTCAAAATATCTTTATGATGTTTACCACTGTTAGCAGCACTGTTTAAATTCCTCAGAAAGAAGCTCAGTTCAGGCTGGTCTGACCACCACATTGCACCTTCAGGTGTAAGTAGCATCCTGTCTTAAGCAACAGCGACATCACCTCGCCTGTCTACGACAAAGCCAGATTTACAGCTGTGGGAAACCTCAACGTGTTTTTATGAGGTAAAACAACGACAAGTCAAGAAAGGACATCATGACAGGCAAGAAAACAGAAGCTACGCAACTAACAGTAAACTGAATTGTTTCACTAGTGTCTATTAAAATTAATGCTTTAATATATTAAGTAAGAATTTCATCTAAGATTCAAAACCTGCAGCTAAGCTCAAAATAACACATAATCTAAGACTCTTATCCAAGCAGTCTGCAACAAAATTAGGAGAGTCACTAAAGGCACATCCTACTTCCCATTCCCTAAGCTACCTCTTGAGATGAATTTGTCTTTTGGGGGTGAAGGGTGGTGCGGGGAGAAGACAGACAACAGTTACTGGTTTCTTAATTACAGCCAAGACTAAACAAGCACTGTCAACTGTTCACACAATCTTTTTCCATGATATTCTTCGCCTTCAACAACTGCTCAACATATCAGTGACCAAATCAGACCGCTGCTATCACAGGGTTAGTCTGAGCTGGAAAATGGTTAGATCTATCAATATCATGTGCTACTCCTTCCTTTTCATTCAGAGAAACTTCCTTTCTCTTTTTGTAAGACCACAAATTTCAGTGATTGTGGGTACCGCTGTTTGAAGCTTGTATAGCTACTGAACAAATGGAACATTAAACATGTCAAAGTACACTAAAACTAAATCATACACTGCATTAGATTGCCTATTCAAACTGTTCACATAATACTATTGTTAAAACAGTCATCTGAGATGGCTTAACACTATCAGTGTCAGAACTTAAATGCAAGAGAATCCATTTAACCCAAATGTTATGTTTTATGTAATTAATTAATCATTCACTTGGCTATCAACTGCCTCTGAACAAAGTTATTTCATGACACAGTTTTATCTTCTATATAGTTTCAATTAATAAATGTTTTTAACGAAGTAGACTAATTGCAGGTTACCAACTGAAATACAAACAACTCCCAGCGCATGTTCCTTCTGGAAAGGCTTTATGTGAAGGAGTGAAATAAACTTGTACTTAAATGCTACATTTCAAGATATGAGAATAAATCCATTCTCACTGAAATAACTACGTTTAAATTTTGATTTATTGAGCATGAACCATGCATGTCTATTTTCAACGTTTTCAGTCACTGGACCATTTATGCATTTAGTCTGACATTTAAGAACACTATCTACAGGGAAGAACTTATGTTGTAAAACAGTATCATATGCTTGTAATAAAGAAAATGCATAGTTTGATAGGTATTTCAGATCTACAGTTCTTTTGAAAGATATACATATTTATATATTTATTTAAACAAGTATTGCATAGTGGAAAAAAGGAGGAGGAAAAAAAGAGAACCAACTGTCACAAAACCCAAGTGTATTGAAGAACTATTGCTGAATTCTTAGGTACATTTTGATTGCATATAATTTAGTACCAACACCTAAAAGACAGGATTATCGAAAGCAAAACCCTGGATTACAAAATTATTTTTTTTCCAAAACACCACCAGTATTCAAGGTTTGGTTGTATTTTAATGATTTGTATTTCATACATCCTGTTACACAAAAGGCATTCATGGTTTATGGCACCATTTTTCTTATTTTCAATACAAGGTAAGATCTGTCCCTCCCACCTCTGTTCTCAGAAGTGTTCCCCTGTGATATTTCTGAAGAGACTGAATAGGCATTATAGTTACTTCTGTATCAAATATAAAGCTACTTAGTTAAAATCTGGTTAATTCTGAAGAATAAATGTTAGTGTATTTCACAGTGATGAAAATCTCAAAGGCTTATTACTCCCTCTTCATCCATCGCCCATGCTAGACATTTTAGATACTTATTGTCATGATCACACAAAAAGGCAAAATCGAGGTTAAAACTATTTATGAAGGTTACACAGAATCTTGACTTCACAGCATTTTCTGCTATTTGTCAATTGATTGACAGTTACTAATTCTGTGTTAGGAGTTTGGAGTTTTAACTCCTACCACCCCCAACCCCACCCCCACTCCCAAATTCAGTCAACTCTGTGTCTTTTTAATTTCCTAACTTTGTGGAAACAAAAGCCAGCATTAAGACTATGTGTTCATAACTATGCTTTCATTGCAAGATCAGGTCTAAGGCATATATCATTCAGTGCAAAGTCATCACACACAGAGAGAAGACAAAACCCCTTCATTCTCCCCTATGGACCCTACAGGTACATGTGCAAAACCCAGCAAGACTGAAATAAAGATGGACACAATGCACAAGATACTTGTGTAGTTAATATTTGCTCTATGGTTTAAAAAAAATAATCAAATATTACAGAGATTACTATTTTTAAAGTTTTGAGTAGTCTCTCAGCAGCCAACAATCTCAAACAAATTATTAAAACCCAAGTAAGAATTCGTGAATGATATTATTGAAGCCATTTAAGTTTTCCAGAACAAGAGCAGCATTTGTTGTCACAATACAACCATCATCATTTACACACAGACAGACTAATTTAAGTCAAGGCTATACCATGTATCTTGAGACTGGAGTTATATAAGGAATAAATTTACAATGTTTGGGTAAATACATATTCAACATGAAGAAACATAAATAGCAACAGGAATATAGCAATAACTTTGAACACAAATAAATTGTAAGTTTAATCAAATACTTCCACGAAAAAAACAGATGTCACAAAGAAATACTCTAAATATTTTCCTACTATTTATTTTCTTGGGGTGTTCCTCCTTGCCTTTTTCACTTCCTGACAAACTATTAATTGCAAGTCATGCCAACTACAAGGGATGACTTTGAGACCGGGGCACAACAAAACTTTAGGGGGGGGAAAAAAAAGGAAAAAAAGAAAAAAAAAATGTTTTAACAGAAAGGTACACACACATAACAAAAGGGAGGCTTTTGTTAACTACCCAGCAGGCACAGATTCTTTAGTGCCCACAACTCCTCACATGGGAAAGAGCCACTAGGTTTTCTCACTGCTCAGTACTCTTAAATAGCAGCAGGAAGCCTGCACTTGCACAAAATTTTTCCACGTGCATTTTTCCAAAAAGCTTCCTGAGCAGCATGTGCATGTGCAGTATCATTTTACATTTAGAGCCACAGACAGATTGAACGACCTGATGCAGTTTAGCAAGTTAAGAGTGAACCAGAGTTATGGTCTCTTGTCTTCCAATCTGTGCCCAGATAATCAAGCAAGAGGATAATGATCCAAAGTATTACAAAAACTTCAGTGCAAGTGAAATCTGGAATGCAGTACATAAGAATGAGCACAAACTTATTCACCCTCCAACCTAACAAAGCCAAGAAGCTTTCCATGTTGCCAATTATGCTGCATGTTCCAACTAAAACTCTTTTTATCAATAAATAGTAACCAGGTATCTTCTTTACCTATATCTAATAATGTAATCTTGAAGAAAGGACCAAGCCTATAAGAAGACAAGTCAGCAATTTAGCATACCCTACATTCACTTTTCAGCTGTCTCCTAGGGAAAAAAAACCATAACCTTCTGGTAACATGAGAGATGCATATTGTACAGCTGTGGCAGTTTCTATAATGAAACGCCAGATATAAATCATAATATCCATAATACAAACCATAATTCTAAAATATATATGAATATGTGTGTGTATATATCTCTCTAAAAAGAAAATTATCTAATTTTCTCTTTTATACACATATAAACATCTAGCTAATATGCCCCATAATTTTTTTTTCCTTATTTAGGTCTAATCTTCTAAATAACAGAATTTTAAACATCCTCTTAGAATATTTTTCTGAAACACTATTCAAAAATGAATGTCAGGGTAATCAAAAAACACACACAAAATAAATTAACGTCGTACAAATGTGGTTATATTGTCCAGAAAGTCCAATTCTCCCATTTGAAATGAAATGGAGACCAGTGTACCTTAGGGTGAATTATTCATCAATGTACAAATTCATTCTCTCGTTCCACGTAAATCTTCATATGAATTTAGCTGCATTTCCAGAAAGCAAGAAACACAGTAAACCCGCAGAACTCTTGCAAAAGGAATTGCATTTCACTGGATAAGAGCAGTTTTTGCTGAAGGGCAGCAAGTCAACATTTTACCACCATCTGAACACTAGCAACATCTGTGCCCTTGTAAGCTTCACACCTTGAATTAGCAGCAACATATTTGATGGGTTCAGTAGTAATTTTTCTTCCAGTATTGGATTAGACTACTTTGCATATACAGTAAGTCAAAAGCCTAGTAGTTGCGTGCAACATTTATCCACATTTACATCTGAGAACTCATAAATACACATGGAAACAAAGGTGACAGAATTAAAACTCATTTTAAGTTAAAAACTTTTTCAGTCCACATACGGAAACAGCAGTGAAAAACAAGTATAAAGGAGATAGACAGCAGAAACAGAAGAAAAGGAGTACAATCACTAAAACCGTTAAGAAGTAGGTCACTGTTAAAAGGGCAAGTTGCAAAGAAAGTAGATCAACAGAAGATGTAGACTGTACCATCTGCATAAATGCTTAAATGCAGCATTATTTTGCATGTCACATACAGTCGATGTGATTTCTAAGAAGCGTATTACAACAGCTGGCATAGTTGCTAATAGATTTATGGTAACTGAATACTTAATTTCTCCAGCTCTTAATGTACAGTAGCTATGCATTAGCCTTTAAAGCTCTTCATTGGTCTTTTAGAAGTCAATCTTTCATTTCCACGAATATTTAGTGTCCCAATAAGAAAGTTACAAATATTCACCTTCAATAAACTTCCATACCAAGATACCAAATACCTTCTTAAGCTGAATCATTTCAATACTATGAGTCTTCTTTTTGCTATTTTAAAGGACACAAGGATGTTTGTAACTTCCAAACTGAAGGGTGTTTTAAGGCAGTAAAAGATGTATTAAGGTTTCCATGATTGTTTATGGCTGTCTATGTGAATAAAGCATATTACACACAATTGCTCTCATATTTATCTACATGATTTCATCATACTGTACATGATTTAGCAATCTTCTTGGGAAATTTAAAGTGCCACAGTTCAAATGTGCTCATCTGCCTTTTCATGGGCTTCTAGTCCATTCTAGTTGCTTTCAGAAACAAGCCCTTGTTTTATTTAAAGAGCAGTCTTTTTAGGGGGGGGGGGGGAAAGAATTCATCCTTCACTGCTGTGCTAACTGGATTCCAGTGGTCGAACCAATCCTTCTTTGTAAACACGAAGAATAGCTTCACAAACAAATTTGTACTGACTCTGCGTAAGAAAGAAAAAACGAACAACATTTATGGATGATTATTTAAACTCCCGATTATACGGTAGTATTCAACAGGACTAACAGTCTCACTACTTTCTATTCAATGACACGAAAGGAGATGCAGAGGTGGAAGGAGAAAATCCAGCTCTGCTGGCTATGTTCACAGTAAACAAAGGTAACATTTACTCTTCTTTGAAGGACAAGCATTAAAAAATCTCACACCAAGGAAAACACATCCCCAAATTTAAAAGAACACATGCTTAAATTCCAGGGAATAGGATTTATTTTAAAAGCTATGCAAATTTACATGATTCTTCTGACTAAGTTTAAATAACAGACTAAGACTAGTTATGTTCTTTATACACGCTATCTATTTTTTTTGTAGTTATCTCATTATTACAAGTATTCTAACCTTGCCAATCCTACAGTTACACATTATTGGGCACACTTACGTGACCCAAAATACATGTGAAGTTACCATATAGGATATATAGGTCCAACTGCCTTGATAAAACCTTTTTTTTTGTTCTCCAAACCACCTACACTGTAACAGAAGATGGAGTCACTTTATTTCCAATTTCTGATCAAACCACACATCTCCTTTTGTAACAAAGTGGGATCAAAACCATTGGAATGAGTATTTTTGAAGAGTAGCAGCCACATGAATTCTTCTGTCACCCAACGCTTTGAGCTCATTTAGTGCTTATGAAGGCTTCACAAATTAGATTAGTATTTCTTGCCTGAGTTACACTATTGCAAAGACTATTTCTTCCATGATCTTGTGATGTACCTATTTATTAGAAGCAATTAGCTTGTGAGGTTCTTTCTGAAAAGCGATACAAGGAGACATTAGCAATAGGACTAATGCAGAACTAAAAATCCACATAGCCTGAATAAATTTTTATGACTAACACAGTCCTGAGAATGCTAGATGATGGAAATTTAAAAGAACTCAGAAAGATCAAAGCATACCTCTCCTCCCAAAGTATTTTCCACCATTGTGAAAACCCCAAAATGAACACCTTTATCCCAAGCTCCATGTCCTATATTCACAGGAGCGCAGATTCACATTTTCTAGATCCCTTTTTACATCTTTGAAATGTTCCCTCAGCTGCCCTTGCATGTCAGCTCCCATCAACTCTTCAGGAGCATCTGGAAACATTCCTCCGATATCCCCCAAAGGACAGGGCTAAAAGATAAGGCTAGTACTGTAAAGGACCTTATGTTACACTTAAATACTAGCAGTTAGGAATGTTATTCTTGTCCATAACCTGCAATACTTAAGGAAAACAGGGGGATGGAAATTATTTTTCTGCATCTTGATTTTCCTGCCTTTTTTTAAAAAAACTTTTCAGTCAATTACTCCCACCTTCAGTATCATTCTGTTCTTTTGTCTTTATTTCTTAATTACCTTGACTTTCTCTTCATTGTTATTGTCATTTGCAGATTTCTACTGCCTGAACAACCCAAGTGTGATATTTAGCTCCCTGTTCAATGCCTTGTTAACTTGTGTGATCATGTTACTGAACAAATAAGAATAAGCACTTCAGTGCTGCTTCCTGACTCAGAGACTCTGACTACTTGTTTTCTCTGCTCTTATCTGTTGCATATATTCTTACTGCTCACTCAGCTGATGGCTAGTTCCATTATGTATGTCCTAAAGCATTGCTTTCTGTATTGATTAGTACCTCTAATTTCTCTTTAGTATAACCTAATGGTTAGGTTTTGTTTTTTTTTTTTTCAATGAAAGGCCATAGAGTTACACAAATTTTATTGTAGCTTTATTATTTTTGTTGAAGCTTTTGTTTTGCTGTTCCTGATGACCAAATTACAGGTCTTTGAGAAACTACAGCTTTCACATGATTAACAGCAGCCACAAAACTGACCAGTTAATAGCTCTCACGAGTTCGTTCTTACTTACTGAGTATATCCTGTCTGGTATTAACTCGCAAGATGCATCTGGCTATATGTATCATCTTACAATTGCAGCACACACACAATTCCCACAGGGCAGTGGAGCATGCTTCAGGCAAGGCTATTACAACTGAACAATCCCTAATGGCTTCTCCCAGAAGCCCTAAGCTGAATATCAAATATGAGCAGTGGGGCTAGCTGGAATGCAGGCATGGGAATGCAATAGAGAACTCAGGATAGATCAAAATGTTAACATGCTGCTCTTTGGTATTCTGTTTTCTCACAGTGGAGTGCTTGCTTTTGTGTCCCATTTACAGCACAGTATGCCAGTTCTGCTCATTGGCTTTTCACAACAGTATCTGCATACTTCAGAAATAACAAGTGAATTTGGTTTTCACAGTATTGCTGCTACAGATCATCCCTCTCCTGATTCTGCTGACAGTGAACTGTGGAATACAGCAAGCAAGGTAAAGAATCCTATTTTAGATACTCAGTTTTCCACACGTGGGATCTGATCGTTAAGTGTATTTATTGCTATTCCCCATATTCTTCAGTTACACCAAACTGTGGAGTGCAAGGACAATTACAACCAATTACTGTTTTAACAGGAGGGACTTGGCCTTCTGGCAAGCTGAAGTTTACTTAAGATTCTCACGTATGACTCAAAAAGACTGCCACCTCTAGAAAGTTTAAGCCTGAATTGTCTCAGTTCATTTTAGAAACTGAGGAGCGTAGATGTGTACAACTCTGGAAGTCAACATTCAACTGCCTTAAACTTGAGGCTAGTGTTTCTCATCCCATGACATCCTTCATCATAAGCTCAGCTTCCATTTCTGCAAGGAACGGGCAGGGGACTGTTCAGATAACTCCCTTCTCAACCCTGCAGCCCCAACGCACTTCCAGACAGCGCGCTTACACTGCAATAAAGAAGAGTGCCAGCAGCATGTATGAACAATCTCTGCTCACAGAGCACTCTAATACTACACACAAGCAACCATAACTCCTGGCACTTTCATATGCTTTGATAACACAGGACTTCTCCCCCATCTAGTCAGTTATAATGCTAGCTCCTGCAGTCATTAGCCTGTTAATGAACAGTATTTGTCTTTGCAAGTTACCTTCTTCCTTCTCTTAATCAAGTGAAAACCAAGGCATTTTCTTCTGAAACGAGACACAGAAATGCCCAATTTAACTGCTGACTTTGTGGGTCTCTTTACTTCCATTTGCCCCAGGGCATTTTGCTCTCTGAGATAACCCACAGTTAGTATTCTGTCATCCAGCCTCTAATCAAGAAAGCAGAGCCTCCCATCCTTCATCCTTGGTCTCTAATGTCAGTATGTTAATTTCCAAAGCTGATGCAACATTGACCTCATGATCTCAAATTATCTTTGACCCACTTTCATCTTAAAATCACTGATTTTAATATTTCAGTTATTGATACTACCCAACTTTTCCTGAATTTCATTCTTGCCCTTCATTTTTCCAAAGTGGAGCTGTGGCACAATTTAAAAACATACAGATTTTGTTCCTATTGAATTTCTTTTCCTGAAGTGGCCTCTTGATGAGCCACTTCCCCTCTTCAAATCATTCCGCAGAACCTCTAATTTTACCTTCAGTTTAATATCTTTCCTATATGGCTCTGTACTAGAATGAAAAGCAAAAAGTTATTCTAGTTTCTTGCAGAGAATTTAGACAAAGGACCATGAACAGATGATTTTTGTGTAAGTCTGACTTTGTGCATTGTAACCACCTGCAGTATATGGAAATCAATTATCTTTCAATGGCAATGTAAGAAGTATTTACAAAAAAGTTAAATACAAACCTCAGAAGCAAAGCATCCTTTGGCACCATGCTATGTTACGCTAAATGTAGGAAGCACGAAATATACTGGCAGCTGAAGACTCATACAACTAGGTAATTAAAAAATTATATATATATAATTTTATATATATATATGTATATATAAAGAAAATGAGGCTTCCTCTCCATCACTTACTGATGTTTGCACCATCATAGCTCGCTGGTCTCGCATTTTTCGTACAATATCCAGCGGATAGACAGGTTGGTTTCTTTCAATTAAGCACATGGCTGTTTCCATAGTGACCAATACACCAGTGCGACCGATTCCAGCGCTGGGAAGTGTAACAGAAAAACAGTCTATAAAATTAGGTTTTTGCATTGCACCAGATTCATATCCTAGTCTTAATACTAGGATGCTAAATAGCCTCAGAAATTATAGGAAGACTAATAAAATTAGGACAGAGCATGAAGCTTAGCTTTAAAGTAACTTCAGTAATATTTCCTTCCAATTATTGAAAATAATTTTTTAATAAATAAAACTAAAACATCATTTAAAGTAAATGGATTTTTAACAATTATACATGCTTACAAATCTCCATATATTGGTTTGGTATTTTTGACTAAAAAAGGTATGAACTAATTGACTGCTTTTTGACAGGCACTTGAACAGCAGAAAAAATCCACTTCGCAGTACCATTCATAATGACGTTACAACAGTGGTAGAAAATAAAATTGGGGAACAAATTCCATTACAAATTATCAGCTTTGTGATAATTATGTGACTAAGCTATTTCACCAAAAGGTTGCAGGAAAAAGTGAGAGAAAAGAAACTCATCCTTTAGATACAACAACTCCAATGCTTCTGTCTTCAACAACTACTGCTGGTCTTGCACAGTTAAACATTTTCATCTAGTTCAAGAAATCTCCTGTCCTGCAGACAAACTTTTCAAAGCAAACACTTATTCTAAGGCTGAAGCAAATCGAGGATCAGAATTCTAGAACACAAGTACCTGCAGTGTACAAGAACCGGCTCATTTTCTACTCTCTTGGGCCTCATACAGGTCACAAACTCCAAGAAGTCCATTGAGTCATCAGGAACACCATGATCAGGCCAAGCAACATACTGGAGATGGGTGACAGTGTGTTGTTGTTCTGTCTAAAATACAGTAAGGTTTTCAAAAAGTGTTCAGCGTTATGACTCCTGCATTGATATTTACTATATACAAGTCACACTTTTCCCTGTAAATGTATTCTGTGGATATTAAGATGCGTATGATGCAAAAAATGTTTGCCATTTTAAAATTCAGAGGTAAGTATGAACACAAAATTTTTAGAAAGCGTGCAAAAGGTGTAACATTTTCTAAGTAAATAAGATCATGTTTAACTTCTGTGATCTAAACAGATTTTAATCTTCTGAATTTATTTACTGTTGACCTCTAATACCTTGAAATCAATGATTCCCTTGAGGTAAAATGCTTAAGACTTCCGTATAATAGTACTATAGTTAAGAACATGCTAGAAGAAACAGCTGAAAACAGCAGAACTATTGAGAACAGTAACAAAATAACAGGATCTTGGGCCTACACAATCTACTCCAAATAGTCTGTGTTTACTTACAGATTCAGTTACAATATAAAATTGCCTGCAACATTTGTGACATCTCATTTCTTTTAGAAAACAATATATATTGTTCATACATACATGTTCATTGTACATATATGAATGATTTTCTGTATGACCGATAGAAGGATACTTTTCACTAACCACACTGCTTCCATACAGAAAAGATTCTGTTGTATGAAGAGTTCTTTTTCCATTTGATTATACCTAAAAAACCTGGTTTTACAGAAGTTCTTTCAGTTTAGCTTTTTGACGACTTTGATTGTGAAATCACTCAACCATCTTTGCATTCAGATTGAGCTCAACTGTTATGTTACAGATGCAACCAATGGTTAGGGTGGAAAGGAAAAAAACTAAGGCGCTTCTGGGCTCTACTGTACCATACAATGAGGATCTCACTCTTTACAAACTGAGACAAGTCATTTTCTTTATTTCTTCGACACATTTAGCAACAGTTAAACTGTTTCCTGCATTTTATCATTGTCCATTACTAGAATTAACATTTGACACCCTACTGAAAGAAAACTCTCCTTTATCACTGTTATAGTCTATAAAAGCTGGCCTCTCTCTAGTGGTCCATGCAAGAATGTTTTCATGGTGCTAGCGAATTTAGGAGGGTTTTTTTCCCTTTTCTCTGAAGTGCACAACTACTGAAATATAAGACCTGTTATAAATGCCTTCAACTGCTTGCTTTCCTCTTCCACTTGAGGATGTGGTTCCACTTCCAGGACCAGGTTAGTGAGCTACAGAACACAGCATAACTACTGCCTACGTACCAAGTAGAGTCCTAGGACATGCATTTATTTCAGTCAAAGTAATTTCAGAAATTTACAATTACCTGCAGGGACATGAAGGAAAACAACATAGCTCATACTTATCTTCCTAAAGGCGGCGCCTGAGCAATCACAATTAAAAGGTCTAGCATAAGGCCCAAGTGGACAATGCAACCTAACATCAATGACCAAGCTTGCTGCAATACAAATGGCATTGGGATGTATCATTAAAAAGACCCCACAATGACTGGGATCTCTGCAAGAAAAAGCATTGCCTTTTTCTACTTGGCTTTGCTGCCATTGTGCAGTTGAGCTTGATCAAATGATTACACTTAAAGTTTTTCTGAAATGCCACAGATTGAAAAAATATAAAAACGTGACAAGAAAATGTCATTAAGAAGTCCTCTTTTGCAAATCTGCACATGCTTAATCAGAACCTCTTCAAAAGGGAAATGAGATAATGCAGCAATTACATGTAAGAGTTCGAGCTGATTCTCTTAAATCAGAGATGTTTTGAATTACAGCATTCAGATGAAACAAAGACTTGACTCATTCTAAAATTATCCAAGAGTGAGTATCCAGTCACCTTCCATGTGCACCAAGAACTTCAAGCCATGCATCATGGATAAGTGCTAGTGGCATACCCAAGAACCACCCACAGTGATCTTTAGCATCAAAAGCTATTTTACAGGGTCAGAAAAACTGAAAGGGTTAACTTAGTTTTCACTTATCAGTAATTCAGGATCATATATAGTGAGTTGTATTTATTTTAAATAGTTCATAGACATTAAGTATAACAAGTATGTTATATAACTTATTCTGAGTAAGAATACACTGTAAGAGCACGCACTTAGTCCTTCATCCTCTCTTGGTGTGATCATCTTAATTTTCTGTTTTGTGCCCTGTTCATCCCTAGAGACCAGCACAGTTGTTTGTTAATTATTCCAGGTACGTCTCAAGCTTCAGTACAGTTTTCTAGTTATTTGTGTTAAGATGTAAACAGTTTTGATTCTTTTGGTTGAGCTCTTCTGAGATGGGTTAAATTGTCAAAACTTGACCATTACATCACTTGCTTTTTAAAATACACCAGAATTTTAAAATACTTCATTTCTTTATTAGTGCGTTAACCTATTGTAAACTGTAGTTATATTCATAGGTCAGAACTAGTTTTTCCAATTCTAATATTTTTAAGTCTCATGCAGAAGATATCAAATCAGTACTCAGTCCCACTGTTTTTAGTGGGGTTTTTTGGCTTTGCTTATTTTATTTTTTTTAAATATAAAATCTTCAAGTCTTTACACTCATAATGACAGTCAGCTTTCAAATTCAGAAAATGTCAGCCAAATATCACCACACATGAAAATAATGCAGTAAAAGACCATCTAACATTAAAAAAGTGCTAGAATTATAGTTACTGGTCCCATAGTTATAGCCCCACTGTACATGTCCTATTAACAATACTTATTTTTAAACACACCATTTTTTCCAGACCTTGCTTTGTACAAATGTGCTAATGGATGATAAGAGGTAGCTTCTCATTATACTGAAGTTGCTGTTCATACCATTATTCTCTGCAAGTCAGCTTAAATCCTTTCTACAGATTTTTTTCTTTTGCACTAAGGTTTTCAGTGACAGTCATTACTGTAGCATCCTAATGACTGAAAAAAATGGAGAATTTACCTTTATAAAATCTGGCTTTATTAGCCCTGTTTCATAAGTCTAAAGTTACAGAAAGTGAGACAGCAAGAATTGCTCCTGGCCCGGTTGCTGTTTTTGCCTAATCTGATACTACAGACCTTGTTGTTCCAACAGTATTAAATATTTTTTGCACTCAGAGTGGACTGATTCTAATTGAATTTATGTATTTGGTATTTCCACAAATCAGCTTAAAAATGGTGCATTCAAAAAAATGGTTTCAAACAATTTACGAACTCCAGTGACACTTTTGGATTACATAATTTGCCCAGTTGATCATCAACCATTTGGCCAACATTTAGCTGCTTCACAGCACTGACCCACATTTACATGGCAAGCAGCTACAAAGGTCTACGACATCATATCTGTCCCAAGGAATTTGTTACTATCCTTCCAATAACGGTTATTGTTGCTGCAGCAAAGGTATCAGCCAAAAAAAAAAAAAAAAATAAAAAAAAGATGTACTTGGACTTACTCCTCCTGTGAAATTTCAAGACATTTTACTGCAAAAGCAACTTCATTGTGCTTAAGCTAACATCCTAGACTTTGCTCGGAAACACTGGGTAAAGACACTTGATCTTTTCTAATTAGCCTGACATTGGGATTGCAACTCCTCACAAAGCAACTCCTGACAAAGTAAAGGGCTGTCAGAGGTAATGCTTCAAATTGCTGCTGTAACACTTGCAAAAAAATCTCATTAAGAGTTTCAGCCACAAAAAATAGCCATTCTTCATCCTTCTGTAGTTTGCAGCCTTGCTTATTATAATTAAATCACAAGGCAAGTTTCCTTGTTTCATTCTCCTAAAATGACTCTCCCCAACTAATAAAAGAATTGAGCTCCTCAGAAAAAAACACCCCACACAGCTTGGAATAATAATAGTCATATAGAAAGAAGGAAATTTAGGCTCGAAATGTCAATCTTAACTTTGACTTTTCTTAAAATCCAAGCAATTGATTTTGTATTTCACCTTTTCATTTCATTTCCTTTTTGGTCTAGGTTATAATATAATCTTCAATTAAAAAAAAAAACAAAACCAAGAACAGAAATCTCCTCATGTAGAACTACTTTAACCTTGACATGGTCATTATCTTCTAAGCAGGAAAAGGTATGCTCTTTGCTAGTGAGGTACACAAATATACCTTGAAAGCAGAGACTCAGTGATCAGGGGTAAAGACTAGTTTCGAAAGAGCAGATGCTTTGGCAGCGGCATTTGCCATTTCTTTGGAACACTGTTCCCACCTCATTATGCTTCTGTACACCCCTGCCACAACACTGTCCTGGCTTCAGCTGGAATAAAGTTAATTTTCTTCTCAGTAGCTGGTACAATGTTGTATTTCGGATTTAATATGAGAATAATGTTGATAACACACTGATGTTTTCAGTTGTTGCTAAGTAATGTTTATACTAGGTCAAGGACTTCACAGTTTCTTAGGGCCTGCCAGCAAGAAGCCTGGAGGGCCACAAGCCATCAGGAAGGGACACTGTGAGGACAGCTGACCTGAACTATCCAAAGGGGTGTTCCATACTACAGAATGCTCAGTATATAAACTGGGGGGAATTAGCCAGTGCTTGCTAGTTGCTGCTCAGGAACCGGCTGGACATTGGTCAAGGGGTGGTGAGAAATTGTGTTGTGCATCACTTGGTGTTTTCTTCCTCCTTTTGGGTTTTATTCCTCTCTTTCTCCCTTTCATTACAATGACTATTATTATTATATTTTATTTCAATTATTAAATTGTTCTTATCTCAACCCACAAGTTCCACCTTTTTCCTGATTCTTCTTGCCATCTCACTGAGGCGAAGGGGGCTGAGCAAGTAGCTGTGTGGTACTTAGTTGCTGGCTGAGGGTAAACCATGACACGCTTTTAATCTACTTTTGTTCTTCAGCTCTTTACTATTCATAACCAACTAGTTTTCTTCTACCACAAGTATTTGACAGAACAGAACACATTCAAAGTGCAGGTACTTTTCAGAGAAGCCTTTAAAATACCTCTGCAGTACAAGTTTGTTCAAAACATTTATGACTTAAGTCAAATTTATATAGATATCTTTGGAAAGAGAAAGTAATGAGGTCTTGTTTATTGTGCTGAAGCAAAAGTTTCAGTGAACCAATCTAAAAATATTTAGCATGAACAAACTCAACATTCCCCACTCCTCCAAACTGTTGTGTGACATGCATCTGGCAAGGAAGACAAATGGTGTGGAAAGCCTCAGCCCAAACAATTAGGATGTGTAAAAAATGACGAGAGATTCTGGTTTTAGCTGGTTATAGCAGAAAGTGCCGGTAGTATACTCATTTACATTGCTGCCTTTGTTTCCCTTCAGCAAACAGCAATAACCTTCCTCAGCAAAATTAATTTATGCTTAAGCTTCAGTTTGTGGAATTGCTGCATCAATTTTTTTTTTTTTCTTCAAACCATCCCCTCCATCACTGTGATGTCCATGCAAAGTGATAGTTTTTAAATTAAAAATAAGCTAACCTCCTGAAACCCCTCTATTTGCATTGTCCTTGTCTGCACAATCAGCCTAAACAGTCCAAATTATAACAAGTTATTGTCTTAATTACCTTGACCTGGGTTGTTTATAAGGTGTAAGCACTCTCTCAAGGTGCTCACTCCTTATTCATTATAGCAGTGGTATAATTAAGTGGTCTTTAATGGACGAAATTCAATCAAGTTTTAAACTTTTTTTTTTTTTTGAATGATTTAGTTTAGTTAATAAAACTAATCAGGTAGGACAATGACAGGGCACTGTGGAAACAACTAACAAGGTGTTAGTTAACAACTAATATAAGATGTGGCAGAATGAAAAAAGCACAACAGAGCAACATGCAAAATTACAGTTCTTCAAAGTTATGCGAGTAAGATGCTTCAGCAAGTATCATCTCCACAGCCTTACTAAGTTCCATGGCTGGGTTCTAGTCACACTTAACTGAAATAAAGAAAAATGTTCTTTTAAACAAGGAGAAGGTGCAAAAAAGTTTTTTTCAAAATGTAAATGGATGAAATTGGTGAGATTTAACGGGCAATGTTACATTACAAGACAATTATCTTAAAGGAACTGAATGAAAGTTTGCTTCATGCTTCCCATGCTATTTTTGCAGTGACTAAAAAGAAATTATCTTGGTTTACAAAACAGTGCACTGTGTGTTTAAGTTTGCACTCCTGCTACACAATTTCTTTCCTTTGGTCTGTTTGTTGTGGTCCCCAAAGTGTTTTGAAACTGTAAAAAAAAAAAATAATAAATAAAACCCGCCAAAACCAAACAACTGACCTAACACCACCCCCACCCCCCAAACCTAGTGCTTTATTTGCTTTTCTTTAATTTTGATAGAGGATAACATTCAACCTTGGTTTTAAATAGAAAAGGCACAAAATTAAGCCTTATTTTGTTTCATGAGGCTTAGAAAGATTACATATATTTCACACATTTGCAGATATTTACAAGAAGGGCAGGAAGGAGGATCTGGGGAGCTACAGGCCTGTCAGCCTGACATCGGTGCCAGAAAAGGCCGTGGAGAAGATCCTCCCGAGCTCTATCACACAGCACATGGAAGACAACCAGGGGATCAGGCCCAGCCAGCATGGGGTTATGAAAGGCAGGTCCTGCTTGACGAACCTGATCTCCTTCTATGACAAGGTGACCTGGCTAGTGGATGAGGGAAAGGCTGTGGATGTTGTCTACCTGGACCTTAGTAAAGCCTTTAACACCATTTCATATACCATTCTCCTGAAGAAACTGGCTGCTCATGGTTTGGATGGATATACTCTATGCTGGGTTAAAAACTGGCTGGACAGCCAAGCCCAAAGTGTGGTGGTGAATGGAGCTACATCCAGCTGGTGGCCAGTCACAAGTGCTGTTCCCCAGGTTTCAGTATTGAGGCCAGTCCTGATTAATGTCTTTATCGACAATCTGGATGAGGGGATTGAGTGAACCTTTAGTAAGTTTGCAGATGACACCAAGCTGAGCAGGAATGTTGATCTGCTGGAGGGCAGGAAGGCTCTGCAGAGGGATCTGGACAGGCTGGACTGATGGGCCAAGGCCAATTGTATGAGGTTCCACCAGGAGAAGTGCTGGGTCTTGCACCTGGGTCACAACCACCCCACGCAGCGCTACAGGCCTGGGGAAGAGCGGCTGCAAAGCTGCCTGGTGGGAAAGGACCTGGGGGTGCTGGCTGATGGCTGGCTGAACATGGGCCAGCAGTGTGCCCAGGGGGACAAGGCAGCCAACAGCACCCTGGCTTGTATCTGAAACAGTGTGGCCAGCAGGACCAGGGCCGTCATCGCCCCCCTGCACTCAGCACTGGTGAGGCTGCATGTTAAATCCTGTGTTCAGTTTTGGGCCCCTCACTGCAGGAGGGATGCAGAGGTGCTGGAGCATGTCCAGAGGGTGGCAATGGAGCTGGTGAAGGGTCTGGAGCACAAGCCTTACAAGGAGCAGCTGAAGGAACTGGGGTTGTTTAATCTAGAGAAGATGAGGCTCACTGGGGACCTAATCACTCTCTACAACTCCCTGAAAGGAGGCTGTAGACAGGTGGGGATAGGTCTCTTCTCCCAGATAACAAGTGGCAGAAGAAGAGGAAATGGCCTCAAGTTGTGCCAGGGGAAGTTTAGATTGGATATTATGAAAAAATTTCTTCACTGGGAGGTGGGTCAAGCATGGGAACAGGCTGCCCAGGGAGGTGGTGGAGACACCATCCCTGGAAATGTTTAAAAAACACATAGATGCAATGGTTTAATGGTGGATTTGGCAGTCCTTGGTTAACAGTTGGACTTTACCTTAAAGGTCTTTTCCAACCTAAATGATTCTATGATTTGCTGATCTTCAATTATAGGTAAAGAAACACCAAATTAAACTGCGTTAGCAAAATCCTAAGTAGTTTCTTGTTCCTCAAGTCTTCTGAATGTGAACAAAAGGCCAAGGGCATCATTTCATATCTTTTGAGGTATTTTCCCTAAAGGCAGGTTTGAAATCTGTGCAATTTAATTCACAGGAAACTCTTTCACAAAATATGCCTTTCCAACCGAAATCAAGTCTCTTGTGAGTTTGGAAGCTTTATCTATCTTACTATTAAAAGCTATTTGTCTTCAAAAAGACCAGTCCAACGATGTTCACATTAGTTCAGGGAATAATAAAGCCCTGGTTTGAATTCAGATGGCTTTTTAATGTTTTCTGCAAAGCATACAACAGCAGTATCTGTGAGAGGTAGTATATATAAAACTTTGCAAAGTCTGCTCAAACACAAGATGCCTCCACAAGAATACTTTTGGTTAGCTTTAAGAAAACAGATCAAATGACATGTAGAACTAGGAGATACTTCAGTGTTTCAGAGAGTTCTCTCACTATGCTTTAACAAACTACAGGGGTGTTTATTCCCATCTGAAATGCACACAGAGCTATCAGTTAGTGGGGTCATATTTTTACCGCATTGACAATGTTGAGTGGTTTTGAGTGTAGCCACTTTAAGTGTACAAATAAACTTGCTTTTAGTGGAAAAAAACCCGAAAAAAATCAAAGTAAAATACCCCTTCAAAACAACCTTGCCCTCACCGCAAACAAATATCCAGCCTAGGACTAGCTTTAGCATGCTTTTATCTAACTAGATGAAATCTATGCAAGCATATGCCTTTGAATTAGAAATTCTATTCTCAACTGAGCTACCATGAGACAACTTACACGGTTGAGGAACCTTGTAACTTTCGCATCTTTTAACATGTCTACAAAGTCTATTCTCACACAATCTTTATCTGAAAATAAAAATTAACTTGTACTTAAAAAAAAAATAATTGACTGCCCCGTTCTCATCAGGATTTTGACATATCACATGCTAGCAAATAGATACCTGAAGTGAAAACACATAATGAATACAATCACTGCTGAATTTACTCAAAATTATGTACCAGTCTGATAAATACTAACTGAGAAAAAGAACAAGTATTTGAAAATAGTAAACTAATTTTTACATGAAGCATTAGCTAACCAAAGTTAATTGTCAATCAACTAATTTGAGTGAAGGGAACTAAAAGTTTGTCTACACATGCTCGGCAGTAATGCTTTAATGAGGTTAAATGAGGTTCTTATGTGCTGACATCCAAGTTTATCATTTTCAGATTAATTGGCTGAAAAACAACCAAAAATCATGCTACTCCCTGACTGGATGGTTTCTCACAGCTAGAAACTGAAACACTGTAAGTCATCTTAACTGAAAAAACTTTCAGTACTGGCATCTCACATGTTTGTAACTACAAAGGAAATTTTAATCATGTGAAAAAAAATTTGGATGCACTGTCAAATGATAGTTACAAATTTGTAAGACTAAAGGATTGGTCATGTTGCTGTAAATACATAAATGAAATGTTATATTTTAAAACAGATATTTCCTTTTTCTTACTACTAGCAATTCTAGCAACAGTAAAATTTACTTAACTAAAAGAACTTTAAAACTTGGAACTGTAAATTAGCGTTTGATCAGTACACTGAATTTCTTACACATGTATCTTAGAACAAACCCTTCATATTTTTAGAAAGTTCTTGTGGCGATAGAATTTTGGAAAAGAGATGAAAAGAGAAATGTAGAAATAGTACAACTTATAAACAAAAGCCAAACTTCATCCCGTTTATTCAGGTTGTGGGAAGCCTAGATGTGATCTGAACAAGATTCCACAATGCAAGCTGGTATGCAAGAAGTATTCCAGGTATTTAACTTTCTCTTTGCTTTATAACCCTTCTATTAGCATAAAATATAAACAGCTATGGAATATAAATACCTTATGTAAATTGAAAACGCTTCAATTGAGATTTTAAAAAAAGAAAAAAGTTCTTATCTGACTAAAGACAATGAAAAGGAACTGATGAGATTCTGCATCTTCTCTCAAAACAATAATATTACACTTCTTTGTTAGCTATTCTAGCTGTATGTGCTGTTAACCAAGTGACCCATATTTCACCTCGAAAGAGCACAGTCACTTAGAAAAAAACTCTCAATGGCAACTGAAACACTTGTGAAGAGTCAGTGACTGCAAAACTGTTTACAGAAAAGCTCTAAATTTCTTTATGAAGCCTATCACAGTACATGTACAGCACAATGCATTAATGTAATATAGAACTTCAGAAAGTACATTTTTTAAGAAGTTTTAAAGAAATAATTGTACTATGTTGATTCATATAATATACACATATTTTTACAAAAACGTGTGTATATACACACACATGTATATTCACACATACAGATGTACATGGTCAGACACAGAGCTTGTATCTTCCTATCAATAATTTATTAATTCAGCTTGTTTGGGGATAATTAAAGATAATGGGCACTTACCTCAACATTTGTAATCACCATTTCTCTAACAACATAAGCAATTGTACAATCTTCAGAGTGGCATCTGACACGAAAGCTGCCATATTCCATTACATCTGGTGGATCAGGCCAATACTGATGACATTTGGTCTGTAAAGAAAATTAAGCGCATATCAAGACTGTCTACAAGCACTTTTGTTTTCAGCCTCTCCTCCTATGCTGTGGTTCAGGGAATTCAAGGAGTGGTGTAAAATCCGTTCTGGTTTGTTGGTGAGCTGTTTACATCTAAATTGGAAAATAATGTGGCAAAATAGGCTACATTCTCTATAAGCTTTTGTAGTAACTTATAATAAAAACTCAGGTAAACTGGATGCAAGGTGCTTTCTGTCTGGTACTTATCTGCAATTGCTAAAATGACTTCTCAAGGCATAACATAGGAGGAGAAACAGATGAATTTATTCCATGTTAAGATGAAAAGCATAGGGGGCAAAGTTATAACTAACTTTGGCCACCTCACAGCAGGTTATAGCAAAGACAGAGCCACACTTGTCTTGAAAATGAACAATGAAAGGACAAGAGGTGACTGAAAAGAGAGATGCAAAAAGAGAAATTCTCATTAGATGTTGGCAAAAAATATTTTGATGAGGATGATCAAGCACAGAAACAAGATGCCTTATGAGGCTGTTGAATCTTCATCCATGGAAATAATCAAAACTTAACTGACATGACACGGTGCAACCCTCATGAAGTTCAAAGATGCTCCTGCTTTGAGCAGAGAGGAATGGACCAGATATCTCCAGTGGTCCCTTCAAACCTGAATTTGTCCAAGACCTTGAAGCAAGATCACACTGGAATGCAAAAAGTCGTGCGAATCAGTCTGTCTCCCCTGTATTCCAACACTGCAGGCTTGCGGCTGAGGGAAAGAGCAAGGCAAGCTCCATTTCTGGAGGCCTTAAGAGAGAACTCACCCTACACAGAGAGAGGGAGCAGGAAAAGGAACACCAAAAAGCACTGTCATCTCTTAACACGAACCCCTCAAAAGTTCAGCATGCCTGGTACTTATCTGACTGCTTCCATTCTCCATTGTTTCCCTTATCCTCTCCCTGACAGCAAGTGGAGAAGGTGATGAAGCTTTTAAAGACTGCTTCCCTAACTTGGTTATTAGTTTTCAGGTCACTAATAGCTATACGTTACTTCAGTTTTTGACAGGAATTAACCGAATGGGAAACACATCTTCATTTTTCCATTTGATCGTATTTTGTGTTTTAAAGCAAACATTTTAAAATGCAGAACAATGCTTACGAACATTAGTAGCAAAAATACTATATAAAAAGTTATTGCGGGCACAATAATCCACAGTGACTTGGTCATACAATGAAAGTTGTTCTTTACACTTTCTAGGGAAAACTGAGCTTAGAAACTGGAAGAACTCATGAACAACTTCAGTTTACGTGCATGTCACTTGTCAGTGCATGTTTCTTTTCTATGTCAGATGCATGACTGAAGACAGAGATCTTCTCTTAAATGACTATTTGTATCTAAATGTTAAAGTTATAAACAAAACCCTGGAAACGTACATATTGATGCAGGAAAGTGTAATTTGCCCTCTGCCTCAGACTGGTTTCATGCAAGGCCACAATAGCTTAACCGTCAAGCCTACCAACATGTGACAAGCAAAGTCATACATGCATGTGAATGCACCTGATATATTTTGGTGTACCACAAACTGCATGTGCAGTACAAGTGAGAGCTGAAGTGGAATTCAGTATCAAAATTACATCCATTAAATACCCTATTTTTTCTAAAAGAAACCAGATTAATGAATTCTGCTTACAACAACAAGGAACTATTTTCTCTCCTGTCTTCTGCTGCTAATAGGTATGAGGCTGATGTTCAGATCCCTACCACTCTACTGCCGATATGAAAGTCTTCCTTTTTCTGGTTCACCTTCTAAAAGCCGATAAGGCACATCTAGTCAGTGTACATAGGATATTTTTCTACAGGAGTTGCAATGCCAGTATCTATTCCTCATTTTAAAAGGTAAGATTAGAGTAGCACTGATGACAAAGTTTGCCACCTCGTTTCCCATCTAATCAAAGGATGAAATGTTGTGGAATAGACTGAACTTGAAAAAGTATTCCAGTGAGATACTAGTTCAGTGAAACTTTTGCTCACCGAAAGCAGCTCAAGTTTGCCCATCAACTTAAAAGTTTCAATATTTCATCGCAGTAATTGAATATTCTCATCATCCACTTCTGTACTCCAGCCTTGCAAGTAATTGCCATCATGTAACAAATATGAACCAAGTTTCCTAGTATAAGTCCACTGGACTTATGAGAAAGTCATACGAAAGAGAAAGGACAGCTGATCCATATGAAAATCCAGGGTGATTCATACAAAAAACCCCACATCTTGACACAATTCCTCAGACACTCTACTGAAAATTTTTATTTAATTGTTTGTGACCAAAACAGCTGAGCTACAATTGTCCTATTCACTACTTATATATTTAAATAATAATTGTTACTAGATCCAAAAGTAACCTCAAACAATTATATACCCAATGTGTTTCTACTTCAGCTTTAGTTAATTTGGATTCTCTATCAACTTATCAACACTGCATGTGCCATCTATAACTTTAATTTCTTTTTAAACTAATAAAGAGTGGCAAGAGCTGGAAATTCTGAAATGTTAAAATTTCTTAATTCTACCTTTCTTAGGGTTCAGTTTTCAATGACTTGAAATCCACATTTAAACCATTATGCCTGAAAATTTTACTGTATTAGATTATCTGAAATACTTCCCCCTTTAAATTTAAGCCAAAATAATGCATCCATTTCTAAAAAAATAACCCTACTCTATATGTGTGTGTGTGTGTGTGGGAAGTTTTTTATTCTGTAATACAAATCTTAACACCACTGAAAAGAAATATTCTAGAATATAAAGCCTCCAGGGTTTGGGAAAAGGTTTGGCATTTGGCAATGGGGATACTCTGGCAAGAACATGCATCTTTTTTTATCACCCACAAAATAGGCAAATGTAAATCATCCCTGAAAGTAAACAAAAGTCAGAAAAAGTGTCTGGTGTATAAAGGTATCAGCAGGATGGTTAGAAGTTAGAACAAAACACCCTGAAGTTTCCAACTCACCAGGCAAAGTACAGACTAGTACTAACTTGTGTTTCTCCTCAATACAAGAAAAGCAAGGAGGAAATTATTTTCACTGAAATACAGTCGAAAGATGAAGGAAGCATTTTGTGCCAGATGATGTTCAATAATATCTCTCTCCATGAACAGCAACATACCCTGACCATGGTTAAAGTCTGTTGCTTTTCACCTTTCACACACTGTTGCTTAACTGTCAGTTCTTACAGCTCAATCATTAGGCTGTTTAGGACCTCAAATACTCACTCTCTTGTCTTCTAAAAACATCGGGATTTTTGACTGGGATGCCAAATAAATTTGATAGTGTAGGATATATCATATAGGAACTAAAGATAAAAGCTACAGTGAAGGAATACAAGAGTCAGCATCTTCTCCACCTTTAAAACAAAAATCCTTCAATTTTCAGCTTCTAAAACTTGAAAAACAATGTCTATGTACCTTAATCTAAAATTTTCATATTTAAAGTTTCAAAGGATATATTAAATCAAAATACAGAAGAATATACTGGATAGTGCTTTAATTTTCACTGTATTATTCTGAAATTCATAGAGTGCTGGCATTTATTTGAACGGAATTAAAAGAATTATCAGAGCAATTCTAGGAAAGAACCTACAATATAAATAAAAGCAAGCAGGTTAAATTCTGACCACCAGCATGCTAAAACTAGGAAGTACTGCAACGTCAGTCTCTTGTTTGAAGCCAGACCGAAAGTTTTGCTCAGTGCTTCCAGACATCTGCTGAATCATTAGGAATGCAACTGCCACATGCAGCCCAGTTCTCAGGGGAAAAAATGACAGTATATAGTACCTGGGTGATCAGTGAAACAGAGTCAGTGCAGTGATTTCTGTTTATCAGACAGCTGGTTTGTTTTCAAAGAAGCATAACAAAAAGTTACAGTAATTCAGAAAAAAAATAATTCAGAAAGCCTGGTCTAAGAGAAATGATTCAACACGTGAAGCTGGCCTATTTTAGGGTTATTTCATAACAATAATGGGAAAAAAATTTAAAGGCACAGTACATTTCTTCAGCGTGCAAAAGAACCTGAACACTTACCCGTCCTCGTTCAGTAAGAGTTGTTAGCATGATGATGAGTGACAACTTGTGATCCCAGACTACTTGCCAGAAGTGCGCACATGTGTGTGGAAGAGGCCCCTGAGTAGCAATGTATCTGTTCACAATGCCCGCAGAGGGAATTTCCATCTACAAAGAGAAAGGAAAATCCTATGTAAAGTTTGTTCTCACTACTCAAGTACTATTTTAATTCAGCATTTCACTCAAAGAGGAAGTTTTGAGGGAAGATTAATCAGCAAGCCTGTGTAATCAGACAAGCAAGATCACAATTTGTTATGTGAAAAATCTTTAAATATTTAATTTAAACCAGATGTATACTACAGACTCTAAACTCCATGTTGAACTAGGAAGAGATAATTAATAGTGAAAATGTATTTCAAAACTTGAAACTGCAAAGCTTTCAAAATTTTCTTTAATATTTAGTAGGGAATAATGGCAAGATATACCAAAGCTACACTAGCTGTTTATTGCCTGACACTAAACAGAGTAAGTTAATAGTTAATTCTGTGATTTACATGTTTAATTTAAGTATCTGACACAAACATATTTCTTCAATTTTCCCTGTTTCCCAGCATACGCACAAGATTAGGGCAATTTTAAGGCTCTGGTTTATCTTCCAGACCCTTCATAGGACATTTGGTGAGTGGTTCTAGAGGGAAAAAGGCTTAGTGTTAAGCTACAGGAGAATTTGCAGTACTTCAGAATTTGCAGTACATAGGAAGATAACACAAGTTTTACTGGTTAAAGACTCCGCACATACCACAGATACTTCCATCTACTGTATATCAGGATGGCCACTTGTCTCACAAGAGACGCTTCATCCTTTACATTATGAATCTTTGCGTCTTTTACATTTACAAGTCCACAAAATATAAAATGAAAAAGCCTTATTCCTTAAAAAGCCTAAATTTAGCCTGGTATTGTAATACAGAAAGTGAGAAAATGCAGGTCTCCATACCACTTACATTAACGTAATTTGCATTAATGTAATCTTCATCTCCTTGCAATATTATCCTCGTGGCATCATCTGCACACACACACACACACACACAAAAAGAGGGAATAAAATTAGCAATTAAGAGGCATGCTTCCCTTATAAGTAAAAAACCTGAGGAATCTCAGACACACAAACAGCAGAATACAGTCTGGAATAGATAACCTTTTAGAAAATAAAATGAACAATTATATGACTTTATATAATGAAATCTTTGATCAAGAAGTTCAATACAACAATTTTATAAGCTATCATTTAGAGGACAAAGCAAAATAGGCAGAAACTGTACTTAATACTCACAAGGCAGAACATCTTTGTATCTGTTCTTGTCCATATTCTGAGGTACCTTTGCACATGTAACAGCCAACCCTGGTTTCTTTCTATAAAGTTGCTGCAAAACAGAATGAAAAATAGTAGGATTTTGAGGGGGGTGATTATGCTATACAAACACTAAATAGATTCACATGAAAACAGACGGGAAAAAAAATCAGAATGATTTTCCTTAACCTTTTTCTTAACCATCTGCAAAAGTCACCTGAGAGATTTTTGTATTTAACATGACAAGAATTTCTGTTACTGCTAACCCATCATGATCTCTAGAAAGATTTCTAGGAGGAGGGGGGAAGGAAATGTGAGAGCCATTGAAATAAACCATTTCCCTGCAAGGTCGCCTTTTTCTCATAAAACTGTGGGCCAGAAGGAAAACAGTGGTTGAGGGTAGAAGTGACCCACAAAAGACATCAGAAGAAAAAGACAGCTGGAGATTAATATTTTCTTGAATCAACTGTAACATAGAAAGTTCAGACAAACTTATTCTCTGGACTAAAACTACCACATTCAATCCTACAAGTACCTGAAAAAAACAAAGTTTCATGTATCACAGTCTCTTAAGATGTGACTCCTTTTCATTTGGGCCAACCCCTATCTTGCAAACTTCACCTGGAGTAAATGTAGGCATAGAAGTGTATAACGAAAATTTTAAGGTCAAAATGCATAAAGTGCATCATACAGGACAAGAAAAGGTACAGTGTGGCAAACACCAACAGCAACAACAACAAATAAAATCAAGAAATGTAATTATACAACTACGGTTTTTCTGCATTAAATATACATGAAAGCAACTTACAACTGTGTTATTAACCTGGCTATGCCAGAGTTTTATATACTTCATTGAACACTGCCCGAAGAACTCATTATATCTTACATGTTTAATGAAGAATTAGAATATGGTTCCATACATAAAATGGAATTAATCAAATAGGAGTCTAAAATCTACTACTTCAGTTGAGAGAAAAGGAACAACACACAAAAAGTTAATTCCACTGTGAGATTTACTGAATCCTAAGACTCAGTATCACAGCTCACCACGTTTTGCAACTTGAACAGCATAAACAAGCCATGTGAGAAGAGAACTTGATAATAAATGTAACCAAAGAGCTTCTCAACTCAAGTTTCATTTTACTAGTGCCAAGCTGCTATTTCTGCCTTTTTTGGGGAAACAAGAATAATTTAACGTTAAGTAACAATTTTGGAGCTTAATTATTGTTGCCTGGCAAAAAGTCATTTGCCATTGACAGACATCTTAAATTCTGATTAAGTGGAGGAAGATGTTCTGGAAAAAAAACCCTGATTATATTCATAGTCTACTGGCTAATTATTTACTAATGTGAATGGAGAGTTTGAGAGCCACCAAGGCTGATGAGGTGATGCTGCAATTGGCTCTGCCTTCTGAAGATAACTAAACAAGGAACTTTAAGAATGGCCACTAAGCTGTCCACCAGATCATTAGATTTCAAAAATCTTTTGCACTTTTTTTGTAACATCAGTAATAACCTTTTATAAATGATGTCAGGTAAAAAAAAAAAAAGCCATAAAGGATCAAATATGCCATGAAGATTATTACAGGAACTTTGTGCACAGATTTGGTCAAACACTTTGACAACCAAGAAAGCACTGAAAAGCTAGTTCATGTCTTTTGAGTTACTGTTTCAATAGCCAACAGACTCACTACTATTGCTGCATTGCAACAGTGCTGTGGATTTTGGAAAACAGGTAAGAACTATAGTCTACAATTCCTTAAAAAAAAACCCAAACAAAAAAAAACCCCTCACTAAAAAAACAACCAACCCAAAAGAGGGAATTTTAATTCTCAGAAATCTTGAAAACTAAGAAAACCTCAAAGAGTGGTTCTGCAATAAGAAATACCACAATTCTTCAGCCACCACCATGAAATCTTATGGGATTTGAAAAAAAAGAGTGAAGAAAAATATATCAAAATAGGGGAAAATTGTATTGCTGTTCTACAAGTTTTCAGCATCAGAAAGGGTTACTCCTGAATTCAACAATGTGAAATATTTAAACCATAATAACCAGGGTTTCTCCGAAGTTACTATAAATGTTCAGATCCACAACAGCAAAACAAGCACAAACATACATATGCTGTATTCCCTTACCATTACAGAAGCAGCTAAATTATCTTTTGAATTTCTTATGCTGACATTGAAGGAACTAATTTAATAAATTATACAAACATTCTATTAGTCAGTTTTCTATGACATTCCTTGCTAACACGTTAAAGAACATGACAAACATTAATTCATTAATCTATATAGCAGTTTTGTAAGTCTCATCGTACATACAGGAGAATCTCACCCCCGAAGTAATCTACCCACGAAGTAACCATCATTGTTTTAGATAGCCAGGGAGAAACACCACAGAACTGGACACTACAATTGTCCCTCAAATGGAAATTAACATTCCAACACTTTCATATCAACCTCCAAGAGAAGACAACAAGGAATGGTCAAGTTGCTCCTGTTATTCCATGAAAGAAGGCAACGCATGAGAACTTGAAACCTTAATTTAAGGTATAAAAGATGTTTCGGAAATGTCACCGAGTGGCATGGAAAAAGAAACAAAGTACAAGACTGACCTCTGTCAAAACCCCACTATGGTACTCAATAAAATAATTAAGAAAAAACCCACTAATTTAGTAAGCATTGGGTACTTGATCTAGAAACATGCTAATTAAAACACATTTTTAATCAGCAGATGAAGATTTATGCAAGACTGGTAACTACTCATTCTTCCCTATTCTAAACAGTGAAGGGTAAAATGGGTGGGCAAATCATATTCTTGCTCTCTTGAAATAAGAATGAATGGGAGAAATGAGATTTCCAATTAATTAAGCTTACATCACTTGCAGATCACAGCTACTAGCCTATATTTTAGAGTGTTTTAGAGTTGAGTATTACCTACCTCAAACTGAATAAGGACAGTCCCACTTTCCAGCCCTCTTCTTAGCTGCTCCATAGAGTCCTCCAGTGTATCATCACCATATTCAGAACAGGTAGGAAGAAGAGATTCTGGGAGATTGTGGGAATCAACTTCATCTTCTGATTTAGGCTCCACAAACTGTTTAACTACTGAAAGATGTATTGAAAATAAAAATCTGTTACATACAGCATTAATGTCCTTGCAACACATTAAAATTTACCAGCTTGCAAGAACAAAGTTAGCAAAGACAAGGCCTCAGGAAAACAAACAGCAATACATTTAACTGCATTTCTCTGTGTACTATATGACTAAGAGTAAAATGTCCTTATGACCTTTCAGAAAACAAAACTCCTCAAGGTGCCTATCTGTGAAGGCGAAGAACTTGACTTCCAAGCACAAAGAGTTTTTTGCTGCAACCTTGTCTTACAGAATGAACTGCTGAATAAACTAATTAATCACAACATACAGCATAGTAAAAAACAAGTAAGTTTTGCCTAAAAAAAAAAGTGTACAGCATAGTTAATGGAATATCCCTATAAGAAGCTTAAAGTGGTCCCCCAACAACAAAATTAATGCACATACTTACATTGTACTCTTTTGCCATTACAATAGCACCTGAATTGTCTTTTGCAGTTTCTTATGCTACTACTGAAGGAACTAACTTAATAAACTACAAAAAAAAATTGATTTGGCAGGTTTTTTATGACATTCTTTGCTAGCATGTTGAAGAACATGACAAACATTAACGAATTAATCTACACAGCAGTTCTGTCTTGACAAAAGCTATTATATCACCAAATGTGGTCACCTGTGGTTATTCTCTGCAATGTTACTCATACCTGCCAAACCAGAGAATGGGGAGCTGTTCATACTCATGCCTATACAAATGACTGGCACAGGGCCACAGGCTATCTTAAGCTAACGGCAGACTTCTCTCATCTGCAAGTAGGAAGGGGACTACAAAACTTAAGGGAAGACTAATGACTGCATAGAGCCAGTGGAAAGGCCTGTAATAATAGGAGTAGGACTGTTCAGGAAAAAAGACCAAGAGCCCACCTGTCTTCCTGGTAACACCAGAAACTGTAAAGAAAGTAAATGCTTCAGAAATCCATATCAATTAGTTTTATTCCCTCCTGTTTCCTTTCAAATGTTTAAGTTTTAATGTAATTAGGAACTCTGCAAAGCCCTTCCATAATCATGTGTGTTAAGGGCTTACCATAGCTCTTAAGGAAAGTGAATAATAAACTAGAGTTTCACATCATCTGAAAGCTCTTGGGATCTGCATGTGTTTAAATATGGAGCAAGCAAAACCAAGCTAGATGGGTTCTCCATATCTTAAATAGACAGGCTTAAGACCCTGCACATTTCAGAGACTGTCTCCTGTTTGCTGGCAGCAGTTTAGCAAGAAACCAGCACAGGTCAAGCTGAGTACTGTCAGAAAATATCTATTGTAAGAATGGATAAGAAAAAATAAAAAGAGGCAGCTTGACTTGTTGCATTGGAAAATGGTGCAGGGGAACAGCCCGTGGGTATTTTCAAATCCACAACTGGGGATTTCTGAAATTATGCTACATTTACAAAAAAACCTAGAAACAAAACAACAAAAAAACCAAGAAACCAAACAAAAAAGAAAGCCCAAAAGCACAAAGCCCCCACAAAATCCCTCAAATTTTGCAAGGGACTATTTGTTCTCATAGATTTTTAGACTTATAAAATAGGAAGAAATTCTAATTTAATAGATTCTTTGTTGCAGGGTTAAGAATCCACATAGTTAAAACTATCTGTACTACTAATTCAAATGCAGAGAGATCTACTTTTTAGCACAGACCCATTCCCAGTGCACTGAGAACATATTTACGTAAACAGAAGATGGTATACCTTAGCATAAGAGCAATAGTCTCAAAAACATTAAAAGTTAATAAAATTAGCCCAATTACCTTTCCGCCTGACCAAAAGTGCAAGCTCTCGCGTGTGAGATTCTCTGCTGGCTTTTATGAACATGACCACCTGGTCATGCGTGTGCTCTGAGATATCTCTGCCATTAATTAATACTATCTGATCACCTTCATTCAGTTTTGGAATGCATTTATCAGCCTGTTTCAAGACCAAAGAAACACATTAATGTCATTGTATCCAGTCATGTAAGCAGGAAAACATCAGGATATTAAATTCATTTTATTCATTAAATTCTTGAAGATCTACACTTCAGACTCCAAGCCTGGACAACCACTGGTTATAGCCATTTGCAAATTAATTTCTGCAAAAAGTGTTTTGGACACATAAGATAACATGCTTCAGTTTTTATGCAGTGAATACTGAGATTGTCCAAACGTGATTTTGATGAATGTAATTTAAGAAATATGACATTCCCCAGGCATGCACTTTTTAAAATTTAAAGAAATCCCTACACATTTCATATTTTTGGTATTTATCAGATTCTTGTTTGGTGAGTACCAAGTGATATCTACAAATGGAGAACATTCTTCCTCACTTCATTTGCTGAAAGTTTTAACAAGAAGATGCAGATAAGTACACTAACCCATGATGCTCAAGTACCCTGTGAAAAAATTTTGATGAAAATTCTTTTGCTACCTGTGCTACAGAGAACACTAAAACAAGGTTTTCCCCATCTCAAATGAAAACTTACATTATGTCTTATCTTGGATACAGCAATTCAGACCAAGTGCTGAAATCTAGGGTTTGTTTGGCTTTTCTGTCACACTTCCCAGAATGCTTAGCTCTAAGTCCAGTGCAAAGCAATTAAAGCTATGGCCAGAATATGGTGATGATGCTATGAAGATGATTAAGGGACTAGATCATCTCTCGTAGGAGGGAAGGCTAAGACGGCTGGGAATGTTTAACCTAGAGGAGAAGGCTTAGCGGGATCTTGTCAATGTGTATAAATACCTGATGGGAAGGTCCTGAGAAGATGGAGCCAGGCTCTCTTCAGTAGTGCCCAGTGACAGGACAAGAAGCAATGGGCACAAACTGAAACATAGGAGGCTCCATCTGAACATCAAGAAACTCTTTTTTAACTGTGAGGGTTACTGAGCACTCGAGCAGGTACCTGCCCAGAGATGTTGTGGAGTGTCCCACTCTGGAGTACTCAAAAGCCATCTGGACATGGCCCTGGGCACCTGGGCACTCTAGGTGGCTCAAGTAGAGGGGGCTGGACAAGATGACCTCCAGGTCCCTCCCAACCTTTCCTTCTGTGATTCTGCAATATGAATATGCAGGATCCTCTACAACCTTTGAGTGTCGAGTAGCGTAACAATTCTATTTTCATTGCTATCCTAATTTTTATTTTGTCTAGGAAGTACTCAGCTACACAAGAGTGATACAGTTATATACACACTCCATTTCATTTGTTTTATGAATGAGATTTCGATCTTCACTGTTATTGTCTATTCATACTTGTTCCTTGTATTTCCTTAATGCCTGCACAGGTTCTCTGAACTTTGTTCATCCAATGTTATTAGTCCTATAAAAAAAAATATCATCGGCTCCAAAAACGTGAACAAGAAGTTCTAATTAGAACCGGTTACGCCTTGCACTGATGGCTCTAAAAGTAAATTTATCAGTGGCGTACTCTATCATTAAGTAAAAAACAGGAAGAGATGGAAAGGAGAAGTGATAATGAAAGAACCAACAAGAAGAAAACGCAGACTAAAAAGAGGCAACACTACGAAGAAGAAAAATTGGGAGCCACTTGTGTCAGAGAATAAAGTAAAAGGAAAGAAAATTTATGACATGTAGGAGTGCCAAAAAACAGATAAAAGAAAGACTAGAGAGAAAAGAAAGATGTACGTAAGAGGAAGAAGAATCCTAAGCAAAAAATCTGCTTAAAAATTTACAAAAGGAATAGTTTCCCCCAACTTTTTCCAAAGAAATAAGGAAATAAAATAATAAAGGACGGGGAAGATTGACTATGATTAATCAAAAAAAAAGACAAATGTAAACAGAAAAAGAATGGGGATTAGGAAGAGCCATGGTGTTCAACACTGATTTAACTAGGTATTCACAGCTCCCCCCAAACTCCCTTGCCACATTTTGTCCAATTTAGAAAGGCAAGATTGAAGAATGCAACTATGAATGATTTAAACACTTTGAAATATTATTGTTTGAGATATAAATTACTCTCCCTAAAATACAATTACTTGAAAAGATAAGTGATATGAAGACCGTATCAGGTCAGTTTCAGAGACTCAAGTAGCCAACAATAACATGGAGAGAATGGTTTCTGATATCCTACATTTGTCTATAATTTCGATTTCTTGGCTTGCTGCTGGCTATTATTCTTTATTACAGAAGGAGACTAATATCTTTGCTCAAAGAAACTTTGTTAATCACGTGACATGCTAATGCCTCAGCTATCTTACTTGAATCATCTGACTATATAAAATGTATCTTGAAGGAGAATTAATTCCTTCTATGTAAGCATAATTTGTAGATTTTTTCAGATACTAGATTTTCCAGACAATTAATTATGCCAAAGGCTTCCTGTCTTACTGACACACCCAATGTTTCATTTTATGCTAATCGCTTGTTATTGCTTCAAGAATGGTGCATACTATTTTTCATTTAGAAGCTCTATTAAATAAAACCATAATGACTTCTTTACCACCTTAGGACATTAATACAGTTTGTGGGAAAAAAAAAAATCAGTATATGACATTAGTTGAATAAAAAAAACAAACCCAAAACAACAAAACAAACCAGACACAATAAATGGCTGTTCTTTAGATATAATGCTCTATCACAATTTTGGCTACTCTATCCTACAGTCTTCCCAGCATACTAGACTGGTGCTGTATTGGAGGAGGATTTTTAAAAGAACTTTAGGACGTGAAAGGGAAAAATAATGCCTTAGTTTGGTGAGCAGATTTGTTTCCCCTCCTTCACAAAAAATACAGTTGTTTTTTTTTTTTTTGTAGGAAACTGGGAGAAAGTGACCTACAAAATCTGAGAAATAACCTTAGCTAATAATATTACCAAACAACATCCCTTAGGACAATTTACAAGGTAATGAGTGTATCTAGAGCATGTTAAACAGTAGCAAATACAATGAAGGAAAGGCATCACTGAGCTAAAATAATGTAAAAATGCATTCCATAGACTGCTTAACTTCAACTTTCAAATATCAGCTACATTTCATTAAACAGTCAAGAACAGGTGAAATTTAGTTTATGGAAAACAATATAATCAACGTTAATACTACTATGCTCTAAAAGTAAGTATATGTTTTTCCTCTTGCTGTAAAGCAACACGATTTCTATAATACTGCTGTTAAGTATATTGTATTGGAGAACTGTTTCCAATTTATTCCCTGACACTTGATAACTTGCTTACTAGGCTAGAGAGCTAATTGGTCACTTGCATCTATGCATGTGCCACTTAACTGGAGACACTTACATGAAGTTAAAGTCCAGTCCTTTTCCAATCCAAGAGAAAAAACCAAACAGATCAACACTTTCCAGAAGACAACCTGAATCTGCCAAAAGAAATTGTTGCCTCTGGAGAAGCATCTTTCATTCTCTGACTGTGGAATGAACATGTTTGCCCTACATTAATGCCAGTATCTCAAATCACTCTTAAGAAGTTTGCTAGGTTGTCCATGAAATGTTTTAAGGACTGTTTTATTCTCACTTTGTGGATTTAAGCTTAGAATTATAATTACCTGCTACTCTTTTATTCAAATAATTGGAGTTCATAAAGGCATCCTATACACTGCATAAGTCAAGCCACAAATCACAAATGTGACAAAAAACCCCACCCCTTCTCAAACAACCTTTTATCTTGATTTACATCACAAAAAGGTATCAGCCCTGTGACAGCTTATCAAATTTCAAAAGTCCACAAGATGCAGAATACATCAGATTTTTAGGATATAAAATATATCTTATCAAGTTTGCACTGAAATTATTCTATGAGAATTGGGAAATACACTTTGGAATAAGGTGAATGAATAAAATTTGAGTTAACATAATGTCCTCACAAATTTATGTACTAATTATTTAGAAAAAAGTTAACAAGATATTATGTTACTATTATTTTACAATTCAACAGAAGAATGCAGTGGCTGTACTGATTCTGATGAACGTTTTACCTAGTCCATAAGTATTTCCATAAGCAAAAATCTATGGCAAAATAAGAACAGAGCAAATATATTCTGCACCCCCTCTCCCCTGCCAAGTACTCTCCCATCCTATAAATATTTTTAGCTCTGAGGAATTCCTCAGCCTACAGTGGTTTCTCTATTCAGTAACTGTCAGTAGGTTTTTCCCCCAGGTACTTGTCCTCTCCTGACCACCCACAAAACTATTTTAATAGTATCCTTTATCAAGGAGTTTCACAGGTCTGCTATCTTATGCATGAAGAACTACTTTGTTAAGCATGAAGAACCTGACTTTAAGTGACTTAATCTGGTAGCCTGTAGTAGTTCTGCTGGAATTCCCTGCTCACAATGATACTACATCTACATCCCTACTATATCTCCCTTAAAGTAGTTCTTTTTTCTAGGCTGCAGGGGCCCAGACTACTTACTTTAATGAACACTGTTCTATATTTTCAATCATGGCTCTTGGCCCTCATCAAACATTTTCCAGCTGAAGACGCACTTTTTGAGATGATGGGGGAAACAAACATACTTTCTACTGTATCTTGTTTGGTTAACACTTCCAGATCTTTTCATCTGTGGTTTAAGAAAGTGCTGGTCTAAAGAGAACAGCTCAGCTTCTCTCTCATACTGGTTAAGCGTGTCCAGATTCCTACACATATGGACCTCTGAGTGGTGGAGGAAGTAATAAAGGAAGGGATTAGAAGGCTTAAGAATTTACTTACAGGTGATCCTGGAGTTATTCTTGATACCACTAATGGCATTTTCTGATCTACACCACCCTAGAGGAATGTCAAAAAAATAACAATCATAAAATATGTCATTAACCAATAGCAGCATTTCATACAAGTAATCACTTGTTTTTGTTTTTATATAAACTTGATGCTTTGTCATTATAGGCGGGGTTGGTAAGACTGAATTTTCATCAGTAAATGGGTGTGTCTGTGTGTGTGCAGTGTCTTTAGATCTACCACATTCCAGTAAACTAGACCCAGCATCTTTGCTTGGCCATATATTTTAATAAGCAATCAACAGAACAAATGCAGCATTTATTTTAACCCTACCCTTCAAACAAGACTATTCAACACTTGAACTTGCAAGGTGGACAGCGTTCTTAGATGTTGTGATCGAACCTGTAAAGGATCAGGTTCCAGACAACTGTACTCCCTTATTCTCTTTATGTGATGTTCTATGACTGCCCCACCAATAAATGCCCAAGGTGAAAGAAAAGACAAGACTCTGCCCCAATCTTGATATTATGGTTACTTTACATTACTCTATCTCCTTAAATGGAATTTCAGTGAGAGAACGTAAAAAATTCACAACAGTCAATTATCAACAGTAATTTCAGTTTTCTTCACAAATTAATTTTCACCCTTCCAATATGATCTTTTAATGGATATATCCAATTGGATAGCATAAACTATTTAACTTGTTTTATAATACAGAGGTCCGATCTTCTAAAAGTTGATGCATTACATTAGGCTTCCAAGTTGCCATTCAAGCAGCCAAACTGGCAGTCTGCTTTGGAAATCTGCCATGCCCATAGTATATGCAACAAAACACCAGAGAACTAGTAAAGACTTATTTCTGTAAAAGTTGCTTTAGCATTTAAGCATTAGGCTGCCACTTTTTAAAAAATCTTGGTCCATAAAAAATTCCTGTAGAATACACTGCTTTCTCCAAAGCACTGCATTAAAAATGAAAAATAATCATAACCTCAAAGCATAGCATCTCTATAAAGCATATAAAAATAACTACAAAATTGCTGTTTTACCTTTAGGTTAAATCCAAACTTCCCATCTTCATCTGGTATGATACGCACCAGAAGTAAATCTCCCTCAATTAGATCATTCTGCAATACACAGAAAAAAAAAAACCAAAACTTTTTTCATTTTTTAAAAAATAGCAGCAAATTAGAAAATAGTGCATCCAAATTTAGATGTGCTTAACAAGAATACTCTATGTAAATCCATCTTTAAAATAGGAAGAAGCTAAAGTCACAGAACATACTCATGATAGCAATCTTTTAAATTGTAAAAATGGCAACATACATAACAGTAAATAGATACTCTGCTTGCTCTGTCCTGTTACTCTCAGCTTTCTCAGTTGATAGCTCCTATTAAAATTTTCAGTGTTCTCTTTACTAAAGGTGACTTAAAAGGAAAAAGTGTTAGATGCAACACATTTGAATCAATTCTACTCTAAGGACTAGGAAGTGACTACTTTTTCCCCAATTTTTCTCCTGTAAATGGGTGCATTGGTATCTTACGCAAGAAATCCACAAGCCAGAAGGATTAGAAGTTTGCAGCAGCTACTGGACAGACAGGTTAGGAAGCTGTTCAGCGCCCTGCTGGAACAGTCTGGAGAAAGGGGAGGAATGATCCACTACCATAACACTAGCAAGGAGCAGCTGCTCTCTAGTCAGCACAGGATTCAAAGGATGTTCAACCATCCTGAAGAGATGCCCAAGATAAAGCAGAACTGTGCCTGCTATGAAGACATATAGCAACCTGAGTTACATGCTTTTTCCCGATGGAGGAAATAAGATTTAATCAAACAAAGATTCCCATTCCACTAGGAACTTCCCCTGCAGATGCTCCTGGAAGCCTGGACTATGGAAATCAATGCAGTTCGCAGGCTTGCCTATCATACTGTGGTATGCAACCTTGGACAAATTTGTAGTAAGACAAGATTTATTCTTATTGCTGCATAAAATATTCTCATCCTGAAATATAACCACAAATTTTGTGCATTCTTAATCTACAGTTCAAAGCTACATTCAGTACTAGTTTTGACTTTAAAAGCACACAATTGAACATACCTTATCACAGTAGTACTGGTTGGAATCTTCTGTTGAGCTACTCCTTGTAACGTTGTCATATGTTTCTAAGAACTGTTTATCCACCCCTTCCAATGGGTAAGGGCCAGAAATGTTACCAACTCCATTTGGAGACTGAGCCAAGGCTTTAGGTGAGATGTGGGTCACAGAATTCCGCGTTGGACTGTTTCCCAATACATTCCTTCATTTAAAAAGGACAAACATTACAAGGGTATCATTATCTAGATTTTTAAGTTAACTAGTACAACACACAAATGTACCACCCAGTTAAAGAAGCAAGCCAACTTTATACTTAGATTTAACACCACTCGTAGAGGTACAGGATAACAGGACTGGTGTATGATCTAAACTGATCATTGATCTGGGCATCGAGAAGAATGGGCAAAACAAAACTGAAGTAGCAAAAACATTTTAGCAAAGTATTTCCATGTTAGTAGTGAAAGGTGCTATTGCAGTGGCACAGGAAATCACAGTAACGTGAGGAGAGCTGAAGCCCAGGGGAGCTTATTGAGTTAGTTATAACCACGTAGAAGGACCCAGAATTAAACTGGGATGTAGGTCTGGCCTTGAATCACTATTCAAGGACCTTAAAATTCAAGCATAACAAAAGTCAGTAATTAAATACCTCAAATCTTAGAATGGGCCAAATGGCCTGGTGGTGCCCCAGGACCTTTCAAACATTCATTTAGCTACATGGCCTCTTATGAAAAGGATGAAATGCAGACCTCTAATACAACTAAACCCCTTCTTTAATTGGGCCAAACTCATAGATACCGGACAAACTAACTGTTCCATCTTTACAAATACTATATAATACTTCATGAAATTCGCTGTCCTGGGGAAAGCTCAGGTACAGCTCAGACAGTTTTCTATCACTAACATACAGCACTGTGTATGGCAAAAACGGAGTCCCAGCTCCCTGTACTACCCCTCTGCAGACAGACCTCTTGCTCACACAACAGATCGCCATGCTCAGTGCAAGAACACTCTGCACTGCTGCTGACAAGCCAGCGCTGCAGTGAAGGACATTTGATCCTTGAAGTACACATGCCGTTACTTGTTTATTGCAGTTTATCCCTAAAAGCAACATCAACTTCTCACAGGGTTAAAGTAGCACTAGTATATGCAATTAAACCCTGGCATTAAAATTCGTAAAATCAAACATTTGTTTCTGCTCTGATACTAATCTAACTGTATATGTGAGCTTTTTTTAACTATTTCCAGCAACCACTGCTAGCTGTCAATGAGGAAGTAATACTGCACTACAGAGGGACGTAGCTTAGGCTTTTAACATACAGGACTCACACTGCAGCAAACTTTAATAACACACTTATTTCGCAGCTTATGGAAATCTGACTGCAACAAATGTAAACATTCTGAAAGGTGCCATCAAGCAAATGTATTCTTGCCATAATATTTCCCATGTTCAGTTATACTATGTGTACTTGGCAATGGGAACTAAGGGTTTTGTGCAGCATTTGCAGAATTTTCAGTTATTACAGAAAATATATTTTCAGTGTTTGCCAGATCTTATCCACTTGGTGCTCTCAATAATTTCAAAATACTTTGAAGTAGTGAACTATAATGACACTTGAAGGAATTATACCATCACGATTGTGCTTTTATTTGATAGCTTCCAGGACTTTTCATGTTAAGCAAGGAGGAACACTGTACATGTAAAAACACCCTAATAAGTTTTTCAGAATACAGTAATTTAAAAAACTCCAAACGTTTCACTTACAAATTGAGAATACAGATCATAATGATTTTTCAGTGTAGAACAAAAAAACAACCCAATGCCAGAAAAATATGAAAAATTATTTCAGTTAATGCCCTCTGGCACTATATAAAGCTACCACGTAAAATTACCAGTGGATTTTTGCATCTTTAAACTTTTACAACAGTTTTTAACCAACTTTCTTGTTAACAGTGATTAGGGGTGTATTAGGACTGATGCAAAAACTTTTTTTTTTTTCCCCACAAATCTTTACTATTTTCATTGGTTTATACATTTATTTATGTCCTTTAACCATACAAGATCACTACTTTGAAAAATCAGTTCAAGTTATGTACTTTTATCTTAGAGCTAGAGATTCTACAGTAGAAAGTTTAAAGAAAACTCACTTTGGTGATTCTTGTTCAGATGACCTGTTTAAATAAAAAATAAAAAAAAGAAACCAAAACAAAACAGTAAAAGAATATAAGTTAAATCTTCAGGAAAACAAGACCTAAACTCTAATAAAAAAAAAAATAAAATGCCTGCATAAAAGCCAAAAGGTGTGCTCACAGTAAATTAAAGAATACTTAATCCTATGCTGAAAGTATAAATCGGACAATTACGGAATTTATGAAACACTCCAAGAAAAATTCCAGAGCAGCTCTTGTTAGCAAGACATTCTACATCATTTAACAAAGTTTTAGATTGGACCACAGTAACTACAGACATCACTGACGGTATTTTGCAAAAAGTCAAATGTGGCAAAATCTTTATGTATAGGTAACAAGAAATGAGCATAGGCAGCTTCAGAAGCATGGAGTTTCTCACACATTCTCATAATCTGAAAGCAGAACAGATGTTGACAGAGAACTTTAAGACAAAGCATAGCTAAAGCTGAAGTGGTTACACAGATGAGGACAAGTAGTACAGAAAAGAAATCAAAATTTGCAGTACATGGCATTTTCCAAGGCATTCAGTCAGCTTTGTCAGAAATCACCTGCAACAGTGAGTTAAACTACATTACATCAATTAAAACAACAGCTGTGATATGAAGATAAATTTGAAAGTAAAAGTTACTTTGCTTTGCAAGCACTTTTTGGTAAGTTTATGGCAGATGGGCTAGCTTTACAAATTTAATTAAGTAATGACCAAAAAACCTGGAGTGATAAAAGTCCATGCTAGACAAATACAAACATGAAGTAGTTTGGTTTGAATGTAGAGTTGTTGAATTGTCACGTTATAGGAGGCAATTCACAATATAGGGTTAAATTTTTTAATTATTGATCTCTAAAACCCCCACTACTAAGAATGACGTACTATGTTTCATCAAAACTACAGTAAAAATAGCAGCAGTATCAGCCTAGTTAAGTTTCCTTCTATGTATTCTACAATATGAAGAAACTCTTCATTGAGAGGCAGAGATGGTGAAGCTTGATTCCATAGCAATTTGTGGAGGTTTGGGTTGTGTGTATTTTACCTTTTTTTTAAAGAACCAAGCGTTTTCCTTTTTCATCGCAGTCATGCCTCCCTTCTGATTCCACTGACATCTACCCCCACTCTCCCACAAATACCTCTGGTTCTCCTTGTATGCAAGCCCCATGGTATTTTTTCCCCACTAAATGTCAGCAGTGCCCAGCAGATCCTTTGAGAATGCGCACTCACTTGCTGCCTGACCAGCCCACGTCTAAATGGAACAGACAATCATTGAACTCATGCTGTAATTGCTCAGTGAGAGGAAGATGTCAGTCTAAAGGATTTTTTTTTATGCCTAGTCACCAACTTTCACTAATCTTGTAGAAAAAATTGCCTCTGAAAACTTGACTCCTGCATTAGATTTGACTGCAATTGTCCAAATGTTCTTAAGTGGGAATATAGAGGCAGACAGGCAGTGCAATGACATAAGCCTTATTTCCTTAGGAAGTCATGCTAAAAATAAAGAAACATTGAATTTATTTTCATTTAAGCTAACTGATTTCCTTGTGAGGCAAAGAACAATGAAACCCTGTATCTTTTCTATGTTTTGCCACAGCAGAGCTACCACTCTTATTACTAAACTGTGTGGAATTCAAGGCACCCTAAATTAATCCTTTCAAAAGTCTTCATCAAAAACTTACACACAAAGAACTATGGTGCAAATCGATGCAATGTCCCTAATTTTATGTATTATCTCCTCTCTTTCCTCCCAATAGCGAGGTAATTTCAGACAGTAAAAAACAACTTGGGCTTCCATTCAAATATTGTGTGTAAAAATATAGCAAATTTTTCATCTTCTTAGTAATACATTTTGAGACTTAAATGTGGGATATAAGTTCTTAGTAGTATTTGTTGAAGGTTTATCTGTTGGATTATTGCACTTTAATTGAAACATATCAGCACTTAAACAGGTATTGAATCATGCTGTAACCTTCTAAAGTGGAGAAAGATAGCCAAAATTTTGACCTGGAAAGTGACCAAATTCAAGGCCTAAAAGAATTCATCAGGGAAAAGCAGCCGTGTCTCCAAAAGTCCTCAGTAGCTCAGCATGCTAGAGCTGTAGAATTTTGTTCTGAAACTCAGTTAAATAGTATTTTTAGCATTTAATTGCTCACCAATACAATAAAGTACCTTAAACACGAAAAACTAGATGATCTTTTCTGGCTATACATTATTACACATTTCACTAACCTCTCTTCCTCATTTCACAACATAAGACAAGGACAATATTTTAAGTCAATAAAAGAGAACACTCACCAGACCAGCCATTCAACTTTTTCATCAAGAAAGAGATCCCTTCCTCGCAAGGAGATTAAGCTTTCCATTGGTGCAGCTAACAAGCAAATACTTTAAAACTGCAGGTAATTTCTGTTCCTTAATCCACAATATATCTAAAATGCTGCCGTTTCAATCTTTCACTCACTGTTGATTGCTCTGTTGATGAATATCTTTATTATAAAGCTCTTTGCCCTGAAAAGGCTAACTCTCCTCTTCTGTCATGAGGACAAGGTCTTAAGGAAAGATCCCTCCTCCTCATTCTGGTGTGCCCTACCAGGGAATTCTGCTATTCTGAGGACTGAAGATGATAAAATACAGCAGAGTAAAACCCCGAGAGAAAAGGGACAACTGAAACAATAGCAGAGTAGCAGAACTCCCCCCTTTACAAAACAACTGAAGGAAACATCTGTAGGTTTTGCCCTTGTGCTGTTCTTGTAGTTCTTAAAGCTTCTTTTATTGTAACACCTGCAGGGCTAGGGAGACTGAATATGCCAGCACTTCCATTATCACCTCTTTTCTGAGAGCTCACCATTAAAACTGGGATTATTATTCATAAGCCAAATAAGTGGAAGACATTTGCAACACCACATTTTTGCTGCCTTTTAGACAGCAACACAGAATATGCAGCATTTCTATGAACTGAATAACTCTGTAAGGCAGCCATGTAGATTCTTTGTGTTGCATACTTATAAGTACCATTACAGAAAAACTTGAGGACTTCATGGTATACACAAGTTTTTCAGTGATTTTCTAGAAATTCCAAACATTCACATTTGGTAAGCTGCTGCCATCACCCATAAAAGGATACTTTCAGTTACTCTGCATTGCCTCTATTGACCATATTCCAGGTTTACTGACTTTCCATGGAAGTTTCATGTACTCTGATACTCTGCAACTGCTTGGCTTGCTGCAAAATTTGCCTTATCACAGATTCGCAATTCAGCTTTGAGACATTCTTTCTGGATGCAAAATGCTTGTTTCTTGAACTGGCAAGGAAAGTGTAGTACATTTTCATAAGGATACATATTTAAAAAGAAAGGGTTACATGTAAGCAAAATATATATATGCACTATTTTAATGTATATCTGAGTGGAAAAGCAGAGTAAACTGATAAAAGTCTACTAGCTGTAGTCTTAAAATACTAATTTGAAACCAATTGAAATGTCAGATCCATTGACCAGTATTAGGAGGACATACTCCTTGAGAAAGACTGAAGTACACAAACAAGGACAATGCACTCTTGTGAAATGTAGCAGATTTTAAGAACAAGGAATTGATCGCATCTGTATATAATGAAAAACTAAGGAAAAAACTTAGTTTAAAATGGTTTTTACAATTTCCTACTAAGAAACTAGTTACTAGGACTTGGCTGGATACATCTGAAGGGTACTTTCATCTACAGTTACACTTCAAAAATGTTGTCCACAAAAGGAATTAAATTTTAGTTAAAATAGTGATTTGTTCCCATAGTACATTCACCAAAGCTCACTATGCACCTACAGTTTATTGTCTATCAAAATGGTAATTTGAAAGAATTGAACAAATGCAGCATCCGTTCAGGAAATCTATTTTCAGTGCAATACCTTCACCAGATGATGTATCAGACTTACACCAGCAGTGTACATGCACTTCCAGAAATTCATAGCACAGTGCAAGTGAATTTCCTTTTTGTATACTAGTTCATCATTTCATTTCCTTCCTCTCCAACTGTAAGACTACACACATTATACCATCTATATCACCAGCAAAAGATAGTTTTAGAATATAAGTTAAAGAGGTTTATAGCTTTGCAAACATGTTTAAGAGAAAAGCTTTATGGGGGAATACATTGCATGTATAACAAAATGAATTGTAGACTCAAAGTTATTTAGGTTGGAATGGATCTTGAGAAATCAACTAAACTCTTGTCCAAAGAATAGCCAACATCAAAAGTTAGATGAAGGTTTTCAGGGCCCTGTCACTTTGCATTCTGAGGCTCTTCAAGGATGCAAACACTTCCATCTTTCTGTCAATGTGTACATCTTGATGTGATTTCCCCACCCCCTCCTCCCCTCAGTGTCTTCTGAGCATTTCCCTTGCTGTAACTTTGTCCACTGCCTCACATGTTTTTGCTGTGCACCTCCAAGAAGAGTTGGCTCCATATTCTTGATGACCCTCTTTTGGTAAAGTAAGGCAAAAATGAGACCGACCCCTCCTCAACCCCCACAGCCTTCCGGTTCTCATACATCATATGCTCACATCTATGAATAACCAGCCAGATTTATCTCACCCACACCAGTGTAATGACTCTAAAAAATATCTAATATACCTCATCTGTCAGTAAGTTTTTCTTACTGACTAATACTATAGCTTATCACTTAGAAATGTGTTTTACAATAATCTTCCTGGTTAAACAGAAAATTTCACAGCTAATCTTTTCTGTCAGGCCACTGAGTCTACTTTAAAAAAACCTACCAAAACACTTGTTCCTACGCAGTCCACTAAACCAAAGATGTTTGGTTATGGAACATTTAATTAGAGTGAACAAGAGAAACTGATTACAGTTCAAGTAGCAAGACCCTCCAACACAGATTTATCAGGTTATTTTCCCAAGCCAATAATCCAGTTATTTTTACCCCTTAAAACAGCATCTTATATACATATTTAAATTTATGTATTCTTATTAACAAGTACCCTTCCCACTCAGAAAAGTATTCAAAAACATGAAAAAAGGCATTAAGAGGGCAAGCAACAGCTATATTAACACTCCAAACTATTCCCCCTGTAGCATAAAAAGCATTTTAAAAAGCACAAGCCATTAATCCCAAATTTAAAACGTCAAAAGTAAGCTCTGCTCCTCATATAAAGTAGAAATCAGTCCAGCACAGGTAACATGAATAAGATTATCCTGAACTGCAAGGAAACCTGCTTGTTTCAGTAACCCTTTGCATCTAACACCTTCCTGTCCAAAAGAAATACCAGCTTACTTCAATGAGACAACATTCAGTTAGGGGGCAAGTGTGGGTGTTGGCAACGATGCATGGTCTTCCCACAAAGTAAAACCTTAAATCCATGAACAGGAAAGAGCGGAGGACACTTCCCTCTTCATAGTGACCAGCAGAAAACCACATGGCTTCCCACAGCTGGGCTCTCTGAGGTTAAAAGCATTAAACACTGGTTTTCAAATTTCATTTTTTGTCATTCATTCATTCACTCACTTTCATTTCTCATTGCGCTGTGAAGTGTGAACATCTGTATCACACCTCAGGCACCAGAAGATGCTTGAGAAAACAGGAAAGAAATACGCAGAGAAAATTAAAGTTCAAAGCTCCTTAAACACTGCTTGGTTACATGTCCTTATGTTTTCATGGCAAACCTTGGACCTTGGTATTTTAAGGTCACCAAGTGTTTAAAATGCATATTATCAAAACATTTAAATCTACCATTTTTTAGTTTACAAAAATACTTGAACATAAGAAAACAAGTAAACTCAGCTTAGTAGTTTAAATTTTCACTTATTTATTTGCAGGTAAAGGGTAAGCTAGTTTCTTTCAAGTTTTTGGGTTTTTTTCTGTTCTTGTAACAGCTCATCAGTGAAGACTCCTACATGAACTACTGGGTGTGAAAACCATTAAGTTACTACTATTTTATTTTATTTTTTAATAAAGATACCAATGATAGGAGCCAGAACTTGCTCTGGGGATGGACAGTGCAGTCTTTCAAGACAAAACCTAACATCTGATACAAGACGAAGCATGTCAAGAGTACATGATTCCAAAATGTAATCAGTCTATTGCCCCAGTTAAAGTCAACTTAAATTTGAAGGTTACTGCTTAAATCAAAGATATTTTAGAATTTCCCAACATGGTCTTGAAAATGTCACATATTTCAGTATGACTATTTCATTTTCACTGTAGCCTTTTGCCCTTAAATGACATAGCACACAGACTGCATTAGTGTCACAGAAAGGTGAATCACTGATGATGATTTGCTCCACTAACCAGTGAAGCTTTCTTTATTCCAGATTTGGAAACTGTAGTGGTACCTTTATCAAGACAGACTGCAACATTGGTAATCTTCAGGTACTATACCATGCTAAAAAAAAGAAAAAAGTGCAACCAAAAAGAATTCCTTGCACAAGTCCACCAGCCTGCCTTTAAAAATAACCAGCTGTGGTTTAAATCTGTTACACTGAAACATTTTTCTCAAAGGCAACCTCTCCCTGGAGCTAATATATTAGAATAACAGACGGTCAGGATGGGTTGGTGCCAGGTAGCCTGTTGGTATGACATGACTTTGAAAAAACCCCATATTAAAGCAGCTATTCCACAGAGATGATTTTAGAAATAAAGCCTCATAATATAACTTATTTTGTATCTTAAAGAAAAGCCATAAGACTTCATATTCATAACTCTTCCCTAATGTGCATCTCAGTGTTTAAGGACATCTGAAGACAAGATATGTTACCTCACAGAATAGAGAGAAGTTTTTTCTACTTTGCTTAAAATAAGAAATGTAGTAAATCAGTAGCAGCAGTGCTTCAATGAAGAAAACGCAAATCTTTCAAGAGAAAAATCTTTAGGGAAGCTGAAATCAAGACTAGGGAAAGCCAATTTTAAGTGAAAAACAGTTATTAAACAAGTGCACTTACTAATTAGTATGTTTTATCACAATATTATTCTTCAAATAATTTTAAAACCAAAATAGTAGTAGTATCATGTGCATATGCACGTAGGCATGGGATAAATATAACGACAGAGCGAGTACAGCACATAGTCACAAGACAGACTGGATTACCTGTTCTGAACTGGTGAGGCACAGCCATAATAAAAGTGTGGTATAACACAGAAAGCACTATGAGACTTCAGAAGGCTCAGTGTGGGCTCCGTGTCTGTGTTAGTGTTAATTTTTCAGTGGCAGTAGCAGTCAGATGAGATGCACAGCAGCAGGGCAACAAAGAGGAGAAAGAACTGACAGGGGATGCTTTCTTCACAAAGGCTGGGAAGCCCTGGGCTAAACAAAAGTCCTCTTGAAGTCCTCTTCAGCACTGTCTTTGATGACAGGTTTTGTATGCAGCTGTGATTTGAGATAGTTGGCTTAGATAAGCAAACCTATTGAAAACCCTGTGAATAAAGCTCTATTTCATATATGTTAATTTGGGATTAGAGCAATTTTTTTCTCTATAATACATATGTAATGGATAGCTCCAATCTTTTCTGCAGACACTAATCAGAGAGAAAATTTGCTTCTTTTCACTATCTCTGAGCCTCAAATTGTACTTGAATGTGAAAGTACCTTAAATAATTTTGGTAGCAGAGGCAATTTAGTGACACCAAACACAAGACTCATAAGCTTGCCCCGGCTTTCTGTAGTTCACCTACGTGCATGGCTTGCTCTATTTTCTAATAGTCTTTATTCAAGTCACAGCCTGTAAGATATACCTCATAAATTTCAGTTAGAAAGTAGAATGTTAATAAAAAAACATCTTTAAAACAAACACTGTGGTTTTTTAAAGCAATGTAATAAATGACAAAATCTTTTTGACCCTCATTTGTAGCATACTCAAAGTATTTAGCAGCATGCAATATACTTAAAGAAATGGATAAAGAAATGTTAACAGCTCTGTTTTATGCTCTTGAAACTAAGAGCACATAATTTGTCTTCTAAGTTGTGTACTGTTTTATAGAAAGAAAATGGAACTTCATTGATTCCCTTAAGTCAGTAACCACAGCAAGGAAGAAAATCGATTATTAAGAATATAATTATACTTGGTATTGTCAGGAACAAAAAAAAAAAGGTGTATAGAGAAATAAACGCAGGTGTACGTACTCTGCTAGCAGCAGTGGCTTCTACAGTTCTGATACCTACCAAGGTTCCAAACATGCCTTGGCAGGATTAGGTACACAGCAAATCTTGTTACATGAGTTTTACCTATGTGTTTGTCTCAAAAGGCACTCTAACACAACAGAACAGTTTGCAGGTAGGTCTGTCTTGAACCACTTGTAGTTTTAATGAAAAAGACTTAACACGTTTCCCAAGGGCTGAAATGAAACAGGTGAAAACTAGCTCTCACCTCTGAAATGCTGATGGCAGCCTGAAAAACAGAGAAGAGCCATATCCTGTGCTAACTGCAACTTGCAGTCTTAGGCTTCAGATGCAGTAAAAGAAACTGATGTGAACATATTTAGTTTACAGAAGTCAAGCAGATGCATGATTATAATTAAGATTTATGGTCCCAGACATAAGAATTCAGTGATTAAAAATCAGCTTTTTACAGTTGTTTGCTAGTAGCACTCCAAAAATATTTCAGATTTTTTTCATACCAAAGCTATTTATTAGTTATAATTAGCAGTAACTAACTTTTGTTTTGTTTTTATAGCTTCAGAAATCAGGCTGGGCAGTAAAAAAAGAACCCTCTAAAGACAGTGTATATTAGCAGGACTATAAGAAGCTACTCTTGGCTCTCTTCTAATGAAAAAGAGATACTGAAATTGCAAATTATTTTTTTCCATAACATGTTTCAATAATGTCAATTCAAATCTACTAAAAATCAGGATGGCAAAAGTGGGTAAGTTGGCTTTAAGAGATTTATCAGTACACTGCAAGGTGTTTTATAGTTAATATCTAAATAGTCCTGAAGCGTGGCAAAAGTCCAGGACAAGTGTAATCCCAAAGATACACAAGTTAAACTTTTTACTTATAAAACAGATGTATCCAACAGGGTAAGATTCCCTCTTTCATAAAGCGTTCAGGGAAAGATTTTAGTACCTATATATACTTAAATTTTACTTTACATCTTTCAACACAGCGAGGCAAGTAATGATTACTTTAAGAATATCAAAGGAGAAAAACTGGAATGTGGACTAACATAAACTGTTTACAGCTTCTGTGTAAAGAAGAAATTTTTTCATTTGTACGGTTACTCAATTGTTAAAAAGGAAAGTATTAACAATCATTTCACAGAATTCTAGCAGTCAATACAACAAATGATCATTCATTCCATGTGTTACTGTTCTTTTTCCAAAAGACAAGCTTCAAATTTTAATCAGATCTATGCAAGCATTATTTTCAATTACCTGCAGAGTATCAAATATTATAAACATACCCAAGAAACCAAGATTGTGTTGCGGATAAGATGTATAGAAAATTTGGTTTATATGAGGTAATAACAGTAATCTTCTCCACAGTGAGTGATATTACTCAGATACTGCATCATCATTTAGTGCTCAGAAAATAAATGAATATGAGATTTTCACTGTCTGAGAAACAGCAATAAAGCAGGCTTTCCCACTCCATTCTCAGTAGCCATAGGACAGGCAAAAGAGGAAGGGAAGGAAAAAAAAAAAAACTACAGGGAAGAAAAGAAAAAAGAAAATAAAGAAAAAACCCAACAACGTACTAACTGGCAGGACAATTCCCCTGTCACAGAACACAGCATGGCAACTTAGTTTTCTGTCTACAGAGCTTCTACCCTCATCCTCTCCTCTTATAGTCTGTCAGTATTATTACTCAGAAAATACTTCAAGTGTATAATCTGTAAAATGTTAAAACATAGGGAAGATATGGCTTTCTATCTACGATTGTTGACAACATCTAGATGCATTACTTTCATTTATTACCATGGCTATTACTGGCACTACTATTACTAAGGTTCATCTGAATTTCAGTCAGAAAAATAGAAAAACAATTTAAAACACCACAATGACAAACTCCAAATATGCATACAGCATGCTTATTTTCCCTTCTTTCATAGAAACCTCTCTGCTGTAATGCAGTGCCAACATTATTGTATTAGAATTTGAAGGAAACAGTTTAAACCTAGAGTTTAAAGCTACAGTTAGTAGCTGCACTCTATCACAGAGTTAAGTCCTGTCAGCTTCCAATAATACACTGCTTCTAAAAATACATCTTGCCTCAAAGTTACTCAGGATCACTAGAAACCACTTTCCTTTTGTAACATTACAAAGGAACCTGCATTTTAATACATGGTATTCTCTCCAGCTGAAAGTTTTGAAGTAGCTCTGTTTTCTTTTTGAGACTGAACAATCAATAACTTTGTACATTATTTGTAAAATAAATGCTGTGTTAATCTGGAGTTACTCGTTAAGAAATGCCTCTGTAAGAAAAGAGTGAAGCCACACAGAAAATGTAATATACAAGTAAACAAATAATCAGTGCACAAAAGACAGGTGCTTCAAGTGGTTATACTGATGCAAGGGAGAAAAAAGTTGGTCCTCAAGGGATACAGCAAAAATGCCTCAAGGCAAAAAGCAGAGGCTGCCTTTAGAGTAGAAATCTACAGTTCCTCTGAAGAAGAACAAGATGTTTGACAGCTAGCATTATTATATTCTTGTGTTTACTTAAATGTAGTACCTCTTTCAACTGATGACATTGAGCTGATGATGTGGAACACTGAAAGAGTTCAGTAAATCTCCCCCACCCCACCCCCAGCAAAAAAATGAAAAGGTTATAACAGGTAGGAAAGGGTAGCAGAAGCTACTAGGACTCAGGATATTACAGATATGAACAAGCATGCCTTAATAACTTTTCTAATTTTACTGAGAACTCAACTACTGATAATTGTTTAGGGCTGAAGGGTTGGTTTGGTTTTAACCTGTCATTTTGTATCACGGCATTTGCAGTTTAGCAATTTGTCAAAATAAAGGTTATGCAAACACAAAACTGTTTAAACTCATTCTAATATTATAATGGATGGTGATTGTTTTATACTAAAGCTGTTTAGTTTTTTTGGTGTTTTTTAAAAAGTCAAAATAGGCAATGAATTGTTTGCAGCAGTCCTTACCTCCTCTGTGGACTACGGTTCTGAGAGAACTCTGAATCACTGTCCTTTGATGTTGGAGAACCCTTATATGTATAAAAAACATCCTCCGTTTCAGTAATATAACTAATCTCATTTGTAAGGTTATCTACAGACGAGTGTCGTGGTTTACGAATTTCATGACGTAGTCTAGGACTCCGCCTTAAAAATAAGGAACATAAACACAATTTGGAAGGTCAGAATAATTAATAAATCTTTATCAAAGTGAAAATTCTATCCTATTGCAATCCACGTTCCAAAATCTTGATGACAAGTCTACAAGTCTCACTTTAAATAATCAATTTTTAAATACTTGGTAGGGTATACTAGGCAATCATACACTACTAGGTTCAGTACACTGAACTGATTTGTTTTTTTCACCTCTCTAAAATGCCACCTATATTGTTAAAGTTCTAATCATAAGACAATTCAGGTTGGAAGGGACCTATGGAAATCATCTAGTCCAACCTCCTGCTCCAAAGCACAGTCAGCTGAGGTCAGAGTAGGCTACTTAAGACTTTATCCAGTCAGATCTCAAAATACTTGAAGGATGGAGACTGCACAGCTGCTCCAAGCAACCACTGATCAACCGTCCTTGTGAAACAGTTTTTCTTTATGTCCAGACAAAGCCTGTCTTCTTGCAACATATACCTGTTGCTTCATCCTCCCCATCCTGCAACACTGAAGAACCTTGCCTCATCCTCTAGCTAGCCTCCTCCTCTGTATTGCCAGGCTGTTATTAGGCATCTGGGAAATGCTTGCTTCTCCAGGCTGAACAAATGCAGGTGTCTCAGCCTCTACTCACAGGGCAAGTGGTCCAGTCTCCTGAATACCTTGGTGGCTGGTGACCTTTGCTGAGCTTGCTCCAGTTTGTCAGTGTCTTTTTTGTATTAGAGGACACAAAAATGGCTGCAGCATTCTAATAAGGTCTAATGAATGCCGAGCAACACGGGGATAATCACTTCCCTTGATCTACCATCCATGCTTCTGTTAATACTGCCAGGTTGCTATGGACTTTGCTGCCACAGCACACCAGATAGGCAGCAAGCTGTTACATGAGCTATGAAGATTACCAGGTCTTTCTCCAGACAGTTCATCACAGACAATACTGTTGCACTTGGTTCTTCCTTCACAGGACTTTTCATTTGTCTTTATTGAATTTCATACAGTTCCTATTGGCCCATTTCTTCAGACTATTAAGGTTCCTTTCAATAGCAGCCCTGCCCCCAAGCTAATTGACTCATCCCCCCAGTTTGGTGTCCTCTGCAAACTTTATGAGCAAGCACTCCATTGCCTCCTCCAGATCACAAAGATGTTACGCAGGACAGGTCCCAGAATAGACCCCTGCAGTATTCCACTTGTTGTCCAGGTAGAGTACAACTCACAAACAGCTCCCCTCTAAGTCTAGTCATCCAACCATCTCGTTTTTTTAAAAACCACCTTGTTGTCCACCCTTCCAGAACACGAAGTCTTAGATTGGGTATAGTATTTTGGCAGAGAGTATCAAAAGCCTTCCTAAAGTTGAGGTGACACCCACTCATCTCCTGTCATCATACATATTCTCAGAATAACAATGTTTGAATGTATGCATACACACTACATAATTATTCTGCTAGAGTACACACAATTAGAGAAGGTAGGAGGCTGGAAGGTATGGGAAAGGCTGAAACTGCATTTACCAATTAGGGGTAACAGGAGGTGATCGAGAAGGAAGGCTTTTGGTCTCTAGATGCTCGACAGATAAAGATCGTCTCATAGATGGGTTCCAAACCATCCCACCTATAACTTTTCTGCAGTACTGGCTGTTTACAGACCTGCAAAGAAATAAAAAAACTGTATATGAATCATTTTGCATAGAAAACTTAAATGAAATTAAATAAGTTTATGAAAGTCAATTTTATAATTCATGTGTTTTAAAGGGTCCCCTGTGCTTACCCTCCTTACTTATGCATTTGCATTCTCACAGAGCCATTTGGTGTCCTTCACTTGTGGCAATAAAACTGCTAGTCCTTGCAACAAAGCTAATCACAAGCTTGGGTAAAAATAACTTTTTCTGAAAGTTATTTTTAACCCAATTGTGTTTAAGAAGATGGAAGGGAAAACAGGAAATTCAGTATGTCCTATTGGCACTAAACCAAGTGCCTGACAAAACATCAGGTTCAAATACAGGCAAAAGATTCTAAATATTCTCTGTTAAAGCTCGTAAATGGGTAACAATTCACTAATGGTTTCACTGAGCACAGGACTACTTTAACCATCAACCTGCTGCCTCAGCAAATAAGAGCTACAAGATACCATGCTCCATTTCCAGAAGGAAGCCACATTTGAGTGATGTGTTCCTTACTGGAATAAACCATTAGGGAGAGATCTGACACGAAAAGGGAATCTCCGAGTCTGGACTGCTTCTTTTGACAAGAACCTAATAAGATAAGGGTTGCATCCAAACCAGAACCTCAGCTAGGAAAGCAATAAAATTATCTTACTAGTTGAATCATACAGCATAAAGATTTTTTTTTAAGTGGACTGAAACTGAGAAACTTTTATGCATGTTTTTACACAACATTTCGCAAGACAAGCAGAGAGATGAGTTGCCCATACTCAAGTTTACAGGTCTAGGATTTCTCATGGGAAAGAAGCAATTTATGAGTTACAGAGAAAGCACCTTTGTCTTGCTAAGTCCTGAGCTGTACGTAACGGGCAGCTGGGACAGCAGAGTAGTTGAGGACTTTGCTGTAGAGCTGAAATGTCTCAATTTTACACGGCATTAAAAAAAGTTTTTTATGCTGTGGATATTATTCATGCTAATATCAAACCTTCGCATGGTACTGCTTCTTGTTTATACAAGTAAAAGAAAAAGCAACCCAAAGCTTTTTTTTTTATATATTTGGAAGTATTTTACAAATCTTGTTCATGATTTTAAAGCAAAATAATTCCTTCGTCTTTTAAACATATATTTTTAAAGCTTCTCCCAGTTTAAAAAAGGGGAAAAACTTAATATGAACATCTAAAAATCAGTTTACCCATGTATGTTTTTAAGCTTAGTAAACACACAGCCCATGAACTTCAGTGAAAGCTTTTGCCTGTATTATCTATTTTATTTCTGTCAGTCTTCTGAATACCAATGACAAGGCACCAATTGCTCTACTCTTCTTCAAACAGAAAGAGTTTTTTCAAAGAAACCTTATATGAGTGAAGTGGAGAGGGAGAGTCGAAAAAGAGGATGTATTACAAAAAAACGCATCTTGAAGAAGTCCACGTATTCTTATTATTCAGCTTTCTATTTTTACAAGTGCCTGTTCATGCATTTTGCAATGCAGGTGTCTTTTGAGGAGCATTGCAACTCATGTGATAAAAGTCAGCCCTAACCCTTAACCCCTAACTCTGACCACAGAATGATTTTAACAATATATTCTCTAGATATTTCAGTTAAGGTAGCAATCTCCTGAACTCCAAGTAGCTGCTCTTCATATGTCAAATACAAGCATATTGCTCAGCAAACACACTGAGAGGCTGCCAATGCCTTTCTGGAATGGGCTGTAATATCTTGAGGTGCCAGTTCCTTGCTCCTATCTATTACCAAGCTTATCCTTTGTGAAAAAACAGGTACATTTTTAGCTTTTGAGCAAGGAATGAGAATGTGCCTGGGAGAGGTTATCAGCATTCAGTCTAGAAACACTGAATAAACTTATGTCTCAGAATCTGGGAGATGTGATTCAGCCTGCCTTTAGAATAAGGCTTACAGGTGATTTATACAACTCAGCAGCCTAATTTAAATGAAATTCCACTGGCACCTTACACTAAGAGAATCTAGAAGGGCACAGTCACGTGCAAATAAATTTTACTAAAGCGTTGCAAGAGATCAACTATCTGAACTGATGCAATAAATGCTAGGATAACTGCCTCATATGAGTGTAAAAGAACACAGTACAAGAAAACCACAAATTTCAGAGGAAAACCTGTGATACTTAAGGTGATAAAACCTGAATGTAATCCCCTTCAAATCTGACAGAAGATGAAAAGGATCCTTTTCATCCAAGTCAATCTTAAAATCTCCAGACTTGTACCGTGTGGTTGGTGGGATTTTTATGTGCATGCGTGTGTGTTTGGGTTTTTAAGAGGTTTTGTTTCTTTTTCTGAATGCAAAATTTTGCTCCCTTTCATAAGAGAGAATGCAGAATCCCTTTTTTGGTTGCATATCTTCCATATAAGCTCAGAGCCATCCTTAAAAAGGAACGTGCTGTCCTGTATATTCTACAATCACAAACAAGTAGGAAAGCAAAAATTTTCAATATGTGACAGATGATTTTGAAGTGACTTGTTCACAACTTTTCTTAAATCTTTTGAGAAAATAATTTGCTAAGTGACAGTGACCAAGTTGATAAGAACTTGGAATTTTCCAGAATTGCTTCTTATGTGCTTTAGCAGTCTCTGCTAGTAAAGGTTACCGACTCACTTCTGCCTCACATAGATCCTAACTTTCACGCTTGTTGCTGCCATAAATATGGCCAAAGGACATAGTAGTAGAGAGGACATCATTAAGCTGATGAAAAATATCACAGTCAACAGTTTTCCCTAGAGATTCCTTAAGAGCCTAAATAAGCAATTCACCAGAGATAATGCCTCAGAACATGAAATTACTTGAAAATAAGCCTTTCTTAGTAACTCAGTTCAACAATGAGAACTATACTGCATGTTACACGTTATTAAGCAATTGTAACAGTAAATTTGTTGAAAATCAAATGTCTGGTAGAAACTGGAATGATATTAAAATGGTACCCTTTGGAACTCATACTGTTTTTTTAATATCACAAGGACTGTGCAATACCTGTGTGTGCACACACAAGCATCAGGATTTTGCAAATTTGACAGAAATAAAGGACTCCAGGATGTGACAATCCTACAAGCTTTGAGAAAGTCACTTCTTCAAAACCTTCACTATAGGAAGAACAAGTTCATACCACTCCATAGAGGAACTAATTCTCAAAATACACATCTGTAAAACAGTACAAAATTAGATTACTTTAGTACAACTACTTGTTTTCACTTGTTTGAGCTATGATATAGTACTAGATGAAAATAGGAATTCCACTCCAGCAAAGAACATTTTCTTTTTTCCAGCAGAAAGCATTCTATCAGCCTTCTTACTGTTGGACAGCCCTCACGGGTTAACTGCTTCATGTACAAGCAATACAAGTCCACATAGTATGAATTTCTGCAGTATCTAAAGAGATGTGACAGTCTGAAAAGCCAGAGAGCCAGCAAAGTCTGGGAAGCTATTTGAAGTATGATGACATCACTCAAAAGTTAAAGCTTATCCAAATAAGAAAAAGAGCATCAGTCTGACAAATTAAATGTAAAGTTAAACTGTTAAGGGAACACACGGCAAAAGAAAAAACAGAGTCACACTGTCCACAAACAAAAAGAGAACAAAAGACTTCTCCAAAAATCATCAGAACAAATGGGTTTCTAGAGAGCCTACAGATTATCAAAAGACCAAAGAATGCTCAAAAATCTCACATGTAAGAGCAATGACTTAAGACTTTCTTTTTCATTCACTATTGATACGGAAGATTTTTGGTATGTTTCATGACATTTTTTTTCAAGGGCAGGGGGAGACAGGACATGGATATAACAGGCTACACATGATGAGACATTTTAGCTGAACTGCTGATAAAAATCACTGAGACTGATACTTATCAAAATTCTAAAAGCCTTGAAGATGAAACAGCAGCACTACTCGAGTATAACCTCCCACTTTAGTGATTTAATCTACTCAAGATTTCAAAAAGGCATTTGACAAGGTTCCTTAAACCCAAAGAGAAACTAAGAAGCTAGGGAAAGTGTCCTCTCACTTGGAGGAATTACCTGTTCACTTGTGACAGAAAAGAGAGAATAGAACAAAAATGTTTCAGGTTTATAGTGAAAAAAGATCAGCACTGAAGTCAGAGGGGTATGTGGGGGGGGCTCTTCTGCTCAACATATTCACTAGTGATCTAGAGAAAAGAGTGAACAAAGTTTGCTGAAGATATTAATCACACAGGATGGCAAAAATAAAGGTCAATTGTGAAGAAATGCAGGGCATTCTAATGTCAAGTGACTAGACAATAAGATGGCAGATGAAGTTTAATGAAGTTAGGGCACAGTTGGCACATATGGGAAGGCACAATCCCAAATTCATATAGCAAAATAACAGGCTCCGAGTAGCAGAACCCAACAAGGCAACTATAAGACTCAATGTCACAAAAGTGGTATCTTGAACACTTGGATGGGACAAGGGTTTTCATCTCGATGACAGTATTAAGTGGTTGGTATGATGCACTCCAGAAATCAACCTAACACATTAAACAGAATGTGTATATGACACTAAGGGGTAAACAGTTCAAAACAAATCTGTTCTGCAGATTCTCTTATTGAATCATTAGCTACATGACATTTTTACTTTCTAGTGTTTATATACCTCAAACTGAAACAGCAAGTTGAAACAATACCAGTAAAACTTATATTTGAATGTCTTTCTAGGAAATTATAAGAAATGTTCTATTGTAATGATACCACGTTGCACAAACTGAAGTCACAGCTATATAACTTGTCAAATGGTTCACATACAGGCTGGGACACAGCTGTGAGCAGAACTGAACTCTTGTCACTCCAAGTTGAGCTATCACTTGGACAGATGCTCCCATTCCCATTACAAAGCAAAACATGCTTTCACACAATACTTACTTTGCTGGATTTCTAGAACCCAGCGTCCAATAATGTGACAATATCTTTTTTTCATGAGGTAGTGACTTCTTTGCCTGAAAAAACGTGTGATGCTCTACACAAGATTTCCATAGATTCTTGCATGCTCTGTAATTTAACATGTTGAAGGCAACAATATGCTCTCTGGATTCATTCTGAAACAGTAGGAAATAACATGTTTCAATATATACAAGCAGATCAAACACAGTAAACAAGCTCATAAAAAACCCCAATAAAATTACTTTTAGCTTAAATAGGAAAAAGGCATTTAGGGAAACAAAAAATCAGCATATAGTAGATTTTGAGCTGGAGATGGCCAAAATAGCCCCATGACCACATGAAGTTCTAAACTGCAAAACAGACACTTCAAAAGTTTAAGCAATACTGAAAAACTATTAAGTTTTTTAGTTCCTAATCTTTACAGTGTTAACAAAATAAGTCTTAAGTGGTGAAGATTTTGTATATACAGGTGAAATATTAAGTAGCTAAATATAGTTTCAGGTTTCCAGTCAGATCTTGACCTCCTATGACAAACAAAATTCTTTTACACATTCTATTACGGGTGCAAAGGAGAAAAAAAAACCTCAAACTTTGAATTCAAACTCTTCACATCATCACAGAATGGTTGGGATTGAAAGGGACCTCTGGAGATCATCTAATCCAACCCCCTGCTAAAGCAGGTTCCTCTAGGGCAGGCTGCACAGAATCATGTCCAGATGGGTTCTGAATGCCTCAAGAGAAGGAGACCCCACAGGCCTCTGGGCAGCCTGTGCCAGTGCTCAGTCACACTCAGAGTTAAAAAAAAAACGCCCTTTGCATCAGGCTTCAGTTCTACCATGTTCTTTCAAGACCCACAGTATGCAAAAAGCATCTGCTTGATAGTCTTCTAGAAGATACTAAAGATGTTAACAGTGATCCATCCTGGGGGAAATAAAGTAGCTGTGATGGGACTGGAGCTGCTGCTACTGCTGTTCAGATCCAGTCCCTCCTTTCTGGATGGTAACATGAGACCACAATGAGGAGATCAAAAGAAAGCAGAATACAAAGCTTGTTTGTCTTGGTTGTTGTTGTCTTGCAAACTCTTACTTGCAATTTCAGTGCCAAAGTGCCAGTGAAACACAGTTGTAACAATTGTGCCACCCACATTAATGTCCTTACCAACTGTAGTACTTGTTGAGCTATTTCAGATCCCAAGAGTTTTGCACAAGATGTTTGCAGCTATTTCTATTTCTCTTTTGCACAAGAAAGCAGAATGAAGAGTAAAGCAAAGAGGAGAAAGGAAGGTAACATGACACCTGAGTTAATTGCCATTACAGCTCAGCACTGCAATAAAAAAAGCAAGTTTTTGATTTAATCACTCATCTTTTCCTGCTGTTCTGCATTATGACTGAATTTTGACAACCCAGCATACCATTAGGCTGGCAACCATCTCAGTAAATCTGTCTTTCTAGCTCATACTTTGGAGGAAGTCAGGATTTGGGTCGCAAAGCCTTTTTATTAAAGAACTCAAAGATCTAACAAAGGTCTCTCTCATACAGCCCAGCAAGAAATCGAGGTCCCAACTGTGTAACACCTTGACTTCTAGTTGCCAATGTCCTTTGGTTTGTTCACAGGAACAATCTTGCTGGGAAGTAACTACAGAACATTTTGTCTGGAATATGCAGTATTTTTCTTGTGTTCTTGTAATGTCTAGGCAACATTTTACAAATGCTATGTATCAGAGATCAATGCCACGTTCTGCATATCACTTTATGACTGGTGCTATGACTTAAGCCGCTATTTTAAAAAAACAGAGAGAATCTCAAGATAACGATAAAAAGGATTTGCCTCTTGATTTCACATAGACACTGTAAAACAGTTAACTCATTGAAATCTTTCAGGATTGTTTTCCCTATATCTATTAAAATATATATTATTTTTTTTAATAGGGTTTTTTAAGCAGCTGGGTTTGTTATTTGAGCCTTATGCATAATGGAACCAATTAATGTTTGTCAGTTTGCCACAGTAGCTTCTAATTAGCTTATATAAAATAAAGCATGCAAGCACCACGGAATTTTAGCTCAGAATTTCTTGCAATATAAGAAGCATATATCACTTAAAGATTTAACAACAAATGGATTTCTGCCATACTCTCCGTTTGCTGAATACCACTTGAAGTGTTTTACTATTCCAGAAGACAAATAAAAGAAAGCACTGGCCTTTCAATTGCTATACAAATTAATCCAAACATCTCAATTACACTGAAAAGCCATAGTGTAAAGTTAAGAAAATAATGTTAGATTAATTTATTAAAATGTAAAGTTTGAAAATAGAAATGAAACTTGTCAATATCACAAGTGTGTTCTTCCCCACTGTTGTCACAAAACCTTTTTAGCAGCTTTTAAGTGGGCTAAAAGTCTAAATATGGACTTAAAGTAGGATAAATACTTTCAGAAGTTTCAGAAAAACTCAGTCTATTTTTAGATTAACAAAACCTTTTGTTAACATAACCATCTGGCTCACTAACAGGCCACCTTGCAAATTGCACTATTAAATCTATGTACTGTTTTAAAAGTGAAGACTTGTAGCGGGACCCAAGGATCTAATGCCCATCATACTTCCCAGCTCAAGTTCCAAAAGAACGGTATTTTAATAGTTGTCCAGAAAACAGTATTAGAGAAATTTATGGCCAGTTAAGGTAAGGGAACAGTTCTCAATAGCTAAAGTGAGTGTCCTGCTATTTCAGCACCAGGGAAGCTCTTTGTGTCAAATATATGTCTATTCCATTCAGAGAATTTGAAAAAATATCTACAGCATAGCAAATAAAAATATATTTTAATATGCAGAACATGAAGTTGTTTTTAAGCATTAGATAAACAAATTGCAAATAACATTTCATTGCTGTCAGCTTTAAAGTGTTGCCTGTAAGCCAGCATAGTTCCTATTCCTACCTTAAATCTTGCACCCTTTACTAAATCTACGTATCATGAGCTTTTATAGCATCAGACATTCACTGATTCATCAGTCTTGCTCCCCAGTCCTTATGTAGCTCTTCAGCAGAAACAGAAACATTGCATACTTCTATCACGTAGCTGATCAACAGACTGAAGCAGTGGGAAGGTAAAAGAGGTGGCGAGTAGCAGGGAGAGAGTGAGATAAGGTAAGACGAATCTTCAGAACGGGGGCATAAGGAAAGAAAAAAGGAGTAAGAGAAATAAGGAGAATAAATCAATGAAATACGGCACATCTCAGATGACTGCAAATTCACAGCCTTTGAGAACTTTCTGTAGATTTTGTTAAGAAATCTCCATATGACACACAAAACTGAAGTGTGATAGCATTGTTAATATCTTTAATAAAAATTTGCCTATGAATATGTAGTATCTGCTCTGCTTTCCCCACATTCTTCCATCTTCCTTACTTTCAGGCCCATTTACCTACTTTCTCCTGTACTTCCAAGCAAAAATCTGATCACTCAAAAGACTGACAACACCTCAGTCATCTGCCCTCACAAACCCCTTGATCAACCCACGGTTCTGGAGAAAACCTCTAGTAGTACAGCTGCGCCCTCACTCCCTTGCCATTGCAAGAGCAAGCTTTTCCAAGCAATACCACTGAAGTACTGCAGGTGTGCTGCCCTAAATTTCAAGCAAAGGGAGCTAACTGACCAGTATGGACATACCTAGAGATTTAATAGCATGCCTGGTCTCCTTTTTCACGTCTACTGAGATACACTGATGAGGTACACTCATATTACTGTCCGCTGTTACTGATCACTCTCAGAGAGTCCTGTTCCTATGTTTACTCTAAAGACACATTTGGAAATTGCTGTCTGTACACTTGCCCATATTTGTATACTTGAAGATATTTAGAATTTTAAAATGTCTACTTATCAGTGAATTTTTAATCCACCAATCTAGAATAAGGTAATACTTGCAAGTGTAATACAATTACACTGAGTGTAACACAAATACAATTACACACACAACTTAGTAGACTGGTTTGCCAGCAACTCATTTCTTCATACAGTGATATATATGAACACACTGAGACAAGCCTGCATATAAACAACCTCTTTAGAAACTTACAGCTTGGCTTGCAGATAAAAAAAACATATTTAGAAACTTACAGCTTGCAAAAAACTTAAGACCCCTCTACAGTGCATTAGGACATACTCTCTCAAAAGAGAAAACAGTGTCATTTGCACATGCTGTGTGTGTCTGTATTAGTGCAGTAACACTACCTCTAGATGTAACTTTGTTTACACATAAGCCCTGAAAAGTAAGAATGTGTACATGCATGCACAGTCCTCAAATTTGGAAGATAAGCACCAAAGGACAGGGGGGAAAGATGAAATACCTCCTTTTCGGTAAAAAAGCTTTCCTAGCAATCTGTCTTCAGCAGGCCTTCTAACCAATGGGGGTCAGAGGGTCTTCTTGTAACACACCTTTAAGAGCTCATTTACTACTGGAAAGAGCTTCCATAAAGTTTAGGTGTAAGATAACACCTTTTACTATCTATTTGAGTTTCGTCCTCAACTGAATTAAAATATTTATATATCTGCTGGTCACTAATTTCTGTATTTTTTCCGTCATATCAAATAGTCCCTTCTCTTTGTAAAAAGATGCCTTAATTTATCTGTTCATACTGTGGCAGCACAATACTGTAAACAAGATTTCTTTTCCTATTACATTGAGTAATATATTACAACTGCTCTGCAAAAACCATACAGCATTCAGAAGACTACTCTTAAGAGCAGAAAAAATTAACATCAGTTTCATGAGGTATCTTCACATATTTTGCCAACTTCTAAAGCCCTCCACGTTACATGCAGCAGAAGGTGCACTATTGCCCTTTCCAACCTCAAGTCTTTCAGCTGCAGAGCTCTCCTTTTCACCAGAAACCCTCCTTGCTCCCAGAACTCTGAGCCCCATAAGCAGAAGGGACCTCATAACATCCTCATAGATGGGATAAGCAGCTGTTTAGTAGATTCACTGCACTAAGAAACTTTACAAAACATCAAAGAGAGCAGCAAATGCTAGCAAGAAAAGGGAGATATGCTAGGTTACTAAATACTGTAGAAAGGATTAAGATATGCATTTCCCCCAGGTCTCCAAGGGAGAAGAAACCTGCATGGGAACGACGCAGTCCAAGAGACTGAATGTGGAAGGATTCAGTATTGGAAAGGAAACAAACACGGGAAACACAGTGAGGATAAGGAGACCGCAACAGCAGTAGCAAGTTAAGAAAACAGAATTTCAAAGGCAAGTTACCACAACAGAGCCTTTTGATCAGCATTTTGTTGTCTTCACATTTAAGGCAAAAAAACTTAACATGACCACTTGAGCAAAATAAAATTAAATGACTACTTACATGTTTTTGCCGTTGTTGTATAAAAAACTTTTTCCTTTTAAAGGAAATTTTTAATATGTTCACCCTAGAAGAAACAGACCATGAAATACTAAGCAAAGTTTAGATGTATAAAACAATAAAAAATAATACCAAGTACAGAAAGCCTAAAAGATTATAGCTGATACATATTCAATGAATAACATGCAGCTCATCTCCTGTGTTGAGTGGCAAATAGATGTCAAGAAACTCAAAGAAAAAATTTTAGCTAAGAAGGAAAGTCCTTTTTAAAATTGAGGTTCTGCCTCATTTACTCTTTAAATAGTTCACACTGCAATTCTCTCCCACCAAATCTATTCTTGCAGCAAAAACTTGATGACATCCTTTACTAAGCTGCACAAATGTTAAATGTGTCAAGTCTGTGTAACTTAAGAATCATATGACAACTGTGACTAAAGGAACAGAATTTAAGACCCTAATGACACAACAGAGTTGGTCATACAACATCTGAAATTCCCCAGAGACTTCACACAATTGGTTTCATAACATGAAAAATATCATGTACTTATATTAATAGCTAAAAAGCACTCATTAAAATCATAATTGTAGAAGGATGAAAACTGTAAGAATGAGTATTAGTATATTTTTTCACTTAAATTATTAACATTGCTACATAATTTATGTGGTAAATTTATAGAGAACTAAACACCTCTTTTCTATATACACATAGTGGGAATAAAGATTTTTAAGGTAAGGACTAGAATTAGAACTGGTGCTTAAGCAATTTTTATTTTAATTATATGTTTATCAGTTTTGCTAAATTAAACAAAACTTCTAGGTTCCCACGCACATCCCAACATCAAAACAAGATGCACCAAAGAGAAATCATGCCTGAACAACCTCATAGCCTTCTATGATGAAATGGCTGGCTGGGTAGATGAAGGGAGAGTGGGAAGGAAGAGTGTTGTCTACCTCGACCTCAGCAAGGCTTTTGACACTGTCTCCCACAACATCCCCATGGGCCAGCTCAGGCAGTGTGGGTCAGGTGAGCGGGCAGTGAGGTGGACCAAGACCTGGCTGATGGCAGAGCTCAGAGGGCTCTGATCAGCCCCACAGAGCTTGGCTGGAGACCTGTGGCTGGTGGTGTTCCCCAGGGGTCAGCACTGTCCAGTCCTGTTCAACCTCTTCATCAATGACCTGGATGAAGGGACAAGCGTACCCTCGGCATGTTTGCTGATGATGCAGAACTGGGAGGAGCGGCTGACGCACCAGGCGGCTGCGCTGCCATTCAGCCAGACCTGGGCAGGCTGGAGAGCTGCGGTGAGAGGAACCTCATGAAGTTCAACAAAGGCAAGTGCAGGGTCCTGCACCTGGGGAGGAACAACCCCACGCACCAGCACAGGCTGGGGCTGACCGGCTGGAAGGCAGCTCTGCGGAGAGGGACCTGGGAGTGCTGGAGGACAGCAAGGTGCCCATGAGCCAGCAGGGTGCCCTGGGGCCGAGAAGGCCAATGGGATCCTGGGGGGCATTAGGAGAAGGGTGGCCAGCAGCTGGAGGGAGGTTATCTTCCCCCTTTCCTCTGCCTTGGTGAGGCCACATCTGGAGTGCTGTGTCCAGTTCTGGGCTCCCCAGTTCCAGAGGGACAGGGAACTGCTGGAGACGATCCAGCGGAGGGCCATGCAGGTGATGAGGGGGCTGGAGCATCTCCCTGATGAGGAAAGGCTGAGAGAGCTGGGCCTGTTTAGCCTGCAGAAGAGAAGACTGAGAGGGGATCTTATCAACGCCTACAAATATCACAAGGGCAAGTGCCAAGAGGATGGGGCCAGGCCCTCTTCAGTGGTGCCCAGTGACAGGACAAGGGGCAATGGGCACAAACTGCAGTACAGGCAGCTCCACCTGAACATGAGGGAAAACTTCTCTACTCTGAGGGGGACAGAGCGCTGGAACAGGCTGCCTGGGGAGGTCGCAGAGTCTCCTTCTCTGGAGACATTCTAAACCCACCTGAATGGGACTCTGTGCAACCTGCTCTGGGTGAGCCTGCTTTAGGAGGGGGTTGGACTAGGTGACCTCCACAGGTCCCTTCCAACCCTGACTGTTCTGTGATTTGTTTAAAATACCTAAATTTTGTCTGCAATACTTCTGCTGCAATAACTGAAAGCCTACACATTTTGGAATAAGAAATCTGTGATTAGCTGGAATCATATGGAAGCCTTGGGAAAGCTATTTAAGGTCTGATCAAGTCATATCTGTCTTTAAAAGACACCATGAAAGAGTTTTGGAAGGTTGCTGCCAAAAGTCTCAGAATACTCTCACAAACTGACAATATTCCACAGCACCCTAGATCTCATCAGGTATGAACTATATTGAAGGTCCTTTCAGTTCTTAGCACAGTTTTTGCATCGCTCTCAGCAAGTGGGACAATGGCATATCATCAATTCTCCACTGCCCATGAGAGATGTGCTTGTTAAAGAGCAATATCCTTCATTGATACAGAAAAGTGTATTTGACAGTTACAAACAAGAAAGATAATGGAATGAACAATCCTCACTTCCTTCACAAAACAGGTGGAAAACTGAACATGTGCCCATTTCTGAAAATGCTTTTCTCCATCAATTACAAAATGACAAAATGCCAGGAATTTCATTAACACTATTCTTTGGCAACCAGGCAAATTGTTGTACAAAAGTTAATGGAAAGTTTAAATCATACCCAACTCTCCTGTTAAACCAACTCTTGAAATATTTGTACCATTTGATTTCCTACCTCAAACAGCAATGATCTGTACTGCTCATCTAGAAGTTCTGGGTTCTGAATTTCAGTTGTATTTAATTAGATAGGACTCGTTTATATATAAATCCTTTCTTAATCCTAGTGCTATTCCACCTGAACTAGTACTCAAGTTCTGTGCTTCTGGTTCTTTCTTACCATGTTTCTTGACTTGGATTAAAATTCAACAAATAAATTTTAGGAGTTTTTCTCAGCTTACGCAGTTGCTGTTGTAGTCTGTTCTTACTCTAACATAATGCCAGCAGAAATGCAGGACACAAAACTAACCTTGCAGACCAAGCAAAACACCCTCAACACAGTAACAAAAAGGTAGCCGCCATCCCAAAATACCAAAACTGTCAGTTCCTCTCCTCTCTCTACCTCCTTTTTTAAAAAAAAAAAAAAATTAAAAAAAATAATTCACTGCATGACCACATAATCACTTCAAGCCAATTCAGGGCTTTAAGTCTCTATTTTGATTCTCCTCTAAGTAGAGCATCCCTCTGAATTCCATTCATTCTTCTTAAAGTACAACTAAACCTATTTAATTCAGTGACAAAGAACACTTACTAATCTGACAGTTTTATTTAACATTAACTAAAAATCATTTGCAATGTTACGCCTACAAATTGAGTGAATGTTCACATAGAGCAGAATCCTCAAAAAAAAAAAAAAAAAAAAAAAATCTAAGAGATTAAGGTATCAAAGGATTCAGATTTAAGAAGTGCTTGAAGATGCCACATCCAAAACATGATCTGAATAGGATGCAGTTACTCTTATTCTAACTGGTGGCTCAGCTGCTTTTACCACTCACCAATGATCTGTCCAGTGAATATGCAACATTCCAAATCGTTAAATTTCACGGTTTACTTGTAATATGCTCAATACTTTTAGCACATTAGTAATGATACATCTTTTGGGTCCCATATTCCTATCATTCACAAGGGTCAAAATAGATTTATTTTCACTTACTAGGCAACAGAATTAGTAATTTATGATTAAAATGGGAATTCTGTCATAGCACTTAGTACTAAACACTGTTATTTTTAACTTGAAGCAAAAATGTTTCTTTAGCTGTATGCCTGATATATTGCCATTGGAAGATTCAGCAGGAAAGATTCCATCAAATTTGCTATGTAAGACTGTTGAGTTGTTTTTCAAATTTTAACTAGCAATGTAGAATGTATCCCTCCAGTAGTTTCTCTTGAAGTTTTCAAAGCAAAGAAACTGCATACAGTGAACAGCATTTAATACGTAACCTTAATTGCTGCTGATGTAGAGTGCTTGTACGTTTTTGCCATTAACATTTTACTTGCAAAACTAATATGGAAATTATTACAAAATAGTTGAGCATCCACAAGAATAACTTTCCAGACCATATAAAATACTGTGTTAAATTCAGAGTTATTTTTAAATCTGTCTTGACTTGCACTGCCTCGGACTGATCAGTCAGCTCCTTACATAGGTTGCCTTGACTGAAAACCTTCCTTTTGCAAAGGCAGTACTCTCACTGCCTCTGTTCCTGAAAACTTTTGGTCCTAGACTACTACCGTATCGTATAGTTGTATCGCTGTCATCCAGTAATGCTGCAGAGTGTTTTATTTAGTTTTGGAAAGAATGCTTTGATGGCATTTGCTGCCACCTTGAGTTCTACAATGTTTATGGTGAAGCTTGCTCAGCCCATAGGAAAATCTGCTTACTACAAATGTTGTTACATAAAAAGCCTAAATATCTTTTCAATTATTTGAAGGGGGAGTTGTTTTGGGTTTTTTTGTTTTGCTTTTTTTTTTTTTTCCTCATTCTCAGGTATATACTATTCTGTAAGGAATCTCCTTATCTGCACACCTTCAGCCCAACCAAGATACGTTAAACCTCCAGGCACTACAGAAATATATCCTGCTTTGAGGTTTAAAAAGAAAATGAAAGTCTTTACCACAAATACAGCACAAGCTAGTCTGCTCTGGTGACCTTCTTTGTTTGCTTGTTTGGGGTTTTCTTGGGGGGAAGGGGGGGGGGGGGGGGCAGGGCAGGGAATGGGCACCATTCCTGCATAAATGATTATTACTAACTCATTCAAGAAGACAGAAATAAAACATCAAGAACCTATCCCCCATGTAATGAGGTTTTGCCCCTTTCAAGTTGAGAAGATATTTTTAGAGAGGGAGAAGGAAAGCTTGGAACAATTGCTTTAGTTGTCAGCTGAAAATTTTGCTACTGAAACCTCATAGAGTGGAAATTATCTGAACTAAAAGGTCTGTGGGGTTTATTCCCCTCAGTTTCTATTTGAAAATGAGAATATTTTTTTGGGAACGATGTTTTAGTATTTGCATTTTATTCCTCTGTGCTATCCAGGAGTTACAGTAGCACCTGAAGTTGTGGATTCCTCCTGTCTTGTGTGCTATAAAGCTCTCTTTCCCTTCTCTGAAGAATTATATAGCCCTGGATGTTAAAATGCTATCACTATGGTTTTCAGGAATAACTATTATCTATTCATACCTTAGGTCACTAAGCTGGCAGAAGATGACTTGCAGAAGACATAAAATGTGCCTCTAGCTGGCAGTTTTTAAAACCTGAGCTGTTTAAAGCTGAAAGATTGACATATTAAAGGGCAGAACTCGGCACAAAGGTAAAATATAAAAGTCTTTCATGCTTTAGTGGGCATTAGAAATGGAAAAAAAACAAGATGTCACCATGCTGTATGAGAGTATTACTGACATTTAAGATGGTTAACAGTACATCCAAGTGAGCTGAAATCAACTCGCTGCAAAGAAAGAAAGAAAACTCAGGGACTGTGCAGAACATCTTCCACTAATATTTAAATTGAAACTGATTTTATTGCTTTCCTGTAGTAAATACCTGTTAGGTTGGGTGCATAATTAAAGGATGGAATGACTCGAATACTTAAGGAATATTGGCAAGAAGGACCTTTTTATATAATTAGGGGGTGAAAAGCAAGCACAACGCATTAGAATGTACTTTTCTGTCATGATTAAGAACAGTATGATGGTATACTGAAAATGCTCTCCAAAAAAACTGTTATAAATTATGAGGAAATTATGCATAACATGATAAAGCTATACTTTATCAACTATACAATATAAATTAGTACTTTTGAAAGACTAGGAAAAATTCTTCCTGATCCTATCCATTAACCTTAAGGAAATGCCCAGCCTCCATGTAATTTCTAATTCATGTTAACATTTTTAGTATGGTATAACTAATAAAGCCCATAACTACTATAAAAAATTACAGCTTAACTAATTTCTAATGTCATTCATATTAAACTTTTCATGCTCACTGTTTCTTTGTAGAGATTATTTTCTACAGCACTATCATGCAATCTAACATTTTCAGTATCCTAGAATAACGCAAAGGTCTCTCCCCTGGAGACTCCAAAACTTGTTAATGTTATACAGCCTTGTTTGATAAAATTTTTAAATTTGTAATTTAAATGTATATACTTTATTTAAAATTCAAATATTTAAATAAAATTTAAATAATTTAAACTCCAGTAAACCTGAAACTCTAAACAAGTAGTTTTACATTTATTTTCCAATTATTTTTTTCCAATTTATCTTCTTGATGAAGGACAGGATAAAATGATGAGACCATTAGCTGTCTAGCTTTACTAGTAATACTGATTTTTAAAAAGACATATTATTGGATATAACAACAGCAAATCTCTAAGACCACAGGGTCCTCCTAATCATGTACTCACACCTCTATGTGACTTAACTTGATCAAGACTTCAACACAGCACAAGGAGTTCAGAAGTCTTAAAGAATTAAAAGCCTAGACAACAGGTTTCATTTTTATCTCAGCACAAGGAAATACCATGATACTCCATATAGAAAAAATGTATGTATTATAGGCTTCTTTGGGATAAATGTTAAAGAAAACATAGATAAGACTAAAATGACCAGACATAATTCTTTACTAGTAAAGGAATTTACCAGGGATAGAAGCTTGTGCAGATGAGTTTTCTATATACAGCAATTCCACCGGATGCAATCCCAATCATGAGATCTAGGTTATGGAGATCCTGCAAAAGAAAAATACTGTAAGAACACAGATGCAGCTTATGTCATTCCATTTACTTATAAATTAATTTTCAATATTTCTATATTTATATTGCTATCCTGAGGCAATGACATGCATGTCTTTCCTTTGATGTTATCTACTAGGTATTATAAACTTTCACTCTCTAAAACACATTGTAATGTTTGCCTTACTATACTAGATATTCCTTAGGTCAGAATTTTGGGAACTGAACACAAATGTCCTGATTCTAAGCTGTTTAGAAGATTAAGTAATTCCTTATTTTTTCTTGAAAAGTCTTACCAACAAAGTCTGGGCAGAAGGTGACCACAATTCTGCATAAGAGCATGCTAGAGGAACACACATGTATGGGAATATTTGATACACTAAACTGAATCCATTATTAACCAAAAACTGTGCATTAGCATAACATGCATAACTAGAAAAATGAATCCATAAATTTACAATCCTTTACAGGTATTGAGATACTCAAAAGGAAACACATGCTTCCATATAAGCAAACACTTGAGCTAAAAGAAGATTAAAAAAGTAAAAAGGGTGGGGGGACATAGACAGGCTGAATCGTTGAGTCTAAACCCAAACCAATGTTACAAGTTGCAAATCTTGCCTTCCTATTTCTCTAAGATCAACACACAGATTATTACTTAAATTCCTAAACAGAGCTGAACATTGAAATAATCTACATGTAAGTGCAGAACCCATTGGTTAAAACATCAGGTTTGACTCAAAAGTAGTTTCAGACTCTTTCGTAAAGGATGGCCGAAGAGAATGATTGTGTTAAAGCCGTCAGTAGCTCAGCTGCTCCTCTAGATGGCGCTCTGCGCCCAGGTAACACAAGTCTCTTGTCTGTCCAGCCCCAAAGTCTTTCTATCGGAAAGGTACAGAAGAATAGAACAGGCAGCGTGTGCTCTAACAATACTGTGGAAAGCCTACAATAAATCCTTTCAAAATAGTTGGACAGAAGCATCATACAGGCATATGAATGAATGAAGCTGAGCCTAATTTGCAATGTGATTTATAAACCTCCAGTGAAATACCACAGCAGTTCGCAGAAAATGAGCATAACCTGTTTGATGTACAGTGCGTTAACAATGAATACTAACAAGATGGGAGGAATACCAATCTTATCAGTGACAGTATAATAAAAGAAAATAGTTAGGTAGGTAGCAGCCCATATACATTCAAGGTAGACCGGAATCAGCTGAAATTATTAATAACCTTCAGCAATATGCTGCTCCGACTTTGCAAAGAACTGCTGCTAGAGATGTTGGTTGAATTGCCACTGGAAGATGCTCCTGAACTGCCAGTTCATGCCAGCATAATACAGAAATCCTGAACTGACACTCCTTTATTTTAATATTCTGGGAGAAAACTGAGGTATTTCAAGAGATGAATTGCATGTAATTTAGCTGCCCCTGCCATGATACAGCCAAGGTAAAGCAGGGCAGAAGCCTGGTTTATTAGCCCTTGGAGCTTACTCCAGGCTGCTGCTTTTAAGAAAAAAAAAAAAAAAAAAAAATCAGAGTGTAGAAAAAAACAGCTTTAGGAGAAAAAGGTGAAAACCTACATGATGTAGCCGGAACAAAGGATTAGCTAAACACTTGATAGGGCTTAATTAGGCTAAACTATTTCCTCCAGGATCTTTGTTAGAACAAAGTTCATTCCCCAACCCCGTCTGCCCTGGTCCAAAATACTAATCTCCCATGCCATTTGTTATAATGAATTCTCATAAATTAAACCTAAGCAATACGAAAACAAGAATTTGGACCGGTATAGAAAAAGAAGGTCTACCAAAAGAAAGATGATTTGGATGTGCACTTATTTTCTTTTCAAAATAGCTATGCTGTTAAATTGCACAACTAAGAAATAACATGCATGTATTTTTCTTTTTACTTGTTTCTTTAAAGAGACAATTATAAAAAAATTATAAAGATAAAAATGATTATGCCAGGCATCTAGCTAAATAGTGATTCACATTTGATTTAATTTACAATTACCATCTAAATTTTTGTAGATATGGAAATAATATTGATTCTACAAATTTCCTATTTTCATGTGTCTGAGAAAAAATGAAAGATGAGTTAAGACCAGACTAATTGTTGAGCAGATGAGATAGGGGTCCAGAGTCAAGTGGATATTAGGAATTCAAGAAATCTCAATATAGTTTTATGGTATTGAACTCACTTGTCTGAGTTTAACACTATTTCATTTTTTAACATTACAATTTTAGCAGTTCAGATTTATCCTCAGAGAAAAGCAGAAGTGTCTGCATGTGAAAACTGAGCTCAGATTAATTCACTAATGGAAGTTTCATGTTTAGCAAGTTGCTAAAAAGAAAGCTCACACTCGACTTCTGCAGAATACTTAACTTTGTACCGTAAAACATCAAAAAGTAAACTAGATACTCATCTGTTCTTCAAGAAACATTACCCCAAAGTATCCCACCTCTTAACCACCAGTACAGGAGCACCAGCTTCTTTAGGCTTTTATTATAAAAAGCAGGTGTCACCTGGTTCCTCTGCCATGCAAAACCGAGGAGGACTAAGAAAAGCACTGGGATAACAAAACTAAAGAGATGATTTAAGAGCAGTATTAAGTTGGGGGAGATGGCAAACATCCCTGCCAAAGCTGGGGTTATAACACAGTAGCCTCTGTAAAGCAGCAGCATATTGTGGGGGGAAGGTATCTAACCTTCCCAACAAACTTTAGAAACAGTCTGTTTTAAACTTCAGAAAAGTGTCATTTACAGCCAACATGGGCTACCAAATGCTGAGGAGTAATTCTTCTGCAGAATTGCTGCAGCACAGCCAAAGCACTTTACACATGGAAGACTACCAGAAGACAATATTGAGAGTGGCCACTCATATAATCCAGTGCTGTCACTTTTCTTATAGGCCTTCAGGAGCATCATCAGTGATAACGTGTTGGTTGAAAGGTTTACCTCATGGCATTCAGTCCAGATGATGACTTGTAACACATGTTTTGGAAATACAAAAATCCAGAGACAACCACACCTCTACTAAGCCCCCTTCTCAGCTTCTGGTGATTTACAGCTAGAGGATTTCCTGGATCAGCTTTTTGTATGTTCAATGGACTCCAGTAAACCATTCTTCCACTGAACTGCCTAACTACTCTTGATACCTATTTCACCTTGGTCACCCATTAAAATAGCAGTAATTTCCACAGTTCAGCTGCAGCCATACGGAAAAAGTTCTTTTTGCTTAAACCTGTCTCTTTCTAGGGAGACTTAAGCTCCTTAAATTTTTTACTACTAAAGCAAAAAAATAATAATAATTGTTCATTATTCACATTCTCAATGCTGTTTCACCTGCCGCAGAAGGCTTTTCCTTAAAACATGACACTTACTACTTTGTACTTTTTCTTACTCCTGTACCCGCTTTGACATAAGGAAGGGAGACTAAGAACAAAACTTAACATTCAAATTATAACAAAAAACAGATTTAGAAAAGGTGGCATGACATTTCTATTTTGCTTTCTATTTCATTTCTAGCAACTTCTAATTGTCTACATGTTCAGTTCAACTGCTAAAAAAACCAGACCATTTCAAGTATTTTCATCATTCAAAATAAAAATTAATTTGGATTGAAACAGCAAGACAGCCTGCATCTTAGCAGCCTGGAATAGAGAAGGCTTTGATTCAGATCTGTACTTTATTTGATTCAAGATCATACAGTTTAGTGTCAGGCAGAGTAGGCGCTCATGATTAATATTCTGACAAGCCATGAGCCCCCAGGTCATTAAATATGAAACAATGCTCTGGGGAAACAACCCAATGAACAAACAAATAAAAAAAAAAACTTTAGGTAAATATCTCCAGAAGGTATTTCTATTCAGACATAGCAGCCCAGCACACTGCAATGAAATTTCATTTAGTTGAAAATGTCTGAACCCACTTTGAAACACCCTCGCTACTTGGCACTGACATGACCCCTACTGACATCCTGCATGTCGTTCAGTGGCCTGCAACTCAGGAAGATGTCAGAAATTAAAGAACTTTCAGAAGCAGCATACCATGAATATTAAGAGAATAGCCTCATGGTGTCAGTCTTGGAACTCAAGTTGGTTTATCAAAATACTGGGCTACAACAGAAATTAAAAGGCATAATACACTGATCAAGTTAAGTGCGTATCAGGATATCTGCAGTGTGACAGTAGAGGGTTCTTCAATACAGCAGGCAGGTGACTGATGACCCAATGGACAATGAACCTAGACAAAGTCAAATTTACTAAGATACCCATTTACCATTCAAAGTTAATCACCTCATTAGAAATTGGAAAAGCTTCTACATTGTCAGAAGACGCAAGAACATAAGGATTTCATTCACACATGCTAGATTACTTAACCACAACCAGTGCATGTGAACCACGATATGTAATCACTTTTAACAGCTGTCACATAACAGTTGCCTCTCAATATTCATATCAGATGGTATGAGCGTAGAAAGTTCATATTTTGATCAATTATTTCCTTTCCTTTGTACTTTTCCCCACCCTTAAAAAAAGGCCTCTACTGTTTGAGCACTGTATTTCATTAATATGAATGTAATTACAGTGGCTTTATACAGGAGTACTTTAGGAATTCTTAGAAATTTAATGCAACACTTTTTTTGTGGTACCATAAAGAAAAAAAGAAGAAAACATCACGCTGAAGGAAGAAAATGACCTTTTCTATCCCTTCCATCATTACAGAAATTGAAAATTTTTTGGTAAAATTTTCAGTGTCAGGATTATTAACAAATCTCAGAAAAACGTTAGCAAAAACAGGAGTCATGTTTGTTTAGGAAATCAAACATCTGCACTACACTTCATTAACTTTTTAGTACAAGATGTATGCCAAAATAATTTGCCATACATAAAAAGCACAAATGGTGACTTGCACGCTAGGACACAATAAAAAAAAAAGTATTTGGGGCATTTGTCTCAGACAGCTAGTATAATCAACCAAATCCCAGTAGCCATTGAAATAGTAGGACATGTTTCTTGTCAATGCACGCACGATAAAATCTCTATATTCTTAACACTGTGTTAGAAATTCAGAGAAAGTAAACTCTTAAAAAAATCTGTCAACAACAGTATAGCACTAAACAGAGCATTCTTTTTCTATAAGACATTCGTAAACTTTAGTAAAAATATTGCCATATTAAAACAATTTATCTTAAAAGTAAATTGTTACACTTTTGATGAGATCTAGCTTATTTGATTGAAATTCCAGCACTGATTTATACAGAAGTTACTGAATAATTACTCAACTCTCATTAAAAATTACACACCATAAAGTCAATACTTAAATGCTACTAGGTTTATTGCTGTTAAGATCAAGTCAAGATACATATAAATATTTTTTTTCCAAGTGAAAAATCACAATGTAAACATACTCTACCACTGTGCAACTCCACGCCATAGAATTCAAGCGTTCGAGCTATATTTATGTAGCAGGACTCTGCTTCAGATTGCTTGAGGCCACTAAAAAAGCAGGAAAAAAAAAAATACATGAACCCTAGTCAAAAGTTAAAGACATGACATTATATTTATTCCAAATGCAGAAAAACAGAAGAATCCCACAGCCTGGTGTCTGCCAAATAAACCTCATTAACTGGTGCTAGGAGTTCTTCACTGGTGAAGGCCCTCCTCAGCTCCTCTCAAAAATTGAGCAAACTATACACAACGTTATAATCTTAGCCATTCTGGACCAATTCTTTTTTAAAAACTCGTTAGTATCTGTTTTGGTTAGAGATGAGGAAACAATTGCCCTATAAAAGCCTCCTTTATAGCAAGAAGCTGTATCTGTAAATATTCTATACTGCACAGTCTGTCAGAAGGAAGTAATTCAGAAGAAAAATTAGAAGCAGAAATCTACTAAAAAAATAAGGGGGAGAAAGAAGATTAGACAAGTAGCTCACCAAGGAAAAGCCATCTGAGTTACAGATTATACAAACTGTAAGTCCTAAAATACTTTTTTCTCTCACTGCTAGATGTGAAATGTGCTGCAAGACTTACAAGGATTCTATCTTCTTGTCTTCTAGAAAGCTTCTACAATTCTGACTTTTTCCCCCCCCAGAGACAAAAACCTAAAAGTCCCCACACCTGAAATAAACAGATTATATATCATGATGGAAGGGCTACACGGAGTCTACTAGGAGTTTAAAATACCAAAGAATCCAACAGTAATCCCTGCCTAGCTGGTTCTGCCATGTAGCCTACTAATTATTCATCTGAGACTAATGCAATGTGACCTATAAAGACTCCTTTAGGCATGCTAAAGGAAGTAGCATAAAATTATGTTAATCAAATACAATTTAAGTACAACCTGTAAAAAGTTCATTTAACATTGTGTGAAGAACTCCAGATACAAAGGCATTCCACATAAGGCAGTAATTCTCATTTTTGAAAGGGGTTTTACCTCAAAAGGTGGACATCTATTACTTCCAATTAATTTTCATCCTTTCAAATTCCAGGCCATGAAAATACTATGCCCTGAAACAGCCACTCTAGGAAGTATTATATCATGCTCTGCAAAACTGAAAGTCACCTTGAACAGGAAAGTCATCGCCAGCAGTGTGGCTTGAGGATGTCACAACATTGGAAAAAAGAGTAAAGACAAAAAAAGAGCTGCTTGTCATAAACTGCTTACTCAGACCTATATCTACAGTGACTACTGTCACCTTGATTTTGAAAAACATTAGTACACCTTATCTCTTATACTGCGTCAGAAAGGCAGAGAAAAAACATAACAAAACAACCATTTTATTATACAACAGTATGCTGAATATGTTTGCAAAAGTATTTCCTTTTTTGAATTTTGATCAAGAATTTTATTTAGAAAGGGGAGAAAAGTCCGTTGCATACCAATGAGATATACCTGCAAATTTTAATTCTCAATTTCCGTACACCATCTACAGCAGAACGATCAAGCTGTGTGTCTTGAAGCACCAACAAGAAAAAGTACCTCAGCACAGATGCAGGGTTTTTTTCTTGTTGTTACACCTCCCTACTCAATTAGAGATGAAATGAAACCTTGAGGTCCCTAAGCAGGTGGCAGTTACTCAGTGAGATAAACAGGCAAGAGGAAACCAGTCTTGGTGTCCATTTCCAATTTTTATCACCCTTAATACACGAGAGCTAACATCACCAGGAATATAAGCATCACAGGAAGTTTCAAAAGCAACCTTCTCCTCAAACTGATGGCTAGATCTAGCAAGCACTATGAAAACATTACCAGTTTGGATAATATCCACACATCCTAAGTCCTCAGGTTGCTTATGTATTAAGAAAAATAAAGAAAATAAAGAAAACCTTGTTAGAACAAACTACATACAGAAAAACCCCCTACAGATTTAGAGATGAACACAAAAGGAAAATTTCTGAAGCTATACCAGTTCAACGACAACAGTTGCTTTCTCAACAGCTACTTACTTGTCCACTGAATAGTGGCTGATATGAACATATTTACAGAACTACTTTCTCAGATTTTGCAAAGCAGCATGAAAACTAGCTAAAAAAAACCCCAACTTGCATTAAGCTACAACATACAGGACATAACATGGCATCTCAAGTCTATACTGCATTTCAGCAATCCTAGCCTTTTAATCTTCCTTTGTGAAAGTTTCTCAAAGGATAGACACTAAAGAATGAAAAAGCATGGATGTGTATAGGGCTGGCATTGCAATTCTGCAATCCAAGAATGTCAGTTTAAAAGGTATAATAATTTACAGATATCCCATATGGTCTACAGCAAATATTATTTACTCCAGATCAGCAGAAATCTCATTTCAAAACAATACTGTTCTCTTCAAACTGTAAGAAGAAAAATTCTCCCTGTCTTTCCTCCTCAGAAGGCCTGCTAAGCACCAGAACCACTCTTGTCAAGTATATTTCTGGCACGGTTCTAGTCAAAACCATGTCTCAGATCTAAGTATTCACTATAAATGCCAAAGGAGGATGCAAGAAATACTGCCAGGATATACAATAATTTGCCTCTCCCTACAATCCAAAATAAATAGGTCTGAAAAGCTAAGTTTCAAAACAGATGTTAAAATTATAAGCATTTTCCCTAGTCTGGTCTACTCAAGTATTTTTATTCAGAACGTCAATTACCACCACTTAGATGAATTTAAATACAGCAGTTAAACTTCTCCGTCATCAAGACTTCTCTACCAAAAACACTCAATGAAAGTATTATCACTGAAATGACCCTGAAAAGAAAGGAGTCTTTCCAACAGACCTGACCACACCTTTGTCTGGATCAATGGTAACTTCTAGTCTTTTCTCTGCAGGACGTAACCAGTTTTATATCTTTGGCTGTGATAGCACTGCACACATCAGTTCAACCTTACCACTTCTAGACCTTCCCTCAGCGGTCTCAGAGACGATTGCTTCCTAAAGACAAGCAGATTTATTCATGTCTGTCTACAAATCTCCCTCTAATACTGAAAACTACAAATTAATTTGGAAGGAGTAGAGGCCTCAGCTGTTGCGTTCCTGAACATGGAAAGTAGTCCAGATTAGTACCTGCAGTTAGAGTTTAGCGGTTATCTGTCTTTGTCCCCACAGATGAAAAACCCACAAGCATGTTCTGGACTGCCAGGCAGCACACATGAAGTTCAGAACTACTCATTACACCCACTAGCAGTAGAGAAACATGAGGGAGAGGTGAGAGTACTGAAAGATGACAAGAAAAGTTGAGGAATATCAGGGGGAGATGAAAATGGAGATATTTCAGGGTATAAATCAAAGAAACTAGGAAAGTGGGAAACTTGCTCTGCCACAGTAAAGATACAGACAGAGAGAACACGTCCATAGAGAATCATATTTCATTTGCTTGAATACTCACAGAATTTCTTAGGTTAGCATATTTGCATTCAGCTTGCAAGTATCTGATCAACCACTAATTCTAAAGCTGCAGTCTTACAAGAGACACAGCAGTAGGGTTAGAAAGAGTAATTAGCAGTGGACTAGCTGGAATAATCTGTTGTAGCTTTTATAGTACACTCAGGAGAGTGGAGAGAAAGTACAACATTAATTGAAGTGTTTCATGGGTGAATTTTTTCCAATAGACAGACCAAAAAAAATGTATAGGATTTGAAAAATGGTCAAATATCCTTAATCAAAAAAAAAACCCTAACATCCAGTACAGCATTCTAGATGGTTGCCATTAATAATTATAAGGCTAATTGATCTACCAGTGGTTACAGCTAGAAATTTATTTAAATATTTTAACATATTGGCATCGTACTCTGAATATGATTAGTCTAGCACCTACATGATAAAACCAAGTATTTCATTTAATAGAAGCTATATAAAATAAAACCGTGTTGTATTGAAACTACTAAGAATTTGAGACTTCCTTTTGGCACTCTTTTTTCCTTTAAAAACCTCAAGGGGTAAAAGAGAACTGAAAGTTGATGTTACCTGTGTTGCTCGTGTAGTGATTCTACTTTGATAAGAAAATCTTTGTTCTGCTCTGGTATAAAGTTGTAATTTGACAGATATCCTGAATGATGTACTGAAGCGTTATAATCTCCAAGTTGTGCTGTTAGGAAACAAGAAACACATACAGAAAGCGTTCATAGTTAGTTGATTATTACTTCAAAGGAATTCCTTCCCCTTATTAAAACATATATGGGGAAATGCAGAAATTCTGAATTATTTCCCTACAGACAAGCACTGTTGAACACAGGGACTTGTATGACATCAGTGAAGAAAGATTACTTTTTTTCAAAATACACTTACCATAGTGTCAGGTACTTAATAACTCAGTACTTACTTTAGTTACTTACATAGACCCCACTTTTGCATCACAAGCTGCAACATCAACAGACAGGCATTACATGCCATGCCAGCACAGATGTGTAGTGCTTTAACAGAGGATACCAAATTGCTTCAGTAAGAGACAGCAAATGAAATCAGTTTGGTATGTGTTATAGTCAAGTAAATATATCAGAAATCTGCAACAAGATCTGTCACTTAGAAAGCATCTAATATTCTCACTGTCTGGTAGAAATTGTTCAAACTACCAACTGTGGCTCTGTCCTAACAATTGTTAATCTTGTCTCAGCTGAACATGAGTTACTTAACACATGAGAAATAATTGCTGATTTATACTTAACATTACCAAGCTGCTACCAAAATATGTTTACAGCCAAATAAACAAAAGTGTTTAGTTCCTGCAAACTTTATCCTTTCTAACATGATACTAATCAGTATATATTTCTAAACAGTTACTAAACAAAAGCTAATTCTTATCCACAGTTGTCAGTATATCCGAAAAGAAATGAAAGTATAAATGACCATAAGTTTATAGCCTCAGTCTATGCAAGTTTCCTTCAAAAGCTAGGTCAGCACAAGTTTATATCCTGGGAAACATACACAAACCTTTTACTTGCTATAAAGATGCAAGCTTTGGGGCAGCAGGGAGGTTGCTTCAAAGTACTTGCCTATGTGCCACAAATTTACCTCGTTTCAATTAAGCAAACAATTCAAACCCTGTATTTCATGAAATCTGATGTACGTTTAAGAAAATCACTAGAACCTGTACTAATCAGCTTTTTCCCTAAGGAGCATTGAACAGTTATTATAAAGCACTGAAGCTTCGCAGAAGTTATTTGCACAACTTGTAAACTTGTGTAACTAACACAAAATAAAGCATATAGACTGAAAACAATTCCGCATAGAAAGCCCCTCAACTAAACCAAATTAAAAAGCATACTTGCATGGAAGTGTGTTTTAAATGATTCAGGTTGGGGGGGGGGGGGGGGGGGCAGGGGCGAGCTGTTAAAATAACTTATAGCTACAGTACCTATGGAGTATCTGTAATGCAGGAAATAAAAGTTATTTGCCACTTACATATTCAAAAAGCATGATTTCTATGGCCTAGAAAACAGAACTACCGTGATACAAAACAATTCCCAGACAAATGCAGTCCGAAGCTAATATAGTTGCACACCTAATTGTCAGCATCAACGGAAATATGTAAATAAAAAGTGGAACGATAAACAGTAAGTAATTTATTTTGAATGCAGATGTAATGCAGATGTTCCTGCAACACTTAGCCTTTTCTTTTTAAAGGTAGCCCGAATTTTAAATTAGTTAGCAAAATAGCTGGCAAAAGACTAAATACTTACCATTAGAACCAAAACACATATTTGAACCCTTCTGTCAAATAACATGTCTATGAAAAGAAAAAAAACCAAAAAAGAACCAAGACAGAAGATCCAGAAGCATAACAAAAAACTGAAATAATTTTTAGGAATATCTACATATTAGAAGTCCAAGTCTCTGCCAAGGCTAAGGTCAAGGCATAACAATAAAAACAAAAAATTAAAAACTTTTTGAATCAAGTAGGTATATTAATAACAGTATAAAAATAAACCCACACAATTTCACAGACAACAGTAGTTCATTGAAGATTTCTTCTTTTATTAGCCATTAACATAACCCACCTTTTTTCTGAATCACAGTCTACATTTTTAAGGTTCGTTGCAGCTAGCCTGAATCACATTCTTGCCAATGGGAAGAGACCCAATTGCCAGGAGTAAGACAACGCAATTGCCCATTTCAATTCTTTTCGCATTAGGTAAAAATATTTTTTACTGTAGTTTTACCTTCTCTAAAGAGGGCAACTGCTGTTCCTTCATGCATTATGAGGCAGACTCTTCTTGCTCATCTTCCAAATATGAAGGTTGCTCTGGTCTTTTTTCCTCTTCCTCCTAGCTACCTGAGGTCATGTCAACAAGGGGAGCAGTTTAGAGTACTACTTGCTTCTCCAACTCCCCAGCCAACTGTCACAGTTGAAGAGAAATTATAAATGCTGATTAGCAGGCATCATGAAAGTCTAATGATCTTGTGCAGGATTTAATTATTCAAGTAGAAAAAAATAAGTTAGGGCATATCAAGACTCGAGTAAGAAGAAAAAACTGTGAAGTTTCCACTTCTTTACTGGATTCCTCCAGAAGACAGCAGAGGAGCACTAAATATTAAAGACCTATTTCTAATTGGATTTTCTCCTGACATAGCTTCTGCTCTGATCACATGAGCCAGCACATACTGAGTCAATAAGGACAAAGTTACGGGGGGAGGGGCGGGAGGAAGCATAGGTTTACCTTTTTCCATTCTAGCCAACTATTGCTGTTTAATTCATTATAACTGGGAAAGAATATAGATAAAATGAAAGAAAACAGAACCAAGGAGGAGTAAAAAAAATAAAAATCATTTATTTGAATATAGATTCTTGCATTTTAGAGTTTTATATCTAATATGGAAGACTTTAAAGAAAAGAACATGATAGACCATTCATTTAGAAGGGCAAATTCAATAAAAAGAGGACGTTTCTTTTATAAGTCTTGTGCCAAGTAGCCACAGAATAATTTCTTTTTGTGCAAGAAGGCAAAGGACTAATTAAAAATAATTTTAAAAAATTACACATTTTTATAAGATTCAGATGCAGAGGAAAGGCAGACCATGAACAAGTGCATTTGTGTAGCACTAATGGGTTTCAATAGGAATTCTATAGATACGCATCTTCCATAGAAAGAGAAGCTCCAAGTACCTGATGTCTTGCAGCATGGGGGGAGGCAAGGAAGAACTTTATAGGGGGGAGAACTGACACATATGGAAGCAAAGAAAGCCACTGATGCCAACAACTCTTACAGTAATTACTGATGCTTCATTTATTCAGTGCTTTCTTCCAAAAAAGGATTGGTCAATCAGCTTTGTATTATGGTAAGGCAGTGCTGATCTCATTTCTGTCTTCCACTATCCCAAAGTGAGGGTTCAAGAAAGACAGAGCCAGACTCTTCTTTGAGTTGCAAACCACAAGGATGACTGACAACAAATTTCAGCATCAGAAACACAAAATCGAACTGGAAAGGCCCTGAGCAAACTGACCTGGCTTTGAAGAAGCCCCTTCCAAGTTAGATTTGTCTGTGGTTCTTACTTACGTGAAGTTATTTTTAACATCCAATTCTTCTGCTACATAACAAAGTTAATTATTTGTTTGGTTCCAGTTTTAGAAATTAGTTTTGTTGTTGTTTTTGAATGCTAACAGTACCAAAATACCACTATTTCAATCTGGCCCAATTCCCACAGGCAGACCCAGAAAATATAATAGCAGAAAAGATAAGCCTCTAGCTTTTTATAACTTAAAGGTTGACAGATTTCTACTTCCCATATATATGATCTCCTTCAAGGTACAGAAGACAAGCTGGTCTCCAATTCTACAGAGTTTGCTTGTAAACAATAATAAAAAAAATTGTATACAAAGTAATAGTACCAGAACCTCTCTGCATATGGGTATTCCAAGTAACTACATATGTCAAAGGGCAAATGTATGAATGGCTCAGTAGCATGATGGGAAATCAGTTATCTATATTATGGAAAATTTGGTCCAAAGGAATGCCTACAAAAGCTAGTCCTTGAAAACAGGTTTAATTACAACTTTCTGAAGACCTGAGAATTGTAACAGAACAAAACCAAGTAGTTCCACGCTGAATTCATATCTTTTTGTGGGGTTGAATATTTTAGGTAACACAAAGCACAGAAGTGAACCTAGTTGCCTGTTTTAAAAAGGGAATAATTACAGAAGCAGAACAGGGTCCCAGTGGAACAGAAAATAATCAAACAATAGGACAAGTCTAGCACACAAGTTAGGTAACTGATTTAACTGTTATCAAGGAGTAAAAAAATCCTCAGGTAAAAAATTGCAATCCAGGATTAAAATACAGTTAGGGTGACTTTGGCCTCCAAATTAGAACAGCAATAATGACTGATCTGCTGAGATGAGAGTGAAATATAATATTAAAGGCTAATGATAAATTTATACTCATATGAGCACTGAGGTACAAAAAGAAAAGATCCTTCCTAATCTGTACAGCTCAATCAGTTTAGACATTTCAAGCGATCACTTCTTGGCACAAATAGAGAACAGAAGAAAGATGACGCACAGTGTAGCACAAAGTAAAGCAGTTACTGTTTCTCAACAGTAACTATAAAGTATTCAGGTATAATGCTTCTGGAATCAGAAAATAATCCATTATAGCAGAATTCAGTTTCAAAGCACCACCATAAAAATGCAGACACTTAAAGAGAGACTAAAAAGGAGCACTGAAATGAGCAAAATCCATTTAGATGTAGAAATTAAAGACACCATGTTGAAAATAGTTACCAGAGAGACAGTTCAGAAAGGACCAAAACCTTCCTGAGTGGATGTCGGGAGAAGGAAAGGTGTTTAAACAAGTGGAACCTGTATCCAAATAAGGATGAGAGCACAAACTTTAATCCACTCAAATAAGTAAGCAAGTATGATGTCCCTACTGGACAAGAAGAACTAGCTATCATGGGGATAAAACAAACTAGTTTTGTAAAAGGAAATAATGCTTCACCCTCAAAAGCCCTTAAAAAAAGATTCAATCTAGAGATGTCTGTAAATAGCTGCTTATGACCACCTATGACAACTGGTCACTTTGTGGTAAATCAAAATGAGAAATTTGGCTTTAACAACAAAGAAACATTTGTAGAAAAAAAATGCCAACTACACACACACAATGGTGGCCTCCAAGTTATCTATTACCACTCTCAAATGAAAAAGGAGTCATTGTAACATTTTTTATTTAAATAAATAAATAAATAATTCAGCAGCTCAAACCCTAGCCACAGTTAAACAACAACCACAACAAAAAAATTCACAAGAAAAAAGAAGAAACAAATTAAAAAATATAAGTTATACTGAGTTGCTATTTCTGTATCTCAAAACCAACATGTACTTCAGAAACCATACAGTCACAATCAGAAAAAGTATTGTGAAAAGCAAAGCATAATCCAAAGTACAAACATATTAATTTTGAAAAAGTATGGAAATAAAAGATTTAAAGGAATAGCCATCAGTACTCCCAAAACATTAAGAGGTTTTGCAGAATTAATGCATCTTAAAACTACTCTGATCTTCTGTCATGTAACGTTGTCTCTCAGCATACACTCAGCACTACTACTCATGATAATGAGTATTGTACTACATGGACCTTGACCTGCAGTAACTAGGAAGGGGAAAAGTTACGTTACACCAAAATATTTAATAGGGTCATTCACCTTAAAAATACAGAGGAACAGTACCAAGCCTATGAGGCTCTGTAGAAAGTCAGCTCCTTCAGCTACAGCACTGGCCAACATGCCTACCTGGGGTTCTCCACTTCCAGAGATTACAGCATTGTACCCTGTTTTGAAGTGTTGAGATTCAAAAAAAATCACTTGTGGCTTAGCAGAACACCACCAGACATACAATGCTTCAAGTAATGATCTCCTGAAGTGACTTCTGTATTGCCTAGCACAACTGTAAAATATAATTAAGGGAAAACAGTCCAAAACAGCTGGAGAGCTACTGTATATCAGCTACCAGGACAGTCTTAGAACAGCTAGCAAACTCAAAGGCAACAATCTAGACCACAGTGAACCATGTGGAAGAAAATGGGTGTGTACTTCAACTAATCTCTCCAAGCAGATTCTTGTATTGGGAGTTTCATTGCCATTGCACAGGTAACGCTCTGGTACTGCTGACAACAAGTACTGTAAAACATGATAAAAAGGTACCTGTGACTGAACAGCATTGCTACAGGCTTCAGAAGAACAGGTGGGACAAACACACATCTTCAGACTACCCAACACATCTGGTAAATAATTTCAAACACTTGAAATTCAGGTCAAAGGTTTTTTTATTCATCCACTCTGATTTTGGTTTTGGGGCATGAAGACTAGAGGTGCCCTGGAGAGTAGCAGAAACTGCATGACCTCTGAGCAAATCTCTCAGCTTACATGACGTCCTTCTGAGCACTTCACAAAACATAGGTGTGGAGCACATGGAGAAAAAAAAAACCTACATGCTAGCTTTGAAGAGAGGCAGGTCTCCATAAATTAGCAAGTCTGAGGCTTCAGTGTAACCTCTGAGAAGACAGAGGAGATCAAAATGAAGGCAAGTGAGAAGAATCAGGCAAGAAGTTGATAGGCAGTTACGTGGTGCAATTTTCACTGTGGAGCTGCTGTTGGATGTTCCTCTGAATCTTACAGCCCACCTCCTCTGGGATTCTCAGCCTTCTGGCATTCCTGAAATTCTAACTCGCTCACTTATGCCTAGTTTCTGAGGAACCGGCACACTAAGCTCAGCTTTCCTCAAATCCTCACCCTCACCACCCTTCCTTTTCTTAGAAGGTGTTAAAGGTCATTTGAATCCCAAGTAACCAGTCAACCCCTTCCTGAACAAACTCCCAATGACAGACAGCAGCGGGCTAGAGAAACCTCCCGAGCTGAGCGGGGAACAATATCACAGGAGACAGAGGAGATATGAGAGAGACCCCAGTCATAATGAATCACTGAGCAGCTGATGCTCAGGAAGAAGAAAGCTTAGAAGTATTCATAACATCTTTTGTTGCTTTGGTGCTGTGCTTTAGGTTCAAGTCAAACCTAGCAAAGGATTTACGCACATAAGAGCGTATTTCCACCAAACCCATGGGGCTCCTCACATACCAACAGTTAGTAATTTAAATACTGTTCTGGAAATGAAAGATTACTACATGAAGTGACAGAAAACAAGCGTTGCTAGATTAAGCTTTGTGACATTTTAAATAAGAAAAAGCAGTACACATACTGCATGGGTCCTTTATTTAATTTTATAGAGAATAGAACATTCCCTTTTTTACACTAGTAAAAATCCAAGATGAATGATTTATTATTAGATTGGGTTTTGAGTACAAGAGTATCCTTCAGACTTAACTATTTTGAATTTATTTGAAATGCACCTTAAGTTCTCATTAAAAAGAATTTTCAAAATCCAGGGATCATTTCTATCACAAACCACATTTACTGATAATAAACTAACAACTCATTCCTCAAGTGTCTGAGCTGTATTCGTCATCAAGTTTAGTCACATGCTATTTAGACACAGTATTCACACCCACTTGTATTCCCCTGTAACTTGGCTCCAGGAGACACACAGGGTGTGCCACAGCGGTGCAGAGTAACGTCAGCACTTTATTTCAGAACCGCGGTGCTGAACCCAAACGCCTGTGCAAAGGGCCATACAGAGAAGCAGCACTCCAGCAGCGCAACAGACACCACCACCACCTGTCCATTTGCAAAACTCAGACCTGGGAAGGTTAATCATACAACTGCCACATGTGAAAAACAGTTCAAGAGAAAGAGCAGTAATACCAAACATCAGACCATGCGCAATGAAAGACACCTGCCTCAACCCTCCTGCCAGTGACAACTGCTCCACCTTTTAAACAAATAACCATAAGGGTGTCAGGCAATGATTATTACCCATTCTGCATACAAGGGAAGTTACAGGAGGAGGAGGGAGCAGCCTGAAAACCACCAAGAACCGGCTGTAATAAGAAACAGCTCAGGTAGAACCGATCCATGGTAACTTCAGACAACGGCTTTTTAATAATCAGACCCCTCATATCCAAGAACTTCAACTCTCTTTAATAAGTATGACTAGAATTTAAAACAATTTCAGTTGACAAGAATCCTAGCAAACATGGGCAGATAAGGAGACCTACACTCAGATTTCAGAAGGTCTTTCTAGGCCATCATCTTCAGGTAAATGGGAACAACCTGGTAGGCAAAACAAACCTCTTTTTTCTTTAAGGGAACACGTCTTTCTTTTAAATGTTTCATTCTTTGCCAATGCAAAGAATAAACGTAGGTATCATACCAACAGCAACAGAAAGGCCATCAGCTAGCAAAAATGAAAGGTTGTGTTTTTTTAAAAGTTAAAAAACTCTGGTAATAATAGCACTATCATGAGTTAGGAAAACCAAGCAAATAGCTGCATAGGAAATTCTAGAATCCACTAGGAAGGAGAAAGATTAAAACACACTAGCACCCTTCCACAGTCTTCACTGACCTTCTGTTGTTCCCCTTCGTAGCACAAATAACTGCATTAGTAGGTATCCAAAGCACTAAAACCAGAACGGTCGTAACACTGAATGGGAAACAGGAATTACTTTGGGATTTGGGGTACACTACCTGTGGCATAATTAATTTTAAAAATCACATTAACCTTGACTTTGTGATAAAATATTTGCATTCTTCAGTGTACCTTTACATTTTTGTGCTTTAGCACAATTGGGTCAGCAGCATTGCATTTAGCAGTCCTAAAGGTTCAGAGTATTTCAGCTTTCAAGTGCCCTACTGTGCCCGAGGGATACAGAGGCAAAACCACATTTCTTTTGGCAGCAAAACTGGGACTCCTGCCTACTCTGGAAAACTTGCTCTGGTTTCAGCTGTTCTTACTAAGCTTGAATGTGGTTGAAGTTCCATTTAATTAAAGTGTGCAACATGTGATACACTTAAACATAAAAATGAATGTTTCATAGCCACTTGGGATTTTCAGATACCAACAGTTTATCACTTTCTCCTTTTAAAACCGTTTTTTAATTGCTTAGCTTGGTCCTTATTTCAAGCAAAAATTACCAGTCATATCTGCAGACCTTGCTAGTCTTTCCATAAAGAAACAGGATAAATATACATCAGCCAAATAACTACACAACTATTCTAGTATGCTTACCCTGGCAACAATTTCTACAAATACACAAACTCCACTAAACCCTCAACCTGTTTTTTTTCCTTTGTTTACTGAGAAAGGTCTTCCTCCAGCTGTTTTTCCACTATCTGTTTAGGATACCTGTAAGGCATAGGATCAGGCTCCATTATGGTTTTCAGACTCCATTTTGGCTTACCTACAGAAGATATTTTTCTAATATCACTCTTACAATTACTTTTTGCCAGTTGCAAGCAGAAGAGAATATGTTTTTGTACATAGAGTCACCTTAATTGTATTGCAAAGTGCCAGACAGTTTTACAGAACTAACAAATCAAATTCCCTGAAAAAACATGACATAAGTAAACATTGGAGTTCCTTAATCATGAGTTTACCTTTCCCTTAACTTTCCTCTAGATGATCTCTTATTTTCCTGGAATGATTTCCTGTAGCTACTGTAACACAAGGTAGATTTCATTATTTTGTTTCCAGTAACAATGAAATCCTGCCTTTTTTGTCAGCGGTACAAGCACACTTAAGAACAATGTTATTCTTGTATCAACTTTTTTTTTTTTGATCGACCTAACAAGTATACTATTTCTATTTAGACTCTTTGAAGGCTGCTTAAATAACCTGCATCTTCTTTATAAAGCATCACCTGTAGCATTTTGAATGTTCAGCACAAACAGATAAGAAGAAATATTTCCTTATTTTTCCATGCCAAACAGCAGAGAAGGTAGTTGGTCAAATACATTTATTAACAAAAAAACACTTGGTTATTACTTACACTGTACTGCATAGGATGCCAGGACAACAGCAGAACTAATGGGGCATGATAACCTGGAAAGAGGGGAAAACAGTTTTATTTAAATATAGATTGCATAAATGTATTGTTAACAATGTCTCTGCAATTACTTCAGTATGTGAAGACTCATTTATCTCCAAGAGCATCTGACTTTTTCTTACAAAGTTTGATTGTCAAAACACAGTAGGGCTACACATGAAAAGCTATTTGCTGTATAACAGCTTCTTAAGTGAATGGAAATAAATAGTCCTGAAAGGACATGCTCCTATTCTTGCTGGATGCTTACTCGGGAAAGCAAAAGGAGAAGGGATTTTTATGGAGCTCTGGACGTTAATAGGTCCAGTCTGGTGTATTTAAAACTAGGTACAAACACTAAAATTAGCCAAATGCCAAGCACAAAGACAGCTCTGATCTCAGGACCAAATCTGACTGTGAAAGAAGAAAGCAAACACCTAAAGGCAATTTACATTTAGCAGCAAATACTCAAACCACCTTTTCCCTCTTTTTTTTAAAGCATACAAACACACAGGAATTGCAGGCAAAGGAACCACTGGGTATATGCCTACCCTTAAATCATGTGAAACAATGGCATGAATGCTCTTTCCCGCTCCCCCCGATTACTGTACTAGACAGCAGGTCCCCATGTTTGGAATACCACGCCTGGCACACCATTCCTTGCAGAAAGATCTTTCACATTCATGCAACACATCCTATAGCTCAATTGCAACAGGCTTCTAAACTATTCTTAAGTGAGTTATGTTAAAATTTGTACTGTTTCCTACCAATTTAATTTTCTTTTAAAGCAGTACTTCACAAGGTACATTTTTATAGCAACAATACTCTCAGAAAAAGGCTTTTTTAAAAAAAATATTATTTAAAAAAAGAATTATAAATAAAGTGCGCATTCTTCTTATTACCTTCCTTCCACAATATCAGTCTTCAATTGCAGGAAGAATAAGTGCCTAGAAAATATTTTTTTGAAAACAAACACACATTTATTTTCAGATGTAAAAGGTATGGTTGAAATGATTACATGTATTCATTTTACTTTATTAAGTTTCCTGGCAAACTATAGAATCAGCTGAATAAAACTTAGTGCCATTTACAAATATGCAATCATACACCCACTCACTCTCATCATGGTTTTAAACATCTTTGGCAGTCTGTACGTCAACTCCAGGACCACAGTATTAATGACACAACAAACACTACAAAACCCAAACCATTACAGAACTGGGCTTTCTCCCTGGAACATTCATCTTAGATTCAACATTAAAAAAAAAAAAAAAACAAAACACCACACAAAAAAACCAAACAACATCCCCCCCGAACTACACACACTGACCATCCACCCAAAACCCAAACCAACCCCAAACTGTGACAGTCTATTTTAGAAATACTCAATGAAGGACGAGACATTTCTCAAGTAGCATATGCTAACAAAAAGCTCTTAAACAATTCTCCAAGAGCAGCTCGGTCTTGCTCTTATTAGTGTTTGACAATGTTACTTTACAGTGACCCTGGAGAGTTGGGATGTGAAGAACCATAAAGAACAGATCTTTGAATAATTTCAGTTTAAAACTGCAGAATAGCTTACAACTGCATGATTAGCAAATATCAAGACAGGTCGATGCCAAAATTTTCTACAAGAAATACCATTTAACATGCTGTACTATTTATATTCTGAAGTGACCAAAATTAACAGATAATGAAAACATTACAAAAATGTTACAAAAATGCCCGATTAATGAGTGTCTGTGAATTCTGAACTCCAAATCATGTGCACTGAACAAAACAAGTTTTCAATTAAAGCCTTGTGACAAATTAACTGAAAATTGTTTATAATTCATGTACCTCACCACCCCATAAAAACTGAGATAGGTTAAGAAAGAAAATTTTAAAGATCTACTATAAACTGAAGCGCTATAGATCTTTGCATGTTGCAAGTAATAGGCAAATTAGACAACAAGAACCATTCTCTTTTCTTCCTGAAAAAAAGATAAACCCCACCCTCCCACACCCTCGGCATTAAAGCTACTACAGGTGTTCAAAACTGACTCTGTGGATACAAAACTTCCAACATACACTTAGGGCATACAGACAGCTTAATCATTGAACTCCCCTATTTTTTAATCATTGCATCTGATTAATTAAGGGATCAGAAAAGAAAGAAAAACATGCAATAAGTACTTAAAGCAACAAAGTGCTCAAAAAAGAAGGAATCCAAGGTGCAAATAAACCAACTGCCATCTTTGCACTAGGTTATACTCTGGCTGTATTTTAGAGTTGTAGGCTCCGTATAGCAGAAACCATTCATTATAACCATCACATCAAGCTGTCAATTCCAAATATATTTGATACAAAGAGTTATGTCAAGTTACCTATCTAATGAAGCATAGTTTGCCAAGCTGTGGAGATGGGAAAGGAGGGCTTTATATATTCTTAGTTCATGGAAGTAAATATCAAAAAGAAGTTACCTGGTTTGCTCTTGCTGAAGTGTGTTAGGATCAGGTATAAAAAACCTTACACGAAAACGAAGGGTGCAGGGAAAACCTCCTGCAATATTTTAGAAGAGCAAATCAATGTTTCATTTAATAAAAAGCCCAAGGTTTTTATTTCTATAGTTATAGAAAAATTACATGAACAACCACACAGAAATCTGATGCATTTTTCTCATGAAACTACAAGAAACCAGAAGTCTCTCCTGATCCCCCAACACCAACTATGAGAAGAAAATACTCTCAAATATTGCAACGCTTTCATTTAAAGCACTTGTATATGCTACTTAACATAAAAGGCATTACTTAGTTAGCTTTGCCTCATAGGTATTAGAAGAGAAAATTGCAGCAAATATATCTGAAGTATCTCAATTGGGATAATACTCAATTCTCTCTTACATATAAATACAATAAATTAACATAAGTTCACCATGTTAACTCTATGTAATTTTATTTCAAGTCACACACAACCTACAGCATATGGTAGAAGTAAGAGAGCTGAAAAACACAGCTCAGGTTTCACAGCAGAAATTGGGACAGTGTCACTCAGTCCTCCTAAACTGCTTTATGGCAAGGTCATGCTGGCCAACCTGGTCTTCTTCATAAGCATTCTGTTACCCAAAGCTGTCTATAAACAAGATATACTGGAACAACACATGCACTTGGAAGTGTGTAGTGCTGGGGTTTTGTTTGCTTGGTTTCTTGTAAAAACAGAATTATTCTTCCTTATTCTTCTTGAGACAAGAAATTATCAGAAAATAGACACGAAACTGGCTCCACTTCCCTTGATCAAAACCCCTGTTTTTACCTTCCCAATCAGGAGGAATTTACTGGCATCATGCTATCACTACTGCTTTCATGACCATGTTGTCCAAAACTGTTCAGAAGCCAGGGTTAGACAGCATCAAAGTTAGTGACCTACTAGGTCTTATTAGCACCAGATAGCAGTAAGAGATGCATAGAAAGTTCTGCTGAAAAGTTGTGCAGAGGTAAGACTTGCTCTTAAAGAAAATCTACCATCTGGATGTACTAATTTACAAGAACTGTATTTATTCTAGTTACAAGAACACAGAAAAGCATGACTACACAGTTACAATCAAGATATTAAAAACAAGTCTTACCTTTTAACTGTTTTCTAATAGGTTTGTTTGGTTCAAGCCATCGCTGTGAAATGAAAAACTATTAGATAGATTAAAAATGTTTACAAATGAATACTGCTTATTTATGTGTATGTGTGTGCATAAATATGTGTGTATACATACATGTGTATATAGATGTATACACACATATACATGCACACACATTTATTATTTACTATACTTACAGGTGAATCTACTGAAGTTTCATTTTGCTGTAAACCAAAATATTCCTTCTCTGTCACACCCAACTGGTTATAGGTCATATCCAACAAAATCTGTCCAGTGTCTTGTTTCTGAAAACAAGAAAACTTCAGAAGTGAAACTCCGCAATCCTCACACATTTCAAGATGCAAATAATCAAAATATATTTGTTTTTTAAAAAAGTAACTCATGAGTAAAAATAGCTGCTAATGCATTGGTTCACAGTTTCTCAGTAATAAGAATTTATTCTGATAAAAGTATCTTTTTTAAGAGTCTTTCTTTCCAAAACACATTACACATGTGAAATCTCATAATTTGAATTGACATGATCAAGCCCCTGAGGTTGGTCCAGCAACTTAATTTTGATGAGACAACCTCTCCCTTGACCACAGTCTTTAGGAGCAATGCCATTCTCCGGAGCTGTAACCTGCAAGGATGGGTTACAGCCACATGGGGCTGTTCTGGCCCCTTCTGTCACCACCAAAGCAGCTCACTGTTTCCACATCAGCTGTCAAAAGGCAAAGTCAGTATACACTAGGACGGGAAAAAGAGTAGGAGGATGCTGTGCTTCAACCATAGGATTCTGTATTTCAGCCTCAACTCCTGCCTGGCCCACAGCCTCCGCGTGCTCAGCTGCCGTTCAGCCACACCACTTTCTGTCTAGACATCCCTCAAGACAGGTATCACGGAAGAACTGACGCAACAGGGAATTGCACAGGCTGCAGAGATCCACAATCAGAAGCACGGTATAATTCTTCCCAAACCAAACAAGTATCTCCATGCCATGGCATTGTGAACAGCAGATTAACCAACTTCTGCCAAAGAACACTGTGAACCAACTATACTATAAAAACCCAACCACAAAAAGAAACAAACAAAACCCCCTCAACAAGGCTGCAATCCTAAATACAGTAATACGTAATAAATAGCTTGCAAAGTTGTATGGCATTTTAGGGCAAGATTTTTATGCACAAAATTGCCGGACAGAACAAAAATTACATCAGTTTGCTTGTTATCTCATCTATTCAAAAAATTATAGCATACTTATTTTTCATATATCTTCCAAATGTTACTCTTAAAAGCAGAAATAAACTGCACACATGCAAAAAAAAAAAAAAATACTGGAGAAAAATTATTTAGACTGCAAAGGACAAGCACTTTGTTCTGAAACAAACTTCTTAAAAATTAAGTTCTGATATAATTAAGGTCACAAAATCACGGAATGGTTTGGGTTGGAAGGCACCTTAAAGATCAGCTAGTTCCAGCCCCTCTGCCATGGGCAGAGGCACCTTCCACTAGACCAGGTTGCTCAAAGCCCCATCCAGCCTGGCCTTGAACACTGCCAGGGATGGGGCAGCCACAGCTTCTCTGGGAAACCTATTCCAGTGCCTCACCACCCTCACAGTAAAGAATTTCTTCCTAACATCTAATCTAAATCTGTCCTTTTTCAGTTTAAAGCCATTCCCCCTTGTCCTGTCACTACATCACTACCTTAGCACAAGTTCTGATTTCTTAAACAAATTTCTTAGGCTATCTATTGAAACAAAGGACTTAATGTATATTAAGCATGACAGTGGCCACAATTTTTGTGGATGGCAAGTCTTACTTATTCCATAAGACTGCTCACTTTATTAAGCCAATATTGTATTGAATTCTCTTTATCTACATCTTGTTTATTATAAAATGCTCAAGTCCTGTTCAGAAGACAGATTTGATATTTTTTTTAATTATTTTATTTTTAAACAGGGTACCACACTGTTGTAATGGAGCATTTTAAATAGTAATATATTCTATAGTCTTCCCTTTTCTCATAAAGGCATTCTTCCTGTTTAAAAGATGGGAAAAGAACAACAAAGACTCAAGCAAATGACACCCACTCTGCTTCCTTATTTTGGAGGACAGAATATTATCCAACATTTCCCTACTGCCAGAGCAGAACTCCTAGTAGCTCATTTGTGATTTAAATACTCAGTGTTTCTACATCAGGCTCCAGATGCAAGATAAGGTAACAGCAAACTGTTGGCCTCCCATGAAAAGTTATGCCCATTTTTCTGGGGCAAAGTCACGTATGAATAAAACAATGTAGGCAACACTGAACTCTTACGTATGAGACTACCCTTTCCCCTCCAACAGTCTCCCATCTTGTTTAACTTTCACAAAAACCAGTTGAGGTCTTGCAATAAACGCAAGTCCACTCAGGCCTGTAAGTCTGTGCAGCCATCAAAAGCAGCAGCTCTGTCCCCTCCTTCTTCCCCAGCTGCACATTCCTACTCCCCTCCTTTCAAACAAGGTACTGTTCCTTGGGATAGTCAAACCATGGCACTGATCAAACCCGGTTTTCTTCTGAAATAGCACAGACCTAAACTCAGTTTAGAAACTTAAATCTCACTGGCAGGTAAGGACCACTCGACCAGGCATTCCTCATCACGCACAGCCACGATGCTGTGCATCTGTCAGGCAGTTCTGTCCAGCACCATCTATCAGGCGGGCTCCACGATGAAGACTAATATTTGCTAACAGAGATTATCCATACAGGTCTACAAGAGGGCCCTAAGAAAATAGCAGATTATCCTTAATCCTCTAAAATAATGGGCATTTCCTGACATGAATACTTTCATCTTTAGCACTGCCTTACTATACATGCCACATTCATTTCCCCAGGGTTCATGTTTTTGTAAGCAGAATGTTTAAACACTTTCAAGTGACATCACATGACACCTGCACAACACAGAAGCATAATTGTAGGTCTATAGTACATACTTCTGACACAAGCTAAATAAAACAACTCAAGTTACACTGTGACCAAAAGCAGTAATTACAGGGGATGAGACTTTATGGAAAGAAAGCGTTCAGAAGCATCTCAGGTTTCATTACAAATGGAGCAGGAGAAGACCACAGAGGGCAGATTCTTCTGCTAGTTTTCTCTCTGAATTTCAACACTCCTGACTCCCCTCAGCCTCCTTTTGTCGCAACAGCATTATCTCCCAATTTCCCTTTCATTTTTCATGCTTGGTTCTTCATCCCAATTCAGATGCCTCCACCTTCCCTCTCCCCTCCTCTCACAATTGCACCCCTTCCTCCCTCAACACACATGAATTGCTAAGCCTTTTCACTGCTTCTCTGTAAAGACAAGCAAGCTTCCTGCTACAGTGTTCTTGCTCAGCAGTTGCAGCTCTCTTTGAAACCTTCCTAAAGGTCTCCCAACCCTAAACCCAGCTGCTCATCCAGTACTGGTCTCCTCCATCTTCATATCTACTACTGTTTCCTTCTCTTCCTCCTCCTCCCCACGTTTCCTAACGCAAGAAATTTCCAACACTACTTTTCTGTGGCTCCAATTCTTGCCCTCTGGTGTTAAAAGCACATTTCTTCCACAGTGCCTAGATCAAGCACTCACTCCACAAATCAAAGTTAGCAGAAAATGTTATTTTAAATTGCTGAAGTTTTCTTCAATTGTTAGAATTCCTGAAGCTGAAGGTTTTTGGTTTTCCTGAAGAAAATCTGTATTTACTCGGCTTTAGCTTTAAGAAACACCTGAATTATTTTTCAGCCTATACACCTAAAAATAAAGTTGCCACACAGCTCATACTGCATAACCTTCAATCTATTTTACACATAAACAGTTTTGAGATCTAGGTGTAAAGTGAGGCAGGCTAAGAATGTCACATCACTGCTTTTGAATGCTGACATCCATTTCAATACAGTCCATAGCCACACTGTACTCTAATACTATGTGTCAAGTACTTTACAACACATCGTATTTTCACTCCCTTCCACCCTAAGAAGAGGGCAAAACAACATCAACACTGCTCAGCTAAACTGGGCATTAGAACCAAGTTCTCCTTAACCCTGTCAACCATTACAGCAACTAAAGACAGTCTCAGCACGTCTCCTGCCTTCTACAATGAGATTTAAAAGAAATAGTAATTATGCACTTTCCACACTAGCCTAATTAGCCACTGTTACAATGACACAAGCTCTTAAGATAATCTTAAGAATTTTAAAGTTTTTTCTACTAAAAAGAGGTTTGTTTGTTTCTACCTCGAAAAGAAATTTCCATTTATTTAGTCTTCCTGGCACCTTCCAGTCCTTATTTTGAACTGTTAAAAGCCACCTCATAACCACGCACTGTTCACCTCCATTTACACGTACCTTGAAGTATATTTCACATTATGTTGGAGAGGCCAAAAATTAGTATTTAAAGCAGTCATAACTAACACCTATTACACCCTGCCTGCACCACAACAATTTCCTGCTATATTTAGGGAATTTAGATTAGGCAAGTTTAATTTCTAGCAAGCTACACCATTTTGAAGAGAAAGAACCCCTTCATTATTTTTAACATCAAATACTGCCTAGAAGCTGGGGTGACCAAGACCCACTGTCCCAAGAACTGCATAAACATAAGCAAAGACTATTTGCTGTTTGGAGTAGCGAGGTAAATAACAAGGATTACTTGCTTAACTTCCACAAGGTAAGTGGTACAAAGTGACACTTTAAGAGGACAGTGCAACATACAGCACATCTCCCTGTCCCTCCGCTCTGCAAAAGCTTTGCCCCCACTTTCTGGCAATGATAACCTCACAGCTAAGCACCAGCTGAACTTTTCAGACACAATACCCATTGCCCCTCACATGCTGCTTGAGGCGATCCTTTCCTAACTCAGCCTGTAACAGTCATACACCAGCAAATAGCCTGCATCCTTCAGTCCCAACATGCCTATGAAATTGAACTAAGTGCTACACTTTCTTTTAATCTCCACACTAATTTTACACAGCTAATTTATTTGCTCTTCTACTAACTCTGTCTTTTTCCTGGCATTTATTTACCCACCTGATGCTCTTACTCAGAGCGTGCAAGATTTTGTACGGCCGGAACAAACAGAGCAGCCTCTTCTTTCCTTAGGTCCAGACCTTTACAGGGTATCCTAGTTGCCCTTTCTATGCCTGCCTGACTGGAACTTCCCTCTTTGTGAGTAACCAGGATCTACATGTGACATTCCCTGGAGGGCGGCCTTGATGCCAAGACTAACACTGTTAGTACTTCCTTGACATTGGCTAAAGACTCCTGCCTGATGTGTAACAGCATTCACCTTTTTCAGAACAGTAACACATCAGCAGCTCAGCCTGAAACTACAGTGTTCGCCTCCTCTATTGTTTACAACTGAAAATTGAGCTTAGAAAAAACACATTACCTCATCTTATGAAAGCTATTAGTTTACACTACTGATTTCCCTCACTGCAATTACTCCTTGTTCAAGATAGCCTATCTGCTACCTCATATTCCTGCCTCTTTTTTCCTTGTTAATAATGCCTTGAGTCTTACATTTTCAATTTACTAAAAAAAGATTCAATAGCAACACATAAAATTTGACAGTCAAGAACTCTATTAACACCCTTGCACTGTTTAACATCTCCTCTTCAGCAAGATCTACTGCCACCTCTTGAGCCAAATCCCTGCCCATCCCCTAACTCTTCTAGATTCCATACACTCCAGCCCAGTATTTTCCTATATAAAGGTCACACAAAATATTTATCCAAGCCCACAGCATTCTGACCCACTGCATTTCCTCTGCCTCAAAAATGATTTAAAACAAACATACACGAGGTTAGTCATTGCAGTTCTAACCGGAAAAATCTCTCCTCCACTAATTCTTTCCTTCAGCATTTAATATTAAGCCAGGCCCCATGAAAGGCTAAGACTAACAATGGAAGTCAGATCACCTAACTGTCCTCAAAGACATCATCAAATTTAATACTTTTGCAGTTTTTCAGTCATAGAGCGTACTGATGTGCCTCAAAATAAAAGTAAATATTTGTTGCCAGCCTGAAACTTAACCCAGCAGTTCTTTCAACATTAAGGAAACATATTAGCACTAAACTGTCTTGTATTATCAAACAATATCCAATAGGAAAACTTAGTGACAAAGATTCAACAATTCTGCATCATTGCATTTTACTATGAGAAGTTTAAAATTATAAAACCCGTACCCACAATCAAAAAGAACCTTTAAGACTTGTCTCTGCCCATTATTTTAAATGCAGCATTAGCAATTGTTGGTGTTAGCTGTAAAAAACGTGTTCCTTCTCAAATACTGGAAGAAGGAGCTTAACTGAGATGGTGAGGAAGGAAAAACATTCCTTACAATTTGCATTTCACATTGTGCACCTTTTCTCATTATTACTGCTTAATCATTTTATTTCTAGAAGGGAACCTTATTACTAAAAGCTAAGTAGTCTAAACCCAAAAATCACAGGTACTGAGACATGAGCATCAACTCAGAAAGACAATGAAATACAGAAGTGATCTGACACTGTCAATTTTATTCCTACGTAAAAGTCAATTTACTGGAATTTGAGAGGTGTACTTCCCAAGTGGTCATTCCTGGTAAATGAGTCAAAGTAGAGCAATAACAGAAAATTCCTGCAGGTTTATATCAGAAGTTAGAAGTAAGTTTGCATTATTGCTCAATATACAGCTATTAAACATACCCAAACATGGCATGCGAGCACATTCTGTCTATATTAGAATGACAACTAACATTTTCTCCATGTGGAAAGCTTATGCATTACAGCTCTAGCACAAGACAGAGGTAACACCAGAGACAGAAGTGAATTAACCTTCTCACAAAATTCAAACACCTGAAATGTATTGGGAGGCCTCAAGAAAACCCAGATATAATTAAAATCAAGTGCAACATTTTCTACCAAGTACAGTCAAGTCTTTGTCTCAGAAATGTTTCTGAAAGAAGAACATTTCCAACTCTTACCTTATGTATACCTTCTGCTCTTTGCCTGAACTACGGACATGTTCCCTCTAAATACTGAAACACATAACGGGGGCAAGACAAGAAAGGCCATTTCAGCCTTGTGGAGTTCACATACGTTTCTATTTGGCCTGTAAGTAATTTAGTGGAATGTGTCTGTCTGTGCTCCCATGTGAACTTTCATGATGACCTGAAAACAGCACATACCACAAGTTATACTGATTAACTCTTTGTGACACCATCAATACAAATTTCAGATTCACTGAAACTGTATCAACTCCTTCAAATGAAAACAATGAACAAAAAAGCCTGTCATTTCACTAATCAGCCAAAGCCAAAAAAAACATAATAAAAATGGCACTGTTTCTTAAAATTAAATCTTTATTTACAGTTGGTCAGGCCACTGATATTCTCTGGTAGAAGTACTTAATAAGAAAAAATCTGCAAGAATCAAGTTATGCAGCTATCTTCAGGTTTCTCAATAAATAGAAAGTCCCCCAGGTTATTTCTATAAGCAAAATCCACCTTCCTTCTTCCTTTGCCCAGTACTAGAATATTTCGTTTTCATTCTTACTGCTACAGATAAAACCACCGGGAAAAGAAAGTACCACCAAGGAGAACAATAGAGACCTATAGCTATAAACTTGAAAGTTTCATAGGCCCATGCACTTTGCTAACAAAGTTTGATGAAAATTATCTGTGTGGGCTCTATAAAGATCCTGTTTCTACAGAATGAAAAGTCAGTCACATCTCTATTCTCCCTGTTCTCTAAAAGGTTCAGTATTTGGAGATACCATGAACATTCTACCATCATTTTAAAGATGTCATTTACTACTAGTTCAAAATATTGAAGTTGTTCTTCTCAATGTGTCAATAGATTGTAAGTTTGGACTGTTTATCATCTTTGTATTAAATTTAAATCCACCTCAAATTTACTAGTCTTGAGCTTCCATGCAGTGCCAACAAGATAATAGAAATGACAGCTTAGGAATACCTATTTGCATAAACTCAAAGCAAATTTCTCTCAAGTTTCTTCTTACCCTTGATGTTTCTTTTATTTGATGTTACTTTTCTATACAATCCTCCTTTGCCTTTTAAAGAAAGAAATCCTCCTGCAGTAAGAATTCTGTGTTCAGAGAGCTGATACATGACAAAACAATGCTCAGTATTCTTCAGCCTGTTGCCATTAGTATGGCAGAAGTCTTCAATTCCATTTATGCTATTAAATGGACAAAGGCAAAGCTTTGAGTATTCTGCTTTACCCCATTCATTTTCCACTATTTGCGGTAGAAAAGTATAATCCTGACTGTGAATGTAAAGCATACTTATGTATACATGAGCAGTACCGTAATGTTATAGTTTGAAGTGTAACATACATCCAAACTTAGAGCTTTCATAAATCACAGTCAGGTACCACTAGCCGCTAAACATACAACTCTGAAAAATTCCCAACCTTAATTTACAGTTAATGTTGAAGTTCTTTAAAAGGAGAAAACACTAGAGACCTTATGCTTTAAAAGAGGTGATCCTATCCAGTTCCAATTCTCCAAAGTCAGACAGGAGATAAAAATTCAACAGATTTCAGCAATAACAGTAAAAACTGAGAAAGTACAAAACCAGACAACATATTTACAACATTCACAAGACATGCCTTTTTATCCATGTATCTTGATCTATGTCTAGCCATTTCAGAAAGCACCTTCATTTTAATAATCTATTGATACAATATTAATATATTGCTGTTAATTTGTCTTACGGATAATCATGCCATGTGATATGCATATTTAATTTCTTTAAAATATAGAATTATCAATTGACCTGGCATCCAGAAATGAATAAAGTATGGAGAAAAATCAGATCTATAAACTAATGTATTGATATGAGAAAGAGTTTCTCTAAAGCAACACAGAACGACTTCACTAGTGGGGAAAATTAAAACTTATTTTCCTTCAGTACGTGCTTAGCTGATTCCCAGACTAACCACAGACCTGAGTTACTATTTGCTCACAAACGTAAAACTGAATGATGTTGGCAATTAAAAACACAGTCAGTACAAACCTCATGAAGCTGAATTTTTCTGTTAACATAAGCAGAACTTGGATACAAATTTTCCACAGCTGGCTCCAAACCCTTGAGAACTGGACCTTGCAACACAAGGAGAGCAGAGCAAAGCCTGTTCTTAGGCAGATGTCAAGCTAAGATAATCAGGAAGAGCCATCCTGCCAGATAAAGCACAGGCTCCCTCAGTCAGGTATAAAAGCTCAGTACTCGAAGATCATAGACCTTTTGGTAAACCTCTTCCTCGCATTTGCCTATAACATAGCCATCTCCCCATTTCTTTTCAATAAAGCAGTAATGGGACCTGCATTACCTCTACACCAGTTCAGCATTACAGCTGTAGTAAAGGAGGCTCTTCCAATTGATGAAGGACACAGGAGGTACCAGAAGGGACACCCTGGGGCTACACTGAAGGCAGGGAGAGAAGCCAGCTGGGTCTGGAGTTTCAAAATGTTTCTCAATTACCATATTGTACTCACTGCTAAAAGGATGAAATGAGAAGCAAAATGCACTTGTACAGTGCTGGACTTCAGGCCAAGTGCTAAATCTAAAGCTGTTTAAACACTTGTTTACAAGGAAGAATATACTACTAACGCATGGATTTCAACAAGTTTTAAATCCCTTATTTGTCAAAGATCCTTGAACAGAGGGCAAGGGCAATTATGCTAGCTCATTGACGTAGGGCATGCTGGAGATGAACAATGGTAACTGTATACTTAATGTGTTGCTCTTTCTCTTATATACCTGCTCTCCTTATACTCCACTCCTCAATCTTAGCTGCTTCATATATACGTACACACACATATATAAATATACATAGTATATAAAATATAGAGACTAATTCTGTATATATTAAAATAATAAGCACCTGTTTACCTATCAAAGCATTTCTATTTCAATAACTATAGGAACACTTCATTAAATACAGTTTTCAGGTGAAGTTTTGAACCTCCAATAAGAAAGCATTGCATTAATCTAGGATATCCAACAACAGCTTCCTCAGCAAAACGCTGCTTCTCAACTAGGGCAAACTGAATAAAACAAGTCTAATATACACAAATTTACACAATTATACTTAAATTCATCCACAGTTCTGCATAGTCAGGTAATTCTGCTGAGAACTGATTAAAGAGTAAACGTATTTCCTTTGTCTTCATTTAAAAATGAACTAATACTTTTGATCAGTACTGAAGGCTATAAACCAAAATATTTAACACAATACAGTAAGAAATGTACAATACAAACCACCATTAATCCCTTTTCTCTCCCCACTCCCAGATAAAGAGACTACATTGAAGTACAAAAGACCGAACAGAACTGACCTACCAAGCCATGTCTTCCCTGTTTTCATCACCTTTGCATTTCAGAAAAATATGTAACCTCCTGTAGTGATGTCAGTACAAGACCTCCTCCTTTTAGCACTACCAGTCCTTTGACAGGAGAAAAGGAGGAGCAAATTTAAATTTAGGAGTTCCTTTTAAATATGAATTACTTATTCATAGCTAATAACAATCACCAGATCTGTTTCTTCATGGTTCCCATATTATACAGAAGACCTTCTCCTAGATACAATCTGAATGGCATGATTTCATTACATTTCAGCTGGTTGACTTTAAAGAAAATTATAATAGAACTTTAAAAATCCATTTCATAGCTAGTAATACTGCAATTTGTAATGGCAAAGCTACTTCTTCAACATCTTTTGGAAATCCCATGCCTCAGGGTCCCACATTTCATCTTCAGCTTTCAAACAAATGTCTATACGTTTAAAAAATAGTACTTTTCCAAACTTACGTTGACTTTGAAGCTTTGTACTGAGCCATCCAAAAAGTGAACGTTACAGATTATCTCTGATCGCGTTTTCTCTTTCGGTAGTTCCGATGCTCGTATGTTATTTATCCTCCCACCTAAGGCTCGTAAACGGGAGTTCATAACTATTGCTGAATAACCTATAAAAATAAAATTACGTTTAATAAAAATTCTTATAATTCACTATGTTTCACCTATTTTTTTTTTCAGAGAAACCCACATCATCATGAAGACCTCATTACATCCCCAATACCTATAGTAACAAATGCTTCTTACAGAAAAGAGTAAGTTGTAAAATTAGTGCATTGTGAACCAGAATATAAATGCATATATAGAGGGGCTTCCATGTTCTAAATGTGAGTATTCTAAAAAGAATCACAGGTAACTCCTGCAGTGTATACTTAGGTTAGGCATGAGCCATTGCCTCAGTTTAAATCAGTAAAAAATCACCCAAATGCCTACTATAAAGCAGGAAGGCAATGTCAAGACAAGTTTTTATCATCTGTAACTAGTAAATCCATCATCCCCTTACAGACTTCCTACATATTTCAATATTTACCATACAGGTTTCACCTCAATAAAACAATTCTATTTACTCTCAACTGACAAAACAGTCTTGAATTAATGCAGATCACATTCTGTCAAATTGTATACATATTCTTGAAATAAAATGCTAACACCATATGTAAGGCACTCAGAATTAACATTAAAACATGTCAATGTTTTACAGCCTAGCATACATAAATTCATGAAGCCAGAAATTCATATCCAAGAACATCCCACAAAAAAAAAAAAAAAGTTTTGTTAGGAGTTTGTTTTTTTCTTTTTTAGAAAAAAAATCTTCATGAACACCAAAACTCTGAAGCCAGTTTTCACAAACTGAAAAAAAACTGAATCAAAAACATAAAAATGCCCAAACAGAAAAGAGCCATTCACTAAAATGAGAGGAATTAAATACAGTCAAGCTTGTAAACATTTCAAGCCTCTCTTCACTAGATCAGTTTACCCATTAACATCACAGCATATAAAGCCAGTTGGCAAGCAAAGCAGAGTATAGTTTTCCAGGTTAATTACCATACCAATTACCAAATTCTACCTCACTTACTAAAGGCTAGCTACAAAGAGACTTGCACAATACGAGTGTTTCCTAGACTGCTGGCCAAGCTAGATAGGACCAACACCAGGACAGTTTTGTAATCTCCCTTTATTTGTATATCTGCCTTAAAACATAGGGTAGGTTTTCTCTAAGTAGCTAAAGACACTGATCAATTTAAAATCACTTAGAATTCTGAAACATATTTACTCACACATCACTACAAAAAGCAAATGTGAAACGCATGAAAGGCCACAAGATGCAAAATTCTATACGGCACCAAAGGCAGGCAACAAAACAGCGCAGTGAACCACCCCTGCGTAATGATGCGCAATCTATACTTAGAAGCAGCTAAAACAATTCCCTTCTCACAGAAAACTCAGGTCAGACACACAAAAGCATTCAACAAATTCTCATACCTTTTTTTGTCAGCCTATTGATAGTTTGCTATTGTATACTTTCTAAAATCAAAACTGGAAGTTGTCGAGACTCATTTATTTAGGCTGCACATTTTTCCTAAGAGAAATTCCCTATTCTTTCCCAAAGGTGTGGGGTGGAGGTTTTGTTTGTTTGCTTTGGATTTTGGGGGGTTTGGTGGGGGATTTTTGGTTTGGGGGTTGTTTGTTGGTTTTTTTTCTGGTTGGTTGGTTGGTTTTTAAGGCTGGGGAAAAAAGGAAGACGTGATCTTTAGGTGGATTAAGAGCAGTATTTTCATATAACCCACTATACACTCCTATTGGTTTAAAATTATTCTTGATATACAGACTGCAGTTAATCACAGCATATTAATTTTTCATTTATTTTAACCAGAAAATGGGCTTTCTTATTCAGGAATGGTTGCTGCTACATAAAATATGCAGCTATCTAATTATCAAGGACATTCAAAAAAGGTGAAGATGGGTTAAGACTGTATATGAAGCCTTTAATTTCACATTCTCTAATTTTCTAGCAGCTACGTTTCAAACTATTTATTCAGCACTGTGTTCATCTTATACCAAAAACTCCAGTGACTACATGAATTATACTGCACTGTCTTTTCTCCTCCTTCCACCCTCTGAGGTAAAAAAAAACCCAACAACCTTTCACTCGCAGAAATAGCTTCCTACCTGCTAGTCCGCTGCTGGGTAAAAGGAGAAAGTCATTCTTTGCTGCGGGCCAGCCACTAGACAAGAAAGAAGGTTTTTGGTAGCCAGATTCAAAGCTTTGTCAGCATGACCTTCAGGGCTCATGCTGCATTGTGACTCCTAATGCTCCTGGAGCTTACAGACTTCTCTGCTCTCGGGAAAACGCTATTTGACCCTTCTGCTCGTATTCCCCAACCTTTCTCACCTGCCAACCCCAATGCTTCCTATCTTACACTTCCACCATACCCTTTCTCTAAGTATGTTCTAATTCTCTTCCACTTTAGTTGGGCTTCAGCAGAGAGCAACAATCGCAGGATTCTCCAGCACTCAGCCTGGAGAAAGCAAGAAAATTGCATTGTAGCCCCTGCACTCCTCGTGCAGAGTGTACTGCAGGATAAGCCACGCTTGGAGACCCTGTGGAAAATTTGGTATCTAATCCTAATCGCTCCCCAGCAGAGTAATACTTTTTCAAGCGCTACAGTTTAGCTAGATCTTCCTACTCATTCAAGCTTCAACTATAGAAGCTGATAAAATAGCATCAACATTTTAGTATTTTTTTATATATATATACTTGCTATCCAGAAAAAAAACAAAACAAAAAACCAACACCTCAAACTCTTTTATAACTAAAACATAAAACCAAACAAATTGATGATTTTTATTTAACTGACTATGCATAGCAGCACAAGTAATTACAGGTCCATTTCACAGCAAAGTCAGTCCCCCTCTGTAGAAAGCCTAGCATGTCAGCTGGATAACCTAGCCCATACTTGAGGTAGATTTGGCAGGCTAGGTTTAATTTTCAGGTGATGGTCCCCTATGTTTTTCTTAAACTGCTAACGTTTCTTTTCCACTTATGTATCAATTTCTACGTGAAATTCAACCATTGCCCCTGACAAACCCGAGTTCTCTAAACTCGGGCCCAGGTCTCCAACGAATGCTGGCAACTAAACACAAGAATGTGTAGGAATTTCACCCTAAAGTTGTCTGCGACAAGGATGAAATTCTATGTCAAAGTTTTTCGCAAAATAATGAGAATTATGAATGATATCAAAGAGATTGTACAAAATGCATTGTCACTGCTGAACTGTCACACATCCTCCAGCAAGTTAGACCTTTTCTTTTCTGTGCTATATACCTGTTAACAGTCTGTCTTCCAGCACCCATAGCAGCTATCCAAGAACTAAGAGTGACATGTACTTACATACTGCTGCTTATCATAAAATCAGAGAGGTGCTTAGCTTTAGACTAAAGCTGCAGTTGTTTTCTATGCTAGCTCGTCAGTTACATTTGTCTTAGTATCTTAAAGTTATATACTGGGTGCCCCAACTGAAGTAGTAAGTCAGAAATTCATCACAAGAAATTCAAACATGCTCGTGTGACCAGTTTGTACTGAGTTCACAAATGAAAACTTGGAATTCCTCGTATTTTACAATTTTATGCAAAATAAAACTAGTAACACAGCTGGAGCTCACAGTTTGTGTTTACAGCGTGCAAAGAGCCCTGGCTGAGGCTGTCCTTGATGGTGCCAGCTGACCATGGAAGCTGTGCCAAGGCCAAGGCTGGGACAAATGGCCGAGTGTTTGGACACTGCAGCCATTAGTCAACAGAGGCTGAAAGGGCCTAATCAAGCCCCAGAAAATTTCCACCAGCTAGGAGTCCCTAGCAGAGAAAGCCGGACTCTCTACTTCCCACCTCCATGGCCTTCAATGTTACTCCAGAGACAGCAAGCTTCTGAAGGAGCTATTTTATAGATGTCACACCACTGGCACCAGCCTAGGTCATTCTGCATGTCCTAGCTTAACATGCCGTACACTCAGCGTGTCTGTAAGGAAACAACTGCAAACCCTACTCTAAACGGCAAGAGGGGGAGAACAGAAGAGAGGTGAGCAGCTGAGTTATTAGGACATGCCCTACTACCTTTCCTCCATACATGACCCGTGTTTAAAGCTGTATTTTAAATAGGCCCTGATTACTGAAATGGCTCAACAACCCCAGTGCAGTATCAAGGGGCCTGTGGAAGCACACGAAGCAACCTGCAGTGGCAACCGCTTTTGGGGTAGGCGGAGGGGCACGGAGATCTCAGGCCAGACCAGGAGCTGACTCTGCACACCAGCCACCAGCCCTGAGCAGCCAGGACCAGCCACTACATGCGAATCCCAGCTCCTGCTTTGTACCCTCAGGCAGGAGGGTAATTCACAAAACAAACCGCAAAAAAATATGACAAATTTGAACATTATCAACAAGCCAATAGCTTAATAATTAGTCCCCTTTCCCTAAAATAAGCATCTCAAATCCAGAAAGTTGAGAGTTAAAATTTTATTTTAAAAACCAAAGCCACCCTCAAAACACAGTTACTTTCACCCTAAGGTATCAAACAAACAAGTGGAATTCTATCCCATCATCAGACCATGCAATAGGCTTACAGGAGCAACAAATACAGCTACAGAAAGAAGTTAATGTTTTCCAAGTGTATTAAACACACCTCTGGACAAGTTTGGTTATGCATGCCTTCTCCTACAATAACACCGCAGCCAAGCAGAACAAAAACAACGTGTTTTCCTCATCTTTTGTATTGAAGACTAACTTCTAAAGAGACTTTTTCCACACCAGCATTTAATTTCTTTCTGACACACTTAGGAATTGTTGGTAAAGAAACTCATGACCCAATTCTCTGTATAACTACCATTAATATGTGTGTTACCAAGGAATTGAATATACATGCAGCAAATCTGCTCTTGATTTAAGGACCTTCTACATATAACATCACCATATGTAACTGTGAATATACTTTTTTAAAAAAATAAATTGTTCCTTAACCCCATTTCATTGGGTAAATGGGGATATTTCTGGTCCTGCAAGTGACTGCGCTCGTGTTTGGGTTTTTTGGGTTTTGGTTGTTGTTTTTCTTTGTTTGTTTGTTTTAGAAGGGGACTACCACACTCTACATGCTCTTAATTTCTTTATACTCATGACTGAAAAATGTATAGTTCCACATTGGGTTCCTGTGGGAATATCATTTACGGAAGGATAGTGCTTCTAACCCACTTCAACTGCCCGAGTGACCACCCCTGACAATGAAGGGAAAAAATACTAAAGACATGTCCAAGCCTTGTATGTTCTTTCAATAACAGTTACCTTTAATGGTTACCTATTGCTTTATTTAAAAGGTATGAAATAAGGTAAATAGCTATACAAAGAGGTATAACAGCATAAAAAGTGTCTTTTTATCAATGGCTAGCCCTAAAACAACCAACACACTCTTCAGCATGCATTCACCTTTCCATATTTGCTGGTTAAAATCTCCCAGATTACCATCAGAAAAAAGCCCAGTGCTAGTGAACCTGTAATTTTTGTAGTAATCTATACTCTGATTATTATTCCCATGTAGTTAAGAATTATTTACACACCTCAAAGACATATTGATCATCAATCCATCTTAATGAGGATTAAATTATCCAGTCAGATTTTCTGAATAGAAGACTGACATTTAACTCAACACCTATGAAAAACAGCCTCAGTTTTCACCTTCTGCAGAGGAAACACTTCATCTTTCCTATATTCCCATCAAGAAACTAGATGTGTCCCCATTAACATAAAATTAAACTGTAATATTTCACAGAAAAATCCCATGAGGTATTTAACCGCAATACAGTATTTGCAAGTTTCCATACAAATTACAGGGCATCATTAAAGCAACAACCAAAGTAAAAGATAAACTTCATTTTGAGCAATATGTGCAGGTTATCACTTACTCTTTATCTAGTCATTTTTCATAAACCTTTCCTGACTTATTGATTATAAATTATATCAAAAGTAAATTTAGAAGCCAGAATTATCACAACATGATGAAACTTCACATCACTTGAAAAAAAGCAATTAAACTATAAATACAGAACAAGTATGAAAGCCCTAGATGATTAAGTATTACAGCTTATGGTATAAAAATACCTCCAAATTGAGACATGAGTAACAGACTTCTTGCAACATCTTTTTGCTTAGAAACAGAAAAAAGGTTAATATCCACGTTGAAAGTTTGTGTGTGTGTGTAGACAAACGCACAATCTCAAAAGCAGTAGCTTCAATTTTTCCAGCCACTCTTAAGACAGCAATACCATTATAATAGAAATTCTTTGCCCCGAAATTAAAATTAAAGTTAAAAAAATTAAAGATCCAGCTTTCTTATATTTCCTTCCAGTGGCTAACATCCATGATATATTCCAGTGCAGCAAAATTATTTACATGTCATACAAATAATGACTAGGTCTAGCAAAGCATTCTGAGAGTACTTGTTATCAAAAATTGCATTAACAATGTTTCAGTCATTCTAGTTATTATCTTAATTTTTCCAGAAAAATAGATCTTCCAGGTAGAGATTCTGTGCAGAAAATAACTCTATCAAGTAAAAATAAAAACAAAACCCAAAAATTTACAAAAGTTATAAGCATAGGAATTTTAAAATTATACGTTACATAGGTATATTCATTAACATATATTGTTGCATGCATTGCCAGCCCAATACTTACCAGAACTAGTACCGAACAGAGTAAAGAAAAAAGGTTATTCCAAAGTAAAATATAACGATACCTCATCTTATCTGACAACTCTTTATGCTGGAGTTCATTCACAAATAAGCTTTCACGGTAGACCGTATATATGATGATATCTCTATTTGCATATTTAGCATGTACTTGAAAGCATTTCAGTTTCAATGAAGGTAGTTTAAAAGGAAAAAAGCCTTGATTTAAAAACAAAAACCAAGCCACAAGTAATTTTGAATATTCTTTCCTCTGCTAACTGCCTCAAAATTGGAACCTAACTTTTTATTTTACTTTTAAAAGCCAGTAAGTAGACAAACTGGATTGTTCCTGTGTCTAGAAGTCAGTTACCTACCTACTGCTCGGTAGCCATTGCCTCTAAGAAAATACAATATATACAATTGAATAAATTAAAAAAAATGCCCACACCAAGAGGTTAGGTGCTTAATTTGTGCATAAGATTAAGTGCTTTGCAAGCCTTCCCTGCATTTCATTTAGCTTTCCATTTTAACATATCTCTGGTAAACTCATATTGAAAAGTGTTTCAGAGAAATCCAGCTACTTTGAATTCTGAATTCAGCAAGACCACACATGCATGTCAAAGACGGACTGGAGAAGGTGGGCAGGAATGGAAATAAGCCTGAGTTTTAGTTCTAGCATTACATTATATCTTGATTGACGTGTCCCTAAGATCCCACTAAGCCAATAACATACTGAAGGTAATGCAAGCACTGTGAGAAGCTGCAAATACCTGGTGCAGATAAGCCATGCAGCACAGTAAGCTGTCCACTCTTAATTCAGTTCTGCTGCCTGGTACGTATGTACATACACTCACACGTGTGGACTGGGGACAACACTTCTGGGAGACCATCCAGTTTCTTGATGGATGGCAGAGACTCAGTGCTCTCAAAATACTGTACAAGCATAACAGAAAAGGCTTTGCTCTCTTCAGACCATTAATTATACATTAATATTGGTTAAGTTACAGAAAGCCGAGCTGCACTTACAGTGACAGAGCAACAATAAATGAATTCTCTTAAAAAATGAATATTCATGTCAAACATTTGTTCTGTATATAAATATATCAATATAAAAATATATATATTTTCATTTTGAGACAAGTTTTGAAGACACAGTCTACTTCAACTTTTCTGAGATCTTTCTTCCTCTTTCCCTCCTCTTTTTTCAAAAGGTTTGTGTTACCTGCATCTACAGATTTTTGCCTACCAAGTCTTAAAACGTGCACGGCTTCAGGCACACCAACAGTTCTTGCTGTTAAGGATGAAGAGGACACAGACTGGCTAGCAATAAAGCTGCACAGGCTGCTATTATAGGTTAATAGATATTCTTTGGCACAAACAGTCATAGTCTTTACGTAGTCATAGCCTTTATAGGTAGGGAGAAAAAAAAGTTATTCCAGCCTTTCACCAACATGTTCAACAGCAAGACTGGTTATCTGAAAACTTAATCTTGAAAACAGATAACCTAAAGGTAATTAAATTCTTGAAGAGCTTACTGGTCAAAAAACAATGGTGACCATCTATTTCAGTATTCAGGTTTTTAACATCCTTTGATCCGACTTCTGAGGTTGACCAAACTACTTTGGTCACATTCGCAAAGGATCAAACCAGATATGAATGACCCTTCGAACTTCAAGAGTGTGAATCTGGTCATGCCAGCTTCACTGATGGCTCTGTATGTACACAGAACTAAACCATGCAGGTAAGTCATGGCAGGATCCAATGTGTCATCTTACACAGTGTGAAGTGTTACTGTTAGACCTTAGTTAATGGATTAGAGCTACTGTGGAGATAACATCTACTGCATGCAGAATGACAGACAGAAGAAAAACAAACGGGAGGAAAAAATAACTGAAATAATGGTGGAGACCTCCTCCCTACACTGTTCAAGTACTATAAAATACAGATGAAAACAAGACACATTTCTACTGCTTTCACATTTTTCAGTAGTTTTTAACTGTTCATGTAATAGATCTTCATGTTTAATTTTAAAAATCCATTTATAAAATGACACCTTAAACCAGTGTGTTCAGGACAATAACAGCTCATTGCCCCATTTCCTGCACTGTGCCAACTGAAGAATTCAGGAACTCTACAGCTTCCACTATCACCTGCTTCAGCTTTAAACAGTACCACGGCACAAAAGAAAGCCGGCTCACTGAAAAAGGCAAGAGTTAGCACTAATTCATTTCCTTAATAGTGCCTTTTTGGGGTTACAAACATCGCATGAACTCAAATCAGAAACTGCAGGCTGAAAGTCAAAAGTTCACCTTCCTCAGCTTGACAGGGTCTTATGTTAACAACACTGAAGAGTGAAAAAAACACAAAAAGCTGTCAAAGTGGACACTGAGCTTTGCAGTGCCCAGCTACCAACACTTACCATAAATAGTTCAGAGTAGACTCAAGTATATTAAGGTAATTTTTTATATTTTTTTTAACTAACTGCCATGTTGTAAAATCAAATAATCAAACATGAAGCTGTGTCCTCCCCTACAGTATTTGGGTAAGCAAATAATGCCATTACTTTATATATAATGAATAGTTTATGTCTTCAAATTTTCAAAATCAAGTAAACAAGCATTCACCACTAAATTTTTCAAAGACAGGTTACTAAAATATTCTGAAACTTCAGGTATCAATTACAGTAACAAAATTTAAATACAAAAAGACCTCATATTCTATTAGCAGGCAAGAAACTGTATGTCATGAAACTATTGTACGACAATGAGAACTATCACGTCAGTTTTAATGCCAAGTAAATCTGTGGTAATTTAAGTAGAATCACTACAGATTCAGGAAGGGATGTAGAGCCACCAACCAAAAGCTCTCTCTAAGGATTAATACAGATATATCCAAAAACATACTTTTAAAGGGGAAGTTCTACTATTTTACTGTATCCATAGTACGATACTAGTCAAAAAGTCTAGAAACTACCTGTGCTACCTTCTACTGATTTTAAAAACACAGAAAAAACCTTAATGTAAACCAAGGGTTATCCACACAAACGACACACTATCCACTAGGCTTGCAGACCAACATTAATCTCTTCCTCTTCTAGTGCAAAATAAATAAAAAAAATCACTTTTGAGAGGCCACAGTGACAAGACTTTGCTGAGAATTGTCAGACAAGCATCAAGTCCCCATATCATGTTCCCTATGTGAGACGTGCTGTTTTCTGATAGAGGACAACTGCTCATAGTTACTGTCTGAGTTACAAGACTACTGATCTACACCGAAATGACATTTCATTTGCTAATGCAGCGTAATGGCCTAACAAAATAAAAAAGTCACAGCTTGCAGGTAATAATACCTCTTATGAGTTGACTCCTACAAGTGTGTTAAAAACAAAGAACAAGCCTCTCTTCTTATCTCAACTGCATGTCCAAAGTATTTTTTTTCCTCTGCATTAATCAGCCCAGTAAAAACTGTTTTCTACAATTTTCATCTCCAATCAAAACCGTTACATTTTTCATGTCAAAGTTTTCAATAGGACTGATATTGTTGTGCCTCACATTTCATCCTCTTTCTTTACAGTAAATTTAATCTGTATTACAAAGAGCAGGAAAGCAGCAGTTCATAGACAGAAGAGTATAGACTCCACACAAGGCTGTGAATCTAGGTGTCCATGTTCTATTTCTACTGTTCTCACTAATGGTACTCCATGAATGGGTCACTTTCCTCCTCTCCAAATTGAACACTGGTCATAACTGAAGCAATGCCAAAGCATACTTTTTAAAAACTTGAAAAAGCAGGCGGCATGTTGCAGGTAACTGGATTGTTAATAAACAACTGTGGTGTTAATGAACCAGAAACACTCTTCAGAATTACTATGAATTATCTTTCTGCACCCAGACTCTTCATTCCGTCTTCAAAGCTTCAAAGTTCATGGAACTGTCTTCTATACATTCATATTTCATCTACTTTATAACCCATGTTCTGCCACGAGTTTTTCAAATATATTCTCTCAAGCATGACAGAGGACTTCTGATACAAAGCTTATGGCCACAAAAGGTCCCTAAAAGGCTTTGGAACGAAGTACTGCAAAACCATGCAGCTAACCACAGAACACCATTGAAAAAGATAAGTCAGTAGAATAACCTAACTACAGCAGTTCTTCCTTTAAAAAAAAGAGAGGGACGCTATAGCAATCAGAAAATGAAAAATTGTTATGTTATGAAGGGAACTTAAAACTGACAACCTAACTTCAAGCTGTAAGGACAGAAAAAAAGTAATTTCTTTTAGACACTACGGTTGTATTCAGTTTATTCTCCAGGACTGTTGAAAACCACACAAGTTCAGAAGGTCCTGAAGACTCACAAAACTAGTTTGTTTGAAGGAATTACAAAAAGTTCTACCTCTTAAACTACAAGAAAAAGCTTGAAAATGTCTTGCAAAAGTCTCATAACTCAGAGCCAGAACCTAAACATGATGAAATTAAAACACCTCCTGATACTTTGATCATAACTGTTACATATTCAGATTACCAAAACTGAAAGTGTTCATGCATTAAGTTTATTAGCCATGCGAGGGGATCGGGGGAGAAGAATTTCTCCAGAAAGTTTACAAACACGATGTTTTGTAAGTCATCAGAAGAAAAAGCAAACAGACACTATAAAAAACCTGCCTAAACATCCACACTTTTTAAACAATTGCCATGAAAGAACAGTTTTCTGCTATTCTGTCTTCTCACTTCCTCTCCATTTATGACTAGCCCACAGATTTCTATTTTAGGCTTACCAAAGCACACCTCTCCTTCCCTTTTGGTTTGTTGCAGAGGCTTCAAAACATCTAGGATCATATCAGTTTGTAATCTTCTACCTACAAGATCAAACCATTTGCCAGGAGCTGCACTGGTACTGACTGCGCACAGCTTTTGCACAAGTCCTCCTCCTCCTGCACAAAGATGATAGGTAAACAAGAAAAAAGCAACACTGCCACCCAAAATGGCTAGTCATTTTTCTAATCCCTGCAGATGCTTGGGTGTCCTCGCTTTAAAAGAAAGCCATTCCTACACACAGTGAAGAAAAAAAAATAGAGTAAACATACTACAGGACATGTCCTAACTTGCAAACAATCTGTGCTTTCTGGTTTTCCATCAGCATTTAAACAGTGTATGCTTTGGACCAGTGAAATCTAAACATTTATATCTTTACATCCCTGTTAGGCAATTTTTTCATCACCCTACAAGATTAACACGCACCTAGCAACGACAGCATACCACAGACCACAAGGAAACCACTCCAAGAAGCATCCATCTAAAATAGATGCTCCTGTACAAACCCAGTGGCAGCTACCTTTTGGTCAATTCCTCTCTTTTGACAAATCAATTCACTTAAGCTCCTAAATAGTCAAAAAGCAGCCGCTCGGTCAGCATGAAACATGCCTCTGGTGCCAAGCTCAGCCACAGGCTGGGTGGCCGAGTCCCTGGCAGCACGGAACACCTCTCTGGACCAGGGCCAGCAGAGCACCCTTCCACCACCTACCTCAGGGTGGATGAGAATATTGGGCCAACTTTTAGGCAAACACCTGCTAAACCTCCTGCCACCAAGCTACCGAGGCGATACACTTATTTTTCTCAGTTACGTGAGCTTTTCATTCATGGTGCTGGCAAAGAGGTAAGCCTGCCCATTCCAGTTCCTACAAATGATGTGAACAGGCAGAGATGCTGCTCTGACAGCTGTTGTCCAACCCCAAATCAAGGGGAACATACTGGGAAGGTGGAAACCTGAGGCCAGTAAAGAAGATACCCATCAGGAGGCTAAGGGAAGGCAGCATGCATTCACACAGAGCAGGAGCCACGCAAACCACAACTGGAGTTTGGAGGAGTAAAACTGAGCAGGGCAGAGCACGATTTTGGAAGGGTGACTTGGTAAAGAGCTGCTTGCTCTTGAGTGGAGAACCCTCTCTGGGTTTGGGTTTTTTTCATGGGTTTTGGTGTTCTGTTGGGTTTGTTTTTTCTTCAACTCTCCTACTGACATATAGTGCCTTCACAAGTAATTCAAGCCCACTTAGGTGGTTTTTTTCTTCATTTTTAATGAGCGTTTATAACAAAGCTTCCTGAAGTAATGCAAGTTTCTTGAACCTTGCTTTTACAAGCTTATTAAAGCTCCCCATGCATAGACAGGCTCACATAATTTACAGAATTAAACCTCCTTGTTTGAGAATACATCTCTATACCTCACTATACATCAACTGCTGCTATTTTCCAGACTTTTAGATTTGAAAGCTAGTTTGTTTTTTTAAGTTTCAAATCACCTAATACACAAGACAACGTCAGGCACTTTTAAACATCCACCCCTACCCCCCCCGCCCCCAGTTTTGCCAAGTATATATGACATTCCCCAATCCCTCCTATTTCAGCTTTTGTATTCCTGGCTGGCAGGTAGAATACTTATCTACTTCCCGCAAAGCAATCTTACCATGCTGAGGCAACCGATTACAGAGGAATGCAGGCAGTAGGCCAGCATTACTGGTTTAGACTGAAACAGGAGCAAAAAAGGCAGAGTTTTGCTTATAGTGCTGAGATCCTGTATCTCTCTGCTGGTTTCCCCACCATTAGGCATTTTTGCATGGCAGTGGTAATAAGTAATGCCTCCCAACAGGCAAATTCCTCAAAACTTAATCTGGCAGGGCTGGGAGAGGCGAAGAGGGAGTTTCCTGCAGCACCTTATCAGGTTAGGGCTGTGATCACAAACAGCTGGACTGAGAAACAGGACAGAAGTCCACCACCACTAGTGCTTTCTTTCCTTTGTATTTCTTTCACAACCCTGCAATACACCGGAATTGTATTTTAAAGGAAAGGCATCAAAACAAGGATTACTTGAAAACACAGTACTGTGTTTCTGGTTTTGCTTAAGACTAGTTAACTGACCAAAAAAAGTGATACAGCAAATCAATGACAAAACAGCCCAGTTCCCTGGAAATAAATTGATTGTCATGAGAGCTTTAAAGGAGAAATTAATTTGAAATCTATTCTTCAGACAGTGTTGTCAAGCTTATTTTACCTCAGTAACTGAATAAAGCAGATTAACAACTTTATTTTGAAAGCTGTTAGCTAAACCCTTTTCATAAATTTCTAATATTTAGGCTTACTGCGACCAGTAACAAAGGTAATGACCCTTATTCCAGATCGCCTACCCTAAATTACAGTTGTATAAAAATACTCAGCTTAGTTTATTTAATCTTAATTGCTTTCCTAATGCAAAATGTACCTTGTCATGACCAGGTAAGTGGTCTGCCTGCCCGCAAGAGCTTTCTGAATGTGATATCAATATTTACACATGCTGAATGCACCCAACCCCCCTGCCCCCCGATCTTTGGAATCAAAGTACAAATTCTGGCCTACGCCATATACACTTTCCCACTATTAATAAAACCTAGAATTTCACCTAAGCAAGTTTGTCTCTTGCAAAAACGGGGTGGGGATTCAACTTCAGCATGTAATGGGAATTAGCTGCCAAATTTAGCCAAACGTTCATCAACATTGATAAGCAAAGGTATCTAACCTTCAAACAGGGTAAACTCATGCAGCAGCATACAGTCCCCCTTGTGCAGCAATATGACAAGCACAGGAATCCTTTCAAAATAAAAGCAATTTGCAAGACTAGACAGAACAAGTGGTAGAACAGTTTTGTTGGGGACTGAATACAATGACAGGCTGGCTGCCTACCCTGAGCCAGCAAATGCAAAGCAGCCAAAAAGCAGCACAGCAGCCTGTTTGAAAGGGAAGTCTAAGAGAACTTCACAGCAAAGCTCTGGCTGGGAAGCAGTTCAAAACCTCGAGGGGAAAAAAAAAATAATCAAAACAGGAACACCTCCTGGTTTAATTCTTATTGCATTCATGAAGAAAGGGCTGCCCTTTCCATAAATTTCAAAAGCATTATGTCAGATAAGGTTCAAATGAAAAAATAAATCAGAACTGATAAGGCTAAGTGAATCAATTATTAGTGCAGGCTCTGGAGAATATAGGGGGTTTGAAGTAAAATAAGCAGATGATCAGACATGAAAAGTACTGGATGAATAAAAGCATAATTGGATGGGCTGGAACAAAGCAAACAGTAACAAGAGTACGACAGCAATGCAGGGAATAGAGGAAGAAGAAATTAGCTAAGATACCGAAGGGGAGTTACGTAGCATCTTCAAAACAATGAAGAAAGTTTGCTCCTAAGGAACTAGATCAGAGCCAGACAAAAAAAAAAAACAAAACAAACCAAAACCAGATTTAGGATGGGTGATGCTCTCATTTGTACAAATTCCTACTAGCATTATTAAAAAAAAAAAAAAAAAAGAAAGGGGGTGGGGAGGGCGGGCTAGGGTGTTTAGAACATCAAATACTGTGAAACACAAGATGGAGGTTTGAGGTAGGGGGGGGTGTTGTTGGAGTTTTGGGTTTTTTAAATGCCCTCTAAAGTTTCGGCATCTTTTGTGTGTTTCCCTTCATAAATATTAGATAACATGATTTCATGCTGAGCCCGAAATGTTTCCTTGACAGCACCGCTTTTTAGTCCTAGTCAATCTCAAACAATGTTATCTGCACAGTTGGGTAAGGAGTCAGATCTCATCCAACTACTTGGCATTCTCTTACTGCTGAATTTGTCACCTTTTTCTCCAACGTTACGCAAATATGTAGTGTACAGACAGCTGAGTAACAGTGACACATATGCGCATTACCTTCTCTGCCAGACATCCACTGCTACACTTAACTACAGATCTCAACTTCTTGTTTTCCAAACAGATAAAGGTTTTATCTGCTGAAGTATAAATTATTTGACCAGCATTCACTTTTAAGGCTTCCAGACCAACTCCTCAGCTCCACACTATTATCATCCCCACAAAGAGAAGGAAATGAAAACCTAAAGATGACAGCTCTCTCTTGCAGCATTATTACAATGATCATCACAGACCATACTAATTACTTTCTTCTACCCCAAGCTTCCAAACATTTTTCAGTATAAAAACAGTTTAGCATACTATCTTCTTCCTACCCCCAAGAACTCTATGCTCAATGACCAATATTAAACTGTTCAGGAAAAAACTGGCAATATTTTCAAAAATGTACAAAATTAAACTTGTACACTGTAGTATACTAAGCTTATAAGAAAAATATGTAGATACATGTGGACTATGTGCACTCTTACTTGACTAGGTTGAATCAGAGGAATCATACTGTGATCTGCTCCATAAGAAAAACAGTATTAAACTGCTTTGATTAATTAATCAAATATTTGGAAGGCAAACAGAGCAAGATACCAAAACAGTTGAAGTCAAGTCCTTATAAGGCTGTAGCACCTTTTCCTAAATTTATGAGTCTAGCTACTATTGAATAGATTTATTATAGTTCCCTCTTTGTCAACTCTACTGTTACCATGTCTAAGAAATTCAATATCAAAATACAACTCTCATTACAAATGCAGTAAAGAAAGGATTAAAGATGTTTATGGACAAAGGAGTCATGTATCTTTTGGAAAAATACCAAAAGCCAAAATAAGGGAAACTAAAGATAACAATTAATGTTGGTTTATTACAGCCAACTAAGGCCTCATTTGAAGCATTACTTAAGAGGAAGAAAACCCAAACAACAAAAAGAAAAATATCAAAAAACAACCAACCACATATACACACCAAAAAAAAAAACACCCAACCCAACAACAAAAGCCACCAAAACCCCCTGCCTTTTTTACTGGGGAAAACACATCTTTTTTTCCAAATTCAAAATGCAGGTTTCAGATGGCCACTTTATTCTGGTTTCCAGCCATGCAAACCTCCAAAACTAGACCACAAACTAGGCTCTACAGCAGAGTTTGGAAGCCAGCCCCGGCTGCGCTGGGCCCCCCCGAACCCCAGCACACCCCTGCCTGCGCTGCAGCAGCAGCCAGTACCATTGGCCTGTGCTGTGCTGCTAAAACCGAACACGGAGGTTCAAGCAACTCATTAACCATGCGGTCATAATTCCGTGCCAGGGAACAAGAAACAGGTTTACAAACAGTGCCAAGAGATGGTGTTTCCACAGCTAATGCAAGAGGTTTGTGGCCTCATCGCGGAGAACAAACCCCAGGTGAATCCTGTGGGCTACCTGCCTGGAGAAAAGGGACTCATTGCCAGTAGTAAGCATTTCAAATCACCAACTTCATTATTCTAGGGCTAGTGCATTTGAAGATCTTTTCCTCCCTTCCTTCCCTGCTCCGCCAAGGGAAGCTGTCACCTCAATTACTGTATTTGTAATTGTGCAAACAGTGGTTAATTACAAGTCTAGCTATCAATACAGAAAGGTGACAGCACACCAGTGCCTGAAGCAGTGCTATCTGTTTGAACACGGTCTGTGATGGCTGCAATTATGCTAAGGAGTCAGGGAACAGTAAGAAATATCTACATCAAACATCTCTTCTGAAGATATGCACAATGGAAACACTTTACTCATGCTCCAAGAACATGTCCTAAAGTGGTTAGGTACCAGGGGAAAAAAAAAAGGTATGGTTGATCTAAATGTAAATAAAGTCAGAGATACTGAACAATAAAAGAAAAAAAAAATCTACAGCAACATCACAGGACATCAAAAAAATTAAGTTTTTTACTTAAGGGAAATGCAGACCTTTATCTGTTTTTTCTCTGCTGAAACCCTATTACTAACTGAGAAAACTGCTGTGGTTTCCCCTTACTGGAAAAAAACCCAAACATTACAGAGGAGAGAAAGCCTGAGAACAGCAGCCAAATTCAGAAGGAAGGGAGAAGATGTCATTATAAAACAGGCTTATAAAGTACATCCATGTATACGTATGTATCTTTGATTGCAAAGTTAAGCATTTGAAACAGTATCCAGAAGTTGCTAAATAAACTCAAGACAAACCATAACCAAGCCAAGTAGTCCCTACACAACTTTACATACAAATCAGTCACAGATTAACACACAAGGCTTTGAATACTTAAGTGTATTTCCCCACAAAGTAGTTTACAAGACTATCTCCAGCAAGAGATACTTCAGTTTCATTCTAAAAGTCCAGTCTAAATTTTTAGGTTTTCTGCTGCATTGTACACGTTCCATGTATTATATACACAGACATCACTACTGCTAACACAGATTTTAGGATTATTTCCTGAACCAGTACACAGCAGAATTTCTTTGGCAAAATTTGGAAGGCTAGTTAGCACGCTGTTACAGATGTCAAAAGTGCACATCAACTTTTGAATGATTTCTACAACGAACTGCTGTGACGAAACTAAAACGACATGCTGCAGGAAGGCCAACCACTACAGCTGGCCTTTTTGGGAAAAAAAAAAAAAAAAAAAAAAAAAAAAAAAAAAAAAAAAAAACCAAAACAAAGCAAAAAGATCAAAACAAACCCCAGGATTTGTCTACCTCAAAGTGTCTTGAAACATACAGATCTCCACTATTTATAGATTTGTCTTAACATGCTCAATTTGTTCTGCAACAAATGTATCAATATGTATATTATGTCTCTGTATACACATATACACACTCAGCTAGAAAATCTTCATTCAGGCATTCATCATAAACATATAACATATGTCAATTAACATATATAATTAATATATAAAATAATAATAAAACAAAAAAGTATTTGGTACTACTAGTCAAATGTTTTCCGATTGTATTTGAAACTAGGTTTCTAAATAGTACTCTAGCAGCATGGTGTGCATTCAAACAAAATTCTATAGGAGGCAACCTGACTGAGAGCTCTTTCCTCATTTCAGACTCTCCTCTCACACAAATAAAAATAACTGAGTACCAATATTATAACAACGCTGCCCACTCCTTTAATAATAGTATTATTGTGTGGTGGTAAAGTTTTGCATTGGTGAACTAACTTATTTCCCTCATTTATTTTAATCAGAAAAAAAATACCTATTATTTTAGCAAACAGTGTTATTTTCATTGTTCTGACAAAAAATTTAGAAAAACATGACTATATATAACCTAGATCAAAGAATCATAGAAAAATCTAGGTTGGAAGGGATCTCTGGAGATCATCCGGCCTAACTGTTCTTGAAAGCAGGGCTTTAAAATAGATTTTCCAAGGTCCCATCAGGTCAAACCTTGAATATTTCCAGCAAGGAAGACTCTACCACTTGTCTAGGCAACCTACTCGAGGGTTTAATAGTTCTCAAGGTAAAGATCTTTTCTTCCCTTACATCCAGGCATCCAATTTAAACAAAACAAACAAACCAACCAACACAAAACTCCTCTAAATAAAAGCAGGAATAAACAGGTCGTTTAGTACAGTAACAATTTTATCTTCAAATTTCAACACGCTAACCTAATGTATCACGTTGTCTAATAATATAGTCTAAGTACAAAGCGTAAACTGAAATCTCTGTAATGCAGAAATTAACCAACACCGGACAACTGTCACATCTTAACACGAGCAATGCAGCAGCAACTGACAGGCATTAGAAGTAAATGTCTGCAGGATATTTATTTGAAGTAACTACAGTTTATAATGTATGTAACTGCTCACGTTATTTATTTATTGTTGAATAATTTGCTAATATATCAGTGTTCCCTCTTGGTGGCTACCTCTGGCACCGTTCACTGTCATACTGAGTCACATAGGCATGCCAGGATGCCTCTGACCATGTGCGTACTACTACGCTCGTCTCTTAAGACCCTAGGCTGCCACCTCTCCAAGCCTGAGCTCTTCCTCCCTTCTGCTCCCAGACCCCAAGCCTTCAAGTCCCACACATGCTTCCGTACTGCCAGTCCTGTCTCTGGTCTTGCCCAGCCATTAGTTAGAGGATGTAGAGCAGGTGATGTAGGTAGTGGTCGAACCCAAGTCAAGCACCTGCTCACTCCCTACTGTGTGGGCAAAAGAATATACACACCTGCTGAGCCTCACACTGAAGCCCTGTTCTTAGAAAAGGTTAGTACCTGCACTACGTAGTTCACAGCTTAATGTCTTTAAGACTTGCCAATTTATTTATTTATTATAAAATGTGTTGAAACTTACAAAGAATTGGACATTACTAGGGATGGGCAACCAGTGTGCTCTTTAGACAACCAGACTCAGAAGCTGAACATTCAGTTGATCCAATGTTGTTTTAGGTCACCCGACACCACATCAAAGTTAGAAGTACCGAAGAAACAGAAACTTTCACCTCATTTACTCATCACACACCAACTGCCAAAAGGGATCTCAATGGATGGAAAGGAAGGACACTAAAAAAAGCCAGGTGTGTCACTACCTGACCTTATCTGCTGGCAAGAGGCACACTCAACGATCACCTTGAAGCTGCCATCTAATGAATCCAGTAAAACAGGCTTTTTTTTATTACCCATGTTAAGAGTTCAACTTTGCCTTAAAATGCACAGCAAATGGTTGTAAAGCCAGTTTTTCTCCTCGCTGCCAGAAAGAAAAGCAAACAAGCTTCAATGAGTGATGTGAGCCATCTCTAACCAAGAAAGGCCATTGCACAACTGTGGCTATGTGCACCTGGCAGCTGAGGAACATCAATACGCACAGAGCTGGCCTGGTGCTGTGACCACAAACACAAGTGAGGTGACACCTATGGGAACACTTTATTTAGAGCTTCTGTAGTGTTTGGCTTACAATCTTTCTCTGCAAAAGTTATAAGGATAAGCATGTTATCTTGGGCTTAGAAGTAATTTTACCCAATTAAAAGTAGTGGAGGGGATGGAACCAAGTTTGCCATTTAAGTGAACGTGTTCTGTTTACAAATATTTGGGGGATGGGAGGCAGAGCGAAAAACAGGGGACAAGAAAACACCTGCTACTTTTGCCTTTGGTAAATGAGGTGATAAAAAAGCTGCAGTGTCGGGCACTTGGTGGACTAAGCAACATGCAGTCTTATTTTCTTCGTACCTTGGATTTGTCTTTGACTGCTTGCTTTGACACCCAAAAGAGAAATTTCAAACCAGTTCTTTTATACTGGGAAAGATTTACTTCCTGGGTAATTAGGAAAAAACCAAACACAGATGACCAAAGCACACAACTTGATACTACTGCAAGTCAGTCAAACATAGCATGCGCTAGTTAACAAGTAACAGAGTTTGTAACATAATAGTAACAAAACCTCTTGCTCTGAGAGTAACTGATGACAGAACTAACACTAGACCGCAGTACTCTAGAGGCTCACTTGTCCAGATCGCAGTTCAATTCATTAATTAATCTCAGCAGATGCTATTGGAAAAGTATGCTCTCCATCAAAACTCCTTTTAATAGTGTCAGATTCCTTCAAAATCCAAGGAAAACGGGTAACACATTATGAGTAAGCTTGGTTTCCTATATACAATTATCACAACTCTTCTACAATCATTTTGCTCCAAGAGAATTTTTTTTAAAAAAAACATAGGATTTATGTCATGTTTTCAGAATCAAGAATTCAGTACAAATAACAGCAAGTTATTCTTGTGTTAAATTATCTTTATTACTAAGTTTATTCTGAATATACCCAGCTTCATATCCCACTGAATCATGCTGTTTGATTACCACATAACCTTCAACTGCTCACAAGTCAGACATACCTGTTTAGAAACCAAAGTATAGTTAGATAAGTGACCCTTAATGTAAAACCAAGTGTACCGCTATCTCCTGATCCGAAGCCAATATACTCTGCTCAACATAAATTAACAGGGTTTACAAATTTACCACAGATTTTAAAGAACTCTGTGTTCTTCTGTTCACATCGGTATGGAGAAATAACTAATTTTACATTACATAACAAAGTGTAGTACTTCCATCACATCAAAATGCAAGAATTTCACAATTAAGAAAAGAAAAATATAGATTCCCCAATGAGGCAGGAATGTGTTTCAGCAGCCAGGCCACAACGAAAACCCGAACTAGAGCTTCCAGTGGTTTTGCTCTACACTCAAGTAACAGAACAAGTAATCCTTGGAAAGAGGCAACAAACTTCTCCCTAGAATGGTCAGTGAAACACTTGGATAGAGAAGAAAAACCAAAAAGTCTCCCATCGTTACCTAAGGAGTTAGAAATCAAGTGTGTAAATCTACCTTCACATTATGTGATATATTGATAAGGAATTAAATTTCTAACAAAGTGGAGAAAAAAAAAAGTATTCAAAGCACTGTATTTGTGATTAAGCATTTATCAATCATGTGATGCTTGTGTCAAAAAGGTAATACCGCTACACATAGCCCTCTCTTACTATTAAGCACATATATAGTTTCACTACAAGACGCCAAAGGTCCTATACCAAAGGCAACTGCTTATTTGTAAATTGCCAGTTTAGGGCAAAGGGGTGTTATCGTGGTGATGAATTATTGTATAACAACGCACGAGAAAAGCAGGTGCTATTATTAAAAGTTATCTGTTCCCATTACACTGGTAGATAATTGTTTGTTTCACACCTTGCAGAAACTATGATATTGCAAGCCTGTGCACTCACCTACAACAAAGGTATGATGTTCCCTTTTCATTCCAGGGAATTACTATCTGATATACAGAGTGCATCGGCTAGAAGCAGAATGCTGTTAAGTCAATTAAGTGCTTCTTAATTGTATAGTAACAGCATGCTCAAATGCTCCATCAGTTATTTGCTACCTTTGGTCAAAGGTACCACACATATCTGGACAGAATGGAAAGTCTAAACATTTGTCTGAAAAATAATAAAGTCCTATCTGCTCAGAAACAGCATAAGACAAAAGAAAACACAATCTTTCCCATTAGTAAACACTGAATCACTTCCTAGTTACCAAAAAACCACTGTGTTGCCCTTAATCCTGGAACCTTATCAGCTCCCAGGTGCCAAATCACCAGCTTGCCTCAGATAGGTATCTTTTTCTTCAGGTGTGCGTTTTGAATATGAATAGAAAACATGTATAACCAAAACTGGAGAATAAACTTAAAATCTACTGAATTTAATGAATGGAAAGCTACAATTAAGACAGCTGCTTTACTACAACAGTATTGCTGGGGACTTTTGAAATTTGCCAGGGATTTTTGGTCTCTTGCCACATCAGTAGTGTGCCCTGAATGGTGCAGTCCCACAGACTTTTCCTCAGTTTATGAAACTTTCTGGCAACTACTTCAAAGTACAACTGTATTGCTAAAGTCAAACAAATCTGAAAGCAAGAAGAATTCAGTTACTAAAGGTTTTTTGTTTTTAATAAAAAAACACCTCCACCATGACTGCAAATATAGAAAACCCACACTTGCATTCAGTCTTATTAACAGCTACTATTAATTTAATATACATGAAGTACAGTATCACAAGAATGTTCACAGATGAAGAGTTGCCTAATATTTATGATTCTGAATTTTCTCAGCATCACCTCAAATTGCTTATTACTTTTGGAGTATATTGGGAAGTATTGATCCCCCTCCTCCAATTGTTCCTCACAATCATAAATTGTTACAAACAAAAAAAACCCTGTCATTTCAACATTGTAACAAACAGCCATCAAGTGCTGCATACCTCAAGGAGCAGCCTAAACCCTGTTGTTCTCCTACTGCTTGGTTCTTTTTTTAATGAGTTTATTAAATATGTAGAAAAAATAAGTTTTTAACTAGGTATTCAAAGTCACAAATTACTAAATTCTTAGCAACTTTTTCACATGTCATGCAAAACAAATATTTACAGAAACATGCTTTGAAGGGGAAAAGATTTATGATCCTTAATACAACTGGATCCTTCTGTAAAGATTCCCAGAAGACATGATCTCTTTTCAAACTAATCCCAAACAGAATAATGTACAAGATGATGCTGAGAGTAGCTTATGCTCTACCCAAACTAAAGTTTCCCAATGAGTTTCCATCAAGCAAAAATTGCAACACACTTTTTACCAAGCATCTGAGAAAGCCATAGCTGAAGGCGGCAGTGGGCAGAACAGAGACCAAAATTGCAGCTGGGCTTACCCTATCACTCAAGTTAACAGAAGGACAGCTCAAATAATTGCATTGACTCATTAATTCAGAGAATCAATGTTTTGAATTGAGTTAGGCATATGCAAGGATGGAAATCTTAAACAACAGTAGTCTAGAAAGTGCCATGTGACATTGCAAACTATTAGGGTTCAAGAATTTTACCTCCTTGAAGCCTTCTAATAATTAACAAAATCCATTGATATACTGCACCCAAAAATACAAAGCCAGGGATATGATAAAGTTTGAACTATACCATAATTACGGAGTTAATCCACACTGCAGCCCAGGATGTTAGCTAATTTTTTTTAAACAAGTTTCCAACATGCTTTAATAAATCTTTACTTATATATATATATATGGCTAGAAGCATGTGTGAAAAGTGGAAAATGTCCCATCCTATAACAACCACTGAAAGCCAATCAGGACAACTTGTGTTCACTAGGTTTCTCAAAGACGCCTTTCTTTCCTATAGTAAACATGAACTAACACATTCTGAAATAACATGAAGATAAGGCAAGCTGTACTTTAGCATGTGCTAGCTGATCTTCAACTTGACCAAAGTACAACCTGCTTTATCTACAGACTAGAGATTTTTAATGTGTTATTTAGAACATCAGCAGCACACTCAAGAAGTTACCCTCTTCTGGACAAACCATTAACACTGAAGCATCCACAGCAATCAAAAATTTCTTGCCTGTATTTAGCTTTGGGTGCATGTCCAAGTTTGCCTACAACCAAAAGCTGTGCCTCTATCTGCACCTTTACAGTTCAAGAAGCACAGTCCTTTCCCACATAGGTAAGAATATAAAGAAACAGAAAACTGCAAGAATTATGAAAAGCATTTTACACTGATACAGGTACAGAAACAGGAGTCAACCGCACATAGATCCAATACCCGGAATAAAAATATTAAGCTTTAAAAAAATTTACACAAACACCACCAAAACTCAGTGAAAGACCTCTGTATACTCAGGGCCAATCCCTGGGAGACATCCCACGTCGAACAACAGGATCCATACACACGCAGCTGTAGGCAAAACAACAGAAGAACAGCAGCACAGTACAAAAGCCCACGCGTATACAAGTCGCAGTTCAGGCTCCCAGCTTTGATTCTTAAGATGCGTCATTCCACAGAGCGTAACTATATCCCATAACTTGCTAGGGAAATAGCCATGGTTACTCATCACAGTTTGGTGTTTCGAACCACTCGCTTTCCTTAACTCTACACACACCAGATTGAAATCTGACTGAGGGTGGAGGGAGAGGACAGCAGGAAATCAATGAACAAGATGTCAAATTGTAACTACTTTGGTACTTTAAAATGCAAACAAAATGCCATTTGATTTAATACTGAAACACTTTACTGTTGATTTCAGTTGCTTACAACTACTCTTTTCCCAAAGATATTTTTTTAAAGTCTTTGGTGGTGGGGGTTTTAATCTAAACAACTGGTTAATAGTGTCAATAATGACTTAAAAAGGAGATTTTTGCTTCTATGGGGTGTGTGTGGTAGCTTTACTTTGTGCACATGGCACGTTTTATTTGCTATTTAAAACACACTGTTGAGGCATCCAGCCTTGGTCAGTAATACTGGCATCTGTCAGAATCACTAAAATTAAAGCTGCTACCAAACCATTGCCACTACATTTGCCAGCTAGAAAGGCTGAGGCATTTTGTGATTTCACACCAATTTTACCATTTCTTCTATTTCAGAAAATAAAAAATAAAAGTGAAGCACACTTTAGTATTTTCCACCTTACCATTTCAGAAATGAAACCTTTTAGCTTGTTTGAAAGATTACGTGAATTTAAGGAGTACGTAATTAGTTTCGTATCACATTACAATAGAAGAGCAAAGGAGCAAGATCACTTTCTGTACATCTAGTTTTCTTCTCCTTGCAGAGAACTTGAAAATATATTGATTTTATTTTCATCTCAAACTATTAAAATCCTCTCAAACCCCTTTTAAAACTTCACTGCCCACTATGACAACACACACATACAGGTCTGAACTAAAAACTGGCGTTTGCTCCCATTTTTCATTAATTTCTATTAGCAACATCACTAAATCTTAGCGAGGAAGTTCTAAAAAGAGAAACAGAGAGATCCCTATGACTGGTAAGTTACTACGTTAATACTGCACAGTACTGATTAAGAATTATTATCTTATCAACTTCACAGTGCACAGACCACTAGCTTGAATTAGGAAGAAAAAAGCTGGTTGTTGATAAAGATGACAGACAGATAAAGATTCCTACATTAACCTCTTGAAACATACTGAACTAGTCAATACAAGCAAACATGCCACATACTTTTCCTTGCATCATGAAGCAGAAATACAGCCAAAGTAGTATCTGTTTTACTTTTGGCAAAGCAACACCATTTAAAAATCCCCAAATCCCTTCTACTAGAAAAGGGATTATGGTAGTTTAGCTTGAAGAGCTCCTCTCAATTCCAGATTCTGAAAAACACAGTTTCCTCAGCAGGGCTTTTAGTCGTCCTTCAGAGCTTGGGACACTCTCTCTCTCTCCCCAACATAGGTTGCTGTAAGTGCTTGTATGAAACCTAAACTTGCCAAGAGAGGGAACTGATGAAATTACAGCCAGTATGACAGATTAACATATGCTTGTACCATGCAAGCTTCACTGTTTCTTGTGACTTCTGTTTTGCCTGTAAAACTACATTACTTGCCTACTCTTCTTTAACATTTATTTTGAAGAGAGATCAGCAGAAGTTTAACAGGGGGAACCTAGCCACAGAAAACATGTGCTGGCTTCAGACTAAGGGGCCTGCAATCCCCAGAGATCCGCCACATCCCTTATACAGTGATATGCTATCCTGTTAAATCAAAGGTGAAGATTCTTGGACAGAAAAACTGCATGCATTTAAAGGAGAGGTGTTGTTTTTGGATGAAGATGCATGCTGAGATGAGATAGCCTGGCTCCATGAGAAGAGAAGCCCTTCAAACTGTGGATGTGTGTCAGCCAAAGCCAGAGGAACTCTCAGAATGATGAAAAGGCAGATATGTTTCTGCCTGTATCTTTTCCAACTTTCTTCTGGAAACTGATTTAAAAATACCTCACATCTTATTGAGGAGTGCCAGATGGAGAATCTGTATTCTAAATGTATGCCTGGAGCCTAGATTTTGCTTGGACTTCTCCAACTTGCAGGCCAAGAGCACACGGGACTCACCAAATGAGCGATGGTACAGCAGCGCACCAGGCACCTACAACCTTTTCTCTTGAACCTTCCTGGCACAGGAGACAGGAACCCTTTGTTGCCATTACTCATGTGCAATGTTTAGAAATCTAACACACAAAATCTAGCAGACAGGCATGACCAGACTCCAGCATCACAGTGATTTCAGCACAGCTCAAGCAACTGAATTGCGTAAAGAAACATCAGTTCTTTCCTTAGGGAGAAGGCTCTTCAAGATTTTGAATACAGTTTGCCAACAGAAGGAAAAATTAAGACCAAAAAACGATTTATAAAGCAAGCTATTGGAGAATGTTTTCTATATTATCCGATTTCCTAGCATTTCATGAACTATTTCTTTCTTCTTTCATATCCCTGCAAAGAAAAAGGAATACAAAGTCCTATACAGTACACATGATTAAGTTTCATATTACAATGCTAATAACAGAAATAAGAACTCCATAAGGTTCAGTACATGCCGATATGAAGACAATGGTATCTCAGGGTATGGGAAGATTAGAATAAATTATCTCAAGGTAAGTCAGGATTGAACTTGCAGCACATCTGTTACTCCACTCCAACTGCCTCTGCGCCTGCTCTTTCCCCTCAGTAAACACCCTGACAGAATAACAACTTACCTCCCATTAATTCACACTTGTCATGAAGTAAGACCATACACACCTTCTGATTTTTAGGCCTTGATAACAAGAAAACACTTTATCTCATGAAACGCATCCAACTCCAAAACAAAACTGCAGGCAGAGTGTTTCTTACTGATACCAACACTTCCACCTAGCCTGGACTAAGTTGCTTAAACCCTGCCTTTCCTGTGGGCTTAAGGGACAAGCCCAGTTCAGAATTACCTCTAGTAGCAAGCTACCCAAAGCAAACAAAAGTGAGAGCTGTCCCACGTTATAGCCCAAGGTATCTGATGCTCCCATGAAGGGCTGAAACATCAGAGCTATGGATTCTCACCACAAGGCAGACACCTGCAAGCTGGATGAGCTAATGCTCATCGACATTGTGCCAAATCCCCCTTGTTGACTAACCTCATGAACGTAACACCGTAGAACAAAATATACCTTGCACTGCTACACATAGGTAGCCAGAAGATAAGAGAAACCAATACTACAAACCAACACCAACTAATACCAGGAGGAATTAAAACAATTTTTGCTCACTAAATGTACTCAAAGATGTAGTTTTGGGAAAACAACTGAAAAATGTTCTCTCGCTTTTCCACTGCAGCGCAAACTTTTCAATAGACAACCACACACTGTTACCTCTGTCAGCAACCACTTCTCAACTTCATGGTTACAAAGTTTATGGAATTGTTTCTCATTAAAAAAAAAAAAAACCAAAACCAACAAAAAAACAACAAACCACACCACAAGGTTCCTATGAAACTGACAAAGCACATTTACCATATTTAAAATCCTAGGGTTGGTAACAACGCTCCTGATCACCATTAAGCTTCAGTATACCATAACTGCTCAATTTGTAGTGAACACATAGCCCTATGTATAGATGCTGGCACAGCAAGTATTATTTTTGAATGTACAAAGTGATGAAACAGAACTGTTAACTGTACCTGCATTTAGTCCACCTTAGAGAATTTAACATTAATGACTTCTGTACACAACGCCTTTACCATTGTGCCTATGTAATGTTACTCTTTTAGCGTCTATGTAAAGCTATCATTTACCCATCAGTAAGAGAAGTAGGTCATAGCTTAGAAATATATAGATGATTGTTTCTGCTATGATACTATAAAAAAAAAAAGCCATCCAAGATCTTTAGACATTAACTGCTATTTTAGACCACTGGAGTGGATAAAAACAAGATTTATTGCATGACAAGTCAAACATACACAAGAAAGTGATGTTACTACCACACTAGCTTTTTCATTATCATCTTCTGCATTAAGCATATTACAATAATACAAATTGCTAAATTAACAAGCAATTACAGAGCTTTCTGGATATGCTATTGAATTACAACGTTTACTTCACTATAGTCTTATTACAGCCTTAGTTTGTACTAAGAAGTATTTTGGAGGCATAGAGGCAAAAAAGTAATTAACTGTACAGTACAACATGTTGGTGTGATATTACACAACATTTCTGTCCTGAAATCATGAACTGTCCCAGTCTCAGAACATGCAAAAAAGGTGATAACAGACACATAAGAAACACTTATTAAATCCCAGATAGAGATGACAAGTGTTAAGAGTTTTTCCAGGAATCTACTGCCAGGCATGTTAGTGTTTAATGAAACAAAAATCAATCTTATCAACACATGTTGGTTCTTCAAATGAGGTGTTCTGTTAAGTATACTTATAAATACATGGAACATTACATTTTTTTCTTATGAACTAAGAAACAAAGATATACTAGACATTTGTCACCAACCCATTACAAGACTTTTGCCACAAGACAGACCCAGGGAAGGTCAGCATCCTAAAAATTCAGTATTTGTATTCAATTAGCAATTTTTCCTGATGTGGTAATGAAGCCAACCTTTCCTCTCCACATTCCTGTTTATGAACAGTTTCCTTTAAGATCAAAACCACCCAGGTAATGGGGAGATTTGTTTCTTCTACAGATTAGTTTCAGACAAAAGAAGAAAAAAAAAAAAAAAAAAAAAAGTCCAACTCCCCCCCAAAGCCAAGCACTCTACACATTTAAATTCACTTTTTATAAATATTTTTTCTATGCAATACTGAGCAAAAATAGTACTTCAGTGATCATATATTTCTACCAAAAAGACAGTTTGGGATGATCAAAGTAGCAGTATCAGTATTTAACATTACCAAAGTACTAATTTATTCTGATTTCTGTTACGCTGCTGTTAGAGCAGTGGCAATTTGTACAATAAGGTGTACAGCCACGAGGGAAGCAACCATCCTAGCAGGGAAAACAAATAATAATTAAAAAAAAACAAAACCAACACAACAAACCAAAAACACTGCGTATCTTTTAAAGAGAGGAAAGCAACGAGCAACAGGAGAGCCTGACTAATTACTTCAGGTAATCTCAGTAAAGAGAGGAAATGAGAAACGCTGTAAGATGAATGGGAATTTTACATTAGAAGAAATACCGTCTTCTACTGCCGTTGCATCCGTTTCACAACACCGGTCAGGTAACTTGTCCTTACACTTCATACATGTGTACACGTTACATACGTTAGGTACGCTGCACGCACCGTAAGCCAGCACCCAAAATGCTGAGAGCGGCCGCCGCGGGGGCCCGGCAGCCCCTGAGGTGGGGGAGGTGGGGGGGCTCCGGCACAGCGCCGGGCCGGTCACCCCAGGGGCGCTCCCCGGGCCGGGGCCGCTCTGCCCCGCTGCGCTCCCCTCCGACACCCGCCTGAGGCGCTCCGTGCTCGGGCGGGCACGGAAAAAAGCTCTGAGGCGAGGCGCTCCGCCTGCGACTTGCGGGAAGGTCGGATGCGGGAAGGAGCCAGAAGTCTGCAGCGGCGAGCGCCGGAGCGAGCGGGGACGGGACGGGCCTCCGCCGGGCGCTCCCCGCAGACCCGACGGTGCCCACCTGCCCAGGCGCCAGCGCCACCGCACCCGCCGGGGGCACAAGGCGCGGGGGAGAGCAGAGAGCGCAGGGACCTCGCGGGGCAGCGTCGCTCCCCGCCGGCACGGCACGGCACGGCAGGGCACGGCGAGCCGCGGGCTGACAGCCGGCCCCGCACCGCCGCTCACCTTCCCGCTCGCTCCCCCCTCCCCACGCCCCAGCCCCACCAGCCGCCGGGCGCAGCCCTCGCCCCCGCCGCCGCTCCCCCCCGGGGCCAGCTGCCCGCCCGGGCACTTCTACGGCCGGCCGAGGAGGACGGAGGCGCGGGGGCGGCCCCGGCTGCACCACCACCACCGCCCCCGCCTCCCGGAGGCGCCCCGACGGCGCCAACTTTCCCCACGGCACGGCCTCCGCACCCCGCGCCGCTCCCGCTCCCGCCGCCCCGCCCGGTACCTGCCGCGCCGCCGCCGCCCCGCTCCCCCAGGGGGCGCAGAAGCCGCCGCGGCCGCCGCCACCGCGCAGACCGAGGCGAGCAGGTGCGGAGCGCGGGTCCACGGAGCCGACCCCACCGCCGCCGCCGGCTCCTGCGCCTGGGCTGGCCGGGCGGGGCGGGGCGGGGCGGGGAGGAGCGCGCCCGCCGCCCGCGCCCGCCCCCTAGCGGAGCGACCGGCCCGGCCCGGCCGCCCGCCCCGCTCCAACTCCCCGCTTCGGTTCCACTCGGATCCCTTCGGAACTTTCCGCCGCTTCCGGAAGGGGGAACGGGGCGGGGCGGGGGTCGCGCGGAGCACAGCGCCCCCGGGGGTAGGGGGGGGCCGTTCCCTCACGCCCCGCAGCGGCCGCGCATGCGCCCTGGCGGGGACGGCCGGGCGGGCACCTGCCGGCGCACGGCGGGGCTGGCGGCAGCGGCCCGTCCCGGGGCCGCGGGCCCGCGGGAGGGGAGCGGAGGGCCGGTCCCGCCCCCGGAGCTGCCCCGCCCGCGGCTTCGGGCCGCTCCTCCGGGGCGCGGGGCACGTGGGAGGCCTGGCGCGGGCGCGGAGGGCCGCGCGGGGTGGGCGGGGCCTGCTGCCGCCGCTTGACGCCCGGGCCCGCTGGCAGCGTGGGGGGGCGAGGAGCCTGGTGTCCCCTGGTGTCACCGGCAGGGTTAGTAACGAGGCAAATGCAGGGATACGCCAAGTGTCGTCGAGGAAGGCGGTTGCTAGCACACCCCGCCGGGGTCTGGGGGGAGGTGGGCAGGCCTGGCAAGGCCGGGGGCTAAGGTCCCCACCAGGCACGGGGAGGCGTGCCCCGCCGCCCGCTTTCCGCTCGCTTTGCTATTTACAGGGCACGGTTCAGGTCTTGCAAGTGGTATAACTGTGTCAGAGCAACTCTACACCCGTGCTAATTAACGGAGCCTTTCAGCAGAGCTAATTAAGTGAAGCAGAATACCTCAATGGCCAAGCAATCCGGTGGTATGTTTTCTCCAGTGGCAAAGCCAGTTAAGGAAATTTCCAGATGCTTGTTCCTGCCCTTGTGGCACAGTTGTGCTAATGACTGTAAATGAGATCAGTGAAACAGTCCAGGTTAAGGCATACACAAAATCCCTCCAAAAATTTTATGAAACTTGGATGTTACTTTCCTGATCTGTTTTGGCCCCTGTCCTCAGACATCTCTGTTAACACAAGTGCAGGGGTGGGAGCAGGGAGGGGGTGAACCGCGGTGCTAGAAGCTCTGTGCAAGAGACACAGATGCAGAGGAAACCAGAGACATGCCAGAGATAATCCTATCCATCTGTTCCTTGACATGGCTGTATCGTTTCAAATTCCAAAATTGCCATTTCCAAATATTTGGGGACCTCTGTGCTGCATGACACTATAAATGTGCCTGCAGTGGAGAAGTGGCTTTCAAACATGCAGGTTGGCTCTTCCAGTCTGCTTGCTCTCAGAATGCCACTTTGCTGGCTAGTTTGGGTGAAGTAACTCGAAGCTAGCAACTTCAGATGCAGAGAAGGCAGGAGAACGGGAGCCAGTTTGTGCATGTCTACACAGTACTGCGTATCTAAATTTGAGTACTGGGAGGAGCATAGCTATATCACATGTTTTCCCACCAGGGGCAATGCACGCTGCTGCTCAGCATGGCAGATTCACAGGGAGATTCCGATTTCCTGCAGCTTCCTCGGGACAGTTCTGTCTTATGCTTAGAGACATGTTGATTGACAGCTACCCTAAAGAGCGATCTATTCAAAATACTTGATTGAGGAAGCCATCTAATAATCTTAATCCCTCTTAATTTATAAAAGGTGCGTAGCCTTAATCTTGCACACATTTAAATCCTAATGAAATATTCAAAGTCATCAGGCTTCATTCTAGTTAACTCGTTCTGAGACTCAAAGTGTGAATATGTTCATTCGTTAACTCTGTAACATTCCTCCAGAGTGTGAGAATAATTAATGACAGAGTTTGTAAAAAAACACTGGCATTGCCATCAGCCCGTTAGGTTGGTGTGTTTCCATCAGAACCTGTCCTAGACGTTGAGTGAGGGTTAGACCCCTCTAACACTTTGTGTGCCATGGAAGGTAGTTAAAATTCATTTGAACTGATACTCTGCATTTTCCAGTCAAAGTACTTTGTAAGCAGTAGCCATCACCTCTTCCTTTAGAGGGAATGCAGTAAAATGTGCTACGTAACAGATACATGAAGTTAACACACCGCCAAAGGTCAAGCTGCTGCTCCCCATGTTAAAGGCTTACTGCATCTTGCCCTCTACATAGTCCCATGTAGGTCTATAGGATCATTAATTTAGTGACATAATGGCCAACACATTCCAACTAATCATAGTCAGGGCCTGATGACTTTTAGCGATTAAACATGAGTGTATTGGGCATTTGATTTAGTTGTACAATTCCTGTGTTTCTAGCAGGACCAAAGCTGTGCAACAGACAATCCTTTCATTACAATATCAGAAATTATACTGTTAGACCTCAAGTGACATACGTAATCCAGGTCTTCCCATGTGTTAACACTATTACCTGTTGTATCAAGTACAGTCAATCATACCACTGAAGAAGAGTGTCCCCTGCTCTGTTGACTGGGAGTTGCAGATTTAATGGGAACAAACGACAGCTTTCTATTACACACAATTACTTATAGCTCTGAACTTCTATTCTTGGGAAACAGTTTCCTGAATTCCTTGCTTGTATGGAAAGGCAGAGAATCCTGTACTGATTAAGAGCAGGGAAGAGAAGAAAGAATATAATAGCTCTGATTGTCTCACATAGGGTACCAAAGGACCACTAGTGAATTCTTGCCACTAACAGATGATCTTTCCCACCAAATGTGGTATCACCTAATAACAAAATAGCTGTTTCAAAAACAGTTCTGTATGTGAATGTTCCTACACATCACCTGTTTGTTAAAAATGTGCTATATGAGATGAATATGAATTCATTACTTGTACATGATTTTCCTATCACACAATCAAAAATGTGGACAAAATACACATTCCATGAAAATAACATCCTGAAATTAAAAAGAAAAAAACCACCACTCCCATAAAATAAAACCCAGCAAACGAACAAAAAAACACAGGACAAAGACTGTCTCAGTTAATTTCACCTTTTGTGGCAGAGGCATTATTATTTTCTGTAATTATATAAACACTATTTTTTGCAGATTGCCTTCCATTCACTGCATGTCTCAACGGCTGCCTTCACTGCACATGTTAACACCTACAAACTACATGGCTACTCTCATCCTGTTGAGTACCCAGCTGAAAACATCTAGGACAATTTTTCAACTCTCAGTTCCTGCGTGTGTTTATTCACATCGCTGAGCACTTCTTTAAATAAATAAAAAAAAAATATCACAACTTGAACCTCTGGTCAGTTTGCTCAGAAAAGGAAAGCACTCAGTTACTGGTCAGAGGAAAGAAGTCCTGCTGGAGTGACTTCATGTGGAAGTGCTGTCACAGTAGCAAACACCTCTGGTAACAGTTTGTGCAGCTACCTAGCCAGGAATCAGGCACTGATTAAAACTAGATAAGGAAGAAAACTGTGGGTAGTGTTACTTCTAATATAGGTAAGTTCTCCAGTTAGGTTAACTCGTGGTGATAACAGGAAAAGTGTAGCACTGTGAAAAGTTCAGGGAGAAGAGAAGGCTGTGTATCTGAGCAGCATAGCTGGCTAATGCTACCCCTTAGTGAGTTCATAAACCACGGTCTGATTCCACGGCTTAGACTGACTTTCTTTTCTTAGCGTTAGTAACCAGGGAAAGGTTAGCAGGAAAAAGTCTTGATCACTGCCAGACTGTGACTTAGATGGAGGTAAAGCATAAAGCATGTTCTAAGAGAGATATAAAACGATTCTGTTACACTTAGTATCCGGTTTTGGACAACCTAGTGGAAAGAAGTCTGAATAACTGATTTAGAAAGCAAGTCTAATGGGGAAAAGTTAAAGATTTGGACGGGCTAGGGGTGGGCTCAAGACAACAAGACAGCTGTCTTCAGTCATGTACAACATCCCCTGTGGCTGGGGTGAAGAGCAAACAGCTTCATTCAAAGCGAAGATTACAATTACATGTTAGAACAAATCTTCCTGGTTACAAACTATGCTACCTAGGCAAATGGCAGAACACCTCTCATTACATGTTTTAAGCACAGCTTAAGTAAATAACCTGTACCTAAGGACTGATCCCTTATTAGAGAGAAGTAAAGAAAAAGACTTCCTGAGGCCTCTATCAATGCATGCTGGTAGTCTGTATGATCTGCGGTGAGAAAACGCTTTAGGCTTGTGTTGTCAAGACCAGCAAGCCTCTACTGAGTAAATGTGTGTGTGTGTGTGCGTGCACGTGCGTGCACACATGCAGAGCTACATGCTCCTCATGCTACAGCTCCTCAACAGATAGTTACAATGAGGTGGTTTGTGTGATGATTTTTAGTTAGCAGTTCTTTATCCTAATTCTTCCTGGAAAAGCTAAATTACGTTTAAAGTCAGTTCAGCTTGAGGCAGAAGCTCGTGATGGGAAACTTCATCCCAAATAATTAAATTCTGACGCAGTGGTAACCGAAACTACATCTTAATAAGGTAAATGTTTGCCAATCCAAGCAGTAGGCATTGTGGTCACTAAGCCTTATAGATAGATCCACATGTGCATGCACAGAATAAGCTTCACTCCACTTTCAGAAACACTGAAGTTCTAACAGTCCTTATCCTAAGTTCATGAGATATGTTTTGAAGTCTCCGTCTTTTAAAAACATGAGCCAACAGTGAACTTTCCAAAAGCCCTAAGTGGGTTAAGGTATGTTTGCACTATGACAAAACACTGGTTTAAGTGACTGCAGACTGAGAGTATACACACAGGCAGTAAATGTTGCTCAGCAGTTTTTAACTTGTCTGGCCAAAGTAATTCATGTGCTCGCACAGTCTTCATGGATGTTGCCCTCCTCCCACACTTTGGCTGAGATTGTCAAAAGTGCCTACATTTACTTACAAGCTTGTATGAAGCAAGTCGTGTTATGTGCTGATCTGTGAAATATGCATCATGAAATACTGGCTAAACAGTGGAAGGGTACATGAAAAAATTGACGCTGGGGGTGTACCTGCAATGGTGGACTTAGTCCTAAACAATGAAAATATACCAGACTGTAAAAACATATTTCTAAGGGAAACAGTGGAAGTACAATCAGCTCAATTATTTAAACTTAGGCAGAACATTGTAGATTAAAGTATGTTACTGGGAAATTACTCTATGTACACATATAAAAATTAAGTAATCATTTTTATCTCTACTTTGATTATCTGATCAGTAGTATGGTGAATATGTATTTATATGAATATTGGCCTTTCTGTCACTGACAAGTAAAATTGCCTCTTTGGTTTGGTCTTCCTTTACTCCTCCTTATGGCCACTCGGTGATTTCCTCTTATCAACAATATACAATTATTATAAATTATGAGAGATGGAGACATATTGTATTAACTCACACATTTTTCTTGCATTCACTTATAAAAGTATTTCCCTACTTCAGGATATATCTTTTTGAATAAAAAAAAATACGGTTCATAGGAAAGACGTGTCAAATAATTTTTGCTTTGTCTAAAATTTGCAAATGTTTTACATTTAGCAATTAACTATGAAAAGCACATTTAAATTGATCTTATTTAAATGAAGCCAGTATATATAATTCATATAGCTGTGCAAGAGAAACAACATGGCACTATGCTAATTTTCTGTAAAACATATTTTCTTTCAAAATTACCACTCCCTAAAGTGTAACAGGAGCCCATTTTAAGTTCTGTGTCATTTGAATTTGAAATGGAACATTGAAGAAAGCTGCTTTAATTGAAGCTTGAAAGATATGGAATTGAGCCTTCAGGGAGTGTTGGGCACTTTTCTTGTCATTCTGGTTGATTGATTTGCATGATGTGGGTGGGGAATGTTGTTGATCAGGCTGTCCTTTTTAATTTTGTACTGGTTGTGTCAGCTTTAAAGTGAAGTATGAGCTGAGCTTTAAAGTGAGGGACAAGCATACAAGCTTTAGACAGACACTGCTCCGTGGGCCAAAATAAGTAAAATAGCACCATTTACACTCTTTTGAAAAGTGTGATATTTAAGTCAACTCAGAATACCATATGCTGCAATACATTATCATTAGGCTCCCATATTGAATAAGTGCCTTCTCTTTTTTGGTTTCCTGGTTCACATGTGTATGAACAAGTTGGAAGGAAAGTCTTTAAACTTAACAAGTCACTTTCCTGATTCCTTGAGAAATATTGCTCTGAATTTAGCAATCAACAAGCCTTGATGATGAGAGTTGTTATGGAAAGGAAAAAAAAAACCCACAACAAAAAAATAACACAAAACCCAACCAAAGCTTATTGTAACTGTTCTGATTTACACTGCAATTTATGCCAAACCTAACATGGATGCATCAGATCACTGTGTCTTGCAGCTGCTTGATTTCCTATCAAATTCTATTTAAGAGGAGTTGAATCAGTCTCCTAGCCTATTGCTACATGTACATCTATTGCAATCAGACTTTCTTTAAAAAACCCATAGCAAAACAACTTCATCCTTACTAGTTTTATGTGAACTATTTCTGCCCAGAATATTTAACTTGCTGACTGTTCTTGCTGCATTGCTGGTAATACTGCTGTGACCACTGTGAAAACCAAAAGCACCAAAAAAACAGATGGCATATAGGCTAATTAATGACATTATGCATGTGTGTTATTTAGCATCCTATATGAATGGAACAAATAGCCTTCCCTTTTGCCTGTGTTATCATACAGCTATGTTCATTAATACTCTCAAAAGTGGGGGGCGGGAGGGGGAGAATCAGGTCCCTCTTCCCACCTCCTCCCCACTGCCTGACAAGGAAACCATATGTTTCAGGAGATTAGTAATAGAGCAGCTTCTTTCTGAAGGTCACAATTAGTGCAAAAAATAAAACCTTAACTATACTTCTTTGAAGAGGTTGTTAATGAAATGTGCAAATGCCTCAGCATTTTCATATTCAGCACAATTGAGTCCAGTAGCACACAGGGTTATAATGTACCTAAGGGGAGAAGACATAAAGAATTAGGTCTAGAGTCTGGGGAAGGCAACAGCTTGACTAGACTAATTGATTTCCAGTCTGATGTTTTAAAAATTTATATAGTGAAAATACTAATGAGGCCCTGTTTTGGAGGGAGGAGAAGTAGTTCTAAATTTAACTATAAACTTCCAGTAACTTTCAGTAACTATGAGGTCTTGTGCTCCAGGTATTAGAATGTAAAACAGCCAGAGAGGTTCTCTTCTTATGAGCCCTCCAAACGTATCTTGTATAGGCCTGGCTCTATTTTTTGTGACTCACAAAAAGCAGTATGTGTCAGAGGACTTAAAAGCTGGATGTTGTAGCCTCGAACTTACAGATGCCCAGCTCTGGAGTGAAATCAGGACTCCTACATGTAGTTCTTAGACTGCTTCAACAGAGTATGTAGGAAAAGTTTTCCAGCTGATGTTGTGTTGGAGGACTGCCAGCACACTGAATTGGGAGTGCTTGGTCAGCATCTTCCGCGGAGAGGTGCTGGTCTCAGTGGTGGGAAGTGTTCCCTACACAGGTACCTGTTAAGTCTCACATCTCTGCCTCAGGTTCTCCAGAGAAGCACCTCTGTTCGCTTGGGATCCATTTCCTGGAAGTGTACTCCTGAACATAGGTAGGATTTACGTCCCTTATTTCTGGATTCTAATTCAGATTTCTATTTCTGGATTCTATTCAGGATTTCTAAACCTGAGCTGGGGTTTCACAGCCCTGTTGGTGCCAATGTGAGTGTCTGCAGGAGTGCAACTCAAGGGACGTGAGCTGTGCATTATCAAAATCAGGTACGCCTAAACTCTCTGATTTGCTCTCTTGTAAACAATAAGGGTTATAATGTGGGAATTTTACATTTAGTCCAAGTCCTGCTCTAGGCTTTCTATACACCCATGTTCTATCTGGCCTTTCATGCCGTTCTTACTTATCCTGACTCTCATGAGAAATGGTCTGAAGCTCTGAAAGGCCATCATCATTCTGTGGATTGCACACATAGGCAAGAATTAAAAGAAAAGAATAAGCATGAAGAGTCATGCACCCCCAAATTAGGAAATATTGGTGTTAAAATCATTCACAGATTTATAATTCTGCCCTCCTAGCAAAGTTCTCAACTGCAGGTTCCCATTTAATGTTGGAATGTTACCTATTCCTTGACACAAAGCTAGTTTTGGTGAGGTTATTGAATCCTTTTAAAATATTGGCCAGTTTTGAGAAGAAATATAACCTCCCAATTTTTTCCTCTTTGTTGCAAAACCATTTCTCAAATCAACATGATATCTCAAAAGTTATTTTTTTGGGGGCAGTACAAAACTACCCAGACAATGGTGATTAGTTTTTCTCTCCCTGAATCACCTTGTGATGGGGTTTGTGATGAAGCTGATGTCCTTGCAAGACAGAAATAGGAAAGCATGTCCAGAGAGAAGGAAAACATGATTTTGTCACAGCCTGGCCTTAGATTGCTTTAGGCTGCCCTGACTTTGTGCTGGGAAAATGTTTGTGGATGGTAGAAGGAGTTGGGTAATGAGACGCAGTGGGAGGGCAAGGAGAGGAAACAGGAGGAAAGGATTACAGCCTTTGGAATTTCTTCTGTTAAGTAGTTTGGGATGGGGATGTTCTCGGTGTTATTTGTCACTGGCTATTGCTCATGCCTAGCAGAGGCTTGGTTGCCTTTCGTCTGCTATGAACATTTCTATTGCTTTTCTGTATAGAATGGGCCAAGGGATGGAAGTGCTTTACTGCTGTTTTGGACTCTTAGGTCTGTACTTTAGATCCGTAGATTGACTTGTTCCTTTCCAGAGTAAAGAGGAACAAGGGTTATTATCCAGGTCCCAGCACTGCAGTCATTCCTAGTTGCCACAAGCAGAGCGAGACACATTCCCCAGAGTGACCAGGTTCCTGGGTAACCTTTTCAAATTGCTTTAGTTAGGGAAAGAAGTCAAATCATTATTTCCTACATTCCTAGTAAAGAATCAAACCCAGCATGTCTAGATTAAACATGTGGTAAGAGTGGCATCTAATGGCTCTGAAATCCTCAGGATTGTGGGGGAGGGCATGCTGACTTTTGAAGGTTCACATGGATATTTTGCTATTTTTATAGGAAGTGTAGGAAAAACCCAAGGATTTTAAATGCCACCAGGCACCTGGTTCCACTGGGAACTGCAGTTTTCAGTGCTCAGATGCATGTGAATCCTGTGTGGAGCTAGTTTGCGATACAGTTTGGGTACTTTTGGTTAACGACCATTTCTATAAATAAACAAGTGTATAGCACTGTCACATGTTCTTCTTTTCCTGCCTTTCACTCCATATGGGACTTCTATAATTCTAGAATTATAAATATGACGTAATCACCAACACTTCCTCTGGTAACATTGCTATCTCTGTAAAGTCTGATAGCTAACAAAAACTGTTTTCACAGCAGAACGGATCTCATTGCTGATGCCTGTGCATAAAGATGTTTTGGCATTATAAGGTTCTGTATAAACTCATGTGTTTGTTATTGAAACATATCTTCAGTTTTTGTATCTATTCAAAAAGGGAAAGAAAAAGAGAGAGAAAAAAAAAAAAAGATAGTAAATTCTTTCCTGGATGGAAATGGCAAAGCAAAAGCATTTTTTAAATCTTCTAACTGCTGAAAGACTATTCTAAGTACAGAAAGAAACAATTTAAGCTGGTAAGAGGAGGCTATTTGCCTTAATGCAAATAAAAATTCAGTTGTTTTGCTACAACAGAACTGTACAATTCCTGATGCTTCTCATCCAAACCTTTCTTTATGAGTCAATAGCTCCAAGCAGCAAATGCCAAACACCGCTGTAACCTGGTATGCTACTAGGAATGGAAATTTCAGATTAGACTCTGTCAAAAAACTGTCAAAGAACAGACCACAAAATGAAGGGGGAAATTGCTTGCAGTGGGTTAGAGACTGCTGTTCTATTAAGAGAATTAGTTGGAGCAAAATAACTACACTTATAGGTAGGAACTATAATGGGACCTTGAATGAAATATATATAGTCATATGACCCACTAATGACTACAAAAAAAAGCCGTAAGATGAATGAGTCACCGAGTTTTAAATATAGTTCCCTGCTACAACAGTTTTATCATCAAACAAGGTTACATTTGAATTAAAGGGGAGCAAGGGCTATATGATAGGGTCCTACAGCCTCATGCCTCAGTGATTCGCACGCTGACAACAAAGGCAGAGGCTATACAAGTAGTTTCTATTATAACTGATGTAAGAGAGAAATGTTTGCAAGGGGATGACTCACTGATCAGAGGGCTTTCAGTTCGACTGTGATACAGTGGTTCAGATAAATGCGTTCATTATTTTCTATAGCCTGTGACCTTTTCTGCTTCATAAATAGTAACATTTATTTTTCTGCACAATATTTATTTTAACATCGCCACTATTGATTTCACTGTATTTCATCAGTTTTTCCAATTGTGAAGTTAGGCTCACTTGCTAATAAAAGATCATCAGCTTTCTAAAGGCAAAGAAAATAGCAGTCTTGCTGTGATTTTAACAGCTGGGAACAAAAATAGCCTTTGACACAATGCTTTCAAAGTAATTTTTGTACATGACACAATTTGTTTTTAAAGAACTGTGATGTGTCTTACAGACACATGTCTGGCAAAGCAAAGTCATGAGAGGGGTAAAACAAACACAATGACCTCTGCTCTGCTGGCCACCAAAACAGCACAGGCAAGGAAGTGAAGAATTTTACAAGGTCCTTCGGAAACATAAACCTTGAGGCTATATTGAAAATGTTCTTACTGTCTCTGAAGGTCATTTCTAATTTCAGCCACAATTTGCATGAAGTGAAGAAGTAATTTAGATAGCCTGCTAAAAGTTTTGGGTTTGCGGGACCATATATTGCTACGAGCTTCTGAGAGCTTGTATGCAAAAGTATGTCTCACCACTTCAAGAGATTTTCTTTGCACATTTGGAGAAGTGAAAAGAAACTTTAAAATAATGATAAAAATGTTCACCTATTTCTTCTTTTTCCCATTTCACTCTCCTGCACCCCATATGCATACTTCTAAAAAAGATAAGAGGAATTAACTTCATTGCCGGTGTGCTGCAGAAGTCTGTAGAGATAAACTTGAAAAAGGGTTTATTTCTCAAAATAAATAAAACAGAGAGCAACCTTCTTTCCCCTGGAAAAAAATGGCATCATTTACTGATAGGAAACCACAAAAAAGCTGTTAAGAACCCAGCCCAGCCAGCCTTTTTTATGTCTATAGTTCAAATAAATGCTTTCTTTTTGGAATGAACATGTCATGAGAGCGTAGGGCTTGCATCTTGGTGTGAGTGACTGCTGTACACCATTGCCCAAGCTCATCCTGTCAAAGCAATAGAGCTCAGAGTTCAAGCTGCCGTGCAATCCTTAGTTTAGCACAAGCTGTTTATAAGCTTTCTGGTAGCTTGTTAATACACCACCATTTACATTGGTTGTAACACCAAAGGAGTAATTAAGAGAGAATATTTTAACCGTACCTGAATTTGCCTTGTCCTTTGTTACTATTCAGATCATCTGATGTGTATGTAACCTCATCTTGACAACTTATATGTAAAAATAGAAGGTTCATAGATAAAAGCAACTGAGAAATAAAACAGTATAATGAGTGAGAGTATGCAGGTCTGGCTAATTTGTTCCTGTCAATATCAAGACAACTTTTACATCCACAGAGTTTCTTTGAGTTAGCATATTCAGTAAATTCAACCCTGGCAGCAGTGCTGATGTCCAGCATTAGGGCTACAGACCACACATCCATAAAAATCTTTTCTCCCATCTATTGTGAAATTTTGGAGGAGCAGCTCAGAGAAATGGAGGAGATACAGCAGGCCTGGAGCAAATGATGAAGATCCCCATGCTTATTTATGTGACGAGTCCTAACAACAAGTTGGCATTTCCTGCAAGCCCGGTGTATCTGGGAGTCTTTGGAGACTTGTGGCAGAGAGGGTGATGCATCCTTTTGTTTGTAAGCTGAGCGTACTTTTTAGGGATTTCATTGGTCTATCTAATGATCCCTTGCACTTAAATGTCTTGTCTCTTCCACACACTGTGGCAGTTGCCACAATGGAAAATATGTCATACATTTAAAGATACGTTCACAAAAAGTCAAGTATTATTAATAATGTGTTTTCAGATATCCTGCTTTCATTCTCTTCATAGCTTAGAGTTAAATAAAATTTATAGTCCATGCTAGAATAGGAGTATTTTGAACTGTTTTGTGGGATATTAACTGTAGAATGCTACTGCCATTATCTTTGTAAGGTCAAACGATGGAAAAGTTTGATTGATACCCTCGGTATCAAACACCAAAATATTAATGGTAGTAGCACAGATTTTCACATCAAAAGCAGGTAAATTTCAGAGCTATTTATTTACTTTTTGTGGTTAAGAGCTAGGAAAAAAAGTCTGAAGTTAAATGTTAATATATAAAATTATGAATTATAATATTGTAAATATTTTTGATGGACTTATGAGAAGCTTGGTAAAGTTTTTTAAAATAATTTGAAGAAATTGACAGCAGTGATTTATTTCTTTAACATTGGAGCAAAATTTATGCCATTTTGATCTAAAAGTAGATATTTTAGAAATATTTTTTGTTTATTTTGTGTTCCAAGGAGAACTTATTTCAATGCAATACTTTACTGCTGAAAATAATATTGTGCCAAGGGTGCAAAATGTAGTATGACATGAAGATTGATTTTCATGAAATTTTTCAACCAGGCAGACCTTGGTATATACCAGAAATCAATAGCCATTTTAGTCTCTTTTAAATCTTGTTATTTATTTCTGTTCTAATAGAGGGAGGGAATAAGAAGCCCCCTGGTGACAAAACTAATACCTTTGTATTTAAATGAATATTTAAAAAGTACAGTATGTACTTAGGGACTTTAAACTGCACATACTCATGTGCTTTGTTTTGTGCCCATAAAAAGTCCTGTGGAAGCTGAAGAGGACTGTTTGTATGCATAAAGTTAAAGCATATTCTTAAGCCCTTCTAAGCTGAAGGGCTAGTTTAACAAAAGCATTAGGGATCCATCATCTTTTTCCCTTTATGCTTATATTTCCAGCGAAAAGAACATTTAGTATCTTAAATCTTTTTCATCAGACAAAACTACACTTAAGTACATATCACAGGAAAAGAGATGAAATGCAGGAAATAAAGATCATTGTCAACCCAACTGTATAAAAAGTTTACTGTGGGACACGTTCTTTCAGTATCTTAAAGCCACTCCGCTAGACTGGTTTTCAGGGGACAATGTGAGAGTGTGAGCTTAGAAAGTGAAACCAGGGCTCTGAGCACTGGAAAGTGTTGACTGTCAGTCACTTCTGAGGACAATTTGAAAAGGATTAATGCAACAAAATAAATTGAGCATGGATTCAAATGGCTTGGTCAAGCTGAATCAGAGCAAAAGTTTATACAATGCCAACTGCATGGGAAACCAAACCTTGCTTTTTTTATAATGGTATGATCTACTTTAAAAAGCCAACAGCATGTGTTGCTGTTTTCTGGTAATGCCAAAAACCTTCTTTTACACAGAAGACTGAGATTTCATGATTTAATAGCCCACTTCAAAATGCAGGAGAAGACCATACCTGCCCACAAACTGTATTTTTTATTTATTTTGTCATTTGCAGAAGTACACTGTTACAGAAGAAATACGTCGAAAGGAAGATGACAATTGGGTTCATAGATGAGTGGGGTTCCAGATGTAATTCTAGGGTTTTTTGCTGAAAGGAATTGACCTTATGATTAATATAAAATGGTATGATGAACCAAATACAACTTTCCATTTTAAAACTGCACTATGTTTGTTTGGAGTATATGGAAGAGCAGAAAGCACTTTTAATATGATCAAACATTTAGCTGAGAATGAGAAAAGATTTTATTTAAAGAATGCTTTTTCTGGTGGCTGGGAGTGAGGTTCAGAAACAAATCCCTGAAACTGCTATTATTAGCCATCTCAGAGGAGAGAGATATTTTATCTGACTCTGCCCCAGTTTGAAGACCTCTCAGCAATACAAAGAAATTGAAGTAAAGCTATATAAAAGTCATTTGTCCTAATTTCTAGTGCCTACTAAAGTGATTCATATTGAAAGTCTAATCTAAGGAATGGTGCTTTGAAGAACTAACTCCCTGCTCCCAAACATGAAGCATTCCTCCCATCAGCTCTTCTCCTTCACCACAGAGAGGCTGTTGCGATTTTATTTTATAGTTCCAATATAAATGGAATGCTATAATCTCAATAGGAGCTGGGAATGTTTCAAATTCAAGATGCAGTTTCTATGCATAACAGCAGAATAGTACTGGGTCACATTCTACAAGCATCACTTCATTTTCTTGTTACGTTAATTCATTTGGTGGCAGGTTAGGCATGGTCTCCTAGTTCAACATATATTCAGTCAAATGGCTAAAGAAAAAGCCCAGCAATTAATCTGATGAGGTGATAACCCTTCAGAAAGTCCTCTCCTTCAGAAAACTCCCTCCTATATTCTCAGTACTCTAGAAAACATGGAAAATCCTGTAAGGAGTGCAAGTTACCAGAAATGTGTGGCAATTAAAAAAAAAAAAAATGAAAATTTGGAAGCATGCTTGAAACTGTAGCATAGCATTTCCTATGATGTCACCAAAAGCACATGAAAATTTTAGAAAAAAACTCAAATGAAACAAATTTCAGGGTGTCCTGAATATTGCTGACGGAGTTTGAGCCAGGAAAGCCACTAGTCATTCACAGCCAAAAATACAGTGGATTTCTGCCAATGTTATCTTTCTAGGTTTGTGTCAGTCCATATTTTCCCTCTTTCTGTACTTTTCAGTACTGTAACTAAAGGGTAAGAAATAAAGTATATTTGGCCAGCGGACCGTACTCATGAGTCAATATACTACTTCCTTGGAGGCCAGAAATACCTTTCGCATGATGTAACCATAGACTTTTATTTTAATGGACAACTAGTATTTATAGTAAGTGTCTATGCTAAAAACTAATGATCTGAGTACTTGAGGAGACAGAGAAGCTCATAGTCATCACTTGCCAGTGACATCTAGTCAGATACCCTGTACAAGGTACAGCTGCAAAGATCACAGGTTTCTATTGGATTCTGAAGGGTAAAATTCAAGAAGGCAGCATTTGTAGGGAGAAGTAAGATTTTATTAGATAGATTGACAGAGGTTGAAGCATTCTGTGCTTGGTCATGGAATTTCACAGCTATAGCATACGCCAGCAAGGTCTGCAGCGTCTTTATAAACAGAAAAGATACTGCTTCCATTTCTGCCTGCATTGTGAGGGCTGTAACTTACAGCGCTTGACGCATAACAAGAACAGGGTAAAGCTCCTGCTCAGCCCTGCTCACTTTCTAGCACTAGCAGAAATACAGAACAGTACAATCTCATTTTGGACGCAAAAGGAAATACCTGTTGAGTAAAGTCAACACTTGCACTGAAGAGAGGGTGTGAACACAGCAGAGAGAGGTTTCTGAGTAACTGTGTGTGACTGTACGGGCTGTGAGGGGAGTGCTTTGTTGCAGGTGTGTAACTAACTCATAGGTGAGTCAGGAGTAACTCCGGTGACAAACCTGCAAGAACTGTAATTCGCAAAAGAGCTGGAGGAAAAAAAGCAACTTTCAGAGCCCTAGCACTTCTGAGAGCCCATAAGGGTATGGAAATGCTGCTGCAGCTTTTGTTTCTGTACCCCTCCCGCAGCACACCCCACCACCCCCCCCCCCAGTTTGGTTTTTTTCCCGTAATAAGGGTATGAAAGCATGTAATAAAAATAAAACTAGCTTGTAACCTGAAAAAAACCCACCTATTTCAGTTGCACCCTGGCTTTGCTAGAACAGACCGCTTGTTCCCTGGTTACTTCCCCAGGTTTCAAGGCCGTTCCCCCTCGGGCCGAAGGCGCGGGGCCGCTCGGCTTTTCCACGCGGCCTCTGCCGCCCCCTGGTGACCGCAGCCCGTCGGTGTCCCTTCGCTGGGGACCGGAAGGAAAGGGACAAAACAAAAAAAGACCATCGCTACAGAAAGTGCCGACCCTGCCCGTGCTGCTCCGTCCCCGTTGGGTGGTACTTACAAAGACTTGTACCTCCCGAGAAACGCATTCTTTCGATTGCTGTAGGCGCGCCCTTGAGGTGCAAACGGACCTGGGTGTCCCTGGTAGTCCTTCAGCTTTCTCTTTTCTGGACAAAGTAGTTCCCATAAAGCTCCAAATTTGCAGCTTGTTTTCTGTAGAAATGCCCCAGCCTTGAAGCTCTCACTCAAGCAAGAAGCCAGAAACTGGACGCCCCGGACTCCAAGCCCAGCAGAGCCTTTCCCGCAGCTGACGCCTTTGGAAGACATCCCCGCTGCTCCTTGCATGGCAGGACAGCCTACCAGCCTTAGTCATGGGCTGGGAACCTGTTTACACTAGGTTACAGCATGGTAATAACAGTTTACAACTTCTGGAAATGAAGGGGTGTTGATTTGGGTGGGTTTTTGTTTGGATTTTTTTTTTTTGGGGGGGGGGGTGGTTTAGTGTGAGGGTTTTTTTGGGTTTGGTTTTGTTTTGGTTTGTTTTTTAAAAAAAAAAAAAAAAAACCAACAACTGTGACATTAACTGTAAAGAAAACATTGGAACTCCCAGCTGTATTACCCTGGTAAAATGAGCTGAGAGTTTGTTGTTGCTTATGTGCCTGTGGTTTCTGGTGTGTTGACACTGAAATCACATACGGTAATAGCCAAAATAGTTAAACACAAAATATAAATCCTGTATCTATGGATCTCATTCCATGGGTCCATTTTTCCTCTCTCCCTAAATCCCTTTCTGATGTGTATTGTAGCCCTTCCATTGCACAGTTCTTTCTTTCAAGGTGATTTTCAAGAGTTTTTGCCTTTTCCCACAGAAGGCAGCTTACTGTTTCCCAAGGATGCTTCCAAATGCTCTGCATCTCTTTTGCCACTTATCTTTGTTATGGTGATGCACTTTCATAAGCGTGTTTGAGCTTTACAATGTAGATCAAATTAGATTTCCCACAGAGAGGAAGTAATGTAAATTAAGATGAGAGCAAACAGAAGAACAGGCGTGTGATACATGTCGTGTACTGAACTGCTGGAGGTAGTTGGCAGCACAGAAGCAAGCAGAGCTCAAAACTGAGGCTGAACAGAGGGGAGGAATTAATAGCAGAACGAGAAAGAGGAGGAATAAGAATGTGACCACTGTATCATGTCGCATGTTCCTGCCTCTCTCTGGCATGATGGGAGGAGGTATGTTATTGAGCAAGCTGTACTTTTTCACATCGCCTGTAATTACAGATACACCCAGAACTGCACACACAAGCTTATCCCAAAGAGGATTTCACCTCCTTTTGGACATGAGTAATTCTGCTATAACGTCTGTTACAGGCAGTACCTTTGTGCAGGTGCAGTTGAGTGGAATTCTCTGGAAAGCTGTAAAACTTAAATTTTAGTTTTCAAGCTGCTGTGGTAAACTGGTCTAAATTATTCAGTGCTGCAGCCCAGATACAAGTTCTGGGTCATGTCATGTGATGGAGACCCTCTCCACTCTCAGGAACCAACAATGATAGCAGTATATTTGGACACATACACACATAATTGGAGGCTATATGCATGATAGCCCTGTCTCTGACTCCCTACTTTTATACGTGTGCAGAGTCTAAGGAAGAAGAGCAGCTCATCAGTCATACATAGATCAGCTGTGTTTGGGCAATGCCACACAGGTGGGCTTCTGCCACATGCACTGAGATAGTGAGACTAGCTATTGCTCTACCTACCTTGCTGATAGCACCAAGGATTTGCCTCCCTTGCAACTATGGGAACATTAAAATCCTAGCTCCAAATAAGGCATATTGGAGAAAAAACCCCAAACATCTGTCTTCTGTATAAGCTGAAAGCAGAAATACTAAGACCTGCAAGTTATAGTTGCTTAGGCCTTACTTTTGGTAAAGACTTGACTTGACTTACATGCTTATATCCAGGACAGTGTCCATGGCTGTAATTCTTCCAACCAAGAGAAAGATTCCTAGCTTCTATCGTCTTTGATGAAATGATCATTCAATTCTGATTTCACAAAGTCAGTTTCAAACATTCCTGTTGAATTTTGTCCATGACTTCAGTGAAGCTATAATTTTGATTCTTAACCATTGAAATAAAAAACCATGAGCAACTGGGATAGTGCATGGGTGCTTTATGTGGCCGCATATCAAAGATAATTCTGTTTTCTTTCAGCAGAAGTCATTCAAGATCCCCTGAGCCTGAAGGCTCCCTCCCATTTCTTCTTAATCCTTCACCTACGCACTTGTTTTCATCCATGTCCAAATATCAAGGCATACAAAGTCTGTTTATATGGGATGAGACTAATTGCCAAGACATAAGCAGTTTGAAGGTTGCTACCCTGCTGACTTCTGGATTTTAGACCCAAGTTTAATTTTAAGCCCTTCCAGTTGTTGATTCTGAGATAACAGTAATTTCTCCTATTTTTAGCCATGAACAGCTTTGAAATTAACATTTATTTGGTGCTGAATCTTGCATTTCTTTCCAGCATAGAAATAAGATTTTCCCCACATGCATTTGGCTGTGTTGAACCTTAATTAGAAAAAGGAAAGAACAGATATGCATCTTTGAGAATTCAGTTAACATTTGCCTGCACTTCATTAACTAATGCCAAATGCAGGAAGGAAGTAAACATTCAATTCTTTAAGAAAATTAATGAATGAAAGTGCATTATGATGTGGAAAAAATAACAGGAAACATTATCACAGGCAGAAAGTGTATTATCCCAGTTCTGACCCTGGAGAAGGAGAGGGAAAGCGAAGTACAACTAACTTGAGGTTTGGTCAGCTCATACCATTACAGGCTGTTTTACAGTAACATTTGAAATGTTTTTGTAGAAACAAATTCTGGGTCTGGGTTTACCCTTGCTTTCCTTGGATGTACTGTGCGCTGCCTGTGGTAGTAGTGACCTGAGCTCTGGCTGGTGGCACTTTGCTTGCAGACCTGGATGACGTGCCAGTCAAGTGCTGGTTGTCCTGGCTGCACTGTCATGATTGCAGCTGCTGCTGTAGATGAGCTCTGAGTGACCTGCATGGGCGCAGCCAGCTGCGGCTTCCCAGAGCTGTAAGGTTTCTATCCGCGGCATCATCTAGAAAGTTGTGCTGCAGATAACCTAGTGCAGTGATGGGGTCCCAGCATCTGAGCAGCGATGATCTCCCAACATAAAACCTAGCAACCTTCCTCTGCTCCCAGTCATCCCTATCAACCAGTAGCTGACTGGGACCTTTGTTGGCAACAGCCGTGTTGAAATCTGACATTAAACACTGCTTTGACGGCTGTGCCTCTACGATCCCTGTCTCCTCACTGGGCTTGTGACTAGTGACTGGGCAGTGAACTGCCCTACACAGATGTATAATAACGATACGCCTAGATATCGCATCATCTGCATAGTGTTTATAAAACCAAAAGACTAATAGTAACACTATCCAAAACAGAACTGAAGTAAGTATCAAATGTATAATGCCTCTTGGGATAAATAAATTGTGTGAGTCACAGGGAGCTCCAATAGCAGAGGCAGTTGAAGTTCAGAAAGGAACAGAGGTGGAAATGCCATGGCCTTTTAGGGACTGCATGCTTGAAGGCAGATGCCATCACAACATGCTGTCCTTTACCTCTTCTTTTTCCTTACAGATTTCCTAAACCTCAATGATTTTGTGCTCAGCTGAAAGGGAAAACCACAAGAGCATCATGCACCTGCATTCTCCAAATTTATAACGCTGTAGTGCTGTCTGCTTTTGTTCTGGGGATCAAAGGACAGGGTCTGGTTTCTCCTCACCACAATATATGGCCTGATGAGAGCAAGGTGCAGCTTTGTTTCAAGGCCTTTACTTTTTTCCAGATCTTTATGGTGCTAAATGTCTTCAGCTTTCAATCACAGCAATATACAGAGTGCCCAGTACCTTAAGATAACAAATCTCAGACCTACTGCCATAGAAACTGGAGTTCCAAAGTTAAACAAGGCACGATGTAATTTATAATTTTACTTTCCATGCACAACTTTCAGTAATCTGCTGATATTTGTAACAGTATAAAAGCATTGGTAAAGAAATATTCACAGCGTGCAATCACTCAGCTGGATTTCTACATAAGGTTAAGAAAAATAAACAAAATAAACAAGAACACCTTTCTGGAAGCAATTAGTATCTGTAAGTATCTAAAATAAAATCCTGGGAAAGGATGGTCACTGTAGAAATGCTTAGCAGTCTGGCTAATCTGTAGCTTTTCCACTGGAAATACTGACGCTCGGTAAGGTAAAGCATCCCTGAATGCTGGGCTGCTGCTTGGTGTACAGGCTTGTGGGCACCCATGGTGGTGACTGGAAGCTGGCTTGGCATGGACTTGCCAGTCCTCTGTATTAGGGACGCGTTCTCTCCAGGCTTGGGTGGGTCTCCTCAGGATTTACACCCATTGCTAATCAGTAAACAATATCTGAATTTGGGGAGGAGGTTCAGGAGGACAATGATGATTTAGCTGCTGCAAAGAGATAGCGTAACCCCATGTAACCTTCATCCCTAAGACAACAGGAAAATGCAAAGTGACGGTGCAAGCAGCAGGAAAATGGGATTTAGCCTTGTACCAGATGCTGTCCTTCTGGAAATGAAAGGACATTCCTAGAGGTACAAAATTCTGCAAGGCTAGGTAGCAAGGATGCCTGTAGTTTCCTCCTCCTGCCCTGCACCAGCTCAGGCCACAGTGCTGGAGAGAGCAGGGAATTCCAGCACTGAAGCCTCCAGCATTTCTCCGAGAAAGCAGGGAAGAGAGGGTGCAGAACACACCTCACCTTTCACCTTGTCTGTATGACTTGATCCTCAGGATGAACTGATGTGAAAAATAGTACGGTAGCCTTAAAAGAGTGGCTACTTTTTAAAAGAAATATATTTATTTACACAAGGAATCCAACACTGGTTTAGTGACAACCGCAATATTGCCAGTCTTCCCAAAGATAAAACCACAGCTGGGATTAGATGTACAGCTACCATAATCCATGACAGTTCTGTTGAAGCCCATGCTAATTTATATGGCTTCATCTTGTGTGATATGTGGAAAGACAACCTCAGAATGGCAAAGCCACTAAGGAAGAAAGGACAAAAGAAAGTTAGTAACCTTTGCTTTGAGGTTGTTTTTATTTTACTTTTACAGCTTTCTGCCTCAAATTAATGTTGGCTAATGAAGTTCTTTGCTGTGAACAGTAGGTCAATTACTGTAAGGATTACATTTGTCCTTAATGAAGTGAATCTTCCTGCTCCTGCTCATGGATATTCTAATAAATGAAATCTCACATCCTAATGAGTTTCAGCCATACTAGAAAATTGTGAACAAATAAAAAATCCAAAAATAATTTTTAATTACGCAGGGATTGTTCCCGAAGTGAATCCATCTCAGACAGGAAGGTGGCTTTAAATACCTGGTGGTTTAAGAAGAAACATTTCCAAAGGGATCATTAGAAAATTAATCTTTTACAGATGCAACACTCATGGCACCGATTAATTAATGAAGCTGGAAGTTAGCATAACTTTAGTTCAAAAATAGATACAAATTAGCTGTTAGAACACAAGCATCTAAAATAGAAAGTCTGATATTTTTTGCCTCTTGCTTAATCCAGTAAAGCAGAAATTAAACTTCAGGCTATAAGCACTTCCTTAAAAATAATCTTTTCTATCTGCACAATTAAAGACTGTGAGATGAAATATACTTTAGACAAAAGTACCTGAACTGTTGTAAAGTATCAAAGCATCACTGGAATAACTGGAGCTGTACTGATAAATCCCAGCAGGGTGCCTGAGCCATCAGAGTTTCTGTGCAGAAGAGAACTGCAGTTTGATACCTGCTTGTCCTATGGATATTTCAAACTTAACGTGGCTCCTCCTGATACTAAACCGAGCCCAGTCTGAATCCATCAAGCACTTTCCTTGTTAACCTGCCAGTCTGCTGTCCTGTTCTCTGCTCCTGATTTTAAGTCTGATTTTTGCATTTAATAACAGGTCTGATCATCTCAGCTGAGTTAAATAGCTTAGTTTTTTCACACAGTAGCTAATCCATCTTTAAGCAGCCATGCAAAAGTAACACTGATAACTACTGCAGTACTTAAACTGCAGCAGCAGGGCAACTAAAGCCATGAGAAAGGATTAAGCGCCTCTGAACTCATGTCCATAGGGTATACATCCAAGCTGGGAAATCCAACCAGACTTCCACCTGAGAGGGAGAGGGGCTGGTTAATTTGATCAGAAAGTGGCTAAGGTGCCATTCCTGCTAGCGTTGCTAAAACAATTGTAGATGAGAGCAAAAAATGGAGATGACACATTTGCAAACAATCTAAAAGAAGCAATCTCCAAGTTTACCTGTTCCACGACCTTCCAATGTGTTTACAACAGGGGATGTGGGTTTTCTTATGAATGTTTTCCCAACAATAGAAAATGACTTGATGTCAACTTCTGTTTTCGAATGGCATGAACTGAGTTGGGTGTAGGAGGGAGGAGCCAGCCAAGAGGAAATTTGAGGGTTTTTAGTTTCCCACTGTAAGCAGGTATGCATTGACTGTACTGTTTCCAAAGGCGTATGCTGCAAGTCAGCATTAATAATAGCTCACAAAAATGTGGCTAAACCTGTATAAAACACAAGATGTAGTCATAGCACCCTGCAGGACAGCACCCATTATAGTGCAACCTCCAGATGTCTAAGTAATAAACCCTCCACTTCCTCCAAGTCCACCCCATTTACACCCTATTTGTTCCTAAAAATCCTGTCTCAGCCTTAAAAGAATGAACACGTCTGATAAAGGCAGCAAAAAACAGGGCGATTTGGGATCTTCCAATACATTTTTTTTTTACTGGAAAATTCCATTTCTAAGAACAAAAATGTTTCTCCAAAGTGTCACTGTTAATAAAATAAATCACCCAAAGCTGCCAATGAAACAAGATATCCTGAGAAGACACCTGATTGCTCTTAGAACTTGTGGGTTTTTTCAGTCAGATGCCTGCATGACCTTGCCACATAGAATGAAAAACCTCTCAGATTCCTGCCACAGAAGCAAGGGTCTGGCAACCCTGGGGTTTTAGCTTCACCAAAACCTAGCTTTATTTAGGCTCTGCAATACAGAGCCTGAAAGCCTTAAATCCCAGTTGACTCAACCAGCAGTTTCCAAACTTTTTTCCTCACAGCTGATCCCTCCTCTCACTGGATCTCAAAAGCCACATGGAAGCAGTTGGAAGTGGACTTTCAAGCTCAGTTTAATTCATAAACAAAACATTTTGATTGTTTCCAAAACATTTTTTCTGCCACTGTGAAACATTCTTTTTCCCTCTAGAGTGAAATAATTGTCCTTTTTCAGAATCTTTTGATTCCTAATAAACATGGAAATTCTCATTTTAATCAGCTTCAACTGAAGTCCAAAAGTGGAAAGAAAGAATTAAAAAAAACCCAAACCCCAGTAGCATCCCCTACTTGGAAAATCTGTGGAGCCTTCCATTCCTAACAGCACAATTGCATTGTTATTTAGAAAAAGAAACACCCAGAACAGTTTTGCATTGGAAACACAGATGAATAGGTACAGCTATGGTCTGTCATTATAATCAGAAAAGAAAAAGACTCGATATCTTTACTTATATAAGCTAAAGCTTTTGTAATTCCTTGCTTCTCATGTAAATGCTTCTCTCTGAATCTTGGCCAGTGGATAAGATTTTAGTCAAGAGGTTTGAGATGATGTGAAAAGAAATAGGCCAGCTAGACCTGCCTTTGCTCAGATGTCTGGAACTTGTAGGGATAGTGCTTTGTTAGAACAATTGACAATGCTGATCTTCTGTGTTGAGATACTTGATGCATAAATCTGATTCCTTTACGTACTTTGTAGAGTTTAGAAGAGGAAAAAAGAAAAAAGTATTAAGGGTTGTTTTTTCCATACAGTGCTGCAGGGTTTTGGAGAGGGTTGTTTTTTAAATTTTGTTTTGCTTAAGAATAGAAGGCTGCAATGTTCTCAAGTTCTCCAAAAGTCAGTTCCAAATCACATTTGGTTTGGATTCATTGAAATGTTTCCCTTCAACAAACTCAAATTTTGACGTTTTAGTCAGATTCACTAAATTTTATTTTGGAATATTGTGGAGGAGGAGAAAGTCATCTGTGATACACTTTGGTCTGGTGTCCTAAGGAAATAAGGATTACATTATCATGTTCTCAGTGTGCTTCTCTGCTTGCCTGTCCTCCTCCTCTCTTCCCACACCCCCAAAATGTTTTGAATGTAGTTTTGATCAAATCTGTCAGAAAGTTCTGCAATTCTTACAATCTCAGGAAAGCAGACTGGAGAGTAAAGTTGGAAAAGAAACACTATTAATTCACCATTAAGGGTAGTAAGCCAAATACGCATCTTATTAAACGTGGGAGAACCTGCATCAGAGTTTCTCATTATGGTCCCACCACCTACAGAACAGCTTGTTACCAGTGTTGGGGAGTTCTGGCTGTCTGCATGATGGTCTCCTGGCTGAATGCATAGGGTTAAACCAATTTTTTTTAAAGAAACAACAAGAAACAGCAAAATAGAGACAAGGATAAGGCTCTGAAGAAACAATAAGTAAGCCAAAAATTGAGAAATTGCTTTCAGCTGGGAACAGTATAAAAGGCTGCTGTCTTCCCACAATTCACCACTGGGCTGCGGGTGGGGAGCAGGCAGGGGGAGGAAGATAAAAGGATGATCCCAGACCCCAGACTATTGCTACATCTTGGATCTAGAAATTTATGGGGGCTGAATGATCTGTGAGTATTATGGAGAAGTTTCAAGGACAAAAAAGGCAGGCTCTGGAAGAGTCAAAACCATCATACGACAGGTTGTGTCCAGCCAGGGGTGGAGATCTAGGTCAGAGGGAACATCTGCATGTTTTCCAGGAAATATTCAGAGACAGGGAAGTTGATCTGTTTCATCCATTGCATGTTCACATATTGGGAATGTGAGTACAAGAATCAGTAATGTTTTGACAAAACTGTTCACAGGTTATTAGTAATTCACTGATACTGCCTTCCACAGGAGTGGCCCTAAGCATCCAAATGCAGCTGGGCTTTTGTGTGAACTGGACAGAGAGGATATGGCAGTGCTGGGAGCCCACTGGGAGTGGTTTCACTAGGTGATCATACGCCCCAAAGCAGAGGAAGAGTAAAGATCGCACTTGAAAAGGGTTGAGAGATTAAAAAAAGCACAGGTTGCACCAGAAGCTTGTGGGAAACACAGTGTTAAGCCAAAAGATATTTTAGAAGGAAAAAATAAAATAAACTGATAAATTGGTTCTTAAAATCATTGAAAGAGACAGCAAGTCTTTTTCTTTTATTTTTTTTTCCCAGCCTTTTCTCCCATCCCACCATTTTCTCTTGAAAACAACACTCTCCACCATAAATTTTTCCTATGCAGGTTTGCTGCCTGGGTTTACTAATCAGTGTGATGCATTTTAGGGGCAGTAGAGAGCCGGGTGACAGTATGATTGCTTGTGTAAGGCAACATAAACAACTAGGGTGTACTGAGCCCTCTGTAGCAACTGCCCCGTGACACTATTCCCCCATAGTAAGCAAAAGCAAGATAAACTAGCCTGCAATTACCAAGTGGGTTAATTCATTCCTCTAAACATAAACATAGATCTAAAATAAGATTGTATTACAACAGAAAGAAGGCAAAGTTTGAAGATATTTGCTGAAATTTGGCTCAATGACTCTTTTGTCATTGTAATCCACGCCTTTCACCTTGCTAATATCTAGCAATTGCAAGTTGGCACCCTACCATAAAATGATGGTAGTATCTTTCACCTGGCCTTTCAGTTTGCTTCATCTATTCTTTCCTTTTTTTTTTTTTCTATGCATTTTGCAGACATGGTGGATTTTCCTTTAAAAGCTGCTAATCCATTTCCAATTTGTAACCACTGTACAGCCGCCTCCCTGTTGTTTATTTTTAAAATGAGCCTTTTTTGCTGAGCTTATAACTTCAAAAAAAACTATACAACTGGGTGCATTTTACACTCACTGGCTTACTGAATTATAGAAAAGACCTGTGATTCCTTCTTATGTCATATAGTCACCCATGACACATGACCTACAAGTGTTTTGTTGAAGACAACAAGGAAATTCACAGGGACCTTTACAGGAGGTACCAGATATCATCAGAGCTTCCCTAAAGCCAGCACGGAGCCAGCACCCTGACCCTGTCTTTCCAGAGGCTCAGAAACGAAGCCCAAGCCATGAGTTGGTCAGCCTGTGTCGGGAGCACTATGCGAGGGTTCTCCAGCTGTGAGCTCTGCCACGGTGGGATGGTAGAGCACACAGCTGGCAGCAGGTCTGCAGTGGCATGGGGGTGAAACCCTGGAGATGCGAGGAAGGCAGCCAGCACAGGCTGTTTTGAATGTGGTATTGCTGAGCTGGGTTGGGACCAGCTGCCCGCCTAGCCTGGTCCCCTCCCACGGCAGAGGGCCCACAGCCCTGGAGAAGCTGTTATCATCCATCACCACCAATTACTCACAGAAATGCTCCTCCCTTTAGTTCTCTAGCAGATGTCTTGTGGCTCAGACCCAGGAAAATCACTACACCCCTCTTGAACACGGTAGAAACTTCTTCCAGTGGCACAAGAATTGAGGGAAGAATTTGCCATATCCTTATAAAGGCAGATTTTTTGTCACGTTGCTGTCTCACAAATTGCCAGGCTAGGAACTGCTCTTTTTTACTTAACACATGCAGGTGGTACTGCCACTGTGCCCAGGGAGCCATGGTAGCATCCACTACACCTATATATCCCTATAGCCCATAGTATGTAATTTGTTAAGTATTCCTTTCCAGCAGAATCATCAGTGCTAATCAGACCATAGAGGAGAGGAGCCCTTTTGCCAGGAAGCTTATCCTCTCAAGATTCCAGTTTCATGAATCAGATTTCTAGTTAACTCATTTTATCTGACACAAAACACAGCAGATATGTTCCATGTAGAGCAGTAACAGTGGGAAACAATGCAAGCATCTTTCTGGAAGGAAGCAGCTAGTATATCAAGTCCAATTTGATAGCTGTCTTGCCTTCAAGCTCATAGAACTTGACAAGGTGATGCACTCTGCTGTCAGTTTTAAGATTGCTTTCTCTTCCTTATCACTCTGTTAGGAATTAACGCTCATGTCTTGTAAATACCTGCACCCCAGTTTAGGAAAGCATTATATCTATGGAGTCAGCAGGAAGAATCTGCAAGAGTTTTGTTATGGTGCTGACATGTTCACAGTGGATATGGGGACATACTTGATTAAAACAATGCCTTGCAGATCCGTATTCCTCCCTTGGTTAAGCAAGATTTAATCTAATAAAATGCATGGTGGCCACTTTAAAAAAAAATATACGGTGTGAAAATACCAAATTGTCTGCCTGAGATTAAAATACAGCCCTGCCTTTTCACTGATGGCGTGTGGTGCGTGCTGTTTGCTTACTCATCACAGTAACTAGTCTGGTGCATCTTTTCAGGTTTTCAATATCAGATTATCTGAGCACATAAAATCAAACTGACTGAATGAGTCACCTGATAGATTATTGCCTAGTGAAAAAAAGCACAGGCTTGTCATTATATTTGCCTACAAAGCACCACTCATGCCTATGGGACTGTAAAGATAATAAGCATGAACTAGATTACTGCTAATGTGCTCTGCTTCAAGTCTCAGATACATAGTGTATTTCTTTTATATAATAAATTTTTGTTAATTTTCTAGAATTGACAAAATGCTTCAGAGAAATTATTCTGATTAATATATTTTCATTGGCCTCATTAAAAATTCAAGCAATAGTACCAGAATAGCAATGGAAGTTATTGTTCAAAAAAAACACTGCATTAAATGTGTCATCAGTTCCAGCTTAATGGAATCAAACACACTTAAGAAAATGGCATCATCCAGTGTTAATAAGAGTGCTTTAGATTGCTAAAATGCTTTTTTATTTTGGATACTACACCTATTTCTTGCTTTTTATAGAGCTGAAAAATAAGGTTTCACTTCACACATGTATATTATATACCCAGCAAAAGCTGGGAGAGAGGATTGTTGTCTGGTAGTTGCTACTTCTGCCCCTTTACACAGCAGATAAAAAAAACAAAAAAAAAAGGCAGCAAATCAAAAAACAGTGATATTCAAACAATAGTCGGTTTGGAACCTGGAAACAATTGTCCACTCTATTTTCCCGCCAGGACCCTGTACTTTCTCCCACTCTTTCCTGACATGCCTGTGGCATAGCAACTTGACAGACCTCCACAAGTTTTCACTCAGGTCAGGTCTGGCCAGGGGGACAGATTTGGTGACCTCACTTTGCTCCCAATGAAGGCTTTTCCACGGGCTGACCCCCGGGGCAGGCAAGCTCCAGCTGCAAAACATGATTTGAGAAGATGCTTAGGGAGAAACTTGCTTATCTTTCTTCTGCATTGGCCAGGGCACTTTAGCTACAAATACTGCAAGCTGACTGATAAATGCCAGCAAGGTTTCTAACCGAGAGTCAGGGTGAATCACACCAGCGAGGCGGTTTGGGTAAAGCCTCGGGACTCCAGCCTGGCCCTTTTCCTTACAAAATGACGGAAGGTGTTGCCTGAGGTTCAACAGGTAACAAGACCATGCTTCCACACAGCTTTGGACCAAGTGCTCGCAGTGGGGCTGGTTCCTCCAGCTGAGCCTGCAGGCAGCGGGAAGGCCAGGCACGCTTCCCCACTGGGAGCCCTTTGGAGGTAACAGGTGCCTGTGGTGGGCTGGGTGCCCACCAAAGCCGCTTGATTGCTCCCCTCCTCAGCTGGACAGGGGAGAGAACATATAATGAAAGGCTCCTGGGTCGAGAGAAGGACAGGGAGATCACTCCCCAGTTACCGTCATAGGCAAAACAGAATTGGCTTGGGGAAATTAGTTTTATTACCAATCAAATCAGAATAGGGTAATGATAAAATAAAAGCTAAATTTTAAAACGCTTCCCCCTTTCCCACCCTTCTTCCCAGGCTCAACTTCACTCATGATTTTTCTCTATATCTAGCCCGCCAGCAGCACAGGGACAGGGAATGGGGCTGCGGTCAGTCCCTCACACACTGCCTCTGGGGCTCCTTCCCCCGCAGGGGGAGGCTCCTCACTCTGCCCTGCTCCAGCCTGGGGTCCCTCCTACGGGAGACAGTCCTTCATTAATTTCTCCAATCTGAATCCTTCCCATGGTCTGCAGTTCTTCATGAACTGCTCCAGCCTAGGTCCCTTCCATGGCATGCAGTCCTTCAGGAGCAGCCTGCTCCAGTGTGGGTCCCCCATGGGATCACAGGCCCAGCAAGCAAACCTGCTCTGATGTGGGCTCCCCACTCCATGGGTCCACAGGTTCTTCCAGGAGCCTGTGCACAGCCATTTGCTCCGGTGTGGGATCCTCTATGGGCTGCAAGTGGATATCTGCTCCACCATGGACCTCCACGGGCACAGCCTGCCTCACTATGGTCTTCACCACGGGCTGCAGGGGAACCTTTGCTCTGGTACCTGGAGCACCTCCTCCTCCTCCTTCACTGATCTTGGTGTCTGCAGAGTTGTTACTCTCACATATTCTCACTCCTCTCTTCTGCTGCAGGTGTGCATGTGTTTTTTTCCTTCCTTCTTAAATATGTTATCCCAGAGGTGCTACCACCATCACTGACGGGCTTGGCCTTGGCCAGCAGCGGGTCCATCTCGGAGCCGCCTGGCGTTGGCTCCATCAGACATAAGGGAAGCTTCCAGCGGCTTCTCACAGAAGCCACCCCTGCACACCACTGGCTACCAAAACCTTGCCACGCAAACCCAATACAGCATCCTCTCCTTCTGGCCTCCCTGGTGGAAAGGAGAGATCTCTAGACAGTTGTCTGCCAGCTCTCATCCCAGGTCTTCTCCTTCTGGCCAAGAGCAAGGCCCTCTCTGATTGACTCTAAGGACTGGTATTGCAAAGGAAGAAAAAGCCAACAAGGAAGTGGGGAATAAATCAGGAAACAAACTATGATACTGAGGTGGGGAAGAAAGGAAGACAACTTGCTCAAGCCCTCCTACAACATATAAACAAATGCCACAGGCAAAATCTGAAATGGCAGAGCAGAACCACAGTTTCCATAGGCTTTTCAGTCATAAAAGCTGTGACTACTAGCTGTTAAACCCAACTTAATGGCTGAGAGCTTCCTGTCATCTCAGGTGGTTACAAAACAACAGGGACGCAGGCGCTGCCAGCCCATCCTGTGTCATGACCGTGGCAGATGTGACCCTGCCCGCCTGGGGAACGCTGCACCTCCAGAGCAGTAATGGTCCCTCGCTGCTCCCAAGGGTGATCCCCATGGACAGCACAGCCCTCCCTACAGAAATGCGCTTGTGGTTTTTTCTGGGTAATTTCTCATTAACAAAGCATAACAAAATTGCCCAGTATTGCTTTCTCTGAGTGTGAACTGCTGCTTGCAGGAAGGTTGGGTAGCTCCTTCCCGCAGGGCTATGATGGAAGGAAAGGACCTGCCCTCATTTATTTAATAAATAAAATAAAATTTAATGAAAATGAAAAATATTCCTATTGAAAGGTGTTTGGGGTTTTTTTGTGTGTTTGGGTTTTTTTTAAATAAAAAAGCAAAATCCAATGGGAATAGTCTCCCAAGTAATCCTGATAAACTTCAGAAGTTCCACTCAGTGTTGAAGGAAAAAGGTTAAAGGAAAACATTTCTGAAGCCAGAGAGAAATCTGTATTTATTAACAGGAAAAGTTCAAAAGATTAATCATACAGATTCTTTGATTCATCTTGCAAAGGCACAATCTTGATAAGGAAAATGTTTTGGCAAGAGCACCCTCACTGTTGGATACATGATGGTTACCCTGGAAGAGGGAACAAGAGCTAGCTTGTTGAAATGGCGCTGCAAATGCAGAAGAACAGCAGGTTTTACTGAGCACCGGTTCTAGACACTTCTGTAGACGTTTGTCTTACAGATGCAAATAAAGTGGAAGCTGCAGTCCAAGGTCTTGGACTACTGTCTGACACAGCACTAGCGGGAGGAATGGAGGTAGAAAAGCCATCTCGTCCTTGCCATTTATTTTTTCTCTTGTTCCTGCTGGGTTTAACACTGGCAGAGGATTCTCTGGGGAGATCATAAGGCCATTTGTCTCTGAAGCAGAGATCAACAGGCAGCTCGGTGAAAAGCCATACTGGGGGAAGAGAAATCCAAACCGCAAGCCAGCAAGGTGAGTTAGTAATTCCACCCATGGTTTTGCAAGGGATTAGCTATTAATAAAGATCTAACTGAGGTCAGCTTTGCCTGTAGAGCTGCAATATCAATGATAGCCACGCATCTTGTAGATCTGTTGTATTTCCTCCACGGCAAGTCTGCAGCAGTGAACATAGCTCTAGGCTGTTTCTATATTACTGAAATACACGATTGTGATTTTCTGTCCCTCTTCCTCCATTATCATTAAAAAGAAAAATGAAAGTGTTTCTTCTACTCAGACTCTGCTGTCACTCTCCACGCCCACATTATATTATCTGCTTCTTCATTATCTGGACCACAACAGTAAAAGTACTGAATGAAGCACAGATAAAAACCCCAGAGCTAACTCAGAATACTTGATGTTGCATATTGCCTAACTAGCTAGCTTCCTTTTGCAATCAGATTTTGATTTGATACCATGGCTGAAGATCTTGAAATTGTTTTTGATTCTGACCTTACTTCTGCTTCTTTCTTATTTATGTACTTTTGTCACCTCTGGAAGCTTTGAGCTTTATTTCCTTTGTTTTGATTCCACAAATATTCATGGTTTAGGTTGCATGAATGTCTGAGGTTTCTAAAAAAGACTAAACTTAGGGTTTCAGGACAACCCACGATCTTCTAGTGCTACATGAAACCCTTTTTAATAATAATGCATAAAATATGCACCAGTATGGAATTTTGGGCTGATTGGTTTTTTGGGTTTTTTTGGCTTTGCTTTTTTTTCCCCTGGCCTGACAAAGGCTCCTAGTGCTATTAGCTCTACCCTAAATTCCATTTCCATCCCTGTGCATGGGGGGGTGGGGGGTGGGGTGGACATCCTTTCCAGCAACACCAGAGAGCTGTAGGGACTTTATTCACAGGTGGCTTGGAAACAGCATGTGGAAGCCAAGTGATACGCACATGACAGTCCTGCTCTTTTGAGCTGTTGTGTTCTGCTAATGTGACACCAGGTCAAAAAAAAGGACATCAAATTTGACCTTCTCCAGTTCCGGACAAAACAAAAATATTATCAAGGGGGTTTTTGGCTTTCATCTCTCTTCTATTTAATACGTGCCTTCCTAGTAAACGTTTTACAGATCCCAGTGGTTTCTGTGGAGTAGAAACAAATGTTAAAGGAAACAAATCCAATGGAAAAGGCTTGGGGTTTGGTATGTTGGGTGGATTTTCTTTAGTTTTATTTTTTTATACCCTTTTTATGCTTTTGTCCAGAAATGACAAAACTGGTTCCCAACTTGGAACATGATTGTTTATGACAATAAATCAGTTGACTTCATTGCTGCCATGCCATCCAAAATGACTTTGTAATCTGGAAAAAAATAATTGTGATGAGGAGAAAGGGAGCGATGGCCATTTCCCAGGCTTTTCTGACCTTCTGAGGAAGAATTGGAACTTGCCTAGTGGTTTAGATGCTAATCTGTCTACCCAGTGTGTGGGTGTGTTCTGAGTCACAGCCAACATGTGCACTCACTTCTAAAACAGGGCTTCCTAAATATTTTTGTAAGGGTAACTTTTGTTTAACTTTCATTTGGCAGACTCTCACACTGAGAATGGTCAAAAGCTCAGGAAGGACCATATGTTGTGTATGGCGCTGCTAAGAACAACTTTGAAAGTTTTCAGACCTTCTCTCAAACTGAAGAAGAAAAGCCTCACCCCTTCCCCCAACATAAATTAGAATACTGCTTTTTTCTCACCCACTTGCCAGGAAACCACATCTGTCAGGCTTCAAAGTGTGCAACAGCTGTCTGTCCATGGTGAAGACAAATGTCTAGTTTTTCTTTTCTTTTTTTTTTTTTTTTTTTTTGGCATTTGTTGTGTTTATTTTTTAAATCCATGCCTAGTTACTAAAACTCAAGGGGCATTCTGCTGAGGACACTCCAAGCAACTGTAGCTGTGCAAGTCCTGAGCAAACAGGATACAGTGACCATATAATACAGGCAGCAAGCACCATAGAGATTTCTGCAAAGAGAAGTAATTTTTTTTTATTGTTCTGCTTATTACATAACTGGGAACACAGATAATGAACATGTTCCAGTCAGAGCATCTCAGGTGTTACAAATTGCTTTCTCTCTTGGAGGCCCTGTTATTAACCCAGTTACTGCTGGTAATAATACCTGCTGCTCTGCAAATAAGCCTGAAAAATGCGCTGGGGCCAGATTCAATAAAAGGCTTAGGTGACTCAGCGTAAGTTGGTGTAATACCCCGTATTTAAGATCTCAGGCCTTTGAGCAGAGTCTGAATCCTGAGCAATAGATCTATAAAGCACACAAAGAGTGTTAGGTGCCTGCAATAACAACCCCAAACAGCTTAGTGTGCACCTGTTTAGACCTAGCCAATAACGCTGGTTGGGTGGGGAGAGGAACCTTAAAACCCACCTGGCAGACTTGCAAGGAGATACTTGCATTCAGTCAGGATCCACAAACCAGATCCCTTCCAAAGTATAGCTTTGTGGACTTTTTTTTCCTTTTTTTTTTTTCTTTTTTCTTTTTTCTTTTTTTTCTTCTCTTCCTTCAGAGAATTAAGCAGGCCTTATGCTTTTTAATGTTCCTCCTTTGCCACACGTTCATAGAACACCCTGTTGCTAAAGCTGTAACCTGGGAAGCTGGGAAGTGGATGTCCTAAGTTTGGTTCCCTGCTTTGGCTGCACAGTGTGTGTGGGAGGGGGGCTTCCACACACACACACCCCCCAGCCCGTCCCCAGAGATTGTGCAATTAGCAGCTCTAAAGTAGGTCACTGTGAGTGGGCTGGAGGGATATGCTCCTCATTCTCCAGCTGCAACTGTGCAGAAAACAATTCAAGATTCATTAGTCCATAAAGAGAAAGAGCATATTAAGCAACCAAGTCATGTTTTCTCATGCTCAGGACACTCACCTGGCATGAGGGCAACCAGTTTTCTGGCCCTTGTCTACGCTTGACTTTCGGTGTTTTAACCAGTGGTGGTTGCATGTGAACTGCAGGAAAAAGAGGTCCCAACAGGGGAACTAAAACTCAGGCCTGTCCAGCTCTGCTTGGAGTGAGTGTCGTAACCAACACCAGGCTGGTGACATGGCTGGAACGGGGCTGCCTGCTGCCAGAGTAGCCTCTCTCCTGCTGGCCAGGCTTTTTCTGAAGAGACTGTAAAGATTTGCGTCCAAATATATTTGAATATTCCCTGTTCAAGTAGGCAATGAAGATTTCCAAGTCCCGTAAGTAAGTAATCAGGCTACTATGATGTGCTTGGGCAAAGGAGAGAAATTCTGCATTTCAGTAGCAAACAGCAACACCCGCTGCATGTGATAAGGTGAGAAATAGGTCCCTGAAACCTGACCATGCTCTAAGGACCCACTTGTGGGACCTACTGTCTCCACAGTAGGCTTACTTAAGGATATGTACAAAGCAAGCCTTTGGTTGCTTACTCAACTCCACCAAGATTGGGAAAACTCAGGACAGGCACAGAAGTATGGCTCCAAGTTCCTGGTAAACTTAAATAAATCCTTGAACTTAAATGCCACCAGCTTTATTGGGATTTTAGTCTTAAATGCCTCAGCTGGGTCAAGTCCCAGATCAGAAAATCTTGTATGGATTTGACTTCTAGCTCCTTTTTATGTAAGCACCAAGGGATAGAGCTTCCTGCAGGCTGCAGTGCTCCAAGCTAGACCATCCCTCTGGAAGGAAACACCATTCAAAGTTTTGCTGTCAGTTACCCCACTACAACTTTCACTCAGTGGTGATGCAACTGACAGCATAACTGGGCCAAAAGATAGCAGAATTGGAGTTTTCTTTAGAGGCAGTGCCATGCTATAGGATGGTGAGGAGTAAGTAGACCCATTGCTACCAGAAGCTCCATGTGGCCAATGCAGTAGAGCCTTTACCCCTTGGAAATCCAGCACAGCAGAAAGCTCACAGATGTGATGAAGAAAAACTCTCCAAAGAGTCAGAAACCTTTTCAGACCCAGAAGCTCAGTGGACCATAGATGTATGCACCTTTGAGATGCAAAGTGTATGCAGAGTGGTAAGGCAAACATATTCCAAACCTATTTTAAACTTCTTTCTGCCGCTTTCTTCCTCAGTGTTGTTTCCCTTCCTTGCAAAGTTAACCTAGGCCAGCCACTCACTGTCCCTCAGAGCCCATCTTCCTGCACAGGGAGCTGAACGCCTCCAGCTGCTGGTAGCATTCCCACCCACGTTACCACAGCAGCAGAAACAGCAAAACATTAAACACAAGGACGCTGTGTGGGCAAAGTCCCTGCATCCTCCGGGTTCATGAGCAGCCTTTATGCAGCTGCCAGGCCCCCGGAGGAGCCTGCAGAGCTTGAGTGTTCACTCCAACTCCTTTTCCAGCTGAGCCTGGCACATTTCTGGGACAACTAAGACAACTCATGTGCAAAACGAGTAGCCAGCACTGGTTATGCCCAGTTTATGTGTTTTTCAGAGGAGCGTTTTAGTGGCCCATCTATTCAGAGTGAGCATAACTTAAACAAATACACTTCTTGGTAACCTTTGACTGGCACAATTGTCCTTGTATTTCTACCTAGGCTCCACCCTTGCATTGCATGAACCCTTCTTTTAGAGATAAGTCAACACAGAGGAATTCATATGGAAATATCTTCCGATGTGGCATTGAGGTGAGTAGCATATGAAAAGCATGTGTATTACTTTTGGCTTGTTTTCAGTTTATTTTTTTCTTCCTTTGGACATATCTGATCTTCAAAAAGTAAGGAGTGGCATAGACTTCATTTCGTATTAGCTGACTACAGCTATAGATTGGATTGACATGCACTGATGTGTTAATTTGGCAAGTTATCAAAAAATCAGAGCCAAAAACCTCACAGTCAGGCAGCACAGCTCCCTGGAAAAAAGATTTCCTTAAATAATTTGACAATATGACAGCTCTGTTCAAGAACAGTAACTGTATTGGGACAGTGTATTTTGATTTCTCCAAGACACTCAATTTAACATGACGTGACATTTTGATTTAAAATGTGCATTAACTGGAACTTACAGGGGGGTGTGTTAGATGGATTAGAAGTTGATTCCCTGGTAGATTTTTGAAAGGTAGCTGTCCATAAGGAGATAACTGGAACTGTTTCTTGTGGCCCATCTGGGAGCAGTTCTTAGTCTGATATGGTTTGATATTTCAATTCATGACCCCTCAAAAAAAAAAAAATAATCTGAAGTCTTTACTGGCAAATTTGGTAAGTGATTAAAAAAATAATCACTGAGGTCATTAATAGGGAATCACTCCTGCTTTGAGAGTGATCATTCATTTAAATGGTCAAGTCTGAAGAAATGCATTCTGATGTGATTACACAAAAGAATTTAGGTTTGACAATAAAGAAATGAGGCTGAGGCTGAGCAACTGCCTGGGAAAACTCTTCCAGACAAGGACTTTTTGAAGACTCTTCCTAGACAATCACCACATTTTTGTCTCCTCAAGACATATAGATAAGAGAGACCTCCCACATTTCCCCATTATCACACACATAAAATCACAGTGTTGCTGTGAAGCAGCAAGAATGAAATATATCAATTTTAGAATGCTTTACCAAATCTGAGATCTAAGTAAGCCATCCTGAAAGTGTATGTTTGATACATCATGGCTGGGAAAACATAATCACCGAAACCAAGCAAAGTAAAAAACCAAACAAAAACCCCTTACCCATAACACAAATCCTTTTGGGTTGAAATTTCCTTGCTTGGTTTCAACTTAAAGATGATTGGCTTTTGGAAAGACTGAAAAAAAACCCTCAGTAGTTATTGTGTGACACAATTAAATTACAAGCACAAAAGTGCTTTGCATTTGAAAAAAAAAAAAAAAAGTTGTTCAGACTAATTTTTTTCTGTCCAAAGTTACTTTCTTTCCCCTGTGCCTTTTTTTTTTTTTTTAATTATTTTTTTGGTGCATTTGTGCACATAAAGACTCAGTCAGACTAGTGTGCTTTTGTCATATGCTCTTCTAGAATTATGAAACGAAATATATATATACGGGCTCTGGGAATATATAAATATGACCAAAAGGAGCAGACTAACTGAAGATAATAAAAATACATGAAAAAATATGTGACCATTATTAAAATAAACAATAACACAGAGGAAAAAGTGCAAAAAGGTAGCTTGTATTATTTTCCTTTGAAATTTACACTTGCAAGTAGCTATTTAGGAATATCTAAGACTATGTCACATAGTTCTTTCCAGAAGAAACTGCATTTATTACATACATTTCTTGGAACCATCCAGTTGAATGAGATGATTCTACCCCTCTGCTCTTGTGAGACCCCACCTCGAATGCTGCCTTCAGCTTTGGGGCCCCCAACATAAACACGACATGGACCTGTTGGAGCAAACCCAGAGGAGGGCCATGAAGATGACCAGAGGGCTGGAGCACCTCTCCTATGGAGACAGGCTGAGAGAGTTGGGATTGTTCAGCCTGAAGAAGAGAAGGATCCAGGGAGACCTTACAGCCACCTTGCAATACCTAAAGGGGCCTACCAGACAGCTGGAGAGGGACTTCTTACAAGGGCATGTAGTGACAGGACAAGGGGGAATGGCTTTAAACTGAAAAAGGACAGATTTAGATTAGCTATTAGGAAGAAATTCTTTACTGTGAGGGTGGTGAGGCACTGGAACAGGTTTCCCAGAGAAGCTGTGGCTGCCCCATCCCTGGCAGTGTTCAAGGCCAGGCTGGATGGGGCTTTGAGCAACCTGGTCTAGTGGAAGGTGTCCCTGCCCATAGCAGGGAGGTTGGAACTAGATGAACTTTAAGGTCCCTTCTAACCCAAACAATTCTATGATTTCGCTTTCTAAGAGGAATAAAATCTGTTGTAATGGCTAATGTCATCTATTTTCCTTTGAAAACCATCGCTGCCAAGAGAGGCTTTTCAAATGGCTTTGAAAACGTTGATGAGGAAGGTGGCGTGCTGAGCCTAGTTAGGTAGCCATGCCTATATGCACACCTCCAACAACGTTGTTTTAATAATTAATAGGTTTTGAGACAGAAAAAAAACCCACAACAGTACCAAGAGATGGTGGGGTTTTAATGTCTATGCTGCTGTTTCAGGACATTTTATCTTCTGGATCTTGTAATATCTGTCATGATACAAGCCTCCTGGAAAGATATCTGACACCAGATGTTTCTAATCAGTAGTTTGCCCCAACTGCCTGGTGAAACAGAGTGACAGACCACAGAAACCCCCAGCTAATATTCACAAAGAAAGAGCAGTATTCACCTGTGAAGACCCTGGTACTACAGCATTGGACTTCCATGGACCTATGAAAAACATGTCCCATGACCAACTATGGGCTAATTTTTCAATGTTGTAACCTTGGAAGATAAAAAAAAATCCCCATAAATGTCTTGGGTTTTCTTTGGAAGACATTTAGGGAGAGAAATGACATTAAGCAGAAGACATACGGAAATGTGTCATGGACAGCTACACCATAGGTTCAGGTACAATGTTTTGAGTTTCTTGTTGACTTCACATAGTGACAGATACAAAGCCAATGGCTTTCAAGTAGCTGCAGGATCCCAAAGATGTACTATGTCAGTTTTTCTTAGCAGAAAGGATCTCTTAACAGACTCACTTTTTTTATTTAGAGGCTAAAATCTGGAGTGGGTTGACCTTTTGGACCAGTTCAAGAAAGCACTTAGTTTTAAGCTGAAACGCACTGAGGCACAATATGATTCTTTACAGCTAGAATGGGCCCATTCGGTGCTTGATTTGTCTTTTTAATGTGCCAGATACACGCACTATCTGTTCCTGGTAAGAGCTTAATACTGTAAATGCAACGAGGCTGGTCCTCCACATAGTCCTTTCGTCAGCCCATGGGGTAACATGATTTGCTTCAGCAGGGGGTCACTGCTGATTCATGCCACCAGAAGGTGTAATTAGAGGACCCAGCTCATCCATCCTGGGGTGTTAGATGCCTTCCTTCCTCCTATTGGTTTGTTAACTTTGGGTTTGATTTGATTTTACCATGCAAATTTTTCAGCCTCTACAGTGCAGCATGGCACATTTGTTTGAAACTGAGGTTCAAACTGACATTGAGAAATCTACCTTTCATACACACATGCAAAAACAAGGACATGCAGCGTAAAGTTACATTTCATATACAAAACCAAGCAATGTGAGAGCTCCAGTTACCTTTTATGTCTTCCATAAAAGGCAATTAGATTATCTCAACCAAATATGACTTTTGTTTTCTTTTTAACATTCAAGTGAACAACAGAAAAGAAAAAAAAAATCAGTCCATGAAAGAGAAAAATGCTCACTTTCATTGCTTAGGTTAAAGCAAAGCTAAAAATAAATTATTGTCATCCTGCTTTCTAACAACCTTTAATAGGACACTAGGCAGCAAAAAAGAAGGCACCACTTTTTTTATAGCGCAGATATTATAACTCAGGTTTCATTTGAATTCTGTTACAGTCAGCTGGTTACAAGCAGGCTGGCTCCTAAGTCGGCTCAGCAAGACACTGTTTGTAAGGAAGATTTTTAACTGTCTGTCACCTTTTGCACAGGGGACTTTGCAGGGAGTAGAAACAAGACAAAATAGAAAACATCTCTCCATGGGTAAACTGCATCTTTGCTGACATCCCAGTCCTATTCTGCTCTTGACAGTCAACATAAAGCCCCGTACAAAGTGACATTTTTACATCCAGAACAAAGATGATCCTCCTATCTGGAGTAACTTTTAAATAATGTCCTTACGAAGCTGCCAAAACAAGCCAGGCCATTCAAAAGGCAAAGTTTCTTGAGTTCAAAGAGAGAAGGTTTTTTGCACTGAACTTTGTTCTGGCAGTGTATTGAAGTGGCTTCAGGACATACTAGCTCCATTTCTACCTTCGCTCAGTATTTTGTTCAGACAAGTCCAGTCCAGACTTAGTTACCCAACTTCACTGTAGTCAGCTACAATCCTACCTTTCTGTCATACTCATCTTTGGCACGCTGGAAATCTCACTTGCTCTTGTTCAGAAGTCTCTTAAAACATTCCTAATAATTTTAAAAGCCAACATGTACAGATTTTGTTGCTGTTGGTGCTGGTTTTCTTTTTTGTCTGTGTTACATTTTCTAGTAATAAAAATAAAATTTCTAGTTAGCAAAGAAGGTCTGTGACAGCTTCCTTTGGGGAAGGGGGATGGATTTGGAAATATTTGCACTGTACTGTAACTCTCAGCTGACATTTGGGTAAAGTATTAGAAAGTTTGTTGTTGCCTTAGGAAAAAGAGGCTTTGCACTGTCAAAAAAAAAACCCCAAAAAACCAAAAACCAAACACAACACTAAAAAAAGACATTGTTTTTAATCATACTGTCTTTCTAGAAAATGCTTTCACAGCACTCCAGCCTGCCACTCAAGTTACTATATCAAAGCTCATTGTTCGCATTCTCTGCCACACAAGCAGCCCTATGCCACAGCGCTTTGCAAATTCAAGTGGAAAGTCAAAGATTAAAGCAAGTTTCTTCAAGATGCTTTTGTATCAGAGGTCTTCATACAAGCATCCTTTCTTTTGCTTGCAAGTACACTAATCATATTTCAATTGCATGCCTACAATATAAAGTTAACAGCTTCCTTATTTTAGCATTTCCCCTCTACTCCCTCTGTCTTTTCAATTATACTAGCTAGGTCATTTCTTTCATTTCCTTTCTCCCGTGTCCTGCTTTCATTTCTTATACAAAATCATATTTGGTCACTTACACTTTTCTTGAGGATAAGCACACGACAGCAGCATCTCTTGCTCCACCATGGTGCTCTTTGTTGCAGAGGTCAGTGGTCTTTTGAATAGTGCTTTAAGAAAATATTTTGGAAAGCTAAGCTCACTCATGCAGGCTTCTGATCTTCTACAGCACTCTTGGCTTTTGTGTGTTGTCACATGTTATCCTCCCTCCTGAGAAACCCGTGAAACAGGTCTGGCAACACACATCTTGCGTGTCAGAAGAGTTTTAATTGATTCATTGCAACAGGTACCCACCCTCATTAAAAAAAAAAAAGTTGTTGAAAGGAGTAGTCTCTTAGCGCCTCATTTGAAATTACAGAACCTACCAAATGTCACAGCTGGTGCACTTTAAAGGGAAACTACTTGCTGGGTTTGCAAATATACAGGAAATAATTTTAAATCAACCTTACATGCCAAATAAACCACAGCTAGCGGTACAGTTCAGATGCTCCTACACTGTGGGAAAGCAGGAAGCCTTCTGCTGTGTACCAAGATGACAAGAGCTGCCACTGCATCTCCCCAGTGCACAATTTCTTGTGGGACAAAACAACTCTGCATCTCTGCTACAGAGGCTTCTGCCTCCATGAACAGCAACTCTGAATAAGGCTGATGTGAACAAATCATGTGAACCTGACTTCCTGAATGCCTTAGTGCTTGCCTCAGTGTTTGCATAGAGGATTCCTCCATGCAGCAAGCATGGAGGTTGCTCTGCCTTCCAGCAGCCCCTGTCTACCCAGCCAGGACTCAGTGAGGAACTCCCACCACTGCCCTGCAAGCCTCTCACAGCTCAGTTCCAATTTATCCATTACCCCTGTGACCAAGAGGAATTGCAGGTGGGCCCTCATTAAGACCTGTATCAATTTCACATCAGGATGCATCTTTTAGTACCCCTATAGCAGTTTCCTGCTGCTGTTGCTCTTTCAGGGTGGTGATAACATTGTCGAGTGCAAACAAGGCTGTGGTTAGCAAGGAACCAAAAAGCAGGAGACGCGGGATTTGTGCCTGACTCTGCCTCTAATTTGCCCTGTGACCGTGGGCAAATTGCTGTACCTCTTGGTGTTTCTGTTTCCCCATCTCTAACACATGCATAATTATAGTCCCCTTTCTCTGGAAAATGCTTTGAAATCTATGCACAAAATGCAGCATGAAAGAGGAAGCTATCATTATTGCACACTTGTAAAATAATGGGATGAGGCAGACAATAAGCAGTGAGTATTGGAGATTTCATGCATGTAAAGTGTTGTGTTTTAAGAGTAACACGACCTTATTGTTATAATGATTTTTAAGAAAAGATACTCCTACAGAATTTGGCAAAAGTTCAGTTTCTGTTTTTACAGTGGAATGCTGAGAGAAAAATCTAAATCAATTCTCACTTCTAGGAACATTACTCTCTCCTGGAAACAGCAAGTCCACCAGCAGTTCCTAGGTGGAAAATGACATAATATGGCAATTTCCTGCTTTTCTTTCACCTGGGTAAATAAAATCTCTCATTTTGCAGCCTGTAAATACTTATGTTATACTCAATAGGTCTACATACTCATCTTCTTTCTCTCTCTTTAAAAACTAAAATGCAACAATGCTTACAAAGATTGTGGGTTTTTTCATGTGCAGGTAAGTTTGAACAGATTGATGCAAAGTTATGTTTTCCAGAGGCTGAATTTACTCACACGGGAGCCTTGTACTTGTTTTAATACTTCAGTGAACAAAATGAAAGGGGTGCCCAGAGATGCTGTGGATGATGCCCCATCACTGGAAGTGTTCAAGGTCAGATTGGTCAGCACTTTAAGTAACCTGACCTGGTAAAAGTTGTCCCTGCCCATGGCAGGGGGTGGAATAGATGATCTTTCAAGGTCCCTTCCAACCAAAACCATTCTGTGGTTCTGTGTGTATATTCACCCCATTTGGAGCATTATATTTGGAGCATTGCTCACTGAGGGGCCAATCAGGAGGACGGTAAAAGGCATGACAGTGGATTAGTTTTCCCCTGGACTTTAGAGCAAATAGTTTTTCACCTGCTGTACTCTGAAAGACAGCAGCTACTGGGCTGTGGGAAGTGCACAATGGAGCTGCCTTGGCTTTCCTGCCTCTGCTTCTGCTGCCATATTCCATGCAATTTCACCCTCAGCCTGAAGACTTCACAAGTGATGGCAATCTTGATGATGGCACTCTTGAGATGATATACTAAGAACTCATATGAGGTTAAAATATAAGAAAAACTTGTGAAAGCTTGCAGGAATCATGTTGTCTGTGTTGTCGATGAAGAATCTAAGTTATTGCTTTTTTTCCCCCTCTGCATCCTTTTTCTGTAAGACAGTTCTCAACAGAAATTTGAGAAATAGCCCAGAGATTAAGCTGGGCAATGCTGAATTGAGGATAAATGGCTGTGGGGAAATAACTTTTTGTGAAATGCCCCTTGATTGCATGTTAATACTAGCACACTCTGAAAGCTTACCTGAGTCTTGAAACATAATTCTCTACATGACTTAACATGGCCAGCCAGGTTTATTATAGACCAGGAGAATGGTAAATGTATAACCTGCTTGCTTCTTACTCCATAATCCATTAACTTCAGAGCCGTGTTCTAAGATGTCCTAGGGTTACTGCAGTGATGATTTATAGTAAGAAGTGAATCACTCAGAGCTGCAAGCTCAGAAACCCTTGGAAGTGCACTTGCAGAAGGGAGTGCATTTATTTGTATTGACTGGATACATAATGTTGCAGTAGGTAACTTCTCAATAATCACATTCTTATGACATTAGCAAACTCATACTGGGTATCAGATTGGCATGGTCTGACTTGAATTTCAGCGGAAAGGGCTGTTATGAAAAAAAAAAAAGGCTTTTTATAGAGGTAATACAAAAATCGCACAACAAATCCTTTAAAAATCTTTTTCCCCCTTTCCATGTGAGCTGTAATTCTGCCTGTGGATGAAACAGGTCAGGAATTAAAGCTATTAACCAACCTTTGGAAATGGAAGGCATGGTGTGAGTTGATTCCAACTTTTTACAGCAGAGATGTGAAAAATAGCAATTGAAACTAGGCTTTTTGATGCTTGAGATAATATTTGGATGAGTGAATGCATTTGGTTAAACATAAAATCCTAAAAATTTGAAAACCATCTAATAAGCTAAGTGAACCAGTACTGTCAACTGCAGAAAAACACTAGGAAGAGTCAAGTTTACATACAAGAGCATTCTGTTGTAATCCTGAAATTAAAGTATGAAGTGGTATCAGCCATTGATGCCTTTGGACAGACTCCAAGCATTCAAACTGATGCATACATTTGTATGTGAGTTATGGCAAGGAGCGTTCAAATGACAAATATCCCGTAATTGTGGTGCTTGATCTTTCAAGAAGCTCATATCTGTAATTATAATCATTGTCTGAAAACACAGTGCAGGTTTACAGTAACTATGCAATTGATGCTTGTCTCCACTTCTGTCACTGAAGTGACAAAATAACCAAGCCATAACTCGCTCACATCTGCTTCCTTATAATGCTACATTTGTCCTCACCCCAATATCTGGCCATAACCTACAATTATGTGTCATTAGCTTTCCGTGGAACTCATCAAAGGTTGTCCAATTCAAGGCTGATTTGGGAATATGCCAAAAGCTTGAGGGTGGACCTTAACTGACATAAAATGGAGCAGGCTTAAGCATTTTTTTCTTTAAACAGCACACATTTCCCACTTCAGGTGATAACTCTTACCCAGTGCAATGTGAAGATGGCATCCTGAATATATTGGTCCACAGAGGCATGTGACTGTGTCATCCAGACCATATGGGTCATCTTTGCTTTTCTGTTCTAGGTGAAGGACCCTAAAATGCTTCATTCAGCAGAGCAGTTTTTTGAAAGGCTTTAAGGTATTATGCAAAGCACCTGCTTCTTGCACAGCAAGTGCTACAGGACTGGGGAAAGGGTAGGAAAGGGTGCCAGTGCTCTCTTTGGAAAAGATGAAGCTCACTTGGGAGAAACAGTGCTGAAAGTGCTGCTTCAACGTGGAAGAAGTGAACTGTGAGGTTATAAAATATGAATATGTAAAGAGTGGCATTGGCAGTGTATGCATCCACAGCAACTGCATGCAGGCGGAAAGCACAGCACACGCTGAACCCAGAGCCGCTGTGTGCAAAAGGCTTTAGGAAGCCTTATCTTGTTGCATCCATGTGTCTAGAGTGAGAAGCTGCTTCCTCACACCAAGTTTCAGACACCTGGAGTGTAGATCCCTGTACATCAAGTGGTCAGCCCAGGCTGCCTCCATGGTCAGTGAGAGAACTGGGCATGCTGAGGATATGGGTCAGCTGAGCTGTTCCAGACATCTCTTTCAGGAGGAGATGAACCAGACCCTAGGCCCCTTTGTTGCACTGGCTCACTCTCTGTTGTCTGTAAAGGGGACCTGCTGTGACTAGCTCTGAGGTGAACCTCTCTACATTTGCTAAGATGAATTCTGCTTTTCAGACACAGCACAAAAACAAATGGGTTGCATTTATTCTTCTAGCTGCACTTTTCCATTCCTCTTCTCAGACAGGGGATGAACAGTTTCTACTAAGTTGTGCCCTGTGGACTCTAGGATGGCCCTGGGACATAATTCATCCTCCTGAGACCTCCTACTGGGACCCTAAAAAGCAAGAGGAGCCACAAGGCAGTACACAACAATACCACTGCTGAACATGTCACTGCATAGAAGCAAAAGCGGGGAACCTGTGGGGAACACTTGAAACATGCTAGATCAAGAATTACTGAAGATAGAATCATTTAGGTTGGAAAAGACCTTTAAGACCATCAAGTCCAACCAGGACTGCCAAGTCTACCACTAAACCATGTCACTAAACACAGCATCTATGCATTTTTTAAACACTTCCAGGGATGGTGATTCCACCAATTCCCTAGGCAGCCTGTTCCAATGCTTGACCAACCTCTCAGCGAAGAAATTTTTCCTAATATTCAATCTAAACCTCCCCTGGTACAACTTGAGGCAGTTTCCTCTCATCCTGTCACTTGTTTATCTGGGAGAAGAGACCTACCCCCAGCTGCCCACACCCTGCTTTCAGGTAGCTGTAGAGAGATAAAACTGTTGTAATGCTTGTGGGGGATTTTAGTTTAAATTAAACAGTGACTCAACATTTCGATTTCTCAAGATCACAAATCAAAAGCCATCATATATTTTTAGGCAAAATCTAATTCAAGCATCCACTGGCAGGGTAATTTCTGTGTGACATGTATCCACTGTCAGACACAGTGCAGATTTCTGCAGAGCAAACAGCAGTAAGATAACTTGGCACACCAGCTACTTCATCTGGAGTCATTTCAAGGAATGCAGCATCCAATACTTGCCCATTCAAGCCGACTATCAAAGTTTTTCCTCCTAAATTTCCAGTTCCTTTAGACTAATGAGCATAAAACTCATCAGGCTGAAATGACCATGGGAGTGAAATCAGCCTGCCGAGCTCCTGCAGAAACCTGAAAGTATCCAGGGACAAAAGGCTATGAGGAAGTGATGTGCTTTCTCACTCTCTTTGAGGGTGATGCAATGTGCTGTTAATCCAGCACTATGTTTTTTTCCTAGCTTCAGCTCAAGGGATCAACAATCACACCTGAAGGCATGAGGGATGTGTTTAAACAAAGGAGATGTGAACAGATCCAAACCTCAGACCTAAAACCAGGCAAACATAAAGACTGCGTAAGGCAAAAAGGAGGCAGATGCAGTAATTGCAAGGGCAAACCCATGAAGAATAATGAATCCAGTAATAAACTGCTGCCAGCACTTCTGCCAAATTTCTGCCACGTTTCTGCCAGCTGCCAGATTTCCAGTTGACTCTGTGTGCTGATCCACTGCCTGATCCTGCCCGTTGAGGGGAGCACAATCTGGGAGTTTGTTTTTAAAATATTAAGTTCTCTTTCCAACTTGTTTCTCTGTGCATTTGGTTATGTTGTGGTGTAAGTTTCTGGTCAATGAGCTGGTGAACCAAGAGGGCTGATGCACTGCAAGTCTGCTTCTGCTATACACTCACACTTGCAGCAGGTCCCCTCAGGGCTCTGCTTGCCAGCTTCATTACTTGCGGCTTTGAATCCCCATTCAGGATTTCCAGGGGTTCCTCCGGCCATTACAGATGAAGGTGCACTGAGGTGCTTGGTGGGCCAACATTGCTCAGGTCTGTAGCTGTTTGCTTTGCCAGTAATGAATCATACTAGTCCAATATGGATAAAAGAAAGTCAGATGTAAACTGTGAAAGTCACATGTTAAAGTCAGAAAATCATACTCTGCAGGTCAAGATTTTGCTTGCTGAAAAAAGTAGGGAGAGGTAGATATCCAAGTGTCAGCCCTGGAACTCTTTATAAGGACAAATAAAGGCAATGCATAAGCTTTTTTAAGGCTCCTACATTAAGCAGAAAGGACAGACTGTATTAGTTGCTTCCACTCAAAATGTATTGATAGAGAGCAAAGCCACCACCACTGATCATGCTTGTACCATTTTCCATATTTAAACCCTGTGGATCACCCTAAAACAAAGGAGTCGGGAAGCCAAATTAATTTAATTCAAGAAGGGAGGGTAGCTGGAGAAAAGAGGGCATGGATAGTTCCCTTGGTCATGGAAACCTTCAGTTAGGTGTCCACTTCAGAGCCCGTTTGCAGCTGCTCCCACCACATGTCAGGGGCCAGCAGCCTTTTCCAGCAGTGCTGGGTTACAGGAACGCAAAGCTGGCTTAAAACTACAGTATACCTGTCCTCCTCTCACTGTTTGTCATTTTATGTGATTGCCTGTATTTTCTTCTGGTTTTCAACTACAATTAGCATATAAACAGGCATTTCCTCACCCTTAGTGCTGAAAATTTTTGTCGGGAACAAAAAAACCAGAAAGGTATAATAACGAGAGGAAGAGGATAGTCTTTTGTATTAGTCAGTGCATGTAGCCAAGTTCTTTTAGAAAACAATAATTAAGCATAAATAGATTAGATAATTCTAATCTTTGCTAGAAATGATAGGTTAAAACTAGAGGGCACATTGAGGGTATTACATGTATAGGAGATCCCTAGTATGATTGTATATCTGTGAAGTGAGAAAAGAGAATTACTCTAAGGAGGGGGGGACAGGACGGGGACACACGGGACAGGACAACATGGGACAGGGACCCAACCACAAACATTCATTTAAAAAAAATCATAAAACTGATCATTTAGGGTGTAGGAGGTTGCTCATAGTTGGAGGGTTTAATTATGCTGCATTTTTTGGGTGAGTAAGCTTCTTGACTTCTTTTCAATGTGCTGACCAGAGGACAAGTGTGAGCTTCACTGTATTTAGTAAATACCTTAGGGTAGATGAATTCCAAGTGACAACCACATGGTTTCATGCAGCAAGATGGCGACTTGTCATCACCATCAATTTATCATCACACAAATTGTCAACAAAGAAGTGGCTACGTTACTGGCAAGTGAGTGTGACACCTTAATGACATGGAGTGAGTCCTTCCTTGCTTACTTTTAAATCCCATAATTTCTTTTGTCTTGATACACATTTTCACAAGCACGACTCTTGCACACGCACCGCAAGCAGGCAGCCCCTATCAAGTATGTCCTCAAATTTTAGGAAGACCTAATGCAGAAGGAGCCAGGCACCAAAGGAGCCTGAAAAGCAAAAAGGCCCTGCAGAGGCAACCAAAATTTAGGCAATCTCTGATTAAAGCTTTCAGCCCTACTAGATTATTTGTGCCGTGTCCAACAGCTGAAGCTAATTCAAAGCTCCAAAAGCATTAAGCTTTATGCTTAAGGAAGGAGCTAGAAACGCCCCCGAGCCACTCCATTCTGGACTAGGGAGCCAGATGTGTCCACACAGACCAGCAAAGGAAACGTCCCCCACTCAGGCAGCAAGGCAGCCAGGCGCCTCTATGTCACTGTCTCACTAACAACTGCACAAACTGTTGGTGCGGCGTCAAAAATCAGGTGTGTTCAGTATTTGTTATACTTAGATGAAAGAAGTGACATGTTGGGTACAAATTGGCTTAGAGAAGGATAGCAAGAACCCATTTTTAACATTTAATTTTAAAGATCAGAATTTCAAGAATATGATTTTTGGAGATACGTTTGCTGAATTTAATCAGTCTTCACTTATGTTCGTTACACATATATGCTGCTTCATCTTATGCACAAGACTCCAGCTTTCTCACATTTAAATGTGATATGCCTAATAACTCAGAACTCTGAAGTACTGTATCTATTGATGTCTTTGCTGCTAGCCATAGACCTGCGATTTTAAGAATTCTTTTCTATTTCCAAATACTCTCTGCACCAGGGGCTGACATCTAGCTTATTATTCACTCTGCTACTGATTTATTTGGCATCTGTGCTTTGCTTGCTGGGGATCAGGAGATTTGATCAAAGGCGTAAATACAAAATACAGTCTAGGCTCAACATTTTTTGCATTCATTCAGGTAACTTCGATGTAAAAGTTCAGTATATTGTACAATAGAAGAGGTTCTTCTATAAGGTGTCCAATACCATTAAGTAATAAATGTGACTTTAAAAGAGAATTTTTTAATGTTAGATCTGACATTAACTTTCAAAAGGTGAAATACTTATTCACATAGCTATTCAATTTAACTTCACTAACAAAATAATTCCAGTTCAGTTTCTTACGATTATCATACTGGTTTTATGGTAGTGTCTTTTGACTGGAGAAAACAAGAAAAGCTACAGTTCTAGGTTTTACACTAGTTCATGCCAAATATATATATATTTCCAATATTATACTTCAAATTACCAAAAAAATGTCATCCCATCATGGCTTGTCCAAGGAGGTCTGTGACATAATGATAAGATATAACCCTCAGTGTTTCTGCTGTTAATTACCCTGATCTTATAAATCTACTCCCGTGCTATGATTTAAAGTTTTATTGTTCTTGATGAAGTCACACACACACCAGCATGGAGAGTGAAGGCATTAGCTAGTGGGTCTTAACAGCTGTTATATAAAAACCTGTGTGAACACCAAATTTTAGGAGCTAACAGAATGCCATTACCGCAGAAGATGTTAACATTTCCTGGAAAAGAATTCTAACTTGCTTATTATCTTCACAAGCATACCTTTCTGCCTTTGAAGAGAGTGCCTTTAAAAGAAAGCACATATAACGTTGAAGAGTTTGAAATATATCTTAAGGTGCTTTCTCACAATATAGTCATCATTTTAAAACTACTTAGTACTGCAAACTTTCTTCAACATTTGAAACTTAGGAAAATTTCACGTTATTTTGAGTAGGTCTATGGAATGCTCAAAGTGATGCCTTCGGTTACTCCTTTTGAACAGTATGATTTTTTGTGACTTTGTAGAAGTGCTTTAATCTTCATTAGCAATGCTGCTGATGATATGCAAATGAAAAGAACTGTCTTTTGCTCAGTTTGTTATATTAGTTTCGTAAGAGCTACCAGGAATGAAAAAACAGACTTTACTTTTGAGACAGGCAGATAAAACTTGACTTGAAAAGGCAGATGTTTTAGTCTTTTTATAACTGAAATAGACTGTTAGGGTGAGGAAACTCAGAACACTTGCCTACCTGTAAAAACAGAGAGAGGTTGTTTTCATGTTTTAAAGTGTAATCTTGCTGGTATAATTACTGTAAAGAAAAAGATTTTATGATACCCAAGCCAGAAAATTGTTGCCATGACTTCTAACTAAAATAGCTGATAACACAGGTTTATCTGTGAGCTGATAGAAATGTTTCATTACTCTTTCTTCGATCACTTTCAGTGATTTGTTTTTGCAGTGACAGTGCTGATGTTCCATTATTTTGGGTTGGTTTTTTTTATTTTTTGAAAGTTTATTAGTATTATTTTTATTATTTTATTATTTAAATTGTTTGTGCTTTGCAGTCTGACCTTTTTTGCTGTGCTTTTAAGGAGCAGGTATGGTTTGCAATCGAGTAAGTCTGAAAAACAAAAGTGGAATGATGGTCCACTGGTAATTGAGTAAGTAAATGAGATAATTAACAGGAAATTGATCCTATTCTTATGTAGTATATATTCTATGCCTTTTTCTTGTGTGATCTTTTTCTGTGTTTGCTGCTGGATGTAAACACCAGTGATTACTGCAGTGTAAGCCCAGTGCTGCGTAGCAAAGGCTTTAGAAGGAAGTGTGAACTACTACTGTGTTGTGCATTTCTGCTTTTAAGTCCATATTCAGTTGAGTGTTTTACATCAATGTAATACTTGCTCTGTTAACAATCTTTACAAAGTGATAGGAAACCAGACATAAAAATAATAGGGAATCCAGAAGATACACTGTCTTCAGAGCAAAGATCCACTAACCAAAAAAGCCACCCGTTTACAGAATGCTTTGGGTAACTTATTTAATTAGTCAGTGGTACCTCAGCATATAATGTCATTAAACAACTAATGATGTAAGCAGATGCAACTTTTTGCTAGCGTGAGTCAGCTTCGTATTCATGATGCATCTTCATTAGTATTTTAGTCCAGATCAGGAGGGCCTGATGTTCTTGTGCTTTGGTTTGGCCTAAGAAAGCATGAATTGCACCAAACTCAGGCCAAAACCAGGCATTTAGTCCGTAGAATAAAAAAATCCCTGAGACAGGGATAGTGGGGATGCTCTGCAGAGCCACTCCTATCGCTCTGCACTGATTGCTAATGGACATGGCCTCAGAGTGCTCACTGCTACTCCTCCACTGAAATATTGGGGGTCTTTCTGGTGATCAAAACACATTGCCTCCAAGAGAATATATTCCATAAAAATAAAAAGCTTTGGGGGTACAGGCCATATTTTTGGAAGTAAGGGGTAGGAGAATGATTGAAACAATCCAATACTGTAGAATTGACTGGGGTGTGGAGGTTTGGAGCTTTTTCAATTGACTTGGTTCCAATTCTTATGGGATTTTAGCTTTTTAAGAATTTGAGTATTTTAATACTATCAAAAATATATTTCAAATTTATTTTTCTGTTTAAAAATGAGAATAATTTGTCTCTAAGTAAAAAAAATCAAGTTTTCATCTAAATCTGTGATAGGATTCCCACACTTTTGAAATATAAGAATTTTTTATGGAACTAGATTTAATTTTCCAGAAAGCTTTCTTCTTGAACTGCTGCTGAACTGACTGTAGTGCACAGATACAGCTGAACACAGGTTTCATGACAAAAATATGTATTCCAAATAATTTTGTTAGGCGCCGCTACCAAGGAAACCTTCAGTGTGTTTTGAGTTTTTATTTTTCAGGAAAAGGCAGCAGAAAATTAACCTGTACATTCGAATTTGCTGTAAATGCCTGAGGAGCCTCACCTTTGCTCCCGTTAGCTTGTTCTCCTACAGCAAATGATACAGCACTCTGTATTCATGAAGTTTTTTTGCATTTGCAAAGAGTCAAAGGAAAACAAATTTCTTTCTAGTGGTGCCAGGCTCTGCCCCTTCCAAGCAAGCATGTTGCTGAGCATGCAGAAGAGCAAATACTCCCTTCCTTTCCTCACCTGATGCCTTACAACCATCCATAGCATTTGGGCTCCTCCCAAGGTCAAAAATGACAATTGTTTGTCTGCTCAGCCTGAAAGACATGGCATTAAAAATATTAACATAGAGGTGTGTTAATCTTGGAGAGCATGGAGCTTACATGCTCTGCCAATTCAGTGGAAAGATTTATAGTTTCTAATTTATTTGGGTTGCACCACTTCTTTTTTTTTTTCTTTTTTTTTTTTTAATTCTGCTATTGCTGTTCCCATACAGAACTAATTAGATGCTACAATGAATTCTTTCAGATAGTCAGGTAACAGTGTGCATAATCAAATTTGCAACCAGTTTTTTTTGGTTTTTTTGTTGTTTTTTTTTTCAAATCAACTTACGCAACCAGTTGAATAGTCATCTTGGTACAAAATCTCTGTGCGAGGTTTTGGGCAGTTTGTGAGGCAGCTTGGGTGGGGAATGGGCTTTGCATTTGACCTCAGTTATGGCCATCAGTCTGTGGGCATTCTGGTTTTATTTGGCACTGTCTTAGCTCAGTTTCTGTGCAACTTCTCCGTCTTGCCACCCAGCAGACAGGTTAACATTTTGAGAAACAAAACCTTTCTATCATTTCAGCTTGGACACTGAGGAAGAGATGGTTAGAGGGATCTCCCCAAGGAAGCGAGGACCAGAGGGGGAAAAGATGCTCAGGATTAGGGCAATGATGATCAGCTGAATGGTCCTGGCAAAGGCAACCCAAGACAAATTAGCGCATGTTTTTTACTATGAAGTGACAGCAGCTGAGGCTTGATGTCACAATACATGAGACTCAATGGCATGATTGGCTGGCCTGACCCAGCCTCCGGGTCAGCCGGAGTGGAAGTGTCAGGGCTGACCTGCTGCAGCCGTTTGGGTTACCCAAAGGCAATAACCTCACCTGGGTAATGCTGAGGCTTTCAGAGTTTCCTAATCTGTGGGCAGCCACAGTGCCATGTCAGGCTGTTAAGGTGAGAGAGGCATCTTCTCCAGGAATGACCACCTTCCTTTTCTCCTGGTTCAGTGTCAGCAGCTCCTTTTCCTGCCTTTACTGAGGCATGGAGAAAAAAAACAACAACAACAACAAAAAACAACCCCAAAAAATCTGTATAAAGCTGCTGCTTATACTGGAGGGAAAAGAGAAGGCTGATGTATTAACAACAAATTAAAGAATTTCCTGAAGGTCATGTTATAACATGCTTCCTGACACCAACTTCAATTAGTGAATGGAGTCTCAGATTGCTCTGGAAATTTGCCCATGTCTGAGAGCATTCTCTTAACTCTTGGCTTGACTAGTTCTCAAAAATCAAGTCGTGAATGATTAAAATCAGTTTGCTAACACTCTGCATGAAGAAAACATTACTCCTAAGTCTTGCTAAAAAACAGCCAATCAAAGTGCCCCGTGACTCAGTTATTTGTGAATTGGTCTAATTTTCCTGTGAAAACTATAAGGAAACTTTCAAACTGCTCATACGCCTCAGCAAATGCATTTTTAACCACTCAGCCCTATTTTTGGAATGAGCTCTCATGAGCACATAACCAATCAGTCCATCTCATTTTTATATTTTTCATTTTTCCTTGGTTTGGGGCAAATATTTGTCATTTATAAATTAGCTTATTATAGTCTTGTGTTGATCTCATATGGGGAGCATCACCGATATAAATTAGATTCCTTCATTACTTTAAATTGTAGCCCTAACAGAGGAGCTAGTAGCTAAATACACAATTATATACTCATAATAACATGACTCTGACCAAAGGGCAGTGGGGAGATGTAAGATGCTGCGTGAGCCAACTGGTCAAGCAACAACAAAAGTCCTTTGTACAGCGTCATTTTCCCCAGGGCTTCCTTGAAACCTAAAAAGCACTGTTTACATTAGAAAAGCTCCTTACAAATGAAGCCCAGGCTGCATTATGACTACTGGCTAGCCATTAGGTGGGGATTTCTCCCTCCCTTCACAGCTTCAGTGATACCTGGCAATTTTGGCTTTGTTCTGAATATTGGACTGGCCTTTAGATGCCAGCTCCTGTTCATGTTGCTTGCTTACCTGTGTGTACAGGAAAATATGCAACTTGATAGGGCAATGACTGATGGTTTTCCAATAAAGTATTATACCAGGTCCCTGGGACTTTGGGTTAAAGTTTATGATGCTGTTTTTAGGGAGATCTGGGATAGCTCTGCTCTGGGAAACAAGAAGCTGAACACAAATGGCCAAAACATTTGGTAATTATCAGGCACCCCAAAGGATAGGTCCTGCTTGGAGAAATCTCATGAACTGAGAGTTAATCATTCAGAGAAAAGGGGAATGATAGCAACAAGATGTAGGTTGTGTTCTGGAAGAGCAGTTTAGGGATGGATCGTTTGCATATGTCATCCAGCTGGCAGCCATTCTCTCCCTCTTTGTAATAAAATAAACTTAGTATTTGCTACCAGCATGAACACAGTTTAAGATTACGTATAGGCTGGACCTGCAAAGCATGGCTTTTCCAGAAGCACAGAATTAGGTAGTTTGTCTCCTTTGCACATTTAGAAGTATGATACACAGCCATCAATATATACTGCAGTGTAGGATAAGGTAAGACATCCATCACATTTGTTATTGAGGTAGGTAAAGAAATTCTTTATTCCAAAGTTCCATTTCATCAGTGTTATGAGACATTTCTGATTTGTGAGAAGCCTCAGAATATATCTACACACATGCATTTTTATAATGTTGTTAAAATATATCTCATTAAAAAAGGTGCTGATGAACTCAACTCATGAAGAACGGTAAACCTCCACACTACTGCACATTTAATGAAGCAGACAGTAGAACATGAGCTTGGATTTTACTCATTCAACTGCTCCTCTGTTAGAGCAATGCAAGGGAGATTAAAACAAGAGCCAAATTTGTCACAGACTCATTGCCCAATATATGAAGGGAGGTTGTAACTTGCCCTCCCATTTCGTTCCTCCCTCTTCATATTGGGCAGAAAAGCTTACCTATGCAAGTGCTTATGCACCCCACAAAAGGATAATATAGCCTCTGTGCACTCAGCTCCTCATGAGAGATCCTGCCCTCTAGGTCTACTCCAGCCCAGGGGAATAGCCTGAGGCAAAGAATTTAGAGGTGTGTGTAGTTTGCATGACCTGCTCCTTTGGGACTAGAAAAACAGACCAAAAATAATTTCTTTGGGGTCTTTCCATTGATCCTTACTTGAAGGTGCTGTAAAAATACAAGAAATATAAATATTCAAGCATCACCACTTCTGAATAGTGGTGAAGAAGAACGGAAATAAAAGTCCCGAAAAACTGGGGGCATGGATGATTGCACATATATCCAAAGTACCAGTATTAAAAAATAAAAGAAAAGGAGAGCCTAAACTTGAGTAACGCTTGGCTGCAACACACAGCAACCACAGCATATTTCACATACAAATCTGTGAGGAAATACATCCTCTTCTCAAATCCCCTAGCTGACACATTGTCAGAGGCCACTGTTTCCTTCACTGCTTATTCAGCATAAGAGTCAATAACACCATCATTTTTCTCAGCAGTGACACACACGTATTTCCAAAAGATTTTCTGGCATTTATCTGGATGCTTTGGGACACACTGACCCTGAAAGAGAAGGTCTGTGTGTATCTATCTATCAGCCAGGGGCATCTTTTAATTAGGGTGAAAGAAACACCTGCTGTGTGAAAATGGGCAGTTCAGATGTTGATTATTCCTCTCTGCCGCGAGGTAAGACCAAGGCCACCTTGCATAAGAGCATATTGCAGGGACTTGTGGAAGATTTGGTCACATAGCACATCTCCACCTAACACCTGAGGGGTCAGCATGTCATTTGTCAGTCACACTGAGGAGCTGAGAGCTCGAGGGCAGGGATTCCCACCACCCCGTGTCAGCTTAAAGGGATATACTAAATATATGAAAGGATATGAAATCAGATGCAATAGGGAAAGGGAAGGCTGATGATCTATGGACCTTCTAGAAGGCTGTTCTGTGCCATTGCCTCAGGGAGGGAGGAGAATGCTTCTCAGGGCACCACGTGCACCGGGTCATGCTTGTGTGTCCTTGCTTATAAGCAGAGCCAGTTAGTCTTTTTTTTTTTTTTTTTTTTTTTTTTAAATTTTTTTCTCCTTCAGCAGTAAGACTGGGGGAAAATTAAGAGGAAAGGAAGTCTGTTGGCTCGGAACAAGCCAGGTTAAGTTATTATATCTTACTTGTCAAAATAAGGGGAAAAGTTGTTCTGAACAACACAAGAATTGAGTCATGTTTATTGATAGTGATGGCCAAAATTATATTGTCATGCATTTTATGTATTAGCATGTAAAGTCATGGCACAGTCTCCTGTTTATTATCAGTTGACCCTCTGATTCAGTAAAAGCAGGAGGAACAAGGTTAATGCACTTCCTCTGCTAATTTGGGGGCAGGTTGATGTCTGGTCACAAAGTGCTCAGAGGTGCATGGTGACCCTAAGCAGAGGAGATCAAAAAAACAGGTCTCTTGGTGCCCTGACTGGAATAGTTATGCAAGAACCAGGCACAAACTACTTCATTATCTAGGGCAGGCATAGTCACCAGGGAAGTGAAAGGCAGGGAGCTCAAGGCAAGAAGAGGCGCTGCCAGGATGATGAGTGTGCGATGCAATGTGGCAGCGGAAGGAAACCAGCCGAAGAGGCATCTCATCAGAGAGGTGAGATGAGAAGCTTTCTCGAGGTGACTCGGCTGAGCTGTGATCAGCAAAACTGCACAGAGGCCTGGGCATCCCTCTGCTAGAAAGCGAATCCTGAGTCAGAGGGAGGTCAAGTGATAGCAGCAATGATTTCCAGGCTGGGAAGACCAATTTGAAGAAAATTAAGAGAGCTTGGGTAAGCTACAGGCAATTTCTGGGACAAGACTATTTGGAAGGTGAAAAGGTGAATAGAGAGTGAAATCACTTAAGGCAGTGCAAGCAGTACGACTAGGATTGTTATGTATTTGTATAGCACTTAAAGATTGCTCAGAAATTCTAGAGAACAAATAAAAATTCATAGTCTGCAACCCTTACAGTCTGGTCAGAGGCATGACAGGGTGCACAACTTGAAGAGTGAAGGGAAATAAAATGGAAGTTGAGGGATGTAGTAATAACTAATGCGTTGAAACTAAGACAGGACAACCTTAAACTGAACATTAAAATTCAAATAGATCATTAAGGCCATAGCAAAATCTCCCAAGAAAATTGATGAAACATTCCATTTATCACACCTGAGCAAAATGCCATATACAGTGTCACCTGGGAAATGAATGAAGTGATATCTCACTGAAGGAGTTCACCCGCTGTTTCATGCAGGCAAAGGAACACAGATGGGGGCTCAGCAAGCTGCACACAGAAACACCGCAAACAACAGAGCGCTGGACACAAGCATCAGCCTTTGCACACATTGCTTCCTTTGTCCGCAGAATACACAGAATGACAACTACTGTCACATAAAGCCCCGTTACACCAGTGATACATTGCTAGAATGGGGTTTTCATAAATACCAAGAGTGGTTTTGGAAGCTCAGTTTCTGTTGCATGAAGTGTAAGGGCTGGGACTGTATTATGATTTCCAGAGAGAGATATGGGCTTGATTCTTTGCCATCTTGCTTCCCTGTAAATCACTTAATACCATAAAGTCTGCAATACAATTCTGTGCCAAACGCTACCATCACGCTTACTTTATAGGTGTTCAAAAGACTATCTAGGATGCAAAATAGCTGATCTTTATTATCATTATTCTCTAAGATTTAAATATTGGATGCATGCAAGACCAGACATCTTATGGCAATTTTATGCCAGGAAGTCCACTGGCCATTACTAATTACACAGGAGTTAGATCAGGATCAGCTCTCAGGGCAATTTTATTGATTTCCTCATTCTGTTTCAGATTCCTTACACTTGTTCCTCACTGGCTTAGCAACAATGAAAGTAATGGTCAGTGTTAATACCTAGAATCATTAAGCTGGAAAAGACCTTTAAGATTATTGAGTCCAACAGTTAAAAAAACAGTTGGGGCAGAAAGAGAGAGAGACTTCCCTCACATTCAGCCCAGCAAAATGCCTCTGGGAATAAAGTGGACACCACCTTCCTCATTAGGTGCAGTAAGGAGGCTTGCAAAATACGTCATCTTTCAAACAAAATTTCATTATCGTACTTTCCAAATCATATTCCACCGATAAATGCATTTCTCAAAGACCTGATGCATCATCCACAGTTTTCTTTCCCTACAGCAGCTTGCTTAGGACTTCAGGAATCGGTATTCCAGAACTGACTGAATGGTCTCAGTAGTGTAGGATGTTTTCCCCAGTATGACTGAGCCTGAACATACTTGCTGTTGAATAGATAAGATAAATAGAACAGATAAAGTTTGCCATCTAGAGGAACTGTACAGAAATCCATTTTTCTTTCTACTCAATCTGTTGCAGTTACTCATGTGAGCATGAGCAAGCCAACAAAAGCAAGCGATGCATTTTGGTATTGATTGTAACTACCCAGCTACTGCAGAGATTTAAACAAAATGGTAGGGAGACCTGCCTTCAGTTTGAATTTTTGCCATCCAGCTTCTCCATCTTTGCATCCTGTAAAAGGACCCCTGCCCCATCTTGCCGTGCCCCCCTCCCCCGCAATACTCAATGGTGATGTCCCCTTCCTACCCTTTTCTGTGCAATAATGAGAAGGGACAGCCAAGGGGTGAATCTCTGCCCCGACCTTTGGGTGAGGTGGAGTATGGAGGATGGACAAGATTCTCCCCCTGAAGCCCTGGCAAACCTGAGTTATCACATGGTCCAGTGGAGCCCTGTGGATGTTTCCCAGACCAGAGACATGAGCAGCTCCTCTTTTGCAGAGCTTGCCACTCCCAATACTGACACACAATATGAAAGCCGGGGGCTCAGTTCCCTTATCTGCTTCAAGGGACTGAAATATCAGCCTCTCCCTTTTCCAGGACTTCATCCTCTGCTCTCCTCAGAAAGACAGAATCTTTACACCATGGAGAAGGTCAAAGGACAACAACACCCTGCCTCATTAACCAGTAGATACACAGAAATCTTTAAGTCCCATCACCTGTGTGTGGTTTTATATCTCAAACAGCAGAGAAAAAAACCCTACATAAGCAGCCCTCAGAGCCAGATCTGTAACAGGATGGGTCCTGAGGCACATGGACTTTATGTGATCTTAGCCAAGATCTTTAACTACTAAGACTTCAGCTCTGAGTAACCTATCCTCTAAAACATGTTATCTGTGGAGAACAGGGCTGTGAAGTGCCCACCTGCACAGCCCAGCACACTCCCCGTGGGGCTTGCTGCCGTCCCTTGCCAGCCCTAGCATCCTACTCACCTCCAAGAGGAGCTGCAAGCTGACTGAGCTGCAGGTATCAGCCCTGGAGACTTTGACAAGACTCCATATGTGGGTGGAAAGGGCAGAGCTTAGCAAATCAGAACTGTAGATGAAACAGCAGGTTATGGGGCAATTGCTTCAACCACAAGCATAGGAATAGAAAGGGATCCAGGCTATACTGCCTGGAAAATGAAAATGCAGCTGATAAAGCAAGGGAAAAATGGTACAGCTGTGGTCCGGTAAAATCTCACAGGCACATTGCGGCCCCTGGGTAGGACATGCCTCTGCAGCAGGAGTCACAGAGCAGCTGCACATGGCCCACTTGCTTGGTAAAGCTGATGGCATTTCCAACCGTGCAGCAGTGTGTGCGGGGGGGAGCGGGAGGAAGGTGACCATGGTCAGCAGGTATGAATGCATCCAGGCAGCAGGGCCAAGGAAAATCAGTTCTGCTGCTCTTCAGGTAAAAGCAAGCTGCCCTGCCTGGGTGCAATCCAGTTGAGGTTGCTGTGCCACTCACTCTCGTCAAACATGCAAAGCGGGTCCCAGCTATTTTTTCTTGTGTAAGAGCACTTTAGGTAAGCACCAGCATACAGTGCGGTGGTGCAATTATTTGTCTAGGCACAGCGCTAGGCACAAGGTCATTGACACTGTTCAAATGCCTCAATTTCAGACCTTAGCTTCTGCCTCAAGTGCAGATGCTTCAAAGAGATTATGACAAGAGTGAGTACCACTCTCATTTCATTGGATGGAAAGTAGTATCTCCTTCCAGCTTCAGGCACAGCAGGGTAAAACAGTAAACAGAACTTCACATTAATTTCCATTACATTTGGTAGGAAGGACTTAGTATAATTAGGCAAATAGCTCTGTCCTGCTTCTTTTGAAATCAAAAGGATTTTGCCATTTACAGAAATTAAAAGCAGGAAAATGTTCGCTGTGGTTTTGCCTTCTCATGGGCACACTGGTATCAGCAAAGTCACGTCTGGGTAGAAGTCAGTGAGGTGCTACCAGCTTACACCAGGGGTGCATGCGACCGATGCTGAGCTGTCATGCCTCAGGCTAATTACAAGCTCATCAGTTCAGGGATTCTTCTGAGTTAATATTTAGAGATCAGTGTGGTTAATCCTCTGAACCGTAATTTTTAGCACTGTGGTAGAGTACCTCAGGACCGATGTTTAACTTCTGAATTACCACTCCTTTGGGCTGGGAAGCTGGCAACAATTAGATGAGTCGTCCCCAGTTCAGTGGTGGCCTGATGGGTTACCCAACCTGCTGTACCCTATTGTTTAATCATACCTCACTCCTCTTAATGAGACTCATTTATCTTTCTTTCAAGTTTCACACTATTTCCTGCTCTACTGAGATTTATGATGAAAGAAAGAGAAACGCTCTAATTGATCCCCTTCAAGTGACAGTATCTCTTGCAGGAGTGTCAGTCAGTGGTGGTAAACATCTGTTTGACAAGAACTTTCAGTTTTATATTCCACTTTCAAAATTTAAGAATAGCTAAAGCTCTGCTGATAAAGGGTGAGCCATACACAGCCTTCATCTGAGAAATTACAAGTACAGGGAACATGGTAATAAAAATCTCTCAGATCTCTGGTGGCTTGATGGTGATTATAAGATGTAGTTGACCAGACCGGCAGAACCTTTTCATCAAGAGCTGCCCCTTGCACATTAACCCACATGTGTATAACCCTCTAAACACAACATACACAACGTTCTGTGTGCACGGCTGTGTCAGCCTGTGCCAGCCCATGGATAAAAAAAGTTTCCAAGTTCAGCCGTTCATTGAAAGAGCAAGGAAGGAGGAATTGCCTTGCCCCTTGGCTCACATCAGTTACTTGGCAGACAGAAGAACACAGGGAGAAAAGCAGTGGAACTGACTGACCGTGGCACTCTGCAGAGGCAGACCAAGTGCTTTGGTCCTTAACCAAAGTAGTAGCTGCTTTCTGGCCCAGACGGAAAATTATTCTGACTGTCACACAGAGCGAGCTATGTGTTTTAAAGAGCAGTTCTCCCTAGGTTCAGGCCTTGGTGGCACTGATATGCCTCAACTGCCCTAAGCAGCCTCCCAGGGAACCCCACTATCCCTGCCTGGCCCCAGGGATCTGGATCAGCTCTGTCTGGGCACCCTGTCCAGCCCTCCCCTACACTGCAACAGGCTGAGGCTGAATAATACTAGAATTAGGGGTCCTTTTTGATCCCTTCATCACCTATCAGGAGTTGTTCACTGGCCTAGGGCTGAGGAACTGATGTGATAACCTCTCAAGGACTCTCCTCCCTCCATTTTGCTATCCTCTAATATACTGGGCTCATGTTATCCTTGAGATCAATTGCATTTCACTGCAAATTTTGAATTCTTGGGAAACTTCCAAGTCATCTGCTGTAAGAGCTGAGCTTTGTGCAGCTCTGTAGTTCAGCTAGATAATATGTATATGAGGATATCACGTCAAAGGGAAGAACAGCCCACAAAAGCAAGAAATGTTGACTGACTTACTAACAACCTCTGTCTGGTCATAAAAGACTTGGCTGCACAGATACCCTACTGTATTTTCAAATTCAGTCAGCTGCTATGCTAGTGACATTAGCCTATCCCTTGTAATACTTCACAGCAACAACAACAACAACAAAAGTTAGAAATTGTTTTAAGCTTTGTGGTCTCGGCAGACAAAGATTTTTGGCTGTACAACTTCTTCCCAATAAAACCATCCTACCAATTGTGGTTCTTCATCACCTTGGCATTCATGTAGGTTTTTCATCACCTGAGCACAGGGATTTCAGAATGATACTGAGGGAGGATTCTCTGCTCCCATGTGATTATGGTTTTTGTACATGAGTTGCATGGGGACAAATAAGCATGCCAGGTCCCATGCCAGTATTTAACAGAAAGAAAAATGAGGCTGCTCAGTGGTTCAGCCCTTACTTTGTTCCTGTGATTGCCTGAAAATCTCATTGACCTATACTGTACGATTCCCACTTTTTGCATTCTATATGCTAAAGGGAGAAACACAAAGATACAGTTGTCAATAGCTGTCAACTTCCTTTTGCCTGCTGGCAGTGAAAAAGCTGATTAACTGCTGTCAGATGCAGTTAATTTAGTAAATTAGGAAATGGTACATCTTTGTCTAAACTTTCAGAATTACCTGGGCTGCACAGATACTTGATTGTTAAACTGTTCAAGCAACCCGATTTTTGCTGAGTGTTCAGCTCATACATCTAGAAAATCAAATTTGTTAAGTGTCCAAAACTGGGCATACAGAAATGGAAATGCTTCAGTCACACAGCAGCTGTCTGATTATTGTGAAGATCCATTTAGACCCCACTGAGGGAAACAAATACTATTACCTCCAGCCTTCTAGAGGAGACAGGAGTTTACCCAGCAGAGAAGAGTTTAATGTTGCTGCTGACTCACTCTACTAAGATTTCAACCACATTCCAGCTTTGCAAAGAATGTATTAAACACGCCCCTCATTCCTGAAACTAGAAAACCAAACTTTTCCTTGATGGAGTCAAAAAGGGAATCAGTCAGTAAGTCAATAGTAATAGACTTATACCCTGATCAGTGTAAGGTTTCATTTAAAACTAAATTCAGAGCCAGTCTTTGAGGAGCAAAAGTGGATGTGTCACAGCCAAGTCTCTGAACTGATGGATCCATTGTTATAATAATGCATCATTTTGACCCAGCTTGCCAGAGAGATGGTACCTGCGTGAACTGCATGACCCCTCTCACTCATTCACCACAACAGCAGCTGGAGATGTTGTTCAGCCCTGTAGATCAGGGGGACATTTGCTGGGTTCTCTGGTTTCAGTCTTCCAGCATTCAGCAAAGGATATTTGAAGTCACTCATTGTGCTTCTCACTGGAGAGGGAGGTTTGAGGACTGCAGCACAAGTTGTATGAGGAGAGACTGAGGGAGCAGGTTTCTTCAGCCTAGAGAAGAGAAAGCTAAGGGCAGGGTGTACAACTACCTGCTGGTGGGGTGTAGAGAGAAGACCAGAGTCTTCTCAAAGGTGCACAGTGAAAGGATAAGAGGCAACAGTCAGAAGCTGAATTTCTGAGAGGATCTAAAGAAACATTTCTTCACCAGGGTGGTGGAAAAGCACAGGAAGAGGTTGTCCAGCAATGAAGTTGGAGATACTCAAAAGCTGACTGGATACAGCCCTGAGAAACCTGATCTAGTCCTAAAGCTTGGAGCAGCATGATGAACTAGGGGACCTTCAGAAGTTCTTTCAAAGACAGTTACCCTGATACTGACATACCAATAATCAAGGGGATAACTTGAAATTAGTGAACATTATTAGCACTGAAAACAAAATTTCATATGAATGAATTCATGTGTCTATCATACTATTTTATTTAATCTTACGAAGTTGCTATTACATTGCGACGTACTTTTTGGCTGATTAACTGGGAAAACAACTCATTTATAATGAAAAAGGAATCACAGTGAAGTCCACATAGTTGTAGTCTGATGACACTTGTGTTCATGCAGCTTTATTTTTAAAAAGAAATGAGAAATAACTGAAAGTTAGAGGGGAGAGCTCATTTTTAAGGTAGCGTTTCCCAAGTCCATTCATGAATTTGTAGCTGCATTTCCAGCTGGATTCCTGGGCTCATGGCTCCTATTGCCCTAAGGGCACCAGGGAGTCAGTGTCTCTTGTTCTACTGACAGCTTCTTAAGAGGTTTCATCTCCCCTGCCATTCATGATCATACAACCTCTTTCTGACAGCTGCAGTTATTACCTCCACAGAAAATGCAGGTTAAGAAGAGCTGAGTGTATCAAAATAATGCCAGCATCAAGAGGTCAAAAATCATGATATTTCTGAATCAGTAAGTCTTGCTATAGCTGGAAAGCTTTTCAGCTTTTCATTGCAAGACTGAGGTCAGAAGTTTCCTCTTTCTGAGCAAAATTGTGTCCCCTGTTAGCCCTCCCTCTCTGAATTCTGCATCCAGATATGATTTTAAGGTCCATGATTTCAAGGTTTACTTTATCATGTAACTACTTTGATTAGTAGTTTTATCACCATGTCCATATCCATCATGAGTCTCTTTTTCAAGGATAAGCTGACAACAACATGATTTCAGTGGCTTCTATCCAGGAGCTGGCAGTTAGTGGGCTGCAATAATAAGAATTGATAGGAAGAACTATGGTGTGGAGCTCCACAAACCTAGAAATTGCTTTTATTTATATTAATGCATTCTAGAAGGCTTAGATAATTTTATTTAGTTTCATTATTCACTTTTATTTTTATTTTCATGTTCTTTCTAAACTGAATTTGGATGTTTTTTTGGCTATAGCGAATGCTGCAGACAGCAAAAGTATTCCATTATTTCATTAAAAAAAAATAATTCATTATTTCACTGTGTTCTGGCACTTGCCATCTGATACTACTTTGCCTTTCAATCTCTACCTGTACCTTGTAGCATAAAGCTTATCACCAGATAAAATAAAAACTTAATCACTTCAGAAAAATAACACCACATACTTAAGAAAATTTCCTAATGTGGGCAGTTTATGAGAGATATGTGTGCATACCTTAAGGGAGTTGTCTTCTAGCAAGCATTCCTCTCCACACATAACGTGATGCCTGACTGTATCCCTCCCCTCTAACTCTGGATTTTCTTCTCTTTGACAAACATCACATCCCAGCCCGTATTCCAAGTGGCTGTAATATCACTGTACAGCTAACTTGCAGCCTTTCAACTCAGACAGCTGTGTCTTGTTTAGGCTTTTTCAAAGCTAAATTCCTTGCAGAAAATGGGAATTATGACTTTTAAAAATATTTTGCCCATCAGTATTTTGGGGCTGATGGACAAAATTAGAAGTACAACAGGGGGTAGAATGACCCTTCCAACACAAATGTTCTTATTTGAGGCAGAATATTTAACGTAAATGCAGATAAATATGCTAATTTCAATACCTGAAAATGTCATTTAGATCATATATAGCTTCTTAAATACATTATGCCTTAGCTTCTTAAATACATGATTGCTGTCTTATATTGGTCTTGCACTGAGAAAAAAGGTCTGGTAGGAATTCACTTGCATTTTTCATAATGTTTCATGTATGCCTCTGATACAGACAGCTCTCAATCTTGCTTGAATTATTTTTAGCAAATTTTTTCAGGTTACCCACTCAATGAAACGTTAGGTTCTCTCTTCCTTGACATATTCTTCCCTTGGCACGTAAATAGCTCCAAATTACCATGGTGTGCCAGCGGGACAGGCATGCAGACCAAATGAGTCCATGATGCCAGCACAAGACAACATAAAATTGCATGAGAACGTGACAAAGCACTTCCCTCGGATAAAGCTGTGCACAACTAGTTAATGAAAAGTCCTCAGAGCTTAGCAAGCAAAATCAGCAAAGTCTGTCGGCTTTTAATTGTTCTGGCCTCAACATAGGACTTGCACGCTACAGCACAGGCCAGCAGTTTTCAAACAGTGTCCCTGGGACAAATTTGGAGTGGGACAGAGTGGAGCCAAGTGACACAGTGTCTGGAGAGGGACATGGGCCTCTGGCCCTGGGGAGCTGCTCAGAGTTCAGCTGTAAGCTGATAAAAGAGAGGGTACAAAACTGCATTTACAAAACTTTACCCTGCACTTTCACATGTCTGAGGACTCATTCTGTTTGCAGGGGCAGCAGCTGTTTGGTTGTTAGGGGTACTGTGGTGGGTTTGATACAAAAGACGGGGTGCCACAACCCGTGCTCCCTCACAAAAACTGTGCATGCTTTTTTCTGAGTATTTTCCAAGACTAAAATTAAGATAGTTTAGACTATTCAGACTTTTTGTGCTTGAATATATACATAAGTAGATGCAAACATTCCTAGACAAGTGTTTGCAAGCTGTGCCCCGCTCCTGTAGCTTGGGTTTTTGTTCTAATTGACTAGACATTACCGAGGAACACTGCAGCTTTTTATAAGCACTAACTGACAGATAAAGTAACTCAGACAAGGACCTTCTCTTTTCAATATATTAAATCATTACATTGAGCTTTGGATAGCAAATCAAACACAGAAATCTTGCATTCTTTTGCCTTAAAACAGAATAAAGATACATTTGTTTTCTACCTTGACCTCAGCAAGGCTTTTGACACTGTCTCCCACAACATTCCCATGGGCCAGCTCAGGCAGTGTGGGTCAGGTGAGCGGGCAGTGAGGTGGACCAAGACCTGGCTGATGGCAGAGCTCAGAGGGCTCTGATCAGCCCCACAGAGCCTGGCTGGAGGTGTTCCCCAGGGGTCAGCACTGTCCAGTCCTGTTCAACTTCTTCATCAATGACCTGGATGAAGGGACAAGCGTACCCTCGGCATGTTTGCTGATGATGCAGAACTGGGAGGAGCGGCTGACGCACCAGGCGGCTGCGCTGCCATTCAGCCAGACCTGGGCAGGCTGGAGAGCTGCGGTGAGAGGAACCTCATGAAGTTCAACAAAGGCAAGTGCAGGGTCCTGCACCTGGGGAGGAACAACCCCACGCACCAGCACAGGCTGGGGCTGACCGGCTGGAAGGCAGCTCTGCGGAGAGGGACCTGGGAGCGCTGGAGGACAGCAAGGTGCCCATGAGCCAGCAGGGTGCCCTGGGGCCGAGAAGGCCAATGGGATCCTGGGGGGCATTAGGAGGAGGGTGGCCAGCAGCTGGAGGGAGGTTATCTTCCCCCTTTCCTCTGCCTTGGTGAGGCCACATCTGGGGTGCTGTGTCCAGTTCTGGGCTCCCCAGTTCCAGAGGGACAGGGAACTGCTGGAGAGGATCCAGCGGAGGGCCATGCAGGTGATGAGGGGGCTGGAGCATCTCCCTGATGAGGAAAGGCTGAGAGAGCTGGGCCTGTTTAGCCTGCAGAAGAGAAGACTGAGAGGGGATCTTATCAACGCCTACAAATATCACAAGGGCAAGTGCCAAGAGGATGGGGCCGGGCCCTCTTCAGTGGTGCCCAGTGACAGGACAAGGGGCAATGGGCACAAACTGCAGTACAGGCAGCTCCACCTGAACATGAGGGAAAACTTCTCTACTCTGAGGGGGACAGAGCGCTGGAACAGGCTGCCTGGGGAGGTCGCAGAGTCTCCTTCTCTGGAGACATTCTAAACCCACCTGGATGTGACTCTGTGCAACCTGCCCTGGGTGAGCCTGCTTTAGGAGGGGGTTGGACTAGGTGATCTCCAGAGATCATCCCTTCTAACCCCCACCATTCTGTGATTCTGTGATTTGACATAAGAGAAATTCGATGTCGTTTCTGCATTGAAGGGTTTGCTGGAAGAAACTTTTTGAATATGACAGTAAATACAAAGGCTCTGAGGGTAATCAACAGTCCAAACCATTTGGCTAGGCCAGTGAAATTAGAAATATCGAATACATGACTCACTAGGAATTACATCCATGAATGATGGATACCTCAGAGGTTTTTCTCCATTTGTAGAAGTGAAAAAATGGGTTCAGCATTGCAGGACCTTCAGTAGCCTTCTAGTTTTGTTTTGCTTCAGGAAATAACTCACAAACTTTTCAACAGCTTTATCTGATTAATCTGTTGCAAGTACCAGAAAACAACAGACATGAGATTAGATCATGGTTGGCTTTTCAAACACAGCCTCATGAAAAATAGCCCTTTCAGAAACCAAAAGCTGATTTCACTTCTGGACTAAAAAATCATCTCTGCATTAACAATCCTGGCCAGAGTACTTTAATCCGGACGGGACCTCTGAAAAAGCAGCAATAAACATTAGATGGGCTCAAAGATGGAATATACTCGTCATCTAGGAGAAACTGATGTTGACGTCCAGATTTGCAGTGTGTTGACAAGTTTTGGTTGCAAGTCTGAAATAGATGGGTTAACAGAAGAAACTGGGTTTAACACAGAAATGCACCTGATTATAGGCTATGCGTGAGCCATGCATGGCAAAAGGGTCTTCATTTAAGAACAATGTAATTCCAAATTTGTGATTAAACTGCTGTATGCTAAAATAAATTCCCTGATTTATTCCATTTCATCTTACTTCGTGGGTATTTGAGAAGCCCCTCAGCAGTTTTCACTGGCAAGTGCTACAACATGCATTCTTTTTGTTTGTCCCCTTTCCCCATCCTACCTTTGCCATGGTCTGTTCCCCAACAGCACAATTCTTGAATATCACCCTTCCAGGATGACTTCGCAGTGCCTGCAAAAATATTACTAACTTGTTCTGTGACACATAGTTCTGGGATTATTGCACAGAGGTTTCTGATGTACCTCTGCACATGGCAGTCATGCTCAAGGATGGTCCAAGTAAAATGCCTCTACCATCTCTCCCTGTTCACAGTCCCAAGTGAGTCACTTCACTCCTTATGCAGGGCACCCTGCCTATTTCCTTTTCCACTGGAAGGGACCTGCAACTGCCATCACATAGAGAGAGCAGCAAAGTAAGCTAGTTGACACAAAAGGGAGGGAAGACGCACCTCTTAAATAGCACCTTGCTTAAGAGGCACCTGTTGATGGCTTACTCTGAGTTCTCTGAATCCAATTTATGGGCCTCCTTGAGGATACGTATGTCCTTTCTTTCCTAAAAAAATTACAAACTGGGTAGTGAAGGTATGTGTATCACTACCTTCTTTTAAACCTTGACTGTAGGAGATGCCAATTTTCTTTCCCTCCCACATTTTTGCCTTTTCACTTTGGCCTCGTGGCTGGTGTACCTAGGAAGAAGTTAGAAACATGGGTTAATTTCCATTTTTGCTTTTGAGGACTCAAACTTTGTGTTTCCTCTATTGGCATGTTCTGAAACGCGCTTGAGGTGTTCTCTATTTTTGCTGAAGTTCCACCTTGTACTTAAATGCTGGTGGCCAGAGGAAAGGAGACAAGCCTCTGTAGCCCAGTCTCACGCGCCCAGCAGAGTGGAGGAGCGCTCTGCCTTCTCTTCCCTTCTCCAGGGCTGTGTCTAAGTAGTTGCCTCATGACAGCTGTATAATCAGAGAGACAGGGATGTACCCACATCTTTCACCTCCATAGAAGTGACCTACCAGTTAGCTTACAGAGTCATGCTCTTCTTCTCCTCCCACCCTTGATAAATCCAGAAGAGCATGAATGAGTAGCTCGGAGTCACGTGTGGATCCTGCCTCGCTGTGCCAGTGTCCCTCTCTCTCTGGCCCAGTGAATCACAGACCATTTCTGTGCAAACCTCATGAGAAGGGAGGGACAAGCCTTCCCTGTGATTCCCACACACCCTCAGCCCTTTTAAGTCCCCAGTCTTGCCCACTGACTGATGGTTAGGCAGCAGAAAAAGATGGTGTTGGATCCCTCCAGGAAAAGGGGAGGGAAATGAACCTTCTTTTCTCCAACACCCTTTGTGAGAGCTCCAACCTTTGGGTAACAGAGATGGCTCCAACAGGACTGCCTCCAGACGTATTTTAAGGGAAACCAGTGATTAGTGCTTTTTGTGCAGGGCCTGAGTTGAGTGTGCAACTGACTGGCATGCTGACCGGACAGATGGAGGCCATGAGCAAAAATAGCTGGAGGAACACCTCACCTGTGAATCCCAGCAGCAACGAGACATCCCTTCAGTCCTGAGCCACATACTCGCCCCATGAGACTGGCAATGCCTCCAAGCAGAACTTGGCATCTCATGAGCTCAAAGGTCAAGAATGCAATCACCACCAGTAAACACATCAAGCACAATATATATTTTATTGGTTTCATTTCCAAGAAAGTTAAAAAATGACTGAAGAAGAAACGCATAGCATAATCTCTATGATTTATGAACAATAATCACATTTCTACGCTGTCCTTCCTTCTGCTTTATGTATGATTTTAACAGAAGGGTGACCTAAAATTTTGAACATATTTTGAAGGATGCCTTAACAAAGGATATAAATCATAAAGTGTATCTGAGATATCTTAGTCATATCAGAGAACACAGAGTTCAGAGGCTTCTCTTAAAAATGCTGATTTCTGTCCTGTGGTTTCCTGGCTATTATTAGAGCTTCTAATGATCACCACTTTTTTGCCCTGAGAATTGGGAAGGAGTTAAGTCTCACAGAAAATGGAATGTATCTGAATAATTCATTGTAAGGAAATATCGACTTAGTTTTCAAATATATAGAGGACTTTCTACATGGAAAATGCTGTTATTAGAGTACATTCCTTATCCATATAAGGAAAACATACACCTGCAATTAGTCCAAAGATTTAATTTTGCAGCAATGGGATTGCTTAGACAAAAAAGCCTGCATTCATATGAAACAGGCTTTTTTCTATATATTCTGAAGATTGAAAAGTCACCCCTTATAGAACATATAATCTTTCTATGTAATATATACAGTGTTTCAAGTGTTTGTTTCCTCCTTGTTCCTGCAGTACCTAGGTTTGCACTATGCCAAGTTTCTTTGAATTTTTTTCACATTATGGAAGGGATGTTCTTTCTACAAACTTACAGCACACATCATTAAAAGGTGACTCTTCTTACTTCAAGATTTTCCACAGAGTATTGGCACTGAGAAGAATTTGTCTTGGCAAGAACACTCCATTTACTAGAAGGGAAACACTATTCTTTGTTGAGGTGAAAGATTCCTTGTGTCTCTTCCATCAGCCTAGAGCATTGTGACATTTCCTATCACTGTAGCTCAAGGATGTTCCTTCTGGGAAATGCACGGAATATACTAATGAGCATGTTCGTACATCAGAGAAAATATTTTTTTCCTCCTGTAAAATGACAAAATTATTCTTGATCTAATATTACTAAGACACAGCAGAGAGAGAGTATAATTGCCTGTAAATAATAGGTCAAAACGACTAAGCATGACATTTTTAAAGTTCAAATCCTCTCATCCTTAGTTATCATACGTTGCATTAAAGCTATTCACAAATGGTATTTGTCAAGCCACTGTGTACCAAAGTGACTTATTTTGTAGTTAATCCAATAACAAGTGAAACAGAGCTTGCTGAGGTTTGCTTTCAATTTCCTTTTCTAACTTCTGTGCCATTTGAAACAAATGACATATTGGTGAGGTGAAGAGGACAGAGCAAAGCACCAGAGATCACCTGAAGGTCAGCATACAGCAGGTCTTTTGCCAGAGCTTTGCTGGCTTTCTATCCACAAAACAATGTTCTGCATAACAGAAAGGCAAAGAGTGAAACAGTTAAGAGATTTAGATACCATGAAGCTGCTTTTCAAGGTTTGAAAAAGCCTGCTCATTACAACATCAGATAATTAACTTTTAAACAGATAAAGCCCCCACTTTTCAAAGCAGACATGAAGGAGCAGTGCTCAGGCTCTGAAGTGGAAGGTACAACTCTCAAAACTCATCCTCAGTTTACATACATATGAAAGGCCTCTCTTTCCATGTATTTTATGGCAGGTTGTAAGAAATAGATAATGCATCTTCTCATTTCCATTACAAAGCTTTGCTGAGAGACTAATAAGAGTCTGTTCCAGCTGAAGTGAGTAAAACCAGTTCTTCAAAAGAAAAAGAAAAAAAAAAGAAAGAAGAAAAAGAAGAAAAAAAAAAAGAGAAAGGAAAAAGACCATTTTTGAGTTCTGATTCACACACTGGGCAATATGCTTCCCTTTTCTTTTCCAGTTGCATGCCACTCTGTGGTAGTCGCTTCCCTTTCAGAATGACTGTTTGACCAATTCTTTCACAAAACCACCTACTCCCCTCCAGGGATATACTCAAACAACTCAAGGATTGCTTCAGCCAGAAGCACTTTCACACAGTTTGAGCCAAAATTGCCCCAAGGAAGACCTAAATCATGTTGGATGAGAGTTCTGAGGGTGCTTTTAAGAGGGTCAAAATTTCACTTCCCAAATGCCATTACAGCAGCCAGTCTAGGAGAATTTCTTTTTCCAGAAGGACTTCCTGGAATCATGAAATTGCCCTATGGCTGGCTGGATACATGCTGGGGTTCATAAAACACCTGGCCTCAATGTGTTCAGTCTATTACATTGACTTCCCATGTGTTGTTTTTTTTTTCTGTGTGCCTTGCTTTATTTATTTTTTTAATTTTCACAATAACTGATATGTCAGACAAGGTCCTAGGTTTCACACATTTTCTCTCAGAAATCAGATAGCACGAGTCATATTTAGGAGCGTAAAGAACACAAAAGCCTTCTAAGAAGAACATTATCAAATGCACAGAGAATGAAAAAAGAATACCTTGACCTCTTTGGGATGGAGAAGCATCCAGACTTTCAAGGCTTCCCTTAAGTGGCCATCAGAGACCACTGAGGGTAAACAAAGTTTGGATAGAAAACATGACTGTATTATCTGAAAAATCTCTACTTAGAAAAAAAAGTGTCAACATCCACAAATACATAAGGAAACAACTGTGTGAGAAATCATCACATAAAATAAAGCAAACAGAAAAGTAGCAAATGGGAATGAGAGAAAGATGTCAAGAACAAATGGATGGAATTGCTTCATGGGGAATGTGTTTTGCAAACAGCATACTGAATCTTCATTGATCTTTGTGCCTTTTTGTCATTCTCACACACCACTTCCGAAGGAGGAGACACAGATTTCCCAATAACAGTTCCATCTTCTCCAGTGCTTTCACACTGTCTACACATCACATTCAGTTTCATTTTTAAAAAGCTGAATGGATTGCTACTCTCACGGCACTCTCTCACTGTTCCCTTCCCACCCAAACTGTTTCTAAAACATGTCCTGCCTGCATCCTCTCTCCTAATTGTGGTTTTAACAAAGCAACATAAGGAAGTAGTATATTGTTGTGTTTACTTTCCTTCATTGAGATGTGGGTTTCTGACAACAATGTCGGGCTTGTTTTGGGAGTCATCCACCAGTAAAACTTGATTGAACCTGTTGCATCCTGAAGCAATTGAGCAAAATAGTTATGGCTGCTGTAAGCTAATCACAAGCAAAAACATGTAGGTGAGCTGTAATTACCAAGAGTTCTGCCATCTGATAACGTTTACAGCAAACAGAAAATTAAGACTTAAACCAGAAGCAAATGAGTGGAAGCTTTCACTCTTTTTTGAATAAATGACTACTGACTTTTCCCGGGAGTTGCATACAAATCTCATCTCCACCACTGAATCTATCCTGAACATTTTTCTTCACTGGATGTCGGGGGCTGAATTTCTGCATTCTCCTTCAGCACTGGAAGTACTTGAGATCCAACTGATAAAATATCTGGAAAGGATGAACACAAGGGCTGGTTCATCAGGTATATGCCAAAGTTTGTCTGAAAAAAGCAAAACATTTATTGATACGCAACTCATGTTAAAGTAACCAGATCTATACAGGAACTCACAACCCAGATATGTTTAGAAAAACAATATTGCTTTAAGAATAAGGAGGTATGTGCTATCTCCCTGTAATTAAAAACATTTTTAACTAATTAACTATAATAGACTAGTAAACAAAAGCTAACCCCATGCTATTCAAGAATAATACCTTAAGTAAGTGGATAAATAACATAGTATTTCATCATGAGTTCCATAGTATCATATATGCAATTCACACTCCCTCACAGTCTTGTCATTTAATGACTGTTCTGGCTTCTTGACAAATACAGTTAATTCATTATCACAAAAAAAAAAAAAAAAAAAAAAAAAAAAGACTAGGCAGCATGAGAATGCATGTATGTTCAAACAGTGAGGGAAAGTCTTGCATCTTCTACCATGAATTATTCGCTTTATTAACAGAACTTTGTTCTGTCTAGCCTTTGTGAATTTCCCTTCATTTGTTTTTATGAATATTTTAGCATATTTTACAGAAAATATTCAGAAAGTTTGTTTTATTAGGACTACCACTTGTTCCCTGTCACTACCTGTGAAGCCATCCTACATAAATATTAGAAATACTTAGATAAATGTCCTTGTGATACTGAGTAATAAAGAACAGAGGAACAGAATAACCATTTCACCCATTGACCATACACCCTTGCAGGCACTGAAAACCTGATCTGAGCAGCTGCACTTTTATGTCTGGTCTTGATCTTAAGCACATTGAACATCACAGTTGTAGCTGTGAACAGACGAGTGTGATCTGGAAACGTCACAGTAAGAGACTGGTGTGTTTCTGTGGTTTTGTTTTTCAACAGTGGAGAATTTAGAAATGCACAAGAAACAGATTTGCAATCTCATGATAATCTTTTCCAGACTATTAGATAATAGTTAATTAAATAAATACGTAAAGTTAGACATAAAGGAACGCTGAAGACCATGTTAAATTGATAATTGATATGTAGACTTCAGAATGTCTTTGTTCATCAGAACTGAGGACCTTGGAAACCCAATGCCTCTTTTCTTGTCTTTTTTCTTTTACAGATTTCAATAGAAAGTATTTTGGTTTGGTAGGCTGCCGCCAAAATGTACCAGTCACTCAAACGTATAAAGTAAATAAGCAAATGATATGCATTACAAACAAAACTGAATTCTCCTTCTCCATTTCCTGGTTACATTAACTGCCATTGTTGAGATGGATGACCCTGAAACGGAGAGCATTACATTTACAGTAGATTTAGAAGAATACACTAGGTAAAAGGAATTGCAATGCATTAAAAAAAAGTGTTAGCTGAATTTAAGGGAGTATATTTGACAGACTAAATATGAAGGCAGTATGTTTTCTCCTGTTCTTGCACTGTATAATTAAAGAAAGATACAGTAATGAGGTAACACCAAACAGCTTCTGGTCTTTGAAGAATTAGTGAGAGGTAAGGCTGAGACCTACTCCCAAGTGAGAGAGCTGCTGTAAAGCACAGATCTGTACAAACAGGGCCTCAGATTCTGAATGTGGGTCTTTCTCTTCCGTTTGTAATCCTAAACATTAAAAAAAAAACAAAACAAAACAAAAAACAAACCCCAAACCAGCCTCCAAGTAGAGGTTTTTTTGGCTACTTCTGCTATTCCTTCATCTCAATGGCATTTCATACATATGGGGTACGAGCTGGGCCTGATCAGGCCTATCCTGTTAATGACACCTTTTGGACACCTGTGACCATAATGGTGTTAACACTGGTGGACACACGTAAATCCTTACGGTCAGTGTTCTAGTATTTAATGCTGAGGAACAACTACGGCACAGAAAGATCCCAATCCTCCAGTACAGTGACAGTGTTGAATCAGCTGTGATGCTAAAATGGTAAGTTAGTAACTCTTTCATTTGAAATATTAAAGTATATAGTATTATTTTTCTGTTCTCGCTTTTCTCTTATTTGTTAACAAGCTGTGGTTTCTCTGTTGGCACAAATGATGTGTTTTTCAGCCTTATGGTTAATAACTTGGATTTACATCTTACACCCTAGTGCAAAAATGACAGTTGACATAATTTTGTTGTTTTAAAAACCCAAATACTGTAAAATGAATATTAGTCTATGCTATACCACTTTTCACACAGGAAGGAATGTTAAAACCCATCTCTGTAAATGAACTTATTTGATACATGAGAAGTTTTTATTTATATCTACTGTACTGACATCTTGATTTGTCTTAAACTGAGACCAAATTAAATCTGGGCAGCTTGTTCACTGTGGAGAATTTAATTTACCAATTTTTCTATTGTTATGAAACCTGTAGCAAGATTTTTTTTTTTCTTAAAGCACTTTATTCAGAATTACTTAAGAAAAGGCATGTGCAAATACATCTTATCTTCAGGAGTTCTCAAATATTATTTTAATACTGATCCTTAGTATTTCCCTACTCTGATTTGGCATTTAAAGTCTCATAGTATTTTTTCAGTGCTGAGACTGGGTGATACCTCAGGAGTTTTCAAGGTGATGATATACTGATGATATACATATTTTAGTACTCATACCTGCTTGGAATTGCTGACCTCTTTTGTGAATGTTCTTTAACTTGTAATTACCAGAAGTGGATTTAATTTTTTTTTTTAAGTAAAGTTCTTTGTTTTTTCAATAATTACATATATTGACTCAGCAAGCAGTGATAACAGCAACCTGCCCCCCACCAAGCAACCACAAAAGCTGTGCACCCTGTCATTTCAGCTCTGTTTCAAGAGAAAGATAAAAATGTAGAAATTGGCCCTTCTCACATTTCACTGTTGAAAAACGAGGCTTTCAGATGCACAGATTACAGCCTGCAGAGTTATTACAGTGAGACGCATAATCTCTCTGTGCTGTCGCTACCTTTTCCTGACTTCAAGGGCGTTTCATTCTGAATATAACCTCCCCAGAAAACACCAAGAACTGGGAAGGGAGTGATGGACTGTGAGTTCTGTGGCTTTATGTTCTTGGTGTTCTGATGTCAGTAGGGGCTCTCCCCAATACTCTTAAACTTCACAGAGACAAAAAAAATGTAAAGCTTCTTGATTAGGAAAAAGCACAATGCTTCACTGCTGGGAGAAATAGATAAAACGTACTTATTCTTGCCAGCAGTGAATCATATGATAATCATCACACTCGCTTAAAGGAGGAGCTATAAAATGCTTTCATTCTTGCATGTTGTTTCAAGCACATTTACTGGATCAACAGTAATACACACTGCTTAGATATTCACTGACAGAGAAATATCCTGGGTGCAGTATCTCCTTTTGTTAAGATATAAACCTGAGGCACTACATCTGACAAAGGCTGAGATGAGATGCCTTCAAGCTACAGCTCCTAAACAATCAGTTAATTCAGACTAGTACTTGGTAGGGAAAATGCTCTGCTAGGATGTGTAACAAGCATGTAAGTGACAGTGCATGCTAAAATGTAGCTTTGGATGGATGAATTCTGGATTTTGCCCTTGGATATAGCTCTCAGCTGCTTTCTCCCAGTAGATAAATTTACTTATTCATGCCTGCTCATTTTATTCATACAATAACATGTCCTGCCTCCCATGCAAAGGTTAGTGGGATGCAATTAATAAAGCCATTTTTTAAAAAAAAACCATAAGGATGTTTTATTAGCTCTGGATTCACCAAAACGTAATAATAAAGCTTTACAAAATAGGGAAGTGAAAGTACTCACTTTCAACATGCTGATTTTTCATACTGGAAAGAAGAGGAACTTTTAATTTGCTGTCAACCCTCCCCCCCCCCTCCATCTTGTTCTGTTGAAAATATCTGGACAGCAGAATGTTTTCCTAAGAACTGATTTTCCTTTGCTCCTCCTTAAATAAATGCATTTTCCAGTTCAGCCACCAATGAGAAAAGAGAACCGTATTATTTCAGAAGTCTATTAATTACTTCAATCACTGTTTGCTAATGTTCCAGATCTTTGGATGAAAAGCATTGCACAGTGTAAAGCCCTGCATTACTATGAAAATGATGATAATGATGCATCAGATAAGAGAAGCCATTTGCTATTCTTGCTAATGTTGCAGTAAGCAATCCAGAGGCACCATCTAATTTTGCAGGGAAAGAAGCTCTCCCAAGGCACAATGAAGGAGGATCAAGGCACATAAAGGAGGATCAACAGCCCGCAGGCAAAAAAAAACCACAAGCTTTTTAGTGTACGAGGGCATGTGCAAACATAATGGATTTCCCTTGATGTACCACTATCCATACATTTATACTGGGGCAGGCTGCTAATGCAATTCCCTTTGCTACCTTGACAGCAAGTCCCAGCTTCTAGCACTACTGCAGATCTACCCACAGGGCTTCTGCTTTTGTCAGCGTTAAACTGCATCGGCAAATCACAGAAGATGGGCAAGAATTCAGTGTTCTCTCCTTTCTGTCTATGTGTGTTTTACATCAGGTGTTGATGCATGGGAAACAGTGTGTGGCTATCTTTTGTGCTATTTGCTTAATGTAGTTACCTAGTCTTTTGTAGTCTCCTGCAGTAACAGAGCTGTGTCACAGGAGAGCTCATTTTTCCTTTTCAGTCAAAAATTACAGAAGGAATCCTTAATGAGCGTTTCTTCAGAACTGATGGCAGCAGAGCTCAAGCTCACTTTGTAGCAGTGTTTGTGTTTTATTTCAAACAATGTGATAAAAAGTTTCATAAGAAGTAGCTGGCTAGGCATCAGCACCTTGCTTGACATTTATCAGGAAACATGCAAATTACTTGTGTGGCTAATTACAATAGCTGACTTTCAGCTGCAATCCCTCTATGCAAAGCCTCAGTCTTTCACCTTGGAGCACCAGGTTCTCAGGAGAAAAACACTGTTGCAGAAATAAATATTGAAGCACCTCTTAAAAGCCTTATGCTATCTAGCTTATTAGTGAAGTTAATTGGCAGTGCTGTTATTTGGGCTACCAGTCTGATAAAGTTCAATATATTTTCCAGGCTGGTGTTCTTGGAAAAACAAAACAAAATAGTAAATATTGATATCTGACTCTTTCATTAAGTATTCAGGATATGCTATCCATTCGTTTGGAAACTGAGCAACTACAAGAACCTTTCAAAAATATCAGTTCCCCTTGTACTGGGAAATTAGCTCAAATCTTATTTTGCTGCATCTGTTTTTTGTAGTTCAAATCATATTATTGACATCTGGGAACAAACACTGCTAAATTCCTTCACTGAATCTGTATTTGATATAATCTGACAAAAATCTTATAATCTAATAAAAAATGAAAATTAAGTCTATTAGATGATTCCTTAACAAAAGGGCATGCTAGAGATATGAGTCACCAAAGGATTAGCTCTGCAGTTTAGCGGTCACATGAACTTGATCTTCTTTCTCTCCACTGTGAAAGGTTTGGATCAATCTCCTCTGCTAGGTCTGCTTAGCACACTGAAGATATGGTAGTCCTCAGGTGCCACTCGCTGATAACCAGTTGGTGACCATCACCCCACAGACGACTTGAAGGAGGGATGGGCTCTGAGGTCTTCTCAGACAAGTTCAGGCAAAACTACCAGTTCAAACTACCTCTTTCAGCTGTCAAGCTAACGGAGAAGACTTGGCCTTATGCAGAGCTTGGCATGCTGACAAGTTCCCATCTGCCAGCAGCGCTGAAGGCTGGGAAAATAAAAAAAAAAGCTGAAGGCTCAGTTCTTTGCAGCACGTATACCCTTGCGCAGCGGAGGGAAGCAGGGCACTCCCCTGCTGTGAATAGCAGCACTGTGCTCTGCAGTGCCTCACCTTGCCACGCATCTTTTATCTGGTGCCAGGTTGTTCTCAAGAGGCTGGATTGCTCTCTTTGCCTTAGTTCTGTTTGAACGAGTTACTCGGTTCTGGGAGTGCTTGTATCAAGAAAATCTTCGCATTGCTGAGATAATCAGAATGGAAGAGGAGCTCATCTTTGCTGCAGGAAACATGCAGAAGATGCTCTGCCTCTCCTGAGGAATCTATGTCCTACGTAAGGTTTTGTTGCCATTTGGGAAGGTCCCTGACAGTGTGCTTTCCCTCTACACAGGATTCAAGTCACAATGTAGGTGGGTAAAGTCCCCCGCATACCACACACCATGTAGCACCTGGGCAGCATCTTCGCCCAAAGTGCCAGAATGTACTCTGACGTGTCCCAGATGTTCCAGCTGTGGCTTACCATCACCTGGAGAGGATTCTTGTCCTCAAGCTACCTACCATGGACAGGTGCTCATCTCACAAAAGGGACATGTCTGTGGTGATCTGGATGCCAGAGCCTGCTGTGCAACCCTAAGTCATCTCAGGTCAGCTGGAAGCTGTGCCTAGGCAGCTGGCCCCTGCCTGCTCACCTCTCCCCCATCTCACTGCATCAGGCGGCTCCTACTCACCAAGGATAACATTCATTGAAAGCGTAGCCCTTTGTTGGCTTAATGAATCACTGAGACAAATCAATTTATTGGGTTTTTTTTCTAAACAAATAAAGTATTTGTAACTTGTTTGGGCATTCTTTGGGTGAATGATTTTCAGCCTATTCGTTATTGCTCTGCCCCTGCGCTGTGCCCAGTCTCTGGTGTTTGGCTGGTATTAGTGAGGCTTCTGAGCTCTGACTGGCTAACCAACTTTTACAACAGAAGCTTAACAAATGGGAAGCAATGAATTTAGAGTAAGGATTTTCAGCTAAATAAATAGGTATGAGGAGATTTGTGAAGCTTTTAGGTCGCTGAACTATTTAGCTATCATCTGAGCACTCTCCATTCCAAGCAGCAATACAAACTTAGGAAGCAGGACTCCAAATGAATGCCTGTTTTTCACACTTACTCTCCAGTCACTTACTTAATCAATTACTCTCTGCTTTGACTATATTCATATCTGCTGTTTTCCATGCTAAGTGGTTTCTCACAGTAAGAACAAAATTTAGTCTTATGAGCTAAGTGTATAATTTCAAACACTTTCTGATTTTTCTTCAGATTTCTCTTCTTAAATGACATCAGTGCATCAGTTTGTGTTTTTCAAGACCGAAATAAGCGCATTGTAAAGCAGTACATACTGAATAAAAGCAACCACAGTAAAAAATAATGCATATTAATAGTCAACTTCTGAATAAAAAGTGTTGAGCATTTTATGGAAATAAACCATGTCATATCTGCATTGTAAGTGCACCCTCTTTTCACTGAAAAAAAAATGGTAATGATTAGCATAACAACTTAATCGTGAATATTCTCTCAGCAGGTATTTCACTGTGCATGCAATAAAGCCACTACATCTTTCTATACACCTTTTTTGGACTTTTTCAACTGTACTGACCTTTCTACCTCTGGCAGCAGAAAGAGACTGCAGAAATTCTTTGTTTCGTTCCCCAGACTGTTGATCAATGCAGATTATTTGACATCTGCTACATGGACCCACAACCTGAAATTTTAGTTAAAGAAAGTTCATAGCTGTATGCCAAAGCAGTCCAACACACAACAGCACAATCTTCTGACCGTCATACTATCTTAAACACGTATCTCTCACATAGCTTTTGTGTGTTCTTCTATGCTTTAAGTATGTGAGAGGTCAGGCTTGTTCACCTAATGTAGTAAGTACATTTTCAAAGGGTCTACTTGCAAAGATCTCACTGAATTTTTAATTCACTTTTTTTCTTTCCTTTTTTTATGCAAAACTTTCCCAAAGTCAGAATCTGAGAAATACCAAACATTTATAAATTTGTATTTCCTGATGGCTTCATTTCATCTACAGGCTGGCAAGGCTACTTGCCCAAAGGAGAACTGAATACAAAATTAAGCCAGCAACTCTGGATTTAATCCAAGGAGGATTTTCTTGTGAATGTTTTACAGCTGAAATGCACAATATCTTTCTTACATGCATGGCACTTGTAGATAATCAGAATGCAAAATGTCTGTTTTCACAAGTTTACATAATTAGAAGGAATAATGAGATCCTGTAGTCTAACATCTATAATACAGAGCATGGATCTCATAGTTAATTCTTTTTTGACATAGGGTGTGTTTTTAGGGGAAAAAAACCACTGCAACAAATTTCTTAAAGCATTAACATGAAGGAAACCATACTGCAGTTTCCCTTAAGATTGCATCCCTAAATTTAGCAAAGCTGTACATTATAGAAAATAACTGTTCTTACAGTATCCCAATATACACATTCTACTTTTGTAAAATGTGTCATAAATTTCAAATAGGGCCAATAATTAAACCTTACATTGCAAACATTTTTATATGCTGATCTGAAGTGCTATAAAGACATTGAGGTGCTGAAGCGTGTCTACAGATGGGCAATGAAGCTGGTGAAGGGTCTGGAGCACAAGTCTTATGAGGAGCGGCTAAAAGAAGTGGGGTTGTTTAATCTGGAGAAAGGAGGCTCCGGGGAGACCTTATCGCTCTTTACAACTACCTGAAAAAAGGTGGTAGCAAGGTGGGTGTCTGTCTCTTTTCCCAAGAAACAAGTGATAGGATGAGAGGAAAGAGCCTCAAGTTGAACCAGGGCAGGTTTAGATTGGATATTAGGAAAAACTTCTTCACCAAAAGGGTGGTCCAGCATTGGAACAGGCTGCCCAGGGAAGTGGTTAACTCACCATCCCTGAAGGTACTTAAAAGACACGTAGGTAAGGCACTTAGGGACATGGTTTAGTGGTGGACTCGGCAGTGTTAAGTTGATGGTTGGACTTGATGGTCTTCAAGGTCTTTTCCAACCTAAATGATTCTATAATTCTATGATTCATTTTTTTGAGATGCATCTAGAACTGCTTGTACAACTCCTCAGTGTAATCATCAAAGCTATACATTTGGCTCAGTTTTTTCAGAAGATGATTTTCCACAGCTTTAATATTTTATTAAAGGAACAAGAAAACAAGACAGTGAAAGAAATATTTCCCCCCTGGCCTGCTTTGGTCAACAGTTTCTTCTACCATTTTTCTGGCATCAAGCGTAATTTCTACTATGTATCTGAATATGGATCTAGAAGAAACTGGAAAATACAATGCGGGTTGCATAAGCCTTTCTATTTTTGGCTTTCATTCCTAAAATATTTAAATGCCAGAAACAGGAATGCCTTTTTATTTTGTAATTTTACAGTATCTTCCACAACAGGATCCCGAGCTGAGCTCCCTAGTGTAACTCCAGCTTCCAATAAGCTACACACGAAGGATTTTGTCCTTTGTGTTTCTGATCTCCTACCTAAAGAATTTTTTCCCTCAATTTTCTGTAACTCATAATACAGCTTACTGATCAAAGTACACATAAAAAAGAACAGATAAGTCATATTTTCCACCCTTACTGAAAAAATGACCTCTCAATTTCTTACAGTATGCTGACCAGAAAGAAACAGGAGTGATGTCTATCACAGCTTCTAGATTTGACCTTAGCCCTTCTGTTATTCACACCTTAATTATCATCCTTGAGAAAACAATGAATAAGCCACTTTCACATCCTAGGCAATGCATTCTCAGATACATATTTCACATCTAAGGACCAGTCAGATCCAATAGAACATGTAATAAACGTGTGCATCATAGAATCATTGCATGGTTTGGGTTGGAAGGGACCTTTAAAGATCCAACCGGTTGGATTTAGTCCAACCCCCTTGCCATGGGCAGGGGCACCTTCTACTAGACCAGGTTGCTCAAAGCCCCATCCAGCCTGGCCTTGGCATCATTCCCTTAGATTTCATGTGTAGCGTCTTCATGGATCCTTTGTTGAAGTTTTTCTCAAAAAGAATGTATTTGCCAACAGTCTGACTCTTCAGCACTTTCCTTACAGTACAAAACACATTATGTTGTTAGATATGACACAAAGCGTAACATACAAAAAGTCCCTACCAGGCTAGACTTAAAAACATGTCTTGAATGGAGATTAGGACAAAATGTATACAACAGAGGGCAACAGACAGTGATTGTTCACTTGTATTCATGTCCAATCTTTTAGCATCAGTTGCTTGATGTGCAGTAATCTGAGGTTATATTTGGACTATTATGCTTAACAACAACCAGTATTCTCTCGTGATATGCTGGGTAAGTATTTGCTGCAAACTCTGCCTCAAAACAGTGAATATTATTCTGCTCAGTTGGATAGAGGTAGGAAATTTTATGAATTATGAAATTAAAAAAAAGGTGTGGAGAAATATGTCAAAACCTCTCAATTATATTGATGCATGTCTGCCACAGGTCACAGCATGTTTGGTCTTTTTACAAACTCCCTAAATTGTATGTGCACAAGCTGTGCCACCCATGTTCCAGTCAAAGCCTTGCAAAAATTGCTTTGTCTCGAGGGGTCAAAATACTTTGTGATAGACTGGGACTAGGACAAGAGAGGAGGTCACACCTGGAATCTCAGAGCACCTATTGAAATTTCAGCCCACTCTTCTTCTTCAAAGGACTCTGGTGCACTGATGACAATGTTGGCACGGAAACGTCGGATTAATTCCTCTATTTCCAGTGGCTCTTCCAATCTGTCTCACAGAGGTGACAGACAAAAAGAAAAGAAAAAAGTTTTATTAACTACTTCTGCAGTAGATGTTTGTTTTGTAGGAATCTAGTGGGTAACATGATTCAGTAAATCTTTCTCCAGAATAACTCGGACCAAGTTTTATTACAAAAGCTATGAAAATGGTACAGGGTATTTAACCATAATTTGTAATCCTCCAGATGGCTTCTTCAGAGATGAGACCTGGAACTGTAGGTATGAAAGCATGTGGGCAGATGATTGTGAACAACACATATGAGAAAATTCCTTCATAGTTATCTTACGTAAGGCCAATGGTAACAAATGAAAAGATCTTTTGAGTTAGTAATCATTTGACTTGTTAGATGCTTCTAAAAAGAAGGCAGACAGAAACTTATTCTGCACATGTTGCAATGGCAAAAGGGACAAAACCAGCAGATGCTGAAGGTGAAAAAGACCAGCAAAGGTATTTTATGAGAGAATGTATTCCTCGTATTATTATTATTATTATTATTATTATTATTATTAGCCTTTGGGATGCAGCAGATTACACAAAATTATAGGTGTTTTGAAGAAAATATAATCTTGGTGTGGTGGTATCTTCACCTCTTTACAAACATTTGAATTGCCAGAGTGTAGATTTGTGTCAGTGTGGAGAACATATATGAGGCAGACAGAGCAGCAGACTGCATACAAATATCAGAAATCTGGCTGCATCTTTGGATTGTCATTCTTCACTCTTCTAAGGAGAACCCAACCAGTATCAGAAAAAAAGACGGCCCTAAAATTTGCAAGAGAGTGTTCGTGGGAAAGAACATTTTGTTTTTGAATTAGCTGTTATAGATGTGAACAATTTTTGATACTCCAGCAGCTCTGGTCTGACAACTTTGGGATATGACACTCTATAGCAGAGGTGGTGAAAAGAGAAGTTTCTATCCTGGAAAAAATATTTTTAAAAAGTAAGGACATACAGTTTAAAATGTGTTTAAATTAAAATGAAGAAAAACATGCAAAAATGAAAGTTCAGGGAAAACTGTTCACATGAAGCAGTCTTGGCAGAACAGGCCTGTTGGATGAAAAAAAAAAAAAAAAAGAGCTTGATTTTATTTAAAACAGTCTGCATGATCTTTAGCAGACAAATGTGCATAAGGATAAACTGCCTGTGCAGACTTTCAGTCAAACCACACAAGCCCAGCCTCACAAGGGCTCCAGCAGCCTGGGGGTAGAAAGTGGGATGGGAAGCTGAAGTGCTACAGGTTTTCCCTTGAGATGCCACAAGCAATCCCAAGGCTGAGACACAATTCGTAGTGATTGCAGGAGACAGGAGCCAACAGAAGTTGTAGACTATGCCGATGCTCAAACAGACAAGGAGGAAAATAGCAGTGCATCATTGACAAGTTCAGTTACGCTGTTGTGCTTCCTAGCTTTGCTGTGGGCTCTTAGAGCTCGGGTGCTGGGTAGCCTCTAGTTTTGAATGCATTTTGTGACATATAAGTGCCTGCCACCCCAGCTGGTACCAGCGGGAGGATCGAAAGCCCCAGTAGCTTCAAAGCTGCAGTGTCCTGAGCCAGCTGCTGAAAACTACTTTGAGTTTCTACTATTTTATCCTTTGCTGCAGATCCTCAAAGACTGCAATGTCCCTGCTCCTAGTCTCTGTGCCTTCCACCTGCTCAGGCTCACCACCAAAATACCTCACCTCTCTTGCGCCTATCCCCAGCCCTTGGAACTGCTTCTAATTACTCTGCAGCATGTATCTGAGTAAATTCCTATTATTTCCCCTCATTCAAAACATGCATTGGTTGGATGGAGTCACAGGTACCTTCACCCTGCAAATGTCAACAAGGATCTGTTGTGGAGATCAGTGCAATTTGGCAAAACCAGCCTAGGTACTTTGGACTTTGCAGTAGTGGGCCCTGCAAGGCAGAACACATTATATACATTTAACAGGCAAACTTGAAAATGAATATTTGCATCTTCGAGGGCATGTTTCTAACAAGAACATTTGAGCATAAGGCCTGGCCATGAGGACTTCCATGGAGGTGACCTGAAATGGCAACACCAGAGAGACGAGATCTCCATGTACATGTAGCTCTCCAACACTGTGTTACATTTTAATTTTCAATTAAATTGCTGTTTCTGTTTTAGATCATGTCTCAAAGGGCAAGTGCAAACTTGAAGATTAATTTTTACTTATGGAAGATACAACGAGAAATTATTAAAACTCAACTGAAGATTGAAATTGTTTTATAAAACTTAGCAGGTTTCCATTAAACAAAGCCAAACCTGAATGCCAAGAAGCTAAATAATAATTTCTAATAAAGAAATAAGTTTAATAAAGACTTGTAAGTGCAGATGCTGGAAAGCACTTTGCACAATTCAGTATTTTGAAAGTTCATACACCATGATTTATTAACCATGCAGAATGAGGATGCTGTATATCTATGCTGAACTTATCTCCCCAGCACCCTGAGAAAGCACTGCATGGTAAAATAGGGAGGAATTTTCCAACTTGTGCTGCAGAGTGGGAAGCAAGATGCTTCTCAGGCACCATGGCAGCTTCATCACATCTGGAGTTTCCTTTGAGGAAAAGGAGATTACAAGCCTAGTTGTACTAGGAAGATACTAGATGTGAAATCAGTGGATCGTCTGACATCACTTGTTTTACCAAGTTCTCTGTCCTCTTCACGCTCACTTGTGGCTCCCTCTAGTGCCTCACTCTTCATTGCACTCAAATCCCATGTCTGGAAGGTTCCTTACTGAGTCTTACCTTGGAAAAAGTCCAGTCTGAGTAAGGGATGACTGGAAGTGTTGCTATCCCAAGGAGATGTAACTCAGCCAGTCAAGCCTCAAAAGAAGGTATTAATTATCACTGAGAAAGGGTAGTCAAAATGGCTTGAGAGATGGGCTGATTCAAACCTTTTCCAAACTATTTTCACAGAGCACTGCCATGATATCCTAAAATTGCCCAAGTGATTTCTACAGAAGGAAAACCAGTCAGTGGTTTTAAATCCTGAAGCTCTATATGAGTCTTCCTACAGCTACCAAAAAACCCCAAATAAAAATAAATAAATAAATAAATAAAAAACAAAACCCCCAACAACAACAAAAAACCCCCACCATATTCCTCCTCTGCTCAAAACAGGAATTTCAACGCAGGGGGCATGTTTGGTGGGTGACTAAGAACTAAGAAGAAAGAAGATGACACCAAGCAGAGGCAGGAAAGTTCAGCGAGACAGGAAAAGGGGGCTCAGAGGCAAATACCGGGGCTGTAGGATGCACAGCTGTGATGGAGGCCTTGAGGGCAGATGTTCTATTGAATCTGAGCCTGTCCCAGTTACACCCAAGAAACAATAACTTTCTGTTGTCAGTGTATGAAAATTTAGTTGGTAATAGGTCCCTTATCTTGGAACTGTGGGTTGGCTCAATGTTTCATTTGCTGCTCCTATCTCCCAATTTCGTACAAATAAAGCCAAATCAATTAAGAAATGAGATGAATCTAGTCCTACAAGTAGTTTTAAGATATTTCTGTTGTGCGTGTTTGCTCTAAATCTTAATGCTTCTCATAGGAAAGAAATAGTTCAGCAAGTAGCAAAATTTAGTATTTTCAACTGCCAAATTATTTATGTTGAGAAAACCTAATTATCCTTGTTTTTCTCACAAATAGAAGTTGGCTGTTCCCCAATAATCTCCTGCCACCAAATCTTTTGACAAGAATTTTGTTTAAGTTTTCCTAAAGATGACTGGCAGACAGATTATGTTCAAGCATATAATCCACATTTTCAGAAGTCACACAAGAATGAGTCATTATAGCATTTTAGTACCTATAGATCTGTTGAACATTGAAAAGTAACTATAAATTTCCAGATAAAACAGTTATATTGGCATCTTACAGCAAGATTCTGGAATCCAAGACTGCTGAGAGACATTTGGAGACAGAAGGATCTTACCTTGCAGAAATATGTTCTTTCAGCTGTAGAATGCTTGCTACATTTATCAGGAGGTATTGTGCTTCATTCACAAGAGAGAGAGATATGTTTGTAGCAGATGCCAGACCTAAAAAATCAATCCAACATTCTAACATGATCATTAAAAATCAGGAAGGTTAAACTAGTAATTTCACTTCATCTTTTCTTTGATATCTCATTCATTCTCATTAAAAAATTATTCATTCAGCTCCAAACACCAAGGAAAGATTCCAAGAATCCCCTCAAACCTGTAAATGATAATAATGTCACGCATTTAGAAACTCATATAGAGCTGAGATTTTACCAAATTTGTAAAACAATTTACAAAAGCAATACCTATGGATTTCAATGCCCTTTCAATTTGATCCTTTCTATAATGAAATTTAGTCTAAGGATGAATTCTTTATTTATACATTTTTCATGGTAATTTTTCAAAATGATCATTGAGTTTCCAGACCAAATTATGGTCATGATGATAAAAAAACCCTCAGGATGGTGTATCTGTACTTTTTCACCAAACGTAGAGAAGCAGAAGGGCAGCATAGACAGTTTAGGTACAAATGTACCCTTTGAAACCTACTAGATCAATACTGGATCACTCTCTCACCCTTATCAGGGTAGTTACACACTCAGTATGAATTCCATGAGCCTGTTTACTAAGTGAGGAATCCCAAATAAAGAATGACAACATACCTTTTGTATTTTTCTGGTGCGACCTGCTTTTCATGTCTGAACTTTGTCTTATCAAGCGACATGGACGACCAAGAAACACAGAGAACCAGCCAGCAATTCTTTCTCCACAGTCATATGTTTTCACCCTGTTATGAGAAAAAAGGGACTTAACAAAATTTGATTGCCCAATATTTAAATTGTAAAACTGAAGAAAAATTAAGATGTTTATTCTGCTTCTTTCAATACAAAATACAAAATCTGTGTTGTCTGATGAGTGTCTAATGTCAAGCTCTGCATAATTTCATCTCCCCATCTTCTCAACTTTACTCAGTTACTCTTGAAGATAACATTCACGAGATCTAATTTAATTTTATACAGAAAATTACTGTGGAATAAAGGATTAAATAATCACAACACTCAAGACACTGACTCTGAAGTACAGTAACTGGTAGCCCATATTACAATACAGTATTATGAAAAAGTTAGTCTCTGGTCTGTGCTTTCAAATAGGATTAATCTGAGTTGAATTTAAGATTGCTCCACTGTGCCACACTGTATGTAATTTTTAATGATCCCATCAGGTACAACGATGTTAATTCTCTAATGTAATTCATTTTAGCACAGACATTCCACATTAAAACATGGCAGTGCTAGCAGAACCTAAGTATCTCTCTATCTAAAGATGATTTCCATTACTAGTGAATTGTCTAGTGAGAGGCTGGTAATAGACTTGTCATCTTTACCTGGATGTAATCTCTCCTAGAATGATTTTGAGATCACCTCTCTCAGTTCAGGAAGAGCACAGAACAGACCGCTGGGGAGCGATCCCATTTGCCACTAGATTCCTCAGCCCTGAGTAGTCTTAATGTCAATCTTTTAAAAACTAGGCATCTAGTTTAGATTAGTTGCCTGGGTTCCCCTCACAGATAACGGAAAGAATTAAGTAGTTCCCATCCATGTTAGACCTCAGGATGGGATGACTCTCATTCTGGGAGTGTTTAACTCTATTGACGACAAAAGGAGACTTGACTGACACCTAACTTTAAAATGGCATTAACAGCTAAGAGGAATGCAAACCCCCATGCTGATCCAGGCAGGATTCTTGTAGCGAGGGAAGCGAAGTAGCAGTGCTCCTATGCTCGCCTTGCCCTAACCAGCCAAAGCAGCTAATCGGCACGGAGACTACCTGCCCTGTGAAACAAGCAAATGGCTCCGCACAGCAAAAGATGGTAAACCCTAGGGTTGAGAGAGGGAGTAGCCTGGCTTTATGGAATGCTTTGTAGGTTCAACTGAGTTACACAGGTAGAAAGCAGGACAAGTGAAATCAAAGAAATTTTATAATCCCGCAGGGATCAGGTATTCCTTCAGCGCTTATTCAAATTTTCATTGTGGTGCAGCTCTGTGTCCCTCTCCCAACTCTGAGACTGGACAGGCGCCAACCACTGCTGCATCTAGCCAGTGATGTCCTAGGACTGAAATGAAACTCTGGTACGATGACATATAGGCACTGTGGCAAAAGAGAGGCCAAAGTTTGAGTCTCCGCATGAGATTTCATAGCCTGAGCTGAGTGGTTCTTGTGTCCTTGCTGGCCACCATGCTAATGAGAAAGCATGAATATACCACGGGAACAGTTCAGGTGAAACAAATTCCCCAGGTATTTACTCCCACCCAAACAAAGGTGCTAGAGGTATATAAATTCTCTCCTGAGCCAACTGCTTCTAGCAGCTTGCTGGGGCTTAATAGCATATAAATCAGGAACAAAAGTTTGCCTTCTTTTTAATTTACTTATTGAGTCACAGTGGCTGAGTTAGACACACATAGCATTCTTAGTATTTCATCAAACATCACTGTGCGGTTTTTGTATTCCAAGACTCCTGTGTCTTCAAATTGCTTTCACTTATCATCAGATCATTTTCTGAGCAAGTACCATCATCTCTTCAAGGTCTTATTCAAAGTCCTGTTGTAGCTCAGTTCTAATTTTCTGCTTATGTTTATTTTTTTGGAGTATTCCTTTATGTCTGTCAGCATTACATTTCATTTACCACGTCAGGCAATTCATAAAGGTGGGCCTAGCTCTCAGATTTTGCTTACTGTTTGCCTTGAGTTTCCCACTCATCTTCCTGTTACGTCATTTAGCTTCGGTGTGTTACAGCTGGTCCCGCTAGCCAGGTAATTTATAGAACAAGAAACAAGGACAGCTGAAGCCTGAATATTAATCCCAAGGGATATAATAGATATATTTACACACAACAGGCTCAGTTCACATTGTTTTTAACTACACCTTTGTTGCCTTCTCTCACTGATATTAACCTTCCCTTGATCTCTTTGATATCACGGCCTGTCTAAGAGGAGGCTGTGTCCTTGACCATTGCTACAGAGCACTAACCTCGAGCATTTAGGGTCTTCTACAACATCAGTAAACTTAACATCACTAGCTTCTACTTGCATCTGTCCACTGTTAGCTATCATACTAGAGAGCCATGTCCCCCCGATGTGAACAGCACATGCTGATGGACAACCCTCACTGAGATGAAGGCTAACACTGACAAATTGCTTAATGAGGGACACTTGGGCTCATCAACCTTTCGTGGTCGCTGTGAAATTAAACCTCCTTATGTGACTGCTTGCAGATTCTACATCATGTGCTCTTCTCAGCTATGTCAGCGTAAATTCAGAGTAACCACCTAAGCCAACAGAGCTGGATGAAATCACAGCACCAGAGAGCAGAATTAATAAGTGGAAAATGCCTTCAGTGGGAGTTTATTTTGAATAAAAGCCTTTAACAAAGATTTGGTCCCATTGCTCACCTCAGAGACTTTGCAGAAAAGACCTCGGACCACAAATCACCTCCAGCTCTAGTGCAAAGGACTGTTTTGCTCCTATTTCTCCTTTTTTGGCCACACAGGCTCCCCTGCTGAAACATGGGAACGTGGAATCAAGTGCTATTGGATCTCTGAGCAGTTTCAGAGCCTCATCAACGTTGTCCACTCATTCTGCCTTACTTTCTGCCTTGTTTATTTGCTAATCACAGTCCACTGTGCAGTTTGTCTTACACCTCCCCTTTCTTTGTCATTCTGTCCTTTTCTTCCTCCTCAGAACTCTAAGCAGTTTCCCATGAAAATTTCCTATTTTATACATTAAAAATGACACAGTCAGTGACATGAAAGACAAACTACAATAAATAGCATGGCAGCAAATTATATGCACGCAGAGAGAAAGATAACCTAGCCTATTTTACAGCCTGTAATAGATGGGCTAACCATGGGGAGGCTGAGGATGAGTCAACACTAAAGGAAGTGGGACAGATGGTTAAAACAAATGACTCTTGGGTGAATTCCACTACCTGAAGAAAATACACGTCTGAGGAAAAAATCCTCTTTATCATCTGAATAGCTAGTAGAAAAGAAGGAGAAGATAATTTCCTGCATGGCTCCATGGGGAAAATGGCCAGGTCTTCTGCTGGTTTGTTTATGTGTTACCCTCAGAGAAGCAAATGTAGAAGGTTACAAAGAATTAGTATACCTTGGTTAAAAGAAGACATAAATCTGTAAATGGCTTTTAGTTGGACTTATCAAGAGACCTGGCAAAAAGAAAAGTAGATAATGCAAATGTACTTTAGGAAGGCGCTTGTTACACTGCCACTCAGAAAACTTAATGAGACTGGGAAGTACTTAGAAAGTATGATGGATAAAAATTTAAGTTAACTGATAGGAAATTAATTTATTCATAATGTTATATTTCAGTGAAGTGGTATGTCTCTTGATTAGAGATCATGTAATTTCACATACTTGCCTGCAATCTTCCCAAGATTGTTAAGGGGACATTGATCAACATGGGTGGTCAAAAAAGAATTAAAAAGGGTTGTAAATATGGGTTTATAACTTCAGTAGGTTCTAGCAATTTTGAATCTGCGCAGCAGGAAATGGAAAAAGTTGCCAGCATCATTATTGCCAAATGAAGGGACTGCATTCAAACCCTGCTGAGGCTCCCAGCTGGCATTTGGAAATAACTGGGGACACCTTTCCCTTTTCTCACCCTTGCAGCAAGTAAAATAAAAGATCTCCCTTATTCAAGTGAGTGCCAATTCATCACAGTCTCTTGTACCATCCTTCCTCCCCTTTTTCATTTTTATTGTTATTTAATGGTTTGTACCAGACATGCTGGGCATGCCAAATTACCTATCTGGACCTGTCTTCTCCTGGTCCACTAAGTCATTAATAGCTTTCTACGCTCCCTCTCTTTTTGTAAGGACATCTGCCCCTGCACGTCCATCCAGTCGTGTCCTGTGTGTCACTACAGTGATTTTCAGCTGTGACTCCTCTCCGTTGTCACTCACCTGTGTGAACAGACTTTACTCTCACTGATCACTGTCCCTTCTCCAGTATTTTCTTCCAGTGATACAGATATTGGGTCCATTCCTACATGGGCAAAGAGCAAACCATATTTAAATAAAACATTTATGCAGAACCACAGGGTCAATAAAAATTTCTTAGTTTTACATCTGTTCACAATCACAGCAGCCTCCCAAACAGTATGTGACAAATCTTTTTTTTTTTTTTTTGCTAGAATTACAGTCTCTGCCTGCAGGTGGCTCCAAATGATAATGCAAAGAGCAAAGTCCACGTTAAGGAATACACAATTTCCAGTTGAGTAACTTCAATATCTGTGTATATCAGGCAACAAAACTGGCACAGAATTACTGCTTCAGCCATGGTTTCTGTTGAAAGGATGAGTTTATCACTGTTGTGGCCCCTCTAGCAAATCAGGAGATGAGGTTAATCACTGTTGGGTTGGCATTTTTTTTCTGAATGGTGAAATGGAATGATCTGAAAGATGGAAGATGAAAGACGGAAACAAAGAAGTGAAAAAATAAGCACAGGCTCTTCAAGGAAAGAAATACAATGTGTCATAAACCTACAATAATTTAAAGATAAAATGTATGGAAACCACTAATGAAAAAATTATTCCCATCTATTTCTACGTTTAAAACAGATGAGGAATCCCTGGTAATGATCTATGTTAACAACTTCTTCAGTAGTTTGTTATCTTGAAAAGAATGAGTCAAAGAAATGAAAAGGCTACTGTGGTAGCTGTACTGTTTTGCTTTCTGTTAATTGAAAGCCATAATCTTAAATGACAGAGAGTTTTACTGTGTAGATGCAATGAGTCCAGCTCTTTTCCATTATACTGCAAGATACCAGCAAAGACTCCTATCTCCCATTTCCCAGCTTTATAACAGCACATTTTGATTTCACTTAGTACTTCCTGTTTGTAGTATTTAGTACACATAAGAATCAAGCTCTACCAGCTCTGTGATAGGGTGAAATCTTTTCTGAAGAGTAATAAAATGTAGTTCAGATTCACTATATCCCAACTATCAGCTCCTTTTTTTAATGACATTAGTATACTTCAGAAGTTAAGACAGAGGGGGAAAAGCTAGCTTCATTTAGGAAAATAAAACATGTAATAAAAGTATTGAACTTGCTTGCAAGAACCTGAAAAAGAAGTCATTGTTACCATCTTCTAGACTAGAACTAATGCTCTTGCACTTTGAAACAATTAACCATTAGCAACATTCCTTCTGGAAAAGAAGAGTTCGAAAGGTTTTGTCCTGTATGCATCCTTAGCTGTGGTATCTTTTAAAAATACTTTCTAAAGCAAGGCGTACTCACAAAAATTCTTAAAATAGAATCTCAGGGCTTTAAAAAGCCCTGCTTTTATACACCAGCAAGTGTATCACATTTTAATTGAACAGTACACATTTTACAGTGATGTTTAGGTCAGTTACACATTGTTAATTACAATTTTATTCTATCTTAAGGCAAAAAAATAAAAAAGAATATTGCCAGTTACTAAAATGTAAAAGCTGTCATTCTCCATGGTCATTTGCTTGATAATAAAATTCACAGATGTGCTCACAGTATTAATATAAAAAAATTATTCTTGTTTTTATAGCTCCTATTTTCAGTCAGTGAGAAAAATTAGAAGTCTGTTATTTCAATAGACTGAAATATAAACTATTCATGTATATTCTTTCATCAGTGTATGCACTTAATTCCCATTATTTTTATTGGCAGTAACACAGGACTATTTGAAGGCACAATAAACTCCATAAAGTGTAATTAGTTGCTCAGTTTTACTAGGAACTACTTTCTACTCCAATATTTTAAAGCCTTAACATCACCCAAAATTTCTCCCTCTGTGCAGCAGCAAACTGATGCCCAACTTGCCAGAGTAGTGCTGATTGTCAGCTAAAACGGAAAGAAAGAAATTAGCCTTCTACAGAAATGTATTCTCAGCCAAATTCTGTTTGGCTGACTTTTGTGCAGGTCAGGAACAAGCCCAGTGTAATCTGTGCCCCCGTTCATGTATTCGATGGAACAGGACAACAAGATTTCCCTGGATTCCCACTTAATGTAATATGGCTTCTAGAAATAAAGGCACCTGCTCTTGCCCACCTTTAAGTTACTGGTATCCTACCCATCAACTGCTTCAGACAAGATATAAGAAGTTGTTTGCCTCCATGGGGTTTATTTAGAGTTACACTGATTTTCTCAGTGATAGCAAGGGTTCGTTACACTCTTTATGCCAAAAAGAATAGGAAATGCCTGTTAACAACCACATAGCCTAAGAAAATAATTCTGACAAAATTGACAAGCACAGTTTCTCAAAATTAAAATCTCACTCCTTGTACTGAAGTAAAGTACAGCCAGTGAGAGACTAAGCACAAGCTTTCCTCTCCCTCTGCTCTCACCCCCTTCCTCGGGGATCAGGGGAACACCATGCAAGCCAACTAATTTTGCAGGGAAAGATCCTAAGCCTTCAGGCAGTTTTGGCCTTGTCTAGAATCCCAGTCTGATGTCTTTGCTACGCACAGCGGTGGCAGGATCACACAGCTGGGTCAGTCACACCGTGGGTCTTCCCACCCAGGGCTGCTTGTTAGGTGGGCTACAGAGACACCCAACATGCAGGAGTTAAAGAAAGAACCTGAAGTGGTGCCTCAGCATACGGAGGATTCAGCAAAAGGTATTAAAGCAGTTACTGTCACACTAAATTGTGCCGACAATTTTATGTTGTTGGACAGGGAAGACGGAGAATATTAAACCATATTGAAATAAAATAGCCATAAACAAATTTTCCACTAATGAAAAGTTCTAGAGGGAGAGAAAAGCACATGCCTGGAGGGGGAGAGAGAACAGACTCATTATGTTTTAAAAGTGTCACAGACAGTCTTCACCATAATCTAATAGTATAACAGCAAAGCGTTCTTTAAAAATGCCACATACTTCGGCCACGTGGGATTTGCCCCACTCGGCTTCAGGCACTTACCAGAGGCACCTAATCCAGCAGCACGTTGCCTCAGGCTCTCTCTACGGGAGAGGCACCGCCAGACAGCAAAGCACGCTCTAGATGGAGATCATTGCCACAGCCTGCTCTCACAACGAGAAAGGCGCAGATGATAGCAGAGAAACTGGTAGAGAAAGCAGAGTGGTTACAGCCTCCTTGCAGAGGAGCAGGAGGAAGGCAGCTAGGCGGGCTGCAGTTGTCACCCAGTCAGCTCGGAGCTGCTGGGTTTTCACGTTCACTGGGGCGGGGGATTCAGTAAACCTGCAGCTCAAAGGTTTTCTCTCTCTTTTTTTTCACTGCTGTCGCCTCCCTCACCCACTCCTCACCACCAGGTATGTCCCCATCACACTGAGAGGAGCAAAGGGACTCTCCACAAGAACTGTGAGGGCAGAGGGAGGAGAGGGGGAGCTGGAGAAAACACAACTAATCTTGGAAAAATGCATGCTACTGTGGCTGGGGAAAGGCAGTTTGGGTGGGAGGCATACAGTAGGAGAAATAACTCACAAAGCAACAAAGCTGGAAGAGACCTGGAGGTGGCTGTAGTCGCCAGGCTAAGTGCTACAAATCTGAAATAGCATTAGCCACCGGCACAGGCCCGCGAAGGCCCTGAGCTGTAGAACAGCCAGCCTGGCTCCTCAGAGGTCCACTGCTCCTCACCACACTGATTGCTGCTCCAGCTACACAGGCGGCGTTCAGCTTCAGGTCCCAAATTAGCAACAGACTAGTGACAGGCTGGTGAGAGTGGTGACAAAAGCAACACTGATTAACATGGGATTTTCAAGTAAAGAGTCAACTTATTACATTAAATTTGTCTGACATGAAATGATTTAAGTGGGAGATATAATGATGACCCATGTATGTGAAGGGATAAAAGAAAAAAGAAAAAAAATAACGCTAACAAAGAAATCATGCATTTAGGCTGGAGGTAAGAGGAAAGAAAACAGAATAAATATTGGAACAACTTCCCACAGATTTATCTGCTCAGTCTTACCCTGCCTGTTTGTATGTGTTCCCATTGCTGCACTATCTTATGAGCAGTAACCTCTGGAATATTCTCCCCAGGCAAATGAAAGCCAGTATTGCACTGTCAAGCATTAAAGAATGCCACAGGTTGCAAGAACACCATGAGAGTGAAAAATAGCAGGAATATTTTAAAAAGAAGCTCCACACCACCTTATGGGCTAGGATTATTGGTATCTACAGTCATTATAGAAAGAATAAAATGACTCCATTCTTACACACTCGCTGTACCAAAGCAGGCTATAAATAAATGCCCACCGTATTTCTGTTAGAGCACACTGGAGATCTGATCAATTACTTTTCGGAGGAAAAGTGATCCATAGATTGGATCAATCACTTCTGGGTGGAAATGGTTCTCACTTTCATTGGACGGAAGGTGCATGACAGTAAAACTCCAAGAATGACACAAAGTAAAATATAGGATTTAAAGGTGAATTTCACCTTGGCCCTAAATATGGCAAGGCATTGTAAATCTCAGTGAGAAATGGATGCCTTGACTGCCTGAGAAAACTTCTTCCTGACTCTGAAGTATGTCAGTGCAGGTATTATTGACAGGCAAACATACTAATGGATATACACTTCCCTGAACAATGTGGTACTAGCAAGGGGAAAAAAGAACATACTCAGAAGAGCAGAATGAAGCAAGCAAAAGGCTCAACAGAGCTGAACCACGGAAAATGTAAAGGATAAATGAAGAAAGTTTGGACAAGACTTCACACGGTGTCTCCAAGCAAGAGGTGCACACAGAAAGGAAGAGAAATGCTAAGGAACTCAATTTCTAGAAATAACTAACGTTCTGAAGCATTTGGTAATTTAAAAGTTGTGAGAGAAGGCTTTCTATACAACTAAACACCAAAAATTTGAGGTGCAAGGTGTTCCACATAGAACTGAAATGAATTAACAATACCTCTTCAAAGAAAGATTATAGAGGGAAGAGTGGAAAATAGAAGCGTTTGTGCCAACGAGCCAGTCTAGAATCCCTAAGAAGAGACTAGATTGTGTTTGGAATCTGAAACACACACACAAAATCACACAAAACTAGTGAAAGTTTGACAAACCTATTCCAGACAAAATAAATCAACTGGTCAGACTTAATTTTATGGAGAATGCTCAGACAGCTGGAAAGGACAACTGCAATATACAAACAGAAAGCAGACTGTAGTTACAGGTTTACTCACATGGATTTCTAATAAAGGGTGAAAAATCTGAATATAAGATGCCTTGTTTTGCTCTAGCTACTGAAAATGTGGGCACATACATTATTAATGGTTAAGACATCCAGGCTGAGTAAATGTTAGACCCCAGGGAAATGATGAACACAATGCAGACACATGCAAACTTGACATTAATAACGACTTTTGTGGAATACAAACCTGTTCCAGCATTCAGTGCTAACAGCACTGTTAGCAAAATAGTAATTTGTATGTCCAAGCAGCAAAGGGCTTTCCGTAATACTTTCCATAAGTTGTTTGTTTGGGGTTTTCCCACTCAGCAGTGAATAAAAAGGATTTTGATGAATCCAAACATCATGAAATATTTGCCTGCTAGGGCAGGTATTTAACTGAGCTAAGTCTATTCCTTATTTTAATTCATACTAATTTCCACTGAAGACTCTACCCCTCTAATCACAGAGCTGGAAGAAGGAGAGCTATAAAACGGGAAGGTCTTTGGCCAGGGTGTTTGATGTTAGGCTCCTATTCCTTTACCTCTGTGGCAATAACAGATCCTTCAGGCTGCTGGACTTCCTGATGTGGAGAGGTACACTAGTCAGTAAGTTTCCACATCTGTCAGTTCGTTCCTCCTTCCTGGAGCATCCACTTTATGTATGCACGTAGGGAGTTGCTGTCTGCTCTCTGTCTGTCCCCAAAACAAACTAGCAAACTACCCAGGGCTTTATATTACAGCCTGGGCTTTCTTTGCCCACAGCTGGTAGCAGAATTTCTCCCTGAAGCCAGTAAGCACACAGAGCATTCAGTAGTTTAGTGGGTGCATGCAGGTGTCTCTGCCCAGAAGTTTGATACCAATAATGAAGGGAGGAATTGTTCACTAACCTTCTGCCTGAATGACCATATGTTTTTGCTTCAGATCAATTGAGGGATTTACAAGACACAACCTTGGCTCCTGCTTCTGAGTCATGCAGACTCCATTCTGGTTTACAACCATCCAGTTTCGGTCATACAGCAAACCCTGGTTTCCTACTGGCCATTCTGTAACCTGGGAGAGCGTCAGGAAGGGATACAAAAGTTTAGAAAATTTTAGCTGCATTAATAGATTTATGCTGAATAGAAAAGAAAGGGAAAAGAAACTGTTAATGAAATTCTTTGAAATCACGAAAACATGTGCAAGCCAGTGTCAGCCTTTAATAAGAGAAACCTTAATTGCAAATCAAAGATAAAGATATCACTGTTGAAAGCTGACAAAACAAAACTGAGTTACTGCAATTTGTTACATATTATCATACACTTTAATTTAACAGAGCTATAAGAATAAACAATCTCTGAAACACTCTGAAAACTGTTTTCAGTTTTATACTCATCCACTTTTAGAACATCTCCCCCCAACAATTTTCTTTTGATTTACAAAGCACGGACATTTAATGGGAGCTGCATGAATTAAGGGAAAACCAAACACAAAAAAAGCAAGAACAATGTGAAATTAAAAATTCTGAAAAACCTTATTTTTCATAAAACTGGAACCGCTTTACCAATGAGTTCATTTGAGAAAACCTCCACCACTTAGGCTTCTGGTTTAGCTAGGAGCATAATAGTTTCTCCAGATCTCCTTACAACAAAACACATTGTCTTCTTTGCTGTATGTTCTTCCATTACTTCTGTAACAGTCTTTACATCCAATAGCCATACAAGCATATTGCCCTTGCTTTCATGTACATTTTTCTGGTGAAAAGAACATCTGTTACTGATGCTACACAGATGGTAATCTTGAAATCAAAAGACAGAGCAATTTTAGTAATGCCTTTGGGTGATATTAATAACTGCTTTCTCCTTCAGAATGTTAAAATATTAATACCACTCTTTTAAAATAAAGCTGGACATTTAAACTTATTGCTTCAGCTCACGTATGCTTTCTAGTCACAGTTGAATACCAAGAAAAGTTAACTACAGCGGAACTTTGTTGAATTCTTGTATAAAATCTTAGCACAGCTCACACGAATTAACTGGTAAAAGACTTTAGCAAAAGGTGTTGAGAAAAGGATATGTCTAGCATGGCTGGAAGCACTGGTTAGATTAATTAAAAATCACATTTTTGTTTAGCATGTGCTCTATCCAAAACCTCGTAGAACCCATGATATCCTGTTTTTATAAACTTTTGCAGGTTTTATAGGAGCCTGCAGCAATAACTTGACACTGATGGCCTGACTAGAGAAAGCTGAGGGTAGGCACTCTGGAACTGAAGACTTCAAGCGTTAAAGATGAACTAGAAATAATTTGGCCATCGTGATATCAACTGTATTGAATACAGAAAATACATGGAAAGATTTTAAAGAGAAGAAATATATTTTATCAACCTGCTTGAGTATAATATTACTTGGCAGATTTTTAAGTGAGAATGGATGAAAAAATCAGTCAAAAATGAAAACTTTATGCCTGACAGTGTCATCTGAAACCATGTTCTCCAAATGCCTCAAACTGTCAGCACCTAAATGATATGAAGCTTTGTATTTTTTAGGAGAGGAATCATAGCCCAAAGACTGCAATATCAGCTCAGGAACAGACTTTTGTTCTTGCTGGAAATTATTCTTTGGAGAGGCCAGTATTTTTTGGTTATCCTGTATAATTAGATTACAAAATGCATTTGAACAGCTGGTAATCATCTGAGAACTGCAAGAATTTCCTGCTAACAAATCTCCCTTCCAAAACAGAAGATCACTAATCGGTAATACATGCTCCCATGGATCCAACAGATCTTTACAGGATTTGCAAGATATAAAGAGCAGAATAAACTAAAAGAGAAGAAAACCAGAAAAAAAGCACAAAGGCTCCTAGCTCCCTATTGTAACTTTCAGTTGTTTTGCTTCCACTTCAGGACAGGAGTCTTATTGAGGAGATAGCTTAAGTGCTTGCTTACCCTTCACTGAAGGCAAGAGGTTTTATCAGCAAAACAAAACATTCTCCCTTTAATCAGAACTTCAGCTGATTCTCACATGCTAATAGTCATTGTGGGGAAAGCCCAGCTAGCTAGGTAGCAGGTATTTGGAAATAATCAACATCTTCCATTCAGAACACCTCTGGTAGGTCTAAAATTATGGCAGCTAACTCCACACTCCACTCCAAAATGCATCATATGACTATACGTCCTCAGCCCATTCCTCCCCTTCCTCCGGGCATTTGCCACTGTAGTAAGAGACTCGTACATACATGTGCCCTGCTGTGAGTTCCTGTCCTCTCACGGATGTCCCCTGTCCACTGTCAAGTGCTTGACTTTCTCTTAAATTTTCAACTTACTGTATTGCACGTGTTGCTAAAGCCCAAATGAGTAAAGTTGCAACAACAAAATAACTGTGCACCCTGCCTTGGACAGAGAGTCACAGATGATCATGAAACAGTCAGAGCTGGTTTGTTGCCAATGCTGATACTGGAGATGAGCATGGAAGAACATATACATTTCTATTCTTAGCACTCAGGCTTGTGACCTGTGCAGACTGTTTCCTGCCATTATTTCAAAGAGGCTGAAGGGACTGTTAAATGATTACAAGCAACTGAACAGGCAGTTCAAGCAAAGTCTGCCTGCTCTGCTTTTATCTGAGATATGAGTGGTTCAGTTTGCTCCCCCTGGATTATGTCTGCGATGTCTGCCCAAGGCTAGGAGATAGGACACGGGCTGCAAAGATGATGTGTATCCTGGTAGATCAGCAGCAGGAGCTCAGGCAGGGCACTCAAATGTCACTAAATTACCTATATTCAGGCAACCAGTACCATGAAGTAAAGCAACCGATGAAGCTTACTGTAAAGTAAATCAGGTTAGCATATATCACAGTAAGGAATGCTGCATTACACAGCTTCTAACTTGATTCCCTAAAGTTGTCTGACCATCTCTGACTACTGAGACAAATTACAATGGAGAAGGCAGAAAGAAAGCAGGGACACCAATATTTTACTGACAGATGCTAGCATACACCTTCATTCCCAGCATGGCAGGTGAGCTGGTCATCCAGCATAAGGTCTTCTCTACCTGTCATATGCAAGGCTCATTGCATAGTACAGCCAGTACATGGTATTGTCCTATCTGCTTTAGTCCATTTTTCTTCTTGTAATGTAAAAATATGCATTGCAAAAACATGGTTCTGGTTTTCTTTTTTTTTTTTTTCCAGAAATTTCTTTCAAACATTTTGGGCTGCATTTCTCCATAGTTCACAGTAAGGTCATCATGAAGGCTAATACAATTTTCAAACACACTAAAGGAATCACTGAACGGGTTTTAAATTATGTAAGTTTAAAAATGTTAGCGGTCTTACGTATAATTTATCCACTGATCACCAGGAATTTGCATTGTATTTTAAATTAAAAGATAATTTGTCTTCTGTGTTGAGATGCAATTTTTATACTCTGAAATCTACTGCAAGAATAATAAAGTTATTAATGTTTAAAGACCTAACCTTTTTCACTGGGCACATTGCATTATGTAATTATGCAAAATTCATCAACATGAAAGATGTTCATGCTTAAAAATGCATGCTTAAAACACATTTTTATGTTGGAAAAGAAGAAAAAAAAGTGGTCTGGGATAGAGGTTACTTCTCTTCATTGCTTTTCCCCATTTAATAAACTAATCCTAGGGAAAAGAAAGTGCATTTAAGAAGCTGAGTTAGAATATTCTGCCCTCCACTTCCTGCACTACAAAACCCATGGCACACTGAGATGAGACTGTCCCATGACCGGGAACACTTTGCAAAATGCTGTAGGAACTAACCAACCTGCAGCGAGCTGATGACCTTCATGCCAAGCTTCATCTTCCTAGCTGCCAAAGCACCCTGCACTCCCATTTTCTCTGGAGGTCAAGCACCCCCCATACTGAAACACTTAGAGTAAGAACAGAGAAATCAGAGTTTAGGAGAGGAGGAGATGATGTGACTCTAAAGAGATCAAAGAGCTGTGAGTCTGTGTGTACTCACATCCTCATAGAGTTTGTCCTCCTGCCCCTAATCAAGTCATCTATCCTGCAACCAGTAAGTCAGCAGGCAGATTTCACTGGCAGACTGGCCGAGTCCTGCACACACAGTTCGCTGGAATTTTCCACAGCACGTATTATTTTAGGCAAACATAAGTGATCGTCTACTTAAAATAAAGCCTATTTACTACACATGCTAAAGGTCTGACCTCCCATACCAGCTGGAGGCCTGCACCTGAACTTAAAAATCTATGAGATTCTGATCTCAAGTATCCAAGTATCACAAGTGAAGTGAATTTATTGCTGTCCAGTATCTAAACCACTTTCATCTTTTCACATAAGCTAGCTTAGAGCTACCCTACAATTGACAAAAATGGAAATCAAATTCTTAATTGGGAAAACAGTTTTCTAAATTTCCAACAACTACAAAGTATCTAAAAGTATTTTAGATTTAAAACATGAAACTGAATTTCAATTCTTGGATTCTAACTGAAGACCAAGAAAACTACAAGCTACATGATTATGACATTAGAAGTTTATGAATTTACTGAAGTAAGGAGATAATACAATGTTTTATGTGAAGTTTGTAGGATAAGAACCAGTAACAGAATGGCAAAGGAATAATTTTCTATAGGATTCAGTCTTTTCACAATAAAAACCTAGAGATGCTGGTATAATCAATAATTTATAAGGCAAAATTATTTTCAGGATTTGATTCCACTCAATCACGGCAAAGCTCCTCTAGCCTGTCTCGCTTCAAACTCCAGTGCGGGTGGGATGGGTTATTTCCCTGTTTCAAGGTGATACAGGCTGATGTTGCAGTAATGACACACATAGATCTGTGGAGGCTGGTGCACTCTGCAGTTAGCGATGGTGTGGGTTCTGGCAACGATAGCTTGCTATTCTACTCTTACCCATTGGGAAGAGACCAAGCCACTGTCTGATTCAGAATGGGATTAACTGAATTTTAAAGCTCACTACAAATGGTGGGCTATAAGTTGCCATTTTTACCCCTTCTATAGGCAAACAGTGAGACTGACTGATCTTTCACAGGCTGGTTATAAATGTGCAACAGTACATGTAGACATGCAGACATGTAAAGGTGCCTCTCAAACTTTTGGGAAGAAATATGTGAAGAATGCCTGGTGAACAGGAAGAACATCACAAAAGCAAACACATTTTCTTTGGGGATTTACTTCAATATAGAAATTGATGAAAATAAAAATACTCTTTTGACTTTGTCTCCTGGCCTGCTTTCCTTATGCATTGAAAGCCCTTTGTCAGTGTATCTGTTAGGTCAGCTTCTACTGTTCTTTCACATGTACTCATGTATCTTCTATAAACCAAGTGGAAATGCACAAAAAATGCTCTTTGAGAAGCGGAGGAGAACTAAATGCTATTTATAGTGAACTTCCAGTCCCTTCCAACACCATATACTAAAAAATACAGTATATATTTAATTGTATATTACTTGTTGGCAATACAGGCTCTGACAGTGCGTAGCATACTGGGTCCTAATGCAGCTGATGCTCTGTTATCAAAAAATATCGTAACAGACTTCAGAAATTACTTTAGGCATGCAAAACTAAACCTCATAATGTAATTGCCGGTTTAGTATCTATTTTTAAACTTTTCAAATCAGCTAGTGTTAGCTGTGTAATCCAGGTTGCCTTGGAATCCTCTTGTAGTCAATGGAGACAGAAATATCCAGGAACAATTAATTTTTCCTACTGCAGATGCCTATTTTATGATAAAATGAATTAGCAGGTATCCATCTCCCACTGCTTACGGAATAGTATCGAACTTTACAGGGGCAAGTTGAGGTAAGATGAACCCTGCTTTCACATTGGGCTGATTAACACATGCCTGGCATGAGAAGTATGCATGAGGCATGGGGCTTTTCCCCCTCCATAAAAATTGCACTTCTGTTTGCCGAGGAGTACCAAATTTGTATGAATTTATCACACGTTTCCCCTCACAGAGCTTGAAGAGAAGAAACCTGGCCCAGACTGTGGGAAAACATCAGATTTCTTTCATGCTGAGGTACGTCTTACCTGCTCCTGAGCACAATCACTTCAAAGCCTTCCTAGCGCTGAATGTTGTGGTATGTATCTCACAACACCAGCCTGCATGTTAAAAATAGAAATCAACCCCAAAGGGGCTTGAATACCGCTAAAGCGTACTTCAGCAGCTTCTGTCACGGGCTTCTGTAATACAGCTATAATAACTGCAACACTTAAACAAAGGTTAAAAGATTTTTACATGAAATGTGGGTTACTTTAATTTTCTAAACAGTTTGATTTAGTGGGAGGTTAATAACAGGTGGAAATAATTTCTTTAGGTCTCATTTAGTGCTCAAGATTGTGCCTCTGTATTAAAGACATCATAATCCAAGCCAAATTTAAAAATACAAATGTTTTGTTGATCATTTAATAGTGTTTGCCTTAATTCCCCAGCCTCTTTTTGCATTAAGGAAAAAATAATAAATCATGGTCAAATCAGCCGAGAAGCCATATTTTAAATGCAGGTGATTTGCCACTGGGTTTGACCCCAATTTTCACTTAGATGTGAGACAGTGACCTACATCAGTAAGTTTTCATAGGGAAAGTTACACAGTTATTGACATTCATTAAATCACTTCCCAGTATGGTATTAAGCAGAGTCACATTCTAGGTCATGTGTGGACCGTACACCTACTTCATCATGCATTATTTAAAAAAAAGTCACAGCTAAGGTGATGATATTATTAACTTGGTAAAAAAGCAATTAAAATCTTCAAAGAGTGAACTTTCAAATAGTGCTGTAACACTTAAATGTCATATTTCTGTTGCAAATGTATTTTTAATGATAACATTTCTTTGTAATGTAAATCAGCCTTCTCTCAATTATAACATGTTAATCAAGTTATTTCTCAATTGCTGCCTACCCATCAATGCCTACAAGTCCATCACATGTCATTCTGTAAAAGCATACTAATTACTTGATTATATTTTACTCAAGTTTTGCAAATCCAACTATTTTCTTACAGACTGCACATTATGTGCAGATTTGTCTGTTGGGGGGGAGGGGAGAGCAGAAGATACATTTGCATCCTGTGACTTCAGCCTAATTGAAGATCCTTCAAAGTACCTTAGCATGCAGGAGTTGATCCTAGAAACTGGAGAAAAGGAAGAACGGGTACTGCTTTCTAATATCTCTAACACATGCTATTCCCGGATGACATGTCCAACAGGGGTAAGGAAAAATACTATATATATATAAATATATATATATATATAAATATATAAGAATGATTCAAAGCACATACCTCAAATGCGGAGCAGGACTTGATTGGGTAGAGGTAAATCCTGGTGACACTGATGGGCTTGCCACCTCTTCTACATGTTGGTACTGCAGTCTCAGAAACAGCTGCCCTTATGCTTTCTGCCTCAGCCTCCGGTGGGTGCCCACTGACAGCCGTCTTTGTCGCAGACAAATTATTCCCAAGTTCTCTGACCAAGGTGTGTGGTACTGCAGACAATTTACCCGCATTGTTAATGGAAGGGTGCTCATCTGGGACAGACTCTGTTTTCAGCTTTGTAACAGAGGACTGGAAAGGAATCTCAGTGTCTGATTTTGAAAGTCTGGTGGCTATGATGAATTTCAAAAAACTCTGTGCATCTTCAAAAGAAGACATGTAGCCAAAGGATATTCTCACAGAACCCGTGGGATGTCCATCAACTATGTCTATATCATCTCCACAGACATGGCCAGCCTAGTTTCAAATAGGAAGAAAACCGAAGAGCTATTATGACAGACTTCGCTTTATCTCCTTCTAATCTTACATAGTCTCTTGAGTCTCTTAATTCTAACCTGAAAAACTGTTTTCAAAAATACAAGGTTAACTCATGAATAGAAAGAGAAAATGGAGAAAAAAAAACCCCAACTGTCTTATTACTTGGTCAAGTGGGGATGAAGATTGTTTGAGATGTCCTAGTCTACCCTAAGGCAAGAGATTTCTCAAAACCATATTACGAATCACAAAAAGGTTGTAGGCCCCAGGATGGTCTATTAGCTAGGGTAGCCTCCAGGTATATTCCAGTCTCATCTGCATAGTTCACCAGGATTTAAACTAGGATAGTACATTCAAATAAGTGAACAAACTATGACTTCTCTGGGGAAGTTTTCTTTATATTCTCTGTCAGAACAGTTCCATTTTATATCATTAGTGGCTTATTCATGATGTGTGTTAAACAGGTCAATGGATAGCCACGGAGCTCAGAACTGCTCTGGGATATTACCAAAGCAGAGACTTTAATCTAGAGCTCCAGCATCCAAAGTCACTTCCCTCATCATTGGGCAATGCAGCAAATTTGTCTGGCTGAGCCAGTCAACACATTGCTTTCAGGGTGGAGGGAACGGCCTTCCCCCTAGCACTTCCTCCTTTGAAGAACACAGGTTTCCACTTACAACATTTTTGTTGAAAAATCCCTCAAATACCTTAATAGTGACTTCCATGGTGACACCCCTCTATTTGACATGTCTTTCATAGAGCAGCCTCTGGAAAAATCTCCCTTAAAGAAGTTTCTCCTCCAGTAACTGGGTCAGTGAATGCTGCCACTCACCTCTGGAGAGGTAAGGTAGGGACCTCTTTTGTTCATCCATCTAACACTAGCTCACCAATGGACACAAGATTTAGTCCTAAATCAGCATCCTTATTCCTGGAAGTGCAGCAGCTATTTTATTTTCCCCTCAGAATTTCATTTATTTACACATTTCTTTTACGTAAAAATGGAAGTGTGAATAGTTTATTTACATGAGGGCTTTTTTAAGCAAGAAATGTCACAGTTCAATGAACACAGATGCCATTTATACAAGGATAAATAAAAAACCCCAAACCTATACGTCAAAGCATATTTACTACATACAGTAGTAAATATTTTAATGTAATATGATGTAGCTTTTATCCTTGACAATAAAGCAGATGCAAAATTTGCAAAATTAGGTTGCATCTGTTAATATACTTGTAACCTTTCTGTAAAGTATTAATTGATTGACTAAGAGGTTTCTACTGTGCAAATAAGTAAGTTCCTATGTAACATCCTAGGAAAGCTAACCACATTTCTCCAGGGACCCTTGAGGACAGAAAGTCATCCCTCACAGGCATTTTATAGATGGAAATCCTCTCCAGGGAAGGAAGAACACAGTCATCACCCTGAGAAAAGGTGAAACCAAAGTGTATGTGCAAATAATGTGGTAAAAGATGTCTTCCCTTATACACTAATGTTGTCAATGACTCATCCAGATCCTTCTCAAAGGACTGATGGGAATGAGATGTCCCAAAATAACGACTGCTTGACTGCACCACCTTACAATACATTTTTTGGCAGATTAAGTGTCTCTCTGTAAGTTTGGGTTTGACCTACTGCCATTTAAATGATACAGATATGTAAGGGGCCACCCACTCCTTAGGAAAATCCTCCTTCTTTAAGGAGATCCAAGAGCATTACAGCTGGCCATTTGGCTTTTTGCACTCCAGCAGAAGGGTAGATCTTTTTTTCCCTTCTCAGAGGACACAGCTTCCTTGGTAAATCAAAGCACCGTTTTGCCAAGGAAGGTATTAAAGATCTCTCCCCATTTAAGAACTTATGCTATCAGTCTTGCATGTAAACGTGTTTGCAAAAGTTATCTAAATGTCTCTTTGAAATTATAAGGGAGCTACAATATCATACAGACAATTTTTTATCTTTTGAAGAATACCTTTAACAAAATTTTGGATTGCTCTGTATTAATTTACTGTAGTTTCAAACTCTGACAAATATGCAGACGTGAAGCCTCCCCCCGCTTCACTGTAATACATCCTGCTATACATCTTCTAACGACAATTTATGGAAAATATTAGTCATCTAGAAAACAGTCTTTACACTCATGTTCTAACAGTCTAACAGAGCAGTAATTTAGGCAGGTGTCACCTAAATTTACTTTACTCTCTGAGATTCACTGTGTGTTCTCATTTATTGTTTCTTGTCCAATTTGTGTATGCCTTTTAAACTGTAACATCCAACAGCAATAGGTCTGTAATACTTGAACATTATTAAGCACAATTAAGGATACTTAAGGAACAACATGAGATGAATTGTCCAGGAACTTCTGTTCTGCAGGAAGCCTGGATTTCATGTAATTCCAAATCACAACAAGAAGCCACAATTTCTTATTTTCCAATGAAATAAAAACAAGCAACACATTCTGCTTTGGGTCCATCAAATGATTTTGTTTCAACACTCCATTTCAATGAACTGAATTTCAGTTAATTTAGTTCTTTAACATGGCAATTGAGTTGAAAAGTCAGAGAAAACAAATCAAATTTACCTTCATTCTTAAAGTTGCAGAGACCGAAAACTACAGGACATGATACACTTGAGCTTTTAACTGCTTGGGGATTTTTTGATGCAGAGCCAGATTTTCTTCTCCCCTTCAAACCTGATAGTCAGAAGATGTCTCCTGGGTCACTGAATCTAGGTATTTTCCATGGGCAGTACATCATGTAATCTCATTCGGAAACTAACCTGCAGGTTCCTCTGGATGTCTTCATCGCTTATACCCAGATGCATCTGGCAGGCTCCTGTGTTACAGAAGCAACCTGTGCGGACATGTATGTTGTAGAGACTGGCCATCTTGTCCACCTTACCGATTCAGCAGGAGAGAAGACATAGGAGAAGAACAAAACCCAAACATTTTAAAGTTGTGGTCAACAAAATACAATGTTTCAAAGTACTAATCAGTTGGAGGTAAATTACTTCTCTAAATTATTAACAACTTACTGTAGCTTCTGGCATTCCCATGCACATTTAGGATTTTTCAGCCTTGTGATTTCAGCTGAAAGAAAACCAGTAGAAGCAGAAACGGGCTTCCCTTGGTATTGAGAAACAGTGCACACAACACAAGCACAGAGTGTCAGTTCAGCTCCTGATCCTGTTAATGCCAGTGCACGTGCTTAATTTTAAACCTGTGAACAGGTTCATCCGCATCAGCAGTGCTAATCACAGGCCTGCAGCCAAGTGTCATTCAGTGTCTTGACAGAACCATCACTTACAAGAGCCTCTGCAGAGACTGAAGAGAGGCCTGGGGCACCTCTTCAGTTAGCTAAAGAAACCCTTGTTGTCCAAGGATTTGAAACTGCATGTCCTCATTACAGAACTGACTGTATGTGGGATTTTGGCACAGAAGTGCTTGAAGAATCAGCCTCCCAGTAAGAAATAACATCTGACAGGGCAGGGATTAAGCTGGAATACTTCTTTGAGTCTTCCACGTACAACCACCCAGTCTACCAAGTCCCTGGTGTACTTTTTCCACGTGCTGTTCTGTGTTATGCCATTTATTTACTGTCCACTAAATAATGAGTGGGCAGAAATACAACACTTGATGACAAACTGGCATGAAAAAATTATGTGAAGGAATAAAAAAGATGTGCAAAGAGAACAGAACCACATGTCTATATGTGCCCTGGAAGGAGACATATGCATACACTGGCAGGATGGCACTGCAAAGAAGAGATACGGATTGTCAAGGTTTCATATTGCAACTAAGAAACAATGGAAGAACATCACGGAGATCCTCTTAACACAGATAAGAAACCATGGAAGCACACTGCAGGGATCTGAAAATGCTTTATGTTGATTTGAAAAAGCAACAACAACAGCCGGTAAGGTTAGCTGAGCAGGTATAGCTACTGCCCGTTATTTCTAGGACAACAAATGAACATTCTGGGTCAGGACTGAGAGAAAGGACAGTCAAATGGTCAGAAAGATAGCATGAAACCTGGCACATCTTATTTCCACCATGGTTTTCCAGAACAACCTTGCACAGGCTGCATTAATCTCTCCATGCTCTTGCTCCTTTTCTGCAAAATAACCGTGTCGGAGACCGAGCGCGCCCCACCATACATGACAGGACACTCCTCGCAGGGAGCTCAGGCTTAGCTATGCGCACAGCAACAGCACAGCTTAAACGGGCAGGAATAGAAGTGTTGACCATCTCAAACCAAACTAATCACTTTCCTAACTGTGAGCTCATGCTTTATCTGCCTGAGGCATCAACGTAAACATTCAACCTAGCTTTTCTAGCCGGCTTAATCTCTGGTTTTATTACTTTTAACATAAATTCTCTTTGTATATGATAATAGCCCAATCTATGTAGCAAATATTTTCTGGTATAGTTCAGCTTGTCTTCTGTCTCTTGTCCTCTGACATCATCAGTCTTCTGTCAGCCTGTCTACTGACACCTCTGAATTTAACTGTGTGACATACCAAGCACCTTTCATTTCACTATCTCAGCAGCTTAAAACCCCAAGCCTTCTGTTAGAACTTACTCCAGGCTGAAATAATTCAACCTAAGTAGTGTTTAGCTTTGCTAAAAGCAGTTCAAACAGCATTCAGTGGTGGTGGTTTGTTGGGTTTTTTTTTCTCATGCGTGGGGCACAAGATACTCTGACAAAAATGTGCTGTATATGCAGAAGAAATCCTACATCATTATAGTGCACAAATTCTTAAGTTAGCAAACATATTCTGTGCCACTAGTTCAGTTCAAAATGGTTTGATTCTCAAATAGAGATGCCATCAAATTAACTCCATATATCCAGACTTGGAAAGCAGAGAACAGAATCAGCCCTGCGATCTCTATTCATGATTAATGCCTTGGAGAATATCCTGTGTTCAAAGCATGTTTCTCAAATCAAAGTTATAGTAAAAGGCATCTGTTGAGAAAGACTGTTGTGGTGTCATTAGCTTTGTTTTGTCAGAAGACTTCAGCCTGGGAACAGTGACATTTTCTTGACTTATTTTTTCATTTAGATGAGAAAAGTTGTCATACTGGCATAACATGGTTTGTCATGGTGCTAGTGACTCGTGGGTGGATCTATCGTTCTGTTAACAATGACAAGCAAGGCAAAAATCATGACAGATACTTAACTACTGAATTCATACAGTGTTTGGGCTTATTTACTCAGTATACAAGAAGCTTTAAAATATATAATCTTTTTATTATTATAACTCTTTGAAGAAACATTGCTGGGGCAGACTTGCTTATCAAGAGGTATGTAGTGTAAGAAGTTTCCACGACACAACTTCAAGGAATTGCTAGCAAGAATTTTTTAAAATCTTTCTAATTTTGTTAAAATAAATCACTACTGTTCTTCAAGGAACAGTAATTTCATTCTAGCCATGTGACCCAATACCCTTCTTCAATAATATCTTTAATTGTGGTATCTATTAATCTTTACAGTAGACAAGGATTATTGATACATAAAAACATATGAATATGAGAGGAATATAGGCAATTGTGGTTCAAGAGAACAAAGATAAGTTATCCATAGCTTTAGTATTAATCAAACTCTGTTACCACCAATGTGATAACACACACAGGTCTTGGGAATGTGATGCACACTTCCCATTGCAAACAATAACACCACGTAAAGAATTAGTAAGGGCAGCACTGCAAAACTACCTGTCCCTTGAACGCATAACTTGACTTCCCCTTGGAAAAATGCTTTGATTTCTTCTTGTTTACTTTCACTCTAGAAATATGCTACTTGGGAAGTTAATTAAATCTCTCTGCAGTGCTACCACATAGCAAAACAAACAGAACATAAAACATCTGTTACAGTTATTTCAATGAAGAAAAGCTTACTTAAATAAAGCACATCTTTAAAATTGCCATAAGGAGCAATAATGGATATTGAGCTCAGGGTTATGAAATACAGAACGCTGCTTGCAGTTCTGTCTGTAACAGCAGTAGCTGACTTTTGGATGCCAGGAATTTGATCATCAATGAAGGCACAGAAGCATGAATGGTACTAATGGTGTGCATGCAGCTTAATGTACTCTGATTGTCAGTTTTGGTGATTCCCTGATATTTGGAACTATTGTGCCTTGGTCTTTCAGAGCTTAAAAGACTACAATTAAACTGCAAAACACATGCACAAATCTTGCAGCATTTTTACCGATTTCAGTCAGTGAGGACATGGCAATTAAGCCATCAAGACATCCTAGAGTCCCAGAGTCCCTTCTGTCCCTCAGAACACCTTGGCATTCATTATTTTTTCTGAAGCTTTTTACTGTGGGCCAGGCCCTGCAGGTTGTTGCTTCACACCCCAACACTTCTGGTGTCACACTGTCTCGATTTTTGACAAGCAAAAGGTGCTTCTCCCACTTCCATGCTGTTATCTCCAAGTTTAGTAAACATACATGAATGAAGTGCATCTATATCAATTTTTAAAATAGTTCTTTTTCAGAGATAATTTTTATTTTGAGCACAGCTACTTTTCTCAGTAAGCCTTCCTTCAGTGTTGCCAGATTGTCCAAATGCTCACACTTAGGGCTTTTTTTCATAGTGTTCTATCTGACAAATACTATTAAAATTTTTAATGTTTTTAAATATAAAAAAATATTGAGGTGGAGAGGACTTTTTCCCCTGCTTTTAACACATTACCATAAAATAGTCCCCTCTTGGCTATCCAGTATTTTAGTTCACACTCAGAAGCTGGACAGGTCTGTAAAGAAATGAGATTCTGCTGTGCTGATTTCCCATTCTCTGTCACACAGCTGCACTGGTGACTTCTCTGCTGTTGCTAAATGCCTGACTTCTGCCATCCAGGCACGTCAGGCCTCTGTGGCACTCAGCTGAAAGCTGTAAGCTCTTCTCTGGCTTCAGGCTCTACTGAAATAAGTCTGAGAATGATGCTTAGTGTAGGTAGATCTATACTAACTTATAGCAAAGATTTACAAATAGCACATAATTTTGCATTATTCCTCATCAACTAAATCTAAGATTTTCACTAAGAATGATGGATTCGTTAGGAACTGAAGTCATCCCCATAGGTTTCAGTTCTGTAGATCTTATTCAAGCAAGTACTTCCTATATGTGCAAGTTATTTTACTATCACAAGAATTATTCACATGAATAAAGGAACTTTTTATAATAGATCATGAAGTGTCCCAAAACCCCCAAAATCATATAAGTCAATAATGGCAGGTACTGTCCTTAGGAACTGGGACTGGGACTTATTCTACTTTCTACGATGCCCACATTTCAAAGCAGTTTGTCTGTCTGATGGATTTGCTCATTACAAGAATTTCACTGCACACTACTGATGGCTGGTTATAAAACAGGCTTCATGACACTGTTCTCCACATCCACTGGTAAATTAATTCACTGATTCATGGCATGGAATTGGAGAGAAAGTAAGCTAGATCTTTCTGTCATCCAGCATTTGACTGTGAAATGTTGTTGCTGATGCAAACGCATACTTAATCTTGTTTAATACAATTTAAAAAAAATAGGTCAGAAGAAAAAAAAAAGTATTAGCACTTGTTTCCAAATCATTTAGTAGGGGGAAAAAAAGCATTTTAGCTGAGTTACAGTATCATTAAACTGGTTTAACTGCATGATTTCCTGCAACAGAACTATTTTTTCCTATACCAGAGAAAGAGTTTCTATATAGGCAGGTTTCCACAATATTGATGAATCTGATCCTCTCCTCCTTGCTGTGTCTCTAGTTGTTGACAACGGTTTAAACTAACTGGAGAGTGGATGTAAATCTCTCTTCAGTCTACACCCATTCATCACTCTCTCTGAACAAAATCCCTTTGGTAGAAGGCAGTGAAGTATTAGGCAGAGATACTGAAATTTACTGAAATTGTCAAGCTCAGTGTCCTGATAGTGGAAATGCTAGCTTATCAGGAACTTTGCAGTTGATGTGATAATTTTCTCTGCTAGTTTCAAAGACAGTCAAATAGCAGGCAAGATTGCATGGGAGAGAAGCAGGCTGGAAAAATCAGCATAATTCAGAATATGTGGGTTGCCATTCTGCAGGAATTCTCACTTAGAAGATGCCATACACATAGCAAACTGCACATCCTCCATGCTTAAAGGACTAACAATAATTTTACATTTCGAAGATCCAGAACCTAGGATGTACTTTGGGGATGGGGTGACTATAAGGAAGAAATGAAACACGGTCTTGAGGATGACCTCACATTTTTTCAACTGCTTTTTATTTCCCTGTAGCATGTGTGGTGAATTAGGGCATGGACTTACTTGGAACATACATAAATTTCATGAGTCCGGGATCCAGCTATTTGAAACTGAACAGGTTGATGAGTAGGCTGAACACCTTGGTTTTCTTTGATTTGTCATCTCAATGGCCTCAGGTCTCCCCAGTCTATGGCATTTTCCCTTAGGTTGTGGGTTTTTCTTGTGTTTTTTTGTTGTTGTTTTTTTAACTGCATCCATTGACTATGAAAATCTGGTTTGATAAAATGACATCAGAGAATGGATGGATTCCAGGAAGAAAAGCAAAGCAAAGGAACCCAAGCCCTCTGTGGCTTCCTAACTCTGACTTCAACAGAGCATTCCCCTGTGAGTTACAGGAAAAGGTCTGTATCTCTACATCCCATTGAGCATCCCTAGCTATTTTGTAGGCTAAAGGCTTTGGGTCAGACTACTACGAGTCAGAGAAATGGAAGCCAGAGGCAAAGAACACAGAAGAGTGTAACTCATATCATGACGGGATAAAGGGGAATGTAGCAGGCTAATACAAGTGGAAACCATGCCTAGATGCAGTGCATGATACTGGAAGTCTAGCAATATAGATTTAATTCATGTCCCAGCCAAAACCCTCTCCACCTTTTCCTCTTTCTCTAAAATGACTTAAATCCTCTTTTGTCTGTATTTATCCCCTGAAAATGGGGATAATAGATCACAGGGAGGTTGTGGGGTTAAAATCCCATGATGGGTTGTGTTGAAATATTACTTTAATTACAGCCATACAGGGTCCTATACAGGACTTGTGTGTGGTCAGGAAGATGCAAGTCAGGTGGTACAGAAGGTGGGGCAAGGGTGTCTGTCACTGAAGGATTCAGATGGTGGACTGAAACTGGACACTGCCTGCATTCAAAGGCAGCTGATCTGCTTTACCAAGATCAAGAAAAAAGGAATCCAGCAGAGGCTGTCAAAAGTGCAGGCCTTTTGCTGCTACCATGTGGTTTCTTTTCACATTTCTCCCCTGTGTAATGAGGTCTGTAGTTTAGAGCCACAGTTTGGCCCTGTTACTAAACAGAAAATAGTTTGCCTCCCTCATTCATCTGAGAATCTTTCATGTGAATAACTATGAGCATCTTTCTTTTTTCTCCTTTCCAGTTTCCTTAGCAACATCAAAGGACACTCCAGAGAAGCAGTATCAGGAAGCACCTTCAGTCTAGGCATTCGTGAAGCTTTCTGACCTTGACCAGCTCTGATGAGCAGTTTAACAGTAGGCAATTTCAAGCATACTCTCTCACATGCGTCTTTGTCCCCCCCCAATGAGATAGTACAGAAAACAACCCAGCCTGTACTCTGTCACTACCTTCTCAGCAAGAACAGACCTTCATTACCTACAAACTTGCATTTATCACACTGAGTCTCTCAAGTACAGCATCTCCTTATGCTCAGTCAGCGATACCCTACCTAGATCAATGAAATGGCCTCCTGTATTGTGAGCCCCTTGATGTAAGGGCTGTCTCTCGGTGCCCCATGCCATGTAACCAAATTTAAGTAAAGATCCAGACTGTAAGGACATTTCTTGCCAGTTTGAAGCAACAAGGTACCATTTATTGACAAGCCAGTGTGGTTTGCTGCATTGGTGCTGTCTCTCTTCTTACGAGACATCCACAGCACAATTGGAAACTAATTGGAACCAAGGAAATTAGTGGATATTCAACAGGAATCTTCACAGCAATCTTTTTCTCCTTGTAATCCTGTTTGCATTATATTATGCTGGTCCATCTGCCATCCCTAGCTTCCTGAAATCAATGGCTAAATCCATAGCTAAAATCAATAGTAAGCAATCACGGCAGTGATTTTTAGGTAGCTATTGGGAAGATGGCCAAAAATCCCATTAGGCAAGTGAAGAACACTTTTCTTTCCCTGAGTCATCAACATTAATATAATGAGTGGTTATGCTTCCAAAAGCATTAGTGTAACTAGCTCAGAGTCGTTTGACCATCTCGGCAAAGATGTTCTTAGCTGGAATTAACAAATGCTGGATTTCCATTTTCTATGGCCCAGATGAAAAAATGCTGCACTTCTCCATCTGCAAAACCGAACAACTGTTTTACACAAAAGTAAAAATTAACAGATGGAAAAAGCATAAAAGGATTACAGTTTGAAGAACAACAAGGATCTCTTGCTTAATAACTTTCTGTGAAGGTTTATTTCACATTGATTAGTAGAAAGTATCCCTCCTTGTTGCTTACCAGCAACCTAATTTCTCCTATAGGGATTTGGTATGAATTTTGCGGCAAGTACTAGTAGCTACTACCAGGTTCCAGTCAGTGGTCTGATGAAACTGATGTGGTAACAGCTTCCTGTACATGTGAAATGCTATAGCTCCTCTTTCCCCCCCCCCTCCTCTAATTCACATGTTGTCATTGCTCTAATTCTGTACCTATATACCAGATGTACAGTGCACTAGAACTAATCTACCAGTGAAACTGAGGGTATCATCTAAGACACAAACAACCATTATTTCAAGGAGTCTATCCACTTCAGGTATTGCATGGTCCCTTTTATCATCTAACAATAAGTAGTGATATGGATATATATATTCAACCAGCTGTGAGCATATAAAAATGTATCCACCATTCGATATCTGAAGATTTGCCAGTATTTAAGGTATTTTCTCTCCACTCCTGTGAGAACAGAGTAAGTGGGGAAGACAGACACTGAATCCCTCAGGGTGACACTGAAAGACTACAGCAGAAAAAGGGGATTTCACCTGGCCACTGCCTGGTCCTTAGGTCCAGCTAAGAAATTCATTAAGACATCATCAAAGGAAAATGAGACTCTTAAAAGAGAACACTGTGAAACTAAAGCAAAGAAAGTGTACTTGCAGTATTAAGGTGCTTCCATAACTGGCTATCACCGATTTATTTAGAATCACAGAATCATTTAGGTTGGAAAAAAACTCTGAGATCATAAAGTCCAACCATTAACCAACGACTGCCAAGTCCATCACTAAACCATGTCCCTAAGCACCACATCTACCAATTTTTAAAACGCCTCCAGGGATGGTAGTTCCACCACCTCCCTGGGCAGCCTGTTCCAATGCTTCCAATGAAGAAATTTTTCCTAATATCCATTCTAAACCTCCTCTGGCACAACTTAAGCCGTTTCCTCTTGTCCTGTCACCTGTTACTTTGGAGAAGAGACCTATCCCCACCAGTCTACAGTCTCCTTCCAGGTAGCTGTAAAGAGCGATAAGGTCCCCCCCTGAGTCTCCAGACTAAACAACTCCAGCTCCCTCAGCTGCTCCTTGTAAGACTTGCTTTCTAGACCCTTCACCAGCCTTGTTGCCCTTCTCTGGACACGCTCCAGCACCTCAACATCCCTCCTGCAGTGAGGGGCTCAAAGCTGAACACAGGATTCGAGGTGCAGCCTCACCAGTGCCAAGTGCAGGGGGACAATCACCTGCCTCGTCCTGCTGGACACACTGCTTCTGATACAAGCCAGGGTGCTGTTGGCTGCCTTGGCCCCCTGGGCACACTGCTGGCCCATGTTCAGCTGTCTGCTGACCAACACACCCAAGTCTTTTCCCACCAGGCAGCTTTTCAGCCACTTTTCCTCAAGCCTGTAGCGTTGTGTGGGGTGGTTGTGCCCCAGGTACATGACCCAGCACTCCTCCTTGTGGAACCTCATACAGTTGGCCTTGGCCCATTGATCCAGCCGGTCCAGATCCCTCTGCAGAACTTTCCTGCCCTCTTGTCACCATCATTAAGCTCTAGGCAGTCAAAACGCTCCCTAACATCCAGAGCTACCCCACTGCTTCTCCTTCCTGCTCTATCCCTTCTGAAGAGTTTGTACTCATCCTTTGCAGCACTCCAGTCACATGACTTATCCCACCATATTTCAGTGATGGTGTCTATGTTATCGTCTTCCTGCTACAAATATTCCTGCTGCTGCTATTTACCTTATCATAGATTCACAGAATGGTTTGAGTTGAAAGGAACTGTAAAGATCATCTAGTTCCACTCTCCTTGCCATGCTCAACCTTGATCAACTACTTTTATGTGCATTTCCCATCCTGCCTCACAACACTTTGTCTCGTGTTACTTATGTTTGCAGACCTGTCCAAATTCCAGCAGACAAAATATCTTCTACCTGCTTATGTTGCTCTGCCTCTACGCTGGTCACAATTCTCCCATACAACACTGTTTTAGACTGCTTGTCCAATTCTCCTCTGTCTCTGATGGCTAGAGTCTGCTTTTTTTCTGCTTTCCTGTCACAACTGGTGTCTCTTTCATTGTCCAGTCCATGTAGTAATGGACTTCATCTGCACTGTGGGAAATTTAGGTTAATCATTAGGATGTATTTTGTAGTAACGAATATAGCTCATTTCCAGAACAAACTGCCTTCAGAGTCTGTGGAAAGGTTCAGATAAAGATGATTCCATTTTGGTACACAATGATGCTGGGTAACCTCCCGTAGTCCCTGCAATCTTAAGATCTATTTCCCACCCTGCCCATACCCCACCCCACCCCTTCCCCCATCTTCTCAAACCACAGGGATGAATTTGGCTTGGCTGCTAAGCTGCTTCCAGAATAATTAAGTGCTACAGGATGGTTTGGATGCAGAAGGATAAATGGGGATGTTAATACTGGCAGAAAGAGGCTACCATGGTAGAGAAGGTGCCATGGTGAGATCCTGTGTGGCTCTTCTTACATCTAAGTGGTTTGGGGCCACAACCTCCAACGGAAGACCCTGGTCTTCACTTCAGAATGATAGAAAAGAAAGGCAGGAAAGGAAAAACCAGCAGTGAGTCATTGAATATGTCCTTGCATTAGCTCAAGGGAGGTTGATATAGAAGGAAGGTGAGTGAGACAGTAAGCAGATGCCATAGTAAGAGCAGTCATCAAATTGCATTATAGATTCATGCTGAAGGGACACCCACTGGAAGTTATCTGCTGAGAAGTGTTGATAGTTTTTTTATTGAGAAATGGATGAAGAAAGATAAGTCCAAAGTCTAGAGCTCCCTTAACTCTACCTGGATTGATGAGAGTGAGCCAGGATGTCCTAACGTAGGCTCCTAGACAGAATTGATCACAATCTATTTCAGCAGGGTTCTCAATCTTGAAAGGCAAACCTCATCCATATGCAACACTGCAGAAGAGCCTTCCTTAGGCAAACCAAACTGTTTACATTTTCTATCTTTGGCAGCTGATTCCTGTTATAGCAGTTTGTCTATCACACAGAAGTGTGAAGTGGCAGGCAAGAAGGCTGAGACTCCCAATGGACTGATGCTCCTTCTCTTCCTGACAGGATTTTTAGGAGGCATGGCACGCATATATGGATACCAAGGGAACTTTTTCAGGTGAAACGATCACAGCAAGCTACTTCTGTTTAGCTTCAGGGTCCAGGTAAAGGAGGCAGCGTGAAAAAGCAGAGTGGGGAAGGGAGCTGGTAATCCACAACTGAAATGATGGCTATTTTTTAAAGGATAGCTATGATAGTTTGCTCACTTTAAGTCCGTGACACACAGGAGGAAAAAGAGTATTTGTTTCAGAAGACCAGAGTGAAAAAAAGAAAAGCCTTGATAACGGAGGTGCTATTTTTCACTGGGGCAGAAAACACTGAACTAGAAGGTGTGACTGGGTAAGAACTCTCCAGGGCACACAATTCAATAAATGTTTCAGGTGATATTGCATCTGCCCATCTCTGCCTCTGACCCCTTTCCACTCTTACAGCTCCCAAACTGACTTTACAGAATGAATTGTGAAAGGATTATACAAGTACTCTGCAATTATCTACTGAATGTACAAAAAACATTTCACAGGTCTTTTCTCCCTATCAAAACAAAGAGCAAAACTTGAAATAATATTAGCGCAAAAGGTCTTGCAAAGCAGAGATGGTGATTTTTTTCAATTCTGCAAATGAAAGAGAACATACAATTTTGCACTTTAACCTGATTTATAAGTAATCCACTTTTTGTGTGTGCACGGTTGTAGTTTCAAATCAATGTTGCTCCCTTACAGCTGTGCCATCTCCTCTTTGGCATTCAAACCAGGCTGGACCTCATAGAGTTGTATGTAAGGTTTTGATAAAAAAAGATGGCAAGGATGCAGACTGAAGCTGAGTCATTGCTGCCAAACAGTGTTTCAGAGATTGGAAGGACTTGCGGAAGTATAAACACACAAGATTCATATATGCTGAAGACTGCAGATATTCACTGTTACTAACAAAATTAATAAATGAGCTAATGCTGATTCTCTGTGTGAAGCACCTGCAGCATGTATGTAACAACAGTTTTGTAACATCACAACCCCCTTTAATATCTAGGGCTAATTGCTTCTTTCTCTGGAGCCTCACAAAGAAGCAGAAGATTGGCAGCTTGCTGCATTAATGTCAGCTCTGCTGCTTCCATCCTGCACCACTGACTTAGCACAGGTTCTTTGTCTCTACCCCTGCACTTTCTCACCTTTCAAAATCACCAGCTTGTCATCTCTCCACACTTCATTACTAGTAAAAACTATGATGCCAGAGAATTATCCATTCTTAACTCCACAAGTATATATGAAAAAGCTGTTTGGCATAAAGGCCATCTTTATGTCCTGGGCCTGTCAAGTACTCATCATAGTTTAACCCCTGTTCATAACGGGGGCTTTTTGGTGCTGCCATGCAAATAAACACATAACATAAAATGACAGGCGTGCTACTGCATAGGACAGGCAGCTTGTGTGGAAAGAATACAGGTATCCTCCCAAGTAATTTCAAGAACAAATCCCTATCAACAGCAGTCTAAAAGACAGCTTTACTGAAGGAAATCATTTTCATGGGAAGTATTTGATGTAGCTCAAAGAAGGAAATTTAATGTGGTTTTAGTACCCGAAGAGAAGAGGTTTATGGAGATTTCAAAACTGTAGTAGTTTTATCCCTAGATAAAGAAATGTTTCATGAAAAACCTGAAGAAAAACCAAAGCTTTTGAGTGACTGTTGGTGTCTGGAGCCTGCAAGTCCCTCTTCTTTAATTGTTTTAATTACCATTTAGAGCAAAATAAGTAAACCAGTAACTAAACTGTCAATTAAACCAATGACACATCTAGTATACAAAGCAAGTTTATTCCAAATAGAACACTCCATAAAAGTGATACCCTTCAATAATCACAAAGAAACATTTAAATGAAAAAGCCATAGCAATTCAACTTCCATAATTATTTCACTCCCACCTTATCACTTAACGTCCAAGTGTTGTATATCATATATATTGGGACAGGAGGCTGTAAAAACTGCTGCCATCCTGAGAGTGCCATCCTGGTAAGGTTTCATTTGTGTGTCTTGCTTAATAAAATGCCTTCATTTGATCATGAGTGCTGCAATGAAGGTTTTACTCAAGGATGAACCTGAGACTGTGGCTATTTCCTATTGATGCAATTGACCCCAAGTATGTAATTCAAGCATGTTTGTGTTTCGTGGCACAATCTTGTTAGCTCTGGTAATTAAACTCTGATAACAGTGAGAAATGGATTTCAATAACAGAAGCAGGTAAGAAGAGCTTTCATCCCAAATGCTGCACAGATGAAAGACATCATTTTCCCTCCGTCTCCATTTTTCAGTGGCAGTGTAAAATGTCATGTATTTCACTGCATGCCTTTCACATCCTAAATATCTTGGACTTAGTTCAGACTTTTGAATATATCATGTAAATTATGGAAATCTTGAGGCTTAAATGTAAGCTTGGTATCCTCTGAAGACACTGTCTACTTATGAGGTCTTTCTTGCCAATCATAAACGTTCCCAATAAACTGCTCCAAACCTCATCATAATATTTTCTCTGGAATCAGTTAGTCAGATTGTCCTTTTCAGGCTACCAAACGCTAATGTCCAGCCACACTGTCCCCCCTAACAGGCAATGGGAACATAACAATTTCCTGTCAGAAAGACAAATATAATGGGTTGGATGCCTGGTTATAAGTAATTAATTATAGATGGAATATCATCCATAAAGGAATAGGACATTCTGTCATTTCTCTTTTAATATACTAGCTGAAATGCAACCTGAGTCATTAATTGGTGTCCAGTAGTAGTAGGCATGTCAGATAAAAATGTCATCCAATTTTACCTTCACTAAAAAAATCACCAAAATGTTTTCTGGGAGCCTTCAGAAACTGTGTTCTCCTAACTCCACTAGACTGCCTTTGGAAACTGACCAGTGAGTCAACATGAATGTGCAGATCACAGATGTGACCAAAGTAGAGGATGCTATTTCATTTCTAAACCATGAACAGAGGTATTGGATTTACCTTTGATTTGAATAAATCTATCTAATTTTAGACATGCATACAGGTATGGAGATGAGATTATACTGTCAGACTGATAAACTCAGCAGAGATGAACTCTCTGCTGTACGTATTTTCTTTGTAATCATAAAGAAGCAGCAAACATTTTTCTCCCCCATAACTGCTATAACATGTCTATGAAAGAATTTTATCCCATAAAGAAGCCAATTATATATATATATATCACACATATTATAGCTTTGGAAAGAATAGTGCTGTTGCTTGTTAATTTCTAAAAGTCATTAAACTACACATTATTTAAATTAAACAAAATAACCTAACAGGCACTGCAGATGTGACTGGTATGCATTTGAAAACTTTATAGTTCTTCATTCTGCATACTCACACCAGAAATGATGAGAATCTGGTGAATAGCACAATCCAGATGATACAGATCAATAAAGAAGCTTTTTATGAGCAGCCACTGCAGCAAACAGGCACAATGGAGCCATAAGACTATAAAATAATTTTTTCTTTGAGGGTACAATTGAGATTAAAAAAGTGAAACAGGAAAAAGCCATTTTTACTAAGGAATTGTGAAAATGAGAAGTGCAAAAAAAAGTTTTGGCTTTAACCAACAGACAGGATCAACAGCAGAGTGTTTGCAGAGTATTTTACCAACCCAGCTGTGTTAATATTTCCAGTCTTTTCTGAAAATTGCTGCCCGTGTTCAAGACTATATAAATGGCTAATTCACTCCTAAAATGTGGAATTCTTTGACATGAAATGTGGTGAATATTTGACAGTATTTGGTAGCATAGTCCAAAAAAAGACATATGGGAAGAAGAGCTTCTCCAGCACTATTCATTTGCCCTTCTATGTTCATCAGCGTAGTAAGTGCCTGAAAAAAATTTGTAAATGCCATACCAAAAGGTTACAAAGTAACTGCTTCACTTCTGCTCTCCCTTGTGTATACATGGATCTCCTCTTGTATTCTTGTAGACATGTCTCTGTGTTCCCCTCCTTATCCAGTTCTTCTCCTCTCTGGCAAAGGAGTGTTGAAGAACACCTTTTGCAGCACTCCCACCCCTCTCCCTAATGGTCCACAATCACCAGTTTCCAGAAGCAATGCAGCTCTGCCACTGCTGCTGGCAGAGGGAGGTGGCTGCTGAGGCAGATGGTGCCAGTTATTGACAGCTTTTTAAAAAAATCAAGGTCATACACTTAAACTTGGCTTACAGGCTTATTCAATCATCAGCCAATGAAAAACAGAATGAACCAAAACTAGAGCACTGTGGGTTTTCTGACTTCTGTTGATGTGCAAGTGAGCTATGTTACCCTGTGTTACCCACTGCCTACACGGTGTGCAGTCACACATAATTATGGTCATCCAAAAGTAGAAAAGTTTCACAAAGTTTCATTTTACAGATACTCAGTGGTGGATAAAAGCTAGAGAAAGCTGTTGAGAAAGACAGCATTTAAGAATCTTTTGACCTCGAATCTCACTCCTTACCCTGATCATTCAACTTTATTCAATGCTTTCTCAGGAATATTGCAAGAATGTAATTATTAGAACTGAGGGGAAATAAGAACTCTTCTTTGATGGGTGACTGCAATATTTTGAGATCTGATTTGCACTTGCATGTCAAAGCTCCAAGCCAGCCTCTTCTGCCAGCTTTTCTAGACTTGCTCTTCAATTCCCAGTTATGAGTACTCTAGTGAAGGAAGTCAACAAGAAACCAAATTGCCTAGTCAATGTATCCTGTTAAAGAGAGACCAATTCCAAACTTCCTAAGTGCAGATTATTACATCTGTAAGATACTGGATTTGGCTATTGTGTACTTTGCCTTGTGCTAGCACTATTTATTGGGTTCTATTTCTACTACTTTAAAAATGGTGTGTATATATTGTGCAGAGATACAAAGAAACAAAACCAATAGCTAAGAAGGGAATACTATGGACAAAATATTTCCTTTAGGATAAAGAATTCATTCTGAATATGCTTAAAATAGAAACATAACACTCAGTGAAGGCAAGAGAAAAACATACCTCTGAAAATCCGATCACTTCTCCATTTTCATTGAGCAAGTTAAAATTAATGATTGGACCCTGGACATCAGGATTGCTGAAATCTGTATCACTGTAAATACGTACTACAGGAGCCCCGTTGGCATATCTTAACGTAGACAGCACATTGTAGGTGTAGTGAGTTAATGCAAAGGTATGCTGTTTTATTTTCTCCATTCCACCTACAAAAGAAAAGTGCATGTATGTGTCAGATACCTTATTTTCATAGAAATGTAAAAAAAGATTATTTTTCAGAATGGTGTAGCTGCAAGGTAACTAGCACAAAATTGATACTTTTGGGATCCTTTAAATGCATATACAATATGCAGATGTTTATTTCCTCATACAAAAGCTTCAGAAGTACTGTTGCACCAAGGATTTATCTACAATTAATCTATTGTAGAAATCTAAAGTTACACGGAAATGGATTCACGCACATTACAACATTGATAATTCCATTCTGTACATATCACTAAGATGTTCTGTCACAGTTAATTTGAAAAGTAAGTTTTGCTCCAGATCTGAGTCTGGATATCATGGGAATGAGGCATCAGTCCTAAGAGAGCACAGGAAGCAAATTGCTGCATCTAAGATAAATTAAAAATGATAAAACTCTAAATGTAATTTAAAAAAATTACAAATGTCATTCTGCAAGGAAGTTACTTGAATATTGGAGAAATATTCGTTCAAGCCTGCTCTTCTTTTTGTAGAAGAAAAATAAAGAGCATGTTTGAAGCTTTATTGACTACACCCATGCAATGCATTTGCTCCCGAGAAGCTTTGCAAAGAAGTTTTCACAGAACTTGGCCTGGAAAAAGCATAAAGAGGAAATATGTTGTCTCTCTTTTCTGTCTTTGCTGTGGTCTTTTGGTCATCCCTGTCCCCCGCCCTGCACTGAGGAGTTTGGAAAAGACAACTGCAGAGATTTCCTGACAGATGGAGACTTCTTCTACACCTCCGCTTTCCAAGAGGAGGTTGTGTCTTTGTTAGATGTCGCTATTGAAACAGCTTCTCATTCCTGTGCTCAGAGGATATGCCACAGAATGATATACCATGGCCATCAATGGCTTTGGGGATATTTCCATTCTCTGCAGGAAGCTAAACCATAAGCTTCAGATACAAACCCAGACATTTTAGTCAAAGGAGAAAAAAAAAATAATAATCTGAGACCATGAGTAGGTTGTGATATTCAGTGGGATAAACTGCTAAAGGGAGACAAGTAACTGGGTATTACAACAAATACAGAATGAGAAAAGGTATAACCCTAATGCTAACGAAACAGGGATTTATGATGCGGAACAAGAAAAGCACCAGTGATCTTCAAAGCAGAAACTGAAAACCTCTGATTTGCATCTTTATGGAAGACAATTAGAAGGTAACAATAAAGTATTGTAAGAAACACCAGGAAATACCTGAAAGTTAACAATATGTCTAAACCCAATCAAATCTCCACTGAAGACAGATGGAGTTTTAGCTGAAAAGCCAAAGTGGTTTCTGTTACGCATACTATGTGTTGCACTATGGTGGACCTACATCACGTGGAAAAAAAATTGAAAGAATAATTTCCTCAAAACCCTCTTGAAGTAGAACAGTATTTTTCACCTGGGTTTTAGACCCAGAGCATTCCCTGTAACATTGAGTATCTTATTTGAGCTACATGAGCATTTCTGTAACTAAAAAGATGTTTGACACTTTCTTTCACTTTTTTTTTTTTTTTTTTTTTTTTTTTTAACTGTGTAACTATGAACCTCATACTTCTGTGCAAACCATTTTTATATCTGAGTATGTGGAAACTTCTACAGTCTGATATAACTCTCCTTGGACAGAAATCTTATGATCTGCTTGCTGACTTTTGTGCCTTTACTTGTAAAAAGACTGTGTCAATTATGAATAAATATAAGGGGGGTTGTGCATATCTTTGTCCTGACACACAGAAGAATTACAGCAACTTCTGTTATTTCACTTTTCTTAAAGTTTTAATATTATGTGCTGTCTCCTTTAGATAAGCTAGGAGAGCAGACAGTAAAAGCATAGAAACAGAAGAGATATGAGATAGAAGTACATTTTTGGTGCTAAAGAATAATAAAGAGGAGTAAGATATTTAATGTAATACTAACACACAAAGCACTTTCAAGAAACATTGCCAGAAGCTAATCAGTACGATTTCTAGATGTTAGCCACAGTAAACTTGGCAAGCATGTCTAGAACATTTTGGTCTGAAATATCATTTGTATTTTCAGAGTCTTTTAGAATAAAAGATTGCCTAATTGGAGATGTCCTAGTCATTGTTTGGTAGAAGTTAAGAGTTGACATGGTAAAAAGAAGTTATATCTCAGCATTTGCCAGAAAGTAGTTGTATTAAGAGAAGTGACTTCCTTGTCATGTTTCTGAGATGTCTGTAATCTCCTGATTCAGAACTTTTTCAAATTGGCAGGAATCTTTTAATGGAAGATTAAACTACTGTCCTTGTGTCTTGCTGAAGAAATCTCTCATTCAGAAATTTCAGTATGTCATTCACAGCAATCATCCTGCTATCATTTCTATATTGTCTTCAGCCATTCTCTTTTAAAATTGCTTAATCACATTTCCTTGTTCATTAGTGAAAAGCTGATGAGCCTCCTAATTATTTATTCTGACAAATCCAAATGCAATAGCCTGCAGTTGCTTTGCTGCCCCATGATTACAAAGATGAAGTTGTATTGCCAGGGTCCTGTATTTTTAAGTAGTGGAATAGGTTGTGATTAGGTCTGATGTCACAGAAAACCTTGTGAAACAACTGCTTGCAATCTGAAGTTCACTTTGACAGAAAAAGGGGCATATTCAGAAAATGCTTGTGATTTATTTTTATTTTGTTAAACAAAATGATCTATACTGTGTCCTGCATAAATCCAGTGCTTAATTCATCTCCCTCTCCCCACTAGGGAAAAGAATGTGAGGAAGAGAAAATAAAGCCCAGAACAAATCTTTGGTCTCTAACGTGATACAAGGACCTGTATTATTGCATCTAATCTACTATTTGGCGTGACAAAAATAAAACTCATTGCTTGATTGAACCTGTCTTAAGTTAAATGAGAAGGTAATTTTCTACATTATGATTGACTTGGTATTTATTAGCTTATTACATACCTGCATTTTATCTTTTTTATATACAGAACTCTGATTTTATGCCCAGTTTCTTAATGCTGATTACTTCAAGACTCTTTCCTAGCTGCCTGTTTGGGGATAAAGGAAGTAGCAGACCTTAAGCCTTTTGGAAGACTTAGAGCTTGGAAAAATCATCAAAAATAATCACCTCATCTCAAAAAGGTGCTAAGAAGGACTCAAGTGCCCTGATTCCCTCTCACTTTATGGATTTTATCCCTTATCACCACATTGTTTCATTAAGGTGAATTGCATCTAGTTGCTCCTAAAAATGATTTTTAAATGAAGAACAATTTATGCATTCTGTAATTTGGATCAGAATGAACCTGATCTAATCTAAATTACATAGATGAAGTCTGTCTAATACCATTTACTGTATTTATGTGTGTAGGAACACATTCAGCACAAAGGATGCTCACAGTCTACAATTTGCACTCATTAATGACTTCTTCCTATGGTAGAAATGTAAGGATTTCCCTGTTAAAAGGCAAACTCTGGCATTTCCATGGATTAATATGCCCCTTATTACTTGGTCCCCATGTGTATGTTTTGACTTTACATTAAGCCAGACTTACCATTTAATTAACTCTTCTTACCAATAGCACCTCATTTTTCACACTATTTGTTGCCATAATGGATGCTGAATATTTTTGCCGTTGTAAAGTTACTGAGCAGAAGAGATTGACAAAGAAAGCTTATACTTTTGTGTACAAACCTCTTTGTCAAATCACTGTAGTTAAACCTGTAAAGATGCTGTTAAACCTCATATTGCTGATGTATGTTTGCGCGCTACAGCATCCTGACAGGTTAGCATCATCTCAGACCTACCAACCCATCTTTTACCTCTATGGAAACTGATACTATCCAGTATGGAAAATTCAGAGTGCCAGCACACTGGGTAACCCATAGATAAATTTACAATGTCAGCTCTTCCATAGGAATTGCATGTGTGCATACAGCTATCCACAGAGACAGGGGGACACTTCAGTCATCTGGAAGAGAAGGGTAAGTTAGCTCACGTTTACAAGAGGGTTCAAACTATGCACATTTCTCACCATGGTACAGTAAATCTATTGCTTGGCTTGTCTGGTGATAACATCTTGTATTTGCATTACCTCTGTCCTATTATTATCTGGTTGTTATATGCAAATTACAGTAAGATTTAATTTTTCCAGTGGAATTTTATCTAATCAGAAGAAATATGAGATACACAGATTTCCAATAAGTATTCAGTATAGAATGCTTTTGAGTTAGTACAGACCTAGTTTTGCATTACCTAAATGGCAAATATAATGGCACACAATTTCCTCTCTGAAACAACCAGGATTTCAGAAGCTCAAATGTACAAATGTTAGTTCTTCCTGAAAGAACTGTAGACAGACAGGCATACGTCAATACCTATAAAAGATTCTGAATAGAGAAATTAAGATAAAGCAGAGTGAAATAGAGCCTCTAGAATGAAAGCTCTGGTGATTAAGGTTTTCAGGTTGTACTCAGAAACCTCTGCAATCTGCATTCAAATACATTCCTTATATCTCTTATTATGAGAAATTAAATACTGGAGATAAGGAAGAAGAGAGCCATATATCAAATACAGAGTTATTGTTCTAACTTGCTGTGAAAAAACCACAGAAACTGAAGTTTAAGCAAATTCTGTTACTCCAGTAAATCCAATCTCACATGTATCTTTGGATAAGAAAAAGATCAATGTGATTCATTATTTCTCAGCATTACCTAACAGACAGCAATGAGGCAGAGTGAACACAGCAGGGAGTGAAACGAAGATGTAGCCACCTCCCAATAAATCCCAAACAAGACAGAACACCATGTGAGACCTCTGAGCCAACATGCTAATGAAGCCACGGGACCTGTAAATCCTATCAAACATTTGGAGCCCTTCCTTCACTTCCTCCAAGAAGCGGACATTAAGATTTAATTTCTGAGGGTTTTTTCGGTGTTCTTTTATGCACAGAACTGAATGTCTCTGAATGAAGTCTGTCATCTACTTAGTGTTATTCTTCCAAGGAACATCTCTTGAGGATGAACTTGGTAATGGTAGCCTCATATATCTCCTTTGCAAACTTGAGTGCTTTGGATTAAAACTACCTTAATGCATTCTAACCACTGCTATTTTTCAGCAGTCCTGCCTCAAACAAAACTCTGCAAACATGGAAATGAACCGTTCACAAGATGATTCAACTCCCTGCCCTCAAAGTGCAACCATGAATGTTATAAATACAATACTAGAAAGCAAACAGTGAGAAGAAAATACAATCAATTAATAAGAAACCTCGATCACTGATCCTCTGGTAGGGCTTTTACATTCATGAATAAAAATATTAAATATAGATGTTCCTTGTGTTGGTTTTTTCCCTGTAAACTATGAGAACATCTGTCCCAAGTGAGACCAAATCTCGCTACTACCTGTCTCCCAGAGTGAGGATTAGCAGATGCCTAGTGGAAAAAAAATATGAAAAAGAGTATGTAACTTCTAAGCAGCTGACAATTTAAAGATTAAATAAACAGAATATAAATCAAAAAGACATGAAAATGATCTTACTGGTTAGCTAACTGCAACTAAACACTACTTCTAAAAACAGAAGTAAGGGTATAAGAGCCCCTCATGGAAAATAACCATCAAAATTAATACATTAACATTTCATTGGAGTCATAGAATCATGGAATGGTTTGGGTTGGAAGGGACCTTACAGATCATCTAGTTCCAACCTCCCTGCCATGGGCAGAGGCACCTTCCACTAGACCAGGTTGCTCAAAGCCCCATCCAGCCTGGCCTTGAACACTGCCAGGGATGGGGCATCCAGAGCTTCTCTGGGAAACCTGTTCCAGTGCCTCACCACCCTCACAGTAAAGAATTTCTTCCTAACATCTAATCTAAATCTGTCCTTTTTCAGTTTAAAGCCATTCCCCCTTGTCCTGTCACTACATGCCCTTGTAAGAAGTCCCTCTCCAGCTGTCTGGTAGGCCCCTTTAGGTATTGCAAGGTGGCTGTAAGGTCTCCCTGGATCCTTCTCTTCTTCAGGCTGAACAATCCCAACCCTCTCAGCCTGTCTCCATAGGAGAGGTGCTCCAGCCCTCTGGTCATCTTCATGGCCCTCCTCTGGGTTTGCTCCAACAGGTCCATGTCGTGCTTATGTTGGGGGCCCCAGAGCTGAATGGGGTACTCCAGGTGGGGTCTCACAAGAGCAGAGGGGGAGAATCAGCTCCCTCGACCTGCCGGTCACACTCCTTTTGATGCAGCGCAGGATTTGGTTGGCTTTCTGGGCTGCAAGCATACATTGCCAGCTCACATTGAACTTCTCGTCAGCCAACACCCTCAACTCCTTCTCCTCAGGTCTGCTCTCAATCCATTCTCCACCCAGCCTGTATTTCTGCTTGGGATTGTCTGTACCCACATGCCGAACCTTGCACTTGGCCTTGATGAACTAAATGAGGTTCACAAGGGCCCACCTCTCAAGCCTGTCAGAGTCCCTTTGGATGGCATCCCTTCCCTCCAACGTGCTGACTGCACAACACAGCTTGATGTCATCAACAAACTAGCTGAAGGTGCACTCAGTCCCACTGTCCATTTCATCCACCAAGATGTTAAACAGTGCCAGTCCCAATATTAACACCTGAGGAATGCCACTTGTTACTGGTCTCCACTTGGACATTGAGCTGTTGACTGTGACCCCTGGAGTGCAACCATCCAGTCGAATCCTTATCCACTGAGTGGCCTATCCACCACATCCATGTCTCTCCAGTTAAGAGACAAGGATGTCATGTGGGACAGTGTCACAGGCTTTGCACAAGTCCAGGTAGATGACATCAGTTGCTCATCCCTTATCCACCAACGCTGTAACCCCATTGTAGGAGGCTGACACATTTGTCAGGCACAATTTGCTTTTAGTGAAGTCATGTTGGCTGTTATCAACCACCTCATTATCTTCCATGTGCCTTAGCATAGTTTCCAGGAGGATCTGCTTCAAGATCTTGCCAGGCACAGAGGTGAGACTGACTGGCCTGTAGTTTCCTGGGTCTTCCTTATTTCACTTTTTAAAAAGGGGTTATATTTCCCCTTTTCCAGTCAGTGGGAACTTCACCAGACTGCCATGACTTCTCAAATATCATGGACAGTGGCTTAGCCACTTCATCTGCCAGTTCCCTCGGGACCCACAGATGCATCTCATCAGGTCCCATGGACTTGTGCACCTCCAGGTTCCTTAGATGTTCTTGAACCTGATCGTGTCCTACAGCGGACGGTTCTTCATTCTGCCAGTCCCTGCCTTTGCCTTCTGCAACTTGGGCAGTGTGACTGGAGCACTTGCCAGTAAAGACCAATGCAACAAAGTCACTGAGAATTTCAGCCTTCTCCATATCCTGGGGAACCAGGACTCCCATTTCCTTCCAGAAAGGGCCCATATTTTTCCTAGTCTTCCGTTTATCACCAACGTACCTATAGAAGCATTTCTTGTTGCCCTTGATATCCCTGGCTGGATTTAATTCTATCACGGCTTTAGCTTTCCTAACCTGACCTCTGGCTGCTCAGAGAATTTATCCGTATTCCTCCCAGGCTACGTTTTCTTGCTGCCACCCTCTGTAGGATTCCTTTTGTGTTTGAGTTTGTCCAGGAGCTCCTTGTTCATCCATGCAGGCCTCCTGGCATGTCTGTCTGACTTCCTTTTTGCTGGGACATGCTGCTCCTGAGCTTGGAGGAGGTGATTCTGGAATACTGACCAGCTTTCTTGGGCCCCTCTTCCTTCCTGGACTTTATCCCATGGCACCCTACCAAGCAGATGCCTGAAAAAGCCAGTGTCTCTTCTCCTCAAGTCCAGGGTAGCGAGTTTGATATGCACCCTTCTTGCTGCCCTAAGGATCTTGAACTCCACTTTTTCATGGTCACCGCAGCCAAGGCTGCCTTGAGTTTCACATTCCCCACCAGCCCCTCCTTGTTGGTGAGAACAATATTCAGCGTAGCACCTCTCCTCCTTGGTTCCTGTAACACTTGGACAAGGAAGTTATCATCAACACATTCCAGGAACCTCCTGGATTGCTTATGCCCTGCTGTGTTGTCCCTCCAACAGGTATTGGGGTGGTTGAAGTCCCCCATGAGGACCAGGGCTTGTGAACATGAGGCTGCTGCTGTCTGTCTATAGAGGGCCTCATCTACTGGTCTTCCTGGTCAGGTGGCCTGTAGCAGACCCCCACTATAATGTCACCTGTCAGACCCCCACTATAATGTCACCTGTCCTTGCCCTTCCTTTAATCCTGACTCATAAGCTCTTGGATGTTTCCTCATCCACCCCCAGGCAGATCTCCATGCACTCCAGCTGGACATTGTCATAGAGTGTGACACCCCCTCCTCACCTCCTCTGCCTGTCCTTCCTAAAGAGATTGTATCCTTCCATTCCAACCCTATAGTCATATGCTCCAACATGACTATACATGACCACCATGCCTCCACGATGCGAATAATATCACAGCCCTGCAGGCATACACACATCTCTAATTATTTGTTTATTCCCCAAGCTAGGTGCATTTGCATAGAGTTATTTAATCTGGGCCCCTGATGAAGATGACTTACTGGCTGTAGTGGCTGGAACTCCTTTGGGCTGCTCTTCAGGAGCTCTCCTGCTGACCTGCAATTTCTCTCTAGGCTCTGGGCGTCTATTGCTGGCACTGGCACCAAGCTGGTAGGAGTGGGATAGATTGAGGTTCCCTTACTCCGACAACGTTAGTTTAAATCCCTCTTCAGCACCCTGGCAAACCTATGATCTAAGATGCTCTTCCCCATCTCTTACAGATCGACCCCACCAGCCTCCAGCAGACCAGGTTTTTCAAACCAAGTCCCATGGTCTAACCAGCCAAACACCTGGCTGTGGCACCAGTCCTGTAACCATTTGTTGATTCACCAGATTCAGCGGACCTTTTCAAATGCCTCCCCTTTGACTGGAAGCATTCATAAAGAAACTACCAGTGCTTCAGAGTCCCTTACCGCAGCTCCCAGGGCTCTGTAATCCTTCTTGATACTCTTCAGAATGCTTCTGGATGTATCACTGGTGTCCATGTGAAACAGCAGCAACAGATAATAGTGGACCGTATGAGACTTGGCAGTCTCTCAGTGACATTCCTGATATGAGCCCCTGGCAAGCAGCACACCTCCCTAGAGAGTGCATCAGGTTGGCAGCTGCGTGCTCCATACCTCTCAGAAGGGGGTCACCTACTCCTATCACCCATCACATTTTGCTTAGTTGCGCTGGTTGTTACACAGGGAGCAGGTTGGGCTGCCTTACTTAGCTCCAGCGTCTTCCCTGATGTGATGGTTCTCTCCTCTTCAGTCCGCAGAGCAGCGAAGTGGTTCTGCAAGGGCACCTCAGGCTTTGGGGAAAGTGCCTTCCTCCTGCAGGTCCTTGCCATTGCAAGCTTCCGTTCTTCTGCGTTACTGGCGCCGCTCTCTTCTGTGTGCGCCAGCCGGGGACGTTTTAGCTATTTGGCCATGGGCTGTGGGTCCACTGCAGACTGCGCTTGGAAAGAGCTGTCTAACTCCTTCTCAGCCTCCCTGATGTGACACAGCCTTCTCACCGCCTCCTGCAACTCAGCCACCTGCTGCAGGAGCTCCTCCACCTGGGCACATCTGCAGGCTGCTCTGCTGCCTGTCCCTGCCCCAGGAGAAAGGTCAAGGCACTTTTTGCAGTCCAAGGCCTGCAGTGCAGCCTCTGCCTTCGGCAGCTCTGCCTGGGTGGAGGCGTTGGTCGCTGCCGGGGTAGGTGGTGCAGACCCCCCTGCCAGAGCTGCAGCCTCTGCTCTCAGACAAGTGCCCACCACTCTGCCATTAGGGTCAGGTAGGACGAGCACCCTTGACTGGTGCAGATGGTCACAGAACAGTGCCTGGATGCTGGGCTACGTGGCCTTCAAGTCTCTCCATTTGGCCAGTGGAAGGTCCCTCCTTTGAAATGACACCCTCCTGCACGAACTGCTGCCCCAGGTCGTGGTGGAAGTGCCCCCCAGAGCTGCTCTTTGTGGAGCAGTGGGTGGCCACAGCTACCTCTGACCCTGTCCACTCCTCATCAGCTGCTCTTGTGGGAACTGCCAGCTTCTGGTGGGTCTTGGCACTCCCCTGGGGTTACCCTGGCTTAGGAAAGCCCCCTGGATGCTGCAATTCTCCGCCCTGCTGCGCAACGCGCCTGCACAGGAGCCAATTGCCTCGGCGAGTGACAGAGAGGAGCTTTTCTAATGCAATAGCACTCCGCGATTTGTCCTAACCGTTAGCAAATCCAGTTCATTAAAACTCAGAATAAAACACTGCAAATGGCTTACCAGCAAATTCATAAAACCATCCATTATCCACAGTCACAGAAAATGCATGAGGCACGGACAGATCACAACCCCCTCATTCATACTGACTCGCATGAACAGTCCAATCAACTTGACCTATAAAACACATGTCATAAAAATTGATGTGGGAAACACAAAGCAGTGTGGACAATGGACAATGACCCCTTCTGCAACTGAGGTGACTGCATCTGTGAGCATGAAGGGAAAAATCTGTGTCCCCAGATGTCATTTGTACTTCCAAAAACCCTAATACCTTGCCATGCATAGATTAGAAGAGGCTTCTTTTTGAAGTTAAGATGTAACAAAAAGAATTACATAAAATGAAATTTCAGTTAGGAAACTAAGTTTTGTGGGTTTTGGGGTGGGGTGGGTGGTTGTTGTTGTTGTTGTCTGTTGCTTGTTGTTTGAGAAGTACATAGTTTTGTTTGAAAATGCAAAAGCAAGTTGCAAGAGTGCATCTCACAAGATCAGTGTCCAGATTGAAACTTTAG